>NC_091839.1:57330975-58580975 GCF_037783145.1 Equus przewalskii | reverse complement strand
ACTCCAGCAAAGGTCAGTGCATGAGGATGTTTGCTAACTGCAGTTGGCTTCTCAGCTTTTTACCTACAGCAGAGGAGACCAAGTCTATGAAGGAAAGTGCATTTTCTGTCATATAAATCTTCCTTCAAATCTTATTCTTAAAAATAGGTATCATTATCTTCTGCCACAGTCAGAATAGGCAAGTAGGTACATGCATTAGTTCCTTTCCCATCTTCAGCTGTGACTTAAAAAAAATTGACAAGTTACACTGTTGATGAGAATATAAATTGGTATGGAAAACAGTATAGAGATTCCTCTAAAAAATTTAAAATAGAACTGCCATATGATCCAGCAATCCCACTTCTGGGTACATATCTGAAGGAAACAAAATCAGTATCTTGAAGAGATATCTGTATTCTGTCTTTACTGCAGCATTATTCACAAAAGCCAAGATATGAAAACAACCTAAGAGTCTGTTGATTGATGAATGGATAAAGAATATGTGGTACATATATATTACCACATTATCATGGGATATTATTCAGCCGTGAGAAAGAAGGAAATTCTAATATTTGCAACAACATGTATGAAGCTAGAAGACTATGCTAAGTGAAATAAGCTAGACAGAGGAAGACAAATATTGTATGGTTTCACTTCTATGTGAAATCCAAAGAAAAAGAAAAGTCGAACTCATAGAAGCAGAGAGTAGAACAGTGGTTACCAGGAGTTGCGTGGTGGGGTGGGAGAAATGTGGAGATGTTGGCCAAAGGGCACGAATTTGCAGTTATATAGGATGAAGAAGTCTAGAGTTATAATGTACAGGCATGATGACTATACTTAATAATAGAGTATTGACAAGCTTATGGACCATTTGCTTTCATTATGACAAATAGTACAGGTTCTACTCATAGGCTTCCTACCTTGTAAAGAGGATAAAGTTGCTCCATGATCTTACTGTGCTGGCAAAACCTCTTCCACCTAAGCATGTGTAAATATTTACTCTGGGCCAGCTGAGTAATTCTCTCTGTATAATACTTTAACAATGAGAATAAAAATGAACACTTAGTATGCAATTATAACAGGAAGACTGAATTAAGTCTCAAGAATACTAACAATAGGAACCTCTGGTTGTTTTGGAAAGAATGATTTTTTCTATATGAAGATCATAAAATTAGGAAATCTGGCTCATGATTCCATTTGAATTTAAATAAAGCAAGTAGGCATTTCTAAGTCTATATGATCCATTGCCAATCCAACAGATTGTAGTTTCATTTATCAGTTAGTGAACAATTTTCGCAGTGACAAAAAACCCTGTAAAATTGTCTAAAGTTGAGCTTAAAATTTCTTAAAAACTGAAGTTATGAGTCTAAAATACAAAACACTTTACAGGTAAATTATAGCTTTTAACTTTAAATTTTATTTATACTTCAGAGTAGTTAAATAAGCCAACTCTTTTAAAATATTTTATTTCTGATAATAAAAATAATACTGGCTATGATGGAATAAGTAGGACCAGACTTACCCTTCCATCATAAACAACTAGAAAATAGGACAAAATACAGGAGACAACTGTTTCCTGACATGGGACAACAGACAACGCAGGACTGTGGTCCTTGAGAAAAAGGAAACAAATGAAATGAGCCCAACAATCTCTTTGGTTTTCTGCCTAAAGAAGGCGGTTTCTGAACCATGGAGTAGGAAAGGGAATCCTAAGCAGAGCCCAATGGTCTCTCTGAATTAAGGAGAGAGAAATTAAAGTTTGAGAAGTCGAATAAACTGAAGTTTGCAGGGCACAGTATTGGAGAGGAGGAAGTTATATAGACAAGGGGCTCCAGAAACCTGCAGAGAGACGCCTTTGAGTTCATTGCTGATTATTACCCCATACATACAGAGGGTGAAACTCCATGAGGCTGTGCAAAGAACACTGACTAGGAATTGTAAACTGAACAGTTCTCAGAGTTCATACGGGGCTAGGAGATGTTCAATTTCCAGTCAGACAGAATGAAGAGTCCTCAGTGAACACATGGGGCATTCATTGGAGATGTCAGAGGGGTCACAATTTAGTAATAAGGATAAACTATCTCTAGAGCAAAGGTTACTCAAAACCTGCTCTAACAAAGCTTAAAACCAAGCCTTGAACGTATGAAGCTGATCTACAACTTATTTGCCTGCCAGAATAAAGTCCAACACGCTTTAAGGGAGTACAAACAAAATCATCATTCAATAATGTAAAATTGCAATGCCCAGTGTCAAAAAAAATTGCTAGACAGGCAAAGAAGCAGGAAAATATGACCCATAAACAGGAGAAAATTGATGAAGAGAAACAGACCCAGAAATGGCATCAGTGATGAAAATAGCAATCAAAGACTTTAAAAAAGCATTATTAATATGCTCAGCATGTTCAAGGATTGAAAGAAAAAATGTGAACATCATAAGGAGAGAAATGAAAAACATCAAAATACTCAAATAGAACTTGTAGAAATGAAAACTACAATATATGAAATAAAAATTTCATTGGATGGGATGAACAGCAGATTAGATAGTGCAGAAGAAAACAGTAGTGAACTTGAAGATATTGTAATAGAAACTATATAAAATGAAGTACTGAGAAGAAAAAGACTGAAAAAAATTAATACAGCCTCAGTGACTTATGGAACACTATGAAGTGATTTAACACATGTGTAATTGGAGTCTCAGAAGGAGCGATGGACATAGAAAACATATTTGAAGAAATAATGGTGGGGCCAGCCTGGTGGCGCAGCAGTTAAGTTCACATGTTCCGCTTCGGTGGCCTGGGGTTCGCCGGTTCAGATCCCGGGTGTGGACACGGCACTGCTTGGCAAGCTATGCTGTGGTAGGCATCCCATGTATAAAGCAGAGGAAGATGGGCACAGATGTTAGCTGAGGGCCAGACTTCCTCAGCAAAAAGAAGAGGATTGACGGCAGATGTTAGCTCAGGGCTAATCTTTCTCAAAAAAAAAGAAAGAAAGAAAGAATGGTTGAAATTTTGTAAAAAATTGATGAAAATAATAAAATCACAATCCAAGAAGTTCCATCAACTCCAAGCAAGAAAAACACAAAGAAAACCTCATCATGGAAAGTCACAATCAAATTGCTTCAAACCTTTGAGAGACAATCTTAAAAGCAACCAAAGAACAAAAGGACACATTGTGTTGGGAAATGGAAGCCAGAAGACAATGGAGCAACATTTTTAAAGTGATAAATGAGAAAAACTATCAACCTAGAATTCTATATTGAACAAAAATACCTTTCTAAAATGAAGGCAAATAAAGACTTTTTTCATAAAAACAAAGACTGAGAGAATTTGTCCCTGGCAGATCTGCACCACAAGAAATGTTAAAGTTCTTTAGGCAGAAGATAAATGATATCATATGGACATCAACTCTGCCAAGGTTTCTCAACCCCAGCACTGACATTGGTGGTGGGGGCTGTCCTGTACGTTGGAGGATGCTTAGCAGCATTCCTGGCCTCTACTTGCTATATTACAGTGGCAACCTACTCCCATCCCCAAATTGTGACAACCAAACATGTCTCCAGACATTGCCAAATGTCCCCCATCTCCACCCTCCCCTTCTCTGCCATGAGAACCACTGATAATATATAAAAGAATGAAGAGTGCCGGAAATGATAGTGAAAGAGAATCCTGGGTGAAGGTAATGACAAAAGTTTGACTTGCAAATAGAATCTCAATATCTTTTGTTTCTTTGTGATTCATTTATTAGTAATTACCGACTAGTTGCTAATGAACTAATTTGTGTGCATAGCGAGGATATAACTTATAACACCAGAGCAAAGAACAAAGAATTTTAAAAACCAAAACAATATATGCTTATTATAAAAACTTTAGAAAATCTATAAAAGTTAAAAGAGGAAATTCATTATCCTGCTATCCAAAGACTGATTGCTAACATTTTGGTCTATGTGACTCTTCTATGCATTACATGGCCATTATTATGATACATACACACACACATATACACACTGGTTTTTGTTAACTGATGTTACACAAGAACATAATAATTCCTTATTCTAAAAAGTGTTTAATGGCAGAAGAAGATTCTATCAAGTATTACAGCATTTTTCTTAACTCTTTCTCCTATTGTTAGACATTAAGGCAATTTCATTTTTTTCACTTTTATTATAATGCACAATAATAATCTTTATGGAAAATCTTTTTCTTCGTGTCGTGAGTTATTTTCTTGAAATTTCCAGAAATATCTCCCCAAGGTCAGCCAACAGCTTTTTAAGGACTGAGACAATCTTAGTCAATGTTGTATTGCCTCATAATACCAGCATAAGGACTAATTAGTAGAAACTTAGTCAATCGTTTAGCAACTGTAACCAAGCTGAACTTAAGTAGGGCATGGGTCTCTAACAAAGAAGAGTGTTTACACTAAACAAGTTCTGCAAACCACACATGTAGAGAAAATCCTACCAGAGGATATACCACAAAGCCAGCTTTGTTCATACATTTCTACTAAATTCCAGATCTGTCTTTCAAATTGCTTTTGCAATTTTTGACTCTTACCTGCAACAGAAGCAAAGGTAAATTTTCAGCAGTGTACTCTCTTCTCAGGCAGCTCTCTAGCTCCCTCTGCAGGACATCTGCTTGAACAACAAGGGGCTTTGACTCGGCCACCTGAACCCCAGGCAACAGAGCAGGCAAGCAAAGGGGAAATAAGAGAATAAAATTACCAGTGTTTATGACAAAAACCGACATACAATTTCTGACAGTTTTTACACAATACATTATGCTGTTATACCTAGGTTTCCAAATAACGATTTTTAAAGTCACAAATCAAGGATCTGTAAAGTTTAAAACATCATAAAAATCAGATCTCTCTGAGGAAGTAGTGACCTGCTCTGCTCCAGCAGTCAGCTGAGTACTGGGTTAGTTTGTTTTCATAACTATTGTCAATACATCAACTGTTTGTTTGCAAGAATAAACTTTCCTGCTAAGAGTTTCCAACAAGTCAGCAAAATCTAATTTATTGTTGTATTGGAATTGCCCACTCTCTTGCTCACCTGGAGAGTTCTCTTTAGAGCCAGTTCCCTCTCTCTTCTAAAGTAAGAGACGTCCTTTGGTATTTGAACAGAGCTGCAGAAAGGTATATGCAATAGAAGCTGTAATTATAGAAGCTGAAATACATCAGATTATAGATAGGCTCCGAGTCCTCCATATCTCTGCAACTGCTCATTTCTAAATAAGTATACCATACTATACTGGATTGCTGGGGGCTAGTAAAGGCCACATGCTTTCGTCTTAGTTGGACTCTCTCTTGTGTACACCTCATGTTTGCTAAACCTTTCCCTGGGCCAATTTTCCTTTCCTCCTCCCCACACAGTCATAGTCTTTCTGTCTATGCCTCTCTGTTTCTGACTCCAGAGTACAGGGAGAGACACAATGGTGAGGATTTTTCTTTCCCCTACCTGTGTTCCCTCCAGGAACCTCATCTTTAACAACTACTGTGCTCATCAGATCTCTATCTTACCCTAGTTGACCATGCAACCAGTATCTTTTAATTTAAACAAAATATTTTGATTTTTTGGTTCTTGCTCAATTATATGGGGGTGAAAATGACCCTTAAATATCAAACATGAAATACTTTGGAAATTATTTTAACCACTATTTCTGCGTCAGAATAATTATTTATCTCTAGGAAAAACAGCAGAAGTGCCTGCTTCAGCAGCCTCGTGGACAGCTGTCCAAGCTCAGTCAAGAGGAAGCTGTTTGCATCATGGGCTCTGACACCAGGAGGCACAAGCGGCCCTGCTGTGGGGCCCAGTGAGAGGGTGGGACCCTGGGTCAGGAAGAGGGGAGCTCTCCCCACGTGGTGTAAGATACACCCCAAGTCTTGGCAGCTTTGGGAACATCAGGGCACAGCAACCCTGGTGCAGACGTCACTTTCTTAAGAAGGGACTTTGCAAACGTTGGCAAGGTAGGCACAGCAGGTAATTCTGGAACACATGTGAGAAACTACCTCGAGGTTTGAGGGGGATTGGAGGCAGCAAACTTTAGGTTAATGTTGTTCATATGACCCTATCAGTCTCCATGGATAAGTTTTAAGGGAAGGTGAAAGCAGACCATTAGTTTGTATGCTTGCCAGCAGTTTCCCCCAGTGGAGGCAATGGTCCTGTGAAAAAACACCAGGCTGACAGTCAGGAGGTCCCTCAGCCACGTGAACATAAGCAATCCATTGAGCCATTTATGTTGAATTCCCAATTGAAGTTGGAGAAAATGCCTCGCTTATCTCCTCACATCTTGGCTTTGGTGGAAAAAATGAGGCAATCTCTGAAAGGGCCTTGAGAGCAAAAGCATTAATAAATCAAAAGTATACTTTCTGTGATGACTAGGTACCCGAATCCTGGCTGCAGCCTCATGGAGGTAGAGAACCAGTAACCAACTAGAAAGGGGACAAGCTACTAACCAGGCAATTAGGGAAACAGAAGAAACGCATCCCTTGCCTGCCCTCTTGTCTTCTAATTCTTTGGCATGCTGGGAAACTGGGAGGGTCCTGGCCTTAGAGCCCCACCCCTCTCTTACTCAGATCATGTCTTTCCTGTCAGTTAACCTCAAAGTGTCTGTGAATGACCTAAAAGAGATTGGTGAACATAAGTGGTGTGTACATCAAGCCACAAAAAAGGAGATTCACTCATTTGTTTGTCAACATTATTCATACAGCATACATTCATTCATTTATTCATTCAGCAAGTGTCTATGAAACGCTTAACAACTACAAAGACCTGGGCTTATGGGGGTCAAATGACTAAGACCCAGTCATCCTCCAGATCTCAATAGATTCTTCAGTCTAGCGGGGAATGAGAATGCCAAGGTGATTACCAGGAGAGGACATTTTCCATTTTCCTTGGACTCCAGAACCTGGCAAGCAGAAGGCGCTCAATAAGTATTTGTTGGAGTAATAGATTCTTCTAGGTGCAGTGTTTAGTGGTTTGGGGGAGTAGAAAAATATAGGTATCCAGAGATTTCCCATCACTCTGTCCTAAAAGGGACTTCAGAAAGCCTTTCTTATCGCAATGTATGATGCCACTTGCCTGATGCGCTGATGTTTAAGTTGTAACAGTATCAACTCTTGATCTTTGCATGGTATTTCCTAATTTTCAAAGTGCTTTAACATGCATTATCTCAATTAATCTTTATAAGGTAGTCAAGATACATATTTTTAATCTCTTTTTTCAAATAAAGAAACGAAAGTTGAGAGAAATTATGACTTGCAAGATTCCATTATCCTTTCACTTTATCACACAATCCTCGCTTCATCACACAATCTTTGATTTGCTTCATACAGTCAAGGGCTTTAAACACCAAATTATAAAACACAGTGACCACTGGTTCTACAAAATTGTCTTTGGCGCAAGGTACTAACGCACATATTTCCTGCTGCTTCTCCTGATCTTCCATCCCCAGCCCCCACCGTGCACACTGTGTTTACTCAGCTACGCAACCTAACAGGGTTCTTAAAACTGTTCCTCTTGATCAATTGTGGCAGTAACAGAAACAGAGGGATATGAAGGTCCTGGGTCCATAGACTTGACAGTTAAGGGCTGATCTGGCTACCCCGTTTCTCTAAAGGAATTTGATTGCTATCGTTGGCAGCATTTACCTACAGAATAGCTCCTAGCAGAACATCATCTTGCAGAATTCATCAGCAGGTATCTAATATTATTTCACTTTTGAAATTTCTCATCAAAATCAACGTCAAATTCAGGGCGGCCTGGTGGCGCAGCAGTTAAGTTCGCACGTTCCGCTTCTGGCAGCCGGCCCGGGGTTTGCCAGTTTGGATCCCGGGTGCAGACACGGCACCACTTGGCAAGCCATGCTGTGGTAGGCGTCCCACATATAAAGTAGAGAAAGATGGGCACGGATCTTAGCTCAGGGCCAGTCTTCCTCAGCAAAAAGAGGAGGATTGGCAGCAGATGTTAGCGCAGGGCTAATCTTCCTCAATAAATAAATAAATAAACAAATAAATAAATAAAATTTTTAAAAATCAAGGTCAAATTCAATTAAAATACTATTGGAGGCAATGAGAACTCTTTTCACTGAGTATGATTTGTATACATAATAGCTTCTGAAACTTTAAGACAATGGTATTTGTGAAATGCAAGAGCACTTTTCCATTTTCTTTGGCAGGACATTGCCCCTAAATGCCTTGACAATTCTAGAATACAGGAAAACCTAGGGACAGCAGTCAAGTCTGAGCTTGAGATAATGCCAATCGTCCTAATAAAAAGAAAGAGGGTGGATTGATGGAGATTATGGGGTGAGAGTGAGGGTTAAAAGCCCTGAAGACTCTGCCTTCTCACAGCCACCATTTACCTATAAGCTCGATGAGCTGTTCCCTGAAGAACCTCCTTTTCTTCTATCTCAGACTTCAGTTCAGTCAATCGCACAGCCAGTTCTTTCTCCAACAGCTGGACCCTTTCCGTGGAAGTGATCTTATAAATTTCATCCATGGTTTGTGTTTACTGTTTCTCTGTATCCTTGAAAAAGAAGAGCACAAAGCTTGTGGCTGATCCCTTGGTGACTATTACCCAGTGTATGAAACTTTGTCTATCTTTGTCCAAGAAATCATGTCAACTTTGTGGAAATGCATGCTTTTGCAATGTGAAGAAATAGCCAGACTAGACTGTTGTTGCTTAATGATTTAATTACCATTTAGTAAACAGTAGAGAAAACAAAGCTTAGAATCTCCACTGACCATATTTTTATTCAGCCCAGTTCACCTTCAGCAATGTCTCTGCTCCAGCTTTGACTGTGGGGGTTTATTAAATGGGAATGCATCCCCCTCGCTCAACACCTATAGTTTTCCTAAAGGCTACCGGGGATTACACACCAAATGTTATGAATGGCAGCTATTGTTGACATCTAGTATTGCTTCAACAGGAACAAACAATAGGTGTGTACAGGATCCCTCTACGTGACTAAGGATTTCTCCAGAAACCTTTCTGAAGGCATGAGCTTCTGACCAGGCTGGAGATGCTGAGGGTGGAGAGCCATCTAACCTGATCCTATCCATGCACTTTTGGCTTTGGAAGAAAATAATACTTATGCACTTGAACGTGTTTTCTTAATTTTGAACATATATTTACCGTACTGCTTTTACCATTAAATAAAATAGTTGATAACCCTCCCCCATCCCACCCAGTTCACAGCCTGTCAAAAAATTCAACACAATTGTTTCCTAAGTACTTACTGTCAATATTCTAATTAACGACACAGATTAACTGCATGACCCAGAATGGAACCCATGAATTTCAGGAGATTCAGTAGATGATGTGTGTCCTGACGATGCTACTGCTGCCCTTACCCGTCCTGGACAAGTAGGGGTACAGTCACTCTTAGGCCGCATTAAAGAGGTTTAAAATATTTAAACCTTCCTTTTTTTTCCTTTGATATTTCTAAGATTTTCATATTTTCCTTTCATTTTCTCAAGTTAATCCGCTGCCATCTCAACAAATAATTAAGCTGCAGAGATGCTTTGTGTGGAGGCTTCCTCTGGGAGACTATTTATTCTTTTTATAAATATTAAAAATGGAAATGAGCACCCACGTTCGGTCTAGGTTGCAAACGTGCGGAGTAATAAATCTGTCACGTTTGGCACACTGCTGGAGCTCAATAACACGCACTGTTGTTGTTCTTAGCAAAAGTAAAATGTTGTTATGAAAAGTATTTGCCACTTGGCAGTGTCCTTTCAACTTAGGCAAACAGTTAAACAGCTGCCTTAACAGCTGCTTTCCAACTGGCAGCCAAGAGCAGCAGCAACATAAATTGGCTGATTCTTTTCCGAAGGGATGGACGTTCTGCCTTCATTTCCTGGTTAGTTTCAACACTTCACAGTTCAGAAATGAGAACATTTAATCCTGCACCATTTAGCTTGCCACAGTCAAGTACAGTATTCACAAAATTAGCATAAGGAGGGGTCAGTTTTTGACAACTGTCCATGAAATGGATCCAACCCAGAGGAATCCATGCCTGCGGAGCACTCATGTCTAGCGTTAAAGAGACAAACGGCTATTTATTTTGGGAGAGAGGATAGGGTGGGCTCCATTCATTGAGCATCTACTCTGTGACAGGCAGGCATCGGGTCCTCATTTAAAGTCCCAGAAAAGAGATTCTCGAGAATTGCTTCAATAGTGTTTTTTTTTTTTTAAAAAAAGTACATTTAATTAACTATTGATGGCAAACATCTTTTATTATGTGTTTAAAAAGTGGTAAAATCTAAGCTCTATGAGAAAGATTAAGATTAGTTTGAACAGAGTTTGAGGGTGTTCAGTGGGTGGTTAAAGCAGGCTTCAGTGGGGTTAAAGCAGGCATGTTTAGAAAAGAAACATTGTGTAACTTTAGACTGTGCTAGAAAAATGTATAATGCATGTCAAAAACTTCAAAGTTATTACTAAAAGAATAGAAATGCAACCTAGAGCTTCCCAAACAAGTTGGGTGGGAGGTAGGACTAGGTCTTTTAAATCCAAAAGAAGGCAGGAAAAGAGAAAAAACAAGGAGAACAAAAAGAAGTAAGGTCAAATATGTCAGGAATTATAATAAATGTAAATGGACTGAGCCCATACAGCAAAACAAATGAATCAGCACAGCTTTGAGCATTTTAAAAGCCCCTTAAATTTGGTAATGTGATGTGTACCAAAATAAAACAATGATTTTTATTCTAGCAAATACCAGAATTTAAACAGATAAGCAAGCTGGCCCCACATCACCGTGGGGCAATTCGATCTTCTTCATGAAGAGTTGCACAGATAGATACTCTGTAACTTCCCTGGGTAAACATTTTGATGCTTCGTCATCTTTGATCATCAAAATGTTCTTTCTGTTTGCAAATGAGATTTCTCCTATTTTACATTACACGCCATCTTCTGGATTAGTAGGGTAAGGTTAAGCTGTTTTAACAAGAAGACAGTCATCAATGGCTTAAAGAACAAAATTGTTTAAGTGTGTTTAATGTAACAGTGCTGATGTGGATGTTCCAGGGGAGTGAAGCAGCTCTGTTCCTCGTAGTCATTCAAGGACCCAGGTTCCTTCCAAGTGAGCTTCACCATACCCTAGGCATTGTTCAGACAGACGCATTAGGGTTTTCTCTTCAGTGTGGCCATAGATCGTGACTTTTGGTTGGGTGAGGAGATACAGAAGATAGACACATTTGATGGCCTGAATTGAATAACCTGCTTCTACTTCTTGTTTACTGAGAGTTCGGTTTTTTTCTTGAATGGATATTGAACTGTGTCAAATGCTTTTTCTACATCTATTGAGATAATCATGTAATTTACCTCATTTGTTTGTTAATGTGGTGAATTTCACAGATTTTTGATTGTTAATCCAAAACTGCTTTCTTGGAATAAACCCCACTTAGGTATGATTTTTTATCTTTTTTTAAAGAAAAGTGGGCTCGATTTGCATTTATGTTCATAAGAGAAAATGGCCTGTCATTTTCTTATAGTGCTCCTGTCAAGTTTTGGTATCAAGATTATAATGCCCCCTGAAAAACAGTTGTTAAGTGTTCCTTTCTCCTCTATTTTCTGAAAAAGTTTAGGATTGGTATTGTTTCTCCCTTAAATGTTTGGAATAATTCACTTAAGAAATGTCTCAGCCTGAATTTTTCTTTATGGGAGAGTTTTAAAATTACATTCAATTATATTGAATCTGTAATTTATATGTATTTTTATATATTTATAAATATTTATAAATTTATATTTATATTTCTATAAATAGAAAATAATTCATATTTTCTATTTATTCTTGTGTTCATTTTAATAATTTTTTTTCCTGAGGAAGATTTGCATTGAACTAACATCTGTTGCCAATTTTCTTCTTTTTGCTAAGGAAGATTTGTCCTGAGCTAATATCTGTTGTGAATCTTCCTCTTTTTGTATGTGAGCCACCACCAGAGCATGGCCATTGATGAGTGGTGTAGGTCCATGCCAAGGAACCGAACCCAGGCTGCCAAAGTGGAGCACACTGAACTTAACCACTGGGCCACCAGGGCTGGCCCTTAATAAATTTTTTTAAAAGGACATTTCATCTAAGTAGACAATTTTTTTGGCATAAGGTAATTCATAACATCCTTTTACATTTTTAACAGCTTTGTTGAGATGTAATTAACACACCATACAATTAACCCACTGAAAGTATACAATTCAACGATTTTTAATATTCACAGTTGTGCAAGAATCACCACAATCCATTTTAGAACATTTTCATCACCTGAAAAAAGAAAAAGAAAAAGAAAGCCCATATCCATTAGCAGTCACTCCCCAGTTTTCTCTAAGCCATCCCACCCCTAGTAATTGGTAACCACTAATCTACTTTCTATCTCTATAGATTTGCCCATTTTGGAAATTTCATATAAATGGAATCATGCAATATGTGGTCTTCTGTGACTGGCTTCTTTTACTTCCCATGATGTTTTCAAGGTTCATCCATGTTTTGGTAAGTATCATTATATCATTCCTTTCTATGGCTGAATGATATTTCATTGTGTGGTTATACCACATTTTGTTTAGTGGTTCATCAGTTGATGGAAATTTGGCTTTTTTCCACTTTTTGGCTATCATGAATAATGCTGCTATGAACATTCATGTAAAAGTTTTTGCTAGTCTGTTTTCCAAAGCAGCTGTACCATTTTATATTCCCACCTTCAATGTAGGAGAGTTCCAATTTCCCCACATCCTTGTCAACCTTTGTTATCTGGTCTTCTTTTTTTTTCAGTTTAGCCATCCTTATGGATGTGAAGTGGTATCTCATTCTGGTTTTGATTTGCATTTCCCTAATGGTTAATGATGTTGAGTATCTTCTCATATGCTTACTGGTAATTTGTGTATCTTCCTTGTAGAAATGTCTGTTCTCCATTGTTTGCCCATTTTCTAATTGAGTTTTTAATTTTTTTATTGATGAGATGTGAGTTCTTTATATATTCTAGATATATGTCCCTTATCAGATACATGATTTGCAAATATTTTCTCTAATTCTCTGTGTCACCTTTTCACTTTGTTGAAGTTGTTATTTGAAGCCTTTTATCTTTTTGATGTCTATAGGATGTGTAGTGCTGTCTCCTATTACATTCCTGATATTGATAATTTGCT
This sequence comes from Equus przewalskii, assembly GCF_037783145.1. Lineage (NCBI taxonomy): Eukaryota > Metazoa > Chordata > Mammalia > Perissodactyla > Equidae > Equus > Equus przewalskii. The sequence continues at coordinate 58,567,868 of NC_091839.1, read as the reverse complement.
CTTCTCCTTCCAGATCTTGAGATGGATGTTTACATCAATAATTTTTAACCTCTCTTCTAATGTTTGCATTTAAAGCTATAAATTTCTTTCTAAGCATTGTTTTAGCTGCATTACCATTTTGGATATTATGTTTTATTTCTCACTTAAATATTTTCTAATTTGCATTGTGATTTCTTCTTTGACCTGTAAGTTATTTAGAAATGGTTCTGTTTTTCTGTTATTAATTTCTAGTGTGATTCCACTGTGGCCTGAGAATGTACTCTGCATGATTTCAATTTGTTTTAATGTTTTTTGTTTTTTTTTAAAGATTGGCACCTGAACTAACATCTGTTGCCAATCTTCTTCTTTTTTCTTCTTCTTCTCCCCAAAGCCCCCACCTCACCAGTACATGGTTGTATATCCTAGTTGCAGGTCCTTCTGGTTGTGCTGTGTGGGACGCCGCCTCAGCATGGCCTGATGAGTGGTGCTAGATCTGCGCCCAGGATCCGAACCAGCGAAACACAGGGCTGCCAAAGCGGAGAGTGGAAACTCAACCACTTGGCCACGGGGCCAGCCCCTTTTGAAAATATTTTAAGCTTGCTTTATGGTCCAACATGGCCTATTTTGGTAAATGTTCCATAAACACTTGAAAAGAATACATATTCTGTTGTTGGGAATACTGTTCTATATGGGTCGATTAGATCAAGTTGGTTCATAACGTTGTTCAAAGCTATTATATCTTTACTGATTCTTTTGTCTGATTTTTATGAGATATTGAGATAGGTGTATTAAAATCTTTGACAATGATTATGGATTTGTCTATTTCTCCTCTTAATTCTGACATTTTAGTTTTATATATTTGAAGCTGTATTATTGGCTGCATACAAACAGGATTGTAAGTTTTTTCATTGAATTGAACCTTTCATCATTATGACGTGTCCCTCTTCATCTCTAGTAATACTTCTTAAAGTCAAATTTTTGTATTAGTAATACAGTCATGCAAGCTTTTTTTTTTTTTTTTTTGCTGAGGAAGATTTTCCCTGAGCTAACATCCATGCTAATCTTCCTCTATTTTGTATGTGGGTCACTGCCACAACCTGGCTGCCGACAAGTGGTGTAGGTCCACACTGGGGAACTGACCCCAGGCTGCCAAAGTGGAGCATGCTGAACTTAACCACCAGGCCATGGGGCTGGCCCCAAGCTTTTTTATTTTGAGGATTAGAGTTTATATGGTATATCTTTTTAATCCTTTTAAATTATCTGTGTCTTTTTTGTCTCTTAAGTCCAGTCTGAGAATCTTTGTCTTTTAATTGGGGCATTCAGTTCATTTACATTTAAGGTGATTACTGTTATAGTTGGGTTTAAATGCACAATCTTACTACGTATTTTATTCATTTTATTTATTTTCCTATTTGTGCCATCTATTCTTTGTTTCTTTATTCCTCCTCTCCTTCATTACTTTGGATTAATCAAGTATTTTTATTATTCTGTTTTACCTCTTCTATTAGGTATTTAATTATACCTGTTTGTTTTCTTTTGGTAGTTCTCTAGAGTAGTGGTTCTCAACTTTAGTGTGCATCAGAATCACATAGAGGACTTGCTCAAACATAGGTTTCTTGGCCCAACCTCCAAAGGTGCTGACTTAGTAGGTCTGGAGGAGGCTGGAGAATTTTTGCTTCTAACAAATTCCCAGATGATGCTTATGCTGCTAGTCAAAGGACCACACTTTGATAAGCACTCCTCTAGATTACAATAAGCGTCTTTGACTTATTACAGCCTACCTTAAACTAGCATTTTTTTAACGACTGTCCAAAGAATAAAAACCTTACAATGATTAAAGTCCACTTCCCTCCTTCCTACAACTCATGCAACTGATTTTTACTGTACTTCTTCATATAAACTCCACAATACATTTTATTTTTTCTGCTTTGAAAGTCAACTGAAGGTTTTTACCCACATATTTATCTTTTCTGCTGCTCTTCTTTCCTGAAGAGCCATGCTTCCAGTTGGGTTCATTTTCGTTTAGCCTGAAAAACTTCCTTTAGTATTTTTTATAGTGATGGTCTGCTGCTGCTGAATTCTCTCAGCTTTTATTTGTCTGAATAAGTCTTTAGTTTACTAGGATTTCTAAAGGATATTTTAATCAGGTATAAAATTGACAGTTTTTTTTCTTTCAGCACTTTAAATGTCTTTTAATTGTCTTTTGGCTTCCACAATTTCAGTCAGAAAATCAGTCATCTGTCTTCCTGTTGCTTTTTTAGAAAGTGATGTCTTGTTTTCTCTTGCTGCTTTTAAGATTTTATCTCTGTCTTTCAGCAGTTCAGCTATGATATACTTTTGGTTTCCTTTGTATATATCCTTGCTGTGTATTGGGGTTCACTGAGCTTCCTCAATGTTTGGGCTGATGTCTGTCATCAATTTTGGGAATATCTTGACTTTATATCATTTCAAATATGGCATCTGACCCATACTCTTTCATTTTTATCGTTCTGTGACTCTAATTAAACATATGTTTGATTGCTTGACTGTATTCCACATGTGTCTCATACTTGGTTTTATTCTTTCCATTCTTTTAGTTTCTGTGCTTCTTTGGATATTTTTCTATTTATCTGTCCCCAAGTCCACTAACTCTACTTTTTGCTCAGTCTAAGATACCGTTAAAACTATCCAACGAATTCTCAATTTTAGCTATTGTATTTTTAAACTCTATAATGCATATTTTATTATTTTTATAGATTCCATTTCTGGCAAAATTATTCACCATTTTGTCCATCTTTTCCTCTGCTTCCTTGCACATACATATGATAATTATTTTAAAGTCCTTGTCTGCTAATTTCAACATCTGGACCATCTATGGGTCTGTTTTCACTATGTGTGTTTTGTCTTATCCCTCACATTTCCCTGCCCATTCTCGAGTCTTATAATTTATCATATGCTATATTTGATATAAAAAAGAACCAACGGTACTGATAATGATGTTATTTTCCTTCTTAAATTTTCTCCCTTTCTTCTGTGGGATACATAATTTGAAGGACTGATCACCTCAATCCCATCAGGAATTGACTCAATTAGGGCTGAACTCTGGTTTTAGCTAGACTCTCTACCTCTTCTTTGTCCTTTTTCCTCAGGTGTGGCCCACTTGGACTTTTGATTGATAGCTTTCAGCCCTTAAACACTATATGAGATTCAGTTCTGCCCTGTAGAGGTTTTAATTTAGCTCATTAGCCTCCTGACTCATGCAGCTCCAAAATCTGGAAAAACGTCTTGAGAAGGAAATTGGCCAGGTGTTTCATGCTGGTTCCCTGTCTCTGGTGGGATTTTGTATGCTGAGCACTGTGCACAGACTTTACTCTGCCTTTGCAATCCAGCTTCTTTCTTGGGTATGGCCTTCTGAGGCTTTTGATTGACAGCTGAGCTTTTCTCTTTCTTCTCATCCCTGAAATTCTGTCCTTCGAAGGTTTTGAGCTTAATCTCCCATCACCAAGTTCAATATCTGGCAAAAACTTGAGAGAAAGATCTGTCATCTGTTTGATGCAGTCCCTCTCTCGAGCAGTAATTCATCTCCTAAGCACCACAAGACTGCTGGTTTTATTGTGCCTTTCTGGACCAGTTCTCTAGTCTCTCTTATACTCCAGCATTCAGCAAATATCCAGTGGTATATTCCAGACTTCAAATCTGTCATGCCTGCATCCACAGCCTTCAAAAACTCACCTGCTTCTCTTTGTCCCTGTAGAGTCCCTATGCCAAAAACAGAGTCACTGTGACCAGAATTGGCAAATGCTCTAAGGAATAAAACAGCCAGGATTGTCAACTCACCCAGCAGGGCTCTTCCCTTTCTGGAATTTTTGTTCTTCTAGTCTTTGTTGTGTTTATAACTTTTCAGTGACTTTAAACATATGACTTTGTAATTTATCTGTTTTAGTGGGAGCATCACCTTTCTATTAAATCTTGCCTGAAGTAAAAGTCTTGATACTTACTTGAGAAGTACTACATACAATGTACTCTGATATTTTCCACTCTGTTTCATTAAAAACAAATTCCTGGTCACAACCCACTCTTAATCAATGTCAGGATCCACTATGAATCACAACCCACATTTTGAGAAAAACTGGTCTCATAGATCTTTGGGGAAAACCAAGGTGTTTGGCTGTTTGGAAAAGGCTTATCTAAGGGATATGGATTATATGAAACTCAATCCTTTTAGTATCATACAAATTCTTTTTTGTTTGTTTTTATTGAAGAAGAAGATTAGCCCTGAGCTAACATCCATGCCTATCCTCCTCTACTTTATATGTGGGACGCCTACCACAGCATGGTGTGCCAAGCCGTTCCATGTCCGCACACGGGATCCAAACCAGCAAACCCCAGCCACTGAAGCGGAACGTGCTCACTCAACCGCTGCATCACCGGGCCGGCCCCAAAGTATTATACAAATTCTTGAAGTGTGGAATTCTGCCTCTATTCTTCCTTGAGGTCTGACAAAGTCAGCTTTTGCATCCAATTTAACTTCTCACTGAGATGACTTGGCAAATTTAATTTTATTCTACCCCTTCTCTCCAGTCTTCTTTGTCACACAAAATGAAATTTTCATGATTTGTCTTAGTCAGTAGTATTATAACCCCATAAATTCTAAGTTTCTATTATTTTGTCCACAAAGATATGACAATTTCTTTCAAGAAAAAATAAAAAATATCCCTGTTCTCCAAATTACCTCCCTCAAACTTTGGTTTTTCCTCCTGGATTGGTATGTCTTTCACCATAAGTAATAATAAACTACCTCAGTATTTGTTCATGGAAGGATTTTTAACTAGCAAGGACCAAAAGCAGCATGTGTGGAAGCAAAACTGACATATTGCTTTGCTGCCGTTATCAGTAAGTGTGTACATCATAATCGGAAAATGAAACAACTTGCACCGTGAGAGAAGTAAAACAAGCAAACAAAACCAGAGTCACTGCGCCTAGTTCACTGTCCCAAAAGAATCCTTAAGTTTTATTTATGTCACTGACTCTGATAAAAGCTACTTTATCACCAACTTTTGCAATGTCAATAGCTGAAGATTTATGATAAACTTTGTGTCTGAGAAGCATGTGAGAAAATTACTATCTTTTCTACCATGAACAGATTACTTGGTAATGTTGGTAATTTTTTCCCTCCTCTTTTGCATTTTTCACTTGATGAACCAGTTCTTCTAAAACTTGGAGTTTCTTGCGAACTTTTCTTGGAACTAAACCTTTCTTTTCTAAATGCTTTGTCTCATTATTCCTTTGAGCATTCTATCGATCCTATCAAGATTTTACGTATTTATTTCCCAGAGGTGTGTTTCTCACCTGCCAGAGCCAAGTAAACTGCATTGTCCATTAAGAGAAACTCAACGGCCCTTTGAGGTGTATCTTTTTCCAGTCCCAGGGTGAATCTCCTATGGCAATAAGGTTCTAATCTAGTTGATTCTATTTCTTTTCTTACTCTTTAGGTTTGTGTTTCTAGGTTTTCGTTTTCTGATTAAGTCTGGTTTTCATGCTGGTTCTGATTTGTACACACTTATTTCTCCTTTGGTAGCAGCAACATTGAAAATATAGTTTTTAATGGTCTGTTGGTTTTTGTGCGGTAACAAAAAGTTATCTGATTGTATTTTATGTTTGTCTTGAGGATTCTGTTATCTCTTTTCATCGGAGATACATCTTTCCTTTGCCTCTGGGTCTTGAGACAGTGGTTTAGTCAAACTGACAACTGGCTTCTCTCCTAGGTTGGGAAGTTGCTCATATCACTCCCCATAGTACTGATTTATTTTATTGTTGTCTGACCTTTGACAAAAACTCTAAGTTGTTTTTTACGTTGCGTGCCATTCTGAGTTCAAATCAATTAAAAAAGAAATATTCCTGTGCCCACTGGAATGGAGAGCAGACACTGGAGATCTGGAGATGCTACCATTAGCCGATGAATTTTTCATACTTTGATTACATTTGATCCATTTGTGGCTAATGATATAAAACTAAGGTTGTTGGCTCCTTTTGTGTATTTTTAAAAAGCCTTTTTTCCTCTTCAAAAAAGAAGGCATAGCTTTTTACCACAGTCTGTTTACAATTATAAACTTTCTCTGAAGCCAACTTTCACCCTCCCTCAGGACATTATGGGAGATTAATGAGTCAGAAAAGTTGTCATTTGAACACACCATATAGGGATCTCTAATTCCAACAGATTTGCCATCCAAGAAAACAAAATATACACCATGAATAAAATTTTAAATTGTTTTTACATGGTTTTAGAGAAAAGGGTAGAGACTTTAAAGAAGGTTTTGCTTGGTTTTTATAACCATTCTACAAATGAGCCCGAATTTGTGATGGAATGAGAACAATTACTTTTGGCTTGCCTGGAACTTCATGATGCCTGCAAGAAATCCAAAAAGGTCTAGGTGCATAACTTTTACTCTCTCTCCTTTCAAAAGAAAATAGGAAAGCATAAATACACAAATGAGCCAGGTAAAGATGTGAGAAAGAGCTCAGTGTCCAAAAATAAGGTTTAATAAACCTAAAGTTGTGTCGCCAGCTCAACCCACAATCTGACTGGACAAGTACTACAAAAACAGCATATACACAAAGTGGGAGAATTCCAGCTATAAACTCTCCAGAGTTCCTGTCACAGCTTTCCCAGAAGACTAATATGATTCATCTGGTAAGTGAGGTATATATTTTCTGAGCACCTTTGCCTATTTCTGAAGCAGTGGTCATCAGCCGGGGGTAATCGTGATCCTTTTCTGCCCTGGGGACACTTGGTAATATCTAGAGACATTATTGCTTGTCACAGTTGTGTGTGTGGGGGATGCTGTTGGCATCTAGTGAGTAGAGGCCAGGGATCCTAACCATCCTACAATGCACAGGATAGCCTTCCCAGACAAAAATTCTCTGCTCAAGGGGCCGGCCAGTGGCCGAGTGCTTAAGTTTGTTTACTCTGCTGTGCCGGCCCAGGGTTTCGCCGGTTTGGATCCTGGGCACGGACATGGCACCGCTCTCAGGCCATGTTGAGGCGGCGTCCCACATGCCACAACTAGAAGGACCTGCAACTAAGATATACAACTATGTACGAGGGGGATTTGGGGAGATAAAGCAGAAAAAAAAAAAAGAAGATTGGCAGCAGTTGTTAGTTCAGGTGCCAATCTTTAAAAAAAAAAAAAAAAAAAATCTGCTCAAAATGTCAATAGTGCCGAGGTTGAGAAACCCTGCTCTGATGAAAACTTAACTAGATTATAAAGTCTCTTAAACTTAATTGAACTCCTTTTTTGATTGGCTTATAGAAACTGTTAAACACTTTTATAAATTTAAAATAAGAGAACTCAAGAATTTTTAGAAAAAGAAGAAAATATTGAACTTTCATTGCTTTAAGTCTGCTGGTTCTTAAAGAAAAATTTCTCTTAATGAAGCCTATATGCAGAAGAAAAACAACTTTTAGCTATGAGTTTTTAAGTTAATAGCCTTGTTTACAAGTTGACAGGTAACAAAATGCAAACTGATAGCCAAGAGAAAAATATAAAGAAAGCTTTAGTACTTTTAAACAAAATTTGAAGAGCTCTTGAATACTTAGTATGAAAAATAAAAACGTTCAAGTAATTATATTCCTAATCAAGGTGAATCTTTGGACAAATTAGACTAGTTTAATAATGCTGCTTTCAAATAGCTAAGTGTCTCCTTCCTGATTTTGTTACAATGTGAATTTAAATGTAGCATACCATTCTAACCTATGCAAGACTTGAGTTTGTTTTTTCATGGGAAGCTTAACTAGTTAAAACTTTATAGAAATGTTTCTAATTCCTAAACTAATATTAAATTGAGTTAGCCATTTAATTAATAATCTTTGAATATAAATTATAATATCTAAGCAAGTCATTTACAGAGAATGAAATAAATACTAGGTCAACAAACATAATTTGACATACCCTTGGCTTTTATTTTTATGCGTTGTAAGTGACCATCAATTAATAGGTTGAAAGGATTTATATGAAAAACGGAGATATGTTGGTATATATGTTTTTTTTAAAGAAATGTAAAAGAATATTTGTGTGTCTGTCAAGAGGTATTTATGCAAAATAATGAATTTTTTTTTCTATCATGGGAAAAGATGTCTTAAAGTAAAATTGTCTGGATGTGCCAGAATGTGAAAGAAAATATTAAAAGACAAATTTCAGGGTGTACAACAGGTTCTAGAAGATATGAGGGGAAATGGACTTCATCTTGGTTTATAAAATCTGCAAATAATAAATTTGAAAGAAGCATAAAAATGTATTAACTCATTTTATAAAGTTCTAGATGAATTTATTCATAAGATGGAAAAAGACTTGTGAATTCTAATCTATAAAATATGGATGGCATCCAAAAAGAATAAAAGTAGAATTTGGATTTCCTTTCTGTTGAATTGACTCTGAACAAAAAGCATTTAAAAGGTATTTAGTGCCCAAATAGCAGAGACTTCTTATATGGCCAAAATACTCTTGGAAGTCTAGCATTTTGTGCTTTTGTCATAGCCTTGAACTATTTTTTTTTTTTAAAGATTATATTTTTTCCTTTTTCTCCCCAAAGCCCCCCAGTACATAGTTGTATATTCTTCGTTGCGGGTCCTTCTAGTTGTGGCATGTGAGATGCTGCCTCAGCGTGGTTTGATGAGCAGTGCCATGTCCGCGCCCAGGGTTCAAACCAACGAAACACTGGGCTGCCTGCAGTGGAGTGCGCGAACTTAACCACTGGGCCACGGGGCCAGCCCTGATAGCCTTGAACTATTTTTAAAAAATTTTTATTTATTTATTTTTTTAGGAAGATTAGCCCTCAGCTAACATCTGCTGCCAATCCTCCTCTTTTTGCTGAGGAAGACTGGCCCTGAACTAACATCTGTGCCCATCTTCCTCTACTTTGAACTATTTTTTTTTTAACAAAAGTTCCTCATCTTTGAAAAAGTTCCTAATTAATATCATTGCTTGATGCCTAGTTTATTTTAAATATTCCCTGTAACCTTTTTTCTTTAATCACTTACTCATATCTTTTCTCCTCTGATAACATTTTTGATATTGCATTTCCCAAATTCAGCCCCCAAATTCAGAATAATGAAATGTTACTATGGTCTTCTACATCAAAATTGTTTTTGGGGTCTCCCAAACAGCTGCTAGGCAGCTACAAAGGTTTGTTCATTTATCCCATAAAAGGAGAGATGCTAAAAATAATTAGATATGTTTGGTATACTCTAGACTTTTTATTAGCTCAAAACTACTGTAAAAGTCATCTTGCTTACCATGTCCTCAATATGAAAAGAACTTGCAAATCAGTAAGAGGAGTTTAATCTAAGTTAATTACATTTAAGTAAAATGTATTAATACAATATAAAATAAAGATTTTTTTAGCAATTGTGTGACTTGCAGGTTGGAGAGAAGTATACTCATGTTTATATACAAAGATTGGCACAATAACTATTTTAAAAAATTGATTTTTTAAAGGAATATTTCGTTCCTAGGTGATAATCCCAAAATATTTTATGGGATACATTAAAAGAACCTGGAGATTTTAATTTTTCCTCTCAGGGTAATTACTGACTAAATCCTTATAAAATGATTATATGTTATTTTAGAAAAAAAAGGATTCCACTCTCCACTATTCTAGTGTTCTTGGCTATTACAATTAATCTGAACCACTGAGACTTGTCATCCACAGTTTCTGCTTTTTCCATAATTATGTTTGCCTAAAGTCCCTAGTATAAGCTACAGACGAGAAAGTCTTCTGGGAGAAACATGAAGAGTCAAAGCCTCAGTAAAGACTTTTACTGTACTCAGAACTGTTGGCTCTACAGGAAGTAGCCTCATGGAAACAAACTTTTCAGCATAAGCTGATATCAGCATGATAAACAGATACCTGTCAGATTCCCAAAAGATAGAGTCAGGATTTCTAGGATTCTTTAAATCTAGAAGTAGATGACTCCCTGAAATTGTTTGTTTCACTTCAAATCAGAAAAACAAGAATTACTTACCAGGGACTAAATGAGTTAATTATGGCAAGTGTCCTATTCCTGTTTTTTATTTTTTGAGGAAGATTAGCCCTGAGCTAAGTGCTGCCAATGCTACTCTTTTTGCTGAGGAAGACTGGCCCTGAGCTAACATTCATGCCCATCTTCCTCTACTTTATACGTGGGACGCCCACCACAGCATGGTGTGCCAAGCAGTGCCATGTCCGCATCCGGATGGGAATCAGCGAACCCCAGGCCGCTGAAGCTGAACATGCACACTTAACCGCTGCGCCACCGGGTGGCCCGGCCAAGTGTCCTATTTCTAATGGATATATAAGAAAAATTCCTTCCTTCTTTATTTAGAACTCTCTATTGGCTATACTTGCATGAACTGCAATGAAACATTTTTTAAATGGTATCATGTTCCAGCTGACCCTTTAGAATTCAGAAAAAAATTCTATGAAAATTCTTAATACAGCTTTTAAGTAATACATATCAAGACAACAAAAAAATAATGATTCTGGATAAAATGACAAAAAACACAAAAGTATCCCCCAAAATGGTAAAAATGGTTAAGTATTACACAAAATGCCTCTACTTTTCATAGCTGTGTAGCTATTTTTGCATACGTTCAATAAAAATTTGTTCTCCTTTGTATCAGGCAGTAATTAAAAAATCGCTTTTGTAACCACGGTGATGCCCTAAATCTCATTAAACTAGATATGGCATGCCCATTATTACAACAAAGGTCCAAGCGTCTTGGTCAAGGTGAATTGGCTGATTCTTGGTCTCTAATCTCAGTATATGAGCTGACAGGAGAAATATCTTACATATTGACAAGAGATTTTCACAGAGTGGGGTACATGGGGTAACTACTCTGATTCAAAACTGATTGGGCTCAAACTAAAAAAAAAGCCTGACTTTGGCCTGTCAAAGATACAGCGTACATCTGCTTTAACCATTAAAGAATGCGCTATCTTAAGAACGCATACTCCCCCTCCTACGCCCTATTGGCAACATCATATTGGTAACGCCTGTATTAGTACTCCTAAAATAAGTTGCCTTTCCCAACATCAGGGTCATGTTGACCTGCTATATTGCAACTAAATACCTTTTTGCAATTGATGAAAATGTATCCCGCATGTGTTTAATGTACGTTCTTTGTTCTAAAAAGATAGAAGACTGTAAGGAAAACCATGTTTCTCCAGAACTATTTCTTCCTTTCTAGAAAAGGCTTTCCAGCGTTATATTCCTCAGTTTGGTTCAAGTTAAACTCACCTCTCTCTTATCTGTAGAATGGTTACTGGCTATTTTGTGTCTACAATATAGAAGTAGTGTCACATGGCTAGTTTTATTAACCCGATTACAGGAAGGTTTTTGTGCACTAAGCATAACCTTTATCATGCTTATACAATAAAACTGACCAAATAAAACAAAACATTAAAGTAATGACACCGCGTCAGAAAATCACTAAGCAAATTTATGTGGTCAAAGCCATGCCTTAGGAGGAAATTTGGAAGCAAAATTGACACCTTATCCAGATGGGTAAGCAATGCACTTCACTCTCCAGAGTCAGAAAACAAAATAAAAAACACTGTGCAGTAAAGGATTAACACAGCATGCCTAGGTTGTGCAAACCTTTCACATTCCAAAGAAAGGTTTGGCTCTTGCTCAGCTCCTAGGAGATAAGGACCTTTAAGCCCTTGGAATATCCTGCCCGATAAGAATATTTTTATTTACCTGGGGGCCTTAGGCCCTGCCAGATAGTCTATGCTAACAATGTGATTTATGATGGGGGCCTTGGGCCATTTGCTATCAGCTTGACCTTTAGAGGGGCTGGAGACTGAAGCTCAGCCACATAGGCAGTCAGTTATGTGACCAGCCCACAGTAAAGAACCTGGATGCCAAGGCTTGGAGGAGCTTCCCTGGTTGGCAATACTCCAAGTATATCATCACACATTGTTGCTAGGAGAATTAAGTGCTGCCTGCATGACTTTACGGAAGAGGACAACTGGGAGCTCACGCCTGCTGCTTCCTGGACTTGACCCTATGTTCCTCTTTCAGTTGCTTATTTAAATCTGTATCTTTTCACTGTAATAAACTATAACCGTGAGTATAACAGCTTTTCTGAATTCTACGTATCCTTTTAGTGAATCATTGAACCCAAAGGTGGTCTTGGGGACCCCTTTAAATAAAGTAACATCAGGCACAAAAGTTGCCCTGCTTGGTTCTTGTTTCCCAAGTAAATGAAACCTTGAGTCTTTCCTGTAAGTTACTCTCTAACAAAAACAACTATATCCCTGATTTTGGCAATGCTGATGTCTGAAGATATGTGATGACTTTTTTGGATATGACAATTATGTGAGAAAACTGTTTTCTACCTTGAATAAAGTAACTGTAAACTTGGTGATGTGGGTAATTTTGTAGGTTGTTTTTTTCCTTTACATATTTGCCAGATTTTTAATTTGATGAGGTTGGCCTTCTAAAGCTTGGACTCCCTGGCAAATCTTCTTTGCATATAAACTTTTCTTTTCTAAATGCTTTAGTCTCTGAGTGGTTTATGTTTTATTTTAGCAGGCAGTAGTTTGAACCAATAGTACTTTAGTAGACTAGTTAAGAGAATCAAACTCTACTTTTCTTGTAGCATATCCATATAGGATGCTCTGAGAATTAGAAATCACAGGCAAATATTTTACTCAAATAACAAAGGCACAGCTCTCCCTTTACTTGCGAGCTATACTGTACAAGAACAAAGAGAAAAGGACCCTCTCTGAAAATTTAGCTTAGGTGTCCAGTATTTAAATCATATCACCAGAGTGAATCAAAGTGTGTAACACTGATAGAAATTCTCCCACGTTTACCCAACAGAGGAGCTATATACATGAAATCATAGAATAAGGTTTTAAAAGACCAGTTTCTTTCGAGATTAAAGCAAAAGCAAAAATTCTTAACCTAAAAATGACTTCCTTTAACTCTGGTACTGAATTTCCCAGCTTTAAATTTGTAGCTTAGCTTATTCTTGGAAAAATGAAGGTAATAATGCTTTTTATATTGTGTTCAAGCATTCACTATTTAATATATTAATAGTGCTATTCTCTCACATGTATTACATATTTTGGATTTAGCTATCTCTGAAAAATAATTTTTAAAGTATTAAAGACACTTTTTCTTTTGCTAGAAATCATAAACTACAAAACCATAAATGTTCCATGGAATTCTCAGGAGTGTTTTTAAATTTAATTTTAAATGGGTTTCCTGTGTACCAATATGATTTATGTTTTAAATAACACACTTGTAAAGTTAAAAGGACCTACAGTGATGAAAAGTGAAATACTTTCCAATTCAGCAAGAAGATTCTGGACAACTGCCCTGTAAACATCGATCTTATATTTCAGTCAAGAAATGATTCACATTCTGTACTAGCTCAGTAATAGATTTTTCTGAGAAATACCCTACAAGTCAAGGTACATTTAACTTCAAGGAAAACTAAACACTTTCCAAGGTTTTTCAGAATTTACCCTAAAATTTACTTAATCAGATTAAGCAAAATTAGGTCAAAAATATATTATTTTAGCTTTGACTAGAAGGTCTGGCTCACTTTACAATCCTCTTTTCATAAAGATTAAAATCTTTATTTAAGCAAATTGAATAATTTATAGTGGAAGCAAATTTAATAATTCGTAGTGGTGAATAACCTTGTACAAGTGGGTAGTATCCCATTATAATGAACATCATTCCAATGTTCATTTCCCCATGGCACTTCTTCCTATGTTCTGACCACAGCCAGAGCTGATACGGCCATGATAAAATACACTGAACAGGACATCAAAAGTCAAAGAAATACAGCCTCTCAGAGAGTAGTTACTTTATTTAAGGAAGCCATTTTTCAAGTAAGATACTTACATACCCTACTCGCTCATTTAAAAGTATTCAATCAGGTCTATTGCTCAGTAAAATGACATGTTTTTGAAGAGTGCCGCACTGGTGGTATATCAGGTTTTTAATTTTTTTAGTGCTGTTGACTGTTGCTGCTCAGAGTAGGTCAATGGATAAATCTTTGCTCATTTCAGATTCAAGACATGCACATAGTTTTCCCCCCACAAATCTCACATCTTCATGAATTTTAAAACTGTCTCGAGCACCTGCAGAACAAATTTCTTTTCTAACCATAAGACCTATACTTGGTTAGATTCTATACAGAGGTAGAGACAAGAAAGCAACAATGGCTGAGGAATAATGAGGTTATGGTAAGGGATTCATGTTCAGTACATTTATTTGTGTCCACACATTTCTCTAACATAGTTGACTGGTGTTTAGAAAGAGTATTCTATAGACCAGGAAATGTAATGGTACTGATTAAAATGGGACTTCTATCTGTAAAACATATAAAACAGATTTGTAATGCATTTCTGAGGTAAACAGTAGCATGCTACAAGCCATCATAGGGGATTTGGGAGTATTTCTATTTTAAACTGACTATCTCACTTTCCTCCACATCTTTCAAACTCGTTCACCTTTGAACATTTATTAAAAGCTGACTTTTTCTTCTCCAAATAAACTAGGACTGCATTTTAAACTATAATCCAGTACTCACAAGGTTTCACAAAACACTGGCTACCTTCTCTATGTGATGCACTCTGATATTTTCAGTGCTATCCTATATCATTTAAAAAATGTTGGTAGTTACCCACTAAATTGATTTCACAATCCATTAATATGATATGACCTGCAGTTTGAAAAACACTGACTTGGTCCAACCAATGAGGAAGATGAAGTATGAGGAAATTGAGCGGCTTAAATTCATAAGGAAAGTGAGTGGCAATCATCTGCATAATTCTGTGCGTCAATAATTGACCTCTAGAATATAAATTTTCTGTATACTATTTTTCTGTTTTAGACCAAGATATTATTGCTTTATTTTTGCCCCTGATTCTTCACTCTCTTCACATTTACTTCAGTGTTTCATGTTCATTTTTACTCATGCCTTTGAATTTGATACTGGTTATATGGACAGTATTTGTTTGAAATTACTAGGTGAACTGTTATCTTCAAATAACAAGCCTATAGAAGATTAAGAATCCCAGACCAATACTGCCACCAGGTAAAAAAGCAGGTGAAACCTACATATATATAAAGGTAGAGAATGAAGAAATACAAACAGGCCAACTTTATCTGTCAGTAGATGAGAACAAAGATTCAGTAGACAAATATTTGTTGAGCATTTACTCTGTGGTGGTCATTATACCTCTATGTCACCTATTGTTTTCTTCCTTGTATTATGTTTATGTATATGTCTTATCGCCCCAGCAGACTATAAGCAATTTGAAGACAGAATTTATGCATAATTTGTCTTTGAATCTCCTGTAGCATCTAGCATAGTATCTTGAGATCAACAAATACTTGATTATTAGAGATCAATAAATACTTGCTGAATAAACAAGTCAAATACACCAATATACAAATAAGGAACTACCTTGACTCTCAAAACTCTTCCTCTTAGCAACATAATACAAAAGAAAGCATCATTCTGAGTGCCTGTTGTCTGTGCCCCCAAACAAACAATACTAGAATATTCTTAACCAGTGGTTACGTAAAATATGGTCACCTATCTTTGAAAGATGAAACAGCAGAACAGCTGAACCAGTGCCTGAAACAGCAGTACCTGACCCAATATGCTCACTCAGATGAGACCACCAAATAATGTTAATATATTTTCATGAAACATAATTTCACGGAAATATTTATTGAGAGGCTACTTCCAGGCCAGGTATTGTGCTAGGTGCTGGGCTACAGTAGTGAGCAAGCAAGGATCTTGCCCTCAGGGAGCTTTCAGTCTATGGGGAAGACAAATGATAACAAGAAAGTGTGCCAAGTGCAAAGATGGGAGAAATACCTAGAAGAGGCAGCTAAGCCAGATTTGGCTGAAGGCAAGGGTGTGAAGGGGAGGCTTAAAGAGGGCTTTCTTAGAGGAAGCAGTAAATTGAGTCTGAAGCAAGAGGAAACGCTGGACAAGCAAAATCTAGGCAAGCAAATCTAGGCAGAAAGTATGGTGGATAACTTCACCCTTATTTTAAAAGATTATTCTAGAAAGCTGATTATATCATTTATAGAAATCTTTATCTTTCTTTGACAGATAATTCATAATGCCTAAGATTCTTCCTCCAATTGCCAACCTCTGGATCCAGTCTCCCAACATTACAGACTGGTCATTAATAAGTCTTATATGGTCACAAAACTGCCTCAGAGAATAAAGTAACAAGAGATCAACTTGCTTCTCTACTATTTTCTGATAGAATTATTAAACATATAGGAATACAACAGACCATGCTCACATAATAAAAAATAAATTTTTCCAGTGTAGGGGGGGGGAGCTAATTTATAATTCTAATGATTGCCTACAGCATCTAGTAGGATTTTGCACCAAATAAGAATTCAATGACTCTATGCCAATAAGTAGAACACTCTCAAAAATCCACCAGGAAAAAAAAAAATCCACCTGATTCTTTAAGTAAACCATTAATTCATAGCTATAATAATAACAAACTCTAGCCTAGAGAATATTTGAAAACTTTAACTTTACAATTTTGTTATGTCTAATTCTCCTTACATAACAAAATACAAAAAAAGGAATTAAAGGTGAAAAGTCACATGAAAGTAAGTATATAGTTTACGAAGAAAAAGGCTGAGGCATTGGCAAGGTCTATTTAATTACCAAGAAGTAAATTTATTTCAGGTCAGTGATCGTCAATATTATTTTTATTTATCCTCATTTCACTTTAATTAAAAGGTGTCATGGCACCCATAAAGAGGTTTTTCATCCTACAGATGCTATTATGCCTTAGACAGATTTGTCTTGTTCTACATCTGGGAGTCAGCTTGTACTTATCTAAACTTCACATACAATTAAATGTTCTCAGTAGGTACAGCTTTAGTTACAGCTGAATAGAGTTCCAGGAAACCCCATTAGGAGTTTCACTATTTACTCTACACCAACAACGGCAGCTGGTACATTTTTGGTCACAGTGAGCACTCCTTCCACGGCACATGACCAACTGGCCTTTTCTCCTTAGTTTGATTTCTCACAACATTACAAGTCAAATTTTAATTGAATTTTTTGACACCTTCTCATGGATTTAAGAACACTATAGTTAAACTTGTATTTTTAAAGTAAGAAGACTATACAAAAATGTCAAAAATAATTTTCAAGTATACCATCCTAGCCATCTAGCTCATTATATTAAGTATCGCCTTTTTTAATCTTACACTACTGAAAACTCGGCATTTCCCTCAGACCCTTCTACCTTCAGCTACAACCTAATAAAAATGGGTTGCCAAGGACCCACACAAGTACAGTTAATTCAAGCTTCCAACTTCTATTTCCAGGATTAGAATATTTACAATACCTGCTGCTTCAAACACTCGAACTGTCTAGTTTCACAGCTTCAAAGTTGAGACTTGTTTTGGCTAGAAAGTTCCAATTTCACTTTATCAATTTCTGATTAAATAAAAAACAAACCAATCAGTTTTTCACTTAAGTGAACAAAATCAATGATATTGTACCGAGTTTCTGCTAGGCAGAGCACAGCTGTGGGGTTGCTACAGCAACTCTTGTACACTGACCATAAATCGCCCCTGTCCAGGAAGGAAACCGTTTGCTCCACCCCTGGGGAGTCAAGGGCTCTGGCAAGCAGCAGTCTGTGAGCAGAGACACATTTTTAGTTCAGTAGCTGACATGGAGCAACAAGAGACCAATCTTTATTTTCTTTCATTAAGAAATGGCACCCCAACAACCAACACAGACTCCACACCAAGGTGCTGCGTGTCATTATGTGTTTCTGCAGCATGGTGGGACTGTATTTTTCACCTCCTCCCACTAGAAACCTAAATTTGGGAACAAGCCAAACCAATTTCCTCCCAGGCACATAGAAAAAGAAAAAAAGAACAAAAAAACCAAGTAAATTAGAATATTCTCACTGTTATGAAAAATACATTTTGGCTCTTGCTTTCAGGCTTTAACTTATATAAACTTAGGTTCTATGACATTATCTTTCTTTGGCCACTCACATTTAAAATTTATTGAAATTTTTACTCAGTATCAACCCTTCTGCTGGGTGCTTTGACATATTATTTCATTTACTCCTCACAACAACCCTGTGATGTAGGTAGTAATATAATCTCCACTTGACAATTGAGAAATAGAGGCTCCAAAACGTTATTTGATTGTCCAAGCTACTAAATGGCAGAGTCACAATTTGAACCCAAATCTCCTAATTCTGAAAACTACAACATTACACTAATTTTGCAAGAAAATTCTCAATTCTTAAGTGAAATATTCAAGTATTCCTAAAATGACTTTAAAATTTTTTATGGTAATTTGTTTTAGCAATACATTTTCACAAGTAATGACTTCATTACTGATAAGCTACATATATACAGCCACCTTCTTAAGTGCACAGAACACAAAGGCACCGGAAGATAGGGCTGCATTACGGTCCTGGTGAGTTTTTTGCTAAGTATAAACAACAGCACTCACGTTCTTGAGGAGGAAAAGCAAAGCAGAAGACTAGGTTAGGTGACGAAACTGAGTTTATATGAAGCACTTTGTGGAACACCTCTGGGGTTGAAGGAGCTGACAGAGGGAGAGGGAGTGAAAGCAAGTGAAGGACATATGTAGTATTTAAACCGGAGGGAGAGAAATTTTATCTCTGCCATTAGTTACTTTCAAGGACAATTCCAGGTATGAATCTGCCCACTTTCAGTCATCTCCCCACTTCAGGTACGAACAGGTTTCTAACATGGCACTCTTCTCTCAATGAGAATGAACCACAGTTTTCCTCCTCTATCCCAGAAGGTCCACAACTACCCGCTTTCGCCTACACATACTTTTCAGGAATTTCCTTGGCGGACATAAAGACTATCTTTTAAAAAACTGCTTTTTCTAGTTCTCTAAGATCCTGACCTAAAAATTCTTTCACACTTATAGCCTGAACACTCCCCCAGCTATAGACCGACGTACCTCCAACTCCATCCTTTGGAATCACCGCCTCTCAAACTACTACCCTATCTTCTGAGCTCCTCCCTTCTATTACACCTTTTCTGTCAGTCTTCTATTTCTACTTTAGTTGATGAGTCCAATTCTCTAGTTACCCCAAAGGATTTCAGTCAGAAACCAAAAAAGTTCAGAAGAGTTGTACTAGTTTCCATAGGCTTCTGGGAAGATGGGTCAAACATTTATTATAAAGCATATATACACAAAGAAACCTCTTATGACATCACTGATTTAAAAATATAAAAAATAATGCATCATATTTCCCTGAACTTTTGCTCGATGAGGCTATGAAATCTCCAACTTCTTCCTATACTTTCCTAGAAAAAAACGCCAGTTTTGTGGGTTCTGGAAAGTTACATTCTCAATTTATACTGATAAATATTATATCTAATGCAAAGACTGAAAGTCATAAAAAGTTAGTGTTATAAAGGAGTAAGATAAGATAGATCACTGGCGTTAAAGGAAAACAACACTAGATTTGTAAAAGAATGGGCACAGCATAGGAAGACTTCTGCAGTTGAGTTATTGCCATCTAAAAATTAAGTTAACTGTGTGTTCCCATTTGTAAGTGTCACATAGAAACTTGGGCTAAAGGCCTCTTTGCCAAGCTTTTTTCCTTTCCAACAAAGAAAA
Organism: Equus przewalskii; assembly: GCF_037783145.1. Lineage (NCBI taxonomy): Eukaryota > Metazoa > Chordata > Mammalia > Perissodactyla > Equidae > Equus > Equus przewalskii. The sequence goes on along the minus strand of NC_091839.1, from coordinate 58,548,231 downwards.
ACATTTCACAGCTCTAAAACAAGGCAGGGAGGAAGCACCAGGAAAGTGGGAAACCTTTCCATACGTGCTGCTCATTTTACATTGGTTCTTAAGGGTACAAGCCTACTAAATGAAAAAGTGGAATGCTACTTGTATCTCAAATTTAGTTCAATTTTAAATACCATCAATCTTGTATAATTTTGTAGATTTAACTTAAGCTATCTGCAAAGTGAACAAAGTTTCTAAAACATGGTGAGATTAGGTATTTCAGTCAATAAAAAAACAAAAAAGCAATCATTTATTATTTGGGACTCTTAGGAGATCATTAGGCATTAATTTAAAGATACCACAACTTAACACTTTATAGAGGCTAGAAACATAATTCAAAATTTCATAAAGGTGTATTAAATTAAAACCACTTTAGACAATTCAGGATTTCATTGACAGAGTTCATTTCAAGTGACAGCTTTGTTATTGTGTTACTGTTCCCACATGATATCATCTCTTCTCAATTTCATTTGAAGATTACGGACTCGTACTGGATGAAAGTTGCTGCTCTTCTGAAGAGGGTTGTTTAGCAAACATTTTCTGGGGCTATTTTTTAAGTTGTTTGATCCGTTAGGATAGTTATCTTCTTGCTGAATACCTGAAGCTTCACTCATCTTTGAGTTTTGAACTTTTTGCTGTAGTTTACGGACCTGGAGAGAAAAAAATCTAATATTTTAGTCAAAAGTATATTTAAAATATACTCTATAATAGATGGATTAGATTGATGGTTTAAAGATTACATGAAATTAAAAAGTTTGTTAAGGTTTTATTTATTGAATACCTATTATATGCCTAACACTGTGCTAGTCAGGTAGAAATATAACGAATAAAACAATCCTTGCTCTCAAGGAACTTATTGCTCTTATTAGTAAAAGAAAAGCATATATGTGAAACTAGAGAATAACTCAAGCTAGGATAAGTCTGAGGACGACAAAAAGTGTATATTTGAGAAGGCCAAAGCAGGACAACATCAATGTGGGCTGGAGAAGCTGAGAGAAAGGTTTATGGAGGATATGAAACGGGAAAAACTGGAGAACAGAGGAGAGAGGAGGATCTTTCAGGTGATATTACCAGCAAGCAAAGATTTGGTGCTAGGAATGAGCAAAGAGTTTACAGAGTTGGGAAAAAAAAATACATACATACATATACATATATATATAGGATATGTTACTTAAAAGTATTCCTGAATTTAAAGTACTACTGAATACCAGTAAAAAAAAAAAAGTCTAGGGAATAACCTTATCTCACTTAGGAATATCTGGTAATGGTTCAGTAAACAGAATTAAACAAAACAAAACCTATCGACTAGCCAAAACCCATTTTTTCCAAGCCCCGTCCATTACTTAGTCTGTTTTACTTATGCATAGACCTAATTTGTAGAGGTGATCCAGACATTGGCTAAGTACCTGGTATTCTATTTGTCTAAGGCCATTTTAATTGCAGATATTAAATTTATCATCATAAAACGCTTGCAAATTTATACTGTTACAGCTGTTATGGAATATAAATATTATTTTTCAAAATATAATTTACCTGCAAACTGCCTAAATTTTAAAAAAATGACTATTCTTCTATTCCCTTCAAGTTTCTCCTATGTGAGTCTAAGAAAGCATACAAGTTATATAATCTTTGCCCTAACACAATCATACAAAAAAAATGTACTTACTATAGCCTTAAAAGCCAGTAAAGTGAAAATATTTGCTTCAAAAGTTTCATTTCCTTCTTTCTTTATTGACCATAGAAGAATAAAGGCAATAAAACTCTGCATCCTTTATTACTTTCCTATAAAAGCAGGGGAGGCTTAATTGTGAGGTTATATATCACCAACTTATAAGAATGCTGATTATTCCATAGGCAAATGGCTATATGATGTGACCTGTGGGTTCCTGGCAAGACTCCCTCTGCCTTCTGTTCTGGCAGCGATATAGTGCTAATAATCCAACCTATGGAGTCATTGCCTTAATGTAAAATATTATAATATTCCATGATTCTCCTGTTAAAATATTAAAACTGCTATGCCATTCTTAGTTATTTAGAATTCACATGCAAGGACAGAGTCCCCCTCACCAGCACACTTCAGCTAGCTGAGTGCAGGTCCCCAGGGAATGGAACACGGCACAGCTTGTTCTGTAAAGTGGAGATAGTGGTTTTACAACTGGGGTACTGCTTGAGGAGCCAGGCTTTTGTATGGTACTTAATTAGAGACCTGTCAACATAAGGGACATCATTATGATATTAGAGGAGGAAGGAATAAGAGGAAAGAATGCTAAAAGGGTAACTGGGAGGACTGCAAAGCCAAATTTAGCCCCCCTCACAATTTTCCCAAAGCCATTTCTGAACACATAACTAAACTTTCTTGCTCCCTTTTCTTAATACTATCTTGGAGAGTTATGTAGAAGCCCATTTATGCCAGTGAGACAGACGGCTCTATTCTGAAATAGGCCTAAGTGACTACTATCACCTTTCCACCAAGCCACACACACAGACGTCAAATTTGGAAGGTCATATAGACATATGACTCTGAATCCAGATATATTATATTTTTATTAAAATCTTTTACTAAAGCCTTCTTACATTGTCTTGATGCTTCTTCAGTTTGGAAATTTGTTCTACTTTAATTTCCATTTTCTTGACTAAATGCTCTAGTTCACATTCTGCATTTTCAAAGACTGAATGGCTTTCAGTTTCCTTTATTTGATTCAGTAGTTCTTGGTGCTTCCTATAAAAGAAAAGCAAATATCTTCCTATAAAAGAAAAGCAAATATCAAGCACTATTATAGTTTATGGTATATGTCTTTGCCATAATTAGACAATATTCTGTCCAATCATAAATTTTAGTCAGAGTTAAATATTAATCTTCAAAGACAATCTCTTTCTGTAGGGTTATCTAATTAAATCTATGGTAAATATAAACAGGCTCTTGTGATTTGAGATTAGATACATTTAGAAATATTCATTCATTTAACTAAAAAGAGTATAAAAAACAAAAGGAGACTCTTTCTCATAAAAAGCTTTTGTGAGAATTTAAGGTCACTAGACCTGGTTTGTTAGAATGACAGTAATATTTGTCTAACAGTTTAGATCTTGGGAATACAGAAACTCCTGAGATTGGAAAAGCAGTAATTACATACAGTTGAAAATTTAAATAGTATCAATAAACACAATGAAAAATCAGTGACAACAAATCTGCAGATCAAAATAAGCCCAAATGGCTAAGCAAGGCCTTTAAAAATTTATAAGTTGCATTGTTCTTAAGATTGAGACGAAAAAAAAGATATGTAAATATCTTCCTACTTCTTCTGATAAAGAATAAAAATACTTACATACTCATTTGGTCCAGCTCATCTTGCATTGCCATCAAAAGTTCAGACACATTGTTACAAATGCAGATGGACTTTCCTGAGTCAGGAGGTACAGCTTTACGCTGGGAAGTTGATCTAGTAGGCTTGTAGAGACGTCTAGGCTCAGTAACTTCTGCACGTTTTGGAAGGATATGTGGCCCATAATGTTGCATTGTCTGCAGAAGGTTTTGCCTACTTGCCTTCACGGAATGGCTTGCACTGGCAGACTAGGGGAAAAGAAATAGCTGAGAACAATTTCAAATGACTGATGGCGTTTATTTTATTTTATTTTGAGGAAGATTAGCCCTGAGCTAACATCTGCTGCCAATCCTCCTCTTTTTGCTGAGGAAGCCTGGCCCTGAGCTAACATCTGTGCCCATCGTCCTCTGCTTTATATGTGGGATGCCTACCACAGCATGGCTTGACAAGCAATGCCATGTTTGCACCCAGGATCCGAACGGGCGAACCCTGGGCCACAGAAGTGGAACGTGCAAACTTAACCGCTGAGCCACCGGCCGCCCCAACTGATGGCATTTAAATAGCACTTAGAACAAAGCAGGAGTTGAGTTGAGTTTTGTTTTTTTGAGGAAGATTAGCCCTGGGCTAACATCTGCCACCAATTCTTCTCTTTTCTGCTTAGGCAGATTGGCCCTGAGCTAACATCCATGCCCATCTTCCTCCACTTTATGGGATGTCTGCCATGGCATGGCATGGTAAGCGGTGCTAGGTCTGTGCCCGGGATCAGAACCAGAGAACCCTGGGCCATAGAAGCGGAGCACGTGAACTTAACTGTTGTGCTACCAGGCCAGCCCCAGAGCAGAAGTTTTTTTGAACAAGTATCTTCATTTCTGTCCCTCTCACCTTTTCAACCACAATAGGCAGTGATCCAAACATTGAATAAATTTGCTGAGGTGGTCCTCTCTTTAATCATTTAGTTTTCTAAATATTGACAAGGGAAAGAGTAAACTAAAAAATTATTTTAAAAGACATTTATGACATGAAGAAGTCTCAAAACTCAAAAGTAAACAAACAATCCGACTAGAAAATAGGGAAGAAGCATGGACAGAGATTTCACTGAAGAGGATATACAGATGGCAAATAAACACAAAGATATGTAATATCATTAGCCATTAAGAAAATGCAAGTTACAGTGAAATATCACTACACACCTATCAGAATGGCTAAAATAAAAAAAAAATGACAACACCAAATGCTGACAAGGATGTGGAAAAATCAGATAGCTCATACATTGTTGGTGGTAATACAATAATACAGCTACTTTGGAAGGCAGTTTGCAAGTTTCCTATAAACTAAACATGTACTTACAATATGACCCAGCAACTGTATTCTTGGACATTTATCCCCCCAAAATGAAAACTTATGTTCTAAAACCTATACACAGCTTTGTTTGTGATAGCCCAAAACTGAAAACAACACAGATCTCCTTCAATAGGTGAATAGTTAAACTGTGGTACATTTACAACATGGAATACTACACAGAAAGGAAAAGCATGTGTTGATACTAGGATGGATCTCAAGGGAACTGGCTGAGTGAAAAAAAAAAATCTCAAAAGGTTACATACTATGTGATTCCATTTTATATAATATTTTTTAAATAAACTATAGTGACAGATTATAAATTGCCAATGGTTAGGAAGGGGGATGTGTAGCTATAGAGGGAAGACATGAAGGAGTCTTATAGTGGTGGGATAGCTCTGTATCTTGATTGTGGTGATGGTGACATGAATCTATGAATGCGATAAAACTACTGTATAGAACTATACATACACATATATGTAAACACAAAGCTGGCGAAACTTGAATAAGTTCTGTGGTTGTGCCAATGTCAATTTCCTGGGTTTTAGACTATATTATATGTATACAAGATGTTACCACTGGGGGAAAGTGGTTGAGGATACATGGGACCCCCTTGTATATTTTTTTGTAATCTCTTGTGAATCTATCTTTTAAAATAAAAAGTAAAAAACAAAAACAAACAAAAAAAGACACTTATGATAAGTGATGCGGGATCGTGAGCCGAGGAGTCGAAAGAAAGATTTCTTAGACTCTCAAGATCTGGCAGTAGTGCTCTTTTATTTAGAAAATAGTGTGGAATAGCGTGGGGACAGGACCCATGGGCAGTCAGAGCTTCTGCTGCCGCCGCTTCTGCTGCCCCCACTGGCATGGGGACAGAGCCCATGGGCAGGCAGAGCCGCTGCTGCTGCCCCCGCTGGCATGGGGACAGGACCCATGGGCAGGCAGAGCTGGTGCGTGGGGACAGGACCCACGGGCAGTCAGAGCTCCTGCTGCTGCCAGTTGAGGGTTAGAGCTAAATTTAAGGCATAGGTATGTGAGTTATCTCTTTACAAGACAAAGAATATGTAAAAAAGTTAAAATGGTAGATAAGAATCAAACCGGATTGAGTAAATGGCAGAAGTCACCGCTTGAATTTTATCCTTGGCTAAAGACAAAGGAGGATCTGTGGGGGGGAGGGTCAGTTACATGAGGTTGCCAGACAGCAACCAACTTAAGTTCTTGCCTCTGGCATTGACCAAGAGCCTCTAGAGATAAGACCATCCCCCCTCTTCCTGGCACAGAGAGGGAGGCATCTTCACAGATAGAGGTTTCCCTTAGAAATGTAAATGTTTCCCAACAAAGGGGCAAACAAATTCCACTCCTTGGAGCCTGAATCTCATCTGTAGTTTTAAAACTAACCAGCCTAAAAATCCTCATCATAAGCCATTTTAAAATTAAGCAGCCTAAAAATCCTCATCATAAACCATTTTAAAATTAAGCAGCCTAAAAATCCTCATCAATAAGGATATGGAACAATGGTATGCTAGTTGGAACATAAACTGGTCCAAACATTTTGGACATTATCTTGTAAAGTTAAGGATGAATGACTTTTATGGCCCAGAATCTCAGAGAAATTTCTGTACATGTATACCAGGAGGCATGTACAAGAATGCTCACAACAGTGTTGTTTATAATAACAAAAAGAAACAACCCAAGTCTTCATCGACAGGAGAAAGGCTAAACAAACTGTGGCATTTCCATACAAAAAAGTATTAACAGCAATAAAAAGCAGTGATATGCATCAATTGGATGAATCTCATAAATTCAATGTTGAATGGTAAAAGCAAGTTGCTGAAGAACACAAACAGAATAAGTATATTTATATAAAGTTCAAAGTTGTGTAAACCTAAACAATATATTTTTTTCAGAATACCTATTTGGCAAAGTGATTTTTTTTTAAAAAGCTAGAGAATGATAAACACAAAATCAGAACTGTGGTTGCCCCTGTGTGGGGGGAGGGATACAATTTAAGAGGAAGATATGCTGGGCTTCAACAGTGCTGGTAATGTTCTATTTCTTAGGCTGGTTGGTGAGTGCTCCAGTGTAAACTATCCTTTGAGCAGACACTTTCTGTTATATATACTCTTTCATGCAACATTTTAAAAAAGATATTGCTAAACTACAGTCTTAAATTCTCAAGAACAATTTAAATTACTTCACTATTTTTGTTGGAGGGATTAAACTAGTGTGGCAAATTGTCTTAATTGGCCCACAACTGAGGGAGTTCCCAGGACACAGGATTTTCAGTGCTAAAACCAGGAAAGCCTCAGGCAAACCAGCTTGATTTGGTCACTCTAGTTAACACTTCAGCAAGAGAATAATCAACAAAATGACCATATTCCATAGTGAAAAGAAAAGAAAATACTCCCAATTCTATGTAGAAATTTAGATATCTTATATATATTCAATATTTTTTTTTAGAGAATTAAAGAAATAAAATGACTTAGAAGTAGTTAAATCACAGAAGTTTGAGTCAGTTCTTAATTACACTCAGAGTTGCTTGGTGACCTTGCATAATCATTCAAGCTCTGTGCCTTAGTGACAGAAAGTTCAAGTAACGGAAAACAATGGTCTGCTCTAAGGCTAATTCAAGCAGTTATATTAAGAGTAAAAGAAATTTAAGTTAATTCTTCTAGTTACTATACTGACTGAGATCTCTGATTACAATCTAAGCTTTTAAGAAAATACCGAAAACCTCATAGGAAAGGCTTCCATCATCTCACTTAGAATATTCAAACTCTGCTTCTTTACTTTCAAGCTGACCTTCTCATATTGCTGTCAGTTACCATCTAGAAATACAGCTCTAATCATGTCCCTACCCTTCTCAAAAGCCTTCAATGTCTCCAAATTATCCACAAAGTAAAAGTTCAAATTCTTAACACGGCACTGAAGGTCAGCCATAATCTCACCTCAAGCTATATTTCCAATTTTGACTCTTACTATGACACCATCTCCCCTATCCCAAGTACTAGACAATTATCTATGATTTGTGGAAAAACCAATTATACCCTCAGACTGTAACATACTTCTCCTCATCTCTATCTATTAAAACATTAATTCTTCCTTGAATGCTGCTTCTTACATGATGCCTTCACATATTCTTTGTACAGCACCACAGCACTTTGTTTATATCTTTATATACCTCGCTTAAGTTTTGATTACACTCTGTCTAATATTTGTATATTTCGCTGCTTCTCTATAAATTCCTGCCTAATGAAAGTCTTTACTAGCTACAGGTAGCAGTCTGTGTAAATCAAGATGTATGAGTTGAATAACTATGTCTAGGATATGGAGAAAGCGGCAGAGAGACAAGCAGGACTCTCATGGAGGTCTCTTAAAATCTGATCCTCCCTTCAGCAACATCAGTGCTCCTGCCAGCTTTAAAGGAGGCATTATTACTTGCAGACCCTATGAACTTGGGATTCACACGAACTACTTTTATAAAGTGATTTTGCTGTTAATTATTGTTTTTCCTCTCTTCCAGGAGCTTTTTCTTTTCTTCATTCCTTTTACCTTACTTCTTCCTGTACCTTCACTATTTTAACAATGAATAGGTAAGTTAAAAAAAAAAATTTCCCCTAAGTCATCAAAGGATGCCATAAAACATAAATATAAAAATAAGTCAATATTTTTTCCACTTGCAAATTACTTATAGTGATTTTCTATTTGGCCTTGCAGCTTCTAATCCCGTTGTACAAACAAGACACACACAAAACATATTTAAGGAAGGAAAGCAGCAAAAAAATCAACATAAAGTTGCATTGGGAAAATGTTTTTCATTATTGTAGTTTGCAAATTCTTTGAAAGAAAAAAATTATAAAAAAATGCAGCCAGACTATTGAACAGTAACTCTTATTTATGCAATAAAAGAGTAGTGAAAGTTAAGTATGATGTTCTTTCCATTATTGTATCCACAGGGTGAGCCAATGGCAGAGGCCAGAATTCTCAATAGCACCTCTTGCTCCCACAGCAAATGGCACACAGAAACACTCACTACATGCATATTGAATAAATAGTAATCATAGTCATCGAAACTATAATTTCAAAGTCATAAGATTAAAAGAGACTAAAATTTTCTTTCTTACTATTATTATAGATAATTAAGAAGGTTTAATACAATATATCCAAAACAACAACCCATCTTAACAAAATATTACTGGACAACGTATAAAGTACTAACTCCTCAATCCTTATTTTTAGGCAAATTCAAAGGGTATGAGGGTAGAAAGAACAAATTATAAAAATTCTCTAGAGAAATAACTTCACAGATCTATAATTTAATACTATATCCTTGTTTGTTTATTGTGCATATAAAACTGCTTCCAGGATCTATTGTATTGTCATTGTCTACTGTGTTGTTTAGTGCCTCTTTTATAAAGTATCACAAAATACATTTCTCTAAGACTTTAGTACTAGGAAAATGTTTGTCTTTCTAGAAAAACTGGAATGCTTATTGTTATTTCATAAAGACAGATCTGCTGCCCATTACATGCTCCCTTTTGCTTTGGTTGTCAAGCAAACTCGGAGCTTGGTTTTGCACTCAACTGCTGTTGAGATTTTAGGGGATTTTCTGTCCTCAAGCCCAAAACCCTCATCACTTGATTCATGTTTTTAATCCCCATTTTGTAGCATTATTGTATGTCTTTTATTACAAATCTCTTCAAATTCTTTTTGTAAATAGATAGGTGTAAGTATTAAAAGGGTGAATGATTAAGTATTAAGAATAAGAATAAAGTGTTTGCATACCTTTGAAGATTTCTTCTTTTCCTTGGAGCGTTTTGGATTTGATACTGAAGACATTAAAATTCTATTGATTTCAAGTCCAGTTTGAAGCTATAATAGTAAAGAAAAAACTTTATAAAATTGCTTTTTAACAAGCTTCTTCAAAAACAATATAATGAGAAATCAGGTTTCAGCTTACAAAGATAAAAATGCTTTTTGAGGAAGAAAAAAAAACCCAAAACACTATGTTTTTGTGCATGAAGTCACTAAGTCTATTGATAATTACAATCATTTTCTGTTTATAAGAGAATGAATTATTTAACATATATATCAATCAAATTGAAAACTATCTATATTAGGAGTTCTATCAACCCAGAATATACGTATGTATTTGTCAGCATTTCAAAAGACTTCTTGGTAATACATCCAAGTACACAAATATACTGGCTGACTTACTGAAAATTCCATTATTATAGCAAAAAGAGACAAAAATAATTTAGGAAGCAGAAATTAGACAATATAGGCCTTATTAATGAAAATAAACTATAATAAAACATATGTGGTTTATTGTGGTGGATGATATAATGCTCTATTTACCTCAGAAGCTTTGTCTTGAAATAGCTTACGGTGATGTTCTTCTTCCTTAAGTTTTTCCTCTAAATGTTTAATCTTGTCCTGCAAAAAAAGGTTAAAAAATGGGATCATTATACGAAAACTAGAGCCGAGCCAAATATCCTTTCTTCCTTTTCTAAAAAGAGTTGTTGGAGTCTTGATTCTTAATAGTTTGGCAAATGAAGGCAGAGAGTAAGAAAAAGGAATGGCAGAAGATGCTGTGATTTTTCTGAGCTTTCTTCTTATGCTCATTTACCTGCTATTATATATAAGAAGAACAAAGGGAAAGCAAAGAATGTACATGTATATAGGCTTTATTAACTTCCAGCAACAAAACCATAATGATGAAACTTTGGGGAGTATTAAAGGTCTAGAAGGTCAATCAATTATAGTCTTGGGTCTCAATGTTCCTTTTAAAACAGAGACAAATCACAATAAATGTCTATCATATGCATATGATAAGGGTGCAGTTGTTGGAGAGGAAGGGAATAGAAAGATATATTAGAAATATAAGTTATGGTCCTTGTTACTTAAGAGCTTACATTGTACTCAGGGAAACAAGAGTAACATGCATGAAACAGTAAAGCAACAAAGCAATGAATATGATTTGACCCAGACCATATATATAACCTTATGGACGTATTTCATATTATATCCATGGTGTAGTTCATAATAAGAGGATAGTACTATTTCAAAGTGTTGGAGAACTCAAGGAAGGCTTCACAGAGGATGTAAGACTTGGAGCAAGTCCTATTAAATGGATAGGATTTGGGTGGAAAAGGAGAAGGCATTTCAGGACAAGATCTAGGACATGCTTAACTGCAAGTGGTGAAAGACATCTCTTCAATGTCCTTTAGGTAAATTATCTAACAAGTGAAAATGTTCTGCCATCTCAGAAGCCAAAATTACAATTTCACAGCAAAAGGCAGGTTCATTTGTGCTGTGACAGAGTACATTAACTTTTCACCTCTATAGCAGGAATTCATATCTGGATTACTAAAAGTTGTAAATGAAGTTTTATAAATCTAAGATTTACTGTACATTCACACACAGTGCCAATTATGCTTAATGCTTAAGATTTATTCCTGGCAACACCACTTCAAAGAAACAAGGGGAAGCTTACCTCGGCAGTTTTCTGAGTTGTTGTAAGTTTAAAACATTCTTTTTCTAAGACATCCAGCTTTTCAAGTTTTGCTTGCAGCTTCAAATGATCTTGTTCTTTTTCCCTTTGAAGCTGGGCCTGGAACAGATAAAAACAAAACTAGAATTTGTCAAGTGATGCCAAATGGCCCAAGAATAATACAATTTCTGAGAATTCAAAGCACAATATAAACCTATTATAAGAAACACGTACTTACAAGCAAAAAACAAGAAAATCAAATATTTTTAAAGAACAAATATAATGAGCAAAAAAAGACGTGCTATATTAGCACCAATGGAACAAACTCTTCTATGTATTTTTACATAACATTTTTACTAAGGAAAACATCATCAATGAAACCTGTATTAAATAAAGGGTTATTCAGAGGCCGGCCCCATGGCCTAGTGGTTAAGTTTGGCATGCTTCACTTTAGTGGCCTGGGTTCGGTTCCCAGGCGTGGACCTATACCACTCGTTGGCAGCCATGCTGTGGCAGCAACCCACATACCACATAGAGGAAGGGTGGCCCAAATGTTAGTTCAGGGTGAATCTTCCTCAAGCAAAAAGAGGAAGATTAGCAACAGATGTTAGATCAGAGCAAATCTTCCTCAGCAAAAAAAATAAAGTGTTATTCACAGGGTGACCAAACCCACTCATTGACTTACCCTCCCTCTAACTATAACATAGAAAAGCAGCTATCAGAGGAATAAAGAGTACAGAGAACATGAAGAAAAGGAAAGTTATACATATATACATGTATGTATATGCATATATTTATAATGATATTTATTACCACATTAATGACAGATGTTAATAATAGGGGCAACTGTGAGGGGGCAAGAGGTATAAGAGAAGTCTCTGCTCAATTTTCTACAAACTTAAAACTGCTCTAAAAAATAAAGTCTATTAAAAAACAAAAAACAGAGAATAGACCGGTGGTTACCAGAGGGGAAGGGGGAAGAGAAAGGGTGAAAGGGGTAAAAGGGCACAAGTGTACAGTGATGGATACCATTACACTTTGAGGGGTGTGTATGATGTAGTCGACACGGAAATCAAAATACAATATACACCTGAAATTTATATAATGTTATAAACCACTGTTACCTCAACAACAACAAAAAGTAACACAGAAACAACAGAAACAATCAATCAACAGAGTCTTGGTGACCTGTGATCTAACATTTAATTGAAGTTCAACTGGAGTCACAGAAGGAGAGTTGGGACAAGTATAATTATTTGAAGGATAATGGTTAAAAATGTTCCAAAATTTTGCTGAAAAATATTAACTGATGGACTCAAAAATCTCAAAAAACAAAACAAAGCAACAAAAAACCCAAGCAGAATAAATACAAAGAAAACCACATTTGGCGATTCATTATCAAATCACTGAAAACCATGATAAAGGGAAAATCTTAAAAGCAGCCTGAGAAATGATGACATATTATGCACAGAAGAATAAAGATAACAATTTTCATTATAAACTATTAAAGCCAGAAGACAACTGAGAAGACACATTTAACGTGCTGAAAGAAAAAAGCTGTCAACTAGAATTCTAAATCCAGTAAAAATATCCTTCACCAATGAGGGTGAAATAAAGATCTGTCCAGACAAATATATGCTAAGAGAATTCCTAGCAGACTTGTAAAGGAAGTACTTCAGACTAAAGGAAATGATACCAGATGGAAAACTGAATCTACGCAAAGAAATAAAAAGCACTTAGAAATGGTAAAAATGTAGATAAATACATATTTTTTCTTGTTTCTTAATTTTCTTTAAAGGATAATTGACATTTAAAGCAGAAATAATAACAATGTATTGTGGTTTTTATAACATGTACAAATAAAATGTATGAAAATTGTAGCATAATGGGGGATAAGTGGAAGCACAGTGTGCACTACACGTACGCTGTATACACTATACACTATATATGAAGTGTTTTAATACTCATTCATGGCAGACTCCAGTAGGTTAAGAGTACATACTTTAACCTGTAGAGCAGCTACAATAAAGGAGGAGGAAGAGAAGGGAGACCAAGAGGAAGAGAAGTTAATAGAATTTAAAAAGAAATCACTAGAGAAGTTAAAAAATACTTTTAGCTGAATGATAATAAAAAGACAAAATATCAGAATTTCTGGGATGTGGGTAAAGCAGTGTTTAGAGGGGAAGTGATAGCTTTAATCACAAAATCTAACATTTAAAAAGAAAGAATAAAAGTTTTAAAGTTAATAATCTAAGCCTCCAACATACAAAGCTAGGGAAACAAGGAGCAAATTGAACCCTAGATAAGTAGAAGAAAGGAAATAATAAAGACAAAGTGAAAATCAGTGAAATAGAAAATAAATACAAAATTTTTAAAAGTTAAAAAATGAAGTTAATTCTTTGAAAAATCAATAAAATTAATAAAGTGATAGGTAGACTGATAATTTTTAAGAGTGAAAATACAAATTAACAATACCAGGAATAAAAGAGGAGACACCACTAAAGACACAAGAAGAAACAGAAAATCCAAGTAGCTCTATATCTGTTAAATAAATTGAATCCATAATTTAAAAACATTCCCCAAAGAAAACTCCAGTCTCAGATAGCTTCTATCAAATTTGAATTCTATCAAACATTTAAGTAAGAATTAATACTAATCCTATAAAAGGACTTTCAGAAAAAAGAAGAAAGAAGAATCTTTCCAGCTAACTTTATGAAGCCAGCAAAGCCATGACACAAAACTAGACATTATAAGAAGATTACAAACCAAGATCCCTCATGGAAATAGTCACAAAAATACTTAAGCAAAATATTAGCAAAGTTAATCAAGCAATGTAGAAAAAGAATAAGATATCATGATCCATTTTGGGTCCATACCAGGAATTTGAGGTTGGTTAACAATTGAAAATCAATCAATGTAACTTACCATGTTAACAGAATAAAGGAGAAAAATCTTATGACCCTCTCACTGGCTGCAGAAAAAGCAATTCATAAATTCGGTATTAATTCACGATAAAAACTTTCAGCAAACTAAGAATAAAAGATAATTTCCACAAGTTATAAAGGGCAGCTCTGAAAAACCTATAGCTAACATCATACTTAATAGTGAAAGACTGGCAGCTTTATCCCAAAGATCAGATACAAAGCAAAGATGTCAGTCCTTACCACTTCCAGTTAACATTATATTAGTTGTAATAGTCAGTGCATAAAGTGAGAAAAAGAAATAAAAACCACAAAGATTGGAAAAAATGAAATAAAACTGTCTTTATTCACAGATGATATCATTGTGTATATAGAAAATCCTTAGGAAAAATGACTACTACTAGAAGTAATAAATAATTTAGCAAGGCCACAGGATACAAGGTCACACAAAAATCAATTATATTTTTACATACTAGTAATAGAAAAATGAAAAAAACCCCAAATACTGTTCATAATAGCATTAAGAAAACATAAAATTGTTAGAGATAAACTTAACAAAAGATGTGAAAGACTTTTTAAAAACACAAAATTCTTAGAGATAAACTTAACAAAAGATGTGCAAGACTTCTTATTAAAGACTAAAAACTACTGTGGAGAGAAAGAAAAGAAGATTGAAATAAATGGAGAAATATACCATGTTCATGGATTGGAAAACTTGATATTTTTGAGGCGTCAATTTTCCTCCAAATGATCTCTAGATTTAACAAGATCCCAATTAAAATCCCAGCTGACTTATTTGTATAAAACATCACATTGGTTATAAAACTCATATGGAAGTGCAAAGTCCATATGTACAATAATAACCACAATAGTCTTTAAAAAGAACAAAGTTAGAAGATTCACATTACTAGATTTCAAGACTTATTACATAGCTACATGGTATTGGTATAAGGATAGACCAATAGATAATACAGAGTCCCAGGAACAGACTTTGCCTACATAGTCAGTTGACTGTTGGCAAAGGTACCAAAACAATTCAATGGGAAAAAGGAAAATCTTTTAACAAATGGTGCTGAAACAACTGGATATCCACATGGAAAAAAATTTAACCTGGAACATTTTCTCTCACCATATAGAAATTAATTGGACCACAGACCTAAATAGAAAAATGAAAACTTAAAGCATCTAGAAGAAAATATTTTGGAAAACAGTTTGGTAGTTCCTTCCTTCCTCCCTTCCTTCATTTTTGAGGGAGATTAGCCTTGAGCTAACTGGTGCCAATCCTCCTTTCTTTGCTGAGGAAGACTGGCCCTGAGCTAACGTCCACGCCCATCTTCCTCTACTTTATATGTGGGATGCCTACCACAGCACGGCTTGCGAAGTGGTGCCATGTCTGCACCCAGGATCTGAACTGGCAAACCCCAGGCCGCCAAAGCGGAACGTGTGAACTTAACCGCTGTGCCACTGGGCCGGTCCCCTCATTTGGTAGTTTCTTATGAAGTTAAACATACACATACCGTGTGGCTCAGCAATTCTACTACTAGATATTTACCCAAAAGAAATTAAAATATATGTCCACAAAAAATATTTGTACAAAAATGTTCATAGCAGTTCTATTCATAATACCTCCCAAACTGGAAACAAGCCAAATGTCCATCAACAGGAAAACAGATAACCAAACCACAGCATGTCTATATAATGGAATTCTATACAGCAATGAAAAGGGATAAACTGCTGATACAGACAACAACATACACGAATCTCAAAAAATTTATGCTAAACAAAAGAACCCAGATACAAAAGAGTATGTTTTCTATGCTCCAATTTATATGAAGTTTTAGCACAGGTAAAATTAATCTAAGGTAAAATAAATCAGAATAGTAGCTGCCTTGTTGGGAGGTGAGGTGAAAACAGGGAATAATTTGGAAGAGATATGAGACAATTTCTGGGGTGATAAAAATGTTCTATTGTTTGTCTAGGAATAAATTTAACCATGGAGGTGAAGGACTTATACAACAAAAACTGTTAACACATTATTGAAAGAAATAGATGATGACATAAAGAGATGGAAAGAGATTCCATGCACATGGATTGGAAGAATAAACATAGTTAAAATGTCCATACTGCCCAAAGCAATCTACAGATTCAACGCAATCCCAATCAGAATCCCAATGACATTCTTCACAGAAATAGAACAAAGAATCCTAGAATTCATATGGAGCAACCAAAGACCCCGAATTGCTAAAGCAATACGAGAAAAAGGAACAAAGCTGGAGGCATCACAATCCCTGAATTCAAAATGTACTACACAGCCATAGTAATCAAAACAGCATGGTACTGGTACAAAAACAGGCACACAGATCAATGGAACAGACCTGCAAGCTCAGAAATAAAACCACACATCTATGGACAGCTCATCTTCCACAAAGGTGCCAAGAACATACCATGGAAAAAAGACAGTCTCTTCAATAAATTGTGTTGGGAAAACTGGACAGCCACGTGCAAAAGAATGAAAGCAGACAATTATCTCACACCATACACAAAAATAAACTCAAAATGGATCAAAGACTTGAAGATAAGTCCTGAAACCATAAAATTCCTGAAAGATAACATAGGTAGTACACTCTTTGACATCAAACTTAAAAGGATCTTCTCGAATATCATGTCTTCTCAGATAAGGAAAACAAAAGAAAAAATAAACAAGTGGGATTTCATCAGACTAAAGAGCTTCTGCAAGGCAAAAGAAACTAGGATCAAAACAAAAAGACAACTCACCAACTGGCAGAAAATATTTGCAAATCATATATCTGACAAGGGGTTAATCTCCATAATATATAAGGAACTCACACAACTGAATGATAAAAAAACAAACAACCCGATCAAAAAATGGGCAGAGGATATGAACAGACATTTTTCCAAAGAAGATATACAGATGGCCAATAAACACATGAAAAGATGTTCAACATCACTAATCATCAGGGAAATGCAAATCAAAACTACACTAAGATATCACCTTACAACTGTTAAAATGGCTATAATCACTAAGACTAAAAATAACAAATGTTGGAGAGAGCGTGGAGAAAAGGGAACCCTCAGACACTGCTGGTGGGAATGCAAACTGGTATAGTCACTACGGCAAACAGTATGGAGATTCCTCAAAAAACTAAAAATAGAACTACCATATGACCCAGCTATCCCACTACTGGGTACCTACCTGAACAACTTGAAATCAACAATCCAAAGTAACACATATACCCCTATGTTCACTGCAGCAGTATTCACAATAGCCGAGACATGGAAACAACCCAAGTGACTATTAACCAATAATTGGATAAAGAAGATGTGATATATATGTACAATGGAATACTACTCAGCCATAAAAAATACAAAATCATCTCATTTGCAACAACATGGATGGACCTAGAGGGTATTATGCTAAGCGAAATAAGCCAGATTGAGAAAGACAAACACCATACGATTTCATACATATGTGGAATATAAACAAACACGTGAACAAAGAAAACAGTTCAGTGGTTACCAGGGGAAGAGAGCTGGAGGGTGGGCACAGGGGGTGAAGGGGAGCACTTATGTGGTGACAGACAAGAAATAATGTACAATTGAAATTTCACAATGATGTAAACTATTATGAACTCAATAAAAAACGTTCTATTATTTGATAGGGCTGTGGATTACACAAGTATATGCATTTATCAATAATCACTGAACTACATACTAAAGATCTGTGCATTTCACTGTATGTAAATTATACTTCAATAAAAACATTTAAAAAACTGTTAAAAGCCACTGATCTATAATATTTAGCTAGGATATGAATTTCTAGGTTATTGGGAATGTGCAAGCTGAACTTTGTAATACAAAATTGTTCCACTTCTGGTTGTTGTATCCTCATTTACAGTCAGAATTTTAAATTTTTTCCAATCTGGTAGATGTGAAGTAGTAGCTTGTGCTTTTAATTTGTATTTCCCTGGTTACTAATGAGATTAATCATCTTTTCTATAAACATATGATCATTTGCGATTTCTTTTTTCTTGCAAAATGCCTCTTTGTCACTTTGACCATTGTTCTACTGCTTTGCTACTTTTTGTGTCTTAAGAAATCCCTCTCCATCCCAAGGTCACAAAGACATTGTTCTGCATTTGCTTCTAAAAATTTCAAGGTTTTGCCTTTTACATTTAAGTCTTTAATCCATCTGGAATTGATTTTTGTGTATGGTATGAGGTAGGGATCCAATTTCATTTTTTTCTCACACTGATAACCAATTTTCCCAGAACCATTTATTGAAGTCTATCTTTTCCCCAATGATCTGCAATGGCACCTGTGTCATATTGAGTTTCCATTCAAGTGGGTCTATTTCTGACTATATTCTACTCCTTTATTCTGGTTGTTTACCTATACAAATATCATGTTAATTTTGATAGCATTATAATTTGTTTCGATATGTAGTAGAGTAAGGCTTCATCTTATTTTTCTTCCGAATAGTTTAGCTTTTCTTAGACCTTTGCTTTTCCACATAAATTTTAGAATCGACCTTCTAATTCCTTGAAAAAAATCTATTAAATACTTGACCCATTAAAATCCAGTATTGACGGGTACTTTTACTAATTTCCAAGACAATGCCAAGACCTTACAAGACTTTTCATTACAATTACCGCTTTCTAACTTATAAGCTTGTTCTCACTAATTTTAATCTTTTATATACATTTAAACCACATAAAGCATTATTATTCTTGTTTTATACAATATCTATGTAGATTTACCCATTTATTTACCATCTTTGCTGCTCTTCATTCCTTCCTGCATCTCTGTCCTTTCCATCTAACATAATTTTCCTTCTGTCTGAATAATGTCTTTTAGTGTTTCCTTTAGAATGGATTTCCCAGTAACAAATTACCTGAGTTTTTGTTAGTCTTAAAATGTCTTTATTTCTGAAGGATATCTCCCCGGGAATAAGATTCTAGATTGGCAGTTTTTTTTTTTTTTTAACATCGTAACAATATCAGTCTACTGTCTTCTGGATTCAGAACTTTCAATTGACAAGTCAGTTGTCACCTTAGTTGTCCCTTTGAATGTAGTCTTTTTTTTTTTTCGGTAGCTTTTATTCTTGTCTTATTATTTATTTTATTATGAGGTGTCTAGGTATAGATTTTTTATTTATCCTGCTTTGATTTCACAGGGTTTCTTGAATCTGCGGTGAGATTTTTTTAAATCACTTTTGGAAAATTCTCAGCCATTAACTCTCCAGATACTGCCTGTGTCTCATTCTCTTTCTCCTTTCCTTTTGGAACTCCAATTACACATAAGTTTGACCTTCTCACTCTAACTTATGCCCCCTATTCTCTTTTCTGAATTTAATATCATTTTGTCTCTTCATTGATCTGGATGGTTTCACTCTCCAGTTCACTAATTATCTATTCTAATCTGCTGTTAGATCTATTCATTGATTTATAAATTTCAGTTACTATATTTTTCAGTTCTATCATTTTCCTTTGGTTCTTCCTCAGATCTGCTCTGCCACTTTATGGTTTCCAATGCCCTGTTAAAAATTTCAATCCTGTCTTTTATATCCTTGATTATAGCAAGCATAATTATTTTAAAGTCTGTGTCTGTTACAGCTGGTACCTGGCTGGAGCTAACTTGTGAGAGTGTTTATAGTCTGTTATGTATACTATTTCTTGTTCCTAGTCTTATCTCCTTCTGCCTGGTCATCTTTAATTGAAAAGTTTCTCACAGTGTCAAAGAAATGTTTGTAGAAATAATCTGAGGTACCCTGAGATACCTGGGAATGTTGGCAACCCAGGATCACTTCAATCCAATTTCAGGGACCAAGATTTTCTGAGTTACTCAAATAACCTAGAATAGAGTTGTAATCTGGGTTGATTTCCTTCTTGTTCACCTACAAAGCATTCAGAGCACAGGAGATTTACTAGGGTTCCTACTCTTGGTAGGCCCTGGACTCTAACTTTAATTTCCTTAGACCTATGAGGATGGCTGTCAAAAGTATTACTCAGTCTCCAAACTGACTTTTCTGGAATCAGACACGTCCTCAGAAGAAAGGGGTATGAAATGTCAGGCCAAGTCTGCACACAGATTTGGAATTGGTGATGCTTCATCACCTTGCTAATTCTCAAATGCCTTTGCATATTTTTTCTTTCCTTTTTTTCTCTTTCTCTCTCTTTCTCTCTTTTTCCTCCCTCCCTCCCTCCTTCCCTTCCCTTCCTTTTAATATTCTGTCTAGTTTTTCTTGTTTTCCTCTAAAGAAAAGTTGGTCCAAATGACCTAGTCTGCATCATTGTAAGCGGAAATCTTCTATATTACAGCTTTATATCCTACTTTACTTAAGATTATAATATGACAATTTTCCCATGACATTAAATATTCTTCAAAAACACATTAAATTATATTATATTCCTTATAGAAAATATGTTCACCTGTTGTTCTAGGATCATATTCTTCTCTCGCTCTACATTGAGAACCATTCTCTTTGTATATTCTAGTTGCTTCTCTAGAAGAGTACAACGAGACTGGGCTGAGCTTAATTGTATAGTTATGTCTATAAAAAAGAAAATGTAACAATGAGTTAATTAGTTGATTATCACACAGATCAGAGATTTGGTTATCACAAGAAATGCATTATATGAATTCAGTCAAGAGCTAAAAGTCCAAGGCTTCTTTAGCTCTAAGTATTGACTCTCCCACAGTTATGAACATACATTTTGTGACTATCTCATTAATTGTACATAACTGGTTTAACACTGTCTCCCCTAAAGACCCAGAGGGCACACATCTGAAAGGGGAGGATGTCAGTGATTTGTGGGATGATAATAATCCTGGCTGTTCCTAGGAAATGACACTATCTGGAAAAATAGAGAACCTAAAATCTCTTCCTTATCAATACATTTCCTCTCTTTCAAGAAACTCAGGCATATGCATTCTACCACTCCCATTTTCCTCTGCTCTTGACTAGACAGTAAAGTTAATTCTATAAGGTGTAAGCAACCTCTTTCTAATCCTTTAAGTTTTCACCTTCCTCAGCTCTTTCTTCCACTTTTGTCCAATTACCTTGGAAAGATTTTTCTCATCGTTTCTTCATTCTAAGTTGAAACACAAACTTGAACCTTGTTTATGAGAGCGAGTGTAGTGTTACAAGGAAAAAGAAAGCCATATGTTTTGAAGTGAAATTATATAAAAAACTTATGTTCTAAATCTCCAAAACTTGTGTCCAGACGTCCTTTTCATAATTTCCACAGAAACCTCCACCTACCTCTCCATTTCTTCTAGTTAACCTCTCACGTTAAATACAATTTTTTAATTCACTTTTACTGTTTTTATATTGTTTACTAGTGTTGCCATCTATTTTCAAATTTTAAAAACTAGTGTTAACTGAAATATAAACTATTTCAATTATATCATGGGTTGAACTGGATTTTGCTGGTATTCTGAAAATATTCTAATTTCTAAACACAACTTGTCTAAAAACTTAACTTTTCTTTTAATCTCAAGAATTTATGAACTGGGATAACAGTTAGATATAAGAGGTAAGTTCAAAGTTATATCCATTTCCTGCAAATATCAAAATGTCTGAGAACAAGGCCTCAAGGTTTGAATGCATTATAAGAACAAAGATATTTGAGTGAATCTGCTTAGACTGGGCTTATTATTTTCAAGTTGTAAACTTTGGTAACCTCTTATTTCTGAGAACTATTGACTTTTCTTACCTTTTTTCTGCTTTATCAGTTCCTGGTGTGCCAGATTTCTCTCATTTGTTTCATTCTCCAAGGCCTTTTTATACTGTGCCGCTTCTCTGGAAAGAACGTTCAGGTTATCTTCAGCTTGTGTTCTTTCTAAGTCTAAACGATGAATCTTTTCCTGAAGAGTTTTTAAGGCTAAAATAAGAGCTGTTGAAAAAAAAATTTGCTTAATATTTTAAGTGAGAATTTTTGAACACCTACAATCATAGTAGCATATAAAAGTGAGTAGTTTATTTTTGTTAGTGAACCAGACAAATGTACAAGCAACATATATTCCTCATAAAAATGAAAAATAATGACTAAAATTCTAAAAAGGGACAAATTTTCTCTAACATATCTTGTAAAAACAATATATTTATGATCATATTGATTTTCTAGATTTGAGAAAGCTAATAATTTAATAAAATAAATATTTTCAAACTAAAAGACATAAAAAGGATAACATACGGTCTGGGAGGCATAAGAGTCTGAGTATATATAAAGAAAATTAAAAATATAGAGTCCACTAATTAACATGAAAATTTGGTTTAAAGTTAAAGGTATTCCTGAACTGATGTGTTCAGTTTTAGTCAAACCACAAACATTTATTGTCTTTTTTGTCCAAGATACAGGGTTAATAATCAGGATATATGAGGTAGAACACAGTTTTATCCACTGGAAAAAAATTATAATCCAAGTTTTACCTGACATGAGGCTTGAAAGATTATAAGTAGTACATACGTACTACCATGATTTTTATTCAGCTATATCAATATCTTCATGATTCAGATAAATTCAGCTATAAAATTTTCAAATATTATACTTTCTATTCAGTTATATCTTCAAACTATAAAACTAGAGAAAAATGGAATATAAATAAATGTTCTAGATTAATTTTCATATAGTTTATATCCAATTAGAAAGATGTTCACGAGAGATTGTCATTTTTTTACAAATGAGATAAACGAATTATATTTATTGCTCGCTATATGGTACCTATAGCTGGCTCATCTATTTGAATTATCATTTCTTGTGGCTGTTTTACTCCACAAAGCTGGTTTACTTACTAATGGCAATCATTATTATAGAATGTTAAAAAATAAGGTGATAATCAGCATCTTAGAAAGTAATTTGTATGGCATAGGTATGCCTGGAGTCATAAATGTTTTCCTAATTCAATTTTAATATCCTTCTAAATTTATATTTTAAAAGTTTCAATACTTGTATTTTGTAGTTACTCCAATGTACCTGCTTCCTAAAGAATTTTCAAGGGTAATTTTAGATATATGCAATTTCTGAATTTAATCCTTGAATAAGATACAACCCTACTTAATTTACCAGTATTCTAATCATCCAGTTTAGGATTCCAAATCTGACCTTTTATTCTTCAAAGAGTATTCTCCTATTTTCTAATGATGCTTTTATGATAAACCTGTAATATGTGTCTAGCTGGCTACATTAATCTTCATCTTATAGCTGAGGAAGCCAAAATAAAAAACGTTAAATAACTTACTTTATAGAAACTTAAAGCAAGAGTCAAAATGAGTAGTTTTATTAAGATTAGTTAAATACACAATCGCATTATTTTCTATATTCAAATGAAGTTTTATATAACATACTTCGTACCATTCCCCTAATTTTAAATAAGAATTTATATTAGCATTACCTTGGCTATTCGGACTATGAAGCATTTTGGGAAGGTTAACTTCTAAGCTCACAGAGTGGTGAGTCGGAGCTGATTGATCATTCTGAGTAAATGATGGAACAAGTACTCTTTCTGGAGGTTTAAGATAGCTTCCTACTATACTGTGCATTAATTCAGGATCCATTATCTGTAGAGAATAAAGGAATGATATAGCATAGCATCATTCTTTGCTATTTGAATGACAAAAACATTAGACAAAAATTCAGGTGGAACCTTAAGATAAACACATAATCATACACTGTGGATTTGTATCTTTATGAAGTTTACTACCAAAAATTCAACCATCATAGGCTCAGCAATAAAAGAAAGAAAAATGACTATTTACTGTATAAATAGTATGGATAATTCTGCCTGATTTACAACAAGCATATGCCCTGGAATGACCATTACATGAGTGGCATAAATGTGCTGGTTTCTTAGTTGATCACAAGTTCATGTACCTTTCAAGGTCTGAGCACTATCTACTAACAGAGTGACTCTAAGGGTCAAAGAGAAAGTACATATTCTAAAAGACAAGATAGTTTTGAAAGACAAGCCACCCACAAAATCTGATTCTCTAAGATTGACTGTTGAACTCCAATGTACTGGATTTTCAAGGGTAATTTTGGATATATCAATTTCTGAACCTAACCCTCAAGTAAGACACAACTCCACTTAATGCATTAGCATTCTAATCATCTAGTTTAGAAGGATACCAAACCTGAAGAATCTAAAATAGCTTTATTTTGTCATTCTGGGCTTTTTTTTAGTTTGTTTGTAAGAGAGCTTTTTTAACCATTTTAGCAGGTAATTTTTTGTCTAGCTTTCCCAAATCATTTTACTCTCCTTTCTGTAATTTAAATATTTGAGAAATCTAGTATTCCACTTAATAGATTCTAGTTAATTAATTAAATTAATTCATAGCCACATTGGAAGAAAGAGGGTAATAATTGTTCACACAAAAACAATTCACCAGAACAATTTTAAGAAAAAAATCTTGTTTTAAAGTTTAAATTTAGAATCCCATTATATAATTAGCCTATTTTAATTACTGAAAATTTCAAATTTTCACTGATTTCACTACCTTCCCAATTCACAAGGCAAATGAAGACATTTCCATGACTGTATTTCCTGGGAGGGCAGAGAACACACTTCACTCAATAGGATTTTCTGCTTTAGCCATTGTCATGACTGGCTGTCTTCCAGGACATTCTAATTGGTCTAAATTAGAGGTTATATAGCCTAGGAAGCTTTGCTAGAATATCTGATGCTCTTTGCTCTTAAGAGGCAATCATGTTTTGTTATTGTTATTAGCACCACCTACCATTTACTAACCATGTCTCCATCCCCCCGAGTTGTTGCTGTTCAGACACTGGCTGCCCACCATGGGAGACTATATCTAACTTGCCGTTCCCTCAAAACACAAGAGAGCAAAGTTAGTCAGCTGGCTCACAATGAAGCAGAGGCAGGGGCCCAAAGTACAGAAGTTCTGAACATGGTTGTACATCTTTAGAGGCAGGTATATGGTTGAAGCTATCCCAAGAACACTGGAGTTACTCAAGATACCTGACTCAGTTTTCAGCTCCTAGAGAGTTTCTCCAATAATGAAAAGAATGAAATTTTGCCATTAGTTACTATGAATTGAAGTTCTTGGGAAGACTGCTTTCTCTGTCCCAAATACAATATTTTACAAATTGAATTTTGCACCAATTAAAAAACAAGTTCAAATTTGGGGTTTTTGATGTATATGAGATGACTAAGAAGATTCCAATAAGTTAAAAATTCCAATAAGTTAAAAATTAGACTAAAGTTTATTTAAATTAAATGTGTAAATACATCTTAAAGTGGGCATAAGCAGAGTAACAGCCCATTGTGGGGATGAAAATAAGGTGAAGAAAAAGAAAGGAAATGGTAAAGAAATGAGAGAAGACAAGCTATGCTGTGACATGGAGCTCAGGAGTTCTCATTGTAACAGGGGTCCCAGCTTAACCTTTACAATCTAGTCCTGTGTTATAAACAAGCACATAAGCACACTAGAGGCTTATTTACATAAAAAACTGAGGCATCCTAGGAGACAAACTCACTCTGAAGGAAGATGAAAGAAGTACAAAAAACTTGATCCAAAATCAAAGCTTTACTTGGTGGAGGATGGGAGGAGTGATTCTGAGTAGAGTATGGTGGTGGTCATTCTAATTCATCTCTGACCCAGTCCCATGGATTCATACATGGTGTTGGGAAGAGAGAGGGCTATTAAGTAAGAACAGAAGTATTTCACCAATACCCTATAACAGATTGAGGCATTAGCTGCCCTACTTTGTATAAGATGTTATATTCCAATGAGGGGGGTAGGCTCAGGAGATCACTAACACAGTTTTGGCACTTTGAGGGTTCTGGTGCATTGATAATATTGTTCAGCAAGAGAGAGAACAGCTGGAAGGGATATATTCATGGGAATGTATGAGAGAAATTTCTGGAGAAAAATTTCTGAAAATATAGAGAGGTACTAAGATTCAACCTTCAAGGATTCTGGCATATCTGGTAGAAGGCTTACCTGTAGTAACTGAAAAGACCTCAGAAATTCTTGTGAGCCATTTTAGAGGTATCTGCAAGTGGGGCCAAAAGGCTGTAAAACATTGGCCTCGTATGTATCAACAGCCTGGTAAAGCTTAGGGAATCTCAAGTTATTCCTGGAACCATTTCTGACAACTGGTAAACAACCAGGAAAATTACCTATTGTCTCTATGGTGTATAAAATTAAGACACCTTAATTGTCTTAAGGAACCACTGCATAAAAAAACTATCCCCTGAAAAGAATGTGCTAGACACAAATACTTTACTGCAAAGCATTTTCACTTGTTCTTGAAGAAAGCAATTGTTTCAAAATGGTCCTTTTTAATAAGCAATGTCTATTCCTGCTAGTGGCTGACTGTGCCCTTATCTCTGCATAATCCTACAGGACTACAGGGAGACAGCGATAGGAGGCAGTCAGAGATACTACAATGGGTTCTTGGAATGGGGAACTTTCTGTTTCCTATATTGCTAATTCTTTCAAGTTTGGATTTCTCCTTAGAGAAACTGGAGAAAGATCAATGGCTCTGTTTTTCTGGTTTTCTCTGTGTATGCATCTAGGTTAACTTACCTTAAGAGTAAACACAGTAAAGGGTGGACTAACCCTATTTTTTTTCTTTTCCTGAGGAAGATTAGCCCTGAGCTAACTACTGCCCATCCTCCTCTTTTTGCTGAGGAAGCCTGGCCCTGAGCTAACATCCGTGCCCAGTTTCCTCTACTTTATATGTGGGATGCCTACCATAACAGCATGGTGTGCCATGTGGTGCCATGTCTGCACCCAGGATCCGAACTGGCGAACCTCAGGCCACCAAGAAGCAGAATGTGCGAACTTAACCGCTGAGCCACCGGGCCAGCCCCCCTATTTTATTTTTAATGCATAGTACTTTAAAAAGTACTATTACAACTGAGTAGGACAATTTTTGGTTAAGGAACTTGCCTTACAGATACCCTAATAGATATTACAATCTATTGTTTATAATATGTAATAACTAAAATGCTAAGATCGTGATATAAACACCAATGAGTCAATAGAAACTAGTAAATATAAAAACAAATACTTCCATGGGATTCAACAAATGATTCGTTTGCTGTTCATTCAATAAATGGTAGAAAATTAGGGGAAAAAATTCAGTTAAACCTTTATCTCACTCCTACATCAATACAAATTTCAGATACATTACAGAGTCAAATTAAAAACTTTAAAAATTATTTTAAAAAATCAGTGAATAGGGGCCGGCCCCGTGTCTGAGTGGTTAAGTTTGTGCGCTCCGCTTCAGCGGCCTGGGGTTTCATCGGTTCCCATCCTGGGTGTGGACATGGCACTATTCATCAAGCCAAGCTAAGGTGGCAACCCATATAGCACAAACAGAAGGACCTGCAACTAGAACATACAACTATGTACTGGAAGCCTTTGGAGAGAAGAAGAAGAAGAAGAAAAAAAGAAGACTGGCAACAGATGTTAGGTCAGGTGCCAATCTTTAAAATAATCTTAGAAGGGGTAAGATGCTTTACATTTAAAAGCAGGAGAAAAATAATAAAGGAAAATATAGGAAATAATATAAATAAAGGAAAAGATACAAAGGCTACATTAAAATTTATACTACAATATATAAAAATTATGAACAAAATTGAAAGGCAGAAGAAAATATTTGCAAAGAAGGAAAAAGGGTTAATATCGTTAATATAGAAAGAGCTTTTATAAATCAGAAGAAAAATACTAACACCATAATAAAAAAATGGCAAATGATTACAAATCATCAATTCACAAAAGAATGTGGCCAATAAAGAATAAATCTTAGCAATATTCAAAGAAAAGTAGTTATATCTAGATATAAAGATAACCTTTGAAGTTTGATCTCAGTTCAAATACTGGATCTGCCACTTCCTACCTTTCTGACTTTCAGAAAGTTTTACTTTTCTGGGTCTCAATGTCCTTCTTTACATAATTAGGATAGTAATATCTTAAAGGGGTGCTATAATTAGACAATTTATGTCTGCAAAGTATGCACTTTCTGTAAGCAAAGTACGTACTTGATAAATGGCTGTGATACTTACTTTAAAAGAAAACAAAGGAATGCCATTTTTTACATTTCAAACATGCAAAGTTCTTTTAAGGGCAACAAAGTTATGCATATACTGCTGGTAGGAATATAAATTGATATCACTTTTTTGGAAAGCAATTGAACATATTGTTGGGTCAGTAATTATTACAGGAATCTATACTAAAAACAGAATCAAAGATGCACACAAAGATTATTAGAAAGATCATCACTTCAGCATTACTTATAATATCAAAAATTTTGCATTTGTTACCTCTCTTTCTCTCACATCCACATCTCACATCAGGAATCCATCAGGATATATGGTACTTCCATTTCAAAACATATCCACTATCTGACCATTGGCCTATATGTCACCATTTCTATCCTGGATTATTATAAAAGCTTCCCCCTAGTTCTCCTGTAACATATTCTTCACATAGCAACCAGAATGAGCCTAATTTCAACATAACGTCACATCATGTCATTCATCTGCTCAAAACCCTCCCCGTGGCTCCCTACTGCACTCAGAGAAAACTCCAAAGTTCCTAAGTGGTTTACAAAGCCATAAGTGAACTGGGTGCCCCACTTGCTACCTCTCCGACTCCTTCAGTCTCGCTCTCACTCAGCCCTCTCTAGCTCCACACTGTCCTCTCTCCTGTTCCTGTAAGACCTCAAACATGCTCCTGCCTCAGGACTTTTCACTTCTGGTTTCCACTGCCTGGAATACTTTTCCTTCAGCTATCTGAATGGCTTATTCCTCACATCGTGTTTGTGCTCAACTGTCACTTGCTCAAAGAGGCTTCTGCTGACATTCTTTATAAAATACCAATCCTATTTTCCCTCCCCAGCACTTTCTATCTGCGTTCCTCTGCTTTTTCTCCCCTGCATATAAAATTGTTTGTCTCCCCACTGCCAACTGGAATGTAAGCTCCACGAGGACAGAGGCTTTGACTGATCTGTTTCCCACTCTATACATAACGCCCAGAATCATGCCTGGCACAGAGAAGGCATTCAAAAAATTACTTGTAATAAATATCCAAAACTAATTAACTACTTGCCAAATGAGAATCATATATTGTAATATTACACAGTCACTAAAACTTATATTTTCAAAATCATGATATGACTAAGTGAGAAAAAGTACAATATAAAGCTATATAAAATTACGATAATTTTATCAATAAAATAAATATAGGGAAAACCAGAAATACACATACTTAAATATATTATTTTTACAAACAAAAAAGCAGTTTTAAAAAATTAACTCTATTAGGGGCTGGCCCCGTGGCTGAGTGGTTAAGTTCACGTGCTCCGCTGCAGGCAGCCCAGTGTTTCGTTGGTTCGAATCCTGGACGCGGACATGGCACTGCTCATCAAACCACGCTGAGGCAGCGTCCCACATGCCACAACTAGGAGGACCCACGACGAAGAATATACAACTATGTACCGGGGGGCTTTGGGGAGAAAAACAAAAAAAAATAAAATCTTTAAAAAAAAATTAACTTTATTAAAAACAAAGAGTTTTTACTATACTTCTAGAACTCAACCTAAGAAAATAATCAAAGATATTACAGTGTTCAAAACAAAACAGGCTTTAGAGCAGACTTCTTTGATTCAAACTGAAACTCTGCTGTGTGACCTTGGGCCACCAAATATTTAACCTATGTCTCAATTTCCTAATCTGTACAGGGAGATTAAAATGGTACCTTAACATAGAAGGCTGCTCTTTTAAATGAGATCAAACATACATATAAAGTACTCAGAAAGATGCCTGATACATAGTAAATGTTTAAGAAGTGTTAGCAATTATTATATTTAAAGGTTGAGAGAGAAGAAGGATTCAAAGATAATTCTTAGGTTATCTAATTTGGCTACTGGGTAAATGTTAGTTTACCTAATTTACAAAGGATTAGTACCCCAAACATCTGAAGAACTCCTACAAATCAAAAAGAAAATATAAAACTAAATAGAAAAAATAAATGTAAGAGGCACTTCCAAAAAAGAAAATATGAATGGCTCATAAATATATGCAAAGATGCAACCTCAGTAGCAATCAGGGAAATGCAAATTAAAATCATAAATTAGCATTTTATACCCAAAAGTTAGGCAAAAATTTAAAAGTCTGACAATGCCAAATTTTGGAGACCTTGTAGAACTATGGGAACTCTAATAAATGTTAGTTGGCATAGAAAATAGTACAATCTAATTTCAAAACAATTTAGTATTATGTAATAAAATTGAATGTATGCATATTTATATACATATATACACACACACACACACACACACAGATAGAGACTACAATTTAGTGAATGTATCTTTAAGAAACTTTACACATGGTCACAGGAAACACATTATTAAGAATATTTGTAGCAGCACTGTTTGTAATACCAAAAAACTAGAAATAACTCAAATGGATAAACAGATAAACAAACTGGTACATTCACAGAATGATCTACTATATAACAAGAAAATTAACAATCTATGGCTATAGATTTCAATAAGGATTAATCTTAGAAAACTGTTGAGTAAAAAAAGCAAGTTGCTGAAGCATACATACAGTATCATAAATTTTTATGCTTTATATTTTATAAACATTTTATATTTATGCTGTTTAAGAATACATATATATATATATATATAGTAAAACCATAACAAAAGCAAGAGAATGATTAAGCCAAAATTCACAAAGGCCTAGAATAGTCGAAACAATTTTGAAGAACAATAAGATAAAGACACTTGTCCTATCAGTTATCAAGACATATCATGAAACAAAAATAATGAAGGCAGTAATACAGTCAAGAGGGACAAATAGACTAAAAGAACACAACAGCTCAGAAACAGAGCAAACCCTGTATAATAACTTGCTATATGACAAAAATGGCACTTCAGATCAGTGGAGAATGCATGGTCTCTTCAATAATTGGTGAAAGAACAACTAATTCTCAAAATTTAAAAACAACTGGAACCCTATTTCATACCATACCAAAAATTAAATCCATGTGCATTAAAAACCAAAATGTTAAAAGCAAAATATGTCTGGGAAAAAATACAGAATATCTTTAGCAGATTGGGATTAAGA
The DNA here is from genome assembly GCF_037783145.1 of Equus przewalskii. NCBI lineage: Eukaryota > Metazoa > Chordata > Mammalia > Perissodactyla > Equidae > Equus > Equus przewalskii. The sequence continues at coordinate 58,517,008 of NC_091839.1, read as the reverse complement.
AGGCTTTTATTTTTTTATTTTATTTATTATTTTTTTTGAGGAAGATTAGACCTGAGTTAACTGCTGCCAATCCCCCTCTTTTTCTACTGAGGAGGACTGGCCCTGAGCGAACATTTGTGCCCATCTTCCTCTACTTTATATGTGGGATGCCTACCACAGCATAGCTTTTGCCAAGTGGTGCCATGTCCACACCCCGGATCCGAACCGGTGAACCCCAGGCTGCCGAAGCGGAACATGGGTACTTAACTGCTGCGCCACCAGGCCCGCCTCTAAGAAGGCTTTTAGAAACAAGACAGAAAAAGCCCTAACTATAAATTAGAAGACTGATTAATTTAACATAAAAAAATGTACATCACAAGATACAATTAAAAAGGTGAAAAGAAATGCCACAGCCTGAGAGAGGCTATTTACATTCATATAACTAATAAATGATTAATAAAAATGATGTGAAGTCCTATAAATTAATTTTTAAAAGATAATATACCCAATAAAAAATAGACAAAAGATATCCATTGGACGACTATGCATCAGTGAAAAAGAATGAACTAGATGGCAACATGTACCCTTATGGACAAATCTTAAAAACATGTTGAGAGGAAAAAAAGGAGATGTGGAAGAATATTTTCAATATGATATTATGCATGTAAAAACAATATTATATATTGTTTAGAGATATATTCATATGTATCAAAAATATAAAGACAAGCATAAGATAAATACCAAATTCAGGATGGTGGTTAAGAGAGTGAGGGTGCAAAGAGACAGGCGATTAAGGAGGGGCATACAGGTGTTCGTTATATAATTTACTAAATCTTTTTGTATGACTGAAAGACTTTAAAAAAAAAATTAGACATTAACAATTTAAACACAGATCTCTCTTGCTACTATGCAAATCTAAGAATGACCAACTTTTACTGAAGTTTTAGCTGTGATTATAAGCCCTGGATGTGCATTATCTTATCTAATCTTCATAACAATCCTATGAGGTAGGTATTATTATTAACCGCTCCCATTTTGTAAATAAAGAAACAGAGGCAGAGAGACCTCCCACGCTCATATAGCTTGTAAGCGGTGGAGCCAGGATTTAAACCTAGGCAGTTTGATTCCAAAACCTGGGTTCTTAACCACTGTGTTAAACAGCCTACAGTGTGGGGACATTTGCAGTTAGCCAGATGTGAGACGATGCTGCAAATTAGGGTGGTGACAACGGAGATGACGAAAGCGTATAGAAGACGTATTCTGAAGACGCCAGTGACGAACTGCACCAGGAGGAGAAAAGGGAGAAACCAAGAATGACTCTTAGCTTAAATAACCGGGTAGATTATCACGCAATTTATTAAAACCACAAAGATAATGGCTAATACTCATATAGTACCGATATATATCAATCAAACACTATTCGAAGTGTGAGACATCCAAGTTACGAGGTAAAACAGGTTATTTGATATAAGAGTCTGAAGCTTGGAGGAGAGGTCTAGTCTAGAAAACATAAGTGGTGACATTGTTAGCATATTGATGGTATACAAAGTTATAAGAATAGAAGTAGTCACGTAAAGGAAGAATATAAACAGAACAGATAAGAAAGGAGAACAAGAGAAAGAGAAGCCTGTGAGGTAGAAGAAAGTCAGAAAATTATGGTGTCAGAAATGAAAAGAGATTGTTCAATGAGAGAGCAGTTTAGGTGAAAAAAGGATCAATTGATTTTGAAGATAAGGAGACCACTGATGATACAATGTAAGACGAGAAGACAGTTCCAAGGGAACCATACTAAATCGGCAAGTAGAGGAAGAGAAACTAGCACAAGACATAGAAGCTTTATACAAATCAGGATGTCATTTTGCAGAGAACTTCAATTCCCCTGGTTTAAAATCATACAGCACTCACGGATTGTGTCATGTCATCCTGTGAGCTAACCTGCCACATAGCACAGTGCAACAATTGTACCCAACATGGAAGTGGCTCACACAGAATCACTAACTTTCATTCTTGAAAATTTCTGTGGTAGGAAAGTAAACTATACATAATTTCAGTTGTTATGGACTGAATTGTGTTCCCCCAAAATTTGTATGTTGAATCCCTAACCTCCAGTACTTCAGAATGTGTCTGTATTTGGAGATAGGGCCTTTAAAGAGATGATTAGTTACAATGAGATCCTTAGGATGGGCCCTAATTCAATCTGACCGCTGTCCTTATAAGAAGAGGAAATTTTTACTCACAAAGAGATACACCAGGAACGTGTGTGCACCGGAGAAAGACCATGTGCGGACAGTCAGAAGGCAACCCAGAGAGGCCTCAGAAGAAACCAAACTGGCCGACACCTTGATCTTGGACTTCTAGTGTCCAGAACTGCAAGAAATAAATTTCTGTTGTTTAAGCCACCCAGTGCTATTTGTTTTGGTAGCCCTAGCAAACTAATACACTGACTGCAAGTTACCCCTGTTTCACACTAAATGAAACAGGAATAGTGGCAAGGATGTAACAATGGAAGCTTAAGGTTTATGCTATTTAGAGTGCATAATAAGTTTAGAGCAAATAAAAGCTATTTGCAATTTAGAGTTTCCTACTTGATAAGATGTGAAACAGATATGTAACTCTGCCTTGATTTATTTTCCTCTTATAACTGACCTTTAGTAACATCTTAAGCTTACTAAATTGATAGTGAAATGACTAACGTGCTATCCTATATGCAATAATGTAAAAAAATTAAAAATTTCCCAGCATAATCAAATGGGAGAATAAAACTAAAATTATGCTTTTTGACCCATATTTAATTTATATGCAATTGTATTAGTTTTTAACCCCAATATTACCATTTTTATCTAAACTATTGTGAAATATTCCTTTAACAGTTTATATTAAAAACACAAGACTACTGTTATAGAGTTAATAAAGTGACATTCAAAAAATTATAGAATTATAAAATTATAGAATTATGAGACATTTTGAATTACAGAGACATTCAAAATAACTAACCTGAAGGTTAAGGTACAATCAAATTCAGGTAACTTTAGAAGACAGCTAGAGTCTGGTTTTTAAAAAACATTATCTTGTATTTACCTGCAAAAAGTATTAGAGGAGACAAAGGCTATATTTCAAGTTATTTAGTTTCAAGCAGTGGTGACTGTATTCAAAATACTTGGGAAGTACATGGTATAAGTTTGTAGAAGTCATAAAAATACCTGGGAGTTCTAGAATTGATAGGGAAATTTCATATATCCAGTTAAAATTTATATCAACTCCAGTCTTCTCATTTTGTAGATGTAGAAACCAAAGTCTAGAGATGCTAAGTAATTTGCTTAAGGTCACACAGCTCAAGTTTCCTACACTCCAAAAGTGATGCAGCCAGAGAAAAATACTCTCTCTTAAGGACTCTGACTTAAATTTATCTAAACAGAGAGTCATCACGAAAATGCCTCCTGGAGAGAATGGAAGGTAAGAAACACTGAACCAAACAGAATCGTGTATCTTATTAAAGTCTGAGAGGGTCTTAGAGGCCATCTATTCATCTATTCTTCTTTTCAATATAAACTTATTCTCACACTGTCTTTAACAAGTCGTTTAAGCTCTGCTTAATATTTCCAGAGAGACAGAGCTCACTACCTTCATGGTGAATTCAAAGCTGCCTTCTCTGGTTTTTATGGATTAATCAGATTTTGGAGGAAATAAGTACAGTCTCTACACTGACTGATGTAGATGATGTATTGAATATATACCATGATAACTGATATTACATATTGAATTTATCGAGTAAAACCTTGCTGTAGAATTTAGGATCATTTTCAAACTTCAAATTTCATCATTCACTGCATCTGAAATGCCTGTAAAAAAGTGATGAAATTCATCCCATCCCGATTGAGGGTAAAATGGATAAGTCAAATAGAAATGACTCGATCATGTAATCAATGATAGTTCATTTCTGATTAAGTCTCAGTGGACTCGACTGGATCCAGATCGGCACAGCTAAATACTAATTTAGAAGATAAATTTAGTATGCATCTAGTCACCAAGACCAGCCAATTTCTTCCTTCTTGATACCTTAACAGAGTTTGTTCTTTTTAAAAAAATCACTTACCATATATATAATACAATACATATACAGATAGTTTAAGGAATTATAATAAAACAAATATCTGTCGATCCAAACCTAGCTTCAGAAACAGAGTGCTGCCATGTACTATGGAAGTCCTCTGTGTCCCTTTCTCCATTCCTGCTTTGAATTTTGTGTTACTCACTCTAATGTCTATTAAATTTTATTATATTTGTATGTGTCCTTAACAACATATCATTTGGTGTTGATGATTTTTAAACTTTATATAAATAGAATTGTACTTCTTTAATTCCAAGTATCTTAGTTTTTATGCTGGTGCATGAAGCTGTATGGTATTCATTTTCACTGCTGTGTAGTATTCTATCATATAACACAGATTCTAGAATGCATTAATTCCAATCACTCCCCTCCAGACTCATAATGCTATGATTGTCTGGGATTTCTAGTTCTATTTTGATTTTAAACCACACCAATCACACAATATTGTTTTGATTTATAAAGTCAATGTTTGTTTATGTTCACCTACAAGTTTTCTTTGCTCAGTGTAGTAGACATTATGGTGCACTGCCCAGATTCCCTTTCAGGAATGTGGACTTTTCCCATAAGTTCTGGAAGTGCTGCCAGAAAGCAGCCCTTGGCTGTCAGTCCTCTTTGGGGATTGCTTTGCCTAAAGAACATTGCTTCATCCAAGGTCAAGGCTTCCTCCAGGGGCAGCCCACATACAATGAGGAAAAAAGGCCTGCCCCTCTTGCCCCAATTCAAGACAACTCTAAAGGATCACCCCATCTCCAGAACTCCCCGTGGGATCAATGAAACTTTTGTTGGGTCTTCACTGCAGCTTAACTTCTCTCTCAGCCTAATACTGAGGCCTTCCTTTCTCTCCTTTCCATTAGGTATTGATCCCAAGAATACTCTCTAATAAACATGTATACTAATCTCTTGTCTCAGAGTCTGCTTCCTGGGAAACTCAACCTGCACTAATTACCATTCCTTCCTTCTGAGATTATTTTCCTTCTTCCTAAAATATGTACACTGTATTTTAGAGGCTCTTTGGGTAAGTGTCTGTTAGGAGTGAATTTTCTTAGTTTATGTTTGCCTTACGATGTTTCTCTTTCACTCTTTTTCTTGAAAGATAATTTTGCTGGATATATAGTTCTGTGTTGACAATTATTTTCTCTTAGCACTGTGAAAGTATTTGTCTTCTATCTTCCAACGTTGCTGTCCAGAAGTTAGCTTTCAGTCTGTCATTCTTTATAGGCCATCTGCCGTTTACTCTCTGATGCAAAATCATCTGTCTTTGTACTGTTGTAGTTTCACTACACCATGGTTAGATATGGGTCTCTTTTTTATTAACCCTACTTGGGATTTGTCATGCTTCCTAAATCTAGAGACCCATCAATGCTATAAAATTCTAGCAATTTTCTTTATGAATATCGTTTCTCTACTTATCTATTCTCTTCTTATGGAAATTCAGCTGGACATATGTTGGATATCTAAGCTCCATATCTCTTAATCTGCCTGTCATATTCTTTATCTCTTTATTTTATGTGCTGTGCTACACTATGGGTAATTTCTTAAGCTTTATCTTTCAGTTCACTAACTCTTTTTTCAGTTGTGTCTAAACAGCTTTTTGACCCATCCACTAATTTTAACTTTACATTTTTCAGTTTTGTAATTTCTTTTTTCAAACCTCCCTGATCAATATATTATTTTTTTGGAGGAAGATTAGCCCTGAGCTAACATCTGCTGCCAATCCTCCTCTTTTTGCTGAGGAAGACTGGCCCTGAGCTAACATCCGTGCCCATCTTCCTCTACTTTATATGTGGGACATCTGCCACAGCATGGCTTGCCAAGCACTGTCATGTCCGCACCCAGGATCCGAACTGGTGAACCCCGGGATGCTGAAGTGGAACATGCGAACTTAACCACTGCACCACCAGGCCAGCCCCTCCCTGATCAATTTTAATAGTCTCTTTTTCCTTGTACTCCTTTTTTTATTTATTTGAACATTTTAAACACACATTTAAAAACTCTACATGATAATTTTAGAAATCATAGTCTTTGTGGCTTCTGCTGACTCTTACTAATAACGGCTGATTTGGGGCTGTCCCTGTGGTGTGGTGGTTAAGTTTGCGTGGCCTGCTTCAGCAGTCTAGATTTGTGGGTTTGGATCCTGGGCACAGACCTACACACCACTAGTCAAGCCATACTGTGGCAGCATCTCACATACAAAAAATAGACGAAGACTGGCACAGATGTTAGCTCAGGGTCAATCTTCCTCAGGCAAAATAATAATAATAATGGCTGATTTATTCACATGTTTAGTGAGTTCTGATTTTAAGCTTACATTCCTTAGAAGTTTAACTGTGGGAATTCTTCAAAGCCAGTATTTAAAGCACTTTTCTTCAGAGAGGATTTCTATTTGTTTCTGCTAGGTCCTTAGGGAACCCAAAACCCAAGCCATCATTAAACTAAACTTTTATATTTAGATTTTTTTTGGTAGCATGAATTGCCCAACTCCAAACTCACATGAGTATAGGATTGTGATAAGGATTTCTCAGGAGAGATTCTTTTTGTCCACTCCATTCAAAGCCAAGGATGAAAAAGGCAATGTCATTCTGAAAAGCAAGTTATTTTCTGGTCATTCACTGAAGGTTTCATCCTTTAAGGATCCCTGCTTTATGTTGCAGTGTCCAAACTTATCACTCACCATGCCCAGGCTCAGACTTTGTCTCCTGCCCCATGCAAGCAAGAATGCCCCCTTAAAGCCCAGGCTCTGGGTCATGAGGGATTAGATGGTACAAAGGATTAAAAGGTGCCCTCAGGGATAAAAGGGGTTCTAGGGCTTATCTATCCCTGTGTAACTGAGCTTTCGCAGTATGTACAGCCTCATATTTCCTCCTTACTTTCCTGCCAACTCTGCCATGCTTTAAAAAAGATGTTTTAGGCATTTTACACAGCATTTTTTTTTTAATTTTTTTTTTTTTTTACACAGCATTTTTGTATTCCTTACCAGAAGAGGTTTCTCTGAACATCTAAGTAATCTGCCATATTGCTTCAAACTGCAATAGTTTTGGACATACTTTGGAGATGGTAACTGCTCTAGACAAACTAGTTTTAGTTATACACAGAATGAGATTATGCTTCAAAAAGGAAAAAAGCATTTATATCTTTCCATTCAGCTAAAGTTCTCAAAGCTACTCCATACTGTAAAGTTTGTTCTTTTTCAATAGCTGAAAGTGAACATTATCTGGTTAGTCATTAACTAAATACAAAGTTCACTAGCAGGATTAAGATAATAGAGTACCTGATAAACAATCTGCAGACTGAGGGTGAGAAAAAGTATCAGAACCTAATTCACATCCTAAAACACACTCTCTATTTGACTTTTAAAATAAGCAATGACTGTATAGGAATACCATAACTATTAAATTCCAGAAATTCAGAAGCAGTTTAATCATTATGCTTCAGTGACTATCAAGTATAATGTATTAAAAGTAGCAGCAAATCTTATATTTAATATACTGATCATTTGACATTCAAATTGATCTATTTTAACACAATTTGCAATCAACTTTAAAAAGAGCCCTTGCTGGATTTGAAAAATCATCATTTTTCAGCCGTATCATAGTAGACTGATTTAGGTAAGAAGCATCAACACTAAATTCAGGGGTAGAAACTTTGATAAGGAGTGGGATATTTACATGGTCTTAAAGTGTCACAGATTGCTTTTAAAATGCAAGGAAAAAAGTAACTATATAGTAGAGAAACAGAATAACACTTTGATAGGATGGTTAAAACTAACACCTCCCATGAGAGGTAAGGTGGACATCATGTAGTTCTAGATGTGAGACCCTGAGAAAGACACGTCACTTATGCAGTATTCTGGCCAGGAATGCATAACCTGAATCTCAACATGAGGAAACATCACAAAAGCCCCAAATGAAAAACATTCTATTTTTTATAGAGGGGGGTAACATTTTCTTAAAAAATGTCAGTGTCATAAAAGACGATGATACTTCTGGGTATACATATCCAAAAGAATTGCAAGAAGGGTCATGAAAAGATATTTGTACACTCATGTTCAAAATGGCATTATTCACAATAGCCAAAAGGCAGAAGCAAACCAAATGTCCATCAATGGATGAAAAGATAAACACAACATATACGCATACAATGGAATATTATTTGGTCTTAAAAAAAGGAAGGAAATTCTGACACACGCTACAAGATGGATGAACGTTAAGGACATAATGCTAAGTGAAATAAGCCAGTCACAAAAAGACAAATACTGGGATCTACTTATATGAGGTATCTAGAGTAGTCAAACTCATACAAACAGAAAGTAGAATGGTGGTTGATGGGAGGGATAAATAGGGAGTTATAAAGTTTCTCCTGCCAGACGAAAAAGTTCTAGAGATTCATTGCACAACAATGTATGGTAGGGAAGACAAGTTAAAAATAAGATATGATTCAATGGGATCAGTTCCATAACAAAAGCATACACAGAGTATCATGGGAGCACGAAAGAGAGATTATCTAACTCTCTCAGATTGATGGAGAGATAAGTAAAGCCAGAAATAATTTGGAATTACAAATAGTTTTGAAAGAGGAGTTTAGGTAAATACGGCAGACTGAACATACACACTGACTTTTGCTCCCTCTTAGAAACCCACTAAAATCATATAAAACACTTTTTAAACTATAAACTTTCAATGATGAAGAGATCAGAAGAGGTGACAACAATAAAACTTTGGAAAATGGAAAGCAGACGTACAAGTAGTAACAGACTTAGCTAATGCAAAAAGGCAGGCTCCTAACCCAAGTAAGAAAAGTGACTTTTAAGTAAACCCTGTAAAACCTCCAAATGGCTGAGGAATTAGCGGCACCTCTGTAAGTAGTAGTTAAGATATGGCCAAAAACTAGAGAAGAGGATGACAGTTTAATTTAGAAGTAAATTACACGTCCAAATCCCCTTTGCCTCTCCACACAGCCAGAAGACTGCTCTACCCCCTTTCTGGGAAGAGGACTAGAAGTTTATTTTGTTTTTTTCTATCAAGAGGGAATTCTAGAGTATCTCTGCATTGGGGGACACTCAGCACAGGTGAGGGTGGGACAACAAACTGAAAGCAGGAAGATTCAGTTCCCAGAATATTGGTGGTTTGTATATCCAACTGGAGATGGGAAGATCCTTATCAAGGTAACATGACTAGCCCAAGTTAACAAAGATACACAAGACGATAAAATAAATAGACTGGATGGATTCAGAGTTTCCAATCAGTTTTTTAGTGCCCTACTCTTAAATGTAAGTTGCTTAACCAAAGCTTACCAGACATTGAAGAAAGATATGAAAGACAGAAACCCAAACAAGCAAACAATAAGAGGCTTCACAGGAACACAAAATTTGGAAATACATAATTAGTGAAGATAGAATGTATAATCATTGACAGACGTGATAGACACTAGTGAATTTGGCTGCAGCACGATGAATAAATGTTGGCAGTAAGAGATGGCTAAAAAGGCATGTGAGGTCCAAACTACAAAGGACTTTGTATATCACACTAAGGAGTTTGTATTTTATAGGATTAGGCAATGGGGAGTTAATGAAGAATATAAAGGGGAGTAACATGATCAGGTTTGCATTCTGACAAGTTTATTCAGATGGCTCTAAGGTAGATAGACTGGAGGGGGAAGAAATTACAGGTGGGGGACAAATTAAGAGGTTACTGAAGTAATTACGGCAATGACAAATATAGGCCTGAATTAAGACCGGAGTAGACGAGATGAACATGAAAGATACTTAGAAGATACATCAAAAGGACTTAGGAACCAACTTGATATGTGAAATGGGGGAGAGGAAAGAATCGAAAATCTTCCCCAAACTTTCACTTGGGCAACTAGAGAGATGGTGATGGCATTAATGGAAATAAGGAATAACATAAAAGTAGATACAAGTCTAATGGAAAACAGCAAATTGTTTTAGATATGTCAAATTCAAGGTGCTTACAGGCACAGAGCTATCCAGCAAATGGACTGAAATACAGGTCTGGCACTTAGGTGAGCAGTCCAGGCTGGATCTAGAGATATAGATTTGGTTATCAATCAGATCACCCAAGGAGAGTGTAAAGATTAGCAATTTTCAGGGTGTGGGTGCATGGAAAGGCGGGGCTGAGATTCAATGCCTTTGTCCATTAGAGAACTACTGTTATCTGTCCATCGTGGTGCCCCTCAGACATGCTGAGGAAAATTTTAAAAGGTTAAGAGTTACAGATTCAGTAGAGAAAAGGGTTGGGCTCAGAATGCTAAAGACTGCTAGCATTGAGGAGGCAAATGAAGAAATAAAAATCCTCGAAAGGAGGGGCCAGCTTGGTGGTGTAGTGGTTAAGTTCATGTGCTCTGCTTTGGTGGCCCAGGGTTTGCAGGTTTGGATCCTGGGTGCAGACTAGTATCGCTGGTCAAGCCACACTGTGGCAGCATCCCACATAAAATAGAGGAAGACTGGCACTGGTGTTAGCTCAGCGACAATCCTCCTCAAGCAAAAAAAGGAAGATTGGCAACTGACAGGGCCAATCTTCATCACACACACACACACAAACCCTCAAAAGGAGATCAGAGACGAGCGATTGGAGAAGCAGGGGGAAAAAGCAAGAGAAGGTAGTAACAAATGAGTCAAAGTGAGAACAAGAAGTAATTATTTAGTATCTATGTCTAATATGCTATGCTCTGTAGAAATAAGAAACAGGGTGTAGCTTCTGCTGTCAAGTAGTTTGCAATCTCACCCTTGAAAAAAAGACAAACACAAGACAATGAGAGGGGAAAAAAAGAACACAGGGTGAATCAGCAGCATATGCAGTAAAATTGGTTTGCTTATTTCATAATTATTAAATTTTTATTGCATTCTTCAAACTCATTATCTTAAATGAGTTTGAATAGAAGCAATATGATTACATGAGTACAATCTAGTTTTTTAAAGAGTACCTATTAATGCCAATCTTCTACAAATATTTTATAAATTATAATATAGCGTCTAATCATTACATGCACAGTTAAGTCAACTCAATTCCATGCTAAAAGAGCTACCTAATTTCTAAGCAAATTTATCAGTTGCTGAATTTAAAATAACTAGACTTACGAACACTTTATCTAATAATTAGAAAATTAGTTTTTAGGGTGAGCACAATGTGGTCTATATAGAAGTTGAAATATAATGAGGTACACCTGAAATTTATATTTTATAAACCACCGTTACTTCACTGAAAATAAAAAACAGATAAACATTAGATTTTTCCTTACTGAACTTGAATCCAGTAAGTTTAGAACTTAACAATGTCTGAGATTACTTAAATGATTAGACTTCCTATCATCTTTACCTGTAATTTATCTTGAACATTCAGTTCATGAGAAAATACTCCTGATTTAATACAAAGTGAATAAAGACAGACATTAAAGTACATAATTACAGCCCAATTTTTAAAAAGGACAAAGATAGGGGCTGGCCCAGTGGCGAAGTGGTTAAGTTTGCATGCTCCATTTCGGCGGCCCAGGGTTCACAGGTTTGGATCCCAGGTGCAGACCTATGCACCATTCATCACACCATGCTGTGGTGGCATCCCACACAAAATAGAGGAAGATTGGCACAGACGTTAGCTCAGCGACAATCCTCCTCAAGCAAAAAAAGGAAGATTGGCAACTGATGTTAGCTCAGGGCCAATCTTCCTCACCAAAAATTTTTTTAAAAAAAGGACAAAGATAAACATAGATAAAAGATGAAGTAAATGTATTAAAATGCTAATAGATGGACAACAGGAGATTTTCATTTTCTTCTACCTTCTTTTACATCCTCTACAATAAACAAATTAGTTTTATAACAACAGACAAAAATTTACTAAAATAGTTTTCTCTTAATTAGATTTCTGCAGAGGTACAAAACAGCTGAAGACACAGAGTATCAGTTATTTTTATAGATATCTGTTGGGGCACTTACATCTTTTCATTTTTTAAGGGTCTTATGCTTCCTCTATCAATATAAACTCAGAGAGGGCAATTATGTCTATTTCTTCTCTAAGTTCCTAGAGTCCAAACTGCTATGCTCTGCAAAGGGGCACTGTATCCTCAGCGCCTAACCCCCAAAAATATTTGTAAAATGAATCCCCTGAAACCAGTTTGTTAGGTCAACAACTTTTCCCTCCCTCTTTATGCTAATGTTTGTCATGGTTAAACCCAACAGTTCTATAAATACTGTCCTAAGTTTTAAAAATATCACATATTGTACGTTGGTATGTACTTTTGCATACAGTGTTTTAATTTAATATCATTTTATTTCAGTAAGTAAATCATAATTCTTAGGATTTTAAAATATGACTTGTACCATATCTTCGGAAAGTTCTAACTTTATTTTTTTTTCTTTTTAAAGATTTTATTTTTTTCCTTTTTCTCCCCAAAGCCCCCCCAGTACATAGTTGTATATTTTTTGTTGTGGGTCCTTCTAGTTGTGGCATGTGGGATGCTGCGTCAGCGTGGTTTGATGAGCAGTGCCATGTCCACACCCAGGATTCGAACCAACGAAACACTGGGCCATCTGCAGCGGAGCATGTGAACTTAACCACTCGGCCACGGGGCCAGCCCCTCTAACTTTCTTTTAAATAAGTGATTTTGAAAGGGTTTCAACATTCTTATAACATTTATTAAATTTATCTGTTGAACTTAACTCTGGTTCTAACCATTTCTCTTAAGAATGGTTGATGGCAAAGTTATTAAATGTAGAAAGAATTTAGAAATTGAGTCAACAAATAATAAACATTAAAGTTATCAGTACTCGGATTAGTTGTTACAAATCCACATCCTTGGCCTTCACATTTTTTTCCCCCAACAGGTTGGGCACAGTCAATACTCAGAATTAATTACGGGATATACTGATTAGTCAGGCAGCCCAAGGGAGAATGAGCTGTTAGATGATAAATAACTAAAGCTTACCTATTTAATTGCCAGGATTTATTTCAACTAATCTTAAAAGAAATATTTCTAAAATGTTTAATCTACTTTCCTTCCTTTTAGTCAGAGTATTCTCAACACAATTTCACTTTTGGTATGACTTAAGGATATCATCATAGTATTTTAATTATGTACAACGATACTTAGAGAACCACAGTGATGACTGTTGGATTGTTTGTCCCTTCACTGGAAAGTTCTAGACTGTTACAGATTTTGTTCTCTGTCTTTTCATCTCTTGCTATCTCTTTCCTTCCAGTCTGCTTATGAGCTGTCGGTTTACATGTCTCTAGCAGAACATCCTTCCCCTTTCTAACTGGTTTCCCAATCTATAGAAATAAGAAACAAAACAATCAAGTTGCATTCATAAGCCATTCAGAGATTAAAAATACAGTCCCTGGCAGTCCTTAAAGCACTCATAGCTTAATTATATGACAAAGGGTGCTATGGGAACCCAGAGGAGGAATATCTAACTGAGTCTAGGGATTTCAGAGATGGCTTCCTGGAGGAGCTAGTTCTGAAACTGGGGTATAAAGTACAAATGAGTATGATTTGATAGGCAAAAGAATGTAGAGCATGGGTGGAGGAGAAGATCAAGTGTACAGGCAAAAGAAATAGCATGGAAATAATAAAAATACCTCAAATTTATTGAACAAATTATGCGAATTAATTTACTAAAATCCACATAACAATTCTATGAGGTACATTATTCCTACTTTAAAGATGAGGAAACTGTGGCACAAAAACAACCTGGTTTGCCCACAGTCACACAACTAGTTAAATGGCAAAGTCAGGATTTGGACTCAGGCAGTCTGGCTCTAAACCTCACACTTTAACCACCATGCTATATTGTTGACTTACGCAAAGTTATGAAAGCAAGAGAGGATCCAGTGTTTTGGGCGAGCTACTACAAGTAATGTTTAAAGCTGGAAGACTGCAAATGTGCCTTAGTGTCATAGAAGAGAAGGCAGAAACCAGATCTGAGGAGCCGCGTACGCCAGGCACAGGTGTTTGGATTTTTTCCCGTAGGCACTAAGCGCCATCCAGCAGAGGAGTCGCAGGATCACATCGCCTTTGATAAAGACTCAGTGAGATTAGAATGGAGAAAAACAACCAGAGGCTAGAAGTCCAGATAGGAGGCTATTCCAGAACTCTCTGTGAGAGGTGAGAAAGACCTGAACCAAAGCAACAGAAGCGGGAATAGAAAGGAGAGGAAAAATTAGAGATAATTAGGATGTCGAATTCATAAAACTTATGACCTTGATGAGGAACATTAATGATAGGAAGAAAGGAAATAAAGCTGTAGTCAAGGCAGAAAACAGATTTTGAGGGGTGTGGAGGTAGTATAAAAGGTTCATTTTACACGTGTTTGAGGTGCTTGTGGGACAGTAACAACATAAAAACAGCTAACACTTACAATGAGCTTATTATGTGCCAGGCACTGGTCAAAGAACTCTACGTGTATTGATCCAGCAAATCGTCAAGGTAACCCTATGAAGTATTTATATTAATTTCATTTTACATGAGGCAACTGAGAAGTCAAGGAACTTTGCCCAAGGTCACACAGCTATTAAGTGGCTGAGCTGGGGCTTGAGCCCAGGTAGCTTGGATCAGAGGGTATTCCGCCTTTAACAGAGACATGGCAGTTATATAGATGAGTTTGGCATCGAAGAATGGTTTAGACTAAAGATAAGGATTTGGAAGTCATCAGTATATATAGATTCCTAGGCATCACTCAGGTCCACGGAAACAGAATCTCTGGGGATAAGGCCCAGAAATATATAGTTTTCACTCCCCAATTTATTCTTATGCAAATTGAAGTTTGAAGATCACTGATGAGGAACAAACAAAGAAATGTGTAACAATGATATTGAGTTTATTAGAAGTGTGTCTAAAATGGGAATAAACACGTTCTGAAGAAAGATGGCAAGGGTCTAAGCAAGTGTCTGATGGGTCTTTTATCAAATCTAAGGTACCATCTATTATAAAGTGCATTATTCTTTTATATACCACAAGAGAAAAAAAAAATAGGAGACCTCTCATGCAAAGCTGGAACAACAGAAGGCCTGCAAAAGCAGTGCAGCATAAATAGAAAATAAACCCACTACACAGAGAGACAGCAAGGAAACCTGAAAGTCTCTACCTTTTAAGCACTGGGCACCGGGTAGAGGGAATTTTATCCAAGAGACAGTTCTTACACAGCTTTGTAGTCTGAATTCATACTAACCTACCAGTGTGTGTGTGTACGGGGGATCAACCCTCAAACAGAGAATTTAACTTAAAATTGCCTCAGGTTTAGAGCAAATGACTGGTAGAGGCAAATGTAAATCCTCTCTAAAATAATCTGACTTCAATCCAGGTCACTAACGATAACAAGACAAATCCCTATTGTAGAAATGTTTTAAATGTGAAAAAATATGTCTTCAAATCATTGAAATACACTAAATGGAATGTGTACGAAGCTATCCTGAATGCTTAGAAACTTCGGAGTGGAAGGGTTATTTTTGGTTCTCAAACGTACTCCATACATAATGTTAAATAGGTGTTCATTTGTTTTTAAAAGTAAGAACTACAAAAACAGGTAACTAAAAATCATAAAAATTCTTTTCTTCCCTTCACATTTAACCATTTTTTATAATTCCTCTAAATATAAAACGTCTCATGCATAAAAAAGCACAAAACAAAGGAAACAACGAACCAGTGAGAACAGAGAACTCGTACCCCAGAGTCCACGTAAACGCTTCAAGATTCTTTGAGACGTAGATTGCAAAGTTCACCACAGGCCCTGGTAACACTCCAGACACAACAGGAGGAAGAGCAAACTCTGCTCCTGCCAAGAATGATGATTTACAGTCCCAGTCCAATACTCAGTATTCCTCCGTTCACTCACAGACCACAGACACACTAATTTAGTATTTTCATTATATCCAGATTACCCTGGCCCTTTTTAAGAAAAATTAACCCCTTCTCAACAATACCATTTTGAAAAAATTCCTTTAGCACTTTTATAATCTTCAGCAAAGCAGTGTATTTCTAGTTCAGACATGCATTTTCAATCTTTCCAAAGGTAATATAAACTGTACAAATTACGCACCATAGTTGCTCTAGGATCTTATAAAACCACAACTTCATTGTATAGCAAGCACATCATTCAAACAGATCGTTAGAGGACTAAAACGGATTTAGAGTGAAAATAAGCACCAATTGGTCACTGCGAGGAGTTCCCTAATTCAAACATGTGAGTTACAAATAAACTAGGTACACAAGCACACTGCTAGCTTCTCCCTGCTTTAGTGGGTGAAAGTCCTCAAGGTCCCTTTCACGGCACAGTCTGTCTAGAGCAATCGATGTGAGAATTCTGATCTGATTCTCATTCTTGCCACTCCCTGCCCCCACCTCGTTCACTCAGGAAGACTGTTTCCTATCCCAGGAGCAAACGTATACAAGGATATACATGTGTGAGTATAGGGATTTTCTAAGACTGCAGAAAGTGAAGTTTCCTAGATCCCTATCTATAATTTAACATCCACTTTCCCATAGAAACAAGAGATTAATGGTTTTAGAGTGCCACTACTGTTCGATGTTATAAAAATTTTGTGTCTGTGTGGATCTGTAGAAAATCCACTCTGAATGTCAATGTCAACCTACTCAGTAACCTTTGAGATGGAATTTGTTAGTACAGTTTGTATACTATATAATATTTAACTTAAAACATTTTTAAAGTGATTCATAATCCCATTATACAGAAACCACTATTAACAGGTTTTTTAAAAAAGTAATATATCCACAGGTACAAAACTTAAACAGCTTAGAAAAGCACAAAATACAAAGTAAAAATTTTTCTGCTCCTAGACTGATGATTCTTAACCACATCTATTGCTTTCCCCTCTCTGAGGATAACCACCAACAGTTTCTTGAGAACAGAAAGAAAAACAATTATTCATATACCTAAGCACTTTTCTTTTGGCAACTTTCCTGTCATACACATCAATCAGCAGGAAGGATCCATCAGCTTCTAGAAGCATGACAATCTCCTTACCATTACATCCCTTTGATTTACATCCCATTACATCCCTCCCGGATTTAGTAATGACGGACTAATTCTTTTCTCAGGCATTTCCCCCTCCATTTCTATGAACTTGAGGGCAGGACTGAATCTGTGTGGTTCCACTAAGGAATATGACCTAATGGAAAGGGCTCCTGACTGAGTCAGAAGACCTGGGTTCTTTCCTGTTTCTGACACTTATATAACGTGTAATCTTAGTTAAGTCACTTCCTTTCTCTTAGCTTTGAAAAATATAAAGCATTATGTAAATACACAGTAGTAGAAGTAGCAGTGATAATAAACTTTTTATCATTCTTTTCTGGGAGTTTCAGCTTCCTTAAAACTTACCCTTTACAAATATTAATCTCTGACATAAATTCTTCCCTTTCCTCTCTCTAATAACTCAACTTCCTGTATTTCTATTTTCCTAATTCTTCTGACTTGTCAGGTTTCCATTCTCCCTAATAAGCAATGGAATTCCTCTTCATATTAAAAAATATATATTCTTGACACTAAACTATTCTTGAAGTTCTTACACCCTTACATTTCTATTAATGTTACCCTGAGACTTTTATTCATATAATGCATTTTCATGTTTCCATTCTCCCTAATGAGCAAATGTACCTGCAACCTATATTATTTGATAAGGCAGAAGAGCATAGTGGTTAAGGGGCGGGTTCTGCAGCAAGATTCCTTGAGGATGAATCATGTGTGATCTGAGGCAAATTTCTTAAACTTTCCTTGGTTTTTTTCCCCCCATCTATGAAATGGGAATAATAAGATTGTCTACCTATTTCAGAGATTATATGTAACGAATCAACATAAACTTCTTAGAAGAGAGCTTGGCTCACAGTAAGCACTAAGTAAAGGTTATTATTGCTATCCAAAAATCTCTATATTTTGGATATCACATCCAAAATTTTGTCAGGATAATCACTGATGTCCATAATGGTACTGAAAAACCACAAAATCCAAAAATCTCTCTTAAACTATTGAAACCTGATTTACATCCAGTATTGTTTTAAGATGTCATACTATATCCTAAAGTCTCCAAATAGGTAATCCATAAACGGTATCTGAGACGACTTTTCACAAAGTGGAACACTCCATTCCCCACAACATTTAACCTACTTATAGTAACTTTACACTGCTGCTATACAAACCCAATTTTTATACCTGATATCTTCTCTACGCCCAGCCCTTCTCAAGCGACAATATTACTTTGGGTGTTGCCCTGACTTATTTATTCATTTATTTCCGCTCAAGATGGTAACTTTTTTTTATCAAGTACTGACTACCATCTCTGAATTTGAGAGTTCATATCCACTTAAATGTTCTAAAGGCAGTCAAATTTATATCCAAAACTTAATGTCATCTTCCCTCTAAAAGCTACTTTTCTTCCTGCATTTTTAATCTCACTTAATACTATCATCTCCCTACTCCCCAACTCTCAAGTCCTGAGGATTTCAAGACCTAAAACACTTCTTGAATCACCTATACTGTCCCATCCTTACCACCACTGACTAGGTGCCCCAGCCTACGCCCTCATCAGTTTTTGCCTGGACTATTACAATGGTCTTCTAAAGTGACTTCCCTGATACTAATCTTGTCCCATTAAAACTGTCCTCTACTCTGCCTCTAGAGTGATCTACCTAAAATTACAATCCAGCCATGTCATTTCAATGCTTAAAACTCTTCAGTGACTCCTTACTGTCTTCAGAATAAAGATCAAGCAGGGCATATAGGGCCCTCCATGACCTGTTCTCTATCTGCCTAGTTCTTTTCTCCTGCCTCTACTGAGTGGACACACATTACTAGTGTTCCTATTGTTCTCTCTTCCTAGAATATTCTTACCCTTTATGCAAGACAGTTTATCAGTTAATCTTTCCATTAAGCTTTTCCTTTCCTGGTTCCCTGAGGCTGGGCTAACTATCTTTTGTGCATACCTATATGTTTAATATATTACAGTGAAATAATCCTTTCATGTCTTCCACACTAAACTGAAAGCCTTGAGGACAGGGATCAAGTCTCATTCATCTTTGTAATCTTAGCACCTAATTCAATACTTTAAAAATGCTTGCTAAACTGAAACAAATTAAAAGCCATGCAGAACTCTAAGTCCTGCTGACAAGTTATCCCAATAAAAGGTAAAAGGATGGGGGCCGGCCCGGTGGCGCAGCGGTTAAGTGTGCACATTCTGCTTCGGCAGCCCAGGGTCCACCTGTTCAGATCCCGGGTGTGGACATGGCACCACTTGGCAAGCCATGCTGTGGTAGGTGTCCCACATATAAAGTAGAAGAAGATGGGCACGGATGTTAGCTTAGGGCCAATCTTCCTCAGCAAAAATTAGGAGGATTGGCAGCAGTTAGCTCAGGGCTAATCTTCCTCAAAAAAAAAAAAAGGTAAAAGGAAGATGTCTATGCAAGTCAGACAAAAGAGCGCTCTAGTCACTAACAGTAGTGTCTGAGTTATTCTGTCAAAAAGCAACACAAACACCTAGGTTTGTCATAACATTGCTCTTCTTTGCATCCTGAGCTCCATATTCATAATTCCAATTCTTATTCTTATCAGCAAGCTGCAGTATCTTAACCACGCTGACTTTGACCCATATGTCTAAAGTGAACAACTGTTCTAAAAGGCTGAAGTAATCTATTGATGGACAAAGTTGTTGACAGGCTGATCTGTAAAGAGATACCATTAAGCCCTTATTTTTTTTTCAAACTAGACTTGTTGGCACAGCTGTTAAGGTCTTAACATGAGAAATAGCTTATGTTGTTGAATAGCACAGAGGGCAAAAGGACAAAACCTGATTTTCCTGCCTAGCTGAGGTGGAAGCTTAATTAAGACGATCAAAATACATTTTGCTTAAAATGCACCAATGAAAATTTATATCACCCTCCTCTTTAAATGTTCCAGTTCCTCATTAGTTTCAATGTGCATCCTTTACTTCTAGCTGACTGTGCCAAATGCTGAAAGTGCTGAGGGCCTTCCAATGTACCCCTAGCAGCCAAAATACAAGAGGCATAGAGGAGACTCTATGATGGCTAAACATAAGAGATCTTTATTTCTCCTGAGAACTTCTCTTGCATCCAAATAGAGGATACCTGTGAGTGTGTCTGCATAATTTGCTTTATTTAATATTGAGCTGTCTTTTCAATAAAGCTAATGTTAGGAACCTGCATAATTTTCAGTTTTCATTCCATTTAAATTTCAGTAATATTTGCTTAGTGCCTAACATGTGCCAGACTTTTTGCTAAGAGATGGAGGAGGAAAGAGGAAGAAGTCACAGTCTTGGGGGAAATAAACGCAATGCCTAACCAATTTGGGGCTTTGATCTTGCACTAAACTAGTACAGATTTGGTGTCCTACAAAAAGTGAGGTTGACCCTCCAATGCTGCTTTCATCATGGTGGTTGACTAAGTTTGCTAGTCCAGCCCAGATGAGCCCCAGTTAAGACAGCGCCAGCGTCCTTTAATATGACCAACTTTCATCCTTCACTTAAAAATTGCCTGTCAGCTGCAAATTACAGTTTATGAAAAGACAAAGAGGGGTTGTAGCAAGGAAAAAGCAAAGTACAGCCAAAGGCATTTACAATAAGTTCCATCATTAATAATATTATTCTTATGTACATGAATACTGCCTACAACTTCTTATACTTACATTATATATAAATCCATAATATTTTACTGTGCTAGCTAAGAGACTAGACTGAGAGTATTTGGAAAGAGGTCAGACAAAAAACAAAAGCAAAAACAATATATATAGTTTTTTTTCTCTGATTACAAGAGAAATACATGCTCATTCTACAAAATTTGGAAATTGAAGAAGAAAATAAAAATCACTGTAAATTCTACTAGTTTGAGATTGTTAAAATATTATTAATATTTTGGTATCTATTGTGTAAATTGCCTTTCTACTTAATAGTACATGATAAACATTTTCTTGTATCATTAAATATTCTTTTAAAGTACAGTGTTTTTTTGTTTTTTGGGGAGTTTTTTGAGGAAGATTAGCTCTGAGCTAACATCTGTTGCCAATCCTCCGCTTTTTGCTGAGGAAGATTGGCCCTGAGCCAACATCCGTGCCCATCTTCTTCTACTTTATACGTGGGACGCCTACCACAGCATGGCTTGCCAAGCGGTGCCACATCCGCACCCGGGATCCGAACTGGTGAACCCCGGGCCGCCGAAGCAGAATGTGCACACTTAACCACTGCGCCACCGGGCTGGCCCCTAAAGTACAGTTTTTTCAATGGCAGGAGATAAATATTTATGTAAGTTACCAATTTTTTCATTAGAATATAGTCTAGAAATGGTATCATTAGGTTAAAGACAGTTTTAATGCTTCTGATACACACTGTCAAATTGCCTGGAGCTGTTTTAAATTAAGAAATTATTGGAGCTTTGCTTACACTTAGGCAAAAGTCTTAAAGTCACAATTCCCACCATGTCTTGAGAATGTCTCCAATCTATGATACTCTATTTTAGACAAAGTTTCTCTTGGTTATCTTCCTATTAAAACTTTATGACAATTAGACCTAGAAAAAATAGAAACTCTGCATATATAGATTAATAGAATAACATAGATATCAATTTGCTTACCACATTGTTAATAATAGTATCTCTAAAATACTTAGGGAGAAAGTGAGATTCTAGGAAATACCTAAAACAAATTTACCTTCTATTTTTTTAACGAAAACCCTTATAAATACAGATAAATCAAAACTGTAAGACTCAATTCTGCAAAATATATGCAGTCTTACACAGTATATTCTTTGTATCTGTACTAACAGGCAAAATGTAAAAATTATCAACTAGTACTTGAAAAGTATTATAATTTACAAAGGCTTTACACATCAAATTTTGTCTTAACAACCTTAAAAAGTGGCATTACTATTACTAAAGTCATTTTTGAACACATGAGGAAACTGAGGCAAAAAGATTAACTGACTTGCCTAAGGTTACAAGTCTAATAAATGGTAAAAACACAGAATTCAAATCAGGTCTCCAGACTCTAAATGTGGTGCCATTTCTATTTCTGTACTGCCTTCCATAAATCATAGATAATCCAATTTTTCCCTATATTTTGCCTCAGATCAAAAAAAAATTAACAGATTTATTTTCTTAATGCTATTTATCTAAGCCAAAATTAAAATAAGTTTGCATTCCCTGAGTGCACACACTCACAGTGAGTGGCCTAACATAACTGCTGATAGCAGACACATGCCAGCCTAAAGTTAACACTTTTCTCTTGCATAAATCCACACACAGAGAAACATGTTTGGCTGAGTACAATTCAATTTGTAAAATTTCCAAAGAAAACAAACATTAAACTACCAGAATTGTTTTTCCTCCAAATATACCTACTGTGGAGATAACAACTGAGAAAAACATCAAATATCTTTAAAATAAACTCTATTCTCTCCTTTAAAAAAACATACAGGGGCCAGCCCCACAGCAGAATGCTTAAAGTTTCACGTGCTCTGCTTCAGCAGCCCGGGTTCACAGGTTCAGATCCCGAGTGGGGATGTACTCCACTCATTAGCCATGCTGTGGAGGCATCCCACATACAAAGTAGAGGAAGACTGGCACAGGGTGAAACTTCCTCACACGCACAAAATAAATAAATAAACATATACATATATACCCCCAAATAAATATTTCCTTCCATTTCTCCCTCCTCCCTACTAACTCCCCAACTGCCTCTAACAATGAAAGAATAAAAAATTAACAATAGATGGCTTTTGAAGTTGGTAATTTATAACTTTTACAATGCCATCAACTGTCATTAATTTAGCATTATCTTTAACATATTAATAATAGTTTGTTTGATGTAATTTAGTTGCTTTAACAAACATAGTTTCATTTTAGCAACGTCTGCACACATCTACTTTCCTCTATAGTTCCTTAAGAGCAGGGACATCTTATTCATTATTCTATTATCCGCTGGACTTATTATATGATAGTCATTCAGTAAGTATTTGCTGCACTTAATTCAACTAATGCAGTAGAAACACATAAAACAAAATACATCTAATAGTTAACAAACAATTATTAGTGTACGTAATGCATACATTTTACTTCTCTGTAAAAAGGATTCATCTTTAAATTATATTTGGCGACATTTTTTTCTTTTACTGTGGTGCATAAAGTAACGCTGTACCTTATAATCTTTGGCATCTTAGATTTAATGAATAAAGTCTTTATAAAAGTATACACTGAGAACATTTTTCTCATGCTATTAAATGAGTAAATGCAGAGTGCTGATCGTGGATCTCTACAACTACGTACAGATGTGAGAGGGTATCTGTTAGAGATGGCTCTGCTGCTCTCTCAAATCAGCGTGTTAGGTCTTCAAGAGACAGAACTGTATTTTATTCGTCTTCCTATTTTCTAGTATGTGCTCCCTAGGGGCTCATTACAGATGAGCTAAATAAATAAAAACATTTGGTCTGGGAAAGGGAATGGTTTGGAGAGAGGGGATGATCCATGCTATAAAGGAAGAAAACAAATTATAAAGATAACTTGACTTAAAGAAATAAAAAGAAAGAAATATACTTACCATTCTAATATTTAAGGATTATAGGTCTACACCTCACTAAAGCATTCACCAAATGTGGTAAATGGAATACTAGACTCATAGAATAGTAAGTGGAGTTACTCCCTAAATTAAATAGATTTCCAGGCAAATAAATTTGGGGAAATGAGTAAAACAAAATTAACCAACTTCTTCACCTGCAAGTTTTGTCAATATATTTAATATTCTACTATCATTGTGAATTTCCGAAACAGGGATAGAGAATGCATTTCCCAAACTTATTTGCAACAGACACCTTTTCTGAGGATCCTCTTGAGATTAGTATTCCACAGAACAGAATTTGCAAAGCAGCTCTACACAAGAGATAGCTATCAAAATGTTATGAGGTATGTAATTGATAACATGAAATAACAACTGATAACAGAAATAACAAAGAGCAAACTGTCTAAAGCAGCCTTGTTGCACATACAGAAATTCATATTCCCAGTGTAGGCGAGTAAAGGAAGAAAAGAGATTGTCCTATAAAAAAGGGTTAAAGACTGTAATGTTCAAGTATTTAAACTCACTTGATTTAGTAAATAACCTCTCTGGTACATCTGACTAAATGGCCCCAAAAAATTAGTAGCACACCTTCAAAAGTACCTGACAGCTGGGCCGGCCCGGTGGCACAGCAGTTAAGTTTGCACATTCTGCTTCGGTGGCCCAGGGTTTGTGGGTTCGGACATGGCACTACTTGGCAAGCCATGCTGTGGTAGGCGTCCCACATATAAAGTAGAGGAAGACGGGCACAGATGTTAGCTCAGGGCCAATCTTCCTCAACAAAAAGAAAAAAAAGAGGAAAAAGTACCTGACAGAATTATGATATAGAGAACTTATTCAATAGATACTATAACATTTTTTCATTAAAATAACTCACAAGATAAGAAGAGTTCATAGAAGAGACAGTAAAATTGACCAACAAAATTCAAATAATTGGCATAAAATTATTTTGGAACAAGAAATAGAATTTGTCTCTTATGTGTTCTAAATGAATAAAGTCTAAAAAAAGAACATATCACAACAGAGGGTCTCACAACCATCATCTGTCCCTTTTCGAACAGAGGAATATGAGAAAATGCAATTAGGTTCAAACAAAAGGAGAAAAGTGAAGAACATCAAATACCGTAGTCTTTATAAGACTTGGTGTCAGAGACTCCTCCCAAGCACTACTACTGACTGGTGAAGCATTACATTTAGACTCACTGCGGTGGTGATAATATTAGGTTCTAACTAGTTCTGTGACCTTACCCTAATTAGTAGCTTAACCTCTCCATAACTCTCTCTCTATATAAAATAAAACGGTTGACTGAAGTAATCTTGAAGTTTTCGTCCATTTCTAAAATTTACTAAAAGAGAGGCAAACTTACAAACATGTTGAATTTTCACTGAAGCTTTTACCATAATTCTTGAGTTCTAAACCCTGGCTCACAATTGAACATTTGTCATTACAGTGAATATCTTTGTGAATACCTTGATGATCTTACCTAGACAACCATTAAGTGAAGATTTCAAAAATTTAAAGAATATATATTTTAAATTATTTCAACAGGTATTTATTTACAACACTCTTGTTCTAGAAAGGTTTTTAAGTGACATAAAATTACATATAATAAAAGAAGGTAAAACAAAATGTGAAAAGTTCTGATCAAAATGTTGAATTAATATAAAAATATCCAAGTTCCCCTCCAACCTAAATACAGAAATATTGGACAATATATAACATTTAAAAATATATAGCCAGGGCTGGCCCCGTGGCGAAGTGGTTAAGTTTGCACGCTCCGCTTTGGTGGCCCAGGGTTTTACTGGTTCAGATCCTGGGTGCGGACATGGCACTGCTCATCAGGCCACGCTGAGGTGCCATCCCACACGCTACAAATAGAAAGACCCACAACTAAAAATATACAACTATGTACTGGGGGGATTTGGGGAGGAAAAAAAAAAGATTGGCAACAATTGTTAGCTCAGGTGCCAATCTTTAAAAAAAAAAATATATATATATATAGAGAGAGAGAGAGAGAGAGAACCAAGATCAAATGCAAGAAAGGGAGATGTCCAGGTGCCAGAAACAAAGAGAACACTCAGGCCATAGTGGTGAATGGCAGCTGGGTTTTTAAAAATGTTTTAAATGATTTTAAAAATCAGATTTATTAAATATATGTCTAATGTATTAGATTTACAAAAGTTGCCTAATTACTTAGGAAGATGTTGCTTATTAGAACTGAAGTCTGCCTTGATAGCTGTTTAAAGTATATGAGAAAATATGATAGACTAAATAAAAAAACATAGTTTGAAATGCATAAGGAATTTAAATGTGCTATTACATGTTTAAGGAAGATTTAATCTCCTAGACATACTAGTTAACTGAACATTAATCAAAGAAAAAGTCAAAATCCTTATTTTCATGCAAAAACTACTAGATCTAAAAACTGATCCAGTAAAAATTTTAAGTTAAACTCAAAGGCTTAGGAATAATTATATTTTAAAAATTACAACTTTAATAAATTGAATATTAATTAACACAAACTAAAAGCACTTCTTTTCAAGAACAAAAGTCCACCTCAGAGACTAAAAGCACCATTTGAAAACAAGGATGCCCACCATCAGTGGTAACATTCAACACTAAACTGGAAATCCTGCCATAGCAATAAAACAGAAAAAGAAAATAAGATGGATAAGAATTTAAAACGAAGAAACAAAATTGTTACTTGTAGGCAATATGATTATCTACATAGAAAAG
Source organism: Equus przewalskii (assembly GCF_037783145.1). Lineage (NCBI taxonomy): Eukaryota > Metazoa > Chordata > Mammalia > Perissodactyla > Equidae > Equus > Equus przewalskii. Next base: position 58,490,614 of record NC_091839.1, on the reverse strand, counting down.
CCTAGACAATCTGGATAATCTATCTAGAAAATGTAATTTTAAAACATACTCACACAATAGTCAGAAACCATAAAAACCGTAGGGATAATGCCAAATACAAATTTGCAAAATTTTTGTGATAAAGAACAAGGAGAACGGACTGCTCTTCTAGTTATTAAAATTTATTATAGAAAAAAATTTTATTATCGAGCTTTAGTAATTAAAATAGTGGTACTGGCACAAGGTGAGACAAAAAGATTGATGGAACAGAAAAGAGTTGAGAAATTGACCCTGATATACATGGCCATTTGGTATATGAAAAAGACGGCATTTTCATGGGGAAAGGATTAACTACTCACAATTTGTGCCAGGATAACATGATACCCATATTGTAAAAACTAAACATATAACTCTACTCCATGCCAAACACAAAAATAAACTCCAGCTGGACTGAACACCTACATGTAAACAACAAATCTTTAACTGTTTTAGAAGAAAATATAGAATATGTTTCAGACTTTGAGTAAGAAAGATTTCATAATACACAAGACAACTTACAAACAGGAAAAGGAAAAGTGATAAAAACTATATTAAAATTAAAACTTGCTATACAACAAAAGACACTATTGACAAAGTTTAAAAAGAAAGCAACATATAGAACAGATAGAAGATTAGTATTCAAGTTACAGAAACAACTCCTATAAATAATTAAGAAAAAGACAGCTCAATTAATACAGGAATAACAGATATGAACAGTGGTTAACAGATAAGAAAATACGAGTAGCTAAAAACCAATAAGATACTCAACTTTAGCAAATGTAATGTTATCAGGAAAATACAAGTTAAAACAACAATTAAATATTATTTCACACCCATTAGATTGACAAGAACTTAAAAAACCAGTCAATATTTGGCAAGGATGTGGGGAGATGGAAATTTTCATGAACTGCTGCTGGGAGTATAAACTGGTATAAAATTTTGGAAGACAATTTGAAAACTGTGATGCTGTATATATACTTTATAACTCAGCAATTCCACTTCTCAGTATTTATGAATGAACCCTACAGAAAATGGCACATGATAATTTGGACATATGTATAGTGATGTTCACTGTAGCCTTGCTTGCGTAGAAAAAAATGAAAAAATAACCTAAATATACATTAACAGGGGAACGGATAAATTGTGTCATATTCACACAATGAAACACCATACAGCAGCTGAAATTAGAAAACTAGATCTGCATTTAGCAACACAGATGAGCTTTGAAAATATACTGTTGAGTGAAAAAAGGAAGTTATAGAATGACAGATATCATAAGATGTGTTTTATATAAAACTTTTTAAAACCACAAAGACAATATATTATGGTGCCAAGGGCACGTTCATACATATGTAGTTATTTATTCTATTAAAAAAAATAAAATGGGGCCAGCCCAGTGGTGCAGCAGTTAAGTTCCTGTGCTTCGCTTCAGTGGCCCAGGGTTTGCCAGTTGAGATCCCAGGCATGGATCTACCCACTGCTTCTCAAGCCATGCAGTCGCAGGCATCCCACATATAAAGTAGAAGAAGATCGGCACAGATGTTAGCTCAGGGCCAATCTTCCTCAGCAAAACGAGAAGGATTGGCGGCAGATGTTAGCTCAGGGCCAATCTTCCTCAGCAAAAAGAGAAGGATTGGCGGCAGATGTTAGCTCAGGGCTAATCTTCCTCAAAAAAAATTAATTAATTAAATAAAATAAACAAATAAAGCAAATAAGGCAAAACAACATTTGTTCAGGGGATAGGTAAAAGGGTGTTTGTTATATTATTTTTTGTTTGTTTGAAATATTTAACATTTTTTAAATGATACAAAATTTTAATATCTTACCTCTCTGTATATATGCACATAAAATATGTGGATAAGAAAAACAAGGGTAGAGAAGTTAGAATGAAGCCAGCAATAAGACTGGTTTATAAAATTTATATCCTAAGTGTGTATATGCGAGAGTTGGCTCACAAATCTTTCAGTAAGGGCAAAATGAATATAGATTAAATAATTCTATTGTTTTTCCTAAAAAGTCAATATGCCAGAAATATTGGCGATTTAGACATTCAAAGCACATTAACGTAAATATGGAGACATCAAAAGACAGAAGAACTAGAGAAACTATTAAAGAGTAAACCTGATTTAAGTGGTTTATTCATTTATTCCTGAAAGATAGAAGCAAAATAACAAGAAAAAAAGAGAAAGACTGTATTCTGAGAATAGTAAGTATGACAATGTTTCAGAAAGTAGGCATTCAAAGGCTGAAAAGAACATAGTTCCGATCAATCTGAAGGAAAGAATTCAAATCAATTTTGTAAAGGATACCTTAAAACTAAAATCTAAAGATTCACAATTTAAAAGCCTTTATGATTCATCTGGGCAACACACACATACACATATACACCAGGGTACAGTCATAATACTTGGTTGACAAGCTATTTTCCAACAAACCAAAATAAGAAAAACCAAGTAAGCATTTGGATACAAAATTGCTTATGTTACTAAATGGAAGATAATTCGGAAACCTTCCTTTAAAAACTTAAATTGAAGTCAGTCATCATCTAAGGAGATATTTAAGGTTCAGATGGCTTCAGTATTTCACAGTATAAAATGGTGAAATTATTGGGGAGAAATCACAGGTAGATTTTTACAAACCTGTACAGCTAAGCAGAAGAGTAACAAAGAAACATCAATGTGGATAAATAACAGCGTGTTTCAATTGAAGAAAAATATTCCTAATTGTAGGAAGTCTCCATGAGTAACCATTTGCATGTATAGCACTCAGCCAACTGCACATGTTAACAATAGATAACCAGAGAGCAGCACTGACAGGGAACTGTGAGTCTGCTCTTGTGATGTGTTCCAGATAAAGTTTTCCTTGGCCCCATCTTTGGGCTGACTTCAAGCCTCTCTCCCAAGGAAGCTTTGAAGAACAAAACTTACATAGCTGTAAAGAGTCAGTATACTGTGTTTTTTTGTTTGTTTTTAAGTTTCTCACCTTTTAATAATATTGATCACAATAATTAATAGTTTCAGACCCAGCAGAAACTTTAATAAAAATGTAAATTGAATCTAGGCACAGACCTTATACCTTTCACAAGAAACTAACTCAAAGTGGATTATAAATCTATATTTTAAAACATAAAATTATAAAACTTCTAGAAGAGAACATAGAAGAAAACCTACATGACCCTGGGTTTGGCAATGACTTTTTAGATACAGCACCAAGAGAATAATCCATGAAAGAAAAACTGACAAGTTTGCCTTCATTAAAATTAAAAACTTCTGCTTTGCAAAAGACACTGTGAAAAGAAGGAAAAGACAAGCCATAGACTGGGAGAAAATATCTGCAAAATACATAACTGATAAGGAACTTTTGTCCAAAATATACAAAGAACTCTTAAAACCCAACAATAAGAAAATGAACCACCCAACTTTAAAATGGACAAAATATCTGAATAGATACCTCACCAAAGAAGATATACAGGTGGCAAACAGGCATAAGAAAAAATGCTCAACATTATATGACATTAGGGAATTGCAAATTAAAATGAGATACCATTATTTACCTACTAAAATGGCTAAAATCCAAAATGACACCACCAAGTGCTGATGAGGATGTGGAGCAATAGGAACTCTCATTCATTGCTGGTGGGAATGCGAAATGGTACAGCCACTTTGGAAAACAGTTGAGAATTCATTACAAAGCTAAACATGAGATTACCAGACAATCTAGCAATCATGGTTCTAGTTGTTTATCAAATTAATTGAAAACTTATGTCCACAAAAACCTGCACACAAATGTTTACAGCTTTATTCATAATTGCCAAAAATTGGAAGCAATCAAGATGTCCTTCAAAAGGCAAACAGATAAACAAATTGTGGTACATTCACACAATGGAATATTAGTCAGTGATAAAAAGAAATGAGCTATCAAGCCATGAAAAAAGAAGGAGGAAACTTAAAGGCATATTACACAGTGAAAGAAGCCAGTCTGAAAAGGTTACGTATTGTGTGATTCCAATCATATGACATTCTGGAAAAGGCAAAACCATAGAGACAGAAAAAAGATCAGTGGTGGCCAGGAGTTCAAGGAGACGGAGGGAGGCATGAATAAGTGGAGCACAGGGGATTTTTAGACCAGTGAAACTATTCTGTATGATACTGCAATGATGGATATGTGACATTACGCATTTGTCAAAGCCTATACAATGTACAACAGGAGAGTGAGCCCTAATGCAAATTATAGACTTTAGTTAAGAAAAAAAGAAAAAAAAATCTAGTTCAACTCCCCTCATTTTACAGATGAAGACTCTGAGGCCAGAAAGATAAAGAGACTTGCCAAAAGTCACACAGAAAAAGAAGAGCTCGGGCCACAGCTGCAATCTGTTATTATGGATAAAGCTCAAAAGCAGGGCTGTGACGGATTTTGGGAGTTGTCAACTCAGTTCAGTCCTGTTAATGCTTGAGTTGGGCTACCATTAAAAGTCAGACCTTTGAGGTCTTATTATTAAACACAGCAAGGGTATAAAGAATAAAGAATTCAGCTTACGTTTTGATTCTTCCATTTTAAACACAAGTGAAAAGAAGAGGCTAAGCAACTGGATCTGATGAGGTGGCACCTCAAGAAAGCAGAAAGCCTTTCTTCAGGGAAGGCAAAAGAATGAACATTTGAGCTCTAACTTGGGATTTGAGCTCTATACTTGGTAATCCCTCCCCAAAAAAATCTGTAATGAGAAAAAAAGCTACTGCACTAACAGCTCCCAGCTCCCATTTTCCGCATAGCCCCTCTTTCTGAGGGATGCGACAGAGCACTGTAAAGAAGTTAAGAACACCGAGCTCTGTCAGGAGGCAGATAGGCATGGTTTCCAGTTCTGGCTCCGCCATATGCTAACTATGTGTTTTGGGGCAAGTGATTTAAACTATATGAGATGTCTCAAAACTTTTTACAATTAGATGGGGCATAGGAAAACAAACACACAGAAGAAACGGTGCCAAGCACTTAAGTGCTTTACATACATTATTTTATGGTCTTGTTTTAAGAAGACTATGAGGTAGGTGGTCAGCCAGTGGGTCCAGTATTTGGGGAGCATCTACAACATGTGAATCACTGTTTGAGGCACTGGGAGTACGGTGGTAAACAAGACAGAGTCCTTGCTCTCAAGGAGCTCATATTCTCATGTGGAAGAACACACGATAAGCATGAAACAAACAAACAAGTATGTTTGAGTGGATGACTGAACTGCTGTGAAGAAGATTAGAAAGGATAAAAGGTGGTCTGCTTTAGCTAGAATGGTCAGGTAAGACCTCTTTGAGGATACGGATTTTGAGATGAGTCCAACACAGTGAGAAAGGCAGCCATGTGAAAATCTCAGGTATAAGCATTGTGAAATAGAGAAAACCGCATACCCAAGGATCCTAAATTTGGTATATGCAAAGATCAGAAATATAACAAAAAAAGATGTACTGTATTTTCTAGATGAAGAAAATGGGGTTTTAGAAAGGTTAGCAATCTGTTTAAGGTAAACAGCAGAGGCACAGATTTGAAGGTTTAACTCCAAAGTCAATGGTCTCAGGAAATGCTATGCTGAAGGCTCCTCTCCAAAGTTAGCAAAACATCTCTATCTGTTTTCAGCCATGAGCAATCCTGTTTCCCAAACAGTCTTCTAAAATGTACTTGTGAAAATTTACTGACCTAAAGAAGTTGTTCTAAATTCTATAACATCTATTTACTTTATTTGTTGCAACAAAAATAAGGCAGACATTATGAAAATAAGAACTCTGAATTAAACAGTGTAAAACTCTATCACATTAAATAAAATTTCATGTGATCGGCAATTATATTTTCCTAAACTAGACATTCTTTAAACTTTTTATATAATATAGATATGTTACCAATGAAATATGGTGTTTTCAATAATTTCTGCAACAAAGCTGCACACAGAGTCCTTGCTCAGAAATATAATCTCTTATGCGGCTGTTTCACGAGAAAAATCATAATTGCCATATTTCTACTTATGGTAACTTTCTTCAATTAAGAAGCTTAAAATGCAAAATATTATTAAAACTAATTTGTAAATTAGGTAAAAATGAAAAAATGAAATATAATTCAAGTATCTCATTATAAAGTCTTAGAGAATGCCAACAATAATGGGATTACACAAAATAGCACTTCAGTTCAACTATAGAGAACTTTATAAATATTTCATTAACCTTAAATTGAAGGACAAATATTTTACATAAAGATGCTCATTTAAAAAAGCACTGTTTCTTGAGTGCCAACACATGCCAGATGCTAATCTAAAAACTATAACTCATTAAATCTTCACAGCAGTCCTGGGAAGGTAGGTATTATCCTCCTTTTACAGGTAAGAAGATAAGGCTATCTCACGTTCACATCCAAAGTTAGTGGGACTAAACAATTGGCCAAATTCACACTGCTAGGTAAGAAGTAGAGTGGGATTCAAACCCAAGATTCTGTGACTCCAAGGTCCATGCTCTTCTATTTGAATCTATAGCTACATCTTACAACAACAGTTAGGGTTTGATGTACAGAAGCTGTTCAGAAGCAGTACTGGGTATTGTTCACCTGAATGACTCATAAGTCCCTCAAACAAGATGATTAACAAGTCCAAACCTGGACTCAGTATCTTTCCACCCCAAGACTGGTTTCCTAGAATATTCCCTAATCTGATTAACGGAAGGAGTTACTCTTCACCACCTGGATAGTAGTCACCCCAGGCATTTTCTTTAGCTCCCTTATCCAAACAGTCACTAAATCCTGTTGATTCTACCTCCTAAAACGTCACCCTTCCCTCATTCTCTCTCACAGAGACCTTGAGCTACTACCCTATCTCCATCCCTCATTGTTCAGCCAAGCTTCTTCAAAGAATGGTCTACATTCCATGGAGACTGTATGCTTCTTAAGGGGAGTTCTTAAGGGCAGCTTCTTAAGTATGCTGCTGTAAACTTAGTGCCAATCACAGAGCATGTCTATAGTAGGTTTTTAATAAATACTGAACAAATGAATACAAATGTCTGGCTTCCATCCCTCCATTCCCTGCAAGCGCAATGAACAATGTTACTGACGAACTTTCGATAGGAAAACTGCATTGCTTTCTTTAATAAATAAAACCCAGATCCTCTGAGGTTGACAGTGGAGAAAGAAACACCACACGCAGAAAGACAACTTATGAGTTAAATCCATGAGTTCCAATTCTTGTCCTCAATATTCATTTTCCCTTTGGAGATCTCATTATCACTGCCCCTTTTCACCAGCCTCACTGGGAGAAGGATGCCGCTCTCCTTCTAATGCTCTTGCCTAGTTAGATCTATGATTATATGACTCTTTCCCTTATGTGTCTTGACACAGCAAAGATAAAGTTATAATATTTAAATAAGACTTTACCAAGGCTAGAGAAAAATAAAGGGGAAGAAAGCACAGACACCAAAAGGAAAGCAGGTAGTGAATCTTAAAAGTTAGGATTTTCTCCCTGTGGCTTTTAGGCCCCATTCTATCCCAGTTCCTAATCTACCTTCAACTGGTGAGTTCTACTTTAGCACCTACCACGCAAGAATCCATGCGTACCAAATCCCCTCCTTAAAGACTAAACCTAAGAAAGAGAAGCCCAGAGAGATTCAGAGTTACCCATCCCCACTTACTTAAATCCTTTTATCCAAGTTGTAGTTTCCTGATCTGGAACCTACCTTTTTGGTAGAAGTTAAATAAGAGAAATGCCAGCCCTTTAAGAGAAACTCTCCTAACCTCAGAGAGCAGCATGGTTTACCCTACAGGCCATGTCAAGTCCATCAATCTTTATCTCAATACAGCACAGTAATTCAATATTACTATGGGAATATATGACAGAAGCATACATTGTAGTGTAACAGGGACTACTAATTGCCCATCCATCTAGAAACGTTAGTCTTCTAGACATGTTGGTAGCATTCTGCATATTGACTAGTCATTCCTTGAAATTTTCAAATCCCTTGGTTTCCCACCTCCTGGTTATTCTCTTCCTTCTCTGGTTAGTTTCAGACTACCCAGGCTCTTTTCTTATCCTGCATCCTCTCCATAACCAATCGTATTTGCTCCCATGGTTATAATATAATGCTAACATAGTGGTTAAGAGTAAGCTTTGGAGGAATTCTTCCTTTTTTTTTTTTTTTTAGCTATGTAAGGATAAAATAATACACATGCAAAGCATTTAACAGATTGCCTGAATCATAGTAAGCACTTAAGATTTGGTAGCTGAAAAGCAAAATAAAACAAAATATTCTGATAGGGTGATAGTTTCCAAATATATATCTCTAGCTCAGACCTCATTGCTGAGCTCAAGATCAATGTACTCCCATATGATATGTAGGGCCTAGGAAAACTTGCAAATAAGATTACTCTCTGAGGACTAAACTATAAATCAGTATACAATGGACCAGAGTAGATATATGCAAGTTAGCTTATAGAGACAGAATGGCTCTAAGACAAGAGACCAGGCTGCAATATAAATGTTCTTACATATTTAAAGAAAGAACGTTTTCATCTAAAAGAAGAGTTGGTCAGGAATGGAAAAAGAGAAAAAGCAACTAACAGAGGCAAAAATTGGAGGCAATTAATCCAGAAGTTCTCATAGCTTAATGCTATTAAGTGACCACAACATACATGTAATTTCCTTTGTTCTGATTTCAAGCTCCTAACCAACCTGCTGATTTCTCATGTAATTTTCCTACAGAGAAAACCCCTTGGTCAGAGAATCAGTATGTATGCTATCTACTTGGCAAATATCTCAAAGAACATTAACAAATTGGCATCCTGATAAATTTATTAGTCACCTGTGAGTATCACTCATACGGACATATACAAATCTCCAAATCTCACAAACTCCGGTGCACTTAGCAAGATTGTGTTTCTAAGCCCACACGACTTACGAGCTCTGGTTTTTCACAGTAAATTCATCAATGAATTTCATAATGAAGGTCTCTTGGAGACAAGCCAGTTAGCTTTTTCCTTGACCAGAGCACTATTCATAAGCAGCAACTCCTCTCTATATACTCTACATATATATACCCTACTATCCTGTAGCAGGATGAGGTATGCAGAAACATAGTAAAAATATTAGCAACTCCTATTTCATGTGGGTGAACACCACAATTCACCAACAATGAAAGTTTTGCTCTCTTTTAAGACTAATTTTCTAAAATGTTTTCATTATAAAGTACCTTCTTTCATCCATTATCTTGTGTTTTTGCAAATAATAGGTAAATATGCAATACCTTTGAAAATTCGGTGACCCTACATTTTTCTTCCATTTACTCATTCACTCATCAAACATTTATTAAGTTCATACTAGATGCCAGGCACTCTGCTCAGAGCTGGGAATGATGAGCAAAACTCGGCACAGTCACTGCTCTTGTGAGCTTAAGCTTTAGAAGCAGACACACTTTAACAAAATTATTACACAGACAACTGTAAAACTACATTGGTAACTATTCGCAAGTAAAGGCATATGGTATGATAAACGTCTACTTATAATAGGGGCATTTAATCAGAGAGAAATTTCTCTGAGAAAGTGATATTTAAGCTAAATTCTACAGGTAGAGTCAAAGACAGGCTAGAACAGTCTGGACAAAGAAAACAGTACCAGAGGTGCTGCATACATACTCACTGTCTCCACTTCTCCCATTCTCTCTTAAATAAAACATCTATCTGGCTTTTACATCCTTTACTCCACCAAAACTGCTCTCAAAATCCTCAATGACCTCCACATTGCTAAATGTGTTAGTCAATCAGCAACCCTCATCTCACTTGACCCAGAGCAGCATTTGACATAACTTAGCACTCCTTCCTCCTTAACCACTTTCACTTGGCTTCTAGGACGCCACAATCTGTGGGTTTTCCTCTCTGTTTACTGGCCGCACCAGCACAGTCACCTTTGCAGATAGCTCCAAATTGATCCAAACTCCACAGAGTGCCTCTTTATGTGACACCAACTATTCTCAGGCTTTAACTGTTACCAAAACACTACCATGAAATCCAAAGTTATATCTACAGCCAGATCTTTCCCCTCATCTCCAGACTCATTTAACCAACTGCCTACACCATACCTCTACTCAAATGTCTTAGAGGCATCTTAAACTTAACATGGCCAAACTAAACCTGCTTTCTCATCTAACCCCCATATACAAATCTGGAGACTTTCCCATGGTATTAAATGGCAATTCCTTCCTTCTAGTTGCTCAGACTAACAACTTTGGAGTCATTCTTGACTCTTATACTCTCATACCTCATATCCAATCTGTCAGCAAAACCTGTTGGCTCTACTATCATAATATATCCAGACTCTGGCCTCTTCCCACTGCCCCCATTGTTATCACCCTGGTCCAAGTTACCACTATCATCTCTCACCTGGATTGTTACATTAGCTTCCTAACTAGTATCTCTGCTTCTACCCTTGCTTCCCCTTGGTCTATGCTCAACACAACTGAAAAGAAGTAATCATTTAAAAAAGTCAGATCATGCAACTCATCTGCTCAAAAACCTCCAATGGCTTCTTATCTCAATCAAAAAAGTCAAAGTCCTGGGGCTGGCCCAGTGACATAGTGGTTGAGTTCACACGCTCCACTTAGGCAGCCAAGGGTTCACAGGTTCGGATCCTGGGCGCGGACCTAGCACCGCTCAAGCCACACTCTGGCAGCTTCCCACATAAACTAGAAGAAGATTGGCACAGATGTTAGCTCAGCAGCAATCTTCCTCAAGGAAAAAGAGGGAGATTGGCAACAGATGTTAACTCAGGGCCAATCTTCCTCACAAAAAAAACAGTCAAAGTCCTTTCAATCATCTACATGACTTCCTTCCTTTGTGACCTCATGTTATTCTCCCATCCTGCACAAGATCATTGTGCCTCAGCCACACTGCTATTTCTCAAACATGAAGGCCCGGAGCCTTCTGCTCCTGCCCACAGGCCTTTGCAGTGGCTGTTTCCTTCATGTGAACGTTCTTCCTCCAGGCATCTACATGGCTTACTTCTCCTCCAATACAGATCCCTCAAATGTTCCCTTCTTGATTAGATCTTCTTTGACCACCTTATTTAAAAGTGAACCTTGCCCCCCACAACCTGGCACTTCCCATTCCCCTTCCCAGTGGGTTCTTATTTTTATCCACTGCATTTGCCTTCATTTTCTGTATATGTTACATATGTGTTGTCTACCTCTCCTTAGTAAAATGCAAGCTCTATGAGAGTAGGGACTTTCGTATATTGTGCTCGGTGGTATACCCTCAATGTCCTGTTATACAGTAGGTAATCAACAGATATCTGTTGAGTGAATGATGGATGAAAGGCAATATGAGAACCAGTGACAAGAAAGATCTGTATGGCTGAAGCAGAGACAGGTGGAGAGTGGTAGATTAAGTGAGGCTGGATAAGTGGAAAGGGACCAAATAACATTAGGCTTCATGAAGTTTTGCCTTTAAAAGCAGCAGAATGCCACTGAATGGTTTTAAGACAAAATCTGATCAGACTTGCATTTTGAAAAGATGATTCTAACTGCTGTGTGGAGAACTACTGGAGAAAGGCCAGAATGAAAAATCACTATTGCAATGGTCTTGGCAAGAGACTACTGCAGTTTGGAAAAGATTGCACCTACATAGACGAGGGAAAAGGATGGATTTGAGGGATATTTGAGAGATAAGATTGACAGGACTTGGTAATAACTTGACTATATAGGTATGAAGGACAGGAGGAAATAAAGAATAATGTTCAGATCTCAAATTTCACAAGTAGGTGGTATGTCCTTAACTGAAATAGGGAACAGTGGAAAAGAATCAGATTCACAGGAGATAATCGGGCATTTGGTTTTAGGCATGTGGAGTTTGAGGTGCTTTTGAGATATCCAAGAAGAAACATCAAGGAGATGGATATATGAACACTGAAAGGTAAATAAAGCAGGATGGAGCCATACATTTAAGAGTCATATGTGGTGGTGAAACCATGAGTATGGATGAGATCATATTCAGCTACGCAGTAAAAAGGGAACCTGGACTTTGTGGGTTGGACAAAGGAAGATGAGCCCAAAAATGAGAAAAAAAAAAAAAGGAATGGCTTTTTTGTTTGTTTTTTGAAGTCACATCATAAGAAGTTCTCATTTCTTAAATTCTGATTTAAACCAGTAGCATTAGAATGTAGCGAGGCTTTCCAAATTAGACCAATTCATTGAAACTATACATCTATTAAAGGAAAGGCCACTTTCAGGAACTATCTGGAAAATTCACAGTACCTGTCTCTGTGCGCCTTCAAAGTACATCAGTACACAAAAAGATACCGCTCCCAAAATATAGATGATTCGGCTTATCACAGTGTCTTGAAAGTACTCTCTTTCTCTCACTTCTGGGCCTCACTATATGCTGTTCTTCCGGCCCTCTCTTTCTCTGGTTTGAAGATTTCCCTGACTTTCCAAGACTGGGCTAAGTGATCTTCTTTCCAGCCACCCCAGTTATATCACAATACTGTAACTGTATGTTTAACCATTCGTTTCTCTAGATAGGAGCTGTCTTTTTCACTGTTGTATTCTCAGTACCTAAAGAGGCTAAATTTTCAGAAACACATCTATTCTGCAATGTGAAAAATTAAAATCAGTCCACCGACGGCCTTTCCCACCTCAACTTTTCTCAAGAGGAATGACTTGTTAAAAACAAACAGTAATTCGTAAACAAATGGTTGAATCTTTTAAATATACTAAGTTTCGGAGATTTTTATAGGTCTTTTTTCAATAGTTAGCCTTAAAGCCTGCAAAAATTCCTATTTAGGAATACTGAGGACTCTTTTCCCTTTAGTCTCATACAAATGGATCTGACAACTCGCTTTCAAAGCCCCGCTTGGGATTTCATTTGACTGAACAAATAAAGCACAGAACAGCTCCATGCAATGGCAAACGAAGGTGCAGTTGCACAGGAATTCCTAACCCAGGCCGCACCAGCTCACTTCAAAGGGCGGAAGCAAACGCAGCAGCGTGGACAACGGGCCACAGCATCCCTCTTGCCTGGCCTTCCGCCGCTCCCTCCGACCCGCACCATCCCGACCATTCCCAACTCCTCGCCTCAAAGCGCCCTCGGGCTTGGGCACCCGCACTAGTCCTTCCCACGCAGATTACTGGAAAAAGTCCCTAGACTAAGGAGGGCAGCCCTAGATGACTTCGTCTCCAAAATCTCAGAGGAAATGTTGGAAGGAAAAATCCTGTCAAAGGAAAAGCGGCAGCCAAGCCTACAGTGCTCACCAAGCCGACGCTCTCAGTCAATCTCCGTCCGAGCTAACCGTTGGCTCGGCAGGCCGCCACAGGCACCGTCGCAGTGGCTCCTGGGGGCTATAGTTTCTGTCGCAAACAGAACGCGCCGGCAGCATCAAAACTACATTTCCCAGAAGTCAATGCGAGGACGCCCTGCCTTCTTAAATCTGGAGTTTGGCATAGTAAAGAGACGCTATTTTTAGGCTAATCTTAAATTGAGATTTAGTTTCTCCCAGGAGTGCATCTGTGTCCTCTTCCCTTGCTGTGCTTCTCTTGTTTGTGACAGTTTCAGTAGACCGTACCTCAACTCCTCCTTACTTTTCTTCCCCCTTCTCCACTCTGGACAACCCAAACATCAAGGTACGGAAAACGCCCCCAGGCGCAAACTGCCTCTGAAGACGCATGCGCCCTGCCCGCCGTCACGCATGCGTGGCAGCCGGCTTCGGTTAGCGGCCGCGCGCGGACTTGGGGTCTGGAGGTAGCCCGCCGGAGGGCGGGGCCTTTTCCAATGGCTTTGCCTTTGCGGGTTGCGTCTGCCTGGGCGGGGAAGAGGGCGCAGGGGCAGGGGCGGCTCCTGGTTTGTGCCGGGCGGAGAAAGGGGAGGGACTGGGGGGGGGTAAGGACCCCATCTCCCCTCCCTGCTCCCGCCCTCTGGGCCAAGCCCCACCGATGGGGCCGGGCGAAGGGGCGGGCTCTGCGCCTGGGCCCTGCGGCTCCGCCAGCTCCGCGGCCCAGCCCCGCGCTCAGGGATTGCGAGGCTGCCCTGTGCCCGTCTGGTTTAGCGGGCGGTGGGCGAGGACGCAGGGACTGGAAAAGAAGCAGCGTCTGCCCGGGGCTCCGGAATCGGCGGGACCAGAGACGCTTTCCTCCAACCCCGCCGCCGAGACAGCGGCTGCCAGAGGCTGCCACGCACCAGGAGCGCCTGGTCTCCGGCCGCGGCGGCCAGGGAGCCCGGGCTCGGCGAGCCTCCACAGCCAGCGCCCGGCCGGCCGCCGAGGCGCAGGGAGGAGCGGCGGAGGGCGGGGACTGGTGCCGGAGGAGGGGCGGGGTGGGAACGCTCCCCCGAGCACGGTGGCTGCACAGACAAAAAAACCCGAATGGCTGGAGGACGTTCAACTGTTACCAGCCTTTTTGGGCAGAGCACGGATTTGACAGCTCCACAACGTGAGGATATCCGCTGACCCCGCGAGACGGAGGAGAGCACTTCCCCGAGGACTGCCTGTCCAGCAAAGCCAGCGCTGTAAGGTTTCAACTTTCCAACTTTTTTTTTTTTCCGGTCTCCAACCAGAAGACTGCCCCTTGTAGACCAGTTGAAAGCCATCAATATAAAAGACATTTATGGTTCCAAATGTCACCCAGACGTGTGTTTTCATGACGATTCGATTTCTCTGATTTTATTCTTACATTTCTCATTTTAAAAAAACAAAGTGCTTTTGGGGACATGCTGATAGGTAACTGAAGGCTGCAAAGAAAAATCTCCAATTGTCATGGCTGAAGGAGAGAATGAAGTGAGATGGGATGGACTGTGCAGTAGAGATTCAACAATTAGAGAGACAGCCCTGGAAAACATTAGGCAAATCATTTTGAGAAAAACCGAGTATCTTCGTTCGATGAAAGAGACACCTTGTCGTCCATCAGACGGGCTTTCAAATGCTGTTTCTTTGGATGGGTTGAATAAGCTTCTTGCTCACTTGCTTATGCTTTCTAAGAGGTGTCCCTTTAAAGATGTGAGAGAGAAAAGTGAGTTTATTTTGAAGAGCGTCCAGGTAAGGAAGAGCTTTATAATCACAACTATATGTCTAGTATAGTGAAATTTCACTTGCGGTTATTCACTTTGTATTTACTTCTAATCGGTTATTATATGAACTGTTATTATGAATTCACTCTACATCTTAAATTTAGCGTGTTCTGTAAAACATCAAGTTTGGGGTCAAAATTGTACAAGATGAACTAAGGTAACAGCAATTTTCAAATATAAGTAAGTAAGTATTGTCTTTTTAGAGTTTTAGCAGAGACTGCATCCCTCCTGGAAAGACATGTGAAAGTTACAGTTAATTGCAAATAAAGACTTGCTTTTCTTATATTCATTTTTACATGTTGTTGGAAAGTGTAGCCAGTATACTTTTCACATTGTTACAAACAGTGTTCTGTGTGAAAAGTTTCACATTTTAAAGCCTCTAAAATGATAAAGGATATTATATGTTTCCTAGTCAGCTTTTTCAAGATAATTGGTGAAACAATTTTCTCTTGTTCTTCAAAACAAAACAAAACACAACAAAACACCAGGGTCTGTTCTCTAAGTGCAACCTTTCTTTTTTCAACAAAAGACTTCCATAATAAAAGCCCGTGTTATAAAAGAGCTGACATCTTCAGATTTAAAAGTTGAACCTAGGTAGAGTGTATGGTAGAAAAACTTTTATGGTAAATTACTCAACCAGCTTGCTCTGTGTTTGCCTAAGTTGTGTGCTGCTTTTCTTTTTCACATATATACCTATTGAAATTGTTAAGTGCAACAGATTAAAAATATTCTAGTTTTCCTCCTGTTTTGTACATAATCAGTTTATCCTGTTTTATTAGAAGACTTATTGGTTGGTTTTTTTTTTTAGGGAAAGGTGGTTTTTACATCTTAAGAATGCTCAGTAACATTCTTTATTACCTGTCACTCTAAATTATTCAATCCACATGTGTTGTTCAAAGTCATAGTATGAGAAGTTTTTAAAATTTGTAATTTCCTTGGGTATCTATGAAAGTTAAGATTGACAGTTTTTCTATGCTGGCTTGAATTTAGTTTAAAGCAGTGGAAAAATAATCGTGTATGAAGATTCTGTTTATGATCTTGGGATATTTCT
The DNA here is from genome assembly GCF_037783145.1 of Equus przewalskii. NCBI lineage: Eukaryota > Metazoa > Chordata > Mammalia > Perissodactyla > Equidae > Equus > Equus przewalskii. The sequence goes on along the minus strand of NC_091839.1, from coordinate 58,474,488 downwards.
TCTCACAAACACTTTGGGAACAGTCGTTACAATTCATTTATCCAAAGTTACCAGAGAGGAATATATTTCCTAGATACCTGAAGTTTACCCTTTTAAGCATCAAAGGTTCCCTCTCCCTTAGACTGTAGTGACTACTACGTTTTTTCCGCAATGGGTCATCATTATGCACATTAAGTACTGTTTTATAGCTAAGGGTGGAGTATATAGGACTATATGATCCATGTTTTTTAAATTTTTGTGTTCAATTTTTATAGTTTTTCTGTTCCCTCCCTTGCTGTCAGTATACTTTGCTTTGGTCTTTTTCTGAAGCTTTCATTTTGCTGCTGCTTTGTGCTGGAATGGGAAACCAGATAACCAATTCTGTTAAAAGTTATATTGGAAAAAGAAGTAATTAAGCTCTGGGGAGTACAGGGTCAAAGGACTGTAATATAATGGTAAGTAAATGAGTACTGGGGTCAGACAGACCTGGGATCAAATTCTACCCCTTCATTAATGTACTGCATAACCCTGGACAAACAAGTTACTTGACCTGTCTTAGCTTGGATTTCCACATCTATAAAATGGGAAGAATAACTTAGAGCTGTTATGAGAATTAAATGAGATTTAAAGTGCCCCAGTATGTAGTGGATGTTCCTCTCACCTTTCATAAGTGAAATACATGGACTACGTGATACATATTTCAAGACTCATTCATCCTACAAAAGGATTGAAGAATCTCCTCTACCATAAGGGTTTCCTGTAGGTTTCTACTCTTTTTTTCACCTCTGCATCTTTTGCACTTTATTCCTGCCACAATTTCAACAGGCACTTTTCTTATATTGTGCTATAATCGTATGTTTATGTGTCTGTCTCCCACAGGAGGGCTGTAAGTTCTCAAGGGTATTGGCTGGGAGTTGGAAGCTGCAAAATATCCAGTGGATGAATAAATTTATATTTGACTTCTTTTTGTTTCTTATCAGTTTGAATAGATGAAGTTACTAGATTGGGGAGCTTCCACTCCCACTTCATTCATTCATGTCTTCATTCAACAAATGTTTGTTGAACCCCTAGTGAATGCCATTCTAAGAACTGAGAGCTAGTGGTGAACAATTCTGACATTCTGCTGAAGGGAGAAAAACCCATAAAGAAGTAAACAAACAATGTCATTTTAGATAGTAAGGGAAGACTTCCCTGAAGAGATGGCATTTTAGCAGAGACTTGATAAATGAATGAATATTATCTAGGGAAAAATGAGATTTGTGAGGGGGACATCGGGAACAGAATATGTGAAGACCTCACAGCGAGGTCTTCACATATTCCTAGAACAGACAGTAATGCAGTGTGGTTGGAGCATGCAGTTTGAGGGGAGTGTGAAAGCTTAAGCACGTGCTCTGGAATCAGACCTGGCTCAATACTTTCTTAGCTCTACAACCTTAGATAAATTACATAATCTCTCCTTAACTTAGTTCTTCATCTGCAAAATGAGGAAGTTGCTAATGGTTCCTGCCTCCCAATGAGAATAAAATGAAACAATGCTTGCAAAGCATAGCATAGTGCCCAGCACATAAGAAACACTCAGTAATGTTAGGGATTCTCACTGTTTTTGGGCAGGAGCAAGATAATAGAGGATCTTGTAGGTCATGTTAAGAGTTGTGGACTTTATCCTAGGAGCAATGGGAAGCCACTAAGGGGTTTTGAGCAAGATAGTGACATGGTTGATGGTGTGTTAGAAGGATCACTTTGGAAGCAATGTGGAGAATGGATTTCAGGGGTTAAGAGTGGATGTGCCATATCAGTTAGGAGGTTGTTCCACTAGTCCAAAGCAAAAATGGTGGTGGAGTAGAATAGTGGAAAAAAGTGAATGGGTTTGGGAGATAGCTAGGAGGTAAAAACAAGAGGATATAATATTTAATTGGAAGTAAGAGATGAGGGAAGTAAAATGAAGGATGGCTCTGAAGTTTATGGCTTGAACTGCTTGGTGAATAGTTCAGTCATTTCCTGAGATAGAAGAGTGGCAGAGGGTCAGTTTAGGGAGAATGATGAGTTCTGTTTTAGACATGTTGAGATTAAGTTACCCATGACACATACGATTAGAAATAGCTCCTAAAGGAATAGCTGCCCCTGCTACCACAGTTTTACTTCTGCTGTTGTTATCTCTTAGGTCTCCAGACTTAACCCATCCTCCACCTTTATATCCATCCTCCACGTAACTGCAGAGCCATTTATCTAAAGTGAAAATCTGACCATATTACTCCTCTGCCTAAAATCCTTTAGAATCGGATAGAATTTAAACTTCTTAAGAATGTTACGTATTGTCCAGCATCATCTGGCTTCCACTTACCACTCCAGCCTCACTGCTCACACTGAAGCATCAGCCTCACATGGGAAACCAACTAATTCAAAGGTAGCACTCCGTAATGCTTTCTCTTATTCATTAGTAAAGCGGCAAAAGCTGAACTGTGTTTGTAATTTCTGCACCTGTTCCTGGAGGCCCCTAGTTCCTGTAAGTCAGTTCAGGGGACTGTAGTCATAAAGGGAGAGATGTTGGGGCAGTGGTAGAATGGACTCAACTCAAAACGGCTAAACCTGTAAAAGTTGGCACATTGAAAGATAGCATTCTCTGTTTGTATTCCTGTTCTCATTTATTGATTTCACGTCAACATACTTAAATCTGTTCAACACATTTTTGAGAACTATTCTGTGCCAGGCACTGTACTTTCAACTGGAACATCCATAAGATTTGTTCCTTGCTTTTGAGGAAGATCTTCTATTCTCATAGGAGGCTTTATTTATGCTGGGTTTTTTCAACCCCATAATACCTTTTTGATGTGCTTGATTCCCTAAACAAAGGAACAGAAGTATTAACACTGGCTCAATATACTAATATAGTCCACTAGTGAACTATAGTATTTACAATGCATGTAGATAAGGGGAAAAATCTGAGTGTGTGTATATACATTGAAAGATTATAAGGAGTATCCAAAATAGCCAAGTACTTTTCCAAGAATGGTCATTTCGTCATTTTCATTTCAAATGTGAAAAAGGAAAACTGTTAAATTTTCTTATAAGCTTGCCAGCAATTAACACTGTCTGAAAGTAATTTGGCTTAAGATAGAAAATTTAGACCAAGTTACAAAGTACTGTTTATCTTTGTTTAGTGGAGTGGACAAGGCTTTCATTTAGTGAAGTGATTGTTACCCCCAGGGAGAAATGAAACTTTAGCTGTTGGGTATGGTGCACAGTTACGGTTGTTACAGTTGCAGTTGGAGTATCCAGTTGGTATCCAATTGAGTAATATATAGGTTTGTAGGTTTAACAATAAGAGGTTTATTATTTCGCATAATAAGTCTGGAAGTTGGGCTGTTTCAAGCTTGATTGATTGATTCGTTAGCCAAACTACATTACCTTTTTGCCTTCCATCTTTCTTTTTCTCCTTTCCTCAGCATAGCAAGTGCTGTCTTCACTCACGGTTGCAAGGTTGCTACAGCATTCCAGGCACCATGTGCAGTCATGGCCATCTGCAGCTAAGAAGAAAAGAGTTTCTTCCCATGTGTCTATCAAGGAAGAAAAGCTTTACCCAGAGACCCTCCAACAGACTTCCTCTCAGTTTCCATTGGCTAGGGTTGGGTCACATACCCTTTTCTAAGCCAGTCATTGGCAAGGAAATTGGGCGTTTCTGTTTTTGATTTGGACTAATCCATATTCACCCCCTAGGAGCCAGGAGAGCCCCATCATTTGAACAAAGAATTTCTCTTGGTGAGGAAGAAGAGGGACAAAAGGCAGGTTTAATTAGAGGCTGCCTTTAAAACTGCTGTTACAGCCAAAATAATATATTGCTTTGGTCTAGTTATAATTTAGATTCTATTAGATTAGAAAGATAATTAATTTATAATGATGCTGTAAAATATAACAGATTGCGGACAGTCTAGAAACAGATATGGCCTTTTTAAATAATTGTTTTGTTTTGATTTCTTTTTTACTGCCGTGTCTAGTCCAAGCCAAAAGATTAAGATAAGGCGTCTCAAACATTCACTGCTGACTCTTGGGTATCACAGCAACTATGACAGTCCTCTTTCAGGACTTACACTAGACTTCTCTCTCCACAGCCACTATTTTCTGGCCTTTCTTATTTTATCAGTGCACTGAGAACTCGGTCCCTTTCCCTCAGAAAACCTCCTGGCTTACTTCTCTACTCAGTGCTTCCTCATTCCTATCTTTGACCACTTTCTTTCCTTGCTTTCGAGCTCAGAGGAGAATACTGTTTACCTTCAGGTTGTCTGCACTTCTTTGGATGGAGAATATGAAGAAACTGAAGGCAAATCTTTAACATTTTTTTTCCTAAGTGGTTTGAAGACAAAATAAAGAACCTGTCTTTTTTTTACCCACTGGCCAACAGGATGAGTCATATCTGCACTATCTACCCTCAGTGTCCTCTTTATAATATACAGGTACATCCTGGCCTATTCCTTTGTTCTGACTTTTCTGAAAGATTAAAGCTAACAAGGATACTCTTTTAAGTTTTCAAATTTTGGATATTTTATTACTGTTTCAGTGCCCCTAAATGGTCTCTAGCATGAAAAAAACCCAGGATGATGAATGTTTAAAATATTTCTCTAATGTAGTTATTGTTTTGTTTATAAATGGGATGTAATGTTTTGTAGGAAAATGGGATGTTAAACACTTGCTTATTAGATTTTGGTTTAAGGTCATGGATTATTCATGATATCACGGAGAACTCTCTGAAACAATAGTTTAGCTTAATTAGAATTATTTTCTCATCTTTAGTATTTTGAACCCTTAAAGTGCTATACAGTTCATTCATGAGTAAAAGAATTAGAAAGTAGATATGCTGTCTCTTTGTTTTAGAGTTATATTTATTTTCTTTTTGGTAAGCCATTAGACATTTGCAGGATATCTTTTAACCATTTGAATAGATAATAAATTAATAACTCAAACAGCCCACTTAAAGATTTGTTGAAACTTTCACCTTACAGAAAGTAGCCATGGAATCTTGGGTATAATGAGGGATTATTAGTTACTTAAGATTTTGATACAATAATTCCTTGTTTGGTGTTATGTCTTAATCATAAAGAATTTTCATATTTAAAAACAGGCAATGTTTATGTGGAAGCAAATTAACATGGACTGGAGGAACCATAGACATGGGAAAATTTTTAGAATTTGTAGGAAGGACAGGGGAGATGCTGGGGGAGGGGGAGGCAGTGCTTAAAATGCATAGAAGGAAGAAAGTACTGCGAGGAGTACATCAGTACCAAGCAAGCTTTGCCACCAGTTTTAATCTCTTCTTTGTCACAATTCCTCAAATCAGTCATTTTTTTCACACCATGGTAAAATATCTACTTTTTCACTGGAAGTCAATGGAAAATAGGATTTATTTTGACTCAGCTTTTCTAGATCACATTTGTTACATTAAGTGAGAAAGACCTTAATTGACCTTGATGAAGTTACCTAGTATTTTAATTATGCTGGCACAGTATACTCAGGGACATCTGAAGGTTCTTCAGACTCTTTGATGATGCTATTGCTAGGGGCATAGGGCAGACTGGAAATTTAAGTGTGAAAACCTCAGCTAGATAGTCACACTATGGGAACGTTATTTCATCTTTGCTGTTTTTCCTTTTGGTTACTGCACCAAGTTAAACTAGTGTCGAAAAGATACATTTACTGTAATGTTTGTGTGTAGAAAAATGTCTTTGAAAGCATACTTGTTTTAAAAAAATGGTTTCTCACTGGAAATGCTTAGGGAGTTTTTGTGGGATAACAATTAGCACCATTTATTGGATTTTCCCAGTTGGCATTTTTATTGTTAAAAGTCTGTGTGTTACTAGTAGACTGTCACAGTTTGTGACATGTTTCAATTTATAAGAAAAACTTGTGGAATTTTGCAACACAAGAATTATCTGTCGTCTCATGTTCTAATCTCTTTCATATAATTATTTATAGAAAAATCTGATTAGATTGCAATGAAATATGGAATTACCATAGAAAAATGAGATAGTTGTAGTTTTATATTTTATTTTAATCTTACCCTATTTTTAATTGAAAAAGGGAAAGGTCTTCATAGATTTATAAATTATTGCTTATATTATAAAATTGCCTTAAAACAACTTCCTAAGTTTTTAAACCATACTAAAGGGAAATAAAATTATGATGTGAGTTTTGTGAGTTATTTTACCCAAATCAGCTTTCATATATACATATTCATTAAATAAATAGTATTCATTTAGTGTTTTAACTTGTTTAAATTGACAAGCTAATAAATATATATGCCTCTTAAAAGTTAGCTAGGATAATTTGTCAATTCTATGTGTAATCTTCAGTAAAATCTAACTAGAATCTTAGTTTTCCCTATTAAAATTGAACGTTTACTGTTTTGATACTTCAGTGTTTGACAAGCATTGCACTCTCGTCTTTAAATTTTACATGATTTCATTTTCTAGCAAGTTGGCAGGTGTTAGCTGTCTATAATTATAACTGAGTAATTTTTCAAATGCTATTCATAGCCTAAACACAGCAAGAAATTCTTCCGATCATGTGATAAAGACCAAGCCTTGCAAAATAGTAGTAGAGTGATATGTTCAGTGGTACTGAAGGACATATTTAGAGAAGGCTTTCAAAAGTGAAAAGTGATTTAAATGATGGCGAGACAGGTTTTCTCACAAAATAAGATCTCTTAAAGTCGTTGATAGTGATTACACCTCACCAGATTAAGGTGTGTCTACTTTTTCATCTAACAGGTAGTGTAAACATTGGCAGACTTAAATTATAAAATATGATGTTTATTCAGTTTTGTTGATGACAGGTTCTGAGTATAAGAATTGAAATTTTATTGAGACAAGATAGATTTACCATTGAACCTAGTGAATTATTTCTTCTCATTTCATTCATTAGATACTTGTTGTGTACCTAGTATATGTGAAACATTCTGCTTATCTATCTTCTGACATGTCAAAGAAAAGGCTGTTTCACTTAACTTTAATAATGATTCTACTTAAAAAACAAAAGAAGAAGCTTGTATTTTCTTTTTCTTGATTTATTTTATTTTCTAACCATCTATTTTAAATATACAGTCTCACATTGACAGAAATATTACCTCAAAATGGCTTAAAGATCTTGTATTTTCTTTACCAGCCATATGCTCATGAATAAATTAACCTCTGTAGTCTCAGTTTCCTCATCTGTGAATTGACATAATTTTACTATCTACCTTGTGATGTGATCATAAAAATTAAAGGAGATCATATTGGTAAAGCATTTTGTAAATGTCAATGTACTGCACAGATTTCACTATGAATAAACTCTTTGAAGCTGTTTACTTATCTGTAAAATGAGGATAATAATAATACCAATCTCACAGGGTAGTTTTGAGAATTAAATGAACACGTAAACCATGTAGAAGAGGGCCTGGTACATAGTCAGTGCTCAATAAACGTTGACGATGATGATGATGAAGAAGAACTTGATCTAGGTCTTTTAGCATTTTTTTTTTAAAGATTGGCACCTGACCAAACAACTGTTGCCGACCTTTTTTTTCCTGCTTTTTCTCCCCAAATCCCTCCAGTACATAGTTGCATATTTTTTTCTAGTTGTGGGTTGTGGGATGCCACCTCAGCATGGCCTGATGAGTGGTGCCATGTCCGCACCCAGGAGCCAAACCGGTGAAACCCTGGACCACTGAAGCGGAACGTGCAAACTTAACCACTCTGCCACAGGGCCAACCCCCTAGAGTTTAGAATTTTTATGTTACTTTCATACAGCCCACACTTTGTCTCTACATATATTAACACCCCTAAATGCCTTTTGTACACTAAATTTTAATAAATTAGCTGATTAATGCTGATGTCCAACTTTATCATTGGATGCTTCCAACCACCCACTGCCCCAGGACAAGTATTGGACTTGCCCAGAGGTTTGCCCCAGGGTTGATGGCAGATCTGCAGCATCCATCTCCTCCTTGGAGTCCAACACCATTCTGATATGTCAGTGTGCTACCAGCAGGGAAGGGTCGCAGGCAGGCAGCAGCATGTGTCATCCAGGTGGTCAGGTGCCCATGGAGAGGCCTGTGCTTCAGTACCTGGACAGCACTAGAGGATAATGGTCAACATCATGGGCTTTGGAGTTAGTCAGACCTGGCTTTCAGTGCCGTTCTGCCAAACTCTATGACCTTGGGCAAGTTACATAACAAACTCTATGACTGTGGGCCAGTTACATAACCTCCTCACTTCCTTCGCAGAGTTGTGAGGATTAAATGAGCTAACGTGTAGTGCTTACTGGAACGCAGTAAGCACTCATTGAATGTTAACTATTAGTATTCTATTTGGCCCCCACAGTGCGATGGGGGAGAGGAGATGGAAGTTGAGCCCTCTGGCACAATATGCCCTTTACACTCCCCCAATTCTTTGGGCAACTGGGAAAGTTTCACCTACTTTCCAGGTTCCCTGACCCTAGGGAATAGCACCCTAGAGGAAATAGCACCTCTGGGAACCAAATTAAGGACTTTATAAATATTGTTTTAGCTCTCCAGGAACTGGATTCCTCCCTTGACAACATGTTAGTCTATTATTCTACCTATGAACATTTGACTTTCAAATACATCTTCAAGGACACATAATATAGGAAAACAAGTGATGGCTTGTTTGCCAGTGTTGTCAGTAAGCAACTGAATTTTCTGTGCCTGGTTGGTTCACGTGTGATACTTTAGGCGAATTATCTACTGCAGAGACCACTTGCCTTGAAGGTCTACTGAGGAGATTAGAGCTGCGCTATCAATGTTCCTACTCTGCTTCCTTCAGCGGGAGCCTGACATCTTAAGCAGAAAGACCCCAAATCAGTCCTTTCACTCCTGCCAGGTAACTGGCCCAGCCTAGACTGCTTGATATGATTAAGAACAAAATAACTAAGCAAAGATTACATTACCAAAAAGATACTACAGAAGAGGTAACAGGGCTTGGAGAGATTTTGTACCATGTTTGATTTCTTGAATTTGCTTATTTGCATGTGGCAGGAGTCTTTGCATTCCTCCTGAGCTCCCGTGCCTGTCCTCCTTATAATCTGTTGTGGCATTGGGACCAAGTTATCTTAAGTCATCTTCAGCAGTCTCTTAATCGTTCTAGTTTTGTACACTTCTACTTTTGAATGTAGTAAGAATAGGCATTCTGTATGCAAAGCCTGGTTCTTAAGTCTTTTCATATATTAATTCATTCAATCTTCACATAAACCTGTGAGAGTAATTATTATCCCCGTTTTATGCATCAGGAAATGTCAAAGCCCAGATAGGTTAAATAACTTGCCCAAGGTATCACAGCTGGTAGGAGGAGGAGCCAGGTTTCACACCCCGGCCATGGGACTCCAGAGTCCATGCTTTTCACCATTATACTATATTATCTGAATAAAAATTTAATGTAAGGTTCATAACGGTGAAAATATATATTACTTTCTTTTCCAAATTATTTTTCCTTTAGGATGAAATGTAAAACTTTGGTGTTTCTAGGGGAAACCACATTCTCAGATGTTATTAAATTGCATATGAAATTCTTTTTTAAACCCTGACCCATCTTGAGATTGCATTTGAACCCTGCTGAATCTTCATGTTTCACTGTGGCATGTAATTTTCATTATGTTGTCATTATAAATTTCAGCAAGGAGGCTCTGGATTGTGATCTTGGAAATATGATGTCTAAAAGGCTTATCTTTACACTAAGAGATTACCAAGTAAGATGATTTCTTTAGTGAACTGCTTAAAAGAAAATTTGGTATATTTCCATGACTAATAGACTCAAGATTAGCTTTGAATGTTAAAAGAGCATTTGCCTAGCTAGTTCATTGTTGCCATGACAGTGCTGGCAGTGCGAGTGTTGTAGTAACTCCTTGCAATGATCTTATTTTAGACCCTAACGTTTGCAGGGCTGAACATCCCCTTCCCCGCCCCACAAGCAACTCTAGTGGAAAAGTACTGGTTTTATAATGCTTCTGGCTTTGTAGCTGAAAGACTGCACTATTGTAGGCTTAAAAAAAATAGTGTAGGAGTGTTGAGTATTTTTCCTGTGGATTATGAATGTTTGAAATTTCCCAAAATATGGTGTTGCGTTACATGTCATACAGCAAGTTGTTTACAGCTAAAAAGAAAAGGGGCCTCAATTGTCGTTTTAGAAATCAAGCCCAGATTGTATCATTACATTGAGCTCGTATAGAAATCATTTTTCCATTTGTATGTCTCCCATGAATACTTGAAAGTCTTTGGATTCTTTTATTCAGTCATTATGGAAAATTATCATTAGAACCATAAAGAATTGTGTTTAAATAGTATAAAAAAGTAACTTCTTGTCCTTTCCATAATTCAACATTTATCTAATCAAATTGGAACATTTTAATCTTGATTTATTAAATTGTGAACTAACCTGTTATATAATGATTTTAAGAAATTACCCAATTTGAACTGTGTACTTAAACTAACATAATTGTTGAGGCATTTTTAACTTTGTTGCCTAAATGTTATAAATTAGATTTTAAAATACTTCATTGATATTTTCTAATTGTAAAGCCCCTTATAACTATATTGTTAAGCACAAAATATTTTTAAACCCATAATAGTGCCAATCTGTATACTTTTGCATACTATTTGTTAGGTCAGAGTTTTGGTATCTATGGCATGTGCACTAAAAATCTGGTATGGAATGATGAAACAAAATGATTTTGGCAACAAACATTGTCAAAGAAGAAGGAAAATCTAAGTACTATACTTCCTTCATTAGTGACAACTACTAACAAATGATTACATTTGCTTTTTTCCTAAAGGCTCCATTAAAACCTTCATTCATCTTCCTTAGATGCTGAAGATTTAATCAAATCTTGCATGATTGGGCCTGTACTGAGTATTGGAATATGGATGTCAGGCAAGCTCTTTTCTTTCTTTTTTCAGTTTAACGTATAAAAATAATTTTTTAGGGGCTGGCCCGGTGGCGCAGCAGTTCAGTTCGCACGTTCCTATTCTCAGCGGCCTGGGGTTCGCTGGTTCAGATCCCAGCTGCAGACATGGCACCACTTGGCACGCCATGCTGTGGTAGGCATCCCGCATATAAAGTAGAGGAAGATGGGCACGGATGTTAGCTCAGGGACAGGCTTCCTCAGCAAAAAAGAGGAGGACTGACAGTAGTTAGCTCAGAGCTAATCTTCCTCAAAAAAAAAAATAAATTAAAAAATAATAATAATTTTCTAAACAAAAATTTGACCCCAAGCTAGAGTTGTATTTGGCTTTTCCACCAAACCATAAGTGTTTTAATCTTGATTTTATTTTATTATTGCCTTTCGTGCATTTTATTATAGTTTCCTTAGTGGTAATTATTCCGATAAGGAGGTATCTAATTCCACTCTACACTCGTCTTTGATGGCTCCTTTGAATTCGGGAGTAGGTGTGTAGTAAAATGTGAAGAGTCAAACCTTAAGATAAATATTCTGTCATTTTAGCACTACATATTTATGTTAAATGCTTTTTATGGTTGGAATGAATCTAAATTACAGTTATCTCTTTTTCCTGTGTTAAAATACTTAATAACAAGGTTATTGTTTTTTTCCTGAATACAACAGCACCTCTAGCTGACTTCCCTCTCCATCGAAGGCCGAAATGAGTATACTTTTTTAAAGTAAGAATTCATTTTAAATCTTTCTTTGTGCCTGACACTTTTCTGACACAAAGGGGGGATATAAAAAGAAGTAGAAGACAGCCACTCCCCTTAAGAATTTTGCAGTGATTTAGGGAAGAAAGTTTAAGAACAAATCAAGATTGTGACTAAAAATGTTAAATTTTATGGCAATATGTTGACAACAGTGCAGCTGTTGGTGGGAGAGTGTGTACATCGTAATTCCACAACCAGGAAATCATCTCAAAAAGATTTTTGTATGATGATAATCACTATAGAGCTATTTATGATATAGATGTATTATCAATATGTATTTTCATATGTAAGTGTGTAATAATCTAAATATCAAATAAATTATGGATTATTTAAATTATAATAGATCTGTATAAAGTACTATTGTACAGTTATTAAAATTGTTTTAAAATATATTTGTAAGAAAAAAATTATATATTTAAGTAGAAAAGCAACTTTTAAAGTAGTATGCCAAATATATATATTCTTATAGAGAGGGAAAAAAGTCAGGAAACCTGCATATACCAAAATATTAATCATAGTTCTCTTTTAGAGGTGAGATTATTGGAGATTTAAATTTTTCTTTTTATAATAATAATTATTAATCAATAATTTTATTGAGTGCTTACTATATGCCATGCATTGTAATAAGCATTTTACATATAAAATTTGCAAAATTTCAGGTGAGTTACAGGTTTTGAGGAAGATATCTTCCCAAAACGAAACAAATGTACAAATATGAATGCATCTACTCACTGTAAAATTAGATTAAGTTTCTGATTTATTTAGCCAAGGGTACAGGAAATTCTCAAAAGCTAGACTTTCTCATTGAGAAGAAGCACTTACAGCCTGCCTGCGTGCTGCTTTCCTTGGCCCCCAGGGCTCCTAAGGGGGTGCACCTGCTGGTGACACTGGATCCCACCAGATCTACAAAACTCAATTCTTGCTATACTGTTGCCTTTTTATATTTGGGGTTTACAACCACATTCTGGAAGAATTTGTACAAACTATCTATGCACTTTCTTTGAAGGTCTAGTTACCTGCAATATCTAATTTTATATCTACAACAATTCTGTGAGTTGAGTTTTGCATTTTATAGATGAGGAAACAGATAAATTAAGTAACTTAACTCAAGTGGTGAATATTGAGAGTGAGGACACATGTCTGACTCTTTAGTCTATGTTCTTAACCACTAATCTGTTTTCCTATAGTCTCCTTTTTTTTTGCGATGAGCATGTATTACTTTTATATTGGAAAACACTTAATGTGGAAAAATTATATGCTATATAGAGTGTTATAGTAATTCAGAACAAGGAAAGATCAGGATGGGTTGGGATAATAGAGACAGCTTAATGGAGCAAATAAACTTTAATGTAATAATTAACTTTTCTTCTCAGCTCATCTGTTTGTTTACACAAGTGTACACTGCTTCTACCCCCGACATGCCCAAACCAGACCTCTGCTGACTGGCTGGAAGTAATTAATGCACTGTTGTACTTTCCTGCAGACTAAGTTTTGGCCTCATTTTTGTTTCCTTTTTGTGGCCCCCTTTTATTTTCCTTTCGCCATCTGTCAGTGCATGTATGAACATGCAGCTATGACTTTTGTCAAAGCTCCTTCTCACTGCAGTGTCGGGCTTTATAAATAAAACAGCTTGGCAGTTTACATGTGGTAGTAGCATCATAATTTAAAGATTGAGATGGCTAAAAGAAAGCTGTACAAATTCTGTTAATTATATTTAAAAAATCATTGAAAGGAAGTGGAACTAGAATGTTGAGTCTCATGAAATGGATTAACCTTACAGCATAAACTAGGGGCTGATGTTCAACCAGTATAGCAATACTTGTTAAAATACTGACGTATTTTCATACCAAGTGGTAAATAGTAAATAGAAACTGCAAAAAGCAGTAAAATTAATAATACATAGTCAGGATGGGTGGTTTATCTTAGAAACTATACATGCACTTAGATTCTAAGCTGTTGCGGTCACTGAAGCACGGAGTTAGGAAGTTTGCTCAGATATCCTATTATTTATTTCAGATGTTGATGGTACACAAGCCCTTGGGTGGGAGAGAGAGACCAGGCAGGTCAACTGCCCTCAAAAAAAGTGCCCAGTTGTGCCAAGGGGAGAAGCAGAGTCCAGGCTTAGGTAGTGACTGGGGAGGCTGCCACAAGCCATCACTTTTGCCTTCATTTGTTCATCAGAAGCAAGTCACTAGATCCAGCCCATACTCAAGGGGAGCAGTTTATACAAGAGAGTGAATACTAGGAGGCAGAGATCATTGGGAGCCATTTTAAAAGCAGCCTACTGCAACAGCATATCTCCTGAAGCTAGGGGCTGGGCAGAGTGAGCCTCCCTACATGTTGTGAAGACAGTTGTGATCTAGGTTATATGCCCAGGAACCTAATTAATGTCTAGAAAAGAGTATAGTTCAGCAAGTAATTGTATGAGCCCAGGCTCTGCCCCCTCCCCACTCTTTCAACCAGTCTCTGGGTAAAGGAGCCTCACACCAGCCTGGCCAATGGATGCTCCTCCTCAGGCCCTGCTCCCTCACAAGCTGAGGCCCACCAAGGCTCAGTTGGAGAGGCCAGCCCACCTGCATCTAGCAGCTTCCCGATCTTCCTCTTCCTTCTCTTCTTCCCATGATTCTTCTGTCCCCCATTATTCTTGTGCAATCCTAGGAAATTCCCTGCTTCCCATTATTTGTACTAAAAGTAAAACAGCATTTGTCCAAAAGGTGGGAAGTGGCAGACAGCTTTCTTTTTTCATCACTTAATGATTATCTAATGAGCTGTGACTCAAATCTCAGCTGTGTCTATGATTTGAGGGGAAAAGAGAGTTAAAAATAAAGCCCACAACTTTTATGTGCATTCTCAAATGAATAATGAATGAGATTAAACATCGTTGCAAACCCACATTTCTATCCAAATCTCCCAAACTCAAGTTGGTATACTTTACTATCAATTTAGTGGAATCTGAAAGGGAACAGATGGAATAATTTATCTTTTTATATTTTATAAGCCCCAGTCTTTATAGATTTTGGCTATTGCAGAACCAGACCAAAATGATTACATAACTGACAGCAATTTTTTTAAAATGTTACCCTGTGAATACAATGTTACGTTGAGGCTAGGGCTTTTCAAATGCAGGGAAGCTCTTAATTTTAGTTTAGAAAACATCATTATTTATCATTTTCTCATATTTTGTTTTTAATATCTTGGCCAAATATTTGATTAAAATTGGAATATTTTTCCCATGTATATTTTAAATCTAGGAAATATACATATAATCTCCACTGCTAACAGTCGTTATCTTTGGGCCACATTTATGCTTTTCTGCATTTTTCCAAAATCTTTATAATGAGTACTTTTGTTTCTTCTAATAGGACCAAAAAAAGACGTCATTAAAAAGAAAATAAGCTCAAATACACTGCTCTCTATTCCTAACGGAATGACCTTTATGATAAGTAGAACTTCAATATATACTCTGAAATAAATTTCTTCTAATATAATATACTAATTTTAAAAGCTGCAATTCTTTAATTTTCTTTAGAAATACCTTTCTTTCAGAGACTTTGGCTGCTGATAGAACAGATTTTTTCCTAATGGATTTGGCATTTGTATCTTTTTTTTCCTTTGTTCATCACACTGGATGAAAATTTACTCCAAATTCTCAGCTTGTAGCTTTGTGAGCACTAGATGGCACTCTAGCTCAACCAAAATCTAGTTCATCTGTCATGTTTTGTTGCTATGGGCCTGAGGGGAAGATTTGGGTGTGCAACGTAAGGATGCTTATGTTTCCATTTTGTTTTAGAGGGAGAGAGTTTGAGGGGAAACGGAAAATTTCCAAGTTTAAATAGCTGAGCTTAACTGGTTCAGTTTTTCTATCTATCCAGAAATAACCATTTTTATAACAACGATGTCAGTCATTCATTCCACAGTATTTATTGAGCACCTACTATCTTTAGGCACTGTTCTAGGCACTACATGCATCAGTGGGCAAATGAGTTAAAAATTGCTACCTTTAGGCAAATGAGTTAAAAATTGCTACCTTTATAGAGCTTACATTCTAGTGCTTGAATTTTTTTTTTTCCAGTTGCCATTCTAAGCCTTGTACTTGCAGTCACCCATTAACTTACCCATTTGGTAAGAGAAAGCTGAGGCACAGAGAGGTTATCTAACTTGCCCCTGTTCACCTAGCTAGTGTATGGGGCAGAGCTGGGATTTAAACTCAGGCATTTGGGTCTCCAGAGTTTGGTCTATTAATCTCAACACTATAATGCATCTCAAAACTAAAGAATATTTTACTGTTGATTCTGTTGAATGCAAACAATATAAATTTACATATGTATTTATAATTGTTCCTAGATCTATTCGATTCAAATGTTATTGCCATTTTTTTATTGAAAAAATGATGACTAAATAAAATGCCTATTTTTTATGATTCTATAGTCAACTACTGTATTGTCTTAGCTCTCTTTTAGGATAACGTAGATCAAGTCACTAACACAGCTGGCCTTGTTTAAGTATGTGTTTAAGCATCCTTATATCCCTATTTACTTTAAGCTTCTTGTATTAGCCATGTAATAATTTGGATATGTTGTGTTAATGAGAGCTCTACCAGATTGTGATTCAGTTATTGTATAATGAAACATGGGACATCAAGTATCAAAAGTTTCTGTTTTGTTTGCCTCATTGCTCCACTATGGCATTTTAATTTTAGTAGTACTCTGTTTATAAAAAAATAGTCAACAATACACTATGAAACTGAAGAATGATACAGAACCTTAAATAATTTCTTAGTAGTCTGGGGATGCATTTCATGATTTGGGGGAGAAGGAGAGGCAAATTAACCTTCCTTTAAAAAAAAGTTGTATGTGACTTAGGATAAGTTACAATTATATTTGTATTTCCCAAGGCCTAGAATTGTATTCAACAACATACTTGTAAGCCACTGAGTACAGAGGGAAAATCAGCCACCATAGAACAAAAATATTGATGACTAATTCACTTACAGGTAATCAATAAATAAAACTTGCCTTCAAGGAAGCTGAAATAAGTAGTTCTTAACAGCTAGCTAGGCCCTTATTCTTTTTTGCTGCAGAACTGTTTTAAGATGGTATAACTATGTTTTTGATATGCTAATAATTAGAGTTAACTGTCTTTTAATTAAATGAAATAATTAGTCAAAGAGAATCCCTCTTGTTCACCAGGGAGTAGAAGGCAGTTTTCAGAGCAGAGGTTTCTTTTGGCAGGTTACAATTTAAGGGTTCTCAAATTGAGGATTGTGGTGTTTCCAGGAGCCTGTGTGTCCCTTAAACTGGGTGCAAACTTGTGTAGACTTAACAAGCATTTCTCTTGGGAGAGAGCCCAAATTTTATCAGATTTTCAAAGAGATTGTAACCCCAAAGATTAAGAACTGCTGCTAAAAGTAGAGTGATCTACTGCATATTAAACTTTTTTCCCTTAACTTTAAAGAAAAGCTTAAGTGATTGAAATTTGGAAGTTTTAAACCAACAAAGGGAAAATTTTGTTGATTCAATGTTAGTTTATCCCTCTTGGTCTGCTGATCCTCTTCTTGTGTGTCTGGTGATATTGATACTTGAATTACTTATATTTGTCATAAACTGGCAGGCCCAACCTGGCAGTTCAGAGGTTAACAGTTCAAGTCTTACTTGAAGAGTGTTAAGATACAGGGAGCCGAGCTGAGCACAGCAGAGCTCCGCCCTCAGGTAACATGAGCAAGAAATACCTACTTGCAAGCCACTGAGATTTTCTGGTTGTGTTTTGCCTCGGCAAAAGCTAATTAATACAGAAATTGGTAATAGCCAGACTGCCAGGGTCCATATCCTTGTTCTGCCAGCTGTCTAACCTTGAGCAAATTACTTAACATCTCTAAGCTTCAGTTTTATCATCTACAAAATAAGACAACAGCACCTCATATCAATGAGATAATGCCACCTTGCTCTTTAAGGTACTCAGCACAGTGGCTGCCTTAGTGCTTAGTACAGCAAAAAACCTTAAATCTATCCTTGTATATGCCTCAGTTGCCCAAAATAGCACCTCTTCTTACCGCCTAGCTCCTCATCGTGACTTACTTTTCTTCTTAGCCCAAACACTTTTATTTATTTACTTGTTGATTCTGTCTGCCCTGTTAGGTTGTAAGCTCCATGAAGATGGAGACTTTTTTTGTTCACTGCTGTGCTTTCTAGGCAGTGCTAGCACATACAAACAGATGTCCAATAAATATTTGTTGAATGAATGAATAAATGTTAGCTATTATTATTACTTGGCAATTTCTATCCACCCTCTCTCCAATCTGCCTGGACCAGCTGCAGCTTCTTTTTAAATGAGGTGGGTAGGCCAGGAGGAAAGTCTCTTTCCCTAACTAGGGTAGCTGAAATCATAGCTTCAAAAGGAATATTAATCTCTTATAGGCTCTCTATTCAAGCTGTCACCTACTGACCAGTGGCATCTGTATCACCTAGGAGGTTGTTAGAAATGCACAATCTTAGGCCTCATCCTAGTCCTACTGAATCAGACTTGAATCCCCAAGTGACTCTAATGCACATTATAGTTTGAGAAGCACCGTATTGACCATTTTAAGGATTTTGGATTTTATCTTAACAGTAATGGAGAACCACTAAAATATCTTAAGTTGGAGATTATGTTATCAGATTTGTGATTTAAAATGATCACTCTTGTGTCAGAAACAGTGGTTGTCTCTGGCAAGGGAAGACTTTTGGCTGGGGACAGAGCTGGGACCTAGGCTTTTCGCTATATGCGCTTTCTCAGGCCCACTCTGATATTGTGGGCCCTGGCCAGCATGTAACCTGTCCACTCTGTCCTCTTACCCTAACCCCACTCTCAGACCTATACCGTGAAGGATGGACACCCTGCTCTCATATAAGGACTCTGTGCACACCCCACATACAGCTACCCCTTACCCACTCCCTGAGCCCAGGGGTGTGCCGATGGGCACTGTGTTCAGCCATAGGGAGGACAACCCATGTGCAGGCCCTGTGGGTGGTCTTAGCCCATTTGGGCAGACACCCCTGGGATTCAAGTACTTGGAACATGGTCTGGATGGGTAAATGCCCTAGGCTCTAGGCTCTCTGGACTCTTCACCTGTTGGAGGGATGCAGCTGGAAGAGGCCTACAGCATGTTCTCTAAAGTGCAGAGACCCCACTGTCTGGGTCTCAAGGGTGTAATGCCTTTTTCTACTTTCTATTTTCAAATGATATGAATGTATTTTGTTCAATGTGAATATGTTACCTGTATAAAAAAATAAATAAAATGGAACATTAAATTATAATAAAATAAAATCACATTGGCTCCTGTGTGGGAATGGATAGGAGGGGCAAAACAGTGGAAGCATGAAGACCAGTTAAAAGGCCATTGCAGTGTTTCAGCAGTAGTTGCTATAATGCTTGGACCAGCATGATAGTAATGAAGATGCAGTTTCAACTAGTTTTTCATTTAAATATTTCACTGCTATGTTGTTTAGATTGCATAAACTCAGTATTACTAATTTTTTTCTTTCTTAAAGAGTGTATGGGAATTAAGCCTTCTGGCTCTTGAATATTTGAAAGTGTTTTTACCCTCAGGTTTCATTATAGTTCACTAGAATTCTAGGTTAAAATCATTTTCTCTCAGAACTGTGAAGACATTGTTCCATTGTTTTCTAGCATCTAGTGTTTATAATCAGAAGTGTTATGCCATCTCAGTCTCGTTCTTCTTTATCAAACCTGTTTTTGTTTGTTTTATTTTACCTTTCTCTAGGAGCCTTGTTTTTCTTTTTTGTCCAACTTTTTTTTTTAAACCTGTTGAACAATTTAAAGAATAATGCAGTAAATACCACATACCCTTCACTTAGATTCACATATTAACATTTTGCCACAATGGCTTTCTCTATTTTTTTCTCTCCTTTTGCTGAACCTCTTGAAAGTTACAAACACCTCACCCCAAAATACTTTATCATGTGTCTCCTAAGATCAAGGATATTCTGGGAGCTTAAGATGTTTTTATTTATCCTTATATTTTTGAAATTTCATTAGTATGTGTCAGAACGTGTCTCTCCCGACCCGCCTTTAATTATTGATCCTTTGCACTTGGGCCCTTTCGATCTGAAGCTCAAATTATTCTTTTGTTCTTTCTTTTCTTCCATTACTTATCTCTGTTATATCTGTCCTTTTTGACCAAATGTTAAATAAGCCTTAAACCTTCATCTTGACCTTTTCCAGTATGTGCTTTCTTTTTTCGTCTTTTTACTTTACACCTTAGAGAGTTCCCTGAAGTCATCTGTCAAATTACAGATTTGCTCTTCAGCCTGGTTGTTATTCAGTGCTTCTATTGACATGTTTATTCAGCTGTCATGTTTTTAATTTTCAAGAACTCTTTTTTGTTCCTTTCTCATAACAACCAATTCTTGTATTATGAGTATTCTTTGTAATCTCTCTGAGGATGTCAATATGATTTTTAATTAGTTTCTTTTCCTCCCTGCTGTGTCAGCCAGGATCCTGGAAGGAAATGGACGGCACACTCACGTAGGGTGCCTGAAGACAGTTTAATGAAAGTGTAGGCAGAGTTAAAGGAAACCAACAAGGGATGATAAGCATTTTGGATAAGCGTTTGGAGTAGCTTTTTTAACAGCTGTTAATCTCAAGAGGCATGTTACTAGAACCTGATGAGATTTAGAGCTAGAAGGCTGCCTGCCTAACAGGAACTGTGGCCTTCAGGAGAGGAATGTACTCACTGTTAGCCCTCAGCCTGGCAGCAGGGGAAGTGGGGGAATGAACACCCTGTCCTCCTTCCTCTTGCCCTTCAACCTGTTAGTGCCTTGCATTGGAAGAACCTAATTAATTATATGTCAGATGGCAAGGGAACCCCATGATACAGTCCACAGAGGTGAGCATTTTGAAGCACAAAACAAGGTAGAGGAGGTCAGAGAGATGATTTGGAGAGGCAAATAGAGAACATCTGGCATACCTATATTGTGTCTATTTCATGCTATTTAGAAAGACATCTTGAGTGGATTGAGGCTGTGAAAAGAGTAGCCCTTTGGGCTGATCTGGTAGAAGGCAGCAGCAAAAATAAATTGCTTTGGTGAATAGTCAAGATGAGAGCAGTTGAGGGGGAAAAATTTCTCAAGATTTGAAGACTCAAACAAGAGAAGAGAAATGGAAGAGAAAAGTCTGGAGAGAGGATAATAAGATAGGGATATAGTCATTGGAATGAGGGTCTGCCAATATTCATATTTTCTTTGAATTTGGAAGACAGTCGTATTTAGGATCCAGTTTAAGGGAATTTTCTCTCTCCATAATTGTAACTCTTTTACCTCCAAAATGTTCATAAAAAACTTCTATACTCCGTGGCCACGTGTTAGTGATGTTTGGGGGATTAATGGTAGAGCGGGCACTGTGCAGGGGGAGCGCACTGAGAGAAATGTGGTACAGTGTAGAGGACCCCCCAGGGACAGTGACACAATCCCCTTATGCCCAGATAGATTGGATCTTTGTGAACGGGGAGGGGAGGTTGTGATGAGTGGGGAGACATTGAGGTTCAAGTTATTTTATTGAATAATAAGGGCTGCAGGGTAGTGGGGCATCCAGACTGCAGGCTCTTGGGGTTATATGATATTTTATTCATCAGAAATGCAACTAAATTAAATGATCTTAGAATGGAAGGTTTAAAAGAATATATTTTAAGTAAATCTGTCTAAGGAAACATAATTGATTTTGTTAATATTGCACCAGAATAGCCATGTCCAAGGAGGTAATGAGATGATGATAGCTTTTTGTGTTTTTTCCCCCAGATCTGAATGTTTCTTTTGTGTTCTGGCATCTCTTCACTACTTCAAATGTGATTATGTTTGCTGTACTCAAGTCTTCATTGACACTTGACCCAGGCAAATCCATTTTTCTCCGAATAGACTCTCTAAACCATTTAAGTTTAATGCTGTCTTTCACTATGGCAGTGTGTTCCCTTTTGGAGCAATCATTATTTCTTCTTTTATCTTTTAAAATAGTGTTTGTTTATATCTGTTAGTTATTCAAGTGATTTAGGGGTTTCCACTATTTTAGGTGTCTTCATGGACCCTTGCAGCCTCTCTTCCGCTTTGTGGCTTTAATTCTTGTTCCTTAGACTTAAGTTAACTGATTTAGAGTTGTATGACGTTCTTAATTTTATCTTATTAGGTTTTTGGTCTGCTTTTCATTGATTCTGATATTTTGGTGGTTCTGTAATAGATTTCCTAAGAATAAGCATTTAGCTTATTCCATCATCTTCCTAGAAATTTCCTTAGCTTTATTTTCTAAAATTAAATAACAGTTGGTAAATTTCTTGGGTTTCCACTCTGCCCCTAGGTTGTTTAAGCATTTTGCCATCATTTTTCATTAGTGGCTCCTTGAGTCTCCTCCAGGACGAGTTTCTTTTCTTCATATCACACCTTCTTGAAAATAGAAGGCTATCTCGTTGACTTCTTTTGCTTCATCTTTTATTAAATTTAAATGCCATTACATAATCTCAATGCTGTGATACATGTTCAGATCTTAGTTACTCAAATTGGTCAAATTTTCCTAAGGGAAATAGAATAGACCCACATATGAGTCCTACCTATTTTCTTTTTCATCCTGTCCCAGAAGGATTCACATGCCTCTCTTGCCCCCACTACAGGGCAAAAGAGAAATAGTAACCCCTCCACTCAAAAAACAAAAACAAAAACAAAAATACCTTAGAGACTTAAATCTGTGCTTCCTAAACAGGCTTGTGCTTGCTTCTCCCTCCATTAGGAAGCCACAGCAAAGGCAAGGGAGAAAGAGATATTGATAGAAATTGTAGGTTTGTATCTTTTTATCATCAGTTTACAGATATGTTATTAAGCCCAAAATCAAGATATATCACTAATCCCCAATCAGTGATCTAACAAAGGATTACTTGTCAATATATTACAATAGAAAAAAGGTGTACTACATTTTACTGTAGTAAAATATATTACTATATTTTAAAGAAAATTAATTATATTTTAAGGTTTTTTTCCGTGTTTAATAAATGGGCAGTATTTTGTGACATCAAGAATATTACTATCACTCTGTCCACAAGTATCTGGAAGGCAAATGTGTGATCCGGAGCCTTTTTTACACCTGAGTACATATGTATTTTATTTTGTGGCTTGCAGCCTTGTTCCTATAAGGCCCAATAATCTTCTTTTTTCTTTTTAGTTTTTTAATCCTCTAGTCATTTCATTCTACCTTTGAAGTTACTTCAGAAAGAAGAACGATTCTTCTTCAGAGTTTCCTCCCCATGTCTCCATGATCAAATAGAAGGGAATGTGTGAGAGGACAGTTAACTGATTCTTAAAACTAAATGGCTTTATATTTTAATTATTTAAAGAACTGTGAATTCTTATTTCTTTTAAAATTGAATAATAAAAAGAAACATCTCTGAAAATTGAATGAGTAAATGGAAATAGGAAAAGGAGAAACTAAATAACATTCTTATAAAGCTGAGAAGCATCATAATAAATAACAACATTGTTAAGGGAAAATAATATTTTTTATAAACCTGTAAGAACGCTGATAATGATAATGATTCTCAAATATGCCTATAGGTAAGGAAAATATAAGCTTATGAAAGTTAATAGATGTGGTAATAAGAGAATTAAAAAAGCGTTAATGAGCTATTAAATTTGGAGACTGAGGGAGAGATATCGAAGATAAGTGTAAATTTTAAGTTTAGCAGATCAGGAAGTTGGTCCAATAGCAGAAGTGGTTGGGGTAAATATTAGGAAAAATAACTACCCCAGTTATTTCATGTATCTTATTCAAATAATGCAATTTCTCATGTGAAAGGTAACCTATATGTCACACTTGATGAAAACTAAGAGCACACAGTACGATTATTGGTAACTATTTCTTTATTTTTAAATTGTCACAGTATATTAGGTTGTCTGAAGGCTTGCAGGCTGATAGATGGATGTCGAAAGTGTAGAAGAGAGGGCTGTTTGTTGTTGTTTTGCCTCTGTTACATAGGTGGAGATCACTGAGTGTTATTAGTTTATCACCACACAGATTTTGCCAACCTTAAAGTATATTATCAGTGGTGTAGACTTGTTTACACTTGATAGGCTCTGTGGTTTTCTTTCTAATATTTGATATTCTCTAAGCTGGTTAAAAAAAAACACTACTGATTATGACCCATGTTTGGTTTAACTATTGATGATGCCTTGTGGCTTTCAGATCTTGCCTTTTGTTCTTAAGTATATATTGTCCCTACGTCATTTTTTTATTTTGGTGGCAATTAGTCCATCTTGGGGCAGAGTATTGTCTATGTTGCTGAATCCATGATGCTTTGGGGTCAAGTAAACTTCCTCCCATTATAGCCTGATATGTGGCCTCAGTCACCTGTAGGTTTATTCACTCTGAGCTAACTCTGTAGTCATCCATAAGCCTTTATATATCATCTTGGCATACAATTCAAGAACATAAGGGTATAGCTGTTTGAAGATTTGGAATGATCATAGCCTATAGGTTAAAAAAAAAAGGTGGATAAGGAGGAACCCTAAAGGTTCGTAGATATCAAGCCACTTTAGTGACAAGGCTAAATATTAGTTCACTAAGATTCTAAGACTATTTCTTGATGATTTTATCATTCATTGTTAATTTCCACGTCATGAATTTCAATTCTTTGGATTCAAAATTATACACATGGCTGAATTTTATTTCTTCTATTTAATTTAGCATTGACATGAGTAAAGTAGAAGGCTGAAAGTTGGGGTGAATTAGAAGAAAACCTAAATTTCTTTGGTTTTCAAGGGTTTTTTCTCTTTAAAAGTATGACTTATGAGAGTTTTCCCCCCCTCCTTAAAATGCTTTATTAACTTCACAATATACAATGAACATCTCTGTATGCAAATGGTAAAGCTCCCTTCCTGAGGAATTTATAGCCCAGGTGGAAAGATGATCAGATTAGAAGATGTAACACAAGACTCGTCTGATACTAAGTACTATCAAAAGGTTAAATCAGCAAAGGTACACCAGGAATATTCAAAGGGAAAACAGCCATGGTCACAGTAGTAATCTCAGAGAATACCTCAGGATTCCAGGATTAGACAAATGTCATGACAATGAGTTCCCAGTAAGGATGCACAGACAATTCCTCAGCAGTGGTTCTCTAAACTTTCTCATGATTGCTCTCATCTCCTTCATGAACATTTCCGCTCATCCTCATCCCCTCCTGTCCATCATTGTCATTGAACTGCCCACTGGGTAAGGCCCATGGGCATTTGGGGCAAATCATTGGTCTATTACTTGCTGCAGCCTGCTGGCCTTCCCCCACCCCAGGCTTTCTCTCTTTTCTACATTCTTTCCTCTCCCTACTGGCTCTTCCCCCAACCCCAACTTGTTTTTGTTTGTTTTGGTGAGGAAGATTCACCCTGAGCTAACTTCCATTGCCAGTCTTCCTCTTTTTTCCTTTGCTTGAGGAAGATTAGCCCTGAGCTAACATCTGTGCTATTTTGTATGTGGGATGCCTCCACAGCATGGCTGAAGAGTGGAGCAGGTCAGCGCCAGGTCTGAACCCAGGCTGCTAAAACAGAGCATGGGGAACTTTGACCACTGGGCCACAGAGCTGCCTTTTCCCCACCACTTGTTTCTCTTTAAACAAGGAAGGTACAACTGAATGAGATCTGAAAGGAGTAGGTGGAGTTTATTGGGTGAACTGGGCCTATCCTGGCAGCTTCCTCCTCCTCTATCACGTGTATATATAGCACCCCCACCCTGGCTGATGGACATATTCCTGCCCCGATTCAGGCTAGAAGCCCTCCCACCCTCTATAGGGCAGCGAGGAACTGGGATTCAGGGCAGTGACCAGGCACCCAAGGGCTGCTTCTCCCTGCAGAAAGGTTTTATTGCTCATTCATGTGGTACAATTTCAGGCATCTTGTTCTCCCTAAGACGAGCTATGAAGTGCATTTCAGACTTTGGAGGTGAAAGGATCTTTAGTAATTTTATATTTAGCTTCATGTTTAAATTCATGTTATAATACTGCTATTTTTCTATCTTTCTTTCACACACAAACATACACAACTTTAAAATTCTTATATGTGATTTCCAGTGTGTTTTGGTCAAGGGCAAAATTCTATACATGGCCTGACATAATGTATCATTCAAATTGGGACATTATGAGAGGCTGGATTATGCCAGGTGGACAGGAGTAAACCAGGGTGAATAGCCACCACCCTCCCTATAAGGGCCCACATGGTGTGGCTGCTGCTGACCTCTGCAGCCTCGTCTTGCAGTGTACTCTTCCTTGCTCTGTATGGCCCAGGCTCACAGCCGTCTCCAGTTCCTTTTTCAAATGTGCTATGCTTCCAAATGCTTACTCTTACTAGAAAGGCTTCATATATCCTTTTCCCTCTCCCAGGGCAAAGAGTTCTCTCTTTTTCATCTAATAACTTTTCACCCAATAAACTTCTCCTACTCCTCTCAGACCTCACTCAGTTGTCCCTTCCTCAGGTAAGCCTTCTCAGACTTTCCTAACTGGATCCGTTCTCTCTTATTCTTCGGAGCACCATACTTTATCACATTTAGATCATTCTTGTCTTAATCTCTGTCCTCCACTAGAGTGAGGCTTCATGTAGGGAGAGGCCATGCCAGGTTTTCTCATCATTTATTTGTCCATCAGTAGGCACATAGTAAGAGCTAAATAAATATTTGTTAGATTAATTAATTTAAAAGAGGATGGTGAAGATCAAGTTTACTGCATAACACAAAATATTAGGCGAAATCAATTCTGATATGTCCCATTTAATTTTTGTTTAAAATAAATAATACATTTATAATTGAAAGTGTTCAAAGGTTTAGAATTTCTCATTTTTATATTTTGTATAAATAAAAAGTTCTAACACTTTAAATTTATTGAAAAAAAATTTGGGAGGGTGGGTCAAGGCTGTTTTTTCCTTTAACATGCCTTTCAGTTATTTAGGACAGATTCCACAGTGTGGAATCAGATGTGGTTGACAGAAGTCTCTATATTAGTTAGCTCATTGTTCTTTTTTCCTAAGGGAACTTTAAATTAGAAAAAACTTGCTGTTGCTTTAATTTTAGATTATGCACATTTTTAAATCAGATATACATCTGAATTGTGAATAATATGTATATTTCCAAGAGTTGAATGCATTTTTAAAGAAAATGTTAACTTTCTGTTATTAATGTCACATTTAATCACAAATTAAATCAAGGCTCATACACATTTATTGAATTAACGATTTAAATTTGTTTGATTTGAAGACAGCCTATCCTGATGGAAAGACTGGGAGGGTAAGTTAGAAAGAGCAGTGTATACTTTCCCTCTTGAGACATTGAAAGGTGCCTGGCATAAATTTAACACAGAGGGAAGGAAAAATGTGATTATTCCTGATTCTCTTGGTCACTTGTCTTGGGGGAAAAATTGCTACCTTCCAGTAGCAAATTTTCTGAGGCTTATTAGTGGCTCCATGACACAATCAGTACTGATCTCATTTAATCATAATTTAAATGAGATTAAATTATTCTGTGTAGTTAAAGTAGAGTGGAGCATCCTGCAGTTACTGGACTAATTATAGTCCTTAATGGCCTACTTTTTCTGACCTAAAAAGGTAAATGAAGGAGGGAATTGTCTTTGCCTTCGCGGGATTTTCCCTCTAAAAGAGATTAATTCACTGTCATTGCTATTTATTTTCACGTAACACTTTTCTAGAATCTTTATAAAATTCCCTAGTTCTGAACTAATCCATAGAAAAGGCAGAATGCTTCTTTTCCCATAGGAAAGAAGCCTTGGCAGATCAAATCAGGCTGCTTAGATCTCTCCCATTCTGATTAGAAATTATAAAGTTTTATAACCATGCTCTTTCAATAAAAGAGCCTAGATATAGATGGGATCTGTGTATCAGGAATGCACACATGAAACATTAGTTTAAAATTGCTATTATAACATTTCTTATAATACTTCTCTTAAGAGTCTCCTTTAAGTGTTTTAAATCTATTCCAGAGGGAAAAAACCTCAACAAATTATCCTTTGTTAATGTTTTATTTAGTGGCGGGGCTTTCCCCACAGATTAGGTGATGTTTACTCCTTAATATAAATGTATATGTGTGGTGTTGTTATTATTGTATATTAATGTGCATTGTTTAACAGAGGCCTAGCTTTGGTGTTTTCAGGCTGAGAACTAAAGTGGTGATTTGTAGAAAACCAAACTAGGTCAAAGAGTACCATGGTGTAGCAAAGGGGAAGTCCCTGAGCTTGCTCACATTGTCCTGCCTCTGGTGGAGTTCACTTTCATTGTTGTGGTCTAGGCCTGTCTTCCTGTGAATGGAAGAAGTACTCAAATTGCAGAAAAGTCTCAGGAATATTCATAAGCTATTTGTTAGAACAATATATTATTGTCAATTATTGGGAGGGTCTGTGGGGCGGCAAAGGAGAGAATAAAAATTAGAACTGAATTTAATCCTAAATTCCACAGACCAAAAGCAAAAATATGCATAAATATGATAACTTCTCTACATATAATGTAAGGAGTGCTGTGTGGGTCTCTGTGGGATGGGAACTGGTATTTCAAATTTTGCCTGCCTATTCTGCTTTTTTATATGTAGCTGTTGTTGAAGTGACCATGTTTTAGAATCAAGGAGCTATTCTGGGTTTTCAGTTCATGTCATATTTGTTCTGAACATATGCAATTGAATAAACATTATAAGCAAATCTACTAATCATTGGAATAGCAACTGTCCGGTTTCCGTGAAACACTATTTTGTGCCTGCTTGACTATGACTAAGCTACTATTAGAATCTAGGAGTATACTTCAGCTGGCTTCAAAGATCGTAGAATGGTTTTTACATCTCAGAGTTAAAATGAAAGTTTCTTAAAATTAAATTTTAAGAAATGGCCTCCTTGGGTTCGTTAAATGTTAAGAAGATATTAGGTACAAATTTATATATATGAAGTTATATAAATTTTATAAAACTCTATATTAAATTTGGTATTTCCTCAAATACAGTATACCTAGTATCTTGGATCATGTTATCTCTTAGAGCAGAAGGTTTATTTTCTGGCTAAATTTCCTTTCTTAGGTCTTCCCCCATCACCTTTTTTAAGGGCAAGAGACCCATGAGAACACTAAGCCTTTTAGAGCTCAGAGTTGCTGAGGTTATTTTCTATTCTTATATTTGCCAAGAATTGCTGACAACTTAAAAGCCGTCATATGAGTGAATACCAGTTGCCTCGATTGTTTGATGATTTTGGGTAAGTGTGGATCAGGATTTCCTGTAATTTTTCTTTCCCTTCTGGGGCTGTGTTGCCTCTATCTCTGAGCAATTGTACACTTGGAATGAAAAAACAAAGCAAGGTCACTGGGTCTAAATTACTTTTACCTCTGTGCCAAATGAAACTTTCCTTCTGTTACGTGTTACAGTTTCGGCATCTTTTGGCATCTAGAGAGATTTGCAGTTAGGAGAGGGAATGTGGAATTTTTAGGAGAGGAGATTTTTTTGAGCCGAAGCCTGACTTTTTCTGTGCTTCATTCAAGGTAGAGACAGCCAATGCCTGCTCTTTGGCTGAAACATGTTCCTAAGAATCCATATAACGCAGAGTATTGTAAGAGAAACCCTTTTTCCTATGGATTATATAATCCAGCAGTTTAGAATTCGTTCCTGAATTCTCTGTGTTTTGAATGGATTTTTTAAAAGGATACATCAAAGGAAGATTTATTTTTAAGAAGGAGACATTCTACTAAAGAATTGTAATTGCTTACTGAATGAAGGGGATAATCCTAGCCATTGCCTTTAAATACCAGGAGTGCCTGCAGGACAGCCTGGGTATTTTTTCTGGATCAAGAAATGAACAGCTGGGTTCCAGAAGATAAAAGAAGTATGAACTGAGTCGAGGCAGATCTTTGAATAAGAGGAACCTCTCTTTGGAAACTGTAATTGGGTTTTGGGAATTATTAAGTGTGTCAGTTAGGAATGTATTTGGCTGCAAATAACAGAAAACTTTACTATGTGGCTTAAACAGATAGAGGTCTCCTTCTATAAGAAATCTTAATTTACGTAGTCCAGAGCGGATGCTGATGCTCAACTATATTAATAATGACCCCCTACCTTCCTTAGAATGTGGCTCTCCTCTTCAAGGTCACCAAATGGCTATTATACCTGAAGGCATCACTGTATTTGTTATCTATTGCTGCATAAATTACCCCAAAACCTAGCAGCTTAGAACAACAAACATTTATTATCTTACACAGTTTCTTAGGATTGAGAATGGAGAGTGGTTTAGGTAGGAGGAACTGGCTCAGGGTCTTTCGTGAGATTGAAGTCAGGATAAGAGCTGGGCCTCTAGTCCAATAAAGGCTTGGTTGAGCTGGAGATCTGCTTCCATCTCACATGACTGTTGGCAGGAGGTTTTAATTCCTCACCACATGAACCGTTCTATAGGGCTGCTCGTGACATGGCAGTGGGCTTCCCCCAGGGCAAATGGTCCAAAGAGGCGGGGGAGCAGTCTTTTATAACCTAATCTTGGAAGTGAGATATCATCACTTCCGCCCCTGTTCTATTGGTCACACACCGTGATACAATATGGGAGGGGACTACACAAAGGTATAAATAGTGGGAGACAGGAATCACCGGGGGCATCTTGGAGGCTGCTTACTACATATCACAAATATATTTCTGTCAGTAAGAAGGAAAGGAAAGAGGCAGTGCTGACAGACTTCTGTTTCTGTCTCATTGGCCAGAACTGTGTAACATGGCTTCTCGAGGGAGGCTGAAAAGTCAAATCTGTAGCTTTTACAACCTCTGTCATAGAGACAGGCAGGGAAGAAAGGGGTGGGAAATAGAGTTTGAGCTGGCCTATTGTCCACTGTCTGCCACTACCAGGGTATTTGATGACTATAGCTACTTTTAATTTGCCTGTTTTGCCTATTCTTAGAGTTAATTAGCTCTCTAGGAGATTTAATCACTAAAAGTGTGAATAAGAAGAGCCCTAAAAATTTTTTTAAAAATTTTATTGAGATATAATTGACATATGACCTTATATTGGTTTCAGATATAAAACAGTGGTTTGAAATTTATGTATATTGCAAACTGATTACCACAATAAGTCTACTTACTATCTGTCACCATACATAGTTACAGAATAAAAAGAATTTTTTTTAATGTAGTGATTCCTCTAGTTGTTACAGAAATAAAGCTCTTACTGGTGGCTAGCTACCAGAAGATATCTGAAGTTTACTTAATTGTGAATCATAATATAGTTTATTCTGAGGAAATTTTAGATTATTTCCCCCTCTTTATTCTTTAATATTTGTTTGCACAAAACATTCTGACAGTAAAAATTCTGAAATTTGAAACTAAGACCAATGTCTATATTTTCGGACCTAAAAAGATAAATTTTTCTCTACAACAAACATTTATTGAGGACCTACCATGTATCATAAGCAATTAGATTAGTTACTTAGAAAATTTGGGGGAAATTTGAAATAATCTCTGCTAGGCACTGTTTCACTTAGTGATCTTTTCTTTTCTAATGATTACAAAATTTTTGAGAACCATATTGTTGATTGGAATAACTATATTTGTTTCCCATATATTCTTTCAGTAGTTAATACCAAATTACGTTTCTGAAAAATACCATACAGCTTGAAAACATGAGAGTAGAATTGGAACTTAAATTGGGGACCCAAGGCCTGGCCTGGTGGCTCAGCAGCTAAGTGCACACATTCCGCTTCGGCGGGCCCAGGGTTTGCTGGTTTGGATCCTCGGTGCAGACATGGCACTGCTTGACAAGCCATGCTGTGGCAGGCACCCCACATATAAAGTAGAGGAAGATGGACACGGATGTTAGCTCAGGGCCAGTTTTCCTCAGCGAAAAAAGGAGGATTGGCAGCAGTTAGCTCAGGGCTAATCTTCCTCAGGAAAAAAAAAAATGGGGACCCAAGAGGGATTGGAGTGGAGGGTGGAGGGAGTTGAATGCAAAAAATAAATTAAAGGGACGTTAGGACCAGAATTATCCTGCCCTCGCTCTCTTCTCTCCACCCAGAGACTGGGTAGGAAGAAGGTTCTCTCTGCAGAAAATAAGACTGAAGAGGAAGGGGCACCACATAGCCACTGGCAGGTAAGATGAGGATTGGTACCTAAAGCATCAAAAACTTATCCCATTGGGAGAGAGGGCTTGTTCCGTAAGTGTGCTGGAACAACTGTTCAATTACTTGGGTTAAAGAATGGACTTTGAACCTACCTCACACTCAGAAATATAACTGATCTTTAATTTGACCTCGAGTTAGGGAAGATCTTTTAAAGCATAAATACATGGGAAGAAACCTTTAACAGAAAAGATAGTTTTGATTGCATAAAAATTAAGTACATCAAAAAATACCATAAAATTACAATATAAACCACAAATTGGAAACAAAGTTACACCACGTATGACAAAAATTAATATTCCTAATGTATTAAAAGCCCTTAAAAATCAATAAGAAAAAGCAAAAGACAAAAATAGATGTTATAAATAAACAAAATTGCCAACAAATGTGCAAAAAGGTTCATCTTCACAATAATAGAAGAAATTTTTTAGGTGATTTTTTTTTTGCCTGCTGTATTGTCAGTTTTTTAAAAGTGATAATCCTCATGTAGGTTAGGATACACTGCATATAAATTGATGTAACTTATAATTTTTCCTATCTTTTTATTCAGAATTCCACTTAAAACAAAAATAATATTTCTTTACAATAGATCTCTAATGGAATGCTTCAACTATATTTTAAAAGGATTATAAAAATCAGATATAAAAATACTTGAAAGCTATATGTTTAAACTTTAGACTGTACTTCCTTCTATTGAACTCAGAAAATTAGTGAACTTATTGTTCCTTCCTCTCACCTCCCGTTTTTGTTAGTCAAATTATTATTTTATATTCTTAAGATTTTATGACATTTAGATTCTATTCCATAAGCATAACTCCCAGAGTTAGTGTTAGTTCTATATTTAGGTGAATTTTTGGTTCATCATTGATATGAATAATCAACGGAAAATTAAATTGACAATAATTTAGAACTATGTTCAGGGAATTTTAGCCAGACCCATCCCCCTTCCCAAAAGAAAACAAACTAAGAAAAAAGGAAAGAAAAGAAAACATCTTTCTGGTAATATTAAAAATGGAAAAATTAGCAAGGGAAAAATTGGGACAAGAAATGATCCCAAAATAAAGATGAAAACTACTAAAACTGTACAAAGTAAGTTTACCAATAAAAGAAAAGCAAATTTTTTTCATCACATTTGAGAAAGTTAGACTTGCTAAAAATAATGGCCATAGAAGACAACTCACATTGGCAGAACCTATAATTGATCAAATTTAATATGGATGATAAAATTTGATATGGATGAATCAAATCTTCATTGTAAAATTTATGGGAAAAGAATTTATTTCAATGAAAATAATTTCAAGAAAAAATTGAAAAAAATTGGATATAACGTAACTGTTATATAGATAAATTGATCATAGAATTCAGTTGCTTAAAAAACCACATTATAGATGAAATTCATTATTATTGGCATAATTAATAAAAATTCAGAAATACAGAGTCAAAAGATTCTGAACTTATGGGATTCAAAGGATTGCATAAATAACTGTAGTAACTGATCTGCATGTTAACAGAGATTACAAAAGATTTATTATCCAAGGGTCAAATCCATTGAAAATAACACAGTTTCTGCACAACATATAATCTTTTGTTTTTTAATTGGGGTAACAGTTTGTAACATTATTATAAATTTCAGATGTACATCATTTATTTTGATTTCTGTGTAGACTATAGCATGTTCACCACCCAAAGACTAATTACCATCTGTCACCATACACGTGTGCCCTATCACCCCTTTGGCCCTCCCCCGTCCCCTCTTTCCCTCTGATAACCATCAGTGTAATCTCTGTATCTATGTGTTTGTTTGTTAGTATTGTTGTTGTTTTTATCTTCCACTTATGATTGATGTCATACAGTATTTGACTTTCTCCATCAGACATATTTCATTTCGAATAATATCCTCAAGGTCCATCCATGTTGTTGCAAATCGCAAAATTTCACCTTTTTGTGGCGGAGTAGTATTCCATGTGTATATACCACATCTTCTTTATCCATTCATCCATAGATGGGCCCTTAGGTTGTTTCCAAGTCTTGGCCATTGTGAATAATGCTGCAATAAACGTAGGGGTGTAAATATCTTTTCAAATTAGTGTTTTCATGTTCTTTGGATAAATACCCAGAAGTGGAATAGCTGGATCATATAGTAGTTCTATTCCTAATTTTTTGAGGAATTTCCATACTGTCTTTTATAGTGGCTGCACCAGTTTACATTCCCACTAGTAATGTATGAGTGTTCCCTTTTCTCCACGTCCTCTCCAACAGTTGTTATTTCTTGTCTTGTTAATTACAGCCATTCTGACTGGTTTGTGGTGATATCTCATTGTAGTTTTGATTCGCATTTCCCTAATTAGTGATGCTGAACATCTTTTCATGTGGCCCTCTGTATATCTTCTTTGGAAAAATGTCTGTTCATATCCTCTGCCCATTTTTTGATCGGGCTGTTTGTTTTTTTATTATTGAGTTGTATGAGTTCTTTATATATTTTGGATATTAACCCTTTATCAGATATATGATTTGCAAATATCTTCTTCCAGTTATTAGGTTGTCTTTTCATTTTGTTGATGATTTCCTATGCTGTGCAGAAGCTTTTAGTTTGATGTAGTCCCATATATTTATTTTTTCTTTTGTTTCCCTTGCCTAATGAGACATGGTATTCAAAAAGATACTGCTAAGACTGATGTCAAAGAGCATACTGCCTATGTTTTCTTCTAGAAGTTTTATGGTTTCAGATCTTACATTCAAGTCTTTAATCCATTTTGAGTTAATTTTTCTGTATGGTGTAAGATAATGGTCTACTTTCATTCTTTTGCATGTGGGTGTTCAGCTTTCCCAATACCGTTTATTGAAGAGACTCTCCTTTCTCCATTGTATGTTCTTGACTCTCTTGTAGAAAATTAGCTGTCCATAGATGTGTGGGTTTATTTCTAGGCTTTCAGTTCTGTTCTGTTGATCTGTATGTCTGTTTTTGTGCCAGGACTGTGCTGTTTTGATTACTATAGCTTTGTAGTCTATTTTAAAATCAGAGGGTGTGATAATTTCACTTTGTTCTTTTTTCTCAGGAGTTCTTTGGCTATTCAGGGTCTTTTGTTGTTCCATATAAATTTTAGGATTCCTTGTTCTATTTCTGTGAAAAATGTTGCTTGGACTTTGATAGGGATTGCATTGAATCTGTAAATTGCTTTAGGAAGTATGGACATTTTAACTATGTTAATTCTTCCAATCTGTGAACCTGTAATATCTTTCCATTTCTTTGTGTCTTCTTCAATTTCTTTCAACAATGTTTTGTAGTTTTCAGTGTATAAGTCTCTCTCCTCTTTGGTTAAGTTTATTCCTAGGTATTTTATTCTTTTTGTTGCGATTGTAAATGGGATTGTATCCTTAATTTCTCTTTCTGCTATTTCATTGTTAGTGTATAGAAACACAACTGATTTTCGTATGTTGATTTTTTACCTTGCAACATTACTGTATTTGTTTATCATTTCTAATAGTTTTTTGGTGGATTCTTTAGGGTTTTCTACATATAAAATCATGTCATCTGTAAATAGTGACAGTTTTATTTCTTCCTTTCCAATTTGGATCCTTTTAATTTCTTTTTCTTACCTGATTGCTCTGGCTAGCACTTCCAATACTGTGTTAAATAAGAGTAGTGAAAGTGGGTATCCTTGTCTTGTTCCTGTTCTTAGAGGGATAATTTTCAGTGTTTCACCATTGAGTATGATGTTAGCTGTGGGTTTGTCACATATGGCCTTTATTGTGTTGAGGAGCTTTCCTTCTATACTCATTTTATTCAGTTTTTTTAAAAAAATTGTAAATGGATGCTGTATCTTGTCAAATGCTTTCTCTGCATCTGTTGAGATTATCATGTGATTTTTTTTTTTTTTTTGAGGAAGATTAGCCCTGAGCTAACATCTGCTGCCAATCCTCCTCTTTTTGCTGAAGAAGACCGGCCCTGAGCTAACATCTGTGCCCATCTGCCTCTGCTTTGTATGTGGGCTGCCTGCCACAACATGGCCTGATAAATAGTGCATAGGTCCACACTCGGGATCCAAACTGGCAAACCCCGGGCTGCCGAAGTAGAATGTGCAAACTTAACCACTGTGCCACCGGCTCGGCCCCATGAATTTTTTTTTTAGAGAGAGAGCCATAATCTCTCTCCCTCTTCATTTTTTTTCTTTTAAAGATTGGCACCTGAGCTAACAACTGTTGCCAATCTTCTTTTTTTTTTTAATTGCTTTTTCTCCCCAAATCCCGCCAATACATAGTTATATATTTTAGTTGTGGGTCCTTCTAGTTGAGGCATGTGGGATGCCACCTCAACATGGCCTGATGAGTGGTGCCATGTCCACACCCAGGATCTGAACCAGCGAAACCCTGGGCCACCAAAGCGGAGCACGTGAACTTAACCACTTGGCCACAGGGCCAGCCCTGTGAATTTTTTTTATTGAGATCATAGTAGTTTACAAAATTGTGAAATTTCATTTGTACATTATTATTTGTCCTTCACCATATAAGTGTGTCCCTTCACCCTTTGTGCCCTCCCCTCCCGACCCCTGTCCCCCTAGTAACCACTAAACTTTTTTTCTGGGAGTTTTTGTAGTTCTCTGTTCTTTTCTTCTTCTCTTGCTCTCTTCCGTTGTGATTTGATGGCTTTCTTTAGTATTATGTTTGGGTTCCTTTCTCTTTATTTTTTGTTTATTAGTTATAGGTTTCTGGTTTGTGATTACCATGAAATTCATACATAATAACCTACAGAAATAGCAATCAATATTAAGTTGATGGTTGCTTAAATTTGACTTCTTACTAAAAGCCCTACACTTTTACTCCCCCCATACACACGCACATTTTATGTTTTTGATATCATATTTTACCCATTTTGTGTGTGTGTGTGTGTGTGTGTGTATCCCGTAACTTCTTATCATGGAAATGGATATTTTTAGTACTTTGTCTTTCGACCTTCATACTAGCTTTATAGGTGGTTGATCCTCTACCTTTACTGTATATTTACCTTTACCAGTGATATTTTTTCTTTGATAATTTTCTTATTCCTATTTGTGGTCTTGTCTTTTCTACTTAAATAAGTCCCTTTCACATTTCTCGTAAGGCTGGTTTAGTGGTAATAAACTCCTGTAGTTTTTGCTTGTCTGGAAAACTCTTTCTCTCTCCTTCC
This sequence comes from Equus przewalskii, assembly GCF_037783145.1. Classification (NCBI taxonomy): domain Eukaryota; kingdom Metazoa; phylum Chordata; class Mammalia; order Perissodactyla; family Equidae; genus Equus; species Equus przewalskii. The sequence continues at coordinate 58,437,508 of NC_091839.1, read as the reverse complement.
ATTCTGAATGATACCCTTGCTGGGTAGAGTATGCTTGGCTGTAGGTGTTTCCCTTTCAGCACTTTGAATATATCATGCCACTCCCTATACAATCTTGTTATGTTAAGATTGTTGGCACATAGGGAGGTTATTCTAAGACTGTATCTTGGAAATGCCTTCTACTATAAACTTTCCTTCTGCCCTCACCTCCCACAGCCTGATGAACAGCCCAGGTTTTTCCAACTTATTCTCAATGGTATGTTTACTATTTCTCTTTCCATAACTCTGTGATACCATCATTCCTTGACTCTACTATGTCTGAAATCTGTGTCAACTTTCCCTGCTTCTAGCTCAGCCGTGGGGCCTCCACATGCCTCTGTATTAAATATCAGCTGATTGACCCACACCTGTTACAACCTAGCCCAAAGCCATTTTCTAGTACTCTCTCTTTGTAGAATCCTCTTCTGTAGTTGTACATCAGACCCAGAAGTAAAAAAACCAAACCTCTTTTGAATTTATCCACATTTGAGTTTGTTTTAAAAGGTATGTAAAAAGCCACCACTTTTATATTAAGACTTATTGATACAGTTATGATACGTCCAAGAAAATATTTTTAAAACTGAGAAAATATTCATCCTTCTATTCCTTGCTCCATTAAATCCAATCTTTGTGAATTTTCTTTCCCTCAAGTTTTTGAATTTCAAATAAAAGCAGTATAAATGTCTTGTGCCTTTTCATTTCATTTAGGATTGAAGCCAAAATCCTTAATGTGGCCTAGGAGGGCTTTCGTTGCTGGGTCCTGCCTATGCTTCCAGTCTCATCGTTGTGTTTCCCCCTGTTCTCTGTGTTCCTGCTTAGTTCACTGGCTTTGTTATTGTTGTTCCCTCTTTGATTCATCAAAGTCCTTCCTATCTCAGAGCCTTTCTCATGCTTCTCAGTCTGTGTGGAATATCCTCTCCCCATCTTCCCACTCCACATGTTTTATTAACACCTACTGACCCTTTATATGTCGGTATAAATGTTAATTAGGCTGGGAAATGGGATATGTCACATATGACTTCAGACTCTGCAGCCTTATAGTCTTGATTCCCCTCGCAGCTTGTTATTTACTGGCTGTATAATTTTAAGTAAATTATTTGACTTCTCTCTGAGCCTCAATTTCTTTATCTGTAAAATGGAGAAAATAATTCTGACCTATAAGATACTGTGATTATTAAGTGAGAAAATGAGATAAGCTGTAAAATACCCAACACAAGGCCTGACTAGAATTGCATAAAATACTTAATAAATGTTATATAAAGTTATTCCCAACCCACCTCCTACCTTCAGTTCCCTATTAAACACACACACACACACAAACTACTACCAAACAGCCTAAGTCAACTCCTTTTATTGTATAGAAACATATGACCACATACTTCTTATTCCTAACATTTACAACTTAAGTAAACTTGTGATTTTAAATTAATTTGTTGATTAGTCAATTAATGTCTACCTCCCTTGACTAGATTATAAGTTCTATGAGGGTAGAAGCTCTATAGTTTTGCTCACCATGTCCTCAGTACTTAGCCCACACTAAGCCAATAATAAATATTTGTTAAGTGGATGAACAATGAGTGAACTAGAGGTATATACTATCTCCTCCCAAAACAACATACTTGATGGTAATAATATTTCCTGTAGGATAGTCTTGCCTTTAAGCCTTTAAATCATAACTTCAATACCAATGACTAGAGAATAATCTAGTACCAGTACCTTACATAAAACTTGTTTGTCAGTAAAAATTGTTTTCAAGTCTTTTTGAATGTTTGACTGTAACAGTTAAAAAGTATTAAAGAAGACCTTTGTTTTCAATAACATTGGAAAAGGTTTACACTAAAAATACAAGTGTACACTGAAGGCTAGATAGACCGTTTTAAGTAAGGTTTAATCTCAACTGTGTAAGAATATGCGTGAGAGAGAATTTAAAGTAAGTATATCAGTATGTTAGTAGGGGCTTTCCTCTGAGTCGTAGAATTGTGATCAACTTTAATCATTTTATATTTATAGATAAATTTTCTACTTTCTTAGAGCAAAACTGTTAGTTTTATGTTAACAAAAAATATCTTTAAAACTTTCTTAAATATTTCTGAAATGTATAGGGGGATACTTTTCATTCATTCATTTATTCAACAAGAGTTTATTGAGCAGCTGCTAAGTGCCAAGCACTATTCTAGGCCGAGGGGATGAGGCTATAATAAGATAGGCAAAATCTCTTGTCTTCTGTGGATTTCCATTCTGCTATGTTGCAGCTACCTGTGTGACTTTGTTTGAAACTCTTCCACATCTTTCCTAAAAGCCATTGATGTTACATTAGTGTTTTATTTTCATCTTGTATTCAGTTACAGAAATAAAAAAAACCCTTAACTGCAATATCTAAATTCTTTGCAATTCTTCAACCCTTCTAATGTTTTTCATACCCTAGAATCTTATCTTTGACATAACAGTGCAGTGTAAAGGTGATAAGAGGGACCCAGTTTAATCATTCCTTGAAGGGTTACGTTTTCTCTTTCAAAGAGTCAATTCACATAGTGTTACTTATTACTATACAATGCTGAAGTTTGTCCAACTCCCTTAATGTTAAAAATAATCAGGGGCCAGCCTGGTGGCACAGCGGTTAGGATCGCATGTTCTGGTTCAATGGCCTGGGGTTCTCCGGCTCAGATCCCAGATGCGGACCTAGCACCGCTTTTCAAGCCGTGCTGTGGCAGGCATCCCATGTAAAATAGTGGGCATGGATGTTAGCTCAGGGCCAATCTTCCTCAAAAAAACAAAACAAACAAACAAACAAACAAAAATAATCAGATGATTTGTTATATTATCACTAAAGTAGCACCATTATAGTCAGTCTCAGTTCAGATGTTCAGTAAATAAGCAAAAACTTTTAAATCTTTCTAATAAAAGGTTCTGATTCTCTTTGAAATCTCATGGTACCCTCCTATTTCATAAAACCAACTTCAAAGCTACTGATCCAAAAGAATTTTTAAACCATTGTAAAACTGATCTCTGAAATGAGTTCCTTTGTTTCTAAACAGAAGTTAGTTTGTAAACCAGTTGTTTAGGACTCAGCCTGTATTTCTGTATATAGGCAGTATTAATATTTGGTGATTAGCTTCAAGGATCAGCTCACAAAAAGGTATTCAGCCCATTCTTACTTGAAAAGTTATGCTAATTGAACAATTTTTACCTTAACAAACTACCACTTATAATATTATTCCCATGGAAATGTATATTTTGAGGACCACATCTCCCCTACCTAAGCAGTAGAAGCTACGTCTTCTCCTTCTTAAGCCTCCCTGTTCTAGACTGGGATGTAGAGACTGGGAAGAGGAGATGGAAAGGCAGGGAGGCTAGTGATGAGTGATTATTTGTTGGCAGCATTATTTTATTAATTCCATATGATTACTAAAAGAAGACAACTCTCTTGAAAACGTGCTTGCTCTTGCTCTTCCTATGATCAAACCTGAAAACAGCGCATTTGCCCTTAGGCTTAGAAACTTTGGTTAAGGACTGTGTAAGTGTGGTGTTGTGATTTAGGAGAAGGGGGGAACCTTCTGCTGCTTGCTCATTTGTATAGACGGATTATTTGAAAGTTGGAGACTGCTTTGGTATTTGTCTGTCTCTCTTAGGAAGCTAATTTCATCAATCTTTTAGACCATTCCAACTAACTTTCCTCTTGCAAGGATTTTTATATATTTAAAGTCTATTTTTAAGATTTAGAGACTTGCCATACTGTCTATCCTTGACAAGATGGTAAATCTGTGAGTCACTATAAATTGAAATGACTTTTTTTAATGATTAAAAAAAAACCTCCGTGTGAGTTTTCTAGGCTGGGGATGTGGTCACTGCTCCCTGATAGATGCTGTTGCAGACAGACGACACCTCAGCTGATAATGCAGTTGGTCAGTTCTTGAGCAGCAACCAGTTGGGCCACTTACTGCTCTATTCGGATAAGTTTAGACTTGAAGTTTCTCCCTTCCACTGGCTGTCTCTGTCATTTGACTAGAGCAAGGTTGTGACATGCCACAAAACCTGCTGAAAATTGAAAAAGTAGTTAAGTCAGATGCCTGATAACCAGTTTGGCTTTTTCACTGAATTGGCCAATATTTTTACTTCATATACACAGAGTTTTAAAAATCAATTGTTCCTATACTTATCACCTTTTCGTTATTCTTGTTTTTGTTTATTGTATTTTATAACATTGTTTTATTTATGACTCTTCACTTTAGAATTTCTTTTAAAGGTTTTACCCAGATTTCAAACCAAAGTCAGACATGTAGTTTTATCTATGTCTTCTTCTCCGGGTATTTATATTTGTTTTGACATTTAATTCCTATGATGCAATTTACTTGTTGAAAAATTTTTTAAAAGTTTTATGTAAATTAACTTTCTTTCAGTTCTATTTTATTAAAATGTATATTAATATAATATATAATTGACTTCAATATGATATGTTAATATGTAATATATTAACGTAAATAATAATATATCCACTTTCCTTTTTTGATACCAACTTTTCCCGCCCTGATGTGCCAAGATGTTTTCAAAGTCTTGCAGAGATTATGGCTATCTATTCATTTATTCATACATTCACACATTCTGCAGATGTTTGTGGAAGGCCAGCTCTGTGCAAAGAAGTGTGCTAAGCAAAAGGGATACAAATACTATGTTCCAGTCCCTGTCCTTAAGAGACTTACTGTTTAGTGGAGAATGGAGAAGTAAACAGTCGAAATGTTTTAAATACTCATTCCCTCACTTTGTATAGCTCTCAGCTTCACAAATTAGAGTATGATTACAGCCTGGGATCTGTGACTATATGTCAGGGGAGTATATGTTTGGCAGGCCATAACTTGAGTCTATTGCCTTTATTACATGTAAATTTTGAATCATGTGACCAGTGATTTGGGTTTTGTTTTCTATTTATAGAGTTTGCCATTAATAATTAATGCCTCTCTTATGGAATACTTCTATTTGTACCTCAGCAAATGCACATTTTCCTCTTGTTTGCCCTACAACCCTTTTGGTACACTTAGAAGTTGATTTCTTTTTCATTGATAGTACCATTTCTCGGTGTTTTAAATTGGAATATATCTTGCCTAGTGAAGCTTTAAATTATTATTTTAAGTTTCTCCCAGATTAAGTGCTCTCATCTAACATTTGTTTGGAATCATGCCACTGCCAATTCTATGCCAACTGTATTGTCCTTTCCAGTATGATTTCTGTAGTGAAGTCTGCATATCGTCTTTCCCACCTAGAATAAATGCAGCATATCTTCCTGGAATTTAAAATGGGGTGGGGGGAAGAAGGGAAGGGCAGGCCTGAGAAAGAGATAGGTAATTTAACTGGTAACTAATTTAAAACATTATTTTAGGTTAAAAATAAAGCTTACCTATATTAAGGACTAAGGTATAAAATTTCACATAAAGAATTGTCCTACTTGTGGCCGGTTACTCTTGGGTTGGTTACCACTTTATCCCATATGGAAGGTGTTCTCTCCCCTCAGATGTTAGAGATGCCTCTGGAACATTTTGAGAGGCCCTTCATATTTAATCTTATCAATGTGTTTATGTTAAAGGGAGAGGCTAAAGAAGGTGGATGCCTTTGCAGAGCATACCCTTATTTCCTAGATAGTCCTTATATCTTAACAGCAGTCCTTTAGAAGTAGTCCCAATGCTTTTGTTGACTAAACCCAGTGGAGCAGTACTAATGCTACAAATCTCAAGTCAAATAGGCAAGGTAAGTGGACCAATGTTTCAGGTTGGTGGATCCTCAAATCATTCACCTGTGGTAAACTGCCTGCACCACCTATAAGCAGGGCCATTTGGGGGCAACTGAGTGTTTATTTAGGCCTTTGTGGCCTTGAAAGACATAAGATTAAGGGGGGCCCATTTATGAAGGACATTCTTCTTGTCACTGTTTCAGTGAAAGCTGAGAGCAAAAATATTGCATCCGAGTTTTTAGACCTTGTAAAGCTAACATTTTTTACTTCTTATGTTCCATAGTGTGTGAATTATTGAATGTTGAGGCATTGGTTTTCCTTTTAGAGCAAAGGATGGGATACACTTTTTTCAATCCATACAGTTTCAAAATCAAATTCTTATTTTCATTCAGAGTTCTTTTACATCATGCCTTACATTAATTTGTTTATTTCAGAAACAGTTATTGAGTATCTACTCTGTGCACTGGGGAAACAGATAAGGCGAAGTCCTCACTCTCAAGGAGGTCACAGACAGGGGGATGAGATAGGTAAACAGGCAGTTGTATAGCATCGTGATAAGTGCGCTGAAGGGAGGTTCTACAGAGGGCTGTGGATGGGTGGAAATGAGGGGACAGAAAGGGAATGGTCAGCAAAGGCTCTGTAAAACAGTAAAGCTTTCAGTGGCTCCTGAAGCCTGAGTGAGAAGTAGCCGGTTGAGGTGGGAGGTAAGGTGCTTTACTCAGAGAGATTAGTTTGTACAAAAGCACAGAATCATGAGATTACCATGTCTGAGAAACTATAAGTTGAACTCAGTAAGATTGGAGAGATAGGAAGAGATAAGATCCAGAAGGGAATTGTATGCCATATGAAGAATCTGGATTTTATTTTGAAAGTTAAGGGGAACGTATGAAGGATTGTAACATCATCAGATCTACAATTTAGAAAGATTACTCCAGCATGGAGAATAGGCTGGAATGTAGCACAGACAATGAGACAGAAAGGAGGCTGTTGCTGTAATACAGGAGAGACATGGACAGAGACTAAATTTATGGGGTTGGGGTTGAGGGTAATGGGATAGATTTGACAGTTTTTAGGATGTGGAATATTCAGAAATTGGCAAGAGGTTAGTAAAAGAGTCAGAGAAGCCAAGGCAAGGACTTGTAGGTTTCTGCATTGAGCAATTAGATGTATAGTGAGGCCTTCATGGAGGTAGAGAATATAAGAGGTAGTAGTATAGTGGAATGGATCAGGGGAAGGTGATGAGTTTGGCTTTTTATGTGTTGGATTTGAGAAAGCTATAGGATATCAAGGTGAAATATCTTAGGTGGCTGAGTAAACGGGTCTCAAATTCAGAAGAAAGGACTGAGGTGTAATTACAGCCTTGATCAATGTTCATTGTTGAAGTTATGCAAGAGTGAGATCACCCAGTGAAAAGATAGGCAGTCAGAAGAAGGTTGAGGATGGATGGAACATTGGAGAGTGTCTATTTAGAAGAAAACAACAGAGGAAGAAGAATCCATAAAGGAGATTGATATTGAGTGGCCAGAAATAGAGGAAGAAACCTGAGGATATTATCCCAGATACTAAGGGAGGAGAGATTTCAGGAAAGAATTGGTCAACGATGTCAATTGTGGAAGAAGTGAAGTAAGATAAGACCTGTATGTTATTAATGCCTGGGCTGGAGGTAAAAGAAAGAAGCAGTGGGGCAGTGCCTGAAAGACCTGAGAAGAGGAAGACTCTGAAATAGCCAACAGATATTCATTGAAAAATATGGCGGGCAAACTTGCAAACAGTAGCTGAAATTGGGAGGAATTTTGCTCATTCCAAATTAGGTGAGTACAAGAGGTCCACTGTAAGTAGAGGGAACTGAAGAGGCTGGGGCAGTATAGCTTTTATGAACTCTCAAAACCCACCTTTCTGTGGTGGCTTCTTTCTAGGATAGAATCCCATATCGAGGAGCATTTGCTGGGAGTGGAATAAAAATTGAGCAGAATAGGGCAACAGAGATGAAAAGAAAAGAAAGTCTATGGGAGAAGAGAATGGAGACCAAAATCTTGCAGAAAGCAAGCTGCTGTAGTTTGAAAACTACACAAAAGCAACAGAAAAATGAATTCCATGAAGTTAGAAAATCTGTCCTGACCCTATCTCATTCAAAAAGTTCAGGAAAGCTAATTTCACATAAAAATGAGCAATATGCAAAGTTTATAATAAGAAAAAAGAGAATAAGGAGTTGAATATCTCTATAGATAATGAAAGCATGCTTGAAAGATTAGCAAAATACTATAACCTACTATTTCAAGATAAGTTAAAAGACATTAAAAAAATGATTTAAAAACTGAAAGAACACAAAAATCAGAATTAGAAAAACTAAGAAGTGAGGTAACATAACTCTGCTAAGAATTAGAAGTAAAAGAAAAAATCATTTCAAGAAATTTTAAACTAGAAGGAACACAAGTCCAAATAAATAATGCCATAGGAGAAATAGAAGGTGAAAAAGAAGAAAACTTTAAGCACAAAAAAGAAATGAAGGGGCTGGCCCTGTGGCTGAGTGGTTAAGTTCAAGTGCTCTGCTTCAGCGGCCCAGGGTTCGCTGGTTCGAATCCTGGGCACAGACCTACACACTGCTCACCAAGCCATGCTGTGGTTGGCATCCCACATAGAAGAACTAGAATGACCTACAGCTAGGATATACAACTATGTACTGGGACTTTGGGGAGGGAAAATAAAAAGAGGAGGATTGGCAGCAGATACTAGCTCAGGGCCCATGTTCATCACCAGAAAAGAAATGAAGAAAAACTTTAAAAGGATTTGTGAGAAGTGACAGATATTAAGGATAGGCAGAGAACATCCAACATACAGATAATAAAAGCCACTGAAGAAGAAATCAGAGCAGGGAAACAGAATGAATACTAAAAACTACAATTCAAACAAACTTTCCTGTAATTAAAAAAGAAAAGAAACTACATATTGAAAGAACATAATGTGTGCCAAAGAATATTAACCCCAAGTGACCATTACCAAGACATGGTCAGATTAATTTATTAGGGCAAAAATTAGATTATCATTAGACTTCTCAACAGCAATACCAGAAGAAAATAAAGCAACGTATTTAAGACACCCCAAGAAAGAAAGTGTGAGCCAAGGATTTTCTAACTTTGTTATGAACAACAAACTGTTATCAATATGTAAGGGCTCAGAGAATCTATTTCCTGTGATTCTACTTCCTGTAGAATCTACTTGAAAATGAGCTTCAGACTACCAAAATGACTAGAGAGGCATCAGCTAGGTGTGCTTATTACTACTATCATGTCATTCATTGCTTTTAGGCCCTCTTCGCAGACAGAGCAAGGAAATATGTATGTGTAGACTAACCTGTCTATATGCATATATCTATACATATTTCTGGAGGTAACCATCTCTATCTATGTTAAGCTAAACATGAGTTTGTAGTGACATCTCTAACTCTACTCCATTACCCCGTGGATCATTCTAGATTCCTTTCCATATTTATCTGTAAATTCTCACTCCAACAGCGAGAAATCTGGCTCACACCATCTGCCATGCATTTACTTAATTATTCAACTTCAGTATATATGTCTAGTAGTGTCAGAATTGTTAACCTGGACCCCTGTGGGAAACTGCTTTATCAATGAGAGTACGGTGCTTACATGCTGTTCCTTTTGCTTTACTTTTATAGACTCATTTTCATTACTTAGGTCATCATATTTTCCTCTACTCCCTTCAGTGAGGTTGTTTCATACATTGGTAATTCAGTTAGATTCTCTTGTTAGATTCTGCATTCCTTCCTGGGATTCTAAATAATTTTTAAAACTTTGTATTCGTTAAATTTTTCTTTCTGTGCTGTAAAGGTCTTCAGGTTTTCAGAAATGCGTAATGTCATGTACCTGCCACTGCAGTGCCATACAGAATAATTTCACCACCTAAACATCACCTGTGCTTCACCCATTCAACCGTCCCCTCTCCCTCTTCCAATTTCCCTTTTCCAGAATGTCACATAATTGGGATCGTACAGTATGTAGCCATTTTGGGCTGGCTCTTTTCACTTGGCCATTTTCGTTTAAGTTTGTTTTGTTTTAGTTTCAGTCAAGCCCTTTTGTAGTTTGATAGCTTATTTCTTTTTATCACTTGGTATTCCATTGATACTTGTACCACAGTTTGTTTATCCATTCACCCATTCAAGGACATGTTTGTTGCTTCCCGTGTTTGACAATTAAGGATAAACCTTCTATAAACATTCATGTGCAAGTTTTCAAATAAGTTGCATAAAAGCCTGGGAACATGACTACTGGATTCTATGGTAAGATTATTTTTACCTTTTTAAGAAACTAGGAAACTGTCTTCCAAAGCAGCTGTACCATTTTGTATTCCCACCAGCAATGAATGAGAGTTTCTATTGCTGGACATCCTCACCATAATTTGGTATTGTCAATTTTTTAAAATTTTAGTCATTCTAATAGGTATATAATAATATCTCATTGTTTATTTTAATTTGCAATTCCCTAATGGCAAATTGATGTTGAGCATTTTTTCACATGATTTTTGCCATCTCTTTATATTCCTTGATAAGATATATGTTTAGGCCTTTTGTCCACTTTTTTTTTTTAATTTGAGTTCATAATAATTGACAACATTGTGAAATTTTGCTTGTACATTATTTCTTGTCTGTCACCATATAAGTGCTCCCCTTCACACCCAGTGCCCTCTCCCCACCCCCTTCCCCTGATAACCACTGAACTGTTTTCTTTGTCTGTGTGTTTGTTTATATTCCACAAATGAGTGAAATCATGTGGTGTTTGTCTTTCTCAGTCTGGCTTATTTCACTTAGCATAATTCCATCTAGGTCCATCCATGTTCTTGCAAATGGGATCACTTTGTCTTTTTTCTGGCTGAGTAGTATTCCATTGTATATATACACCACATCTTCTTTATCCAATCATCAGTTGATGGGCACTTGGATTGTTTCCATGTCTTGACTTTTGTGAATAGTGCTGCAATGAACACAGGGGGACATATGTTACTTTGGATTGTTGATTTCAAGTTGTTTGGCTAGGTACCCAGTAGTGGGATAGCTGGGTCATATGGCAGTTCTATTTTTAGTTTTTTGAGGAATCTCCATACTATTTTCCATGGTGGCTGCACCAGTTTGCATTCCCACCAGCAGTGTCTGAGGGTTCCCTTCTCTCTACACCCTCTCAAATATTTCTTATTTTTAGTCTTAGTGATTACAGCCATTTTCACAGGTGTAAGGTGATATCTTAGTGTAGTTTTGATTTGCATTTCCCTGCTGGTTAGTGATGTTGAACATCTTTTCATGTGTTTATTGGCCATCTGTATATCTTCTTTGGAAAGATGTTCATATCCTCTGCCCATTTTTTGATCAGTCTCGTTTGTTTTTTTGTTGTTCAGTTGTGTGAATTCCTTATATATTACGGAGATTAACACCATACCAAACATATGATTTGCAAATATTTTCTCCCACTTGGTGGGTTGTCTTTTTGTTTTGATCCTACTTTCTTTTCCTTGCAGAAACTCTTTAGTCTGATGAAGTCCACTTCTTTATTTTTTCTTTTGTTTCCCTCGTCTGAGGAGACATAGTATTCAAAAAGATCCTTTTAAGTTCAAGGTCAAAGAGTATACTACCTATATTATCTTTCATGAATTTTATAGTTTCAGGACTTGTCTTCAAGTCTTTGATCCATTTTGAGTTTATTTTTGTGCATGGCATGAGATAGTGGTCTACTTTCATTCTTTTGCATGTGGCTGTCCAGTTTTCCTAACATCATTTATTGAAGAGACTGTCTTTTCTCCATTGTGTGTTCTTGGCACCTTTGTCGAAGATTAGCTGTCTGTAGACGTGCATTAAAAGAATAAAAGAATAAATTAAAGTTAGATTTATATAAATATTAAATTAAATAAAAAGAATAAATAACAATTCTTTTAGTTTATTCTTCCAATGCATGTGCATGGACTCTCTTTCCATCTCTTTATGTCATTATCTATTTCTTTCAATGATGTCTTATAGTTTTCATTGTGTAAGTCCTTCACCTCCTTAGTTAAATTTATTCCTAGGTACTTTATTCTTTTTGTTGCGATTGTAATTGGAATTGTATTCTTGAGTTCTCTTTCTGTAAGTTCATTCTTAGAGTACAGAAACGCATCTGATTTTTGTAAGTTGATTTTGTACCCCGCCACTTTACTGTAGTTGTTATTTCTAATTGTTTTCTGATGGATTCTTTAGGGTTTTCTATATATAAGATCGTGTTGTCTGCAGTGAGAGTTTCACTTCTTCACTCCCTCCTTGGATTCCTTTTATTCCTTTCTCTTGTCTAATTGCTCTGGCCAAAACCTCCAGTACTATGTTGAATAAGAGTGGTGATAGTGGGCATCCTTGTCTTGTTCCTGTTCTCAGAGGGATGGCATTCAGGTTTTTCCCATTGAGTATGACGTTGACTGTGGGTTTGTCATATATGGCCTTTATTTTTTGAGGTAATTTCCTTCTATTCCCATTTTGTTCAGAGTTTTTATCATAAATGGCTGTTGCATCTTGTCAAATGCTTTCCCTGCATCTATTGAGATGATCATGTGGTTTTTACTCCTCATTTTGTTAATGTGGTGTATCACATTGATTGCTTTGTGGATGTTGAACCATCCCTGTGTCCCTGGTATAAATCCCGCTTGACTGTGTTATATGATCTCTTTGATGTATTGCTGTATTCAGGTTGCCAATATTTTTTTGAGGATTTTTGCATCTGTGTTCATCAGCAATATTGGCCTGTAGTTTTCCTTTTTTGTGTTGTCCTTGTCAAGCTTTGGTATCAGAGTGATGTTGGCCTCATAGAATATATTAGGAAGCATTCCATCTTCCCTAATTTTTTGGAATAGTTGAGAAGGATAGGTATTAAATCCTCTCTGAAAGTTTGGTAGAACTCCCCACAGAAGCTGTCTGCTCTTGGGCTTTTATTTTTTGGGTTGCTTTTGATTACTGTTTCAATCTCTTTACTTGTGATTGGTCTATTCAGATTATCTATTTCTTCTTGATTCAGCTTTGGGAGCATGTAAGAGTCTAAGAATTTATCCATTTCCTCTAGATAGTCCATTTTGTTGGCATATAGTTTTTCATAGTATTCTCTTATAGTCCGTTGTATTTCTGTATCTGTTGTTATTTCTCTTCTTTCATTTCTAATTTTATTTATCTGAGCTTTCTCTCTTTTTTTCTTTGTAAGTCTGGCTAGGTGTTATCTTCTCAAAGAACCAGCTCTTTGTTTCATTGATCCTTTCTACTGCCTTATTTGTTTCAATAGCATTTATTTCTGCTCGTATTTTTATTATTTCTCCCCTTCTGCTGACTTTGGGGTTTGTTTGTTCTTCTTTTTATGATTCAGTTAGGTCGAGTTTGAGATTGCTTTGTTGGGATTTTTCTTGTTTGTTAAGGTGAGCCTGTATTGCGATGAATTTGGCTCTTAATACACCTTTTGCTGCATCCCATATGAGTTGGTATGGTATGTTTTCATTTTCATTTATCTCCAGATATTTTTTGATTTCTCCTTTAATTTCTTCAGTGATCCATTGCTTGTTCGATAGCATGTTGTTTAGTCTCCATATCTTTGTCCCTTTCTCAGCTTTTTTATTGTAATTAATTTCTAGCTTTATAGTATTGTGATCAGAAAAGATGCTTGTTATTATTTCAATCTTCTTAAATTTATTGAGGCTTGCCTTGTTTCCCAGCATATGGTCTATCCTTGAGAATGTTCCATGCGCACTTGAGAAGAATATGTATTCTGCTGGTTTTGGACAGAATGTCTATATATGTCTATTAACTCCAACTGGTCTTGCTTTTCATTTAATTCCACTATTTCCTTGTTGATTTTCTGTCTGGATGATCTATCCACTGATGTGAGTGGAGTGTTGAGGTCCCCTACTATTATTGTGTTTTGTTAATGTCTTCTTTTAGGTTTGTTAATAGTTGTTTTATGTACTTTGGTGCTCCTATGTTGTGTGCATAGATATTTATGTGTTATTTCTTCTTAATGGAATGTCACTTTGATCATTATATACTGCCCCTCTTTGTCTCTCTTTACCTGTCTATCTTGATGTCTACTTTATCTGATACAAGTATTGCAATACCTGTTTTCTTTTGTTTGTCATTAGTTTGGAGTATCATCTTCCATCCCTTCACTCTGAACCTGTGTTTGTCATTGGAGCTGAGATGTGTTTCCTGGAGACAGCATATAGTTGGGTTTTATTCTTTACTCCATCTGGCCACTCTGTGTCTTTTTATTGGAGAATTCAATCCATTTATACTTAGGGTGATTATCAATATATGAGGGCTTAATGCTGCCATTTTGTCACTCATTTTCCAGTTCTCCTGCATTTCCTTATTTCTCGTCCCGTGTATTTTGGTCTACCAATCAAGTTATGTAGTTTTTTATGTTGTGCTTCTTTGTTTTCTCCTTATTATTATTTGTGTCTCTGTTCTGCTTTTTTGTTTAGTGGTTACCATGAGGTTTGTATTCAAAATCTCATGGATAAGATAGTACCTTTTCTGATGGTGTCTTATTTCCTTAGACTAAACCGATTCAGTCCCTTTCCTTTTTCCCTCATAAGTTGTTTTTTCTCACATCTTATTCCATCTTGTGTTATAAGATTTTGGTTAAAATGACAAGATTATCTTTGTTTTTGGTGTTTTCCTTCCCTTTGTCTTTAATGCTATGCTTGAGTATTTGCTATCCTGCTCTGATTCTATCTACCTATTTATTTCCTTACTCCATGCTTTGTAACCTCTTTCTCCCTTTTTTTTTTCATGTATGAGGGATTTCTTGCAGGGGGGTCTTGTGGCTATGAACTCCCTTAGCTTATGTTTGTCTGGAAAAGTTTTTATTTCTCTATCGTATCTGAAGGATATTTTCACTGGATAGAGTATTCTTGGCTGAAAATTTTTGTCGTTCAAAGATTTGAATATGTCGTTCTAGTCTCTCCTAGCCTGTAAGGTTTCTGCAGAGAAATCCGCTGAAAGCCTGATAAGGTTCCTTTGTAGGTTATTTTCTTCAGCCTTGCTTGCTGCCTTTAGTATTCTTTCTTTGTCATTCACTTTTGCCAATTTCACTCCTATATGCCTTGCAGTAGGTCTTTTTACATTGACATATTTAGGAGATCTGGTAGCCTATTCCACATGGATTTCCATCTCCTTCCCTAGGTTTGGGAAGTTCTCTGCTATTATTTCTTGGAACAAGCTTTCTGCTCCATTCTCCTTCTCTTCTCCATCTGGAATACCTATAATTCTTATATTGCATTTCCTAATTGAGTCAGATATTTCTCAGAGACTTTCTTCTTTTCTTTTTAGTTTTAGTTCTCTCTCCTCCTCTATCTGGAGCATTTCAACATGTCTATCTTAAATTATGCTGATACATCCCTCTATGATGTCTACTTGAGCCTTCAGGGAATCCATATTTTGTTCCATTGTGTCTTTTATCTCTAATATTTCTGATTGATTCTTCTTTATAGTTTCAATCTCTTTTGTGAAGTAGCTCCTGAACTCATTGAATTGTTTTTGTATATTCTCTTTTAACTTGTTCAGTTTTTTAATTACAGCTATTTTGAATTCTTTGTCATTTAGGTTACATATTTCTGTATCCTCAGGACTGATTTCTGGGTACTTGTCAGTTTCTCTGTGGTATGGAGATCTAATACAATGTTTGATATTGCTGTAGGGAGTGGCTCTGTTTTTTCACATCCTGGTGTTATTTGGTCACAGTTACCACCTATCCCCACTAGGTTGGGGTCGAGGGCTGCATATTCTGAGCCCTCTGCCTTCCTTGAGATCCCAGGCAGTGGAGCCAGGCTGGAGGTGGGAGGAGGGGCACTTTCTCCTGTGTGCTCTTGGGGTTTTCTTGCTCTGCTCTTGCCAACTGCTCTCCTGGGGTGTTGGCTTGATAAGGTCACCCCCCACCAAAAGCTTTCCCCCCACTACAGTGCTTCCCTCTAGGCTGCAGCGGCCTACCGGGGATCCTTTATGCTCCTGTGAATGAACATCCCCTCCCCCATTCCTTCCCTCTTGGAGGCCTCCCGTGGTCCTGAGTCACAGTCTTTAGGGGAGGGAGTGACGTTTTCTCTTACCCCATTGCACCTCCTCCAAGGAGGGGCTCCAGCCTCTCCACCCTCCGTCGTATGGCTGCATTGGTCTCTCTGATGTTTTTTGTGTTGTATTTGGATGTCCTCTGTTGGAATATGAATGTCCTTTCGCTGTTTGTTGGAGAGGAGAGATTACTGGAGAAGCTCACTCCACCATGATGCTGACATCACTCCTTGTCCACTTTTTAATTGGGTTGTTTGTTTTCTTATTGTTGAGTTTTAAGAGGATTTTTTTGATATTTCAGATAGAAGTCATTTATCAAATATGTGTTTTGCAAATATTTTCTACCATTCTGTGATTTATCTTTTCATTTTCTTAAGAATGTCTTGCGCAAAACAGATTTTATTTCTAATAAAGTCTAACTTACCAATTTTTTTAATGGATTGTGCTTTTGGGATTGTATCTAAAAAGGCATCACCAAATCCAAAGTCATCTGTGTCTTCTTCTATGTTTTCTTAGAGAATTTTGTATAGTTTTCTGTGTGACATTTAAGTCTTGATCCATTTTGAGTTAATTTCTGTGAAAAGGGTAAAATACGTGTCTTAAATTCTTTATTTTCTTTTTCTTTTTTTGGCATATGGATGTCCAATTGTTCCAGCATCTTTTGTTTAAAAGGCTATCCATTCTTCATTGAATTACCTTTGCTTCTTTGTCAATGGTTAGTTGCCTATGTTTGTATGGGTCTATTTCTGGGCTCTCTACTATGTTCTGTTGACTATGTGTCTATTCTTTCACTAATACCGTGCTGTCTTGATTACTGTAGCTTAATAGTAAGTCTTGAAATCAGGTAATATGGCTGATCTTCAGTATTGTTTTGGCTCTTCTAAGTCTTTTACCTTTTCATATAAACTTTAGAATTAGTTTGTTGATATCTAAAAAATAGCTTGCCAAGATTTTTATTGAAATTGCATTGAACCTATAGATCGAGATGGGAAGAACTGACATGTTAACAGTATTGAATCTTCTAATCCATGAAGACAAAGTATTTCTCCATTTATTTAGATCTTTGATTTCTTTCATCAGAATTTTATAGTTTTAGGCATATAGATCTTGTACATATTTTTATGATTCATACCTAAGTATTGTATTTTTTTCTGTGCTATCATAATTTTTTTTTAAATTTCAAATTTAAATAGTTCATTGCTGGTATATAGGAAAACATTTGACTTTTGTATATTAACTTTGTAGTCTGCAACTTTGCTGAACTCCCTTGTTAGCTCTAAAAGAATTTTCTTTTTTTAATTTGTAGTTTCCTTGGGATTTTCTATGTAGACAATCATGTCATCTGCAAATAGGGACAGTTTTACTTTTTTCCATTTTGATCTGTATAACTTTTATTTCCTTTTCTTATGTTATTACACTGACTAGAACTTGCAGTACTATGCTGAGTAAGAGTGTTAAGAGTAGACATCCTTGCCTTCTTCCCAATCGTAGGGGGAAAGCATGCAATCTTTTGCCACTAAGTATAAAACCAGCTGTACGTTTTTTTAATAGATGCTCTTTATTAAGCTGAGGAAATTCTCCTCTGTTCCTGCTTTTCTGAAAGTTTTTTTTTTCTAATCATGAATCAGGATTGAATTTACTCAATGCTTTTTTCCACATCAATTGATATGACCATGTGATTTTTCTTCTTTAGCCTGTTAATATGATGGACACATTGACTAATTTTTAGATAGTGAACCAGGCTTACATTCCTGGAACCAATCCCACTAAGTCATGGTGTATAATGCTTTTAAAATATTGCTGAATTCTATTTGCTTATATTTTATTAAGGATTTTTGCATCCATATTCATTAAGGTTGTACTTTTCCTTCTTTTTTTATTTTTGGTCTGTCTTTGTTTGGTTTGGGTATTTAATACTATCTTTATAAAATGAATTTGGAAGTGTTTCCTCCTGTTTTATTTTCTGCAAGAGATTATGTAAAATTGATGTTAATTATTCTTTAAATGTTTAGTGGAGTTAACCAGTGGAAGTATCTGACTTGGAAATTTCTTTTTTGGGAGTTAAAAAAAAAAACCCACAAATTCAATTTCTACAACAGTTATAGGACTATTCCAGTGATCTATTTCATAATAGATGAGTTGTGGTGAGGATTGATCCATTTCATCTAAATTGCCAAATTTGTGGGTGTAGAGTGGTCATAGTACTCCCTTATTATCTTTTGGTCTCCACAGGTTCTTTAATGATAATCCTCTATTTCATTCATGATATTGATAATTTGTGTCTTCACTCTTGTTTTTAGTTTGTCACTCTTGCTAGAGGGTTTTCAATTTTTTTTTCTTCTTCTTCCCAAAGCCCCCCAGTATGTAGTTGGATATTCTAGTTGTAGGTCTTTCTAGTTCTGCTATGTGGGACGCCACCTCAGCATGGCTTGATGAACAATGCTAGGTCTACACCCAGGATCCAAACCAGCGAAACCCTGGGCTGCTGAAGTGGAGCATGCAAAGTTAACCACTTGGCCACAGGACCAGGCCCTAGGATTTTCGTTTTTTTTTTTTTTCTTTTTCTTTTCAAAGGACCAGAACTTTGTTTCATTGATTTTTCTCTATTGTTTTTCTGTTTTCAATTTCATTGAACTTTGCTTTTATCTTTATTCCCTTCCTTCTGCTTGCTTCTCAGTTTATATTGCTCTTACTTCTCTAGGTTCTAAATTGTTTATTTGAAAATTCCCTCTTTCCTAATGTTTGCATACAGTGTTACAAATATCCCTCTCACCACTGCTTTAACTGTGTCCCACAAATTTTGATATGTTGTGTTTTCATTTTCTTTCAGTTCAATATGTTTTCAAACTTTCTCTTGATACTTTCTCTTTTACCCATAAATTATCTATAAGTTTGTTGTTTAGTTTCTAAATTCCTGTAAATTTGTTGAGATTTGTTTTATAGCCATGATAGGATCAATTTTGATTTATATTCCTGGGCACATGAAAAGAATGTGTATTTTACTTTTGGGTGGAGCAGTTTATAAATATTGATTAAATTCTCTTGGTTGATGGCATTGCTGAGTTTCTTCTACATCTTTGCTAATTTTCTGTCTAGTTCTATCAGTTGTTGAGAGAGGGATGTTGGTCTCCAACCATAATATTGAATTTGTCTATTTTTCTTTTCAGTTCTGTCATATTTTGTTTCATGTATTTTGCATCTCTCTTTGGTACATGCATATTTTGGATTACTGTATCTTCTTGGTGGATTGATCCTTTTATTGTGATATGATGTTCCCCTCTATCTCTGGTAATTTTCTCTGCTCTAAAGTCTACTCTAGGGTGCTGGCCCTGTGGCCTAGTGGTTAAAGTTCCACACACTCTGCTTCAGTGGCCCAGGGTTCATGGGTTCAGATCCCAGGTGTAGATCTACTCCACTCATCAGCCATGCTGTGGAGGCATCCCACATACAAAGTAGAGGAAGATTGGCACAGATGTTAGCTCAGGGCTAATCTTCCTCAAGCAGAAGAAAAAAAAGAAGAGGATTGGCAGTGGATGTCAGCTCAGGGCAAAATCTTCTTCACAAAATAAAGTAAAATAAAATAAAATAAAAATAAAATTTACTCTATTTGATATTAATACAGCCTTTACTGCTTTAAAAAAATATGGTGAAATACACATCAAATTTACCATCAACGCTTTTTAAGTGTACAGTTCAGTAGTGTAAAGTACATTTACATTGTTGTGCTACCATCATCACCATCCATCCACAGAACTTCTTGCTTTATTTTCATAAATGTTTGCACGATATATCTTTTTCTTCTATTTTCAACCTGCCTATATTGTTGTATTTGAAGTGTTGAGTGTCTTGTAGACACCAAATCGTTGGATTGTGTTTTTAAATCCACTCTGCTGATCTCTGTCTTTTAATTTGTATATTAGACCATTTACATTTAATATAATTACTATATGTTAGGGCTTACATCTACCATTTTATTTTGTGTTTTCTGTTTGTTCCGTTTATTTTTATTTCCTTTTTATTGCTTTTCTCTGGGTTACTCGAACTTTTTTGGAATTCTACTTTGATTTATCTATGTTTTTTCCTTCTTTTTGAGAGTATCTCTTTCTATGTATCTTTTAGTGTTTGTTCTAGGTATTATATATATATATATATATATCCATAACTTATCACTGTCTCCTGGTGCTATTTTACTAGTTTGAATGAAGTGTAAAAACTTTACCTCCCTTTATATCCTTTTGCTCTGCCCCATTTATAATATAATTCTCTTAAATATTCCCTCTATATCCATTTAGTGCCACATCAGACAGTGTTATAATTTTTACTTCAAACATCAGACATAATTTGGAAAACTCAAGAGGAGAAAGAAAGCTTATTGATTTACCCATATTTTTGCTTACTGTGTTCTTTCTTCCTTCCTGATGTTCCAGGTTCTTTTTTTTTTTCATTGTTTTCTTTCTGTTTTAGCCATTCTTCTAGGGTTAGTCTGCTGTTGACAAACTCTCTGTTTCCCTTTATCTGAGAATGTCTTGGTTTCTCCCTTCATTCTTGATAGGTACTTTCAATGGATATAGAATTCTGGGTTGACACTTGTTTTATTTCAGCACTAAAAAAATGTTTTGCAACTTCTTTCTGGCCTCTGTGGTTTCTGATGAGAAATCTGCTGTCATTCAAAATGTTTTTCCCTATAGGTAAATTGTCTTTTCTCTCTTGCTGCTTTCATGATTATTTTTTGTCTTTATTTTTCAGAAGTGACTATGATGTGTCTTAGTGTTGAGTTTATCCATTTTGGGGTTCACTCAGCTTTTGATATTTGCAGGTTTATGTCTTTTGCCAAATTTGGGAAGTTTTCAGCCATTACTTCTTAAAGTACTTTTTCAGTCCTGCCATCTTTGCTCTTTCTTTCTGAGATTCCAATGGCACAAATGTTATATTTTTTTTGAAGGCCCACAGGTCTCTGAGGGTACTTTATGTGTGTGTATGAGTCTGTTTTCTCTCTGTTGTTCAGATTGGGTAATTTCTATTGTTTTATCTTCTGGTTCACTGATTCTTTCCTATGTTCACTCCATTTTGCTCTTGAGTCCATCTGTTGAGTTTTATATTTCAGTTATTATATTTTTCTGTCCTAAATTTCCATTTGGTTCTTTATAACTTCTGTTTCTTACTGAGACTTTATGTTTTTTCATTTGTTTCAGGTGTTTGTAATTGCTTATTGAAGAATTTTTATGATGGCTGCTTTAAAACAATTCTAACATCTCTATCATTAAGTGTTGCATCTATTGATTGTCTTTTTTCATTCCGTTTAAGATCTTCGTGGTTCTTGGTATGATGAATAATTTTCCATTGAAACCTCTACATTTTGGATATTGTGTTATGAAACTCTGGATCTTATTTAAATGTCCCATTTCAGTTGGTTCTGTTTAATCTAACACCTCCAGTAAGAGAAGGAGCAGGCACTGCCTTCCCTGTAACGTGGAGGTAGAAATCTAGGTTCCTCAGTTGGCCTTCATTAACACCCAAGCAGGGGGTGAGGAGAACTCTTTGTTACTTCTGGGAAGGGGTGCAAGTTCCAGCTCTCCACTAGGCCTCCATTGATACCTTCCTGGCTGGAAGGAGTAGGAGTGCATTGTTACTGCTCCCATGACACCACAAGGTAGAGATGGCCTCATTACCACTGGGGCTATGTTGAAACTCCTGACTCTCCTGTAGGCCTCCTCTGACACCACCCCAGCAGGGAAGGATGGATATTCATTAGTTCTGATGTGAGTAGATGTCCAGGCTCCCCATATGGTCTCCTTCACTGACATTGCCAGTGGTGGGGGATGAGGAACATTACTGCCTGATGGGGATGAAAGTCCCAGCTCCCTACTTGTCCTTCTCTGACAATACACTGTCAGAGAGTTTAGGGTACCTTGTTACAGCTTGGCAAGGGTGGAAGTCTAGTCTCCTCACTTAGCCTTTGCTGGTGTGAGTGGGAGTAGGGTCATAGTTTGGTGGTGGTAGTGGTGGTCGTAGTGTAGGTGGTGTTTTACTGCAGTACAGTGGCTATTGTTTAAAAATGTTCTGTCTTGTTAGGCTGTTCCTTTCCTGATCCTTTGGCTAAAGAGAGTAGGCTCTTATATTTCTCATCTATAATAATTGATCTAAAACATTGTTAGAAAAAAATCCTTTCCAAATGGGTCTTGATTTATCGTGTCTATATTATTCCAACTCTCTGTGGTAGGAAGACATAGGCATCTTGAGTTCAAATACTTGCAATTGTATAATCTGTGTTAGATTTCCTATCTACTACATCTGTATGTTTAATGAAGTATATCTTATGCACCAGAAATCTTCCCATTTTTGGGTGATACTTAATCCAAAACTAGAAATATTTGTGTATTTACCTATCTAAGCATTCATATATTCATTATCAGTATTCTAAATGGTTTGCATAAGCTCTTGGGCATAAGGACATTAGATGCTTGGAAAATTATCTGCTAGATTGTTTTAATTTGGTTAATTTATACCGCAGATCTATTACCTTTTTCTTACTGCTATTATTTAAAACATCATTTCTCGGGGCCAGCCCAGTGGCATAGCAGTCAAGTTTGCTCGCTCCACTTTGGCTGCCTGGGATTTGCAGGTTCAGATCCTGGGCGTGGACCTAGCACGACTCGTCAAGCAACACTGTGGCAGCATCCCACATAAAACAGAGAAAGATTGGCACAGATGCTAGCTCAGCAACAATCTTCCTCAAGCAAAAAGAGGAAGATTGGCAACAGATGTTAGGTCAGGGCCAATCTTCCTCACAAAACAAAACAGAAGAAGAAAAAGAAGAAATAAAAATAAAAAGATCATTTCTCAATGCTATGTTGGAATATTATGTTATGAAATTTTTAAATATTTCAGAAATTATGATATAGTTTGAGAGGCAAGATCCCAGGATTCTTAGTTAAACAAGCAATTCTGAACTGATTATTGCTGCATTATTAAACTATTTTATATTATTCACATATTGATTATGGGCTCTATTGTTTTCCCATCACATGAGGAATTTTTGTGATTGAACTTTGATTCCTTATGTTCTGGAAACTACACCACTTCTTCATTGCCCTCAAATCCCTCCTTTGGCTCAATGGTTACTTGTTACTGGCACAAGTATTTGTCCAGGTCAATGCTGAGTTGTTCCTGGAGAGAAGAAATAGTAAAATGTTGTCTGCTACTTTTATGTTCCAATTTAAAATGATACACCCTCTGCAAACCGAAGATATGTTATTTAAAAATGTATACTAGTTTTCATATAGATGGTTAACATTTCACTTGTTTTTAAGAAGTTAAAATCAAGGAAGTAACACGAAGGTCTCCTGTTTTAATTTGATTATTGTAGCCAAACACCTGATATAGTTTGCTAGCATTGTCCTGAGAGTCCTTGGACAGATGTTTACACAAAGAATAGAGCAGCACAACTAAAATGATAAATTCATAATAATTTCCCACATTTAAAAAATTAGTTGACAGAAAAATCACAAGCCTAATAAACATTAAATACAACTCTTTCAGCCTTTCTCAACCCCCATCATTGCCTCCAAAAACCTTGTATGATACTTTTGTGACTGATTAATTAAAGAAGTGCATTTAAATGTAATAAAACAGGATATCATATAAATGAGAGGATCCCTGCCAAACTAAATTATTTCATTCATTCTTTTTTGTTTTACTTTTTTTGTTGTTGTTGTTGAGGAAGATTGGCCTTGAGTGAACATCTGTGCCAGTCTTCCTCTATTTTGTATGTGGGACACCACCACAGAATGGCTTGATGAGTGGTGTGTAGGTCTGCACCTGGGATTAGAACCCATGAATCCCAGGCTGCCGAAGGAGAGCACGTGAACTTAACTATTATACCATGAGGCTGGCCCCTAAATTATTTCTTATGTGAAAGAAGGGAGAGTTGTTTCATTGTTTTTTGTTGTTTAAATAATTTTTATTACAGCTGAAGACGAGCAATTCAAATAATAATCTCTAATCCCCTGACTGGGGTTTTCATGCTAAAGAGAATACTTGGTATCAATAGGCCATCTGTTTCCAGTTAGTTGTTTTCCCAATCATGCTTCCTAAGTGAGCTCAGCTATCCACACTCTCTCACAGTCCTCCATTAGACTGATGGTATATATACATTTGTGAAATCCTGGATGCAGGTGTGGTTCAGTGTGTGGCCGTGAAATAACCCCCTTCGACTGTGCTTTCTCCTCTCTCATGCCTGCTTCCTTTTCAGATTTGAAGCCACAGTAATTCACTTGACAAACTTATTTTCTGCATGAATAAGAATCTACTTAGGAAAAAAGAAATATCAATCAGGTTCTTGAAAAACTGAATTTGTAGCCAAAGGAACTCTTGATAGAAACTTAGTTTGTAAATTCATGGAAATAGTTGTTCCTATTTCTAGCCACTTCATTTTGCTATTTGGCTCAGCCAGTTTAGAATCTGTCTTTATATAATTTAGTCACTTAGGATTTCCAGTACTAGTGATAGGACTATGACCCCTCCACTTGAGATGCTTTAGCAGTGCTTATCAAGATAAAGATAGCCAGTGTTTGCTGGCAGTACTCAATAAGAAAAGTCATGAGACAGCTCTGTGATTTGCAAATTTGATGTTCTTGCCTCCACCTTACTTTAAATTGGACCTCATCTTGAACTGAAAATAGTAAAATATACAGACGACACTTTGACACTAATAGTTGCTATTTCCAAAAGTGAAGGGAAATTACAATAAATTCTCAGTTATCTGTCATGTTGAGAACGTAGAGTGTTATGGTTAATAAGTTATTATGACTTATAGGTTTTATGCAGCATATGCACATTATACACTAAACAAATTTGTGAAGTAGGCAGAATTTATCTTTGGCCATGATCTTCCTCCCTCTCCCCCCCACCGTGGAATCCTTCCTTGCTCTCAGCACAGAGCCTATTCTTTATTCTTCTGTTCTAGTATGCCATCAAAACCTGCTCTTAAGGAGGGAACTGACCCCTGCAATGGAGTTACATCATTCATACTTTAACTTATGCAAATGTAACTTCTTGCTCATCAAAAATTTTAAAATGTGAGGCATAAAATATTCTTGATGTAACTATTATAGGCAATTCTGCCCAACAACCCACTCAATGAACATATGCCCCTCAGTGAGTGTGAAATAAGAAACAGAAATCTGCTGTATTCTCCCTGGTCTGAGTTCCTACTCACTTCTCACAGAGTGGGCATCTCACTGTTCTGAGGGTATTTCAGGTATTAAAGACAGGTGCTTTTTTATACAAGGCTCCTAAACATAAGCCAATGACTTCAACTAGTGCTGAGTCAAATAAATAGTCATCTGCTTTACTGCTGGAAGATGAAATGTCTGCTTTGGATTTGATAAGAAGTGGCTTATCAGTCTCTAGTCTGATACCTTCCAACAAGATTTTCAAGGATAATTTTATCTATGTGATTTTCACGTTACATGCCTATGTAAGGTTTAGATCCATTATATAGTTTTTGAGTTTTCTCTTTTATAGGGTATTTGCATTTTAACAGAAAATAGTGGAATTAATCTGCTTATAGAATTATTGGCATTATTGAACCTCAACTTAATGTATAAAAGAAAGATAACTGGGTACTATTTTACCATTTTCCTCTCAGAGGAAGAATTTGGGTGATCAGTTTTTATGTGTCTTTTGTAATAGCACTTCTAAAATTACACCAAATAAGCAGCCATTTATTCTGTCAAATCCTAAGACCAGCCCTGATTTTACACACAGATGTCCAAGTTTCTTAAAACTATAATATGATAAATGCATCAACATTAAAACTGTGTGTTTTATCTCTGGTTCTCAATTTCTTCATCTATAGATTGAGAGTTTTGGTACTTAGACACTCTCCAAATTCCTATTCTAGCTTCACTCAGTTTATTTTATAATATTTTAGCTCTGAAATTCTATGACTCATACCCTAGGTATGGACTAGATGCTGAATATAATTGCATTGTTTAATCCAAGGGGATTTTAACAACTTGCAGTACTTCAAAGTCATCCCCATGAATTAAGGTTGCCATAACTATCACTGTGCAAAGATACCCTCAATTACTAGAGATTTATAGTTTCTTGAGCCTGATGATGTTTACTACGTGAAATAAAAACATACTTTTTTCTGTGCCCTAAATCCAATTTGAAAGAATAAGAAGGGAAAAATACCAAGATTTTTAGGACCTTGCTGGACAACATTTGAGCTAAGATTTTGATTGAAAGAGTACATTTTTATAGTAGTAGTGCAATATTGTTGCATCACAGAGTCTTAAATAGCATGGTTCATAAATGAGGTAACTTGTTTTTCTGGACTTATGGCCCTTTGGGGAGACAAAATTGTCTTTACTACTTAGAATGTTTTCGTGCTTTTTTATGCTGTATCAGGAATATAGCAAGAGTTACATTTTGGCTGCATGTTTTAGGCAAGGACCCTATAGAAAAAGACAAGGGACTTTGATCAGTAAAAGTTTCCTGACTCAGGTGCTGAACAAAAGCCAAAGAGAGTTTTAGGCATCCTATAAGCCTTTTTGCTAGGACTGATGGGGCAGGGTTCCTCTTTTGCTCAGTCTCAGATTTATAATTGTTTTCTTATTTTACTATAATTATTTTAAGAGCATTCTATTTAGTTTACAAAGAGAAATGTAGGTGAACATATGATACTTTCCTAATGGAGAAAAGCTGAGAATAATATTGCTCAACTGGAAACAAGAAAGCTAAAACTGTGGTAGCACTTCCTCCAGGTATTTAGCTCAAGCTTCAGCAGACTTGTCTGAAAGTTAACAGGAAAAGAAACTACTTGTGAAGTGTTAAAACCACAATCTAAGAAAAAAAAATTTCATAATGTCATAGAGTATTAAGAACTAAATGTCACAGTCAAACTGGTTTTAGTATTTAATAAGTACACTTTCCCTCACCTAAGATAAAAACAATAACGAAAAGCACCAAATCTCAACATCAGTAGCTGAGTTGTTTGGGTTTTTTTTGTTTTCGTTCTTTTCATTCTTCTGGAGCCATGTGTCCAACAATAGTAGTACCATCTTTACAATTTAGGCAAACAGTGATCTTCAGGTTTTCTACATCTCACAAAGGAACTACAATCCAAAGTTAAAATTCTTATTAATTATTTGAAACTCTGAATTATTTTCTCACTCTGGCAAATCCTAAAGACAACCCATAAAAGCCAATTTTAACTGCCTGAGGTTGCTGAACTATATATAGAATTAGCAGCATAAATTATGTTTACATTCTATTCTAACAGTGTTTCTGTAAGAAAAGTAAACCTAAATTTTAGCTGGGAATTTCAACAACACTTCCTCCCCATTCTGCTGAGTCACGTGCTCCCTCAGGAGACACTGGTAGGGGAAGGTTGCAATGAGATGTGGGAAGGAGAAGAGGTCCTGAATGGGGGCTAAAATTGGGAAAGAATAGTGGGGAGCCTTTTGAGTGTTTCTGAAGGTCTTTGCGTTTAGCAATGCAAAAGGCAGATATAATAATAAAGAGGGCTCTTACTATGCTCTAGAAGTTCCACAAGTTTAACAATAAGGTTGTCCAAATCATTAATACATGAAAGCGTTTATGAGGACATAGGCAGCCCAGTGAAATTCAATGAATATCTGTTCCTTTCCCTTCTCCCTTCTTCTTCCTTTGCCATACAGTTTTATCTTTTCCTTTGTCTCTGAGAGTCCTTCTCCACACCTCCCTATTTCCTGTTCCTTCTTCATATATCTGCTTTCTCCCAGTATTGATTGGAGAAGTAAAACCCCAGGTCTTTACATTTTATATTCACTTATCTTTCACTTTGATCCTATAGGAAAATTTGGGACCACAGAGGTATAGTGTACAAGTAATAAAACATAATTCAATCTACATTTTTAAATATTGCCTAACTTAGTCCTCTGAAGTCAGGGTCTGTTTAATTCATCATCTAATGGAATGCCTAGCACACAGTAGGCACTCAGTAAGAATGTGTTGCGTGAGTAATGAACAAATGAATGCTGTTTTTGAAGACAGTTTTTTTATGGAGTTGAACTTCTAGGATGAAGAGCAAAACGGACCCTAGAGGGATAGACTAAAGGATAGTTTAGGAATATGCTATGAACTGTGGCAGTGGTGGAGCAGCTGAATGAACCCACCTCTTCTGTCTCCCTCCCTTAACACCATGGAAATGAATCAAAGGTAATAGCTACAGGAGTCCAGGGGTCTATGGTGGGAATAAGAAGAAAGGGGACATAAGAAGACTAGGCATGTGTAAGTTGAGAACAAACTTATTAAGAAAAGAAGTCAACTTAAAATTTGTCTTTCGTTTTGTCTATGTTTTTTAGAATTGGATTAGGGTAGTCTGCCAGTGACAGAAAACTCAATATTAGAGTTCTTATACTGTACTGGAAAAGTTTGTTTCTCTCTCATATAAATGAACACAGTCCAGGACTGATTTAGAAGCTCCATATAATCAATAGGTACCCAAATCCCTTCAATGTTTTTCCAGTAGCTTCAAGATGTCACTTCCATTTCTAGGACTGATGTCCAAGATGGCTGCTCCAGCTCTAGAATCACATCCACATTCCAGACAGAAGAAGAATTTACTGAGAGAATGAGCATATACTTCCTCTTATTAGTGACATTTACTATACACACTTCATTTCCTTTTATAATCTCACTGGCCAAAGCTTACTAACATGGTCACACCCAGCTGCAAAGAAAGCTGGATAATATATCTTTATTATCAGTAGCAATGTGCCTAGCTAAAGATTTGGGGTTTTATTAACCATGGAAGAAACAGAAAACAGATGCTAGGAACAAATAGCCATCTCTACCAGATTAACCAATGGATTTTTCTTGGAAAAATATCAATAATAAAAGGCAAAGAATTGTTAAATTAGAGAGAATATTCAGTATTGTATTGTTTTAAAAATATAGAATCTATTATAATATGTAAAATCATCGAGGCTAGGTCGTGCTTAACATTAAATTGTTTGCAGATACTTAGTAAATATTGTACTTAGAAGAATTACAGCATTGCAAATACTAAATTTTTAAAAGTACATCAATGTCTAACAATTTTTATCTTAAATGCACAGTGGTCAAGCCCAAAACACCAAACAGAGGAGTAAAATTGCAGTATTTGACAAATGCTGTGCTAAAGACTTGTGTAACTTATATTCCAAGTAAGACAGGGCTGCTATTTCAATGTATTGTGGCTCTTACTATATAGCTCCCTCAACTAATATTTACTGACTGCTTACAATTTACTGGCCACTCAGTGTGTGGTCCTCTAAGGTCACTGTGTTATTCCCATTGTACAAGTAAGGACACCAAGGCTAAGAGAGATTTAATTTATTCTTAAAACCCAGGGTTGTTGGACTCTAATGCCAATACTTTTAGCCACTATACTTTACTGCTGCTTCTTTATAAATGTTTAATAATATAGTCTATCTGATTATCATCTTGTAAATACATAGAAACACAGCTGGAATCAGTTATGAGAAACAGTGCTAACTGAATGCTTGTTCTTATTTATTATGAATATTTCTCCTGTCCAAATGGTAACCTGATAACATGAAGGTGCCAAAATATCAGCCCTGTTAATATAGTACACTCATGCGCTGCATAACAACGTTTCAGTCAATGACAGACCACATATACAACAGTGGTCCCATAAAAATAATACCATATAGCCTAGATGTGTAGTAGGCTATGCCATTCTAGGTTTGAGTAAGTACACTCTATGATGTTCACACAATGACAAAATCGCCTAACAATGCATTTCTCAAAACGTATCCCAGTCGTTAAGCAACGCATGACTGTAACTTACTTGTTGTTAATGGTTTTCATATGACCTCATTATGTTTTCACAGCAACCCCATGAAGTAAGTAACTCTGATTTTACAAATGAAAAATATAAGGCATAAGGAGATAAAATCATGTGCTGGGGTTGGAATCTAGATCTTCTTATTTTAAGTTCAAATTCTTTTCACTTAATCGTGCTGCTCTAAGCTCTAAAGATAATTACAGAGGGACATTATGGAATAAAAACAGCTGAAGGCATCTGTCCACAAGTGAACAGTTACAAATAAAAGTAACCTCAGCATCCTATCCATAAGCATCTCCATCAAAACCATCTTTTACACCACCTTTGCCTTTGCCTTGTTTAGGTATAAAAAGGAAAGAAGCAAAAGGCTTCTTGGGAAATAAAATTCCTTCTAATTCATAACCAATTTTTAAGAGTCTACCTTCTTAAATTTACTGAGTATGTCCCCTGCATTCCATTTCTACCATCATCACTCTGGTATATACCTGTTACCTCTTAACTAGACCATCATGCTGTCTTAAAGTCTGCCTGCCTTTAGCTTCTCCCCACAACTCAGACCATCCTGGTGCTGTCTCCTACTACTCTAAACTCAAAGCTCAATCACCTCATTTCCCTGCTTGAAACATTATTTATGATTCCTTGACTTTTTCCCCTCCTCTGAATCCATAGTACTGCTTGTACCTTTGACATAATTCCACCGTATGTGGTTCCTTATTGGATCATAAGGCTCCTTAGAACTGGAAGTGTGTTTCTTTCATCTTTGTGTACTCTGAAATACTTTGTGTGGGTTCTTGCAAAGCACTGTGCTCTCTGCAGATAGTTGTTAAGTGAAAGTTATTAAATTCTTTGCTTGGTTTAAGGCCAAAATGTGGTTTTAAAAAAATTACAGCCTATTATCTTCAAGCAGTGGTTATAAAAGTGTATTTTCTTCCTACCTTTGCTGTGACCCTGATCCAACCTTCCCCTTCATTAAGGGGCTTGGGTAGACAGAAGAAAAGAAGGGTCGAAATATCTCTTTCAGTGAGATTGAGGCCATCTTCCAAATTACATTCTTCCTTATTTTAGTGTGCCTGTATATGTATCTGTCTTCCTGCCTGTTCATATGATCTTAGTAAAGTAACTCCTAAATCTCTGAATCTTCCTCTGATCCACCTGTTATGTGCCAAGGGATTTAATGCTGGAAATATGGGCCATTTCTTACCCTTGGAGCTTTTTGTTTAATGAGAGAGACTGGCTAAGACACAAGGAATTACAGTGCAGAGGGGTCAGGGCTGTAACAGGGGCCGTATACATGGGAGATATCTACCCCAGGCAGGGAGGCATCAGGGAAGGCTTCTCCAAGGCAATGACTTCTAACCTCAGACTGAAGGTAAGAAGTGGGCCAAGATTAGAGGCAACAGAATTGTAGTCAGAGGGAAGAGCATATGCACAAGTCGAGGAATGATCCCTCTGGGTGGACTATGAAGTCCAGTAAAGTCGTGAGGCTGAAGAGGAAGGGGAGTGCTAAGTCTCACTACCTCTTCCTTAGATGTGCTCAGATTTCCTTTGCCTGCACTCATCTTACACACTGGCGAAAGTCACTGTTTTCACCACTTTATGCCACTGCTCAGAAATCCTGAGGGCTCCATTATTGCCTCCTGCTTTGTCCAGTCTCCTCTTTCACTGACTTTATAGGCTCCCTAAAACTGATTCTAACCTATTTCCCACTGCTTACTACCTCACATCCCCTGCCAGAGCCCAGACAACCTCCTTAGATTCTCTTGAGTTCATCCAGCTTATTCTCTTCTCTGCCATCCCTTCCTTCAAATCTTTACTGACTCTCTACTCCTGGATATTTACAGTTTGCAACGTGTAATTTAAGACAGAATTACACTTTGCCTAGTGCTGTTTCTGAGTCTTTTATGACCAACAGGATTGTAAGATTCCTGAGGGCTGGCTCCAAAGCTGCATTTTAAACTGTTGAGTAGTGGAAAAGAAAGAGCACTGGACCTGAAGTCAGATAGACCTGCATTTGACTCATAGCTCTGCCACCTATCAATTGTATGACAAGTGTCTTCCTGGGTAATACAGGAATAATGAGATCCAGCTCACAAGGTTGTTGTGAGAAATTGTACAAGTCCTTAATCTATGTGGAATTTGTAGACTGTAAATTTCTATGCACATTTCACATTGTGTTTCAAAGTTCCCATGTAGTCATATTCATTGTATAATGTAAGATTTTATGATTCCTTCTAAGACCTTAGGCTCTTGAGAATTTCAGACATATTTTTCCTTTGTGAAATATTTCTCTCTAATCCAGGTCCTGGTTATTTTTATTCTTCCTCTGTTTCACCTATTCCTACCCTATCTTCAAATTTAGGGGTGAAATAATTTTAGGCAGCTGAGAAAGGAATATTTGAGACATGAAGAAGTTCAGGTGCTGAATCTGTTGACACATTGAAGAAATCTCCCACTGTCTTTTTCCCCCAGTGTACTCTGCGTGCCTAAGAATGTGCCACTAGAACAGTCCAAATCTTTACATAAATGCTCTAGACTAGAGCATTGTTCGTGCCTTTGTGGGCATTCAGAGTCCTAAGTAGATTCTCTTATATCCTTGCTTCTCCAGAACCTGTTCTTCTTGTTCTTGATTTTCATACCTCCCCTTAGACCAGACTCTTGGATCAGGGGGTCCTAGCAATGACTTCTTGTCAGGTACTAAAGCTCAGATTCTGAGGGTTCCAGAGCTAAGGCTCTTGCTCATGCTAATACAAGACCAAAGAATGGAAAGTCAGAGGAAGCAGATGCATTCTAAGTCCCAAGTATCAGGAAAAGCTGTGACCAAGTTCAAAGACTATTTTATAAATGTTTACCTGCCACAGGTACTAGCAGGGAGAGGGATCCAACATTCTAAGGGTTGGTTACCTTAATATCTAACAGTTTGCGTGTTATCTGTCAGTCTTTGACTATCTCTAAAAACTTTACTGAGAGGTTGAAGAAGCTCAGCAAAATAGACTTTAATTGAATAAAAATTTATATGGGAAAATAATAAACATTGCCTTCCTCACTAAGAAAAACAGAGAGAGTAGACAAATCTGCTTGTTATTGGGGGAAAGGAGTGGATGGTGGGGAGGTGGTAAAAAGGTGGCAACCTTTTAAATTCAGTATTCACAGCATCTTAGGCAATAAATCACACTCAAGAAAAAGATTTAATAAAGCAAAATCATCCTTGCTACTCATAAGAATTGTTCTGAATAGTAAAATTGCCATGAATCAAGTGCATTTAGTCTGGAGATCACCTTTTTGGTACAATCACTGTGTTTTAAAACATGGTTTCCATTGTTCCTAATAGCATCTCAGTCATCAGCAGCTAGGGAAAAAGTCTTTCTAGGACATGGAGCTCAATAATCCTTAGAAATAGTAGCTCTTAGAAATTCCTTGTAGAAATCAGGACCATTTTTGCTACTTTAGTTCCCCATTTACTGTTGCATTATTGTGAATGTTCTATAGCAAATAATTTTCTTAAGCAGAGAGGGTAGAAAAGTATCCTGAAATAATCATCTTCATACGCTAAATCTCTATGTCAGGGTAGGCAGGAAACTCTTAAGAATTTTAGAAACTGTTCACTTGATAATGAACAGTTAATGTACACTTTTCAGGGTAATCTTCAAACCCAGTTCAAAGATGCCTTCTCTCATGTCACCAGTATGCACCATTGTGCAGTTCCATTACCATTTTTTCATTTCTTCAGCTGGAGATATTTTGGAACCTATTTTGGGTTGTTATTTTCTGATACAAATAGCCAGGGAGGAGGAAGGAAGAAGATATGGATATTGTTCTCAAAGAAGACAGACTGGGAAGAAAAAAATACGTGGCTCAAAGCAGATGCTTAATTAATATTGGTCGAACGAACGTTGACTCAATAGGACCAATATGTCCATACATATAGAGGTTCATGAATTTAACAGAAACATACACAGCCAATCGATGGTGTATAAATGTATGTGTTAAGTAATTGCTGAAACTTACAGTAAGATTTGGATGGATACTGATTTAAATTACTAAGGTTTAAGAGCCCCAGGAAAACATGAGCTTGATGTAGAGTGTCTCTTTCCCAAATGATGTATTGAAACTACCTTTTTTCTTGATTCAACATAGCTTAGTTATCTGTGACAATTGAGGACAGAAGAAAAGGATCAAGTAAGGATATCACTGATAAATAAAACCTGGAGCTAATCTCTAAACATTATTTGATTTCCCCCCATCTTCCTTGGGGTGTGTAGAATAAAATAAAATATTTAGGGGAAGTATACATATATACATGTTCGACAGCATCCTGCAGTGTTAGTAGCAAACCTCTTGGTGAGTTCAGGAGATAATTGATGGTATGACAAGTCAAGCTGATCTACTTAAAATAATTATTTTTTAGGGAACTAAAACCAGCAAATGATTTAAGCAGTATTTATTTGAAGAAAAAACAAAAGGTGGTTCTTAAAGATTTTCACAGAAGATATTGGAAACTGCTTTAGAATACTTTATAAATTTGGCAAGACAAAAGCAAAATTAGGAAAACTATCAACTATTGTTTCACAATGTTTTTGCATCTCTATTGCAAGTAACACTCTGTCAGTTTAAGCAAATACTACTGAGGTTTGCACTAAACATGATAGTGATGAAATCTGTAACTCTTTGAAAATCCCTTCTAAAACCTCAGAAAACTTTCTTCTCTTGATGGATGTGTATTGAGTGATAGAAATAAAGAAGAAAAATTGAATAGAATGACACTGTGCAATTTCTTCACTTTGCTTTTTTTTTTTTAAGACTGTATTTGTATGTGGTTGTTTTTACTCATATTTTCTATTTTTGGATTTGGACTGTAGCATTTTATTGTTGAGTCCCATTCCCTCCTCCCGCCCCCTACCATGAATTTTGGAAATTTGAGCATTAGGGAATTTAAAGAGAAGAATTTTTTCTTATAGACATTTCCACCCTTATCCTCTATCCACAAACAAGAAAGAAAATTTCCCACAAAATTCTGTATTTTATTACAAATGCACTGATATTTTAAAGGTAACTTTAATGTCTACAGTATCTGGTATCATAAGGATGAAAACAAATTTATCACTCTGTTATTAAAATCTGATGTATTTTGTTGAGGGTTGGTGAAGAGATTTTATCTTTATGTTACTTTTAACCCAGGACAGTATATCCTGTTTTATAACTTGTGCTCTGCTCTGACACTATATAATTACAAAAAAAACAAAACAAAAAAAAAAACCACCCTGAAGGTTGGACCTCATTGGTATCTGGAGCAGTTGAGTCCTTACCTGTTTGTCTGCTTTGTGATTGGCTGGAAGCTGTTGCTAGGCTTGTTTTTTTGTGCTTAGGGAAAGTTAAAAGTTGAATGTGACCTATTTGAACTGCATCCTGCTGCTTTTGACTCTGCTCTGCTCTTTCTTCTGATCCACATATGTTTTTCAGATATCTTTTGAAGTTTAGGTATTTTTTAAATTTACCATTTTGTAAATCTAATATGCAATATTTTAATGTTTTAATTGTATATTTCTAAGCACAAATTAAAGTACTTTAGTTTAACTTTAAAAATCTGGTTGAATAGTTGAAAGTTGAATTTTCTGATATAAAGAAAGTTCTAATTATAGAGGGCAAATACGTGATTTTAAAACTTGCCAGTTACAAACACAAAAGATTATTTGGATATCAATAATTGCTTATTGTTAATAAAAACAATTCTAAAGTACTTCACTGAAAAATGTATTGGGTCAACTTTTTGTGAGTTAGGGTAAAAGCTATTATTGATCATACTGGCATGTGTCACTGAAGGATAAGATTGACTTTATTCATGTTTTCTGGAGAAGGGCTGGAAGGATTGATAATCCTTTCAGTTATAGACCAGATGTAAGACAGGCTAAATGAAAATTCTACCAGAAGGCGAGTTGGGTTTGTAGTACAATAGACCTTCATGAACTGTTGTGATTTTACGAGCCTTTTTCTTTAAGACTCAAGCTGGCATTGATGGGAATGAAACTGAACTAGATTCCCCTAGAACTCTGCCGGAACCAGGAGAAATCCTTGGCGCATTCTCTGAACCTTAAAGCCTGACCCAAGCCCTGGGTGAATAATGTAGGGAGCTATAGATTAGCATGGATCCTCCAAACCTACCATGAATTCTAGTGGGCAGATCAAGAGATGTGGCATATATAAAAAACAGTGATATTCAAGTGTGTTA
This sequence comes from Equus przewalskii, assembly GCF_037783145.1. Taxonomy (NCBI): domain Eukaryota; kingdom Metazoa; phylum Chordata; class Mammalia; order Perissodactyla; family Equidae; genus Equus; species Equus przewalskii. Next base: position 58,401,636 of record NC_091839.1, on the reverse strand, counting down.
CTAATTTTTTTGGCAGCATAGTCTTTAATCAAACAATATTATCATGATTCTGATATATACAATATCTAAAACTGGCATTTTATTGATAAATGCTTTCTTTAAGTTCAAGTATATGAAGTTAAATTATCAAGTCAATTAGTGAGAACAATGAGGTTATTTTATGTTTTAAACAAATTTGAAATTAAGGGGTTATGGATGATATTTGCAGTATTAATTCTGTATTTTCTTGTATGCGTAGTATCAAGGAATTCTGGATTCACACAGCAAAGTGCCCATGTGTTGTAGCAGTCCCCTCACTACTATGGATGCAGACAGGCATGAATGTTTTAAAAGGCTGGAGCATACCAACTCTACCCTTCCTAATCACTGACACAGTCACAAGAATGTTCAAACGTGCTCACAGAGATGGTGGAAGAGGCTTTATTTAGTCCAGTAACTGAATTATTAGTGGCAACAAATTGTTATTTTGGTGGTTTCCAATGCATTTATAGCTTTGTAGGTTACGTTGAAAAAGAAAGACCAAATTTAATATTTCACAATATCTCTAAAGTACTTGTAAGGAACAGATGCTGAGAAATAAAACTTGAAAACCATTGATAATATACAAAGAATCCTGGTGTAGGAGGAGGCCAGGTTCTAGTTAGCTTAAAGCATATAACTTGATAAAATCAGAAATTGTATTAACAGAGTAGAACTTTTGAGCTGAAATAAAGTTTGAGAGATCATAAAGTTCAATTGCCCTTCATTTTAAATTGTGGGGGCTAAAACTAGACGGGTTGTTAAAAGATTTCCAGACTGGGTTTTTGTTTTGTTTTGGTTAGACTTTTTGCAAAATTGAGCAATAACCTATTTAATGCTCCCTAACAGAGTCCCAGGCTATCTGCCAACTTATCTGTATGACTTAGGTGAGAGGTTAAGTCTAAAAAATAGACATCCAATCTCAAACTAAGGCATTCCCCTTGTTCATAGAATTTGAGAAATTAAATGAAAAGGCATGCAATAAGTATTTATAAATAATGAATGATTGAATACTAAGTGGTTACATAATATTAAGATTTCTGTTAATTGGTAAAATAATAGCATTGGCATTCATACATAAACCTATACTAAAATATATTTTTTAAATTAGAGTTATAACAAATTAAGAAAGAATACTACCTTCTCCAATTTGTAACATCTGAATAAAATCTTATTTTAGTATTTCTCAATTATTTGCCAAAAATTAGGAAAATCAGATTTTCTATTAATACAAATAAAATGATCTAGAATTCTGTTTAAACTTAAGCTCATGTAAAAAACATAATTTTTAAAGTGGCATTATCTTTTTTTTTTTTTTAGTATTTTTAGCTACACAGAAAGATAGTAGTGATAAGCAAAAGCAAACATCTTTATTTGTTGAACTACAGTGCCCTCAACGTACCCACACCCTTTGGGCAAAGGGGAAAGTGGCCAGTAGAGGTGCACTGAGGATTCTGGAGGGCAGAAGAATAGATAGGAAAGTTCAGTTAAATGCACTTTGTTTCTAAGATAGATAATAACATGCAAGTAGTCTCTAGATGTAGGGAGGCAAAGAAAGAAGGTGATTTAAAGGCTTAGAGGACCTACAACTAAAGCTCATCACAAAGGAACTGAGCGGGGTTCTTTGAGCTGTGTAAGAACAGCACATATGGTAGAGCTCCCTTTACTACTTGGTAGTAATAATTATGGGGAGGCATGGATAGTGAGGGCAGGAGAGCTCTTATAAACAAAAAATAACTTGATTGAAGGATTTTAGAATTCTGTCATTAGGATTTTGTTTCTTTGAGTCAAAATTATCTTTAGTATGAATAAAACATTCAAAATTCTGGCATTATTAAGCTAAATGACTCATTTATGCATTTAGCCTAAACATTTTAACCATGTGTAGATTCAATTTTATAAAGGAAATAGATACTTGAGAGTTCAGTTCCATCAAGTCTTTGGATAAGTTGAAGACATTAGGTTTGATTTTACTCTATTTTGAAAAGATTACTTTTTTATATTATTCCAGATTAATATATCCTTGGATTTAAAATTATAAGTTACATATTAAAACCAGTTCTTGTGCCCACAACCAGAAGCAGTTTGAGAATTTTAAAAATATTTTCATATTTATTTTTAGGAACAGATGAAATCCAGCCCCTCAAAAAACTATTGTAAAAATTATATAATACCCTATATATGCATAATCTGAGAAATATTTTCTACTTGAATATGTCATATATTTAATATCTTTGGTTACCATTTTTTGAGTTTGTATCGCTTCATTTTTCTCCTTCTTCAGAACCTTCATTAGCTCCTAAGAACATATGGGATAAAGTCCTCATTCAGTTTCCCACTACACTCACCTTTTTCCTGAAGCTCATCCTACTCCACATTAAACCCATTTCTTATAGTCAACTCAACAATGATGCTGAATAATTAGCCTCTAAAAGTTTTAATGTTTCTGAATGAATTCTCCCATTTAGTTATGATATCTCAACAGATACTTTCTTTCCTGTCATTTCAGCTTAGATAGGTCTGAGGATGTTTAAAGACAAACTTGGTTATAAAACGTTCCATGAATCCTGTCAAACAATGGTATGTATACAGGTAGTGTCTGCCTTCCTGCCTGACTTAACAAGTGAGCCATATGTATACATATATGCCTGAACCTATACAGCTGCTATCTTGGTGTAGTGCAGGAAAGCAGGCACAGAAAAATCAAAGAAGCTTGGGAGTATCTGTGGGTTCTCAAGGAGAAGGTGGGGAGAGACTATGAAAAATAGAAGTTGCTTAACAGAGCTGAACCCAGGGACAAGCTGATTCACAAGCAGAACCTACCTGTCTAAATAGTGACCCCAAACCCTCCAAAAGTGTTGTCTAGATGGCCCAAATCTTTTATGAACTGGATACTGAACTTTAAATTCATTATTAAGCTTTCAGTTGAGTTAAGCTTCTATTAAAATGGAAACATCTCTGCAAAGTTCATTCATTCATTACATACTTATTGAGGATCTACTGTGTGCTGGACACTGAAACATTGGGAATACAGCAGTGAACAAAAAAGACATTCTGATTTTGTGGAGCTTACATTCTATTGAGTCAGACTAAACAAATAAATTAGTATGAAATGTCAGTCCCTCATATAATAAATAGTGTGAGTTAGTTTAAGAAGCATGCTTTCTTCCTTACACCTACCAGTTATTCTAAGAGGAACAGGGGTAGTGTAGGGAGCATTTAGGGGGTTGGGTGGACTCAGGTGAGTTACGTAGTGAAGGAGTTTGGGGTAGCATGAGGTCACCAAAGGCCTAGGAAGAGACACTGAGATAGGGAAATACAGGAGAGAAGCTCTCAAAGACCTGGATCACTCATTCCATGATTTCCTTTTTTTTTTTTTAACCAGGTCTCACCATGAGTGTATGCAAAGGAGACAAATTTTTCTTTCTTACTGCCTTCTTTTCTTGCCCTCTGAATCAAGAACTTAGGCTAATACAGTTATCAAATTTTTAAAAATATTCATTAAAAGAAGCAGCCCAGCTTCTGCTGTTTTGAATTCAGACCTGGGTTCTAATCCCAGCTGCATCTTACTACTTTTATAACGTTGGACAAGTTACCTGTACTTTATGAGTATCTGTTTTATAAATTTGTAAAATAGAAATAATTATATCTACCTTATACGTGTAAAGTGCTTAGTGTCTGATACGGAGGAGTTGATAAGTTGCTGTTCGTTAACCTGGAAAACCTGACCACAATTTAACACATTTATTATTTGAGAGAAAGTGATTTTCTAATTTAAAACCACTGACACTGTTTCGAATACTGCTTATTTACAAATATGGGGATGGCCTATGTTTCTAAAACCCTATGTAGAGATTTAAAACTACATTTCCAAAAGAAGAAGCCCTAAAGGAGAGAAAGAGAGCAAAGATTTGTCAACATTCTTTTTCCCTTATAAGTACTATAATTCTAAAAATTAAATTGAAGAAGTGAAAAAAGTAGAAGACAAATAAGAGAACAATATAAAATTAAAGTCTAGTGCTAAAAGGATCTCAGTGTACCCAAAACATGATGTTGAAAGGAAAAAAGTGCTTAGCAGACAGGCTATATATATAAAAACAGGAAGGTATTAGCTAGAGGAGAAAAATCTTGACAAAATTAGTAAGCAGAAGTAATCTTATAAACCAGCCTTCGTTCTAAATAAAATGTTTTAAATGACAATAGAGCATTTTTCAAGAATGCTTAAACCACATAAATCTAACAAATCCCACTCCCACTCTTAAAAGAGTTCTTTGGTTTAATGGCTGACACCATTGCTATGTGTGTTTTCTAACCAAATATAATTCTAATTTTAATGAATAGATCTACAAACCTATAGTACTTTACTATAATTCCTTTGTTAATAAAATTCAGTGTTTAATATGTGGTCTGTCAAAATGTGATTTTGCCTTTTAGCCTGATTAATGTTCTTTCTACTAAAATACATCCATTCTTTTTCATGAATTGATTATATTTTTTAAAGTCTAATGGGCTCAGGGAAGCTGCTTGGTCAGGAGAGCTGATAATTTGAAATTTACCTCTTAAATTTCAAAAACAAGAGTATGAGGCATGATTTCCTTTCTCAAGAAACTTATGTTGGAGAGACAAAATCCACCTTTATTCCTACACTTGGCTTCATTCCCATTAATCTTCAGACTGCCCTCTTGCCTTGCCAGGATTGCCTCAACAGCCTTCTTAACTCATCTCCCTGCCTCTAGTTCCGCCCCTTTCAATATATTTTTCTAAACCTTAGCTGAAATGCAAATCTGATGTCATTCTACTGTTTCAAACTTTGAATAACTCCACAGTACTCTTAAGAATGAAATTTATATTCCTTAATGAAGCTTGAACAAGGTCCCTCCTTACTGTTTATCTTTTACCTAAACTCCATCTGTTACTTTCCATGACCTCTGCTCCAGACTCAATGAACTTCCTTTATTCAGCTTCCCTAATGGACCATTCTCACTCTCTCCCCTGCCTCTTGGCCTTTGCACATGCTGGTTTCTTTGCTTAGAATTCTGTCTCTACTCTTCCAAACTCTCCCCCCAATTTTCTTGCTAAGGCCTCTCTACTAATCCTCTAAGCCTGAGCTCAGATGTCTCTTCTTTCAGGAAGCCTGTCTTGAACCACCACTCCAAGTCTGGACTCTCTAATGCTTCATAATTCTCCACTCAGACCAAGTCATTTGACATATTCTGCCTTTACATATGTGTATCAGCTTGTTCTTGAGCAAATTAAAGTTGAGACCATTACTGCTAATGACAGATGCAGAAACCTCACTTTGATACAGCTGAGTAAGTTTACCAAAACATTTTCAGGTGAAAGGAAATATTTCAGAATTACTCTTACTTCTTGGATTAGAAGTCAGGATTCTTCCTAGAAGAAATAAAATGTTGAAGTGTTTAAATAGCAGACTTTGTAAAATAGCTGCTGTCCTATAGTGATAACCTGTGATAAATATGAAAAGCATAGTCCTTTCCAATTACTGTTCTGTGCTCAGGATGTTCGTGTTTTTAGCTGATGTTTATTGTGTTCCTATCATATGCCTAGCACTGGGGGTTCATTAAGAGAAGCACCTTAAGCACATCTGGCCTACTCATGAAGTGAAATCTTTGGAAAATACAAATTTTTTATGGAATGATTTGGAACAAAACATTTCCAGAAGTGAAATCTACACAATGATATTTGCAGGTTAATACATTTGTTGGAATTCTTGGTTACTGTAGATTTATTTGGAGACAACCTTTTTATGTTGGAGAATAGAGTCACTAATTAGTATTACTCCTGTATTGAAAGAGCAGAAATTAGTACTCTCTGAAGAACTTGTCAGTGTTTATAGAGACCATACAGGAATGGTGATATTTATATGGCTTGAAGGTCCTCAGTCCACCACTGAATTAGAATATAAGTTAAAATTATCTTTCTTTTTATGTAAAGCAGCATCAAAATAAATAATCAAACTGAAACATTTTGTTTTCAAAAAAAATCCTATTTGGAGCTTCCTATACAATATCAGTATATGCTTCTTTAATATTTATCAAGCACTAAGTATCAAACACTGCCATATGTATACAGTTTGCAGTTTTAATTTACATGTAATTATTTTAAACCATTTTTGGGTTAATTAAATGCATGGTTTTCCTTCACCTCTCATTAAAAGATAGAAAGGTAAGCATTCTCCATTTTGCAAGTGACATAATTTTAATGTCACAAACAAGGTTACGCCCTACTAGACAACTAACCCCACTATTTTATTCCTTTCTCACAGCTCAACTGTTCTAGAACCAGAGTCATCATTTTTCACATACTTCCTTCATTATCTAACTAGCTTTATAGTTCACAACCCCATATATCAAGTCCATTTATGTTTCCAAGTTATTCATCTGCAACTTATCTTGGAGGGTATATCACATTGCTCCAACTTGGATCACTTACTGGTTTATTTTTCTTGTTTGTTTGTGACTGGGTGGGCATTTGATTATACTGTTTTGTTTTTTTGGCTGTGCTCAAAAGAAAGATGTTACTGCACAAAATTGGAGTTCTCTTGTCTGATGCACATTTTAAAAAGCCAATTATTATGGCATTAGCTTTTGGAAAAAGAAATGTAGCTTTATTTTGCAAGATTGATCTGCAAGGAGACAGAGGCATGTGCCCTCAGATCTGTCTCCTGGATCCAGGGCTTGGGGCACAATTTTATGGGATGAGGGGCAGGGCAGTCTGACGTGTACAGATAAGTGAGGTAATTGTCTGTGCAAGCATAGTCAAGCTTCATGCCTCTTCAGTAGGATGCATGTTCACAAAGTGGTGGTGTTACCATAATCTAAGGGTGGAGTTTTTAGCTCTTTGATGTCCAAAGGGTTAATTATTGAGCTTTTGCACAGGCTCAGTTGATGGGTTGGTGGTCTCAACCGGCCTGAACTGGACAAGGAGTCCCAGTTCCTGAAAGACAACTCTTAATCACTCTGTTGATAAGATGGGGTCAGTTGAACTGGTCCTGGAGGGCCTGCAGTTACAAAGAGAGCATGGAAGCCTCTGTAGCCTTTCCTGCTATGTTAACATTAACCCAAAATCGCTTTTCTTGACCAGTAAAAAATATTTTTGGTACTGTAGCAATTTATAAAAGCAGTATATGAGAACATACAACATTTATCTTTTCGGGAGAAGACAAAAAGTAACCATTTTTAACCTGCTACTTTTAAAATCTGACAGTTGAAGAGCTAAAAGAGTAACTTAGTTTTCTCTGAAACATTGTAATCTCACTCCTAAGACTGAAACTTATTTTCGTGTATGAGTCCTGGTTCTGTGTCTGTCAGTATTTATTGACTTAACTCCAGTTTCCTTCTGTCAGAATGTTCCAACTTTTTTTTTTAACCTGAGCATGTAAGCTTTTGAAACACAAGGGCAAACATGCTAAAAAAGATCTAATTTAGGAGTTGATTTTTAAAAGAAGTTAATGGAGCCATGTAAGCACACAGTGTTGACACAGAACTTAAGAGATTTGCTTTCCGGATCCAACAATGTCAGTAATTTGTGCTCCTTTATAACCCATATTTTCTCAAGTTCCTCATCAGATTTCAGAAAGAGAAATTCTTTCTTTCAAACCCAGGGCGCTTAGGAGGGAACATTAGAAATTTTAAAGCCTTCAAGTATACTTGGGAAGAAAAAAGACAATTCAGAGATCTGCCACCAAGGCTGATTGTCTGGGTAGAAGAGTGGTATGTACAGTGTCTACATAGCTTACCAAAAATAATTTCACATTGAATATAGCCCATGGTCCCGTACTTGTTCTTGCATTCCGCAGCTCATCATTGTTTGGGCATTATTGGAAAGAAAGAAGGGAAGTTTCAGTGGTTTATAAAATGTAAAGCGAACTTGATTCCTCCTGGTGGTGGCAGGGTCAGCCTAGAGGTTGGTTGCTGTTTGGCTCTAGGTAAGTGGACCCCAGCGGACGCGGGGAGGGCAGGCTCTCAGCTGCTGGTGCTGGGGGCAGGGCACATTGGCCTTTCACTGAAGCCCGAGGGCTCGCGCCTCGCCTCCCGGACGACCGAACTCGGCCGACCCAACTCTGTCCGGACCCGAAAATTAGTCCCTAGGGGGAACTCGGCCCCTCGAGGTTGTTTTTCGCCGGGCCGGTCAGACCGCCCACCAACGCCCGCCCCTCCGCACCAGGAGGCGGGGCTCCGCGAATCCGCGAATCCGCATTGGTGCGCGCGGCCGCTGAGCCGGCGGAGTGACGGCGGGGGCGGGGCCGCGCGGCTTGTTTGTTGGCGCCGCCCCGCCCAACCCCGCGCCCCGCCGCACCGCCCCCGCGGTCCTTGGTGACTGAGGCGCTGCAGCCCAGAGCCCGGCCGGCCGGCCAGCGCTGGTGTCCGCGACCGCAGACGTCCCCGCGCCGACATGCGCCTGGCCACCGCCGCGAACGAGGCGTACACGGCCTCGCTGGCCGTCTCGGAGCTGCTGGGCTGCAAGCAGTGTGGCGGGGGCGGCGGCCCGAACGAGGTACCTGGGCGAGGGGCGGGCGGGCGGGCGGGCGCGTACCCAGCTGAGCTGCCGGGGCTGCACGGAGGTTGGGTCGCTTCCCCGCCTTCGCACCCTCACAGCCTCGGAGGACGCTCCCTGGAGGGCGCCCCCGGAGCAGCCGGCCGGCAGGGGCGCGGGGGCCGGCCCGCGCTCGCCTCGAGCTGAGGGGGTGGCCGGTGGGGGTGGGGGCACGTTTTCCAGCGGGAGTCGGCCCCGGGCAAGCGAGGCTGAGGCTGGCAGACACGGCCGTCTCGGTCCTTTAAATGGGAGTCTGCAGACGGAAAGCCGGAGTCTGTGCAAGCCTCCGCAAGCCCGACCCGAACAAAGCTGCGGCCCCGCGGGAGCGCAGCCTGTGGGTTGTCCCCGCAGCGCCTCGTCAGAACAGACTCCAGGACTCAGTGACCCTCACCGCCTTTGCCGCCTACTTAGAAAAAAGAAAGAAAAAGGAAAAAGTACATTCGAGGCAGTTAAAAAATGTTGCTGCCTAAAATAAGTCTATTCTGCCAGCTGCATGACGTTATGCACAGCGTTTACTCTTGTTTATTAAACCATCCCTTTTGTGTCTGAATTAGCTTTCAGAAAGACCTATTTAATTGTAACATTTTGTATTTTTCCTAAGTGGTTGCAAATAGGGCACCATTTGAAAGTTACTAATATAATTTTGACTAAAATGTGAAACTTTGAAAGGCTTTCTTTCAAAAGGTGACAAGGGAGAAAGAGAAATAGTAATTAAAATTTGAATAGAAATCAGAATGCTGTAAGTATTGCCTTAGTTCAAGAAGTCTAAATACGAAGTAATTTCTCTGCGGTATTGCCCACTAAAATGACTCAGTTTTAGTATTTATATTTTTTGTAAATGGAGTCTACATTATGAGTAAACTACAGATATTCACATAAACTTAAGACAGTTTCTCATGAAGGGTGTGGAACACTAAATACTTTTTCTAGATTTTAGCATTCATGGATACATAATATGCTTCTTGTTTACAGATAATAAACCACCTTAAAAAAAATTCTTATAACTGTTGCTTCGGAATCTTTGCCAAAGAAAGAAAACGGTGTAAAAGTGTTGCAATAGCATTTATAGTTTGTGCTTGCAGGCCATAACAGATCTTTTCTCATTTTGAGTAGAAGTGAGCCTCAATCATTGTGCTTGAATAGATCTGTTATTTCTGGTGGTATTCTTGTGCAGAATCCTGGTTCTTGCCCAGATCTAGAATCTCTAAATATAACCATGTAAACTGGAAGGTAAGGAGATACATTTTAGCTTGCACATTGATTACAGTGCCTATGTGATTGTGTTCAGGATGCTTTGTATAGTTGTATTTCATTTTTAACACTCCCAACATGTGGGAGGATAATTTAGAAAGTAGTGCTTCTTAGGGAAACTATTCACCATAGAAAAGTATTAATAACACAACTCTTTCAAATAACAAACTTCCACAATGCTTTTAAACTAAACACTTTCCAGGAATGGAACTCTTGACTACAGTATAGGGCACACATATGGCCTAAGTCAGCCTTACAAATCCAGTACTTTGAAGTCAGTTTTTATTTTTTTAGAATATAGTTCATAGAAGAACATAGAAGTATTCATAGATAGTGGAAAAAGAGGTACCTGAACTTTCAATATTTCTAAATTCCGTAGTATAGTTAATGATAATTTTAAAAGAAACTGGTACATTTTGTTAGAATTGGAATATTTCTTTATAACACTTCTAGATTTCTTCATTTATATTTAAAATTTTTGAACGTCAAAAGGCTAGCACTCGGCTGTAGGCAATAATTCTAAAGAGAGAGTGGGATGGGAACTTCCACTTTTTACACAGTATATCTTTGCCTTGTTGAAATGTGTTTCCAAAAGCACATACTGCCTTTGTAATTTTTTAATAAAAATTAATATTAGTGTTATGTTATTGGTTTTAAAACATCTACACAGTTTAAAAATGCACCAAGTGCAATGAGAAAAATAAAATGATTCAAATGATCTGATACTTACTTTTCAAATAGTTTTGCAGGTAAGTAGACACCATAAGCCAACAAATGCTTTCATCTTGCATTTGTGGCAAATTGTTCATTCTTTCTGCTTACATAGATTCATAAATGTATCTTTAACAAATTTGAAAAATCTGATTAGACCAGTACTTTCAGTACACAAGCACTGTGATACAATACATATATAGTCTTTCTGTGGTATTGCTAACATTCGCTGAGAATTTTCATACTGTGACAATTAGTAGTATATACTAATGAAGAAATAGATATTATGTCAGAGATTTGCATCAGTGTTGTGATGGCAGAGGCTGTTGCTATCTCTTTGGAAGATGCTGATTAGGAGGATTGTTGAGAGGGATGTTAGATTCTATGTTAGTTTTTCCAGCCACACTTTCGCCAAGAGCCTGTGAGGTTTGTTCTGTGATTAGCATCTACATCTGCTTTTCAACAAGGCCATTTGCTGTTGGCAGTTCTAGAATCTGCATTGGCCAAATTTGTTTAAAGTCTGTAATTCAGTTTCTTACAGACGAAGGCATAGTTGAAGTAACCTTTAGGAAGTTATGAAATGCACATAGTTTGGCTTATGATCACCCCACTGAAGACCTGGGGTGCCTTTTTTTTTTAATCAACATCTGCTAGGAAATAGGGTAGAGCTAATTTATCCTGTGCCTAGGAAAAGAAGTGTTTCAGAAGTGAGTTTTTTCCAAAAAACTCAAACTTTAAACTTTTTAGAAACCAAGAATACTATTGTATAATGACAGTAGTATCTAAAAGGACATTTAAGTTACAGAAACTCTCAAAGAGGCTCAAAAGAGTAATAATTAAAGACACCAGCTCCAGAACCAGACTTCCTGCTCTTTTCAAGGTAATTGTCACCTGTTTACTTTTCCCAGAAGTTAGAGCTCAATTTGCAGTGAGAGGCTAGGTGGAATCAGTGATCTGCGTCCTGCCAGTATCAGGACTAGGATCAGTTGGGATGCAATCTCAGAGCTCATCAAGAGCACCCTAGATCAACCCTTTGTCTTCTCTTGGGCATAAGATTAAGTAGAAAAGATCATGTCATGTTCTTGTATCTTTCTCATGTACCTAGTCTATTAACTAAGAAAGAGAACCAAGGACATCTTTTGAGTCTAGCCTCCAAATAAAGGAGAATTAGTTGGTGTGAGTCTAGAACAGCCGTAACTATATTTCCCATTCTGTCAGTCTTGATCAACCCTTTCTGTTTGGGAAAGACTTGATTTTTAAAAATCTATCACTCTTCCACCCCTCCCCACATCTTTTCTTTCACTTCCTCTCTTTCCCCTCCTACCATTTCCCTTTCTGCTTTTATGGAATGGCACAAACATCTCACAACCTCTTCAACTTAGTAGGAAATTGACCCTGGTAGTCCAAGCATGAGCTTGGCAAAACTCTATTTTACTTAGAACTAACCTTATGTAAAATAATGAAATTGGAGTCTTGACTGTCAGAGACTCCTTTCCTTTCTTCAGTTTTTCTATTCTGTCTCTAGCTTTCTTGCAAGACTGGTACCTCATCAAGGAATGAATGTGATCTTAACACTAAAGGGTTATTAGCATAATGGGTCTATAATCTAGTTCCAAGAATGTTTGGTTTTTCTTAACATCCTGTTTTAAAAGGCATAGTTTTTCACTCTAAAAGAATCTATTTCTAATGGAACTGGGAAGGAAGGATTTGTCCATTGAAGGCAAGGAAGAGGGGAGACAGTGATATCAATATGGCCACTAAATTTGGCTGTAAGGATGGACTTATAAAGACTTGAGAATTACATAGGACCATTGGGAAAGACCCTTGCCATACCTATAGGAAAATACTCCATTTCTGAAATATTGCTAGCCACTTTCTTGGAATTATAAAAATATTGTTTTATAATCGTTTGGTATATAAACCGTATATTTGGTATAGAAACAAAACCAAAAAAATATAATTCAGCCTTTTTGTTTTGAGGCCCATGTGCTATCAGTCTGGTCTCATTTATATGTGTATCTGTGTGTGTGTTTAACACCCACATACTGCTAATGTATTTGTAGGATACAGTCCTAGAAGTGGAATTGCTAAGTTTTTTCCCCGCTTTCCTTACAAATAGTAACATAATTATACATATTATGCACTTTTGTTTTCCCCCCATAATATATCTTAGAGATCTTTTAAAGCCAACGCATATGGAATTGCTTCATTCTTTGTAAAGACTGCGTGCTATTCTAGTCTATGATGTACTAAACTTTATTGAAACAGTCCTCTGTTGATGAGCACTTAGGTTGTTTTATATTTTGTACTACTAGAAACAATGGTTTACATATGACATTTCACAAATGTGACTACAGGTTAACATTTAGGATGGAATTGTTGATTCAAAGGGTATGTGACTTTTTAATTTTGATCAGTATTGCAAATTGCCCTCCTTAGAGGTTGTAGTAATGTATACTCCTTACATATTTCTTGATCTTTTTTCCTCACACTTCAAAACACTCCTTCAGAAATGTATAAACAATGAATGACTGTTTCTCCACCCCGTCTCTAACATAGCCTGTTATCTTAAGCAATCTTTTAGGTGAAAAATGGCGTCTCAGTGTAATTAACTTGCAGTTGTTTTATTGGTGAGGGTTGATCATTTTTTCAACCATTTGTAATTCCTTTTCTTTGAACTGTTCTTGTCTTTGGTTTATTTTTCTATCTGGTCATTGGGATTTTCTTATTGATTTGTAGGAGTCTTTATGTATTAAAGAAATTTAGCCCTTTTGTTATATGAATTGCAAATATATTCCCCAGTTTTGTTTGCTTTTGACTTTTTATTTTTCCCATGTGAAAGTCTTTCTTTTTATGTCATCAAATTTGTCAATCTTACATTTTATGACTTCTGGGTTTTGTAGCATTCTTAGGCCTACTCCATTCCATGAGTGTTTTCTTCTAGTACTGTAATTTTTTTTGTTTTTGTTTTTTTACACTTAACTCTGATTTATTGTGGAATAAAGTATGATTTAGAGCTCCAACTTCACTTTTTTCTGAGTGGTTATCCATGTGTCCCAAGATCATTTGTTGAATAATCCATTTCTCCCCCATTTGAAATGCCACCTTTTTATATACTGAAGTCCCAAGGGTAGTGTCTCTTAGTTATAAAATGAATAACACACCCTTGAAATGGGTATTTTCCTAAAATGCATTTTGTTTAAATAAGATAATAAAGAAATGAAAAAGGGTAAATATTGATTTTTAGCCTTAAAGTTTTGCCTAGTATATTTTGTTTGAACTGTATCTAATTGGATCAGAAATTCAGGAGTTAGAAAGGTTAATAGAATAATCATTTTTATAAATGGCTACTTTTTGTGCCAAGATAATGTATCAAGTAGCAAGAATGTGGTTTTTCCCTTGGATTTATTATAGGATATTAAAATTGAGACACTGTACATGGCCAGACCAGTGAATTGAGTGCCTCCTCTAATGAAGGGTATAGTTGTTAGAACATTACTATCTTCAGTATAAATATGGGATAACCAGAGTAAGAAATCACTGACCTCCAGTATGAGATTGTTTGAATTATATAATATACAGTCATGTGCTCCATAACAGTGTTTCAGTTGATGACAGACTGCATATATGATGGTGGTCCCATAAGATTAGTACTATATAGCTGAGGTGTGTAGTAGGCTACACCATCTAGGTTTGTCTAAGCACACTCAGTGATGTTCGCACAACAAAATCGCCTAACTACACATTTCTCAGAATGTATCCCCATCGTTAAGCAACACATGGCTGTGTATATTATTTTATAGATTCAGTTGGCAGATAAAGTCTACGTTGAATCTAAATCTTGAATTCTCCTAATAAAGCTTCTCTTCAATTTTGTCCTGCCTGCTTAATTTTTAAAAATCCATTCTGCTCAAAAGGTTTTCATTTGCTTGGATCAGATTTCTTGAATTGTTGCCACATGTCCGTCTCTGTCTGTCCCCTGCCTTTTTTTTCTTTAAAAGAAAAGCATATTGTTTATATCATGAAGGAGTTTTGGAAGCAGAAGGGAGAGGGTGGAAATAATATTCATATGTAATTATGTGAGTAAGGGTTAATCTTTAGTTGTGTAAACTCTAAGAAGTTTTTGTTGTTGTTATTTTAGAGACTAGATTGATAGGACATGAGCCTCAAAAAATAAAATAAGATTGAGGGGCCAGCCCAGTGGCGTAGTGGTTGAGTTTTGCATATTCTGCTTTGGTGGCCCAGGGTTCGCAGGTTCAGATCCCAGGCACAGACCTAGCACCACTCATCAGGCCATGCTGGGGCAGCATCCCCCTTAAAGTAGAGGAAGATTGGCACAGATGTTAGCTCAGTGACAATCTTCCTCAAGCCAAAAAAAAAAGGAAGATCAGCAACAGATGTTAACTTAGGGCCAGTCTTCCTCACAAAAAAACAAAATAAGATTGAACTATATTACTTGGTTTTGTTTCTATAAGTACACTGTATTGGGGAAAAAATGGAAGTCTTAACAGTAGATTGTCAGTTTTTGTTAACCATACTACACTGTCACAATAAGGTATAGGAGTCTAGATTTCAGGTACAGGATTCTAGATTCACTATGTCAAAAGACAAAAAAACCATTTATTTCTCAATTACTTGAGCTTCTCTTAAATATAGTATAAGCAAGGGTGATGACATTCTATAAATAAAAAATTTAAGGCAAACTCACAAACAAAATTAATTTCTCTAAAACTATTTTACTCAACCAAAGAGAAAACATGCCCTGCAGTACTTTGTCTTTTGTGGATTTAAATAACTACTTTTTATTTTTCATATTTCTATTCTTATTGTAAAGTGTTATTATCAATGTAATAATAGTTACACTTCTTTCAGTTTAAGACGTCTAGGTAGAGGTTACTGCTTTTTCCTTTCCTGACAAGATACAGGGATGATATTTTGGTTGGTTGGGTTTTGGATATACAAACACATTGGCCTTATTTTGTATCACTATCAGTCCACAGGATTGGCTGCTATGTGCTGAACTTTCTGTTCTTGACTTTCTGCCAAGTACTTTATGCAAAACTCTGGTTTTAGTGAAGCAGGTTTTAGTGTTTTTAGCCAGAGTTGTATTATAAGCTGTTGTCAGCTAAGCCATGCAAACAGAGGGACTGGTATGTATATATATGGCCATGAAAACAAATCCCAAAACAAGCCTGTCTCTGTTCAACTGGTTGTTTTTTCCTTTTATTCCTGTAGCCTCAGCTCATGTTGTTTACTGCTGGAGGCCTGAGATGGTATAATTTTCTTTTCTAGGAACTTGGAATTAGAATTCCTCGAACACTAGGACATGGACCAAGTAGATTCATCCCAGAAAAGGAGGTATGTTGTTTGTGAAAGTACACAGTGAACTGTCTGCTTTTAAGGAAAAGCTTTCATGACCCACATTTTAGCATCTGAACAACTGTTGGTCAACAACACGTTTTACAAAGAGTTGATCAGAGTTAATCATCGTGCTTTGGCAGTGAATCTGTGGGATTAGAAAGCTGTTGTAGTCATGTTGATTTCTAGTATTTCATGATGTTTTTCTAACACCCATATTTAATCAAGGAAAGGCAAGACCTTTTTGACCAATGATACTGCCTCTGCTTATATTTAGATGTTGTTTAGGTGGGCCCATAAGCTGAGTTACTTGGCCTTGACCATCTCCACAGGCTGGTATGAATCCTAGATAGGATCTTTAATTCTCAATATGTAAAAGCTCCTATGCTTTGTTTTCACAGGGATTGTTTGTTCTTAGTTAATTTTGGTTCTCCTTAAATTGAGTGAGAGTAGGCGTTATTATAAGGAAAACCTTTAGTGTCTGTTTGCAAGCTCTGCAAGTTTGATAATCTAAATCTGGTTCTTTATCTGGATTTTGGCCAAGTTCTGCAAGCAGCCTATCTAGATAGCCTTTAATGATCGGCCTTTGTTGTTTATCCCCTTCTACATAATATGTGACTGTTTATTCTATCTTGCTCCCAGTTGAGTTAAATTTGTAGAATTATAACCTCTCTCTCTTAAGCCAAATTTAATTTGCTTCTAGATGACACTTAGAAGGCAGTATATGCAGATTTTCTTTCTTTAACACTGATTTACAATTTATGTAACCATGGTTTTCCTCTCTTTTCACAGATTCTCCAAGTAGGGAGTGAAGACACACAGATGCATGCTTTATTTGCAGATTCTTTTGCTGCTTTGGGTCGTCTGGATAACATTACATTAGTGATGGTTTTTCACCCACAATATTTAGAAAGTTTCTTAAAAACTCAACACTATCTACTGCAGATGGATGGTCCTTTACCCCTACATTTTCGGCACTACATCGGAATAATGGTTTGTAAACATTCAGTGGAAAACTCTTTATTCAGTGAATAATGGTTTGTAAACAGTCAGTGAAAAATTCTTTATTGATCTTTTTAAGAGATGGTTAATGCTTTAAACACAGGGATAAATACTTATATTCTGACTTCTAGCTGGATTCCTATTAGGTAGTATCCGTTTTTCCTTTCTAAAGTATGTGCTCAAGTATAACAGAAAAAGAAACATGTATTTATCCACTGTTGAGAACCATTTTCCATTAAATAAGAGAATAAAGTAGAACACAAGATCTATTTCACTATTACAAATAGTTTATATTGACATAAGTGGTGCTACTGCTGTTGAGTTTGTAAATAATATTCCATTATTTTATTGTTGGCACTTTGAGTTTGTTCTTAATCTAAGGTTCTGAAAGTTGGTATATAAATAAAATTTGTAAATTTCTAAAGCCCAAATATTTTTACCAGATATTTTGTTTGTTCCTGGACTATTTCTGAGTGCTTTCTATGGTGTATGTGGATTTTTTAAATGTTTATGAAAACTTCATTTCTGTAGTTTATGGAAAATTTGAAAACATACTAATTGAAAACTTAGTTGTTTTACAAATTGTAAAGAAAAAGAATTTGTAGTTGTTCAAGATTTTAATATGTATAGTTAGAATAATCTTTTTGTTCTCTCCTAAGGCTGCAGCAAGACATCAGTGCTCCTACTTAGTGAACCTCCATGTAAATGATTTCCTTCATGTTGGTGGGGACCCCAAGTGGCTTAATGGTTTAGAGAATGCTCCTCAAAAACTACAGAATTTAGGAGAACTTAATAAAGTGTTAGCCCATAGACCTTGGCTTATTACCAAAGAACACATTGAGGTAAGTAGTGAAGTAATATATCTAGGGCGTCGTTTAAAAAAAAAATTAATAGACGTTATTTTTTTAGAGCAGTTTTATGTTCAGCAGAAAAATGGCACAGCAAGTACAGAGTTCCCATATTTAACCCATCCCCCCACACACAGTTTATCTTATTAACATCTAGATTTAGTATGATGCATTTGCTGTAATTGATGAATTAATATTGATATATTACTATTAACTAAAGTCTATAGGGCTCACTCTTTGTACAGTTCTATGGTTTTTGACAAATGCATAATGTCATGTATCCACCATTACAGTATCATACAGAATAGTTTCACTGCTCTGAAAATCCCCTGTGCTCCACCTATTTCATCTCTCTCCCATTCCCCCTGAATCCCTACAACTACTGATCATTTTTACTCTCTCTCTAGTTTTGCCTTTTCCAGAATATGGCCTTTTCAGACTAGCTTCTTTTACATATCAGTATGCGTTTAAGGTTCCTCCATGCCTCGTCATGACTTGATAGCTTTTCTTTTTATTGCTGAATAATACTCCAATGTATGGATGTACCACAGTTTGTTTATCCATTCACCTATTGAAGTACATCTTGGTTACTTCCAGTTTAGGGCAATTATGAATAGAGCTGCTATAAACATTCATATGAAGGGTTTTTGGTGAACATGTTTTCAACTCAGTTGGGTAAAAAACTAGGAGTGTGACTGCTGGATTGTAGGGTAAGCCTATGTTTACTTTATAAAAAATTGTGAAACTGTCTTCCAAAGTGGCTGTGCAAGTTTGTATTCCCACCAGCTATTGATGAGCATTCCTGTTGCTCCACATCCTTGCCAGCATTTGGTGTTATCAGTATTTTGGATTTTAGCCATTCTGATAGGTGCAAAGTGGCATCTTGTTGTATATCTTTTCAAAATACTATCTTAAAGTAGTTCCTTCTGGTTCTATTTATTAGTAAAGATAATATAATAAAAGTAGATTGACATTCTCTAAAAGTATCTACCATGCAGTAGAAATTCTTGAAAATACATATTTTTGGTCTCTTTCTATTTTGTAGAACATTTTAGCTATTGTTACATAATTGACCCATCTTATCATCAAGGAGATATAAGATTTGAATATGATTAATGCAATGTCTGTATTGTCTAGTAATGAAAATTTACACAAGATTATAAAATAGTGAAGCAGAAGGAACATAGATTTGTAAGATTTGAAGAATTTAAAATAAATGTAATTTCATGATTTAGTTTCAGAGTCAAGTTGTTCAAACCACTATCTTAAAAATTCTTTGAGGAGGCCTGATAATAAAGAAAAGCACAGGCATATTTTATACAGTAGCTTCCACTTTAAATATATTTATTGCCTTTGGTTTGAGACTTTGAACTAACAACATAGTTAATGCATTCATAAACCAGCATCTAAAATATTGGTAACTGCTTTTAAGCAAAATGCTTTCTATTACATTTTTAAATCGGAATTTCAGAAAATCAAAATAAGAATATGTCATTATCAGATTATGTTAAGGTCTGCTTGTGAATAGATATTCATAAAAATTAAATTAGGGGCTGCCCCATGGCCAAGTGGTTAAATTTGCACACTCCACTTCGGTGGCCCAGCGTTTCACCAGTTTGAATCCTGGGCATGGACATGGCACCGCTCATCAGGCGACACTGAGGCAGCGTCCCACGTGCCGCAACTGAAAGGATCCACAACTAAAAAAAGATACACAACTATGTACCAGGGGGCTTTGGGAGAAAAAGGAAAAAAAATAAAATCTTTAAAAAAAACAATAGCAAATTCCGGGTTTCTACAGGTCTCAAATTGTAATTTTACACTAAGTTTTCTTTTTTTTTTTTAAGCTTCAATGCATGGTTGTGTATCCTTTTAGTTTACTTCTCTGTGTGAACCACTGCCACAGTATGACAACTGACAGACAGGTGATGTGGTTCCACGAGTGGGAAACAAACCCGGCCCACAACAGTGGGAGTGCTGTATCTTAACCACTGGACCATCAGGGCTGGCTCTACACTAGTTTTTATGTAGTGACTAATGTTGTTTCCAATAAATTAAGTACCAAGATGAATTACATACTTTCACCAACACCATACTCCAGTATAAAAATGTTTTTTTTTTTTTTTCCTAAGGGACTTTTAAAAGCTGAAGAGCACAGCTGGTCCCTTGCAGAACTGGTACATGCAGTGGTTCTTCTCACGCACTATCATTCTCTTGCCTCATTCACATTTGGCTGTGGAATCAGTCCAGAAATTCATTGTGATGGTGGCCACACGTTCAGGCCTCCTTCTGTTAGTAACTACTGCATCTGTGACATTACAAATGGCAATCACAGTGTGGATGAGATGCAGGTCAACTCGGCAGGAAATGTTTCAGTAAGTATCTGTTATTTGTTACAGGATTGTCGTAAAACTAATGGCAGTAATTGCTGTTATATTATTTTTTCATTTGGCTTCTTAGAAAATCCACCTTATTAAATCCGTAGTGCTATTAGGTCCCTATACCTGTTCATTCAGCAAGTATTTATTGACTGCCTCCAAATGCCTAGGACTAATCTAGTCCTAAGGGATATACAAAATTATAAGAAATTATGCGACCCTCTAGAAGGTTGCAGTTGAGTAATTTTAGCATCAAGAGCCACCAGCATGTAGCTTCATAAGAGCCACCTAATATTGAGTGGCTACTAAATGGCACTGAGAACAGTGCAACTTGGTGGTAGAGACTTTGTGATGCTGACCACATCCTTTTCTTCCCTTTTGCACAAAAGAAACAAGGTGACTTCTTAATTGTTTATCTTTTAGAAGATTTAATCAGCCTTGATCTGGAAATTTCTCCAGTTTTTTTTTATGTATAACTTTGCACAAATATATATAAAAGTGAATGTAAATTTATTGAAATGCTTTCACCTCTATTCCTTCTCTTCTCTGGCTTTTATATTTTCTCAGTTTTGCTATTACTTTGAAACACATCAGAACGAGTTGAATTTATTATGAGCAAATTTTAATTCCTGTATGCAGTGAATCAAAATTCCCTCCGCATTCTTTTGCTGTAGTTAAAGAACAAGGGTTTATTTTATGTTTCCAAAGAGAAATCACAGAAACAACATCACAGTCTTCTGAACTTTGCACAGAACTTCTACTTCGCACAGATTTTGTCAGTTGTATACCTTTGAAACAGAGTTCGACAGGTTAAATTGCCTTTAACTTATGTATTTGACTGTGGGCAAGTTATCTAACCTCTCTGAGCCTCCATTCTTTCATGCCTAAATAAAGGTCAAATGCAAGGTTATTGTGAGGTGTAAATGAAATGCCTCTAAAGATGTGAAAGGCCCTGTACAGGGCTTGGCATTTATCAAGTGCTAAATAAGAGGTAGCATTTACATATGGTGAGATCAGCACATGAATGGAAATCATTTTCCCAAGGTTGACCACCAAGCTGTGCTGACAAGGCCCAAGACCATCATTTTCACCCTCTGTTGAGCTACCTGGATTCATGCTATAGGCCTGCATATGGCCACTGATTATTTATCAAAGCTTAGGGGTTCTGAGATGGTCCAAGGGAGAGTATATGAGTTGCTAGGATGCTTGGAGTTGGATTGTTGTCCTTCCCTACCTTTGTTTTAGTATAAGGCTGAAGAAGAAGTACTTGATTGTCTTTAGTTATCCCTCTATTAAATGAGATAATAGTGAAATAATAGAGATTTTTTGTTTCTCTAGTAGATACGCTTCCTATTCCCAGGTGTTGAGTTGGCCTCTTTTAGGTTTACAGCCCACACTCATGGCACTTGACAGTGAGCTGATATAGTTTATTCTTTGGATACATAGCAGATATCTGACTCAGTTCTTCAGATACAAATGGCAAAAAACAAACCAAAAAGAATTTCCTCATACAATATTAACATTTTAATAGTAAAATCAAATGCCTTCACTTCTTTTTTTTTTTTTACACTACTAACAACTTTATAACAGATTATTCAAGAGGCAAAAGAAATACAGTTTGTTTCCTTTCCCTCTTATTTCAGTGTGATCTATCAAGAATTGTCTTTCCTAAGAATACTTAAAATTGGGGCTGTTTATTTTAGAGGAAAAAGGGTAAGCAAAATAGATAAATTAATATAATGAGGGATAATGTGAGTTGACAGATATTTATTTATTTCTTTAGTTTTTAAACCTTGGGTCATTCTCTTAAGCAACATAATCCTTTTCGGCCCTTTTTGTTTATTTGTTTGGCTACTGATCCTGTCTCAGGAATAATTATGGAGATCTTGCATCACAAGAATCTTCAATACCTCACAGAAACACTTTGCGTCACAAAATTATGAGAGAAACTCCTTAGTATTGGGTATTTTGGCATAACTGTTAGGATCATATGAAAATATAAAATACAAGTAGTGTAGACCGTTTGTCTCTTAATATAGAATTATCCTGACAATCATTCCACAACAAATATTTCCTGAATATCTACTGTGTACAAGGCACTATGCTAGGCTCTGAATATGTACTAGCAAATTAAACAGACAGGTCCCATGCCCTTGTGACGGTTTGGTCTAAGGAGGCAGGCATTAAGCCAGTATCATGCAATAACAATATTATAGACTCTGACTGGTGCTCTGAAGGAAAGAGCAGAGTGCTGTGTAAGAATAATTAGGGTGGCTAGGTTGGGGGTGGGTGTTAGGAGAAGCATGTAATCTGACACCTGAAGAACCAATAGGTGTAAGCCAGGAAAAGAGTGGAAGAGTAGGGGGAAGAACATTATAAAGGGGGAAACATTAGTTTGGTATTTAAACACTGAGATTTGAAATTTTAAGATTGCTTACTGTATCTCTTTTATAAGATATAATTTCCATGGATTTGATCCATTTTCCATAGTAAGAATGCAGCAGTGTATAGAAGTATAAATTGTTTGGCTAGTTTAGGACCACTTGGCTGTCCCTCATGTCTCAGACCAGTCACTATAGATGTGTCACTGCTGTAGTCATCCCAGCAAGTGACAGCTGCTAGCCCCATTTGCAGAGGTCAGGTGGACAACTCCAGCCCTATAAGGACATGTTTCATTCTTAATTGGTAAATTGGATAAATAGAGCTGATTACCATAATTTAAAAGAGTACAGACGTGCTGATAATATGCCCAATGTACACAGCTGATTCAAAACCACTTATACTTTTTGTATCTTATATGTTTAACTGATTGAGCCAAGTAGAAGTTTACTTTTAAATTATTCAGTTCTGTTTTAAATTGATAAGTGTTAAATTTTTAAAACTTAGCATTAACAGTAGTGATATTACTACTTTTCTAAGGATATAACATTAGAATGTGTTATTAAAATAATTTTTCTTATGTTTTAAAATCCTGCATATCTATATATGTAATAGGCCAAAATACTTGTTTTTGATTCATTCATGTACTTTAAAATTATAAGATCTATTTTTCTTATATTCTGTTAACATCCAAATTCTTATAAGACAGACTTAATAAAAGAAAATTCAAAAATTTCATCCAATGTCTGACATACGTAACATTAATTGTATCTTTTCTTCAGGTAAGTGATTCCTTCTTTGAGGTGGAAGCCCTTATGGAAAAGATGAGGCAGTTACAGGAATGTCGAGATGAAGAAGAGGCAAGTCAGGAAGAGATGGCTTCACGATTTGAAATAGAAAAAAGAGAGAGCATGTTTGTCTTCTCTTCAGGTAAAAGCAACCATTACATAGTTGATAAAATTTCTATTGCTTACAAAAAAAAGCCCAACTTTTTTGTTTAGAGAATTTAAATAAAAGTTTTATTACATTAATCCAAATATTTCTTTCCTTTTAGACAGGCTATTGCACAGTTATTCCTACTTATAAATAAAGCAGGCAACCTAGAAAAGGAAGTTATGGTGAATATAGTACTAGACTAAGAAGGAGGACATTTGATTTGTGTTCTAGGACTAAAATCACTGCTGTTAAGCTTTGTGAACATAAGCCACTTAATATGTGAGTGCTCCTTTTTTTCTCTTCTTTAAAATGAGGAAAATGAATTCATAAAGCCCTGAGATTGCCTCCAGCTTTAAAATTCTGATTTGTGAAAAGGAGCTATTTGTTAGACTACTGTCAACAACCTAAATCCTTTATATTTGGCCTTTATCTACATAAGGCTACAGGATTTAATATATAAACCAGGTAATTTAAAGGAAAAAAGTTAAAAAAGTGTCTCAAAATGTATTCTGACAATAAGAGTGGGAGAAAAGAAAAAGCACCAAATTTCTTAATAGCAAAGAAAAATCCCAATTTGTTTAAAAGGAGGTTAGATGTTAGCTTTGTTTTTCCTTGAGGAAAAGTTTTTGTTTCTGTTTACTTGAAACTATAATCTCATCAACTCCTAAACATGAAGATAATCCAAAAAGGCTTAGAGTATGCAGAAGACATTGTAAAAATTATGATGTACACAACCTCTTTCCTTCATTCACCATTCTTGAACTGTTTCTAGGACCTTTGAGCTGTTGGAGAGATATTATAGATTGTATAATATTAATATTCAACCAAAAAATAGTACAGGTGCTAAAGTTGAGAGCATAGCTGATTTGTTATCACCATAAAGATTATCCAAAAAGGTGTTCATTCTTTGAGTACATACTTTTAAGTAAAATCTAATATCTCTAAATTTGAGTAGGGACACAGGGAGAGAAAGTCTATGAAAGAAAGGAATGAAAAGCGTAGAAAATTCAATCATAAGTATTTTTGTAGAACAGTGAATCTACTTTTACTACAGTCCATTTACTGAAAGGTAAGCTATTTCTCTTTATAGATTTAAGACTTCAGTTGATATTGGTCACTCACTGTCAGGGAAAGGGTTATCCTATTTTTACTTGTTAGAGGTAAAATGAATTTTAACTAGCATCCTGTTTTTGCAAAGCTTACAGTGGCTTTTTTTTTTCCTTAATTGTTTCAGATGATGAAGAAGTTACACCAGCAAGAGACGTATCTCGTCACTTTGAGGATACCAGTTATGGTTATAAGGATTTCTCTAGACATGGGATGCACGTTCCAACATTTCGAGTCCAGGTAAAATCACAACCTGTTGTATGCACATAATTGGTTAGAAATACTTAAAATAACTTGGATTTGAGAACTATAAAATGTTGCAAAAGGAAGTAACTTTCCTATATACAGGCAATTCCCTTAGGTGTATTTATTGTATTGTTAAAGTTCATAAATCAGTTCAGAATTCAGAACACATTTATCCATAAAACAAAATTACAGTAGTGGTTAGATTCCCAGATGATACGTAAAAACTCACTTAGAGTTCATAATATAACTAAACAATAAATAATAGTTGTATTTGAACCTAGCTAACATTTATAGCATTGGCTTTTCTTCCCCTTTCCTCCTGAGCCCCAATGTTACAGTGAGGTGATTTCTGCCCTGCCATGCACCAGGCCTGAGTGACAAGAGAAATGTTCTCAGCATCTCAAGCATTGTGTGTCTGGAGGTGGAGGGAAAGAAGATGAGAAAAATCAGAGGTGAAAGATGTGCTTAAGTTAGGACTTTTAGGGACAGTAAATTTTTTTTCTTTTTAATTTGGGTGAGTTCTTACAGATACCATAGAAAATAAATCATGACAATTACAGTAACCTTAATTTCCTTTAAAATATGAACTGAATGTCATTTGAAGCTATGAGACTTTTTGAGGGTTTCAAATTTAAACCTTGGGAGGATTCACTTAAATAAATGTTATTCCAAAATTACTTAACACCTATCTCTTAGAGTGAATAAAGTTAGTGATGTAAGGAGTAGAATTATTCTTGGTAAACTCTGTTTCTTTAGCTTCCAAATCATTAACTTTAAAATACACAGTAAAACTTCCCCAGTACAATTCTGCATATACTGAGTCCATGGAAACTTAGGGACCTGGTGATCCTCTGGGATACCAGGCTCCTTTTCTGTTTCTGCTTGTCAGGAGGCACTGTGCTAAGTGCTTTGCACGCATGTCTCAGCAGCAACAGTAGCTACATCCTCTAGTTCGAGAATAAAACTTGAGAATCATCAAATATTTATCTATTCTGTGCTCTAGTTTCATAAAGCTGCTTCCAGTCCATCAGTAGAAACATACCATAGTTTCAATGTATTTCTTAATCTATTATATAAATACTTAATTTAGATAGGTAAATATTTAATTCAGATGAGTTGATATTCCCAACTTTCCCTGTTATTGTGAAGGGCCAGTG
This sequence comes from Equus przewalskii, assembly GCF_037783145.1. Lineage (NCBI taxonomy): Eukaryota > Metazoa > Chordata > Mammalia > Perissodactyla > Equidae > Equus > Equus przewalskii. The sequence goes on along the minus strand of NC_091839.1, from coordinate 58,375,689 downwards.
TTAAGTAATAACTATTTTACCAGAATTATGAAAATATTTGAGAACAGTAAGATTTTGTTTCTTTGCTCAAGGAAGTACAGTGTTTAAAGAGACAAAAATTAGGCACAAGGAAGAGTTATAGAATATTTCTACTTGATGGTGAAATTGTGTCATGAAAAATAGAGTAGAATTGAAGAGATCATGTGGGCTAGAAATTTTATGGAAAGAGATTAGGATTTGAGAGATTTGAATGGTCCAAAAATATAGGCATTCTAAACAAAGGAGACTGAAGGCAATAACTGAGCTTTGTCCCTCAATCTAAGTGAGCGAAGAGATCATAAAAAACCCCAGCAGAACTGCTGAGAGCTTCAAGCAAAGGATTCCTACTTCTGATTAGTGGAAAATTAATTTAAGATTGGTCAGGTTTATAGGTTTTGACCAGAGTGATGGTATAATATCAAAGAGGTATTTTAGGAAAATAAATATGGGAGCAACATAGAAGGTGGGGCTTATTAAGTTTTGTTTGAGGTGGAAAGAAAAGAAGCAGGGAGATTTAATGTAGGAAAACTAACTAGGAGACTCAGAGTCTGAGTCTCGAGACTGAGAGTCAGAAGAGGGGTAAAGGAAAAGGAATGAGTGATATTTTAGGACCATTTGAATGGCTGCAGTGATGGAAAAGGAGAGAGGACTCTGGAGATGGGTTGCCTCTTGAGGCTGAGTGAGGAGACAGAGAGAGAAAGCTGAAAATTGGAAGAGATTCAGTTGGTTTTTAAATTCACTGAGTTAGAAAACAACCTTTTGCATGTTGCAGTGTAGAAACTGGAAACATCAGACTGGAGTGCAGGTGAAGCTGGGAGCTATGGATGTACTAGAAAGGCAGTGGATTCCAACTGCCTGTAATATCACCACACTGCAGAGCAGTAGACAGAGAACTGTACTTGGCCACATTTTAATTATTCACATTTGTTCTATTCTCTGATTTAGGACTATTGCTGGGAAGACCATGGTTATTCTTTGGTAAATCGCCTTTATCCAGATGTGGGACAGTTGATTGATGAAAAATTTCACATTGCTTACAATCTTACTTATAATACAATGGCAATGCACAAAGATGTTGATACCTCAATGCTCCGAAGAGCCATTTGGAACTATATTCACTGCATGTTTGGAATAAGGTTAGTCTGTTTTCTTATGCTTATAAAGAGATGCTCTCCTTTGGGCTAAACTGTTCAGGTACTTGGAACACGTGCACACAGACACACACACACACACACACACACACACACACTCTCACACTCAAAACCATCCACACCCCAGTAGCTTATTTTTGTGCTTCAAAGAACTGATTAATCGCAGCTTGGTTTGTTTCCTCTGTCCTAGCTAGGCAGGAGGGAGAGTTAGGGACATTGACAGGAGTTAACTGACACGTGCCTCTAGGGAAAGGCAGGTCAAGGAGGCTGGTCCTGGAGCATAGAGGAAGAGAGGCAAATTTTTTCACCGAACATCTTTGATATTTATTCTCTTTGTATCATCTTCTATCTCCTGACACTCATATTTCTACCTTCTTGGAACTTAGTAATCTTACAGTGCCCCTCTGGCTGTTCTCAAGCTCCTTCTGAAACTATTCACTACTCCCATGATACGCATCCTAATACAAAACTTTGATGTCCTGACTGTTAAGTATTCAGCCACATTATTATGTTATATAGGAAATGTGGCCATTATATACTACATTCTAATATATGCACACAAACTCCACGCTACAGTGCTTTCTGAGTATTTTAGCTGTGAAGACAGGCTTTCTCTTGCTATTCATTTTATCACTGGCCAGAACAGTGACGTTAGCTCCTGAATGGTTAGGAAAAGCTTTGCAAGAGTTTTTTCCCTTTTCCACTGAAAACTGAATAGGAGACTTTAGTCCCTGTGTGTTCTAGAAACCGTCACCCAGTGGGGCAGAGCAGACTCTGGTGCCTTTGACCATCTTGGCTTAAAGAAGAACAGCCTCTCCTAAGTGTAGACACTGTGAGGCCATCTATAGACCATCTTTTCCTCTGGTACGGGCTCTCTTGCCCCCCATTTTTTTCTCATCTGACCCTAGAAACTCCTGAAAACATGAGAAAAATAATTCTAATTATTTTTATTTACACAAGTAGATTACAATTTATATATCATATAGTACCAATAATAAATATTGTCTGATTAATCCAGCAATATTAGTAAACTCTGTTTCCAGAATTTGTTCCTCAGTGTGATTGCTTGTTCATGATTGTGTAAATATATGCTGTTGCTTGGGCACTGGCAGATTTTCTGTTCATCACCCTAACTTCTCTGTTTCTTGTCCCTTTATACTCACCCATCTATCCCCAAGGTAAACATTGTAAAGCTCTTATTTGGGGGGACAGCTGCCTACAAGAATACAGCATTTACTATTGATGTCTGTACTTTCATAAGATGAAAACAGACAATACATTGAAAATATAATAATTCTCACTGTCTTTTAACAGATATGATGACTATGACTATGGTGAAATTAACCAGCTATTGGATCGTAGCTTTAAAGTTTATATCAAAACTGTTGTTTGCACTCCTGAAAAGGTTACCAAAAGAATGTATGATAGCTTCTGGAGGCAGTTCAAGCACTCTGAGAAGGTATGTACCAATTGTGGCTTGTTTATGCTCTAACTTAGCAATGATTCTTATTCTCCTTCGCCTAATCTAATGACTCTCAAACCCTTTCTATCACTTCTACCAACCCAGAGACTATTTCAGCACAGCTGTCTCAGGTGCCCCTTGGAAGGGAACTTCATTATGGTCCTAGGGTGAAAGAATAAAGACAGGGGACAGGTATGGGGGACAGGTGGGCTGGCCCATCTTCAGAAGCGCTGACATGGCTGTCATCCCTTAGGAAAAAGAAGACTTTTGCAAGAGCTCTTTTATTGTTTATAAATAGAGATGTCTGATCTGGTCTTTGCTGCATCTTTACAGAAGTTATGGAATGATGATTTGGCAGAGGAAGTTGGAATTCTAATAAAGCAATGTCTAGATTTTCTGAAATATAACAAACCTCCAATAAGAGATATAATTAACTATAAGCTCAAAACATCTATCAAAAAAGAACATCATATTGCTTTTGTTTTGAGAAATTAATATTCTGATCAGAAAACCCAAGACTTCTAATTTATTCATTGGCACAAAGAAAATGTACTTGTTGATGCACTGAAAAACTGATTGTGAATGCTTATAACCCTACCTTAAATGATGTTGTGTTTTATATTCAGGTTCATGTTAATCTGCTTCTTATAGAAGCTAGGATGCAAGCAGAACTCCTTTACGCTCTGAGAGCCATTACCCGCTATATGACCTGATGCCTTTCCTCCGCGAAAGATGATGGAATGATCAGCAGATATAGTCTACAAGGGGAAGGTACTAAGCCCCAGGACCAATGGTAGATAAAAGAATTCAGAAATCCATTGTGCCATGATTCCTTTAGTTTCTGCTATTTTACTGTGGAAATACCACTGCTGGCACAAGCAGTGAATGCTTGGCAGCTTCAAGTTTAGAGCTGTGAAGAAAGGCTGCCATTCACAGTATTTTGCTTTTTGACAGTACAAGATGCTGTATAACTGTTTTAATACAGCAAATAGTAACTCTCCAAATCCTGTTGCTTTTATGTTAAATAAGATAACAAGAATTGGAGCATGCAAAGAATGGGACTTGGATAATGATGTAAGCTTTTATACATAAAGAATTTTAGATCTTGGTGCTGCTATTCCTGCTGGTGGAATGAATAGAGTGGCTGTTCCAGTTAAGCTATTAGTAATAAAAGTGAACACTGCTACTATCTGAGCCTACATACATAATTTGTGTGGTTTCAAATTAAACTTGCATATGTGTTAAATTTTTTGCATCTAAAAAAGCATAGAATTATTACTCACAGCTCGGCAAAGGCCATTTTGATGGTAACAATTCATTTCTTTCATTATAGTTTTTGTAAATTCAGAGTTATTGGATGACATTAAATTATACTGGGATTCTTAAAGATTTTCTTCAAAAAGCAATCTTAAATGAAAGTGTGTAAATTATAAGAAAAGCTGGCATCTTTGGATATGCTGTTTCTCCCAAGATTCTCTGACACTGGAGGGCAGCTGTCTTGTGCAGTACTTTTGCTTCCAGCAGTGAAGTTGTGGGAAATGTTGCTGTAGACTGCTGCGCAGTCCCAGGTGCATTCTGCCCCTCTGCTCCTGCCCGCCTCATGGTCCCCACTTTAAAGGTTGTGCAGCTCCTTAAATAATAAAGCTGGAAAATATTCTTAGTCAGGTTATCAAATTTGATTTACAAAAATGCTAACTTTGAAACGCAAACAGGTTTGAAACAATGTATTAAGTACTTTGTATTCTGGAAGCGTGAATTGCTTTTGAAGTCTGTCAGTATTACTGGTATTTTTCAATAAAGAATAATTTTTCTCCAATTTTATTTGCTGTCTCAATCTCATAAAAAGACTTCACAATAAGTAACAATTCTGAGCCTCTATTTACTTTCATTATGTAAGTAGATTGACACTTAATGCTGCAATCAGATGAGAGACTGCTATTAAATGGCAGACTCTTAAAGTCATTTTGAGGGATACAAAGAAGAGTGGACCTTGATTTTATCTAGGACTATTTTTATCTTGGAAATGACTGATATGGTCCCATGCCTTGTCCCTTTTGAACTGAGATGTTTTAGAGTTCAAATAGAATTAAGAATTATGAGGAATAAGGACTTACTAGGGAGCAAGTATAGAACAAAAATGACACTGTCAAATAACAAGAAAAAGCTCTAAATTTAATCAGAGCTGTTGTAATAACTCTGTTACTCATCAAAACATTTATTGAGCTCAATCTAGTGCCTATAGATTTATAATGTATGGATGGGGAGGCACAATTTTGAAGAGAGGGGGTACCTGCCTTTAAGGATATATACCCTAGTGAGAAAGACTATCACTATAGATAGAAATTGATTAAATACAAAATATATTGAAGATAATTATAAAGAAATGGATAAGTCCATTTCTAGTGGGCTTACAATAGCTTATACATGGTACTACCCATTGACTTTGCATCATGTCTTTGCCCGCTTCTGTCTGCTGCTATCACACCATAGCGATACAGGTGAACCTAGCTGGTAAAGTTGCACTGAATATAGTTAAATTTTTACTCTTTCTGCTTCTGCTCTTTCTTTGTTCTTTGCACTTCCCTTGAAACTACAAAATTTCTACTAGAGGTTCTAATTAGTAGTAGGATGATCACAAAACAAGGTCAACTGAATGCATTATCTTAGTCCATTGAAGCTTATAATCACTTAGAAATCACAAGTCAAAATGAAAATTTTAATGAGTAAAAAAGTGTGCTTATACCTAAAGTAATAAAAGCGTGCATGTGATACAAAGTTGATGTTTCAATGCCTCGCATTTAACAGGTGCTTCCTGTTACTCAGAATGTTTTCTCAAAACTAAACACAGGATTTCTAATGTTACTATAATCTTTGAAACTAATAGTTTCCAAAATAATTGGGGAAGGTAAAATAGAATACTCTATGGAATATCAAAACCCTCCCCAACAAGAGGAAAATTTTTTCCTAAATAATCATGAATAGGTTTCTTGCTGAGGTTTCCAGGACTCAGTTTTTAAAATATGAGTTTTTTGTAAAATGTGAGGAACTTCTTTACTAGGGCCAAACTTAATTCAGTATCTCTTGCTATAAGAATAAGCTTAAATTCCAAACACTTCTGTATTTACTACAGTTATTTAAGTTTAACTTCCTATAAATGGTGGTGATATTTTTAACTTAAAATTCATTTGAAAGCAAAGGGATTTTTATTCTAATGGTTTAGCTATTTCAAATTAGTTTTGATAACAGACCATTGGTAGATAAGTAGGTAAATAAAACTTGTTGGATAAGCATGTTTTCCATCATTAAAATATTGTGGAAGTTTATTGGCGTATTTGTGACTAGTGAATGTCAAGGGATAGCAGAAGGCAGGCGGATGGGGAGTGACATCACCAATGACGCTCCAGGTCCTCATTCCCTTTAGAGACACTGAGTTAACAACAGTATAAGGACCAAATACCTTTGTGAGAACTCTAGAAACTAGTTGGGAAGCTACAGCACCCAGGCAAACACAAAACCAGCTGGAGGCTGCACCAAAAAGTGTAGGAAAAACTGTAGCATTTTGCTGGTCCTAGCCCCTCCCGCTACCTAGCACAGCAAGGCACAACTGAGGGGAAATTCCCATCTCCTCCCTCAGGACAGAAAGAAAACAGTAGAAAATATGTCCACTATTCTGGCTTCTCTGGGGCCTGCTTGAGGGACTAGACTCTGTCTGACCTGACTAGGAGCACTAGTGGGAGTGGTGGCATGGTTTGGATGCTGGTTGGAGGCCAGTGAAAACAGAAGGTAGCACAGAAGTGCATTACAGCAGCAGGGAGCCTACGGTTCTGCAGGTAGGCACAGGGGGTGCAAGAGATTACAGACAGGAATATAATAGCAACTGAGACAAAAAGCTCCTGAGAAGAAACAAGGGCAAGCCTCTCAGGGAAACTAAAACTGTTAAAAAGCGTATATCCTGGAATACACAAGCCCAGAGAAGATAGATCCCCAGAAAAGGTTTGAGAGATCCCAGAACCTGTAGCCAGGCTGACTGGCAAAGCCAGTCTGTAAAGGCTGGAAGAGGTGGCTATTTTTCAAATGCCCAAACCTCAACAAAGTTCAAGGCATATAAAGAAACAGGGGAACATGGCCCAGTCTAAGAAACAAAATAATTCTCCAGAAACTGACACTAAAGAAATGCAGATCTTTGAATTACCTGACAAAGAATTTAAAACAATTGTCTTAAAGAGCTCAGTGAACTAAAAAAGGACAAGATTGGTAAAGAAGTCAGGAAAACAATACATGAAAAAAATGAGTATGTCAATAAAGAGATAGAAACTATAAAAAAGAACCAAACAAATTATGGAGCTAAAGAATAAAATAATCGAACTGAAAAATTCACTAGAGGAGTGCAGCAGGAAACTGATCAGACTGAAGGAAGGACCAGCAAACTTAAAGACAGGTTACTTGATATTATCAAGTCAAAGGGACAAAAAGAAAAATTGAAGAAAGGTGAAAAGGGTTCAAGGGATGTATGGAACACCATCAAGGAGGCCAATATACACGTCATGGGAGAAGAGAGAGAGAAAAAAGGGCAGAGAACTTATTTAAAAGAATGGACAAAAACTTAACCAAATTTGAGGAAAGAAATGGGCATACTATTTCAAGAAGCTCAACAAACTCCAAGCAGGATAAACCCAGAGACCCACACTGAGACGCATTATAATCAAACTGATGAAAGTCAAAGAAAAAGAATCCTGAAGGCAACTTGTCATGTACAAGGGAGCTTCTACAATATTATCAGCAGGTTTCTCAACACAAACTTTGCAGGCCAGAGTGCAGTAGAATGATAATTCCAAGTGTTGAAAGGAAAAACTATCAACCAAGAATAAAATATCCAGAAAAACTGTTCTTTAAAAATAGAGAAATTAGGACTTTCCCCGAGTTTATCTGAGGAAGTTTATTACCACTAGACCTGCCCTACAAGAAATGTTAAAAGACTTTCTTTAAGTTGAAACAAAAAGATGCTACAGAGCAATGCAAGGCCATATGAAAATTAAAGTTCTCCAGTAAAGGTAAGTACATGGGCAAATATAGAAACCTGTATTCCTGTAATTTTGGCATGTATGTCTACTTTTAGTTCTTGTATAGGATTTGAAAGACAAAAGCATAAAAAATAACTACAAATCTATGTTAATGGGTACAAAATACATAAAGATATAATTTGTGACATCAATAACATAAAGTGGGGTTGGGCAGAGCTGTAAAGGAGTGGAATTTTTGTATGCAATTCAAGTTGTTATCAGTTTAAAATAGATTGTTATAACTTTGATTTTTTTTTTATATAAGCCCCATGGTAGCCACAAAAAAAAATATCTCAAGAACTTACACAAAAATAAATGAGAAGCAAATCAAAGCATGTCACTAAAAAAAAAAAAAATCAATGAAACACAAAGGAGCAAGAGAGGAAACAAGGGACAAAAAAGCTACAAAACATACAAAAAACAGTGGTAATAGTAAGTTCTTCCTTATCAGTAATTACATTAAATGTAAATGGATTGAATCCCCAATCAAAAGACATAGATTGGCTGAAGGGATAAAGTTAAAAAGAGGATCCAACTATATACTATCGACAAGAGACTAACTTACGTCTAAGGACACATATAGGCTGGAAGTGAAAGGATGGAAAAAGATATCCCATCAAAATGGTAACCAAAAGAGTAGAGGCAGCTATACTAATAGCAGACAAAAGGGTCAATTCACCAGGAAGGTATAACAATTATAAATATATATGCACCAAATACCAAAGCTCCTAAATATATGAAGCAAACATTAACAGAATTGAAGAGAGAAATACATACCACCACAATAATAGTAGGAGATTCAATACCCTATTTTCAATAATGGATGGAACAACCAGAAGAAAATGAGTAAGGAACAGAAGACTTGAGCAACACTATAGACCACTTGGACCTATGAGACATATACAGAACACTCCATCCAACAACAGCAGAATTACACCTTCTTTTCAAGGGCACATGGAACATTCTACAGGATTGTCTATGTTAGGCCCAAAACAAGTTTTAACAAATTTTAAAAGATTGAAATCATACACAGTCTCTCGTCTGATCACAATGCAATGAAACTAGAAATCAATAGCAGAAAGAAAAACTGGGAAATCCACAAATATATGGAAATTAAACAACACATTCTTACACAACCAATGCATCAAAGAAGAAATCACAAAAGGAATTAGAAAGTAACTCACGACAAATTAAAATGAAAACACAACATACCAAAACTTATGGGATACAGTGAAAGCAGTGCTAAGATAGAAGTTTATAGCTATACATCCTTACATTAATAAAAAAGGAAGATCTCAAATCAACAACCTAATTTCATGTCTCAAGAAAGTAGAGAACAATCTAAACCCAAAGCTAGCAGAAGGAAGGAAATAATAAAGATTCGAGGAGAGATAAATGAAATAGACAATAGAAAAACAATAGGAAAAAAATCAACAAAACTAAGAGTTGTTTGAAAAGATCAAAACTGACAAACCCTTACCTAGATTAAGAGAAAAAAGAAAGAAGACTGAAATAAGTAAAATCAGAAATGAAAAACGGAGCATTACAACTAATGTAACAAATAAAAAAGGATTATAAGAAAATACTATGGACAATTGTACATCAACAAATTGGATAACTCAGAAACACACAACCTACCAAGACTGAATCATGAAGAAATAGAAAATCTGAACAGATCTATAGTAAGGAGATTAAATCAGTAATTGAAAACCTCTCAACAAAGCCCAGGACCAGACAATTTCACTGGAGAATACGACCAAACATTTAAAGAATTAACACCAGTCTTCCTCAAACTCTTCCAAAAAATTGAAGAGAAGGGAACACTTCCAAACTCATTCTGTGAGACCAGTTGTACCCTGATACCAAAGCCAGATAAAGACACAAGAAAGCTACAGACCAATATTCCTGATGAATATTGATGCAAAAATCCTTAACAAAATAGCAAAGAGAATTCAGCAGCACATTAAAAGGATTAAGTAGGATTAATTCCTAGAATGCAAGGATGGTTCAACATACAAAAATTGGTCAATGTATACACTGTGTTAACAGAATGAAGGAAGGAATCATGATCATCTCAATTGATGCAGAAAAAGCATTTGACAAAATTCAGCACCCTTTCATGATAAAAAAAAAAAAAAAACTAAAAACGAAACACACTCAACAATCTAGGAGTAGAAGGAAACTACCTAAATGTAATAAAGGCCATTTATGAAAAGCCCATAGTTAATATACTTAATGAAAGACTGGAAGCTTTTTCTCTAAGATCAGGAACAAGACAAGGATGCCTACTCTCACCACTCCCATTCAACATAGTACTGGAAGTCCTAGCCAGAGCAATTAGGCAAGATAAGAAAAGGCATCCAAATTAGAAAGGAAAAGTAAAATTATCTCTATTTGCAGATGACATTATCTTATATGTAGAAAATCCTGAAGATTACACAAAAAAAACCTGTTAGAACTAGTAAATTCAGCAAAGTTGCAAGATACAAGATCAACACACAAAAATCAGTTGCATTTCTATACAACTAAAAAGGAACAATCTGAAAAGGAAATAAAGAAAACAATTCCATTTACAATAGCATCAGAAAGAGTAAATACTTAGGGATAAACTTAACCAAGAAGTTGAAAGACTTGTACCCTTAAGAGTCCAAAATGTTACTGTAAGAAATTAAAGACGACAAATGGAAATACCTCCCACGTTCATGGGTCAGAAGACTTCATATTGTTAAGATGTCAATACCATCTGAAAGCAATCTACAGATTCAATGCAATGTCTTTAAAAATGCCATTTTTTGCAGAAATAGAGAAATCCATGCTAAAATTCATATGAAGTCTCAAAGGACCCTAAATAGCCAATCTTGAAAAAGAACAAAGTTGGAGGTCTCACACACCCTGATTTCAAAACATATCACAAGGCTACATAATCAAAACAGTGTGGTACTGGCATAAAGACAGACATATAGACCAAGGGAATAGAACAGAGCCCAGATCCCAATAAACCTTCATGTATATAGTCAAATAAACTTTGACAAGGGTGCCAGGGCCATTCAATGAGGAAAGGACAGTCTGTTCAACAAACAGTGCTGGAAAAACTGGATATCCACATGCAAAAGAATGAAGTTAGACCCTTTCCATACACCATAGACAAAAATTAACTAAAATTGATTAAAGACTAAATGTAAGAACTAAAACTCCTAGAAGAAAACAGGGGAAAAGCTTCAGAACAGTGGATTTGGCAATGCTTGCTTGGATGTAACACCAAAAGCAGAGACAAAAGAAAAAAATAGACAAATGGAACTTCATCAAACTTAAAAACTTCTCTGCAAAGGGCACAATCAACAGTGTGAAAAGGCAACCTACAGAATGGGAGAAAATATTTTCAAATCATATATCTGATGAGGTGTTAATATCCAGAATATATAAAGCTCTCCTTCAACTCAATGACAAAAAACAAATAGTCCAATTAAAACATGGGCAAAGGACTTGAATAGGCATTTCTCCAAAGATGTTATACAAATAACCAACAAACATATGCAAAGATACTCAACATCACTAATTATTAGAGAAATGAAAACCAAAACCACAATGCGATATCACTTCACACCCATGAGGATGGCTATTGAACAAAACAAAAACGAAACAATAAGTTGGTGAAGATGTGAAGAAACTGAAACCCTTGTGCACTGTTGGTGGTAATGTGATATGGTGCAGCCTCTATGGAAAACAGTATAGAGCTTCCTCAAAGAATTAAAAATAGAACTACTAGAGCCAGCCCTGATGGTCTAGTGCTTAAAGTTTGGTGCATTCTGCTTCAACAGCCCAGGTTCAGTTCCCAGTCATGGAACCACACCAATCATCTGTCAATAGCCATGCTGTGGCAGCAGCTCACATAGAAGAACTAGAAGGACTTACAGCTAGAATACACAACTACGTACTGGAGCTTTGGGGAAGTAAAAAAAAAAGAGGAAGATGGGCAACAGACGTTAGCTCAGGGTGAATCTTCCCCAGCAAATAAATAAATAAATAAATAAAAATAGAACTAGTATATGATCCAGTAACTCCACTTCTGAGTATATATCCAAAAGAATTGAAAGCAGGATCTTGAAGAGATATTTACACACCCATGTTCATAGCAGCTTTATTCACAACAGCCATGAGGTAGAAGCAACCCAAATGTCCATTGGTGGATGAATGAACAAAGTGTGGTATGTACATACAAGGGAATATTATTCAGCCCTAAAAAGGAAGGAAATCCTGTCTCATGCTCAACATAGATGAACTTTGAGGACATTATACTAAGTGCAATAAGCCAGTCACAAAAAGATACATACTATATGATTCCACTTATATGACGTATCTAAGCTGGTCAAATTCATAGAAAGAGACAGTAGAATGGTGGTTGCTAGATGCTGTAGGGGAGGAGGAAATGGGAGGTGGTTTAATGGCTATAGAGTTTCAGTTTTGCAAGATGAAAAAGTTCCGGAGATCTGTTGCAGAACAATGTGAATATACTTAACACTCCTGAACTGTACGTTTAAAAATAGTTAAGACGGTAAATTTTAGGTTATGTCTTTTTTACCACAATTTTTTTTTAAAGGTGGGTATATGGTTCCAAATGGTCCAGCTTGCACATAAGTCTGACGGGGAGGCGTTTAGTATGGAGGAGAACGAGTATAATGGTATTCCACCATGAGTAGTTACATCAGTTATGAATACCGAAGGAGCTGTTTTAGAGGGAAAAAAAGTTTGATCTTTTTCACTGAAAGTAGAATATATAGCCTGCTATGGATAAAACAAAGGCTTAGAGGGGCCAGCCTGGGGCACAGTGGTTAAGTTCATCCACTCCACTTTGGTGGCCTGGGGTCTGCCAGTTCAGATTCTGGGCATAGACCTAGCACCGCTTGTCAAGCCACACTGTGGTGGCATCCCACATAAGGTAGAGGAAGATTGGCACAGACGTTAGCTCAGCGACAGTCTTCTTCACAAAAGAAAACAAAACAAACAGACTTAGATGTTTTTGAGAGATCAGCTTCCAGACTTAAAATGATGTCTTCTACTGGAGTGAGTCTGCTAGCGTATACTTACGGATGACTCTAACAAGGTAAGTGTCCCTAGAGGATTTTGCTGAGCCCTAACCAGGGATGAGCCCCAGACTAAAAGAGCCCTTGGAAAGTATTTGTTCCTGGAAATTTAGGTTTTTTTCTAATAGGCTTTAGAGCCCAGCCAGTCTGGGCTGCCTGCCTTTATCCCATTAATCTTGGTATTTTGCAGCATGAGAGATGAGCCATTAATAACAGCTTTTCTCCAAGCAGAGTAGTAAATCTACTTTTATTTCCAAATCTTCATTTGGCTAGTATAGGATAACAACAGTAATTTCAATTTCTTTGGTTCTTATCATTTATTCAAAGGCCAAACTTATCCTACAAAGAATGGCAAACTAATAAACTAATTACCATCATAATGTTATAATTTATTGAACACCTACTACACATCAGACACTGTACTGGACAGTTTGCCCATTTAATGGTTTTTTTCTAAACTACACCATAATAAAATAGGAATTATCCCCATTTTAGAGTTGAAGCTAAAGAAATTAAGTTACTTGCCCAAGGCCCAAGCAGCGGAGAGCTAGCATTCAACTGAGATCTGCCATACACCTAAGCCTACACTCTTTCTAGGATCTCACCTCCCTAGTCACGGAGAGTTACAATTATAAGGATAGTCTAGTCATTTTATTTCAAATGAAAAGAAGGAGGTAAAATACTCCCTTTTTCATCTATTTTGCTTATTTAATAGAGTAGATGGCTCAAAGCAGTCTTCTTTAAGTTTTTCTGCTTACTCCTCTTAATATGAGAACCAGAAAAATACTGGTACCTAACCCAGAAAATTACTAGATGACATAAGAATTAGCACAGATACTTATGTGGAAATATATTCCTAATAGTGTTGACCACCATTCTTTCTATACACAAAGCCTAATAGTCTTCGGTGCACAGTTCATTTAACTACTGAACTGACAAGCGCTTCAAGTCCAGAATTGTCAAATCAGGATTTTAAGACTAGAACTAAGTTATTTAATAAAGAATAGAAGAAAAAGTCATTTACTTAGAAAAACCATGCATATATTTTCATCTTACATTGCTCCGAGCAGAAAGTACAACATGTATATTCATTTTTCCATAATACCTAACAAGAAGAAATGCTTATTTCTTTTAAAATACTTAGACTACTCACTAAAATCAGTACCTGAAAACTTTCAATATTGCTTAATACTGAAAAAAAATGTTCACGTTTGTTACCACTTCTTAAGAATGAAGGAGACCTGACTTCCTGTTTGTTGTTAATTTCACCATGTTAGGAAGAAGGAATAGGCAGGGCTTCCAGGAAGCTGTGATGACTCTGAATTCGGTTTAGAAGCTGCTGCGCCACAGGTTGGAATTCTGTTTCCCAGTGGAGTCTGTGATAATTCTTTAGGTCTTGGTCAAAACTGCCACCCAGTGCTAGCTCTTCATCTGTATCAGAAAAATGAAAATTACAGCAATTATTTGGAAATGCAATCTTATTGAATAAAGTTTAATTTTCAATGGCATGAGTTAAACCCATCCGGGATCATCTCTAATTCCAACATGACATAGGTAGGATTTGGGGTTAAAAGACTTTTTTAATGGGAGTCATTCTTTATTCTTTTTTATCAACTATTTTCAAATAAGTATATTTTAGTCTCTTAATAAAAAAGGAAAATAATCTTCTCAAAAAAAAATCCTAGATTGAATTGAGCTCTTATTTCAACTAATCCGTAGTGCTTATATGTAAAGCCCACATCCAAAAATCAGATGGCAATTTCTCAGAATAAAGTATTAACGGGTTACTTCCTTCTCTGCACATTAGAAAAGTTAATTACTTCAGTGGTGACAGATGAAACAAGGAGTCAGGAAATCTTTTGGGAAAGCAGCGTGGTTGAGTTTGACACTGTAAACTTGACTGAAAACCAACTTGCTGGCTTCAGAGCAACCTAGACATACTCCCTTGAAACGACACCCCTATGCTCTCTTCAGTAACAGTGAAAAGTGGGGCACTTTGAGAACCCCAAGAAGTACTAGAATCCCAAGTGAGTTCATGGATAATGCAGAAAAGCACTTGTGAAAAAAATGCACAACTGCAGCCTTGGTTTGCTTCTTAATCCCAGGGCACTCTGCATTCTGTGAACACCGTAAGTATATTCCGCCCAAGTAGGGAGATAAATGGCCGCTAATGTTTCTGCGCCGACCCGCCACCGCATTTTTCCTTGTTTATGTAGGAGTTGTGAAGGACTTCAGGAAAATGCAGTGGCCTGCCAGTCAGAAGATTGGCTCTGCCACTTCCTAGGTCTGTGGCTAAGGCAGACTTCTTAAGTGGTAACCGCTAAATCCTAAAATGACCACAAATATTGCTACTTACATAATCTGCAAACTCTTTTCATAGGGCCAATTAAAATCCTATTATAAATGCTTCCTTACTGTTTACATCAAATTTTCTACACTGAGTATTTTCACAGACTCTGTGTGCTTTGGCTCTCTTGGTGTTAGTGTCGCCACCCAGAATAAGAATAAGATAAGGGAGTCTGGAATCCCAGTTTTTACCTTCCCTTCCTCTCCTCCAACCAAGTGGACAGCTATGCAGCTCTGAGATAAGTTCCGGGCAGACACAAACACTTCAGCAAGGAGCTCCATGGAGACCCCTGTAAGCAAACCTGGATCTCCCCACCCACAAGATAACCAGGACCTTGAGAGGAGGAGAATGCAGATGGCATCTGATGCCTTCAAAGCCCTTCCCAGTGGGCTACTTCTGGACCAGAGGAGTCTGCGAGACTCTGAGTGCTTTCCCATTTCCGGATCTCCTTCCTGCTCACTCCTCCAGATATTCTGAGCACTAAACTTCCATTAAAAAATTAATTCTCTTGTTTATGCCCTTCTTTTCCAAGCAGCTTAGGACTAAGGGCTGCCCAGGCACTTCGCCGTCCCCTCCTCTCCCAGGGCTTTGGTGGGATTTGGTGATTTTAGCAAATCTATTTTGGTGTTTTGGGGTTTTTTCAATCCAATGTCAAGACTATGTAACTCTTCTTGAGGCTTGGCCTATAATTAGTTAATCTACACTCAGACCCTATTAATTATAAATTGGGTTAGACAAGATAACAAAAGTGGCCAAACAGCTACAGGTAAGAGAAAAGTAGTCTAAAGTTTCAAAGTAAATACAGCAAATACATAAAAAGTGCCGTATTGCCTAGATATTAAAAGTGTATAAAGAGTGGCAGAGGATAATTCAAGAAAAATTTAGATCTATGATTTTCAAACTTTTTTGACTGTAACTTATAAATACATATTACATTATGACTGTACACATATACTTACAACATATTTATATACAAAACCAAACATTTCACAATGGAATACTTATCTTTATGACATGTAATATTTTCTGACATTTTCTTTCTCTGCTACTTCATTTTTTAAAGATGCTGGTCAGAGTGTGAAAAGCACTGATTTAGACAACCAGTCATTCTTAAGTTTTCTTTGTGCACAACACACTTCCAGATACTAGAATTGTAGGGTATTAGAAAGGATTAAAGGACTCAAAACAATAAATTTGTCAGGGATCATTATAACACAGACTCTATTACAGTTTAAGTATCCTGCAGCATCCATAGAAGCATCCCCTACTCACTGCACTATTTCTCAGCTTGCTGTCCAGCACCAGGTAGCTGTTGAGGGTTGGATTGTTGTCCTGCCTATTTAAGGTGTGGTCCTCAAATTTTCCAGAAGCAGCTGATGGCTCTTTGGCATAGGCTTGATGATGGAATCTGACTTGAACCTTGGGCCCCACTCTACCCTTTTGTCACATCACCTAGGGGCTAAGTTCCATGTACCTTATGATGAGCATAAAATAACCTAGTGAGTATGTTTTACGTTCACAATAATAAACTGCGCACACTGCTCACCAGCTGCCAGCTCCCCAGAGAGAAGCCTATGGGCACAGCACTTAAGAACTTCAAGATAAACACCCAGCTAATGAGTTCCTAAGAAGTAATTGTAGTATATCAGGACGTTTTAGACAACATCCTTTTAAAAACACTTTCCAAAAAGACTGTCAACATCCCAACATCCCAATTCTGTTGAGGACCATTACTTTCTTTTTTTTTTCCAGTTGCCCATCAAGAAGAGTTGGGTAACATGTTGCTGTATCAATAGCCTTGCCATGTTTTCTAAAAACAGTGCTCACACTTCAACAGAGGGCTTTGGGATTTAACAGCTCATCTTGTTTTCAAAATGGCCTTTTTTTAGCTATCTTTGTAAAACAATGGAAATTTAAGTACACTCTCACCCACATATCCATTTCACTTGCTGCCACCCAACTGGCCAGACACAGCTACAACCCTGCCAGAAGCAAGGGTCTGAGGCCCACACAGCTGAGAGCAAAGCCAGGAAGCAGCCTGGTCCTCACAGTTCGTAAGGAGGGCCTTGTGATCACGTAAGAAATCGGGCCAAGCTCTGCTGGTGACTTGGCTCCCTGATGGACTGTGTTTGTTATCCATGCTCCAATCTCTTCCATGGGGTGGGCTAAGGGTGCTATGTAACGGAACAGCAGAAAAACACAGGCACAGAGGTTCATTTTCTGATGAAAAGTCCTGGCTTTTCTATAGTATGACCTTAGCCAAGTCACTTAGCTGTCCTAGATCTACTTTCCTCATCTGTCACCTAGATGATGGCCTCAGAGAGATCTTACAAGGATAGAATGAACATGCTTTAAAAGTATATAGCCCTATTAAAACAAAGGTACCACTACTGTCAGTCAATCCACAAGCATCTATCAAGAACCTAGTTTGCACAAGGCAATATCCTTTCCTTAAAGTGGCTTGGCTGGAGTGGGGAAATAAAAGTTACAAAACAATCATACAGGAGAAGTTACACAGTTCAGGAGTAATTGCTGTATAAGAAGTGTAGATTTCCTGTGACTAGACTGCGCTTGAAGAGGGCCTGTCCTGGAAGGACAGGCAGCATCTGGCTGCATAGCTAAGGGATATGGCCCTGCAGAGGTACAGAGGTTGGGGAAGCACAGGGGAAGACCAGCCTGGCTCTCGGGGAAGGTGAGGGAGGGGAGAAGCAGGGAATAGCCCTGCTACAGTGAAGTGCCTGCCAGGTGTGCTGCCTGCTTCTGAGAAGCCAGGCAGGCCCACATCCGCTTCTAAGAGGTCCTTGTGCCACAAGGCCGCACCATTTTGTTATTTATGGCTAATTGCCCTAGACTTAGGAGCCAAAGGAAGTCACAGATAGCCTTGGTGGAAGCAGCTGCTGCCTAAGGCACAAAAGCCCTACACCCCAGTAGAGTGACTCACGGAACCAATCACATCTTCTCCCCAAATGGGAGACAGATAGAAGGGTGCGCACAACAGAGGAGGCGCAGAGTCACACACACTGAGTGCAGCAAGAAGCAGCCTCGAGGTAGTTGAAGCTGCAGCCCAGCAGGAGCGTAGAGGGAACGAGGGGGAGGAAGGACTTTTCCCGTAACAGCAGGGCTGGGTCTCCAGCAGCGTGGAGCAGAGGATGCCCACCACTGAGGGGCTCACTGGAGGACTCTGCTTCCTTCTGGAATGACCTTCCAGGTCCTGAGTGCCTCTCCAGCAGGCATTGGGCAGCAGGCTTATTTCCTGGCTTCCTTCTTCCCTGGGCTTCCTTCCCTCCAACTCCTCCATCACCCAGGGCAGTGGTTCTCAGTCCTCGCTGAAGAGCAGACTCATCCGTGGAACTTTCTAAAAACGCAGATAATTGGCCTCGCCCCAGAGCTCCTGAATCAGAATTCCTGGGGATGGGGCCAGGATAAGCGTGTTTAATTCCACAGTTGACTCCAATGTTCTGCCACAGTTGAGAGTTGAATCAAGGCAAGTTGAGCATGCACTTCTGCTCCTGGCAACCCGAGAAAGCTGAACGTTCACCGAGGAGACTGTGAACCTCAATGGTTTAAAATCACGCCCATTTTTTCTTACTCTTACACACACAAAATTATATACCTGAAAAAAGAAATTTCACATCAACCTAGCAAACCTGATTCTTTCAAATAACTTCTGGTTCTGAGTTCCTGTTTAATAACATATTGTTACAACACTTGGAATTGACAGAGCACTTTCACAAGTGCGTTTTGAGGACTTGCCGTGTGTCAGGCACTGTCTCAAGCTCTTTGGACGCATCTGCTCATTATCATCCTGACAACCCCACAAAGTAGACATCCGTCCTCCCCATCTTAGAGATGAGAGAATAGAAATTCAGGGAGGTTGAGCCCAGGGTTAAAACCCTGTAAATG
Organism: Equus przewalskii; assembly: GCF_037783145.1. Classification (NCBI taxonomy): domain Eukaryota; kingdom Metazoa; phylum Chordata; class Mammalia; order Perissodactyla; family Equidae; genus Equus; species Equus przewalskii. Next base: position 58,356,667 of record NC_091839.1, on the reverse strand, counting down.
ATAGAGTGAGGTCTTAAACTCAGAGCTGTCTGAATCCAGCCTCCTGGTCTTTCCAGGATGCTTGTTTAATCTGCATGACTCCATGTGGCAGGGCAGGGATTATCATGTCCCCATTTTAGAGACGAAAAAGACCGGTTCTGAGAGATTCTCTTGTCAAATGCCACCATCAGAGAGAAGGATCTGAACCCATGGCTTCTGTGTCACACTGAACCTTTCCACACGGCCTTGCGGATCCAACACAGTGGCTGAGCAATGGAGGGGGGACATCTCCTCCATTTTGGGAAAAGGATTATTGAAAACACCCATTTACTGACCCAAATCGTTGTTAGACCTAAACCAGGATGAAAAAAATGACCCTAAAAATAAAAACTTTCAAAATGTAAGACACTATCCTCTCTTCTTTGGTTTGTACCCACGATCTCCTATCTTTCAAGGATACAGACCCCCGCCCCCCGTAATAGTCTCGCAGACGGACCCCCACATGATAATTAACATAGCTGCTAATTAAAATGTATAGATTCATTAAAAGCACAACTTAATTCAGAGTAGCTTTTAGCCATATTTCCTCAGTTGCAACAATGCCTATATACTTTTAAACAACAGAAATACATTTATGCTGAGATCTTGTACTTCTGCAGTGTATAGAAAATGCCAAAAAAGAAAAAAAAAAGCCACAGAGAAATCATGACAGTACCCAATGAGTTAAAAGTCCTTGTGTGCCTTTTGTAAGTAACTTTCAGTCGTTTCCCAGATATTTCCAAATTATAATAATCTTTAACATGCTCTTGTTACTTACAGAAACATAGCCACCCAAACACATACTAATCTTTATCCATCCAGGTCACAGAACACAATTTTTATCTCGCTCTGATAAAACTCACAGACTCACACTCAGGAGTCCTACCTAAAAATGATGGCAGCAGGACTAAGAGGGTGTTGGTCTCTTCATCTCCAAAACATGACGAAGCGTTAGTGATATTTTCACTGAAGTTCCATAAAGTTTTGCAAACCAAGCAGGCCAGCTGCCAATCGGTAGGCCCCACATCTCTTAAACACTCCACCAACCTGAGTTAAGGAAAGTCAAACTGAGAAGTTATTAGGTCCGAATCTCTTTTTCTATTTTTAGCATTATGATTATCCTTCTGTAATGCTTAGTATTTCTATAATTCTGTGACTATTTAATATAATTTCATCGACAATTTTAAGTAGCTACAAAGTAGCGATAACCACCTCTGAAGTAAGTGTCCAGGGGAACCTAAATCCTCTCTTTAGCCCAGACTTGGCTCTTCCAAATGTTGAAATACCTCCCCCCCGAGGAATGACGAGAGGGGCCCAAGCTCCCTGGAAAACTCCGTCCCCGGGATCCTGAGTGAGTGAGGGCTCCAGGCCTGGAAACTTACTTTTTAATGCCACCTCCCTCTTTTAGGATGATGCACTTGTCTTGATCCACGGTGAGATTTAGGAGGACGCCACAAGCAGAAAAGCAGATCTCCTGATGCTTAGCACCCAGCAGGGCAATCAGGAACTTGTGGACTGGGAAGGGCGAGAACAGACACAGACCAGTAAAGCTCAGGGGGCCCAGCTAGGTCTTATTTTACAAAGGGGAAATGGGGAGTGGCTTGCAAAATGGAAACCCTGCAAGGGGACTTACCCATTGTCCAGCAGTGGGTTCACCAACATCCACCACTTCCAGAACCTGCCCCACCCCCCAGGTCCTCTGTCCCCAGATATTGCTACATTTGACTCAGGCATCAGCTCCCTCTCCAAGGCGGGCATAGAGTCCCTGCCTGGGCAAAGGAGGGAACCGCAGACTTCCAACCACACAGGTGACATTCACCTCCAACTTCTGGTTGTTCTCAAGGGCCCTTTTGAATTGCTTAGGAGCAATTTTCTTTAAATTACACAGCTCCTGGGGAGGGGAGTAGGCGCCCGTTGAGATCCTTCCTGAAGTTTTCCAGGTCCACAGCTTGTAAGAGAAGACTTGCTCAGACCCCTGGGAACCAGCCTGCGGCAAGGCAGGAATTCCAGGGTAAGGGGCGTCTCAGATCAGGGCAGGCTCCCTGCCTCTGGGAACCGTTTTCCCTTAGTCCTAGGAAAAGGAACTGTTGGTCCTGTTTCCTCATCCCCCAGTGGGGGCTGGGAGAAAGCATGGATAAGATGTGTGCTCCTTTCTCCTGCATACCTGAGAGGTGGCCACCCATTCTGACTTTGGCTCCACTGGTGGGTCAGACAGTGAGCCTGGCAAAGGCAGCCTCGCATATATGTGTGTTTTTAAGAGTCCAAAGAATGTCCACCAAAACGTGAACAGTTGTCTCCGGGGTAGTGAGAGGACGGGTGAGTGTTTGCTGCTGCTGCTTTTTTTTTAATATCTGTCTTATCTAAATTTCTATCACAAACATGGATAACTAGGTATTTTTTGTTATTCTTACATGAAATATTTGAGATATACAAAAAGTACAGTTAGGGGCCAGCCCCGTGGCCAAGTGGTTAAGTTCGTGCACTCCGGCTTCAGCGGCCCAGGGTTTCACTGGTTCGAATCCTGGGCGTGGATATGGCACTGCTCATCAGGCCACACTGAGGCAGCGTCCCACATGCCACAACTAGAAGGACTCACAACTAAAAATATACAACTATGTACCAGGGGGCTTTGGGGAGAAAAAGGAAAAACAAAATCTAAAAAAAAAAAAAACAGTACAGTTAGTATAAACGTTTGTGTACCTGCCACCCAGTTTAAGAAATAGAATATTACAGAGCCAATTTTATATCTTTGGGCATCCTTTCCCTTCCAAAGGTAACTTCTGTCTTAAACATGGAGTTTATCATTTCCAAATACTTTTTATACCTTATACCATTACTACATGAGTACATGACATGAACAATACCCAATATTGTTTTGCGTGTTTTAAAACATATTTATGGCATTATTCTGTATATATCTCCCATCACTAGCTTTTTTGCTCCTACATTCCGTGTTTGAGGTTGATCCGTATGGATACATGAACCTCTAGCTCATTAATTTTAATTGCTGTAGAATATTTTGTTCCGTGATGCATTTTTCCTCTTGCCTGTCGGTGGACATTTAGGTTGTTTCCAAGTTTTGCAGTTACAAGCAGTACTGTAATTGACATTCTAGCACACGAAGGAGACTGTCTCTTGAGCCCAGTCACATGGATGGAGATGATGAGTATAGATCACTTGTGTCCCTTAAAGAAACACACACACACACACACACACACACGCACGCCCTCTCGGACTCAGAAGGCCACTCCCAAGGGAGAAGGGAACACGGAGAGCACTTCCTAGATCCATCTTGGCATCTGAGCCGAGAGCATTACTTACGGACAGAACAGAATGTAAAGCACTACTCGTCCCAAAGCAGAAACAAGTGTCATGTTGTCATGACCCAAGCTGCGAAACCGCTCAGCTGTTTATTGGCAAGAAGCACATGTTTACGAATGTACGAGTCATTAACTCACCATTTTTCTGCACAATGAAATCGCAGATGTCGTGATCCTGGGAGAGATTTCCAAAAACGCGCACAGCCTCCAGGATTCCATCCATGTTTTTACTCACCAGAAGCTTGACAAGCACTGGGTTTGGTGGCCAGAGAAATGAAATCGGTGAATTTAAGTTTTAATTTAAAGGCTACTAGAAACCAATATCATATTAAATACTGATAACTTACAAGTTAACAGTGATAAAATACAAAATATAAGGGGACTTGAGCAAGAATTAAGAAACTAACTTTTTCCCAATTCTAATTAGAATCAAATCAGGCTCTTAGATATTTGTATCAGAAATCAGAAAACATGAATGCCTCCAGTTCTGTTTACTTAATAAAGTCAAAAGCTTAAACGAACATGCATCTACACAAACCCAACTCAGAACCTTACATTCAGCAATATACAGCTTTTTGTCTTGGATTACGGAGTTCTTCACTCGGTAGTAAGACAAGTTGTTGATTGTTGCTGTAGTATTGATCACCAGCTCTTCACAATCATCAACTGACTTGTATTCTGAAACAAAGTGAGGATAAGGCTGGCAACGACTCATTGCAGGGGCAGAAACAATGCCATCCTAACTGCAGCAACAGCTGTGGCAGGGACAAGCCATTGTCCGGGGCAAGGTCTGTGCAAGGGCACTGCCTGCTCTTGCTGCTTGCTTCTTTATTACTGATGACATTTCCTGCAGGGAAATGCACCAAATGCAGGGACCACTCCTGGCCGGGGTTTAGAACACACTAAGCTCAATCCCTCCTGCCAAGGGGTCTGGAAAAGTCGGGCTCATCTGGGCCCTGTGTCTGTAGTAAAGCAAAGGTGCCAACACACCGGGAAGCCGAGCCATCTCTAATCCCTTCTGGTTTGCCCTGACCCTGAGCTCTCCCAGGGGCTCCACCCTGGGGTGTGTCCCCCACACCCCCACCGCCCAACAGAATGACCCTTAGGTCATAATCCACCCATGACTTCCAAACACGCAGAATGGGATCCCTCTCACCTCCTCTATGCCCACCTAGCCCATCTCTCCCCTCCTAACTGGCTTCCCCTCTTCCACCTTCACCTCCCTGAGTCTATCCTCAACACTGTGATCCTTTAAAAGTAAGTCGATAGAGAAGGACAATCTCCGTATGACTCCACTCATATGAGGAACTTAAACATGTGGACAAAGAGAAGAGATTAGTGGCTACCCGGGGAAAGGGGGATGGGGGTGGCCACAAAGGGTGAAGGGATGCACCTACAACACGACTGACAAACAGCAATGTACAACTGAAATTTCACAAGATTGTAACCTATCATTAACTCAAAAAAAAAAGTAAGTCGACAATGCTGCTCCTCTCACATGGCCCTCAGGCCCTACCTGAGCCGCCTCCATCCTTCCCTGTCTTGCCTCATCTGCTGCTCTAGCCCCCAGGCCCCACAGTCAACCACACTGGTGTTTGTGCTGTTTTTGAACCTGTCAGCATGATCCTGCCTGAGAACCCCTGTCCTGCTCTTCCTCTGTCTGGAATGTCCTCTTCTTCCAGCTGTCCACTTGGCTCACTCCTCACGTCCTTCAGGTTGTGGCTGAGATGTCACCTTATCGGACATACTTTCCTTAACCACCCACAGAAAATGGTGCCATTATTGGCTTTTCCCCTTTCCCCACTGTCATTTTCCCCATAGCACACATGACTGCCTGACGTCACATGGTTGATGTTTCTTGTCCAGCTCTAAGATGCAGGCTCCACGAGGATTCGGGATTTACCTCTTACTGACTGCTGCATCCCCAGCCCCTAGAAAGGTGTGTGGCATGCAGCAGGTGCTCAGTAGATAGTTGCTGGATGAAGAATGAGTGGACAAATGAATGACCCCTTTAGCCCAGCACACAAGACCCTGAGTAATTCTGCCCCTGCCTTCCCCTCAGCCTCAGCCTCATCTCCTGATTACTCCAGCTACAGTGCAGAGAAGCGTAGAGTCAGGGATGCTGGTTAGGAGCTTCCTGTGACATTCTGAATGACAACATAGCCTAGGCTTGGGCGACAGCAGAGTGATGGAGCAGAGTGGCCGGACTGGAAAACTGTTTGGGGAGGAAAATGGACACTATGTGGTGAAGACTGGATTGGGGGATAAGGGACAGGAATCTCTCAGGATGATCCCTGGGTTTCTGGATTACTTAACTGGATGGACAGCGATCACATTCTCTGAATTAAGGGCGTGGGAAGAGGGTTCAGTTGGCGGAAAGGTCATGAGTTCGGCTTTAGAGGTCTTGAGGTGCTTCTGAAGCATGCAGTCCATGAGGGCTAAGGCACTTGGATATAGGGTCTGGCAATCAGAGGAAAAGGCACAAGTCTGGTTACACTGAACTAGCTACAGCAACCTGACTGACAGAGCTGTGGAGGCAGGACCACTGCCACAGCGGCTCCAGAAGGCAAAGCATTGAACCAAAGCAGATTACTCTCAAGCTTAAGATCTCACGGAATTTGCCTTGCTGGGTTTGGAACTTGCTTGGGACCTCTCACACTTTCCCTTTTTCCCATTTCTCCCTTTTGGAACTGTCACCAACTAGTCATCCCAAGGAACTCAAGGGTGGGTTTGGATATTTTAACTGTTTTTCCAAATTGTTCTTTATCCTTTTGTTATGTTAAGGAGATGCAATCACCAACCTCCCTGAACCAGACCGAGCCTCACCACAAGAGCTATGCCTATGGCCTTTGCCTTCTTTTAATGCTAAGATCTCTCCAGGAGGAGCTTAGGCCTTATTACCCTAACCTGCAGTGTGTGTGGAAGCATGTTTTCCAACTGAACCTGCGCAAGCGAATACCCACCTCTCCCTTTTGAATATTCATTCCCCACCCCAAATCAATATCCCTGCTTCCCTTTGTTTGGGGACGCCATGACTTTTGGAAATGATTCCTCCTGGTCTCCTATTTGCTGCAGATATACTTTACTTTGGGAGACAACTACCTGGTGGAGAGTCTGATTTAACTCGCCAGGAGGGAACCCACTTCCGTTTGGGTTACACAAGGAGAATGTCCACCCTCGGCCTGTCCCATCGTTGTATTTTGGAAGCACATAACTCGTCTGGTTTCATAGGTTCATGGCAGGAGAGGAATTTCTCTTCCTGATATATCTTATCTCAAATCTCACAATATCTGATTTAGATGATATTTAAATGAGACTTTGGACCTTAGACTTTAGAGTTGATGCTGGAATGAGTTCAGAGTTTGGAGCTGTTGAGATGGAGTGAATGTATTTGCATGTGAGAAGGACATGAATTTGGGGGGGCGAGGGGCAGAATACTATTGACTGGATTGTGTCCTCTCTCCCAAATTCATATGTCGGAGCCCTAACCCCCAATGTGAGTGTATTTGGACATAGGGGTTTTAGGAGGTAATTAAAGTTAAATGAGGTCATAAGGGTGGAGTCCTTATCCGATAAGATTGGTGGCCTTAAAGAAGAGGAAGAGAGAGGTCATTTGTTCTCTCTCTCCCCACCTGCAACATGGAAGAAAGGCAGTGGGAACACTTAGTGAGAATGCAGCCATCTGCAAGTCAGCAAGAGAGCTCTCAAGGAGCCCGAATCAGCCAGCACCTTGACATTGGACTTCCAGGCTCCAGAACCATGAGAAATAAATTTCTATTGTTTGAGCCCCCCGGTCTGTGGTATTTGGTTACGGCAGCCTGAGCTGATACAGGGGGAAAGAGGGGACCGAATGACTGGGGGCCATAATTACAGCTAATGTAAAAACGTAACAAATAAAAAGATAAACTTTAATCACATGGACTAACCCACGAAAAGTTCGGGATTTTAAACTCTTTGTGGTTAGTTTGGCCAATTTTTGATAACTCGATTGGCATACTTTTTTTATTGCAATATAAATCACATACCATAAAATTCTCCTTTCAAAGTGTACAATTCAGTGGGTTTTAGTAATGACCTGTATTATTATATTTTATTTTATTTTTTAATCTGGATTACTTTTGAGGATTATTTTTGAGGTAGTTGTCTGCACAGAACAGCTGAGGAGGCTTGTCAACGTGGGCCAATTGTGCTAATAAAACCCTCACCACATCCAAGCCACAGAACCATCTCCAGGCTGGAGGGAGCAGCTCCCGCCCCACGTGTGTGCTGCAGCCAGGCCGCTGGTCTTACCCAGCATGGCGAGGAGCAGGCCCACTACGTGTGGGTTGGCGGCCATGGCCGGGCCGATGCCGGGGTGGATGGCTAAATTGGCGAGTACACGAGTCAGCTTGATGAGCACGTCCTCCGCCTGGGTCGGTGGCCTCTGCACCTTGAGCTGCTCCTCTCCGTCACCCACCCACTTCTTGGACTGCAGGTCCAGTTGGTAGAACGTATGGAACAATGACAACAGGGTGGGGATGCCCCCTTTCTCTTTGGAAAACTGTTCACGAGCCTGGTTATTTTTCGCTGTCAGGTTGCCAAGAATAAAAACAATACGAACGACTAAATCCTGCAATAAATTAAAGACAAGAGTTACAAGTGCAAAGGGGCTGGGACAAGCTGTTGGAGACAGAACAGTCTTTAATTAATTCACGATTCAATTAATAGTAAAATGGAACACGTCTGGCTTCTACTAACTTGTGCCGTATTTGATTCCCAAGATTGGTGCAAATTGCAGAGGAGATTAAAAGCATTTGGCAGCAATGAAAGAATATCAACTGATTGATGCTGTTAGCAAGGTCTATTCAGATCCTTCATCAGAAATTCTGGCTGGCCTTTTTTTTTTCCCAGAGAACAATTAGTGCGGTGGGATAGCATTACTAATAATAATGTATTACATAAATCTAAGTTTTGCTACTAACGGTTTCTTGGGCGTCTGAATTTTTTCCTGAAAGTTCACCTCCTGCTGAAGGACCGTGTTTCCCAAACTCAGACATTCGTGGCTGATTGGGTTCTGTTACAGCAGGGTTTCTCAACCTGGGCACTACTGACACTGGGGCTGGATGATTCTTGGCTGTGGGGGACCGACCGGTGTTTAGCAGCATCCCTGGCCTCAACTGCTAGATGCTAATAGCCCCTCCCCAGACGCCACAACCAAAAATGTTTCAATGTCCCCTGGGGGCAAAATCACCCCTGGCTGAGAACCACTGTGTTATATACACAAACCAACTTGAAAGCAGTACTTGTCTTTCTCCACCAGGGTAGTGGTGACCTGGGTGACACCTTTATAACTATTTGCTAAGCAGTAAATACGTGTTTTATGCATTTTTCTGTATATAGGCTATATTTCACAATAAATACATGTTTTGGAAAACCCCAAGCTGAGAACATTTTACAACAAGATACATAAACAATTATGTTCTTAATGTGACACCAACAGACATCCGATTACGGTAGGCCTTACACGCACGGGTTGAAGGAGGTCCCTGGAGAGGGGAGACTTCAAAGGAACACTTGCCGAGGGTCCGCCCCTGGCCTGGGATCTCATACCTGGAGTGTCAGGTGCTGAGCTATTTAACAGACAAGGAATAGGCAAGGAGAAGCTGCAGGTCACACAGCCAGTGAGGGGGAGCAGTCAGGACTCGAACCCAGGATCATCCAGACCTGAAGTCCTTTCCATATCGTGCCCTGCCTCCCACCTGGCGTGTAGTTTAATCATCTCCTCCTTTGCCTGGCCTTCTTTCAGAACAGTTAAGGAATTATCTCCTTTTAAAATGCAAATATGTCACCAGGAGGGATTCAGATAAACCTTAACTTTATCAGATGTGTAGTTATCCGCAGCCTTAAGGAACAGGGACAAAGGGCAGAGGGCTGGGCTTGGTTATATCAGGGAGCCAGGTCCAGGTGGGACCTGAGGGGAGGGGTGGGCAGCACAGAGTACTGTGTGTGGCAAAGAGACAGCGGAAGATCAAGGACAAGGACAAGACTTTTGGATTTGCCCAGGGCCACTCTGCCAACACCAATTTGTTCCTGCTTGTTCTTGGGGGAAAAAAAAGTTTTCCCTGGCCCTGGCCTGGAAGAAGCCAGGCTGTTGCTTGTGCAGCTGGGAACCATTTGCCAACATTAAGAAAGGGCGGAGTCTAACACATGGCAAGAACTGGAGCTGGTCCAGGAGGGAGTTGACACTGGAAAAACCTCAGCCCAGTGTGTAGCCAATTGCGGCAGCCGGCGGTCAGGAGAGCCCACTCCTGGGGCCACCCCGGAAATGGGCATGCTAGTCCTCAGGGAACTTTTGAATGCTGGGGGTCTGGGGGAACACACACACACACAAACAAGTAGGAGACGAGGTGCTCAGAGCTTCTGATCTGTTTAAGAAGACAAGGCTCACATGTGGGGTGATAGCAAAGACCCAGCAAGAAGCCAGACACTGAAGGGGCTATATGATTCTTGCTCGAGAACCAGACAGTCTGATTCAGACAGGGCGCTTTACTGAGCCTCTCTCTGTCTCCATTAACTCTTTTGTAAAAAGGGGAAAATATTGTATTGTGATTAAACGAGATAACAGATAAACCACAAATGGTAGTGCGTAACGATTCAGGCATTGTTACAAGCCCTTTTCATGGACTATCAATAAAATGTTAGTAGCATTAAACTATGTAGGACAGATCAAGTGATCTTGTCACCTGATGTCTGCCCTAAGCAGCTTGCTTAACCCTTCCTCAAGGTTGTTTTTCAGAGCTATGCTGGATACCAGTGTCAACCAGCCTGAACCAGATGGAGCCCCACTGCAAGGGCAGCGCTTGTGCAGATGGCCCAGAGAGGACCAAAAGATGCTCTTTATTTCATCTCAATACTAAAGTCTCTGCCCTGGGAGGAGCCTAGGGCTTATTAGCATAACATGCGATGTATGAGAGAGCATGTTGTCAGACTGCGCCTGCGCAAACTAAGACCTACCTGGACATGTGACGCCAAAACTTCCCTTTTAAATATTCATTCCCCACTGGGAATAAAAGACCCCTGCTTCCCTTTGTCTGGGGAGCCACGACTTTGGAAATGATTCCGCTTGGTCTCCTATTTGACGCAAAGAAACTCTACACTGTGTGACAACTACTTCTGGTGGAGGCTCTGACTTTAACTCGCCAGGAAGCGAACCCATTTTGGTTTGCTAACAGTCTTAGAAGAGTTTAGATAAGAGGATGCTCCATGGACAGTCGGGAGTCAGCAAAGTTACATGAATGAATTTGAGTGCGACCTTGAAAAATGCATGACACGCGGATATGTGGAGGGGAGGATGGGGTGGGTTGGTGGGGGGAAAAGATGGGGTCTTGAGAAAGAGTATCTGAGACAATCCCCTTCCTGGGGCCTGGGGTCACCTGGTCTGTCTTTGATAGGGAAGCGGAAGCCTGTGGGTCTTAAATCTAAAACAAGCACACAGAATTTCATTATAATACTTGACTCTCACTTCACGTAAAACCAGTGGTTACGTCATGTAATTCCTGAAGGCAAAGGCTCCTCCCTGGGCTCTGGAAGGAAGCGCTCCTCCACCCTGGCCTGGCCTCACCCAGAGGAAAAGCAGAACGTTTTCCAACCAGGACGGAGGGCACTTGTGAGAACTGGGCTCCTCCAAGGAAAGTTCCATTTTATCTTTTCTAAGTTGAGGAATATGAGCTTTTCGAATAAACTTGGATATATGATTTCTGATCAAAGACACTCGACACGAGTTCTACCTCGGGAAATTGTAATAATTACTACTAGTAGTAGCAGCAACGAACACAAGGGGCTTACAATGTGCCAGGCGCTGTTCCAAGCATTAGATGTACAGAAGAACTAACTCACTAAAAGTGAGAACGTCCAGTTCTTTATCCTGAACAAAGCTGTTCCCAATCTCTTACAATCCAGGTAGCAATCTCCCCATGCACTTGACAGCAGTCATGGTAAACATTTTTGGACTTCTGCATGTTCCCTGGATTGTGCTTTTCTCCCATTTCCACAAAAGTACATTAAGCAAGACGGGAAAGATCAGTGCTTTTAAATGACTTCTTAAAGAATTTATAAGTAGTTGTATTCTGTCAGCTAAAGCATTACCGGAATTAACCAATTTACCTCCTAAGATGTCACTGCCATCTTCTGAAGGATGCTAGACCATCTTTTCTCCCTTCTCCCTCATCCTTGGCCTTGCTCCTTCCCCGCTACCTCGCTACGTCTGTTTTCTCATTAGTCTAACTCAGTGGGGTTCCCTGGCCCTGTACCACCCCCACCTGTCACTGTTGATTTGCCAGGAGTGTTCAGACCAGATCCCTGGCTGTGGGCGGAAGCAGCTTTCCTTAGAGAGCATCGTTCTTCAAAATTCAGATGACCTCTACCCACTGTCTCCTGTGTTCTAATCTGGGAAGATTCCCTGCCACTTTTCTTCTTTGAGAAATTCCCTCAGGCCCCTTCCACTTCTAAAATTCTTTGATTTTAGTATCTCTGTGGGTCCTAATGTGGCAGAGATGATTACTCCTGACAGGGGGAGAAGAAACTCTAGGCTTTAGGGCAGGAAGAGTTAACACTGTCACAATACCTCTTTCCCTGCCTTCAGATGGAAAAAGGAGGGGGTGGTTCCTGGCAGCAGTGGTGCCAACTGAAGGATGGCATGCGAGATCAACAAATGGGGATGACAGATTGCGCTGTGTGTAGCACCAAACTTCCAGCAACTGCTATGCCCTGTCCTCTTTCTCAGGGTTGGCTAAGCCATCTTTTTTTTTTCTTTCTTCCCCCCAACTTTCTCAAATGTATTCTCCCCGAATCGTGGGAGCATAGAATAGGCCAAAACAGGAGCTGTCTCACAGGAGGTTGGCAGAGGTGGTGTTCCCTTATTCCCATGCTGGTGCTTGTCTCGACTCATCGGAAATCCTAAAGAGGAACTGAGCAAGAGGGCTTTGCAAGGCCCCTTAGCTCACCGAGGGTGGCCTCTGCACCACGCACACGAGTGCACTGGACGGTATTGTGGACAGGTTCTTCATTGCTCCACAGCCCAATCCACCTCAAGTCTACAAAGTATCACTGAATTAAAATCCTACAAAGATGTGGAAAATTAGACAAAGGCCAAAATCATCGATTTGTAGAGACCACCAATTCCACAACAGAAAACTACTTCATCAATACGCAGTTCTTCTCTGATTCTTACACAGTATCTGAGAACGACCTACAAATCAACACTGCACTTTTATGGCATTTTTATTAAATTTAACACAAAGTTGGCTATTCATACCACAACTATGGAGTTTGGAAACACGAAGATGAATCAGGAGAGATGATCTTTTTTGTTTTTTTTTTTAAAAGAAGTCAGTCTAGTATAACCAGTTCATATCGACCGTCTATTTTTGCTTAAAATGGAGTCAGCCTAGCAACAGCCACGGCCAACCGGGGCTCAGACAAACAGGTACACCTACGGTCAGAAGCCGGACCTCCACTGTGCATTCCAGGTACAGCCTGTGGGATATTCTCTTCAGTTTCTCATATATTGTGCCCTAATGAGCAAGCACGTTACTCAATCTGAACGGGCTCCACATGCCTGGAAATAAAATTACTTTAACTGGAACAAAACAAGGACTCTCTGAACAGAATGGTCTGTATCAAGTTGCAGCAGCAGTTGTGAGAGACTGGCCTAACGTCCACGAAGGAAAATTTCCCCCCACGCAGAGACGTGGAGACAGAGGCTTCAAGAGGCTCACTGACCCCAAAGTCCAACACTGGTGAAGAGAAGAGGCAGGATGTGGACAATCACCTCTCAACATACAAATGGCTTCCAGAACCACCTTCAGCCTGTCTCCTCATTCCCAATGACCCTCATCTTCCCAATCCCCCTGACAGCCCTAGAGGCATCTTTGATTTCTCCCTATCTCACTGCCCTCACCAACCACTCACCAAGTTCCCTCCACTCCGTCATCTCAAAATCTCCCCAACGCCCCCCTTCCCATGCCCACTCTGGTTAACCCGTCTGTAGACTCTAGTCAGAGACCCTTGATGGGCTCCTCCTTTGGCCCTCAACATTAACACCACTTCTCAAAGCACAGCTCTTACATCATCCCCTTGCTCAAAAACATCCACCGCCTATTAAATGACAAAGTCAGCATCTAATGCACCATCTGGCCCCGTGCGACCACTTCTGCATTACTTCACATTACTCCCCGCCCACAGCCAGCCAAAGTGAACACATTCCTCCCCAACTCCCACACCCTTCCTACCGTACCTTAAAATAACTGATGTGCACAATGTTGACCGCGGGGAAGGAAACATATCAAGCTGTCAGAGACAGAATAAACTATGTTCAGCAGACTCCGCTTACTCAGGACAGGACTACTTCGACTAATCAAGGAAAACATTTTAGAAAGATTTTCAAGAATGGGTTGAAATGGAAGGGGCTGTAAATGTGTTTAAAATCAGAACCTTGTCTTAAGTAGAAATTAATCAAGATGCCATGTTTAAAACTTGGTTAGAAACTTCTCGTGCAATCTGGATCTGAGAGATGAATCAGGATTTGCAATTTGCAACATTTACCCAACTTTCCACCTTCAAACAAAACCCCAACATTAATTGAGCCTACAGGTGGCTTGCAGAACAGATACATTTTACCAAGACAGACCCAGGCACTACTGCAAAATTGCTAATTAACCCCCAGGTACTGAGAGAGAGTCAACAGTTTGCATAAGTGCTGAACCAAACAGAATGGAAGGATCTGAGATGTTGGAGACTCAAAAGCCAGACTCTAAGTAGAAAACCACTTAAAAACCAGAAGAGATTCTACTTGATGCCTTCACATGTCTCCACTCCATCAGCAATCACTTACTGAGCACCCACTCTACACTCAGCTGAATGTGGCTATCACTCAAAGGCACCAGAGCGATGCTAGAATTTCACTGTGCTCTGTTCTTTTTTAAGTCAGCAGACATAAATCAGGTGTTTGGGTTCCGTGCTGAGTAGGGGAAGAGTCAGTTCCACAAGGGCAAAGCAGCAGGAGCTGGAAAGAATGAACAAGCTAAGGGCTTATTGCACTGCCCGCCCAGTCAGGGGTGCAGACCAAGGCCAAGGCTGAAAAAAGGAGCGAGCTCAGCCAAACGCTCCCACTGGGAATGTGCCTGCAGAGGGGCTGGGAAGAGAGCCACAGGGCACGCTCCTGCCAGGCAGGAGGCAGAGGGTGAGCCGGGAGCCAAGTTGCCATATAAAGCCACCAGGGGAAGGGGTGGAGGTGCCTCCTTAACCAATCCCCAGCGGTCCCGAAGAGGACAGAGGGGAGAGAGAGGTCACATTATCTCTGGACTGCTGCTCGGCTGCGGTTGCATTAGCGATGAGCAGCTAGAAAAATGGCAGATGTTTTTGCTCTCACTCTCCAGACATCCCAGGGCTCATTTTCAACACCACGACGCCTGAGCATTCCGAATCAGACAGTGTGCACCGTGCGCACAGGGCTAAGCACAACTGCTTCCCCTAGAAGAAGCCTAAATGGAATAAGAGACACGTGACTTTGAGGGCAGCCCAAGCAAGGGCACGGCACGGCGTTCCCAGACAGTGTTTGTGGAGGCTCAGATGGCTGCCCTGCCTCGGGAAGTTCTGTTTTAAAAAAATAAAAAAACTGACCGTTTATAAAGGGGAGAGGGTTAGACAGCCAGTTGGTTAATGGACACAAGTGATGGAAATGTAGGTACAGGTATTCTTTCTGGACTATGACGTTTGCAAAATATTGCCAGTCTTCTAAGTCTTATATGAGGCGTTTTACCACATCTCCTGCCCAGTAGATATTTACAGAAGAAATGGGGAAAATCCCTTGCTTTTCTTCCAAAAAACAAACCCAAACGTATTTTGCTGAGATGCCAACTGCAGCCTTACTGCTGTCGGAGGCCCCTCCGAGTCAGGCTCGGCGTCGCAAGCCGGGTATCTACTCTGCTCATCCCTCCGTTACGAGGCCCATCTGTCTGCACATTTGGTTTGTACCAAATGCAGTTTACACCACAAAGCATACAATCTGTGCATGTTTCATAAATGAGGTTTGTCATTTAATCGAATTTTGGTCAGTGTTTTTAATAGACCCTTTAATGCTAAAGTTTAGCTTTCAAACTGCATCAAGCTGACTGAAACATAGTGTTTCGGTCTCAGTTTTTGTGTGGATGGGAACTGGAGTTATTAGTTGTACCGTGGAGCTTGGACAAATCAACCTCATAGACATGAGCCAAAGAAGCTTCCCTCATTCTCCCTGAGGAAGTCTTGGTAAGAGCCGAGAGGAGCAGATTCCTTTTCTCTGAGACTGTTGATGAACCAGAAATCCCTGGCTTAGACCACAACCATCATATACAGACAGGCCCACATCACTGAAGGGCTGTGTGCAAACAGGGGTGGTGCCAACTGGACCACGTCATCTTGTGTTATATGAATTAATCTCCCTCAAATTTGTCTGTTGCAAACTTATGAAGTTTAGATATGCGTATATTCTGAACTTTCTCAAAGCAAGACATCTGCGGGAATATTTGGTGATTATTTTAACAATAAAATGTGGTGGTTGTTTCACTAACAGAGGAATCAACAACTCCTGGCTTGTCTTGCAAACTGTGGTTAACGAGCCCTTCCTTTGGCAGGCGGCTCGCAGGGTCCCCAGGGTCCCACAGGAGAAGGCCCTGTGCTCTCCCCTCTAGGACAGCCCACTCTGACCAGTACCTGAAGCCTCATCAATGTGATGGCCACGCCATCAAACTGGGTTTGGTTCCCACGACAACTTGTTTTGACACAAGTCTGGCAGAGAGAATTCATGGAAGAGTCTAAGGCACCACCCTATTTTCTCTCGCTAGGAAAGCACTCCTCAGCTGCCAGCGCAAAAGGCCGAAGGCGTGTGGGTACCACCACTTGCTTGGGAAACTTACACCAACACCTGGCCCAGCTTCCTAATGTGGTTCCTCCTTTGTAAGAGAGATTCACTTTCAGCCACATGCCTGAAGAGAAAGACTGACCCTGTGTGGCTGGTGTGATTAATCACGTTAAAATCTCTTGAGGTTTTGTAGAAAACCCTCTGCTGTCAGTATTGGAGAAAAACTGTTTTAAGGAACCACCTTAATAATTTATAGCCTCAGTTCCCAAGACTGCTGTTCATTTGAATCACTTGAGGAGCCTCTTAAAAATAGGTTCTGGGGCCCCATGCCAGCCCGCCGCAATCAGAATCTCCCAGGGTGGGGCCTGAGAACCTGCATTTTTAAAGCTCCAAGCTTATCTGATGATAAGCCCAGTTTAGAAGTCACTGATTTAAATCAAGAAAGAAGTAGAGATCTCACTACCTTAATACCTACTATCTGTTTTTATAATGTCGCTTTTTAACAATTATATCAATTCATGTTCCTTATAAATTATTCTGAGAACACAGAGTGTAGAAAATAAAAGTGAAGACTCCCCCTACTCACCCCTCATTATCAATTGACTTGACAGAGACAGATTAAGTACATTAAAAAAAGATCTGCTCTTATATGCTGACGTCAGACTTCACCTTGACAAGAGATGAATATGAATAAGGTAAAAATAATGGGGAAACATTTTTACTTTTGGTATTTTTCTCATGTATTTTCTTTTCTTTTTTTTTCCCTTTAATGGCAAACAACAGCAGATGGGGGAGGAAATATTCCCCTTCTCCCAGCAGCCAGCAGCCCTGGTGCTCCCTGGTTCAAGGCAGGATGTCCCCCTCGGTGGACCGTGGAAGCAGTTGGCCACGGTTTCCTGCCAAGCTCCTCACCTGGCTGATAAGATCACTTAAAGAGGAGTGTGTAGATGATATTTCATTTATTACCAGACAGGGTTTCTCTTTTTCTTTTCTTTTCTTTGAGATTGTTGTTTCTATGTTCTTTGAGAATACACTTAGCCATAAACATGATTTCATTTAAAAATGAGTCTCAGAAAAATGAAATCTCTGCTGATCCCAAACGCAATCCTCAGGCTTTTAAGACGAAGGCAGCACTAACTTCTCAGAAGAAAGACAGCCTATAAGACTCTTTCTGATGGTTTCATCACTTGATGACAGCTGTGTATGTTAAGAGACAACAAAGCTCCCAAAGCATACGTCCACAACCCAAGTTAGTCTTGCAGAAACATCTCCTAGAGCTGAAACAAAAGTAGTTATAGCAAGTAAGAATTCTATTGAAAAAGTTGCTGGAGGGCTGATGTACATTTCAGAGATCAGTTCAAAGCCTCAAGGTGCAAGTAAGTCTCAGGTGTAGTGATTTTTAACCACCGCAGATTAATCCACTCACATCAGAACATGGTGTGGGATTTCTGAAAATTGTTTTTATTTCTAGGAAAAGAAGAGAAACAAATCGTGTTCCACTGGCTACCTGGGCCAAGGGGAACAGGAACCTAAGACACTGTCTGGTCTGAAGTGATTTAAGATCCATCATTTCTGTTTTGCTGTTGTGTATGTCAGCTCACGAAGGTGAAAAGTGTGGGAAAAATTCTTATTATTTCCTCCACCAAATGAAGAAGAAAGTAAATATTTAAGGAAGAAGTACTAGATTACTAGAAAAAATATTTTATAATACTCTACAGATTCCAAAGCATTTCACATACTCAAGAGTCATTCTTTTAGCACTTATCATGAGCCTAGTATGCCAAGCATCATCTCAGGTTTATCAAGACAAGGCCTGTGTCCTTTAGAAACTTCCATTAGTGGGTGAGGCAGCTACACAGATGATAACCATTTGGAGAAGCACAAAGAAAACATATTGACAATGACCTATGGGAGCTTTTGGTTAATGAGTTTAGGAAGTAGTTGGGACACATAACTACTTTCTTGTAGCCTGAACTGTTTCTTTGCTTTTCTAAAATTTTTTGTTTTGGGGAACGTATAAATAATGTATTTATTTTTCTTACTAGAAAAAAATCAAAGATGGTTCAAAACTGTACCATTTCATTCTTTAGTATAAGCAAAAGGTGGTATAGAGACAAAGTATAATTTCTAAAGGGTTAATAACATGACTCTCATACAAATATAAAATTAACACATTTAAAAAATTATTTATCTCATTAATGAGGGAGCGAATACAATGGTAAAGTTGTTTCCAAGAACAATCAAAGAACTGAGTGTTTACCAGCTTTAAAAAGAATGTTAGAATAAGATGTCTAGGTTAGATACACACCTGGCTAACAGCCTACACGGCAATAAAACCATAACTTTTGAAGTAATCTTGCCTACCAGAGAGAAATCTACAAATTAATGTGTAACTTTATAGTGTCCGGGTTCTAATCTAACAGTAAATAGCAAGTTTAAACTCTTATACATCCTCTTGAGAATTAAGCCCAACCGGTAAACAATGCCCCAGCACGGCTTCCTCAGGACATGCAGTCTCCCACTCCACACCCTATTTCTAAGTTTGGGAAGATTTTTCTTAATAATAGTGAAGAGGTTAAGATCACAGACATACTGCTTGGGTCCCTAGCTATGGGGGTACTAGCTGGGTATACAACTCCGTTAGTCATTAAAATGACGCACTGAGGAGGGAGGAACTGGCTGGCCTTGGAAGGCTTCAGAAGGAAGGAGACACGAGAGCTACATCGTGAAGTATGAATTGGCTTTTGATAATGAGAACTGACAAGAGAAATTTCATCAGAGTCCCTTTGGCCCTTCTCACTAAGAGCCAATTCATACTCAGTTTAGTTTAGACTTTTTAGCTGTTACTTTTAACAAGTTTGATTATGAGGTTCCCCTGCTAATTATGGGAAAATAATTGCAAAAAGCAGGTAACAAATACCACAGGCAGAGGTAACTACCAATAGAAAGGGAAGAGAGAAACACCTACAAAAAGCAGACACAGACATTTAAAGAACTCAACAATAGACTCATGCTCCCAGTGAGGACAAATGGCCTCTAGAGCAATAGCTAGTGCTTGCAGTATTGACCTTTGGCATCAGAGGTTAAATTATTTTTAATATCTGCCTAAGGAGGCAAGGAAATATGCAATATGTTTGAATATGATTTTCACTGCAATGATTAAAAATAAGTTTGGTGACTAAGGAGATAAATTATACATTTCCTTGATGGTTCTGAGTAAACAACATGTTACCGTACATAGTGTGCAAAGTGCTCTTTACTCTTCTCTGGACCAGAATAATTTTAATAGGAACACAAAATTAAAATATAAATCAATAGAGAAAAATATGGCTTTAAAACACTAATTTTGCTTTGTAGATAATTATTGGTCTAAAGTGAAAAGCAGTTCAGTGAGAAGAGTGGTAAAATTTTATGCCAATTAAACTTTAAGACATTTAGTCCCTTGAACTAGAAAAAGCACACCCTTAACCGTACTGACATCTGAAGTGTCTCACATTGGCAAGATGCCAGGATTTTTGTGTTTATCCAACACGGACATCATCTCAGCTGCAGTCAGAGAAACAAAACAGCATCTGCTAGTAACGCCATGAAATAATAAGGCTATCTGTCAGTATTCAACTGATGGGTTTTCTTTTTCAAAAATTACAGGTTACAACAGCTTGAAATCAAACTTTTAGGAAGAAGTACTTCTTTAAACCACATTTGAAAATTCTAGTGCCAGGCAAAGAGGTCTTCTCCAGTTACAGTCTTAGGTCAGCCATCCATGATCAAAACACCAAAACCAAAAAGCATAATGATGGTAAGATAAAATTACAGTGAAAATCCATAAAGTAAATCCATAAAATAAAGTTACAAAATAAAAGTCATAACTAAATCTCTTTTTAAGTATAACATCTTAAAGAATTCTTTTAATGCTATAGCAAACAATCTTTTCTACCATTTTAATTTTTTCCTTAAAAAAGAAAATCAGGAATAGGAATGCCTAAGCTTTTCATTGAGTTAATTCATTTGTCCAAAGATCATAGTTCTGATAATATATTGTACCAATATCTAAATTAATAAATGCTTAGGGGCCGGACCATGGCTGAGTGGTTAAGTTCACGCGCTCCACTTTGGCAGCTTGGGGTTCGCTGGTTCGGATCCTGGTTGCGGACCTACGCACCACTCATCAAGCCATGCTGAGACAGTGTCCCACACAGAAGAACTAGAATGACCTGCAATATGATCTACAACTATCTACGGGGGCTTTGGGGAGAAGAAAGAAAAAAAAAAGAGGAAGATTGGCAACAGATGTTAGCTCAGGGCTGATGTTTCTCAAAAAAATTAAATAAATAAATGCTTAATGGACACAAAATAACAGCAGATTGTGAATACTTCAAGGTAAATTCATCACCTTAATTCTCCATCTGACACGGCAAATTCTTGTACCTTAAAATCTTTCAAGGTATGTAACTTAGAGAAAATACAAAATACGTAAGGAAAACATTTGTAATCCAAATACTCAGAATCAGAAACTTAAGCGCCTTTTGTAAATCAATTTTAAAAATCTGAATAAAAACTTAACCCTTTATGTAAGTTTTTATCATCTTTAAAATGTAGTAATGGTATATAATAAGAGCATAGAGTTTTCTCTATCATCCATATAACCAAAAAGAGGCTAGTAACCTTTTAATAAGTAGCTAATAATAGCATAAAATCTGACAAATTTAGTGATCCTCAGCAAAAGTACTTTACTGGATAAAAATAAATTCAATGTTATTTGTGGAAAATAGGGATTATGTTTTGAGATGGTTTTGATAGGGCTAATATAAACAAATATTCTTAGTATACACTAAATTATTTAGTTTGTAAACTTGTAAAATGTGATTTTGAAAATTTACTATATTTGAAATGAATACATACTGTATTTATGTATAAAATGTCTCACTAAAGAGTCGGTGTCACTTTAATTATTTATAAAGGTGAATAAAAGTAGACTGCATTTAATGAATATTCAAAACTTTATAATAAAAATTAATATTTGTATTAAGTATTATAGTTTTATTAAGGGAAGTCATTTGTGAGTTCATCCTTTTTTAAAACTATATACATTTTTGCCCAATCCATTAAAACAGAATTATTTCCTTTAACTGCTTACCTAGAAATTTGACCTTTTACATACAACAAGGTCAAAGAATTTCAGAGCAAGAAGAATCTTAGCATATATCGAGTGTAATGGGATCCCAGACTTTATTTTGCATCAGAAGTCCCCGTGGTTCTTGTTAAAGTGCAGATGGCCAGGCTGCTCCCCACCCCTCTGACTTAATAGGTCTGGGGTGGAGCCTGGCAATGACAAGTGCACCCCACCCCACCCCAAACATGACTTTCATGTAGGGGTCTATAGGTCGCTGAGAGGAACAATGCTGTGGAAATCCACCCGCCCACCTCCCTAAATCAGGAATCCTCCCCTACGAGATCGACATTCTATTGAGGCCTTTTCTGCCTCACACTACTCCCTCCCCAACTCCTGAAGGTAAC
Source organism: Equus przewalskii (assembly GCF_037783145.1). Lineage (NCBI taxonomy): Eukaryota > Metazoa > Chordata > Mammalia > Perissodactyla > Equidae > Equus > Equus przewalskii. The sequence goes on along the minus strand of NC_091839.1, from coordinate 58,334,935 downwards.
TCTCTGCCTCGTGGGGCAGCCCACTACACACCTAACGGAAGCTTCTAAGAGAAATCTGTACATTCAGAACATAAAGTCATTCAACATGGGCTTATACAAATACACTAATGCAAAGACACGTTGAAAGATTAAATGCATGAAGAACTGACCTGCTTCTTCTGGTATTTGTTTATCAGAGTCAAAAACAAGGCATAACATCTGGAATAGTTGGCCAAGGCTACACAGCAGTCATGGTAAGAAGTAAGTTTGCTGCAGAAATGCCAAACGGGAAAATAAAAATAAACTTTGTTTTTCTATAAAATTCCAGTACACACAGTGTTACTTTTAAATGCAGACCTTCAAAGCATTTCCCAGTTCATAAAAAGGAGTCTAGAAATACTCCACACACCAGTGCAGAGAAGTCTCAAGGAGGTTTGCTGTCTGCTCTAGATTCTGGGGACATGGAGAGGGGAAATAAAATGAAGTCCTTTGAAAAATAGAAACCTGAAGACTGGCACATGTGTATATGATGTGAATTTACACCACGCATATGGTTCATAAAACACAAGCTAAGAAATTTACACAAAATCTGGTTGGACACCAGCCAGTAAATCCCCTGGAAACTTATCAGAAGTAAATGTTAAACTACTTGAATAGACTAGGCTGGTAGTGATATACTGATATCAGGCAAAATAGACCGTAAAGCAAAAAGCCTTGAAAAGAGCTTTAAATTTTCTAAAGCAAGCAAACAAACAAAACCCACAAGGCAATACTCATGACCATATATCAAATTGGGAGATGTTCATAAATCGCTCATTAATTGATAGATTAATAGGTAAAACATCATCAACATTTTTAAAACTTAACCATGTTCCAGCCCTTAACAAGTCTTACTAAATTTTCAGAGAACTGGTGTCTCACAGATCACAATCTCTGGTCTAGTACAATTAAACTAGAAATCAATAAGAAAAAAACCATACTTTCGGGAATTGAAAAACACATAACTTATGAGTCAAAAAACCAAGAAAATAAAAAGACACTTAGATTTGAATAATAACAAAAAAATACTACAAAACAAATTTGGAGATGCAGCTAAAGCAGTATTTAGAGGAAAATTTATAGCCTTGAGGAGGCTGAAAAGACAGGAATTGAGTTTCTAACTAAAACAGAGGAAAAATATAATATATTCAGAGGAGTAAAGAAAGGGATTAATGAGGATGAGAACAGAAGGAATAAAATAGAAAACAAACACACAATAGAGAGGACCAATAACTCTGTTGGTTCCTTTCAAAAACTGGCAAGATTGGCAAACCTTTGGCAAGACTGATCAAGAGAAAAAGAGAAACATCATAAATAATCAAAATTAGGGATCAACATCAACATCAACAACAAAGAAGCAGTGGAACACAGTGGTTAAATGTATGGATGCTAGAGCCAGACTAGCTGATTTGAATTGCAGCTCTATGATTTACTAGCTATGTGACCGTTGGAAAACTGCTGAACCTCTCTGTGCCTCAATTTATTCATATGTGAAATGAAGATAACAGTAATAGTACTTACCTTTTAAAGTTGTTATAATGAGTAAATGAAGTAGTATTTGGAAAGTGCTCAGAATATTGCCTGGTATGTAGTAGGCACTATGTAAGTGTTTGTGAAATAAATAAAAGAAATAAAAGGGGACATAATTAGAGATGAAACAGAGATTAAAGGAATAAGAGAATATTTGGAACAACCTTATATTGTTTGAAAACTTAGATAAAATGGACAAATTTCTAAAAAATATAACTTTTGCAAACTGGCCCAAGTAGAAATTGGAAATATGACTGGATATATAACCGTCAAAGAAAGTAAATCAATAGTCAACAATATTCACACACACACCAGGATAAAATAGCTTTTCAAGCAAGTTCTACAAACTTTTCAAGAAACAGATAAGTTTAATTTTCACAAATTCTTCTAGAAAAGAGAAAAAGTGGGAATACTTCCTAAATCATTTTAAGAGGCTGGTATAAATTTGACACTAAAACCAGGCAAGGACAATAGGAGAAAGGAAAAGTACAAGTCAATCTAACACATGACCACAGATGAAAAATCCTAAACAAAATATTAGTTAACCAAACCTAGCAATATACTATGGTTTAACATCAGAAAATCTATTAATGCAATTTACTACATTAATGAATTAAAAAAGAAAATCCACATAATCAAAATAGATTAAGGGTTAGCATTTGAGAAAATTTAGTATCCCATGAATGAGACAAAATTCTTCCTTAACCTTCTTAAGGGTATCTACAAAAACCTACAACAAATATTATTTCTAACTGGTAAAACTACAAAAATATTTCCTTTAAAGTCAAGAGAAAGGCAGCAAGCCCAACACTTACACAACTTTGAATGGGACATCCTAAGCAATGCAATAAGAAAGGGGTGGGGACAATAGGGAGAGTTGTAAGAACTGAAAAAAACCCAAAAGTTATTCTTATTTGCAGACAATTTGCATAGAAAATCCAAGAAAATCTACGGACAATGTTCATTGTCTAATGATCATCCAGATCCCTGAATACAAGACTAATAAGCAAACATGAATATTATTCATATACACCAGCAACAACCTCTTAGAATATAACTATTTAAAGATTATATTCATAATTGCAGCAAAAGCCATGAAGAAATAAACCCAGTAAAAGATGTGCAAAATATTTTTGGAGAAAATTACAAAATTTTATCGAAAGACATAAAAGAAGATATTATAAATGTTTATGGATAGAACACTCAATATCATAAAGATGTCAATTCTCCCCACGCCCACCCCAATTACTCTGCATTCTCAGCGTAGTTCCATGAAAAACCCCAAAGTCCAACTCATGGACCTTAGCTGATTCTCCAATTTTTAAGGAGAAGAAAAGAAGAATTTGGATCTTCTGTGGGATTCATCTTACCTTATAGCAAGACTTAAATTAAATCTGTAATACTAAAATCAGTGTGGTACTGGTCTAAGGATGGACGGAACAGAATGCCCAGAAACAGACCTACAAGTATATGGAGCCTTGTGCATGACTGAGCAGGCATTTAAAATGCATGAAAAAGGAGGGTGTATCCAATAAAAGGTGCTGGGACAATTGACTATCCACGTGGAAAAAAAATTAAATTGGATCCCTACATGCCACCATAAACAAAAATAAATTCTTTATGATTTTATGATGCTTCACAATGGGAGCAATTAAGTACCCAGAACACAGCTCAGGAAAGCGTGGTGCTAAAAGGTCAAATCTGGGCTCACATCCTCATACCGCGGTCAATCACCAATCAGTCTTCAGGAAAGTTCGTATTTCTTTTAACAACTACAATATTATAGTTCAAGAAACACCCAGGTCTTTTGAGAAGGATAATTATGTAAAAAATACCAGCAAAGAGCAGTGAGGGAGGAACATCAATGCATAATTTAAAGACAGTTCTGAAATTTAACAAGACCTTGCTTTGAGACAACCTGGCTTCAGATGGTCATCATTTCCAGAGTACAGTAAGCGTCAACTTGACTAGTCAATATGTGTGCTAAAGTTCAGTCAAACAACTGAAATACAATAACTGATTACAAATTAAGTCAGATCAGATTTTCTAAGCAATGCTCCCCTCTTTGAGTTAAAACCCTGCAGTATTGCTTCCAAGTGGACCAGAAAGTCTGCCATAGTTTGTGACATAGTTCTTTATCTCCAATAAGCTGAGAGGAAGATTGGTTCGTTTGTTTTGTAAAAACACTAGGATAACTCACAACTCACAAGCTTTGTTAAAGTAACTTACAATCAGTGAGTTTAGAATCACATTAGAAATACATAGGAAGTGGAGTCTTGGTTTAACTCATTTATTTTAAACTTGGGCCACTGGACTTACCTTTTCTTCTTGGTGAAGTAAAAAGCAAAAACAGGATTCCTCGCCAGTCACACCCACAAATATGAAAGATAACCACAAATCTGAGCATTAGCATTTTGGTAAGGCTACTTGGTTTTCCTAGTCTACGGACCTGAATATTCTGGCAATATTGGTGCAGACATCCTTGTCACCCGTGTGCTGTGCCATCGCCGTGCAGAGCTGGGGAAGGGCACTGATGCTCAGTAACTTACTTCTTGCTAGTGGCGAATCAATCAAGTTTCTCAATGTAGCAGTCATCTAGGATAAAAGCATGTTCACACCATTTTTTAAAGCTGGAAAATACAGCAACAGTAATCAGACCAGCACAATTCAATTCATCCCACAGGTTTCATTACGTCAGTAGCTAAACCAAGCTCCTGCCTTGCATTTCCTACCCGAGAACATGGGCATAGGCACATGTAGCATGAAATGAAAACCAAGAAATGAATATAAAGAAAGCCTACCTTGGTTCAAAGGTAGAGAATGGAATATTCATGTTAATAAGCAATTAGCACACCCAAACCCCAGGGTGAAACAAATCATCATCTGCGTTTGTTAGCAGTCATAAGATCTTCAATTGACCCTGCGACATGCCACATCTGTTCCACAGATTAGAAACTTCTCATTCCACATTTTTTCTTTTTCTTTGTTTTGGTGAGGAAGACTGTCCTTGGGATAACATCTGTGCCAATCTTCCTCTATTTTGTACGTGGGATGCTGCCACAGCATGGCTTGATGAGTGATGTGTAGGTCTGTGCCCAGGATCCGGACCCACAAACCCTGGGCTGCCAAAGCAGAGTGCATGAACCCAACTACTACACAACCAGGCTGGCCCTTCATTCTTCATTCTTATTGGTAGCATTAAATAACGCTGTGGCCGAAGAATATTTAAGATTGTTAGTCTCATTCTTTTCCACAAGGCAAGGATTGGTTTCTTGCAAATTTATCTTATTTTGTGAGAAATGTTCAGGAAAGCTATCCACTTTAGTCTTTGTCTAAAAGTGTAGAAGAGAACAATTTGGTAAATCCATAAAACTAATGTTGCCGTTATCTAAGAATGTTAACATGCAGTGTGATCTTTCCTGGTGGGATAGTACAGGCAGGCTCCTGGTTAAGAGAGTCACTCTGGAGTTGGACGGCCTCGTCAAATCTCAGCTCCACCACTCGCTAGCTTGGGTTAGTTAGTTCACCTCCCAGAGCGCATTTTTCTCATCATAAAGTGGGGATGGTGATAATTGCCTCCAAGTTGTGAGGATTCAATGAGATGAGATGTGTGCATGGCAGCAGCAGAGCCAATTACCTAAGAGGAGCTCAAAAATCGAGCGTCCCATCTCCACATTGGTTGTGGGACCTCACACCCAAACTGCAAAAGAAGAGAGATCACTGGCCTTGGAGTCAAATGATGGAGATTCAAGTCGCTAACCCCTTCCTCCTTATGTGACTGAGGCATTCACCCATTGCTCAACTTTCCCATTTCCTCATCTGTGAAAAGGGAGTTACAATCTCTGCTCGCCTGGCAGGGTGGCTGTGTGTATCAAATGGAAAATATGGAACAATGTTTTTGTACACTGTGCAGCCAATATGTAAATATAAAGCAAATTTGCATGTGTCTTTGACTAGTTTTCCTTTGTAACAACAGCAATACTCAGGGCCAGTCTTCTTCAGAAAAAAAGAGGAGCATTGGCAGATGTTAGCTCAGGGCTAATCTTCCTCGGAAAAAAAAAAAAAAAAGATTTTAAAATAAAGCTGACCACCTTGAAAGCAGAGAAAGTAGAAATAATGTTTCAAATAAATGTGTACAAGTCTTTTGCAGTCAAATCAGTTATACAACAATTCAGTACACTTTTCCCTGAAAGCTTGAGTGTCTGAAACACTGGAGGGAAACCAGCTGCATGAGCATTCCACTTAACCGCGGATCTGCAACGTAGTCTCCTAGGCGAAGCAATGGGTCCTCTGTGAAGGCTAATAAAACATGCTAGGCATTCCAGGCCATCACCACCATAAAATGGAAAATTCTCATCATCTGACCCTGGTTCTACCTGTTCTGCCTCTTCAGAGACAGCCCAGGCACTCGAGGGCTTCTGGTTCACATCAATCCAAGGATGACTCACCAGCTTTCCGACTCGGACACCAAAGAGCACAGATGCCCATGTGAGTCTTCATCTGATCCCAGGCAGACAGGGACCGTGGGAGACTGTGGAACACCCATTCACCCATTGTGCACACGAACAGTTCCTTTTCTCTGGTCCCCAAAGCTTCACAGATTGGGCATCTCCATATACAGTCATCTTCTGGTTGCCCACATCTAACCTCTAGCAGGGCACGTTGTCAGTAAGAAGGGACAGGAGTTTTCTTAGGAGCTGCCTTTTTTTTTTTTTTTTTTGCTGAGGAAGATTTGCCCTGAGCTAACATCTATGCCAACCTCCCTCTATTTTATATGTGGGTTGCTGCCACAGCATGTCTGATAAGTGGTGTAGGTCCACGCCCAGGATCCAAATCTGCAAACCCAGGCTGCTGAAGCAGAGCACGCTGAACTTAACCACTAGGCCACAGGGCTAGCCCCCTCTTAAGAGCTTTTATTTTCTTGTTTCAACTTCAGTTTTTTCTCCCTCTCAACCCTTTTGCTCACCTCATAGAAAAACTTAAGATAGTTTAAGACTCTTTTGCCCCAAAAATGCAACTTTTATCAATGGCCCAAATTAAGAGTGGAAGCACACATTTACATGTCACACGTCCTGTGGTTTTTAAATCCCCATCCATTTAGTGCATATATCGTGTGTGGAGTGCACATAGTTGAGTGAGATAGGATACCTCAAATATTTGCAAATTTGTCAGTTGTGATACTGGTAGAATAACATGTGAAACACATACCGCGCACTTGAAAAATACACAGCAACACTCAACATATGATGCCACCATCAACCCAGGTGCTCAAGCCCCAAACTTCAGAGACATCCCGGAACCCTGCATTTCTGCTTTCTGTCACCCTAAACCCTATTGGCTTTTTGTCCTTTGCTCCTAGGATGAGACTCTGTTTCCTGAGCATGGTCTCCGAGGCCCTGTATGATCTGATTCTTGCCAACGCCTCAAACTTCATTGCATAGCACATACGCCCTACCCACTACTTAATGCTGGGTTATTTAATGTTATGTTTTGTTGTCTGTCTACTCCTCTATACTAGAAGCTTCACTGACAGCATATATTTTGTCTTTTCACCACAGTGCCCCCAGGCCCAAATCCAGTGCCTGGTACACAATGGGTCTTCAATAACCATTTGTGGATGGAATGCATGGATGGATGAATACCTACAAAGACACGGTGTAAATAGAAAGGTTAGGATACCAGAAAACCATGCATTAATCAGGCAATACTTCTGAGGTAGTATTTTAAGATGATTTTAAAAGAATAGAGGAATAAAAAATAATGGATGAAAGAAAAACGTGTTTTCTGGAGGGAGACTGGTGCCCTGTGTACTCCCTGCTCTATTTCATTCATAACAGCAGCTCCTTCTTAGGCCCCTAGCTCCTCTCCTCTTTCTCTTCTCACATCTGACTAGTCATCCTTCCTACTTCTTTCCATCACTAGGGTTGCTGGTTCAGCTTAAGCCTGCTTCGTCTCTTTCCCAAACTCTACAGCCCCCTGCACGGACTCCTTCCACAGTCTCTCTCCTGTCCCATTCATCTCCCCACAGCAGCTCGCTGCTACCCAAGGCAGCATCTCAAAGCCCAACTCCCCTGATAAAAGACTTCCTCTGACTTCCGGTGGCCTATCGGACAAAATCCACATCCTAAAGGCTCTTTACTCTCTAAAATATAGTTTACCCCACTAGGCTCATCTCCTTCACCTCCCTTGCTCCCTTCCCTCTCCCCACCACACTGGCCATCTTTCAGACTCTGTACCACACACAATGTCCTGGTCCTTTCACAATTCCAAGCCTTTGAAACCATTTCCTCTGCCCAGAATGCCCTCATCCATCAAGCTCCTCCACCCCTTCTCCAACTCAGTCATCTGCCTGTTTTTCTGGACCCAGCTCAGGCTCACTTCTCTTCAAAGACTTTTCAGTGGTTGATCACTTCCTCTTCCAAGTTAACAAATCATCCTGTTCACGTCTGTATCACACCCATCGCATAATCATAACCGCTTGTTTTGTGTACCTTCTCTCTCACTGTGAGCTTCTCTAGTGTATAATTTGTCTTTAATCCTCGTTATATTTGGAGGACAATAAATATGCCGATAAAAAGCTGACTGGACGAAACAGAAGGAGAAGGGGAGAGAGAGGACATGAGGAGGAGAAAGAAGGGAAGCAGGAGATGAAGGGACAAGGGAGCCAGAAAAGGCTCTATCCCTTTAAGAAGCTTTTGGCAAGAAAGTGCCAAGGATTAGCAGAGGCCTGGTGGTAAACTGGAGCTTAAACCTTAACCCGAGGGAGGGAGGAGGATCTGGAGGAGGTCACCAGGCAGACGCAATAATGAAGGCCCCCCATTCTGAGACACTGGCAGTGAGCCACCGATCCCACTGCAGGGTGGGCGTGGGGCTGACTGCTGAGCACAGACAAGTGGCTTTTTCTGGGAAAAATGTAAAAAGATCAGTGGGAGGAGAGTCTAGCTAAATGCTGTGGTAACAGTCAAGGCAAATTCCAAGTCAACCCACTTAACTCGCAACCTTGCTCCAACTTTTAACAGAGATATATTTGCGGAAATCATTAATGAGCTGTGGACTCTGCAACAGAGCCTTTGTTTTCCACCCCCCCAGGAAAGCCCACCCACTGGGCCTGCCCCCAAAGCAAGGGTTCACCAAAGTCCAAGATTTATGCCCGCAGAAATGCATCCGGCTCTTTCTTAACTTTCTAATTTATGTTATTCCCTACTCTAGTTAGATACGTACTTTTCTATTTTAACATATGTAATCTCTTAAGCCATCTCAAATATTTTATGACCAAAAAAGAAGTAAAAGCTAGATGCATACATAGATGCTTGTTTAGCTTCTAAAGGACTTACTGGAACAATTCCCAAACTCTTAACTGTCATCTCACTAAGAAATAGCAAACTGAAAAACATGAGTTTCAATTCTTATTTTCCCCCATCTCCGCATGTGCAGCCCCTTGGGACAGACACACTGAGTCAGAAGGCAACCAGTGGGAAGCAGAAAAAGGAGGAGACTATGGAATTGATAATCCTCAAAGAGAATTAATAAAATTTAAGTGTCCTTGCTTATTAGCAGTTGTTAGTTGATGTCTGGGACAAAAGGGGGGACCTACATTTTTGGTATATATCAAGGAAGAAACATTCTGGAGTGATTATGATTACTAATTTACTGCCGAAAAATGACTGAACTACACTCTACAGCTGTATGGTGCTCACTTTTTCTGAGCCAGCTTCTTTTCTCTGTTTCCCTAATTTCCTTGAGGTGCTGGGCCCCACCCTCGATCAGAATCTCCAGGTGAAACGCCTGGTTAGTCTGGCAAAGCTGTCTTATCTCACATTGAATGGGTTCGGACTCAAAATTTTCACTGTGCATTCAATACTGGGAGATCCATTTTAAAGGGAAAAATTATATTAAGAAGTGATTAGATAATTTATAAAGGCTCAAACAGCATTTTAGCACAACAAAACTAGAATTCAAAAGATTTCACAGCTATTTTTTCAAATCGGTTATAGGTACTTAATGATCAATTTCAAATTATGGTTTCAACTATTAATTAGTGGAAAAGCCTTAGCAAACACAAGAAATCTTTGTCTCAAAGTATTGAGGCCCTCGTGATTTAGATCACTGGACTTCAGAATGATGACACAGGCCTGGCAGCCGTGGCCACTTTTCCCGCATTCTCTACTGCACTGAGGTGGGTGGGCTGAGTGGGACACCTGAGCCTCCACATACTGCTCATTTCCTGAGTGGATGAGCCTCTCTTTTCCCTTTGCACTCTTCCTCCATCGGAGTCCTCACTCCCCAGGGAACTCACCAGATTCTGCCCTAAAACGCATCCAGCCATCAGAGCAGGCCCAGATCAGAAGGGCTTGTAGCTCACAGCCCAGCACAGAACTCCAGCATCATAAGCTAAACAGGCTCTTTGGCTAGCCCAGGACCTTCCCCATCAATCACGACACTTCTCCTGGGAGAAATATTTTCCCAATTTCGAAAAATCAGCTTTCAGAGAAACCTTTGAAACATAATGCAATTGAAAGCTGTACCATTAATAGTTTGAAAGTTATTATGCTCCCTCTACCAAAATTAGCATCAAGATTCGGTTTTATTTATTTTTATACACTGGATGCTATTATGAAAAGGATTTGAGCAGCTACTTTATGGTTTATAAAGCTGTCTCATGAGTTTGATCTCATTTGCTCCCCAAACCAAGGCCTTGAGGCAGACAGGAAAGGTACCACGAGCCCCACCTTTCAGATGAGGAAACTGAAGCTCACCAGCTCCCAAGTAGGTGGGCGTCCTGGGCTCTTTCTCCTTGTCTGCTGTCTCCCCCACTCCATTTGGCTGTCTCTAAAAGCAGTCATTTTATTTCTCAATCATCTGGAATATCCATAACCAAAATCCCTTGAGCTTTATCTCAACTCAACTGCCAACTGCAAAAATGGTTCACTTCCCGCTGATGATGTGAAAGAATAAACACAGCCGCCAGAGACCGCAAACAGTGTCAAATGATTTAAGACCAAAGCCACACCATTTTCCAACCTCAGCAAAACCATCTCCCTCTATTAATAAAAGCACATTCATTTTTTGGATTTGTGCCCAAGGGTGACCACGTATATGCCAAAACCAGAGCCTATGTGGTAACCCAAGAAGTTTCATATTGTCTCATATGTGATTAATACAGTTCTGGCTGAAACAAAAGAGACCAACAGCAAGATGCCACTATACACATGAAACCATTAGTACCAAAAATTCCTAAGCATTTCACTGGAGTTAAGATATATGCATATGAAAGTAATATTAATTCGCAATCTTTGATAGTGCTGGTGGCTGGCTATGGCGCCTATTTGGCACATTCCTACATCATGGGTGTCACATAGCAGCAGGAAATGGTTCTCTCCTCCTCGAACCCCCAACACCCTACCTTGAGATGGTATTTAACCTTTGCCTATGTTTATTATTGATTTTCCACTGACTGCCTCTATGTCAGTTACCTTGGTAAAATGAGTAGGTAGCCCATTCTTCTAGTTGTGGCTATTACATGTATCAGTATAGTTGAAATTTTGAACATCAGATGAGCTAAATAGAATGCCATTGTGGTAAAAGAAGGAAAATGAGTCTGAAAAAGATACTGTCTTAAGAACTGCTAAGTAATAACTCTAATTTTTCACAATTACATGTTAAAGTTAGTGACATTTCTTCATTGCCACAACTAATGCATCTACAATGAAGAGATGAGGCTAAGGAGATAGGACAGCAATTGCAAAGCAAATGGTTCTCCCCAGAAACAGGAGGCAAAGGGATACTCATTTCCCATTCTTGATGTTCCTTCCTTGTGAGGAGGTATCCTTTTGCATAATACTCCCGGCCACGCTCCACCCCTCACTTCCTGATCGGTGAGCACAAGGTGTTCTCTGTTCCTCGAGGACCAGGCGTGGCCTGTGACTGGGTGGGCAAATCGAATTTGGGGGGTTGGGATTAAAAAGATGCCTGCCTCAGCTATAAACTACATCCTCCAACCATGGTGATAACCTTCTCCCCGGTCCATCCGCCTCAGTCTCTCTTGTTTCCAAGTTCAAAACCCAAGGCATTCCATGTGTGAGTTCTCTGAGTCTCCCTAAATCTTCGGATGGGCTGTCCCTGGAGGATCCAAGGTGAACGTGAGTTGCCTAAATGCAGCCCCTTTCCAAGAAAGGGAAGAGTGGGCGCTGCCTGTTCTCTCAGGCCAGTTGGGTGAGTGAGTGGTTAGTTATACTGCTGGGTATTCCTTTCAGGAAGGAAGCCTCATAAGTAGAAAATTGCTGTCCCTGTCCCACTAACAAATCATTAAAAAACTAGCAAGCCTAATGACCAATACCAAAGCTTGCGACAAAAAACTTCATCTAATCTTGAAAATGATAGGCTAATAAGCAAAATAAGCCAGGTATAGTACTCTAGCCAACTGTATTGTGCCCGTATCGATTTCCCAGTTTTAATAACGTACTATGGTTATGTACATGTGGCCTTTGGGAGAAGCTGGGTGGTGGGTACACAGGACCTCTGTATACTATTTTTGCAACATCTTGTGAATCCGTTCTTAGTTCAGAATAAAAATTTATATTAAAAAAAAGCCAGACACCAGAAAGTACACACTGTATAAACCGTTTATATTAAATTCTAGAACAGGCAGAGCTTATCTATGGTGAAAGGGATCCGAAAAATGGTTCCCTTTGCGGGTAGGAGAGTAGGAATTAACTGGGAAGAGGTGGGAAGTGACAGAAATCTTCTGCATCTTGATGGGGGCGTGGGTTACATGGCTGTATGCTTTTGTCAGAACACTGAGCCCTGTCCCGACAATGGGGTACAAAGCCAAATGGACCATCAGGGCTCTTGAAGACACTGGTATCACGTGGCAGGGGAGGAGCGGAATACTTCTGTATTCATAGGAATGAACTTAGATCAGCCAAAGTGGGGAGTTTAGGGCTTAGAATTGTAAAAAAAAAAAAAAAAATCAACTACATCAAAACATGTTTAGTTTAAAAATACAGAGATAAAGAAACCATGTAAGATGTAGCGGGAGCATGAACGGCTCGTTGCATGACCCCACCCCTCCTGCCAATCCAACTGCTCCATACAAAGTAGCAGAAGTCGTCTCTCGCTGGTGCTCTCTCCGCAGCATTTGCCAAAGCTGATCAATCTTTGCCTTCAAAATCTCTATTCTCTGTCGATTGTCCTTCCTTCACTTTCTGGTCACTTCTTTTTCTCTTCCACGCCACAAATTTGACCATTTTGCAGAATCTGTCCTCAGCCCTCCTCCCTTCTCTTTCTACACTCTCCCCTTGAGGAAGTTCGCTGTCTTTCTTGACTTCAACGACCACCCCTCCGTGTAGATGACCCCAGATCTCCCTTTTGGGCTTTACTTTCTCTGCTGAGCATGAGTTCATATTTCCAATTGCCTACTGGACAGTCCCACTAGGCCATTCTGCTGGCACCTTAAAGTTTTACATTAAGGCCAATTACATCATTTCCCTCCCTCCTCTCACCAAATCAGTTCCTGTACCTCTCTACTTTCTAAAACTAATATTATAATTTTCTGAAGCATGCAGGCTCAAAATGTCTGAGTCATCTCTCTTTGTTTAGTTCAGCTTCCTTCTCCCCAACCTTAGAGCCAAAGCAAAGGAACAGAGCAGAGGTTGACAAGGGGTGGGGGACCAATCTTACTGAGAAACTTCCATTTAGAAAAAGAAAGAACATGACACTGGACGTGCACTGAGCAAGGAGTGGGGAAGATTAGGATTTGAAGGACCCACTGGGGAGATGCTTGCAGGCTTAGAAGCCGGAGAAATGAAAGAGGTGCAGGAGGAGGGGAGGGAAAGGAAACCACGTTTTCTGGGGCGCTGCACAACAGTTTCAACTTCAAAAATGTTATATCTGAAGCAGGGAAAGAATATATTTCTCTAAGGATTGAACTCAGAATCAAATGGGTTAGGCTGTAAAGAAAAACGGTTGGACATACAAAGGAATCAAAAACATAGGAACGTTAGCTCAAGTCAATCTGGGTTCTAGTAGTTGTATTATATACCTATAAATTATCTAACTGTAAATGTGAGTACCTTGAACTTTTCTTCAATTACAGTAAAGCAGCTTTGTACACGATATTCTCAAGACACAAGAGGACAAATGAGACACCAGGGAAATTTGGGCTTATTTGTGATAATGATGTATACAGAAGTCTCTTCTCCATTCCTCAGAAAGGGGGCATCATGGAGACCACACAGACTTTCTGATGGAGGTGTCTCCAGCAATTTTTCTCACTCCTGTTATGGCTTCCTGACTGTCGGCCTTTAAAAGTCAGAGATGAACCCTAACATCTCCTGATAATCTATTCTAGATCAACACTGACAAATCCCTATTTCTGTCTGTGTCACCCCCTTGGGCGATGCAATTTGCTTCTGGTATTTAGAAGGCCTTGCCTGTGAGCCGGCCTATATTTCTCTTTTTCCAAGTTTTAGGGAGATTTCCCCAAATTCTAGTATTCTGGAATTTAGTGAATGCACAATTAACCTTCTTTACTCTTCCAATTTTACAGACAAACTCACGTCTCCAGTTTTGCCAGACTGGGAGTGTTAATACTTCCACTTGGCACACAGGTGGTGGCCCCTCAGTTCCTCTGAGCATCAACCATCATCCCCTCAACAGTCTCAAGATGCTATTAGGTATCTCACAGGCAGAAGTGAATGCAGCATCGAACATGTGGAAGCACCATGCTTTTGTAGAAGAATAAGGCAGAATAGTCTTATCTGGGCACAGGGATCACCAACACGTAGGCCCCTCCTGGCAGCCATCTTGTCCTCCACTGTCTTACTCACCACCCAGAACATGCCTAGCACAGAGTAGCCACTCCACAAACACTTGTGAAATCAGTGTCTCTTGATTTCAGCCACGTAGTGATAAATATATATGTATGCAGGTACGTATACGTAAGAAAGAACACAAAGAAAACCTTCAAAATCTCTACGCTTCAGTATTTTTCCCAGTAAGCAACCTCAGCGCACGGACTGTGGAGGAGCTTTTCTCTCACACCCATTCCTTGATCTCATTCCTTTGGCTCCATTATAATCAGTCTAAAATCTAGGAGCTGCAGCAACGCCTCTGAGTTGGGGCTACTGCAAGTGAAATCTTACCCTCCAATCTGTCCATACCACTGACACGTTCTCCTCTCATCACTTTTCATCTTTTTGGTCTTTATCAGTTTAATATCTTGCACACATTCATCTTTCTGCCACTCTGAGCTCATCTCCTCTTCTCCACACTCTGACCTCCATCTGCTCCCTGTTGCTCCAAGTCCGCACTCACAGCCTGGAGGTCGAGCCCCGTGACCGTAGCCTCTGATCTCACCTCCCAGGCCTCCCCCAGAGAAGCTCTCTACTCTGGACAGACCCACCTCTTCAGCATCCCAAAACACACCTTCTCCCTTTCTGCCAGTTTCCTCAATCCTACACAACCGTCAGGGTCCAGCCGCAGCTGTTTTCCACTCATTCGATGGCCTCCAACAGGCGGCTTTAGGGAAATAGGATGACTCGAGCACTGTGCCCGATGCTAGAACATACCAAGCTTTATAATAGGAGGTCCCTACGAAGTGAGCGAAAGCTACTGAGGTTCTCCAGGTTTTGCCTGACTGGGAGTGTTAATACTTCCACTTGGCACACAGGTGGTGGCCCCTCAGTTCCTCTGAGCATCAACCATCATCCCCTCAACTGTCTCAAGATGCTATTAGGTATCTCACAGGCAGAAGTGAGAGGAAGTCACAGCTGTCCGATGTTGCCTGCCTTTATCTTTTTTGCTTTGCCGTGTTCTCTCTGGTTTACAGACATTACTTTATTAGTACAGCCATAAGTAATCTTTTTTCAATTGAACAAAGTTGCTTTAAAAAAATGCCTTGCGGGGGGGGGGCTGGCCCCGTGGCCGAGTGGTTAAGTTCACGCGCTCCGCTGCAGGCGGCCCAGTGTTTCGTTGGTTCGAATCCTGGGCGCGGACACGGCACTGCTCATCAAACCACGCTGAGGCGGCATCCCACATGCCACAACTAGAAGGACCCACAACGAAGAATACACAACTATGTACCGGGGGGCTTTGGGGAGAAAAAGGGAAAAAAAAAAATTAAATTAAATAAATAAAATATATTTAAAAAAAAAAATGCCTTGGGGACCAGGCCGGTGGCACAGCAGTTAAGTTTGCACATTCCGCTTCGGCAGCCTGGGGTTCACCAGTTTAGATCCCGGGTGCAGATCTACACACTGCTTGTCAAGCCATGTGGTGGTAGGCACACCACATATAAAGTAGAGGAAGGTGGGCCTGGATGTTAGCAAAAGGCCAGTCTTCCTCAGCAAAAAAAAAAAAAAAAAGAGGAGGCGTGATAGCAGATGTTAGCTCAGGGCTAATCTTCCTCAACAAAAAAAAAAAAGAAAAAGAAAAAATGCCTCATGAGCCAGAGTTACCAGGTTCTGAAAGCTGGTGTAAACAAACTGTTCTGCACATGGCCAGATCTGTTTGGCTGAATTTACACACAAGCCGGCTAGTGTAAACCAGCCAGCACTACACACTCACAAGAGTAGAGATTTTCATCAGCTCTTGTAGTGAAGTCGTGTTGCTTACATTTCATCATTCATATGATACAAAACAGCTTTTCTTTGTTTTAATCAAATATGAGGGAATGTCTAGTTCAGGGAATTCTGCAAATGAAATAGCCTAAAACAATATCTCCTTCCTCCCCAAATCTGTAAACACACACACATAGTGACATTCTATAGTTGATGCCAATGGCGCTTGAGGACCACAGCGGGAGCACGTTCTCAGGTGGTGCCAATAATGGGCTCCCTGGATGTGGGATGCTGCCTGTGCTCCAGGGAGCAGCCTCAGGCCGTGTAAGCCCCACCCACACCAGAGCCTAGGCAGAGTGAGAGAAGGCTTTGCAGATGATGACAGAGCCTGGTGAGCAGCGGTGGGCAGCGAGGAGGAAGCTACACAGTGCCCCGCACCACAGCACTCCAGAAGGAGGCACGGATGTCAGGAAAGGAAGGGCATCTGACCTAGTGAGTCAGTTTGCACCTGAGGATGCTCAAGCAAAGGGGAAAGAAAAGAGGAACATAGCAGGCAGCGCGCTGTACTCACTGGCATATCAGAGGTCCTAGTTCTTGATTTGATATATTTTTGGTCACAATAGTACTCATTGCTCCTTTATACCAACTGATTTTATTTATACTTTATGTATACATTATATATATTTATATATTACATATAAATGAATAATAAATATAAATAAATTTATGTATTTAAAAGTCAGATTTAAATTTATAAATCATATATATATATAAATATACAATATAAAATGGGTTGGAAAGAGCTTTTTAAGTCAGACAAGAATTCTAGAAGCTGTTGCATAAAATTAAAAACAGAGTGGATATCTCAATAGGAGAATGATTGAGAATTGGAGGTATATCCTTGTCACAGAATATTATGCTGCCATTAAAAGGAACAAAATAAAACTACAGAGTTGACTCAAGAGGTTTTTACTATGTACTGTTAAACGAGAAAAGAGAATTGCATAGAATATCCCATTTTGAATACCTACGAGTGCACAGAGGTGCTGAGGGCACCAGTGAGAACAACGCTGGCTAACGGGGTGGACCAGAAGGAGAAACAAGGAAAGCAGGTGATGGAAAACAAGCTAAAACAACGATTAAAAATAAGAGGCTCCATGATCAAAAGCAAGAATCATATAAAATTATGCACATGTAAATATATGTATGCATAAAAAATACATGGAGGAATGGTTACTAAAATGTTGGAGGTGTGTTATCTCAGGGTGAAATATTTCAGGTGATTTTTACACTCTTCCTTATACTTTTCTGCATTTTAATAAGGAAATAGAATATGTAACCCAATATGTAACCCAAATAACTATTTCATTGAGGGAAAAATCTGAATAACTCAATAACACGGGCAGCGTGAAAATAATGTTTCTAAGACTTCCTAGCCAGAGGATGGCACATCCAGTAGAATTTTTAATCAGTCACGACTAAAAGAGGTTTCCATAATCTTTTTTCAAAATGGAGACAGACCACAAAGCCCAAAATTCATAATCATCACAAACACTTTAAGCATCTTTAAGGTGGGACCCAAATCTAATTTTTCACACACTTTCCCAAAGGTTTCAAGCACTCCGAGTGCTCAATCAATCCTCATTAACTGACAAGCACATTTCAAATCTCATGAATTATTACACGAAAGATGCTATTATCTGACATACAAACGCTATTAAAGAGTAAAATCTCATCTAAAAAAAGAATATGAGAGCTGAGGCAGCTCCAATGAAAATAATTTAACTATGAAATTCAATCTGCCAGAGAAGAAGTAATAAAACTCTAACACGTGACTCATTTTTTCTTCCTGCCCTGGTCATAGTAAATGTAGCCAGTGCTGTGACCTCTGTTCCTATAGTCACAGGCTCACGTGTCCTCTACACACCCACTCCATGACTGTCCGCTCAGTATCATTAACTGCTGTTTTTTATTGTAGATACAAGATTCGTGACATTAGCTCCCCATTATCGTGAACCATCTCTAGGCTAGGGCCGTCTTCAATGCTCTAAAGGCTAAAGCTCTGCCTGTTAAAATTCTGATTATAACATGCAATTGTTCTGCAGAGACGTGCTACTTTTTCATTCTTCCAGGCTTTCTCTGCAGGGGAGTGGAAATGAATGTCCACAAGCATGTGGAGAGCTGCTCTGTGAAAAGCCATGGAATAGCCTTTCCACGGGAAATGGGCACACACGGGGTGGAGGTGGGGCAGTGGCTGCTGCCTGTGATCCCTGAGGCAGGGCACCCCTTCTTGGCCGTAGGTAACAGACCACCTGTTCCCTGTTACATCCACCTGGCAGGTAACTGGTATTAGGTAACATGAAAGCTAATCTTACATATCTAACCTTTTCAAGTAAAGTACTTACTTGGACTAACAAGTGGCCTGAATTAGGCAAGCATGTACCACATTTCTTGGTGTTCTCATTTATTTGCTTTATCAAATTTATCAATATTTCCACAGTGCCTTTGCTGATCATTTCATTAAGAAATCCTGGATTTCCAGAAATGAATTTGAGAGTCCCCATACAGTATAAAAAAGCTTCGGTGTTAGTTTGTAGGTCTTCCTTTCCCAGCACCTCCAGTAATGATTCTGTCAGAAAGATGAATTATTACAAATGTATGAGTATAAGAGCTGGAGAGAGAGATATTAAAGCACTTGCATGTGAACAGCAAATACAATTTGTAAAATGTTAGTCATAACCTACATTCAAATGCTTGTTAGGGATTCTCATATGGTACAAGAGGAAAGCTTCCTTTTAGCTAAGACAAGTGTCTATGATGATAATGACAGCAAAAGGATGGGAAATTTAATATATAAATAAGAAAGTGTTCTTTTAATTAAATGCCATTCCTTACCTCTTACTAATATTTACCAACCTTTATTTTTGGTTACAAATATTTTGAGCTATTATAGAATAACTAATAATTAAAGCAATTTAAGAGTTAAACTTCAAAAAAACCATTAAGAATATACTCGTTGCTGTATGAATGGGAAATTAATCAAGATAGGCTTTTCTTTTTATTTTTTTGAGGAAGATTAGCCCTAAACTAACATCTGCCACCAATCCTCCTCCTTTTGCTGAGGAAGACTGGCCCTGAGCTAACATCCATGCCCATCTTCCTCTACTTTATACATGGGACGCCTGCCACAGCATGGCTTGACAAGCGGTGCCATGTCTGCACCTGGGATCCGAACCGGTGAACCCAGGGCTACCGAGAAGCAGAACGTGAAAACTTAACCACTGTGCCACTGGGCCGGCCCTAGATAGGGTTTTCTAAAAAATCTCAATTGCCAGAGAAAGGAATACTTGGAATATAACATTGACCCTTTCCCTAGGCAACTTAAAAACATCCATCAAAGTAACATACAATTGCTAGATTTTAGGAGTAATCCAGGCAACTCTGATAAGGTTAACCATGCCTATCTCACATTTAACTTCATGAATGTCAATATGACCATTTGTCAGAATCTTCCTTTGTTTTTAGTCTATAATTCTCAATCAGCTGATTCAGTGCTAGATATTTCTTTCAGTACTGGCTTTGTCCCTGTCTGCTGTGGTAAAAAATATATATATATATAAGAGATCATTTATCCTATTTGCAAGAAGAAGACTCAAAGTATTTTCCTTGACCTCCCTTAGATCAGCCATACTAGTTCATAAAAGATTCCTATTTAGGTAATGATTTAAGCGTCTTAATTGTTCAAGGGAATATCAAGAATTAGTCATTATTAGCTAGATATTTAGAATGTAATAAAATTTCTCTACCTACATGTTTGAGACACTTTGATGTCACATTTCAACAACAGTTACATATGGCTTTCCAGCTTTAGCTATTCCTCCTACATCAAAAGACCAAAAATTTCACTTATGTCAAGTACTATTAAATGTGTTTTAAAATAGGGAACACTTTGTAAAGTCACATAATGTTACTACAGGCATTAAAAAAAAAAAAAGGCAGACTATCCTTCAGTCCCCATAGGATCCATTAAAGGGAACACAGAGAAGGACAGAGCAAAGACAGGCATCACATAACTCCTGCATATTCCAGCTAGCTTTAACTATAACTTTGTTTTCCAGGCTTTTCTTTCATACTTAAGTGCGTTTGCACTGAATTGTACTCACCCAGAATGTTGTCATTTTGAATCAGAGAATCATTCTTCTCACTCCTGCTAATTTTAAATATAAGTTTGCAGACATTAAGAAGATTCTTTCTACTCACTTTAAGCTGCAGAGAAAGAAAACACTTACATTTCTATTGTAGAGGGAAACAAAGACATGGCATAATTTTTTTAACATAAACATTTAATTTTAAAAGGGCAGCAAGAGCCTTTTAAAACATAAAGGAAAGTTCTAAAGAAATCAACTCTGAAAGGTGTAGGTCACATATTTGCCCACTATGGTATCTAGTTAACTCATTTACAGTAAATACAACACAAAGGATCTTTACAGCGAGCACATTTTAATGTAAGCAATTATTTCTTGCTGCATAAAGTCCCATATGTAAGATTACTAGTTACTTTTCAAAGAGTATATGAGACAAAAAGGGTGAATGATGTTGATAAATTTAATCAATAGAGTAACTTTTACAAGAGAAAAGTGAAAGAAGATGGATACCAAAATTTCAGATAAAACTAACTTAGGAATTCACAGGGGAGGTGAAGGGAAAAAAAGAAAGGGGGACAGAATGATTCTCTTTATTATCTGCATAAAAGAAAATTAAAAAGTAATATTCTTTGATTAGATAATACATATATATTTATTTTTAAGGCTATTTCTGGAATGCTTTGAGATAATGTTCAAAGTTTAAAATTACTTTCTAAATCATACAAAAATATTCAAGTAGATTAAACATAGGGGTAATAAGAAAGTATACTTTTTTAAAAGCCATAGTATAGGAGGACTAACTGAATCAAATGGTCTAAATCAGCTGCACGTTTATCTAAAGTAGTAAAATTAAAAATAAAAAAAAATCCTAAATGTCCAATATTAGGGAAGAGTTTAATAAATTGTGGAACATCAATACTATTCATTTTAAGCAGTCACAAAAACCACAACTGTGAACACTATATTTAAAAAGAAAGACATTTATAATCCACTGTAAGATGGAAATATTACATGCACTCATTGCAAGAGTGTAGAATGTCTTTGTAGGAATGAGGTCATCTGAACAAATAAGTATACCTGTGTGAAAAGGATGGCATATGGGTCACTATTTTATCATTAAAAAGTATCTTTAAAATTATCTCCAATATTGTTTATTAAGGAGTTTTCATTTAGTTTTAAAAATAAGATAATGGAATGTGCCAGACATATTTTTTAAGGCTTCCTTCTGTGTTGGAGCTGCAAATCTGCCTGTGCTCCCATGGTGTGGCAGGCACTATGCTGTCCCCTGTAGGACATACCCAGAAGAACAAGGTGACCCCACGCTGGAGGGGCAGGGGACGGGAGCATTACCCGTGGAGCAGCTTCTGCCTGCCCCCCTGCTCTGGGCCCTTCGCATGTTATTTCAGAGCAACCCTGCAAATTAGGTGTTGTCATCCCCATTTTGCAACTAAGGAGTCTGCTCCTCAGACAGGTCAGTCTTGGTGTCACCAGGGCGTGTATTAAAAATGCAGAATCTTGGGCCCCACCCAGCTCGAGTGAATCAGAATCTGCATTTTAACAAGCCCCCCAGGGGATCTGTGTGCACGTTCAGGTCTGTGAATCTCTGTTGTGGGAGCCTCAGAAACTGTCACACACGGCACACTGGAGATTCTTTCTGTTCTCAGGAGGAAAAAAGGAAAAGGACACAAAACAATTTTTAATGATTAGGTATTTTAAAAAATATTGTTTAAAAACCCAGAAAATAAGCTGACTAAAGAAAATTTTTTAAAATTCCCTATCAATGGAAATATGCATTGTCCTTAATATTTGGGAATATATTTTAATCAGTTGATAATCTTCCACTACATTGTGAGCCTTTAAAGCTAAAGCCATGATTTATTACTCTTTCTATGTGTGGCACATAGTGTGTGTTACAGACTTAATAGAACTTGTTGAATAAATGAATCAAGACAACTAACCTCACTCCTGACCCAAGTCTCATTTTAGTGAAAAGTGGTAAAGGAGAAAAAAACAACTGGTGCCAGAGTTTTCATTTAAAAAACAAAAACAAAAAACCCCACCATTTCTAGGTCTGCTATAAGGTCAGTTTAATTCAAAGCAAATTCCTATACTTTCTCTTTTGATAGCTGTAAAATTATGACTTTGAGACATGAAAACATAATATTAGATCATATGCAAGAAATGTAGACTATCTTATAGGAAACAGCACTTTTCCCCACACTGGCTGTTCCCCTCGCTCTGCTTTCTTTTCTTCCCAGGGTACTCATCGGCCCCTTCGGCACCTCATGTCTTTACCATCTGCCTCCCTTGCCACAGTGCCAGCCTGGAAGGCAGGGCTGTTTTAGTTACTTGTATTCCCAGGGTCAAGAGTCCCTGGCACAAAGTAGGTTCGCGTAGTGGGGTAGTTTACTCCTTAGGTTAAAAATAGTAGTCTTTTCTATTTAAAGCAAATTTGAAAAATTAAAGGGAAGTTTAAAAGCACTCGTAATACTACCACTATATATAATCACTGTTGACATCTTGGTTATTTCTTTTTTTTTCTTTTTGCTGAGGAAGATTTGCCCTGCGTTAACATCTGTGCCAATCTCCCTCCATTTTGTATGTGGGTCGCCACCACAGCATGGCCACAGAGTGGTGCAGGTCTGTGCCCAGAAACCGAACCCAGGCCACTGGAGCGGAGTGTGCCAAACTTAACCACTAGGTCACAGGGCTGGCCCCCTCTTGGTTCTTTCTTTCTGTTTTTTTCACCTGTATAGGGTGCTACACTCTTTTCCCCTCCTGAACATAGTTGCATTCATACTGATTATATATGTTTACACTCTAAATACTCTTAATAGAGACATATATTTTTGTAAGAGTTTTTGATATGAAGGTTAAAATTAAAATGGCCGTCTGATAAACCCCCACTTAACCCAAGAATGCAAGAAGTCACAACAACTAACATTATGCTCACTGAACTTTTTTGAACTATAAATAATTTGAAATGTCTGAATTATAATATTAGACTGGTAGATAAAATAAATATCAGAAGAAGGTACTAAAAACTTCTTAGTCCTATATATCTTTAGTTTTTGCTCATTTTTTTTTCTTCAACAGCTTTTTATGATGTGGTCTTTTTAAAATTTACATAGAACCCCATCACCAAGGCCTAAGGGAAACAATGTCTAGCCTGGAACATTATAGGAGATTCGGGTGGCAGACAGGAAGTTGAACTTGACGGCCTTGAAGGTCCTTCTGACCTTGTGCTTCTGTAGTTAATGGGAAGGGACAGCCCACCCATCCCTGCGCGCCGGAGTGGAGCCTACTCATTCACCACGGCAGGCAATGTCACAGAGAGGGCTTATCTAATCACACGTTTAGCTCACAGCGTGTTCACTGCCTGGCAGATTACTTAGCCTTTGCCCTAAAATAGCTAAATTATGCCATGTATATAATTAATTTGAATGGCACCTTTAACAACCAGGATAATATTTTCACTGCAGAGCATTATCCAATTCATGGCATTTTCCTTCTTTCTTTCTCTTTCTCTATTTATTTATTTTTTTGGTTTGGTATGGAGCAAAATGTCTAGGATCCAGATGAAAAAAACCAAAGGTAATCAATTCCTGGGCAGCTGGCAGCGTGGGTCCTGCCCGGGGCAGGTACACCGTTAGAGCCCCCCAGCCTCACACCGGGGCTCTCCTGGGCCCAGGGGGCACCCCAAATCCAGGCCTGGAGGGGGAACAGAGCAAGCACACAGATCTCTCTACTTACAACTTTGGACTTAAACCCTCCCTGTGGTTTGTGCTCTTTCTGTTTCATTAAACCTGATTGATCAATTATGATCAGCGAGAGGGGATTAAAATACTACTGAAATTACTACTTCAAAAAACGTTACTTTCTGAGTCACATATCACAGTTTTTAAAGAGAGGGTGAATACTTTGGGATGACAGGTAAATAAGGTAGCCTCTCCAAAAATTCACATAGGAAACGTAGTCAGACTATTCTCCTTTAGGAAAGACATCAAAATAAGAAACGGTGAGCATTCTTACTAGGCTATTAGTAAGTATGCCAACACCTACCTTCACTGTGTACTTTAAGATTTTAAATTATATGAACTATGGGTGTTAACATAATAGCTTTTACTTTCATGAAATCGGTAAACAAAGCTTCATTCATTTGTTTTAGCGGCTCTCTTAGAACGCTATATAATAATTGTGTCTTATCTTTTAGTTCCAACTGTTTATGGCTGTGACAACACAGTGCTCCCCTCAAACAATGATATCCTTATGTTTGAGAAAGAGCGTCTACAGACTTTTATTTGGTGTCTGGGCTTTTCTTCTAACACCTCACGGGAACCTTCTATGACAACCTTCCCATGACCACATACAGCTGTTTCTCTGTTTCATGCTGGTTCGTAAAGCACCTGGACATTGTGTCCACGGTCCAAGTTATCTTGTTATTTATTAAATCATGTGACAGAATCAAGCACCCAGCAGAAACCATAGGCAGAAACCACAGCCTGTGCTGTCTGATACCGATCTCCAGTCAAGTTACTTGAGCAACTGCTTTGAATGTATTTGCTTACTGTCATATTTTTCTTTAACCTAGCCACAGTTCATATTTCAGAGTTTATTTGAACATTTTTTATGTACTCAGCCTCAGTTCCTTAGACAGCACTTTTAGTCAAATTCTGGAATGTCAGTTTATTACCTTAATTTTTTTTCAAGATTCTAAATGAACACACTGCATTTCTAATCTTCTGGGGAACATTTACAAATAAAGCATTAAACAAAACTTCCATGTGCTAGAGTCTACTAGACCAGAGGAAAGAAAAACTTACTGCTAGAATAATTTTTGCAAGTTTAAGGCTGAGCAAGTCTGAACCAACATCAACTAGTTTATATAGGGTCTTCAGGAGAATACTTCTTCTTTTAAATTTATTTCCCAGCATGTTTCCTTCCTCTAAAGCGTGATGGAGTTCTGTGCAAGCAGCACAAACCGTTTCAATGTTTTCTTCTGTCAGAGCAAAGAGAGTAAAGCAGCACTTACTAATTAAGGTCAAGTTTCCAAGTGTGTCAAACACAGACAGCGTAAGTAAAACCCCACAATTATTTCCCCAGACATCTTCAAATTCCTGAGCTGGGTTTTTTTCCCTTCTCTTATTGTTTCCACCTACTTGATTTTTTTTTTCATTTTGTTGATCCGTCTCCTACCAGGTTGACTTATTTACTAATCAGTCCGTTAGCTTATCTAGAATACAGAGTCTTTCAAAGATTGTATGAAAGAATAGAATTGCACCTATTTCAGTTGGTCTCCTTTATTCCAAATGCCCTCCGCCTTCACCAGTGCTCTGTTCAGTCTCACGGATGCATATCACTCACGTCTCCACCTTTAACCCTTTGCAGCATAGTTCCACTGGCCTAGAATGTTCTTACCCTCATTCCTACTGATTTTGGTCCTTCAAGGCTACGTTTATGTTCTAGCCCCTCCAGAAAGGAGGAACTACTCCACATTCAACAAATGTGACCTTGCACTGTTATTTTTCACATATATATGTATCCTAAGTTATATGGCCAGGGCCCTCAAATAGATGTCTTGCCAAGTGAGTGGGAACCATGTCTTACATGTCTTTGTAGCAACAGTGCATGGCACAGTGAGAAGATGGTACTGAGCACCTGTAACACAGTTTAATACATATTCATTTTCTAATATATCTATTGATGAAAACAATGATCAACATTTTTCTATGAGAATAATGCTCATTATCTGAGAAAAGAGGGCTCAAATGGAACAAAATCTCAAAATGTCACCACATTCACCATTATTTGGAGATGGCTATCAGAAGAGAAGAAGACGACTTTAGTTAGCAGACAAGGGAGACCAAGAACATTTTATTTTATAATTAGAATGCTGAAGAAAGTAATTTTTGAAAGTAGTAGCCATACTTTCCTTAGCAGACAAGGAAGACAAGTAGTACACAAAATGAAGGGAAAATATAAGAATCCAAGGTATAAGGTATTCAGTTGAAAAATACTATCTCTGATAGATTCCATCACAAAATTTAAAAGTAGGAAACCAATCTTAAATAAATACCATAATCTGCTCTTAAAAGCCCACATAGAGGAAGTGTGCGCCTGCAGAAGGAAATGACTCAGGCCATTTTTAGCTCTTTTCAACAATAACATCTAAGAAAAAATGTTAAACCTCAATAGCTAAGTAACCTTCAATGGCTTTCAGTTATGCACTTAAATAAATGAATTGATGGGAAATGACTGAGACTAACTTTAAATAAAAGGAAAAATTTGAGCTCTATTGTGAGAAACACTTTTTGTTGTTGTTTTATTCTTCTGTGACTGGCAGTTTCTTCCCAAACCCCAAGTCCAGGCTGTGGGCCACACTCGGGTACCGGGTGGTCTGTAAGATATTTTTCTAATACTTCCCTCCACAAGCTGTTCAGCCTGGCGGGTTCTACTCAAGAGCAGCTGTTTTAGCTTAAAAGAAATTTAAAATGAAGCCTCAAGGGTCAAATTTTAAACTATTGATCAAATTAACTCTTTATACCAGTTGGTTTGTTATAAATGCCATATAGCCTCAAAAGGCAACTTGAATCTAAGAGCTACCAAGATTCCCAGGGCCTAAAGCTAGTGGGTGGAATTTTGGCGAGTAATAGAAAGCAACATCGTCTCAAGGTAATTTCTCCCCATAAGATACTTACTAATTACAAAGAGAAAAATAGTAACTTTACAGTGGAAAAACTTGGTGGACATCACCTTCATTAAGTGATCAAAGTTCACATCCCCAGTTAACGGACCAAATCTGCATCTCGTGGCCCTGATATGATGCACTGAGAAGGAGACAGCACCACTCACACCATGTACCTGCCCCAAATGCCTAACTTGGATCTAATCGTGAGAAAATACCAGACAAACCTCATTTGTGGGGCAGTATATAAAATAATTGGCCTGTACTCCTCAAATATATCAAGATCACAAAAGAGACATGACAACTGGTTGGAACTTGTGATGCAGGATTTTCTTAAGGAAATTATTAGGATAACTGGTAAAATCTGAATAAGGTTTGTCTCGTATTGTACGGTGATTTCCAGATACGTAACAGAATGCCTTGTTTCTAAAAATATGCGCCAGAGAACTTAGGGATACAGGACTTCATGTCTGCAGCTTGTTCTCAAATGGTTCAAAAAAGGAAAAAACAATGTGCATGTGTGCGTAAGGGGGAGGAAGGGTAGAGAAAAAGAGAGCAAGAGGAGAGAGGGAGGAAGGGAGAGAGAGTGACAAAGCAAGTGCATTAAATGTTAACATTTTGGGAATTTGAGGGAAGAGCATAAAGGGTTTTTTTGTACTATTCTTGTTACTTTTCTATAAGTCTGAAATTACGTCAAAATAAAAAGTGGAAAGAGAAAAAAAGAAAATCTCAAAGGGTCATTACACAGTCCCGCCACCATTTGCTGCTAGAGCTGGCTATGGAAGACATGCCGGACCTCAGTGCTTAATAATCCTCTGAGAAGGGAGAGTCACCCACATTTCAAATCCCAAACTCCTGGTAACTTTTCTCTGGTGGTGCCAGTGGTGGCAGAGCCCTCAGAACCTTCTTAAAAATCCTTAATGCAGAAGACTCCCTCCAAGCTGGGCCTTTGGGCTGCTGGCCATTCTCCCCACTGTGTCCTTCCTGGTGTATTTTCTTTAACTTTTACTTTATCTTTTCTTTAACTCTTGGTGAGAGGAGAGATGGCTCCTCTCACTAGTTTTTGCACACATCTCTCAAAATAAAGAGCCCAAAGTTAACCCAGCTCACTAACATGTAGGTGAAAATTAGTGACTCTACAGGCAACAGTCATTCCGTTCATATTCAGAGTGGCTTTGAGCAGCAGTGGACTTTGGTGATGATCCAGTCTTGCCCACTCCCTCAGCTGGCAGGTGAGATCACTACGGGGCAGAGATTAGGGATTCTCCATGCCCATATGCTTAGTTAGTGGCAACAGCGGGACCGGAAACCCTGCTTACTGATCCCACATTAACAATGAACACCGCCAAGCACCAACAGGGAGCCGAAGAAGGGTGAGGTCACTTGAATCTTTTCGGAAGCAGGTCTTTTGCATGACTTCCCTGCTTAGTGGGTGGGAAGGACTCACTTACCCTGCTTCTCCTAGGGCTTCTTCCTGTGGCTATGATGCTGGTTTGTTCATCCCAAGAGCACTCATTCCACAATTCCTAGTGAGGGCCTACTGTGTGCTGTGTGCCAGGTGCTGGGATCAGCCCTGGCGCCATGAGGGCAGCTCCAGAGCAGCTCATTTCAACTTCAGAGATGGAATGCCCGAGGAGTGGCAAAGGGGAGAAGGTGGGGTTCATCCCTCTGACAAGCTTTCCATAGGTCACCTTTGCAGAGACCCATTGACTGGGGGCCTCCATGGTGCAAGGGCTGGGCACATCCTAGGCCACTTCCCGCTCTGAGAGGCATCCTTGACTCATGCACTCAACCTTAGGGAGATAGGACATATACATTTGGATCTAGAAAACCACGGGCACACCTGCCAAGGATGCCAGTCTATGAGACTTAGTTAAAGTTTAGAGGCCCGAAATCTGTTTTAATCTTTCACTTTCTTGCATGAACTGTCATCCTAGAGAGTTCAAATCAGCATTTCCTTGGGCAGAGGAGGTGATAATTAATTTATACTCCAAGGGGAGTTTTAGAAGTAGGCTCTCGTGTTGCACTGAAAGTATAATTTTGCTCACTAAAAATTAGGTCCCCATGTAAGATTAATACATACATTACTGGGTAAATAAATAGATGAATTCACTTGGTTTTGAACATGTTCACAGAAATGATAGTCAAAGTGCACTAAAAATATCAGGGCAATGGGGAACATATAAATAACTACAGATATTGCTGATTTAAAATAAAAATTGTTTTTTTACCGTTTTCTAATTCATGCAAAATTGGTACGATCCTCGTATTCCAAAAGACTTCGTCCCTTTCTATTTCTGTATCTTTTTCTTGCAAGTCGGCTTTTGAGACTGCAAAAGAGACCCAGAGTGGGAGAAAGAGCCATGAGAAAGGAGCTGTAACTGGAGCGCCAACATGCGTCTTTGCTAGTCATCACTGAAATTAACAAACCCTCGAATGGAATTACACTTTGCCCCTCAAGCCCAACTAATTCTAATTAGAACTACATGTCTTCTAATCAGGTCACCCAGAACTAAACTCAGACAAGACAGTGGAAAGAAATCAGAACTTTAGGGGGCCAGCCTGGTGGCACAGTGGTTAAGTGTGCACATTCCACTTCAGCAGCCTGAGGTTTGAAGGTTCAGATCTTGGGTGTGGACATGGCACCGCTTGGCAAGCCATGCTGTGGTAGGCGTCCCACATAGAAAGTAGAGGAAGATGGGCACAGATGTTAGCTCAGGGCCAGTCTTCCTCAAAAAAAAAAAAAGAAAAAGAAATCAGAACATCAGAACTTTAAACTTTGAGTGGGACACTGCATGAAGTCTTAAGCTCTGTAAATGTTGAAATTGTCAGTAAAGCAAAGTTTTGAGGTTTTTTTTTACTTAGACTTAACCCTCTGTAATATGGAATAAATAGAAAACTGTAGCTATGGAAAGAATAAGGATTTTGAAACTGTTTAATGAAAATTTTCTAACATGGAGGTCTGCAGGGACTCTCTTTCCTATAGAAAATGAAACCTCCACATCGTTGCGGGGCTGGTGCCAAGTGATTTTGGGTGGGGCAGTGGGAAAAGCCTGGGCGCTGGGCACTGACAGATCTCAATTCAAATCGCAACTTTATTTTTGATGCCCTGGGTGACTGGGGTCTGGTTTCTGATCCTCTTTGAGCCTCATCAGCAAAACAGAGATTAGAATATTTGCCTTTAGGGTTATGAGAATTCAAAGACACGTTACTGGCAAAGCCCTGAGGCCAGAGCCTTGCATCTTGTAATGCTCAATAAATATGAATTTCATTTCCCTGGTTAAAAAACAAACAGGTCCTCACTGTCTGAAGTGTATCAGGCCATACGCTAACTACTGAGTCATCAAGAGTAGCTGCTGTGCATGAACACCGTGGGCTGGAGAGGTGGAACAGCTTCCACCGACTGCATGCTTGAGGTGCACAGTCTAAAGGAGGCGGTCCGTTAGATCCTATGAGGAGGTGTCCAAATTATGCCCATTTTCCAGATGAAGAATGTGGGGCTCAGGGGTATTAAATACCTGCCCAAGGTCATATAGCTCTATAGCCCTTGCACTTGACCTCTGTGCTATTTGCTCTGCAGCAAACCAGCAGACTAGAGGGTAACATTGAGGGAATACAAATCATATTAGAAACTGTTTATCACAAAGGCACTATCGCAGGATCTAAAGCACTGACTGCATAGCTGGAGGGGACCCCACTGGGTGGAGCCTCTCAGGAGCAAAGCTAGAGCACTCCTAGAGACCTAAGCCTCTGCCTCCCTTCCCTGAAATCCCCCCTTAAGACCCTCACCTGGCACCCACTCTGTATTGGTTCAAGGAGCCCGTGCCCTCTCCGAGTGGACCTGGTGCCAATTAAGTGTCCACATGGTGGGTGCCTGAACCCTAAAAATGTCACATGAAGAGTTAGAAATCATAGGGGCAATCAGAGGATTCCACAGAGAAAGAGAGAGAGAGAGAGCACAGTGGGAGGGTGTGTGGCCTGTATATTTTTAGGTTGTTGTAACGAAAAAAAGGACAAGCTGACCAGGGAGGCCTGTGAGGAGCACAGAACTAGAGTCACTGTCTAGGTTTGAATCCTGGCTCTGTCACCTACTAGCTGGTTGACTTTGGCAAAGTGCTTCACTTTCCTCTATAAAATGGGTAACAAGGGTCATCTCTAAGTATTGGGATTATGGCTTATTAATTTCTTTCATGTGCTCTTCTGTATTTCCCAAAACCTCTAATATACTTGCATTATTCTTGAAGGGGAAAAAAACCATCTAACACACATTAAATTTCCCAAGCATGTAGTGATGATGTCACCCAGGAGAAGCAGGCAAGCTCTATGATTTACCCACCCCACCCCATACACAGGCCTCCCCTATCGCACGCCAGGCTGCACACGGCCGCTCCCAGGTGCAGCAAGTCTAGGCTTGTCTTCCACCAAACCTTCCTGATACCAAGAGGGGCCATGTGCACTGGACATGAAAAAGTAAATAAAATGGGGTTGTCAGCAAAGCTGTAACTAAACAGTTTAGGTGTGGTCAATATTTTTAAAGGCGAGTTTTCACATAACCTGTCTAACCCAAAGAAGAATTCACCATAAAACACATAGTTGAATTGTCTTTAGGACAAAATCAGACCATATCTGTACAGGTTCACAATCCCTTATCCAAAGCCTTTGGGATTAGATGCGGTTTCAAATTCAGAAAATTCTGCATTTTACTAAGGCCATATGGTGCATACATGGCATATTCCATACCACCCCAGTAGGGTCCTCCCGGGCAGAATCCTGCAGCAAAATAAGTGAATATTTACACCAACAAAACAAGAGACTACAATTGCCCAACAGTTCAGGTCAGGCATTGCCGCTAAACGAGTTTGAAAAATACTGTAGCTTTCAGAGCTTTTGAGATTTCAAGAACCACAGATAAAGGTTTGCAGACCACCATCTCAATCTCTTGGATCTTCACTTTCAAGAGTCTGCCCTAACTTTGATAAATTACACATATGGATTCTAAACGTAAACATGAATACATGCAAGCAGTATAAAAAACACAGTTGTTCAATTTCCAAGGTATCTGACATATTCAAAGTCCAAAGTATGTGAATAAAAATCAACATATATCAAATTAAGTGAAAAGCCAGAGGATAGTTAAGTCAGACAAACAATTTAATCAACAAATATTGATGACACATTTAACTTCATTAGAAATACAGACTTCAAATCTACTAAGCTCAAATCAGCATTTTTACCTTCTGTGCGATATGCTCTTTAATAGAATAGCTCTATGAGAAACCATGATCATGGACTCCTTTCTCAGGACAAACCAATTGATAGCATGGTCACCGCACGCAGAGCTGAATTACAGGGGTGAGCCAGAAACCACCAACAGCTGATTTAACCTTTGGAAAGGAAAGGCCCTCGCCGCCACTTCTGAATGTTCCTATGATTTGTTTCTTCTCAGAAGTTAGCCAGACACCGTGGTGTAAGAGTTTGCTTTTAACTCTCTCTTAGCAATGAGCGGCTGTGTCCACTATGGCCCTCCACATCGCTACCACCTCGCACACCTCCTCCACCTCCGCTCTCCACAAAAATCCCATTTTATACACCAACCCATTTTCTACCCTAGAAACTGAACCATGTGATTACCTTTTAAGATCCACAAAAAAAAATAAATAAAGTTTGTCTCATTCTTGGGCAACAACCTGATATTTTAGAAAGCACTTTCATCTAGGTTTACAGCTTGCTAAAAATAAAAATTATGATTCAACAGGAAATTGGGTAAGTCAAGCAGAAATTTCAGCATGTTTTTTGAAGATTTTGCTGTCTCAGTGGTTATCGTTCTTAACCACAGCTTTGAATTGTGGACACAAAAACTCGACACAGTGTCTATTGGCTGATGTTTTTAGCACGTAAATGTCAAATCCTTAGCAACAATGCCGACAAGGAAATCAGTCCCTCTAAGGTTTTCCTGAGTACTACAGAAATTCCCATTGGCCACAAAGTCCCTTTATTGACAAGAAATTCGTTTTAAAGATAATAAAATATTTTTTGAAACTATTATTAGTTTGGTTTCATAAAATTTCGTGTGTACCAAAAAAAGCACAAAGAATATAACAAACACCTGTGTACCCAGAAATAGTTTGGTCAAATATTAACCATACTTTCATCCTCCTTCTTATTTTAAAGAAATAAAACAATACGGATATAGTTAATGCTCTCTGTATGCCTCCCCGCAACCATTCCCTCCTTGTTCTCCCTCTAAGAGTTACCACCATTCTAAATCAGGTGGTTATTTTTATCTTGCCTGGCTTTATAATTTTACCATATAGATCTGTATCTATAAACAACATGTCACTGTTTTTGCAACTTCATTTTTTATACTGTTTGTACTCATTTTATTAAATATTATAAATGTACTCTAGTTCATTTTTCTAATTGCTATATTCCATCTCATGAACACATTTTGTATCATTTCTAGCCTGCCATTTATATTGTTCCATATTTTTCTCAATTAAACAGAATTTAAAGACTCAAAGGGCTGTTTTCATATAGTTAATATACTTTCACTTAAGTGAGAAATAATTTTGAACTCAAGTTTCGAACTCAAGAACTACGTTATGTCAAATTTTGCAACTTTCCAAATGCTTTTAAAAAATAATTTCTGTCCAATCACTAAGACTGTAATCTATAGATGTTGGAGCTGAGTAATGGTAATAATGGTAAAACTGTTGTGAAAATAATAAAAATAAATGTTGATGTGTGACCAAGTTGGACCTCTAAGAACATAAGCTCCTCACCTGCTTTGGTTTCCAGCCCGCTCAGGTCTGAGCTGTCGGGGCACGAGGAGGCCCTCCCACGCCTCTTCCCCTGGTCCCTAGGAAGAAGACGAAAACACAACACTGAGCACAAACACCAAAGCGTTTCTCTTTTCTCTGGTAAGAGTCGTCCATATACTGTTTCTGAAGAGACCACAGAGAATCGTTTATGAAAAGGGATTTGGTGCTCTACAACCCACTTTAATCAACCTCTGACTTCCAATTAAGATTTATCTTTTAAAAACAAGTCAGATTTACTTAACAATATGAAACATAGTTAAGAGAAACAACAACAACAACAACAAAATCCAAAGTCTACTTTGCAAATCAAAAAACTGATTAAGGATATGTACCACAAGAGGTCACTGTTACAATAAGAAAGGATTCTGGTAGAGTAAGTCACAAAAGGCTAGAGTTTAGGAGCTGGGAGCGAGCCTCCCCCCCTCCCCCCCCAAGGAGAGAACTGTTCCTATCCACACAGCAGGGGCAGATCTGGAACCCAGGTCTTATAATTTCCTATTCACAGCTCTTTCCACTACATCACAGTGTGTCCTGTTTCCATTTTTAAATTAATTAAAGATTCTCTGAATATTTCTTATTTTTAGAAATATTTTAAATGTTAAAAGGGTAAATTGAAGATAAATACAGACAGTGCCCAGATGACAAAAATTTTGTGTGTTGGCTGGCCAATAGCAGGATTATGTGCCTGTGTTTTTTTTTTTTAGGTTATATTTAACGTAGAGATGGTCTATGAAGGCTATAACTTCTCTTTAGCTAGAGCTGATACTAATAATTACATATTTTTAAATATCTGTACAAAACTCCAAGGTAAAAAAACACCGAGAGAATAACACTGCACATTTTACAATAAAATTTCATTTTTGCTATCAAATATATTTGCTATAAAAATCATAAAGGATGCATATTCATGTGGCCAGGGTCACCCATGAACATCCGTATGTGTCCCCATTGCGCCTGCTTCCTCTGTAATGAGAGCCCCATGGAATGTTCAGTGCTGCGTCTTGGCTCTTGGCCTTTACTACTGCCCCAAGGATTAGCTTCTCCAAATATTGTTTTTTCCATAAAGATGTCCGCTTTTTTTTAAACACTTGATTTGACACTCCCTTTTTTCGTACAATAGAGAAAGATAA
Source organism: Equus przewalskii (assembly GCF_037783145.1). Taxonomy (NCBI): domain Eukaryota; kingdom Metazoa; phylum Chordata; class Mammalia; order Perissodactyla; family Equidae; genus Equus; species Equus przewalskii. The sequence continues at coordinate 58,300,048 of NC_091839.1, read as the reverse complement.
GCTAATCTTCCCCCAAAAGGTCTAATTATTTAACACTCTGAAACAACTGCTTCATTTTTATACATGGTAAAAACACGGATCTGTTGGCAGGATGTTCCGAGTCAATCAAACAAAGAGATGAGGATGGGATCCTCTTTATCAGCAGTCTCAGAGTTGAGACGCCAACGAAGCAGACCCCAAAGAAGACAGAAATAAAGGAACTCAACCCCATCAAAAGGTAAAATAACAAAAATTCAGCAGAGTGTGAGGCCAAGGAAGTTCCCATATTTATCACTCCTGGAAATAACAAGAAAGCTTGAGGACAATAGAGGCAAGGCCTTCTTTTCATTATTGCCCTAAACAGCCATTGAAATCAAGCAGGATAGTTTTCAACTAACGGCCTTCCAAAGTCACTGGTCCACCCTCCCTGAGGACAGGGCCAGTGATGAGGTTGCCTCCCTAAATACCACATTTGTGTATGTCCATTTCTGAGGGGGAAAAAAAAAAAGGGGTGCCCTTCTTATCATATACAAAAGCTCGACAGTGCTGGTGGTACTGGCTCTCAAGAAGAGCACAGGACTGGGACTGACTAAGGCTCTACATGACCATCATGGTGAAGTGGCTAAGCGCACAGGCTCTGGACCCAAACTACCTGGGTTCCAACTCTGAGTCCAACACTTACCAGCCATGTGACCTTGGGCAAGTTACTTCAACTCCTGGCCTTGGTTTCCTTATCCTAAAATGAGGCCAATGCTTCTACTTAGTACAGGGATTGGTACATTTGAAGAAATTATAAAGGATCAATATTATTTTTCTCTTTAGTTCTGGGTCAACCAGCACCTGTCTGAGCTGAGTCCAGTGCTGCATATTAATTGTGAGATATAAGGTGTTGCCCTGAAAAAGTTTAAAATCTACTTTGAGGAACTAAGGAAGTTTTTTTTTTTAATTGGAAAGTTCCAACGGAGTCTCTAATCAAGTACCAGAATAAAGAAATTCAGCAGGTGACAAGAACTAGAGGGACGCTGAAAAGGCGGTGATTACTGAGAGGGAGAAGTGGACCACAAAGTAGTATTACAAGAACAAAAGTTGAATCTGCAAATGACAAGACTCCTCTCAGGAGGGGAGCAACATGAGTGAAGGTAAACAGGGGCGTGCGGAGCCTGGGACTCAGGGCAGGGGACAATTGCACAGGGCCAGCAAGACAGAAATAGATTTCCTCTGGGAGGTATTGGGAACAGCTGCCTGAAACTTTGGGTTGAGTCTATGGACCCAATTTGATGGGCAATGAGGAGCCGTCATAGGTTCTTACGCAAGGAAGTGGGGGGATGTAGTTACGCAGTGACAAGAGTATTTAGGAGACTTGGAGAGAGGCAACCAGGACTAATCCTTTGAGGGTGACAGTGGGATGGAGAAGAAGGAACAAAGTCAAGAGATCCTATAAATGAAAAGTTGATAGGATTTGGTGGTTGACTTCAGGCAGAAGACAGAGCAGAAGGTAGACCTGGAGGAACAGGACAGCAGGGTTGCCACCAACAGAGATGGGAAGTTAGGGAGTAGAACAGTTTGAGCAGTAAAGCAAGTCTGAGTTTTGCCATGTTGAGTTTCTGATGAAAAATACAGCATGGGCTAAATAGATGTAGAAATCAGGAAAAGAGCTCCGTTAAAGATCAAAGAGGTACACAGAGACCAGAGTCATCAGAAGAGTGGCTCAAAGACTGGAATCTCAGGGCAAAGCCTTGTCAGATAATCATGGGTAAAGGAGAGAAAGGGGAAAAGGAGTCCAAAAGAAGAAGAGAAATAAAATATGCTCTTGTGCAGTCCAAGCATGTGGAGAAAGAGAGCATTACTAACAGGTCAAAGAAGATGAGGGCTGAGGAAGACCTGTCCAGTCTGGCCAGGGTACACCTAACAAGGTTTCCATGGAGCGGGACAGCTGAAATCCCAGCCTAACCCTAAAAGTGAGGTGGGGAGAGGCATCAAGAAAAGAAAATCCCCTCCTTGCTAAAGAAGAGAAGCTTAGATGGCCTTATGCTCAGTGGAAATCTGTCTCCTTGTAACTTCTCCCCACTGGTCTTGGTTTTACTAATCGGAGCCACATGAAACAGATCTTTATCCTTCTTCCTCTTGACAATCCTTCAAATACTTAAGGATGTTGAGTTCACCGCTTAAAGTCATCTCCTCTGGTTTAAATCCCACGGTTCTACCACTTATTAGCTGTGCGACCTCAGGTAAGTTTTTGACCTAAGCTTTGGTTTCCTTTTCTATACATAAGGGTGCAGTAAATAATAGTACCCCCCGACGTGAGGTTATTGTGGGGATTAAGTGATATAACCTGGAATTGCTTAGCACAGCCCCAGGCATAGTAAGTACTCAATAAGTGTTTACTATTATCGTGACTGTCATCACAGATGTCATTAGCAAACTTCTCCAGTCCCTTCGAGACTGTTCCTCATGAGATAGTTTCAAATTTCTTTGCCAGCCTGTTCAGTTACTCTGAGTGAGCGTCAGTTTGTCTGGATCTCTTTTAAAGTCTGGAACCCAGCACTGAGTAAAGATGTGGCCTGAGGAGCAAAGAAGAGATAATGCAGCCTAAACTACATTAGCAGGTTTGGTGGCCACATCACAGCCTTGGTCAATTCTTGTCTGTTTTTACATGTGCAGCTAAGGCAGATCTCCCCCAACCACGTCGGGCTCATCCTTATTAAATCTCACGGTGTTATATTTGCCAAAGTGTTTTTGGCTACCAGATGTTTTCAAGTCTTGAGTCAGTCATCCCGTATAATTGTTCTTCTTCCTAGCTTCCTGTTCCATGTTGTTAAAGACTAAAATTAAAATTTTTTACAATGATTTTTGATGTATCGAGAATAAAACAATTCCAGAAATTATTCCCCAAAGCTCTTCTGTGAAATTCTTCTTAGAGGCAGAATAATACCATTTTATTAGTTAGGATAGCTTCATTTACAAATTAAAAAAAACCTAATTCTAACCGACTTAAACAATAAATGGAATTTATTGGCTCATATAACCCAAAAGTCAAGCACCAGGGTGGGTTTTAGGTGTGGTGTGATCAGGGCTTTGGCTTCGTCTTACTGCAATTCTCTCAGCTCTGCCCTTCCTTTGGTTTCATCTGTAATCAGGTTGGAGGATGGAAGAAAGCAAAATGGGTATGGCATTCCCAGGCCTCTCATCTGCAGCCCACACGTTTCACAACAAATGCAAAGTCTTCTCTTCCCAATCATTGACAAGAATCCTACATTTCACTCTGAACAACCAGAACCAAGCTCTGTAGCCAAGGCAATGCCATACACAGACTAACTGAGTTACTACTGCCCAACCACAAATCAGTAGTGCTGGCAACATCTCCTTCTGGACCATATATACGCCAAAGAAATAAAGTATATTTCTTTAAAAATATTCTAAAAATTGGATTTTGGTATAATTTAGACAGTTCTTCCAGTTATTATGATTAAGATTCTCCAGTTAGGGATCAGCAAACTTTTTCTTAAAGAGCCAGACAGTCCATATTTTACACTTTGTGGGCCAAGTGGCAAAATAGAAGCTATTATGTAGGTACTTTTGCAAGCATTTAAAATGTAATGATTTAAAAATGTATAAACCATTCTTAGCTCAAAGGCTTTTAAAAAAAAAAACAGGCGGCTGGCCGGATTTGGTTCCTGGGATACAGTTTGTTGACTTCTGCTTTAAAGCGATAACTATAAAGATATTATGAAGTAGACTACATGGAAGGACTTGAAATTAAGGGAAAAAAAAAACAATATATTTATTTCCATTTGTGAAAAAACTAGATGTAAGAAAATGGGAAAAGAAATTTTAAAGGTATATCTTAAATTTTAAAGAACATTTAAATTTTAAATATGCTAATATCATAAGCATATGATAAAAGGAAAATTTAGCAAATTTTGAGCTAAACTTTCCCTTGCCCTAAGAAAAAGACATTTTCTTTTTAGAAGTAGACTCATGTTGTATAGAATCAAGTCAGGTAGTAAATATTTTAAACTTTGCGGACACAATCTCTGCCATAACTACCCAGCTCTGCTGCTGCAGTAGGAAAGCAACCACAGACACGAGATAAATGAGTGATTGTGTCTGTGTCCCAATAAAACTTTATTTACAAAAACAGGTAATAGGCTGGATTCTGTCCATGGGGCTTAGTTTGCTGACCCCTTCTCTATAGTCTCTTAGATTCTTTGATTGCAACCTGAGAATGCCACCACCAAGAAGTGGTGGTCCCTTCATCACGTCTTCATAGCCTGAAACACCAAATACATACCAGACATACTAGCACTACGTCTTAATAACTAACGTTAAAAATAGAATTCCACTCAAACAGTTACATACAAACATAATGAAATTAAAGAACATGATTTTAAAGGAATGTTCATAGGATCAAAATTTTAAGAAAGTCCTCCAAGGTATCTTTAGCATTGGGCTGTGATCCAAGATTTTAGAAATATATATTTAGGGGCCGGCCCCGTGGCCTAGTGGTTAAGTTCGGCATGCTCCACTTCAGCGGCCCAGGTTCAGTTTCTGGGAATGGCCCTATACCACTTATTGGTGGCCATGCTATGGCAGTGACCTACATATAAAATAGAAGAAAACTGGCGCAGATGTTAGCTCAGGGCAAATCTTCCTCAGCAAAAAAAGTATATATACACATACATATATTTAAAGATTATACATATAATCTTAGTACCTTTTCCAATAATCACTAATTGGTTATCATATGTATAAACTTGATTAGACATTGCTTTTAGCTAACCACGTTAGCTTGACTTTATTAGGCTTAAATTCCCTCAGCTTGGAGCAAAAGCCCCCAGTTTCATGCCTCCCCGAACCTTTGCAACTCCACAGTTTCAAGGCGCCTCATGTGAAAAGCCTGGTCACCGCTGACGGCAGCAGCTATGAGTGTGTGAGCATAGGGGACAGTTGCCGTGCCTGTCGTCTTCCGCAGCGAGTTACTGTGCAAACTGACTCTGTGCAGGGGTCCTTCCTCTGCTTTCCACCCCTGACGCGCCAGTGGGGTGCTCCGGCTCGCGCGCCACCATCTCCCTCCAGAGCTGCTCCGACTGCTCCCCTTCCCCGGCAGTTCTTCACACTGCTGCCTGAGAGTCACTCTTCTGCTGAAAACCTCTCCTTGGCTCCCCGCAGTCTGTGGCCTCAGGACCTGTGCTCCTGCTTCACTGGGCCATCTGCCTCTCTTTGAACCTGCCACCACCAAGTCAAATCGTCCCTCTGCCTTTGCTGCTCCTTTAGCAACCCACACAACGTTCTGCCCCTACTGAAAATCAGCCTTCAGAAGGCAGCCCAAAGCCCACGTACCCCAGGAAAGCTCCCCTCATCTTCAAGTCGGAATGGAGTGGTCTCACCTCTAAACCCCCAGGACGCTTTCCTCCAGTTCTCCTTTTAGTCCTCCAGCATTAGAGTTAGTCACTGAACGTTGCTTCTAAAATGTCTGTATGCACTCAGATCACCTGGATAGCTTATAGAAGTGCAGATTCTAATCCAGCAGGTCTGGAGCCTAAGATCCTGCAATTCTAACAAGCTCCCCGGTGATGATGGTGCTGTGGCACTTGTAAGCTCCTCCCGGACAGGCTCCACTTCTCCATCTCCCAACCTCCCCCGCACAGGGATTTGCTTACCAAGAAACGCTTATCAAACGGAAACTGTCAAATGAGGTGGGACTCAACAAAATCATTCTGGCCAATGCCTATCCTTTCCAGATGGAAACACTTTCTCAGCCATATTATTCCTAATTTCTTAAAAGAATAACGACTTCATTATTTTTGAAAAAATCGACATATTTATTAATATTTTTTAAGGCCAGGCAATAAAAGAAAGTACAAAGATTTCAAAAAAATCACCCAGGATCCCACCACCCAGAAATAAATATTGTTGATATGTGGTAAACATCATTCCAGACATATTTTGTATATATTCAGATGAAAAGATCAAAGAACGAAAGAACAGAAGGGTGACTTGGAGGGAGGAGAGAGAAAGGATACATACAAATGGGATCATATCATACATGTCATTGTAATTTAAAAGTACTAAGTATAAACTTTACTTGAATTTAACAGAGAAACAGAAATTGAGGTGAAACTGAAGAAATTGTAGAACTTCAGATGAATGGGTCTTCCCAAGAGATATTAGTTTCTAAAAGATCTCTCTAAAGTTAAGAAAAAAAATAATGAAAAAGATTAGGAGGCTGAAATCATTCTATTTTGACTTTCTATTTAAGTTTCAGACTGCAGCTAGTGACAAATCTATTCCCTATTATGAAATGAAGTAATTACTACTTACACTTCCTCCCAAGCACCAGTTTTGGTTATTTGTATTACTATTACATTGTTAAGACTTCTGTTCCATAACCATCATTTTCAGTGTTGTGTAGTTTTAATTCAGTATGAAAACCAAGTAAATACTCACCATAAATGCTTTTACCTAGCTTCTTCATTCCTGAGTTTTGAATTTTGACTCATCATTTTGTCGTCAAAGAGTTTTCTAGAAAGTTTTCTAGAAAGTACAGTCCCCAATTCATACACATTTGAAAATGTCTAACTGTTGCTTTTTTACTGAAGGACAACTCGGCTGGCAATACAATTCTTGGATTATCCTTCTTATACTTAAGACTTCATAGATGTTACTCCACTGTCTTCTGGCACTCAAGATGCTCTAATAAAGCCAGAGGCAGCCTGCCTTTTTCTCCTTTTATGTAATTTGCTTGTCCAGCCTGAATGGCCGCACGATAGCTTCTTCCATTTATCCACCCAATCAACAATTACTGGGTAGCGTTCTAGTGCTGAGCAATGCTCGAAATGTCTTAGTGTGGATTACTCCATATCAAATTTGGTTGGGCCACAATGTGTCCATTTGAGCTTCAGATTCAAATCTTTATCTCAGAACATTGTCTTTTATTAGGTTTTAATATCTTTCTTGTTCTTTTTGCTCTGATCTCTTCCATTCTCAGTGGGTTGTCGTGAATATCAAATGAGTTAATAGACGTAAACCATTTGGAAGAGCGCCTGGCACTTAGTTCAAAGTAAGACAGCACCAGGAGGGGAGAGGAGAAGGAAGATTCGCTCCTGCAGGAAGACAAGAGTCATGCCTCCCATATCTATCTCAATCTGTCTAACCATTTTTCTGTCTTCTTACCCACTTCTTTTTCTGTGGTTTCCTCTAGCCTGTCCACCATGTCTCATTGCATTTTTAGCTTTAGGTTTTATTCTCATTTTTATCTCTAATGTGACTTTCCTTTCCCTGTTTTTACAATTTTCTTTCATTTCTTTTTTGAGAATGGCAAGCATATTTTTCATCTCTTTAGGCGGGCTTATAATCTCTAATTTGAATTCTTATAACCCAAAGAAGAGCTCTTTTTTCTTTAAGAAAGCAATTACATTATAATTTCTTTGACACTATGGAAAATTGTTTTAACTCTCCTTGGTTTTGGAGGGTAATTCCTTTCGCGATACATTTTCTTCATTTGTCTTTTGTTATGTTCTTTATGTATTGATGCTTGAGTCCCATGTTAACTCTTGTCCTAATGTTATTTATCTTTAAACAGAGTCATTTATTTGTTGAAGAATGAATAGGATCCACAGAGGGAGAGAGCTGGGTTACTCCATAGCTTCAACTTTTGTTTTCTTGAACATCCATTTACCACGTCTGTTGTTTTTCTTGACCTGAAGTGTGCATTCCCTTGGTTTGTGTGTAGCAGGTTGCTGTGACTCACAGAGAAGGCTTGTTACACGATAGGCTCCTTGAGTTCTAATCTAGCACACCCCCTTGCCCTGCCCCCCACACACAGACTAGCTGGCTCACAGGAAATGAGGAGAGCATGTCGCCCTCAGCTCCATTCCCCTCAGTCACTTCAATATCTGGATCTTGAATGGGATCTTTACAGGGGCACCTCCACTTCTCTCGTGGCCTGCCCACATCCTTAGATCTCATTTCTTTAATTAAAGACTATTGGAAACACCTTTCTGAACGAAAACACTCACTTTTGGTGAAATCTGTTTCTTGCTCAAGGTCTGAGGAGGTGTCTGCTCTCAAATTACCCTTTGGTTTCATCCATATTTCATAGAGTCTGGAAGGTTACCTAGACTCCTTTGGTTGCAATATTCCAAGTGACAAAAACCTAAAGGACCACATGCTGTCCCTGTCAAAAAATAGAAATAAATAAAGGAAAGAAGAAAGGGAGAAAGAGAAAAGAAGAAAGGGAGAAAGAGAAAAGAAGAAAGGAAGGAAGGGAGGGAAGAAAGAAGGTAGAAAGAAAAGAAGGAAGGTAGGAAGGTAGGAGGAAGAAAGGAAGGAAGAAGAGAGAGAGAAAGAAAAAGGAAAATATTGGCTCACAAAACAGAGCAGTCTACAATGCAGATGTGGTAGCCTCAGGCATAGCTGGATCTAGGGGTTTACACACCACCCTTGAATTTGGTCACTATCTCCATTCCTTGGCTCTGTTTGTTTATGCATCACTTCCCTCTCAGAGTCACCCTCCAAAAGGCAATGATATGGCCACTGTCATCTCCAAGACCTCATCATCTTTACAGCTTGTGAACTTGGAGAAAGGGCATTTTTCCCAAAGATTTTCGCAAAAGTCCCAGGGAGAAATTCAATTGGCCTGGCTTAGATCATGTGCCCACCTCTGAACCAACTGCTATGGCTGGTAGATTGGAGAATTCTGATTAGCCAGCCCTGGGTCACACAACCACCCCTGGAAAAGGGGGTGGGTAAGACAGGGTCAGCCCTCCTCCAAACACGCATCGAGCAGGATTTATTATACAACGCAAGACGGCTCGCTCTCCAAAGGCAAGAATGTTATGCAGACAAAAATATCAAGCCCCTACTGCAGTGTAAAGTCTGCTTCATGTTTTGTAGTTTTGGGTTGGAACCATTTGTCTATTTCATTGATGCCATTTATTTCTCTGTTTTTCACTCTTTTTTGGTTTCATTGGGTTTCTGCAGAATGCCTTTGTTTTGCCATCTTTATTTAAGGAAGCCTTCTCTTATTTTTGATTCCAACAATGCTAACGGTGCTTGATAGTTTACAAACAAGGCTTTCAAGCCTTATGAATCATTCCACAACCTACAACGAGGGCTGGGAGGAGTTGGCAGTGAAGGAGTGCAGTTATTTCCATTTTTCAGATTAGAAGACTGAGCCCCTGAAAGTGTTAAGAGACTTGTCAAAGAACATACAGCTAAATCAAGAGGCCGAGAGGGAACCCAACCTAAATCCAGGGATTCTGGCTCCCAGCAAAGCGTTCTTGACTCCACAGCTGGCTGCTCTTGGGCTTTCCTCCTAAAGGTCACATTTCCAAACCACGACAGTTTGACCAATATTCACATAGAATGCCTGAAAAGGTTTTTAGGCAGATATATACAGGGGTTCATCAGATTGAACCGCTGGCTGGCTGGCTGGCTGGCTGGCTGGCTGGCTGGAGATACATACGTGTACATATTTTTATGGAAGCTTTATTATTTTCAATCCATACAGAGAACATGGAATGTTGTTAAGGGGCAGGTCTGCCAAAACTTAAATGAATCCCTAAATGGACAGACAGAGACAGTGGTAATTGGCACTGCTTGAAGATGATAGTTCAATAAGTGCTTGAGAGCGTGTCCTCTTTTGGAAAGTTAAACAGTCCCCAAGATCTTGTTTGTGATGATACCTTGCTTAGCAAATCCTTTTTCCATCACAACCAACCTAAAGTTAAACTGCAGTCCATCCCATGTCTGAGTCATCCATATTCTAAATTAAGGGTGTACCAGTCAATGCTGTTCCACTGAAATACACTGCTCCTTTCTCTCCCAGCCTGAGAAGCACTCAGCATGAAGGCGGCTGCTCCCACACTAGACAAGCAGGCAAGGACCCTGCATGGAGAGCACGGCCTCACTTCTGTCCCCTTTACACCATCTGCTCATGCTCCTTTTCAACCCACTGTCATCTCAGGCCTCCTCCTTTTCCAATTTTGCATTCTCTTCCCTCCCTTCTGCCAGCCCCGCTCACTGACAAGAGTCTCCGTTTTCCACTTTATGGTCTAAAGATGAAAACATGTTAATTGAGGGTAGGGCTTTAGCATCAAAACTGGGAATACTCCACGGCATAGCGAAGATCATTTCTTGGAATTACTCACTTAAATGTTTACAAGAAACAATTACCAAGTGTCCCAGATTGATTCACAAGTGTAATTAATGAAAGAATTACTAATAGTTTCCATTTTCTGGCTTGTTTTAATCCTACTGAATAAATGTTTTTTTTGGCACCACTTCAACAAAATCCTATCCAATGATTAAAGGAGGTAAAGATTCATAAAGCAAAAATGTTATTGGAAGTTAAACTTTCCAGCGTGTATTGCTAACCCAAGTCAGACACAATCATTATATGAGGTAAGAGCCATCCTAACAAAGCACAAAAAAACAATTAGCGCTGCCGCCAACGCCTCATAATTTTGGACGGTCAGGAAGAAGCGCTTCCAGTCCCTAATTGATTTCTCCGTTGCTGTTTGTGGGATAAAACATGTAACTGAAGATGCCTTTGCTGTCCCAGACTGAGGAAGACATAATGAACTCTGGCTTGCCAGATTATTCTGCAACATCTGAAGACTTGCAAAAAAAATAAAAAATAAATAAGATAAAATAAAACAGCTCTTGTCTGGTTTTTCCTAGTCAACTTTAATTACTGTAAGGATGGGTGCAGCAAGATAAATGTTTCCTTTTCACTTCAGTGCTGAAAGAAAACACAAGTTCCCCTGCTGTCTTTCGTGTGTAAACTCTGAGGTCGCAGCCTATTCTTATTCACCAACTGGAAAAGATTTGTCGCAGTGGCCAGTTTGATATTTTCTGCTCAATACCCAAAGTCCCAATTTGAAGTCCTTTTCTTCCACTTAAGGAGACATTTCATTTTTCCTTTAATTTAAAAAATGTTCAGAACGCAAAGCAACATTACAAGGACCACTAGGTTGCCTAATGTAAATCCCGCGTGTGCGGAACTCTTCAGGCTGTGTCAGCAGACGGGGTCAGTTCAGCTAAACTAACCAGCTGCCAAGCAGCCAGTTCAGGGAAAAGTTTTAGGCACGTTACACGCATACAAACCAAAGTCAGACCCGAAATCTAAAGTGAGGGCAAGAAGCACTTGGTCTTAAAATGGTCCATGGAATTTAATCTTGTTAAGCAAATTCGAACTGGGCAGTTGTCCATAATGACTCAACGGAAAGTCGTAGAAAAATATCTTTAACTGAGTGACCCTGTCCAGTCCAAGACCTTCTGCCTATCTTAGCATCAGTACTGGCTGGGACTGGAAAATGGAGTCTGCTCTCCCCACGCTAACCCCCACTTGGGCCCTCAATTATCAAGGCTTCTTTAGGAAAACTCCAGGGTAAGAATTCACGTGGTTCATACAGTGAACATTTCTCCACCAATCTTTAATATGGTAGAAAAATTGCTTCTCAGTTTTCTAGGGGAAGCCCTAGAAAGCCCTGTCTAGGAAGATGGTGTGAAATAAAGTAATTCCCAATCACCCATTTCATGAGGGACCGGTAGGGGGAGATCACAGCAGGAATCCGCAGGGCTGTCCTGTTTTAACTATTAGTTTGCAAAATAAATATTTTAATCCAAATTTCTACTGGAGAATAAAATGAGTGTGTCCTCTCTTTTGAGGAGTTAACAGTGAACTAATCCAAGCGGAGGTGACGAGGGATTCTGGCCCAGGCAAGAATCCCAAGTAACACACAAACAGAATGATCAGTCCTCACTCAAGGGCTGCCTGGAACAGTCCGACTAAAGCAAAGACTTTATTCTGGCAGTCCTGTCAAAGCAGCATTTTGGCAGATATGAATAAATGTTTCCTGAGGATTAAATAGGAAAAGGGGAAACCAACTCCGTTGAGCCATGAGAAGAAATCCTTCCTACCCATGTACCACTAACTCAAAATGTATTTACAGAAAAGGGAAAATGCAAACCAATCATCTGCATAAGATAGAGAACAAACTGCTAAACGACACAGTTATCCTGGACAGAAAATCAAATATAAAGAATACTGACCCTCCACTTCTGAGAGGAGATGGCAAGGGTGTTACCCCTATGAACATTTCTTGCTCCTTGATTTCACCAAAGCCTCCATCATAAGTTAGCTGAAGTGGGTGGCTCTTCAAGTGGCCAGTGGCATTTGATTCTGTTAAATAAATCCCATTTCTTTTCACCACAGAATTCCCCATTAGAACTGTTTCTTTGGATTCCACTGTCTTCTTTGCTGTAATAACCAAAAAAAAAAAAAAAAGTTTTGTCAAAGCATTTCTTTTTAGGAATCACTCTCTTTCAATATTTTTTTAATCTAAGAATTTATACAATTTGAAAATTATATATTACTTACAACCAAGCCTGGAATTGTATGGCCAAAACCTCCCTAAACATATACGAGACCTCACCATTATTTTAGGATCAGCATCATCAATTCAGCAGGTAAAAACGAACAGGATCTTATCTCCAGGAGCTTAGAGTCCACCAGAAAGCCAACACTTGGACTGAGGTTTATGAACTGCCTAAGTCCACACAAATAGTTCTGTGTCCTCTAACGATAACTCCTCTACCTAAATTTGATCCTGTTAGTAATTTTTCATTCAAAAAATATCTCTCGACTGCTTCCTTAATGTCAGGCACTGTCTCAGGCTCTTGGGATGCATCAGTGACAAAGCAAAGATCCCTGACCTCGCAGGGGTGACATCCTAAGAGGTGTAAACAGACAGTGAGCAATACACCATAACAAATAAGGTATATGATGTAAGATAATACGTGTTATGGAAAAAAGCAAAGTAGAAAAGGGGATTGGGAATGGCTGTAGGCAGCAATTTTGAACACGGCGGGCATAGTAGGCAGACCCTTAATGGAGGTGAAGTATGTGGCCGTTGGATGACGAGGGAACATACTCCCAGCAGAGGGAACAGCAGGTGTGGAGGCCTAAGGCTGGAGTGTGCCTGGTGTGTTCCAGGAACAGCAGGAGTGCAGTGTGTGAGGGGGAGAGGAGTACGAGAGATGATCAGGGGGACAGAGGTGGGATAGTGGAGGCCTACAGACCACTACTAGAGCTGGAAAGAGGAGGGCACTGCAACAGCTACAAGGCTTTCTAAAGAGGAATAAGAGAGAGTTGCAAAAAGATGCCCAGTCTGAAGCATCTACTGTGTTTATGACTGACGATTCTTAGACTTCTAATACAACACTGTTTCTTTATCAGCAAATTGACATTAGGAATAGCTTATCCACAATGCTACTGCTATACTCTAGTCTGTAATAAAATATTTTGTCAAAGAGGAAGGGTAGATGAGCTTCACATAGAAAAATACTGTTTTGAAGACTTTTCCAAAATGACTCAAGCTTTTCTTCACTTCAACCAAAAAACCAATAAAAACCAACAATAACAAAACCACCTCGTCTATCCCTCTGACCAAGCTCCCTACTTGCAAAACGCTGAATTTTAAAGCTGAAAGAAGCCTTAGAGATTGGCTAGTCTAACCTTCAGTTTTCAGATGACAACACTGAGAAGCCAAAAGGTCTAAAGTCACAGAGCAAGTTTGGGGAGAGGCAGGACTATATGGGTGGGAAGAGCACAGGCCTTGCATTCCATCAGACTTGGGGTCAAGCACAGGCTCCCAATGCACCAGCTGCACGATGTGGGCAGGTCATTCAACTTTTCTCTCACCTTCCTCAGTGGTCCCCACCTCTTTAGCCTGTGGTGAGAATTAAATGATATGGCCTAGTGAAGTGAATTATTTGGTGCTAGCACACTCAAAACCTAGAAGTTATTGTCATTATTATTAACGTGACCCAAGAATCCTGACTTCTGGTCCAGGGCTCTCTCCACAGCACCAAGCTACCTTAAATAACTTTCCTACTGAATTACAAAGCACATACTTTGTTTTAGATTTCAAAGCATTTTTAGCCTATCTCTATATTCCAGCATTCATTTCTTTCATTCATTCATCCATAAATGTTTATGAAGCACCCACTGCTATGTGCCAGGGGCTGTGCAAGGTGCTGGCGATCGAGAGGTGAACAAGTCCCAGCCATCACGGAGCTTCTGTTCTAGAGGGAAACACGCTCAGACTCGTGGGGGGAGGAGCTGCATCCCGCCATCTTCACAATCCACCAGAGCAAGCTCGTCGATTATCACTAGAGCGAAGAGCTGCTCTGGGGCTCACGCCAACTCCTGATGGAGGCCCACCACTAAACTGAGCGTGTGTAATGATGCTCTGTGTCTCCCTGGCAAGTATCTGCAGCACACTGTACTAATTTTGTAATGGATCATGGGTAAACTTCAAAAGGATCCTGCAACCAGCAGCATTACCCTGCAGGAGCAGCTCCATTTCACAGAAATTTCTTTGGCACCTACTATATACTAGCACCTGTTTTAGGTTCAGTAGGGAAACCTCTTTTCCTACTGACATGGCTCAGTCTAGAAGGGAGACAGAGAGGTAGACGGGCAGAGACAAACGCAGTATAGCATGGTCCGAGCCATGTAGGCAGGAGTAGAGATGGCGGGGGAGTCCCGAGGGGTTGGGAGTTAGGGAAAGATTCACCGAGGAGGTGGAGACTGAGAAGAATTCTGAAGGCTTAATGGAGTTCTGAGAAAAAGGAACAGAAGTCTGCAGTCAGAGCCAGCTTCATGGGTGTATGAGCTGCACAGTTAGGCAGGGCCCCAAGCTTAGAAGGGCTCTGCACTTGGTTTAACAGGCTGCTGTTGCCATCTTGAAATTCTGAATTTTTTTTTAACGAAGAGCCCCACATTTTCATTTTGCATTGGGCCCAGCAAATTATATAGTGGGTCTTGTATGAGGCTTGAAAGAGTAGGATGGGTGTGAGTAACTGCAAGGAGTTCCATGTTGCTGGTGCACAGACTTGTTGTGGGGGGAAGACGGGGTAGGCAAAGGAGACTCGAGAGAAGGGCCTGGAATGTCAGGCTGGGGCCAGATCACAACAGAGTTGAGCATTCTGAGGAGTAGGGACTTCATCCCCTAGACCAGGGGTCAGCAAACTACAGCCCCACCAAACCTGGCCTGCCTCCTGTTTTTGTACAGCCTGCAAGCTGAGAATGGTTTTCATATTTTCAAATGGTTGGAAAATAATCAAAAGAAGAACAACACTTTGTAACGCGAAAATTATATGAACGTTGAATTTCAGTGGCCATGAATCGGTCTATGGTTGCTTTTCTGAGACCACAGTGGAGTTGAGCGGCAGAGTTGAGTAGGTTGAATGGAGACTGCATGGCCCACAAGTTGTAAAATATTTACTATCTGGCCCTAGAGAAAAAGTCTGCCAACTTCCGTGCTAGGTCAGTGTTTCCCAAACTGTGTTCCCCAAAAGACAGACTCTGCAGTCAAGTAGATGAGTGAAATACTGAGGTGAATCAAAACTAAACAGGTGCCTTCACCAGATGGCTTTACCAACCCTTTAATACGCTCGTGTGTGCTGTGACTCTCCAAGAGGGAGAGGAGGTAGGCAGACTTTTCTGAGCACTGAACCCTTTTTCCAAGGAAAGGCTATTAATGTTTGCCAAAAGTGTTCCCTGGAACCCAATTTGGCAACACTCCCTCAGGCCCAGGGGCCCCTCTGATGGGTTTTCAGCAAGAAGATGATGCAATCTGATTTTTATTTGCTTCCTGACCTTTTGTACCTTATGGCACACACAGAAAGTGAACATTTTTCATGGTTCACTGGGGTGACAGGATAAGGCTGCTGCTCACATGCAGGTCTGGTTGGGAGCTTGGCTTCCCCAGGCTCTGCCGGCTGATCCAAGGGCTGAGGATTGGACTCACCCCTGGGTTGACCCACCTGCAGCCCCCTAGTGAGCTGAGGGCAGAGCAAGACAGGACAGCTGGAAGATCAGGGACAACAGGTGAGAAAGGGTATGTGGCAGTGGTGGGAACAGACAATGCAGACCCAGGAGATATGAAGGAAGCCCGTGGAGGGCTCTGTGACAGCGAGGATAACAGGGATGGGCGAGAAGGTGGAGACTGCGTCTGTCCAGCTGGAACAACAGGGGAGGTGTTTGCAACACGTCACCTCCAGCCAAAAACCCTATTTGAACACACAGCAATTAAACTGCTGGCCTTAAGAGATGGCTACACACATCTCTGCCCCTTTCATTTTCTTAAATCAGTAATTCCAAACCTGCCGCCACACGCCAGCCCTGCCTGTGGCGGTGTCAGCTACAAATGACTTCACACCAGAGGCGGGGACGCACCCTCTGTCTCCATGCACAGCTGCCTTGACAGCCTTGGTTCCCAACAAAGGACACCTTTTCCAAACAATAGAGACTCTGAAACGAAGCCCAGGGAGCTCCTGGACAAAGACAAGCATTCCGAGGCCGGAGTGCTAAAGTATATATTTTTTAATCGGGCGATGTGAGCTTTTAAAATGACAATGGCTTTTCACGGCCATTATTTCCTGAGTGCGGACACAGACCTCAGGGAGGATGAGGATGGTGACATGGGGCAACTGCAAACAGGGAGGATTAAAGAACTGTGACAAAGACATGCTGCCTAGCCACCTGGAGGCGTGAAGACGGCCTGAGTGCTGGGAAATGACAGCCACAGATGGCACCTCCCAGAGCACAGCTGAGGTGTGCGTGGCTGCTCAGACCAGGGCCAGGTGGCTCAGGAGGGAAGGAGCTAAGCCATGAGGGGAGCACGGCAGGCGAAACACCTGTCTCTTCGGTCACTCTCACATACATGGGAACAGCTCAGCAAGCAGCAGGGGTTTCAAACGTGAGGCACCAAGAGGCAAAAGCATTAAACACAGATACAGCATTCGGGCTCAGACGGAAAAACATCTACTAAACAACAGTGTGGTGACCCTCACACCAGCTCTGACATCCCTGCTGATAGGAAGCGACGCTGTTCCTGTCTGACCTCATCCCCGACCTTGGGCTGGACCCCAGCCCCTCTCATCCTGGCAAGGACTTTGCTTCTGCAGTTACCAGTCCTCTCTGATGTTACTGGTCTGACCGTCAGCCCATGCTGGAGCGTGTCAAAAGTTCCCCAGGTGATTCTAATGCACAGCTCAGTTGAGCACCGCTGTTTGAAAGAAAACCTAAGTCGGATGACGTCTCTCCCCTGCTTAAACCCTGTCCTGGCTTTTCACTGCAAGCAGAATCAAGTCCTGGGCATCTGCCCGGGCCTGGCCCTAAATGGCCCTGTGGCCTCAGCTCCCTCCACGGTCCCCAGGGTTAACCACCTTCCAGCCATTCTGGCCTGTGGGTCCTCCACCACCCGAGCTTGCTCCCATCTGTGGCCTGGGTGTCCCTTCAGTGTGGCTGCTTTGTCCATAGATTTCTACATGGCTGCCTTCTTCTCATTGTTCACATGTCAACTCAGATGCCACCTCCTCCAGGACACCTCCAGAGCCACCTGAGTGGACACAAATTCCTCCTGCCATGGTGACTCTCTATCCCACTGTCTTGCTTACCTTCTTCATGGCACTTGTCACAACTTAAATTCTCTTATTTCTTGGTTTTCCTGTTTATTGTCTATCTCCCTTCACAAACTGCTTGAGGACAGGACTCAGTTGGCCTAGAACAGTGCCTGGCACTTGGGAGGGGTTCAATAAATATCTGATTGACTGGTTGTTAGAAAAGAAACAGATTGGGACATGGAGGCAAAGCAGGGTGCCTAATGATATGAGACATCGCAGTGTGACATGCACGCCCTGTACTGCCTCCCTGTCTTTTCCTTTCTCCTTGATTCGACCTCTTCAGCTATGTCAGGGATCACTGGGACCATAAGGACCAGACAGGAAAATGAGTGAAGCAGGCTGGGAGACCTGGGGAACTGAGATCACACCCCGGGCTAACCAGGTGGGTACTACTCAGCCCTAGTCATTCCTCACTTGGGCTACACGGGATGGTGACCAAGTGTTGTCACATCTTCTAATTTTTCACAAGACGTCACCAATCTGGATTTTTCCATGAGATCTTCTACATTAAATGTTGGCGACTAATTAAAAGAAAACGCTTATATGTCAAACAAGTAGGATCCTCAGGAGGCAGCTTGCGACCTCTGGGATCCATCTTCAGGTTATCTCCTCTCTGTGACTGTAAACCCATCCGTCTTCCTCAATCCTCATTGCCTGAAGGAGGGCCCATTCTGTCAGCCCCTGGTAAAGTGGTTTTCCAACTTTTTTGACTACACATAATAATAATAAATTTATAACATGATATAATATAAATATAATATATAATAAATTTATAATATGACCCTGAACACACAAGTACGTGAGCAAAGTAAAGCCTCTGGAAGCAATACTTCCCCGTATTGTCTGCACTGTACCCTGATATTTTCCATTCTCTTCTCTTCTCTTTCATTTTTCTCAAACGCTAGTGAGCCCCACTGAGTCGACCGTCATCCCACTCACGGGACATTTCCTGCAGCTTGAAAAACTCTTAGCATGCCCTGGATGGGGAGGGATTCCAATTGTTGGGGGCATTCCTTAGAATTCAAGGTTTTTAGCCTCTCTATTCCCAGGTGTAGATACCCGCCAGCAATTCCGTGGCAGCAGGAAAAGCCACGTTCCACTTTTGCTTACATTTTCACATGGGGTCAGAAAGGTATTTTCAAAGACCTAAGCTCAGTGGACATTAAAGGAACCTTAAATATGCCTAATGAAATGAACAACTCTTTGAACTCTAATGAAAAACTCATGGATCTCCAATACACGCGAACCCATTCATTAGGAAACACGTATTTCAATATTTCTTTCCTAACAGTTAACGTTTTTTAAAGATTTTATTTTTTTTCCTTTTTTCTCCCCAAAGCCCCCCAGTTCATAGTTGCATATTCTTAGTTCTGGGTCCTTCTAGTTGTGATAACGTTTTTTTAAAAACTGTGATATTTAGGTATGCTTTATAAACACCCAGAAAAAAATATATATATAAACAAGGGTTCTTAACCAGCTTTTGCACAATACTAAGTCTTAATGTAAAATCATATAGGGCGAGAAAAAATCATAGAAAACCACACATAGCTTTTGTGTGCAAACTCAAGAAACATGCCTGCCCCAGGTTTGAAAGGATGTTACACGGCCTTACGCTCAGCGGGAGGATGGGCTCTGTCTGGCAGGAGAGTCCCCTGGGAGGCGGCCCTGAACAAACGCGCCCGGGCTCGGCTTATTCTGCGAATCTTCGCAGGGTCCACCGGAGGTGTAGGAAAGGAAGGGCAGGGATCCTCCTCTGTGGCAGGAGATGTCGGAGCTTTTGGTTTCTGGAAAGAGATTTTTTAACTGATTAGCGTGAGTTTCCGTGTCTCAAATAAGACCCACCACTCTGGAGCTGGCCCTGACACTTCTGGGAGAGAATAGGGCTTCACGCAGGCTGCATCTTGGCTCCTTGATTGAGGCCTTGATTGGGCCATATGTCTCATTGGCCCATCTAATGTGTTATATATAACACTTTTAAATTGTTTTTGTCGGTTCTACTGTATTAAACACTCTGCTGTCTTGCTTAGTGTTTTTTTTTGTTTTTTATTTTTGGTGACGAAAACTGGCCCTGAGCTAACATCTGTTGCCAATCTTCCTCTTTTTGCTTGAGGAAGATTGTCACTGAGCTAACATCTGTGCCAATGTTCCTCTATTTTGTATGTGGGACACCACTACAGCATGGCTTGATGAGCAGTACGTAGGTCTGCACCTGGGATCCACACCTGGGATCTGCACCTGCGAGCCCTGGGCCACCCAAGTGGAGCGTGTGAACTTAACAACTACACCATCAGCCAGCCCCTTGCTTAGTGCTTTTGAAAGAAATAGTTTAACCATGCTGGCAAACAGATATTATCTGTATCAGAGTAAAATTAGGTTGGGTGTATTCAACATACTCTGGGAATTTTTATGTTCAATTCTGCTCAGAAAACATTTACTGAGCACCTATATGCCAAGAACTATGTGGAATAGAAATATTACCTTTACATATTTTGGACTCCACAAAAGTATGTTTTTAATAATATAATTTTTCTTCTAATAATTCAGATTAAAAAGTCACAAAATATAAGTGCAAGAAGTTGTCTTGGACTTATGATATAAAACATTTTATTTTTTACATCTCATGAAGTTTACGCTGCTACCCGTTAGAAAAGGAACATTGCTGACAAAATTCCAATCCCTTAAAGACTTTTAAAAACACCTGCACCAAGCACTGTGCTACCCAGAGCTCCCTTTGGTCTAACCTCCAGATGGCAGTGGCCTCCCACTCGGGCCAGAACGTCCCAGGGGCCTCAGCTCTCACTTTATTTATTTTTTTTTAAAGATTGGCACCTGAGCTAACATCTGTTGCCATTCCTTTTTTTTCCTTTTTCTTCTTCTTCTCCCCAAATCCCCCCAGTACATAGTTGTATATTCTAGTTGTGAGTGCCTCTAGTTGTGGCATGTGGGACGCCACCTCAGCATCGCTTGACAAGCAGTGCCATGTCGATGCCCACGATCCGAACTGGCGAAACCCTGGGCCGCCGACGCGGAGCCCGTGAACTTAACCACTCGGCCATGGGGCCGGCCCCTCAGCTCCCACTTTTAGTGTTGCCTCATGGTGCCATCCTTCCTCTCTACAACTTGAGCACAATTTTTTGTCTGTGAAAGAGCAATCTTACGGCAGCAAGTGCTTTTAGCTCTCTAACCAAAAATAATTGAGTTAAAGCTCCTAAAGTCACTTCTGTAATATGTGAAATGAATGACTCTCAATCCAATAAGTTAATTAACAGAAATCTTAGAAGTCTAGTGCTTAATTCAAGTCAGATAATTTGGAAGAATAGAGGAGGTCATCCATCATATATGACACACAATTTCAAACACTCATTTTCTCATATATACTAACAGAACATAGACATCTATATCAGAGTTCTCCTCCCAAGAAGCTGCTTATCTCAGTAATGATGACATTCTTCAAAATATTTTCTATGTCCTCTTGTTCATTTGCATCTGGAATTGGTGCATAAACCGGACCAAAAAATTTGTTTTATGACTTTAGAAACACATTTTTCTAAACACAGTTAGAAAAATGGGTAAATCAAAGACTCAGCACAATATAGAGGAGAAATAAATGACTTCGGGATCAAACCGATCTGGAGTGGAATCCGCTTACCAGTTCTGTGAACTTGGACAAGCCATTTACGTCTCCGAACTGGCCCAGCTAGCAGATGGAGACGGTAGGCCCCCTCATGCAGGGACACTGATGCCCATACAAGTCCTGTCATGGGGACTCAAGAAATGCTAGCTCCCTTCCCTGCTCACTCTTTATTTACCAGATTTGATTCTAAGTTATTATTAGGTCTTCTCAAAAGCCAAGGCCCTAGCCTCTGACACAACCTTGCTGGAACCAAGATGCTGAATTCGGACGGGTCTGTTCTGAAGGAGACAGCATTCATTTCTCTGTATAAATTATGCTCTATTTGTTTAATAAATAGTCACTTTACCTTTTAGTCTCCTCAATTTGTTGCAAACTGGTCATCAGAATGTGACTTAGGCCATAAAGCAGAGAGTTAAAAGAAAAGCTAAGAGCACATATAATACAGGAAAATAAGTGTTTTAGATATAATTATGAAAAATGAAATACATAAAGATAATGAGTATTGAATAGATAGGAGGTTTTCTTATCTCAAAATATCTGTACTCTGCAGGTACCTTGAATCTGAAACAAAGATCGAAAAGTCTGCCAAATAATAACAATGCTGATGAGATAAATGGTTTCTTTTGCAGAGGCCTTAACTGCTATAAATGTTTCTGGTACTAAATAAAACATCCGACAAAAAGGGAAAATACGGTATTGCAAAGCTAATTTTTACCCCAAAGAGAGAAACTGAATTATCTCTGAATGGCAAGATAAAGCCCTTGATAAAAGGCACTATTTTCCTAGTGCAAAATTAGTAATTGTTTGTGTAATGAAAAATTAGTTCCATTTTACTACTGACCTTTACTAAATTATTTATCCCACTTAAATACATACTTCATTACATAAAATATAAAGTGATACGTGTAAAGCATCTTTATTACGTCAAGGGAAAACTACTAAGGCCATCAACTTTTACCATGCCAGGTGCTACGAAACGTTCCTCAACTTTGTGGAGCAAAATGGCTTTTACGAAGCAAACTAGTAAAATTTTTTTCTCATAAAATTCGCTTCATTTTAGCATTCAGGGAATGTGGCAAGTTTCCATCTTGACTCGAGAACCTTACCTCCCTCACAGTTTGTGTCACGACACTGACCAGTGACATGAGCCTAATCAAGGACCCTGGGAAAGTCAGATTTTAAGATTTGTTCTGGTTGATAAAACTACGAGAGTCCATTGAAGAGGGAAAGACTATTTTTCATAGAACAACCCAATTAAAGACAAACTGCCCAGAACATTTCCGGGATCTGGCCGGCCTCGACTCTCATCCCAGCACCAGGGGCTTTGACCAATTTCTGACATGGCGCCTCTGGGTCACCAGATGGGAAGGCGGGGTCTCCCTCCTTCTACATGACGACTGGACAAGGGAGTACGTGACATCCCACCTCAGAAAGTTGCTATGATTTAATTTGTAAAACAACAGAACACACACACACACACCATACACCACACACTAAAAGACCTCTTGGAAGTCAGAAAGCAAATATTAAAAATTCCCCCAAACACATAACCTTTGGATGTGGCAACTGTAAGTGCATTTCTATTACTGTGATTTTCTCCACAGGCTCTCTGGCTCCTCGGTCACTCTCAGCGTAGGACTCGCTGCTGTAATGTTACCATTCGCTTCAGAAATAGTGCAAGAGGAAACAGTGCTTTGACATTCTCACTCTTCTTTTTCTTACCCTGGATCTCCCCCACCCCCAAGGTATATATGGGCTTCTAAGTCCCTTTCTTTTTAAAATATATTAAGTTTTCTATTACTTGTCAATATTTAGAGCTTTGTTCCTACAAAATATAAAAAACAGCTCAAACTAATCTATGCTGGGAGGTGGTCCTAATGTCCTGGGGAGGTGGTGTCTGGGGTGCCGGGAACAACCTAGTTTTTCTCTTTTGAACACTGGTTATGAGCGTGTTGAGTGTAAATTTATTAAGCTGCACTCTTATGATCTGTGTCTTTTCTGTATGTCAACAAAAAATTTAATTAAAATACTTGGAGCTTAAACAACCAGGCTTTGTAAGGTTAGGAAACACAGGGAGAATTCTGTTTTGACAATGATAGTGATGAAAGACAAAACTTCCTATTTATTCACATGGCCACATCTCTTTTCCTACTTTATACAATCTGAAGTATGAGAGCAGCTGTTCCTGCGTGTATAAATCTGAACATCAGCGAGCCAGAGGATGGAGTGAAAATAGAAATCACCACCGCCCAACAGCCGCACGAGTCAGAGCTCTCACGGGAAGGTGAGAAGCCACTAAGAAAGAAGAGAGATGTTCCTGGGCATATCGATATAGCAGGTAGATATGAATGTTAACGGAAGACCGCAAACCACAGTGCTTTCCCCCCGGTTTTACAAGATTCCAGGTGCTAACAAGAACCGTGGTGAGCCAGTCAGGCCAGCCAGCCAAGGCCTGAGTGGTAAAGACCAGGAGCATCAGTTTTCTATCTTGCTCTGAGACCCAGGGCTCTCTCGAGTGTAGGCAGCCCACTGCCTGCTGGAGAGTGTAGGGGAGCAGAGGCCAGACGTGGGGGGAGAAATAGAGAGAAGGGTAAACGACAAGTGAAAGAGTAAAGCAGATTGGTTCAATGTGGGAGTTGGAACGGGCTGCTCTCTGGGGCCTTCTTCCCTAACTGAGTGCTGGTTGAGAAATTTTTTGGGTTTTTTTGACTCCTCACCCCTGACAACCACCAACCTGTTCTCTGTATCTATGAGTTCAGTTTTATTTCTTCAGATTTCACACGTAAGTGAGATCATACAGCATTTGTATGTACCTGACATTTCACAAGCATAATGCCCTCGAGGTTCATGCATGTTGTCACAAATGGCAGGATTTCCTTCTTTTTAACGGCTGAATAATATTCCATTGCCTATAGAAACACCATATTTTCTTTATCCATTCCTCTGTTGATGGACACATACATTGTTTCTATGTCTTGGCTATTGTGAATAATGCTGCAGTGAACATGGGGGAGCATATATCTCTTCCAGTTAGTGTTTTCATTTCCTTTGGATAAATACCCAGAAGTGGAATTGTTGGAAAAGGAATTATTAAAAGGCAAACTAGCTGGAGAAAGTGTGCAAGATCCAAAAAGTGCTAAAATTCAATTGGTTAGGTCTTCACAAATCCTTTCAACAAGGGTGTCCCGTAACTATCAGATACCCCAGCCCCACCCTCAGCCATCTCCTCTGTCCACTCCGTCTCCCTTCACTCTTATTTCCCCTTATCTCTTCCCTTTGTCAGTTTAGTGGTTACCAGAGTCAAAGGGCTCTTTGTGAAGTGGAAAGGAGGAAGGAAGGTGGAAGGGCAGGCAGTGTGAGGCCACTTTCAGAATTTTTTGACTGGGAGCTCCAAATTTTAATTACTGTTTAAAATGGAATATACTTAAGATCCTTACATAATCCACTAACAAAAAAATTTCAAACTAAAGGAGTTATTTTATTTAACATGTGGATATCTTAGCCTACTTTTACTTTGCACATAGCACCCAACCATCTACACTAAAGACATTTAATTGCAATGACCCTAAACAGAGGCAACTGCCAACATTATCTTTGCCTAACACCTAATCCTGTAGTCCAAGAATTCCACCAGTTTGATAAGGACCAGGGATATTTTAGAAATAGAGTTTTTAGAAAAGAGTAGGCCCAAATTGAGTGAGTCTCAAAAGACTACAGCAGTATTAAAAATGATTCATAGGAGTCAAATGACAGAATCATAGAATAGAGAGCCATTCTACAACAAGGTAGACCCATTGGGCTGCCAAACAAGGGGCTCTCTTGCTGTAGCTGGCTCAAAACCCAAGTGGTTTCCAAGGTTGTAGGTGCAAGAAGCCATGTGTCAACCACAGCTGACAAAGTAGTCACTGCTTATTGGTTTTTGCATACTATTTTGGAATCTTATTTTTGTCATCTGTAACATAAGAACAAGTATAATTTTCCTTGGAGAGGCATTTTGTTGAGTACTTTAAGAATATAAGTTACATTTTGAGACGATTGGGGTCATTTGGACATGGACTACACATGAAATGATACCACCGAGTAATGCTAATTTTCTGAGCTATAATGAGAGTATTGTTATATAGGAGACTGTCTTTTTCATTTGAGATGCACACTTAAACTTTTATGGATGAAGTCTTATAAGGTCTGTGACTTACTTTCAAATAGCTCATCAAAAACATACACACACACACAAACATGCACACACATATACAGTAATAAAAACTGAGAAGTAGCTTGACTGCAAGCCCAATTCCCTGAAAGTCTAAGGAACTGGCATCACTAGGTACTTGTGGTAGCAGGGAAATAAGGGAAGAGGTGCCTAAAATGAGGATTGGCTGAAAGTCTGTGTAACTCCTTCCCTTCCAGCTCCACGAGGTCAGACTGCTGAACCCAGGAACAGATGGGAAGTTGTTCTCTACAGGGGGTAAAACAGAGGGTCTCTGAATCAGGCTAACCAGGCACAGTGGAGGGTGAGGGCATGTATTGTAGACATAGATATTAACTGAATATTTACATATTGAATGCTAGGCTTTCCTACCTCCTTCCTGTACCTGGCTTCTGGTAGTTAGCAACCAGCCTTTATGCTCCAGGCAAGAGCTTGGAATATACTCCCATAGAGAATTGACTACCTTACAAGGAAAGCCCCAAAGATAGTGCCATTGGGGCTTTCACAAACAGAACAGCTCAGCCAGACCTGCTAAATGTAGATGTGGGTAGGTATCACCTATGGGTTGACCAACCCATTCCACATGCTTCCACTCTCAAATAGGAACAGCCAAACAAGCAGCATGAGCTATCAGAGGAGAGCCTCTGATATGAAAAGCAGAGTCCAAAACAAACATAAAAATGTGACAGAGACACAGAGGGAAGACCATGTAAAGACACAGGGAGAAGATGGTCATCTACAAGCCAAGGAGAAAGGCCTCAGAAGAAACCAACCTTGCTGACACCTTGATCTTGGATGTATCTTCAGAACTGTGAGAAAATAAATTTCTGTTGTTTAAGCTACACACACACATACACAAGCAACAGAGATTTTAAAGGGAGGAGAAAACAATTAAAAAGCAAAACTATCATTCATATACGCAGATAAGATGCTACAACCGTGAAACAAGAACAGAATACTACATCTAAAAAAAGATAATTTAGAGGGGGGAAAGCTTTTGAAAACTAAAAATATGATAGCGGAAATAAAAAGAACTCAATGAAGGATTAGAAAGTCTCTTCCAAAAAAAAGATGGGAAATAGAAAAAGAGAAAATAAGAAAATAGAAGTGCCAATCCAGGGGATCCTACACCTGAATAGTAAATTCCAGAAGGAGCAAACAGAACAAAAAAGAGGGTGAGACACATCAAAATAATTCAAGGACATTTCCCAGAGCCAAAGGGCATGAGATTCCACATTGAAAATGCCCAGGTGATGGATGAAAGTGGACTAAGACAAAGGCACATTATCATGAAATTTCAGAACACTGGGAACAAAGAGAAAAATCCTACAAACTTCCAGAGAGAAAAACAGCACTCAAGGTCTCAAATAATTTATTTCCCATATACCCCTTCTCAAGAAGCTGTTGGAGGGAATACTCCACAAAAACAAGAGTAAATCAAGAAATAGAAGGACTGGGGCCAGCCCCACGGCGTAGTGATTGGGTCTGGTGTGCTCTGCTTCAGCAGCCCCGGTTCACAGGTTCAGATCCTGGGCATGAACTTACACTACTCATCAA
This sequence comes from Equus przewalskii, assembly GCF_037783145.1. NCBI lineage: Eukaryota > Metazoa > Chordata > Mammalia > Perissodactyla > Equidae > Equus > Equus przewalskii. The sequence goes on along the minus strand of NC_091839.1, from coordinate 58,273,193 downwards.
GCCATGCTGTGGCAGCGACCCACATACAAAATAGAGGACGACTAGCACAGATGTTAGCTCAGGGATAATCTTCCTCAAGCAAAAAAAAAAAAAAAAAGAAATTGAAGGACTTAGCCAGCCCTGATGGCCTAGTGGTTAAAGTTTGGTGCTCTTACCACTTTGGCAGCCCGGGTTCAGTTCCCAGATGCGGAACCACACTTCTCGTCTGTCAGTAGCCATGCTGTGGTGGCTCACATAGAAGAATGAGAAGGACTTACAATCAGAATATACAACTATGTACTGGGGCTTTGGGGAGGAAAAAAAAAGGAAGATTCACAACAGGTGTTAGCTCAGGGTAAATCTTTCCCAGCCAAAAAAAAAAGAGAGAAGGGCTTAGAATACAGGAAACAGGAAAGCTGGCACAAGAGGAAGAAGTGAGCTATAGGCCAGATGCCTAGGACGAGTGATCCAAGAGAGAGTGTGGAAAGTTCTCCAAAGAGATGAATCAATAGAATACCTCATGTGCCTGAATATATGAAGGCGATTTAGACCACTGGGGAAGAGTTTGGGATTTAAATAGTAATAATACAAAACTAAAAAAGCAAGACAATTATTAACACCAGGGAAAACAAAAAGTTGTACAGGGAAGGAGAAGTAATCAGCATTAGTCATCACTAGTTCAAGGCTCAGCTGGAAATAGGGTTTATATGATCATAGACGGAGAAAAAGGATCTGACCAAAATCGTAATGTATCTATATTAGGAGCAGCAGTGGGGACAGAAAGGGTGAATGCCTTGTGAGGAAGCGTAGAGATAAGAGTTAAATCCTCATCTTTCTTAGTGGGAAGTCATTAGACAATTCCTCAAACTCATAAGTCAGAGAGTAGCGAAACGCTGTGTTTTTAGAAATTTGAATGTAAATGCCAAAAGGATGTGCCAAGAGAGTTTAAAATGAGAGCCCCTAGGGAGGGGAGAATGAAAAATAAGGTGACAGGAGACTGCTGGCGGTTTTTTTGTAACAAATCTTTGACTCTTTATGTACAGGTATATAAATTTATTTGTATATATAACTACTAAAAGTAATATGTGCAGGGCCGGCCCGGTGGCGCAGCAGCTAAGTTCGCACGTTCCGCTTCGGTGGCCCAGGGTTTGTCCGTTCGGATCCCAGGTGCGGACATGGCACTGCTTGGCACGCCATGGTGTGTCAGGCGTCCCACATATAAAGTAGAGGAAAATGATCACAGATGTTGGCTCAGGGCCAGTCTTCCTCAGCAAAAAGAGGAGGATTGGCAGCAGATGTTAGCTCAGGGCTAATCTTCCTCAAAAAAATAAAATTTAAAAAAATATATGTGCATAACTCTTTTTAAAAGAACAAAAAAAATTATTGTGAAACATTCTGTTTGCCAATTCACTAACTATTTCTAAAATTCTTCTTTATTATCAAACTACAGGTAAATAATAATGTGTTTCATTTGATACCAACCATTATATTTGAAAAAGTATAAAAGAATTTGCTTTTGTATTAAATTATTAGTACATTAGGTCCATGCGATCATTTTCAGCACATATACATGCTGATTCCAAGCATTTTTGGCCAGTTCCATGTCACAGCACTCGTGGAAACGTAAAGTACTCACAAGCTCTAGTGGACTGAGACGTGCGCCAGAGAAGGGTCTGGAATCAGATGACTCAAAACTGGCCGCGTGGAGGCTAGCACAGGAGATGGGACAGAAACATTAGTTTGTGAAGAATCATTTCTTTTATTTCTAGTATATGTTAGTTTACTCTAGCCCCAAAACAAGGAAAAGCATTCAATGCAAACGTCTTGAGAAAGAAGCAATTTTAAAAAATCATAGTACTTAAAACATTTTATTAATATCTTTTCATTGCTTTTAGTAGGATTAAAAAATATTGAATAATGAAAAGAAGAAATGTACACAGTGATCTCTTTAAAGCTTTGCTCATATTGCTTTATAAAGTTGATATGACAACCACCATTAACCATTTCGAACCAAAGCAACTTCTTGGGCCCAAGAAGTTGGAATTATCTTTAGCAATCTTGAACAGATACAAGAGGTCAAACTTAATCGCAGAAGTCAAACTTAAAAAAAGCCACTATCCGTACCTAGAATTAAGGGAAAATGTCATCTGGAAGAGAAATGTCACCTACCTGAAGCAGGAAGGAGGCCTACCTTCTGGTGTCCTCGAAGACGCAGGTCCAAATAGTTTTCTTTGGTCTTCCCGTGGTGTGAATGGCCTTTGGGCCCTAACTGTTCTCAAGGCATTTCGAGCTTCACTTATGATTTCTGCACTGGTCTTCTGCTTGGACACTGAAGGTCGATAGAACGGCTCCAGCTTTTCTAACTTTTTATCATTTGGAGACAGCATCTTCCCTTTTAAAGTAAAATGTTCTTCAGGTAGACACCACACCCTACAAACATACAGTACAAAATATCAACTGTTTTCATCCAGTAGTTTAGAAAGGAATGCTTAAACCCATCCATATGTGCTTAAACTCTTCCTCTACTCTCAACCTGAAAAAAGTCACAAACAATTTTTAATTAAAAATCTACCAGGCAGTTACAGTTGGAAGATCAGAATGGGAGAAGAGCTTTCAAAAATATAGGTTGATGTGCACAGTTATGCCTACGGGAATCCATGCGATTGAGGAAAATGTGCAGGAAAGAGATCCAGAATGAAAGCGAAACCTGGAGGGAAAGAGGATAAATGACAAAAGAGCACAGACTAGAAAGAGAAAATCATCTCATATTCACCAATCTATTAAAAAAACACTGAAGTGGTTCTGTTCAGATGTTCACTAATGTTTCCTTTTCGTTTCCACTGCCCCCCACACAAAATGCTAGTATAAGGTTAAATTTAGACAGATGGGGCCTATTTCCAAACTATATTTTCTTTTACAAACGTAGTTTGTAAACTCAGAGAAAGGTTCAGCCTCACATTTACCCACGATAATATTTGAATGAATTAATTTAAATCACCTTCAATTTGAGATAGTATCCTAGATGAATAGATACCAAATATTAGTATCAAATTATCCTTTCCCAGGCTGCCTCCCTCAGTTAAAGAGTTGAAGTCATGCACAAGGGCCAAGAGAATGCCGATCCTTCTTAAACTTTTTTTTTTAAGTATGCTTTTTTGGGGGCGGGGGGTGGTGAGGAAGCTTGGCCCTGAGTTTACATCTGTTGCCAATCTTCCCCTCTTTCTTCTTCCCTCCCCATAGCCCCAGTACATAGCTGTATATGCCAGTTGTAAATCCTTCCAGTTCTTCTATGTGGGATGGTGTCACAGCATGGCTTGACGAGTGGTGTGTAGGTCCACACCCAGGATCCGAACTGGCGACCTCCGGGCCACCACCTAAGCAGAGTGTGCAAACTTAACCACTACGCCACCGGGCTAGCCCCTGCAGATCCTTCTTAAACACTGGCGTGTTCCATGGGGGCCTAGTTAACTTGGCAAGACACCTCTGACGGCTCTAAACTTTACAATAGTTGAGATTTTAAAAACTTAATTCTAATTAGTATATGATATTAGGTGTTCATAATAGAAACCCTCTCATCCCTGAAAATGTTGTATCTCTAGGGAGAGAGATACGGAAATTATTCATATATTTCAGCTGCTCGATTTTAGAATAACTTCGGAGAAAAAGAAAAAAATTTTTGTGACATATGCCCAAGGAAACTAACAGACTGTATTTCCATAAGCAGAATCAACAGGTGATTCCTTAGACAAATAAAGAGGATTCGCTATACTGTGAGTCTAGACATCAAGTTGTTACATAACATCAGATAACAGGACATGTCTTTAGTTCCATCCAGGGCCCACCTAAGAGTTTTTGAGGAAAAGGAAAAGGGTATGATGAAAACTACAAAGAATATGCCATTCCTCTCACAGGGAGAGGCCATGTGTTTAGGTAAAACAGTAAAAAATTACTAGATAAGCAATCCTATTCTGGGAATTTTTGATATAGGAGTTTGAATTTAAGCAAGGTCTCCAGAATCATGTACATTAAAACAACCAACAAAAACTGGCCAGGGCTAGTACATTTAACTTCTAATATAGGATATGAGATGATTGGCTCTTTATTAAAAATATTCAGTGCTAATTATTACAAATATGGATAAAGTATTTTATACATATACATTATTTCTGGATGCATAATAATATAAATCCAGTCCCACAACATCTAACTTAAGTGTTCATGACAGGTTGGTCGGTTTGCTTGTTTTTAAAAGGCCCATTGCAGTAAGAAATTATGTCACTTAGTGAGAATTTTCAGTACAATGAACAAAAATTTCCTCCAGAGCCCAAATCAGGTGTGCGACTCCTTCAGCTCCACATGGCACTAATGAGTCTAGCAATGTCCAAACGTGATCTGGCAAACCTAATAAGGACTAGAGAAAGTGCTTTGGATGAGTAAGAATGGATCATCATTCCTGACTAAGGCTCTCCCTGGCTGTATTTTAGTTTGCATTGAAAACTATACTCTTTCATAGAGTAACAAAGCAGAAACATTTCTTTAGATCAAATTCTAAGAATTCTGTAAATTATTTGAGTAGACAGGAATTTAGATTGATCAGATACTGGTGGAAACAATGTTCATACTGGGCTTAAAAATATTTTCATTTGTAAATTATTTATTTATTTTTTTGGTGAGGAGGATTGGCCCTGAGCTAACATCTGTTGCCAATCTTCCTCTTTTTGCTTGAGGAAGATTGTTGCTGAGCTAAGATCTGTATGTCTGTAAATTCATACCACAAATTCTAACATGATTTTCTCTCTCCGTTTTGCTCTCTCTTCCCCTCGAATCTCACTTTAACAGTTATACTGAGAGAAATTATTTCAATGATGTAAGATCTGCACAATCTATTATTATTAATATTAATACATTATTAACTAAATCAAACATGGAAATGTTCAATAATACAAGTGAACTGAGTTTGAAGTGGGTTTTTGGTGGGGGGTGGAAGGATTTTTTTGCTTTGTATTTGTTAAATTACAAATTCTTAATACAGATGGTTTTTGCCAACTTAAAACACACTCACTCCCACAACTAGAAGGACCTGCAACTAAGATATACAACTATGTACCAGGGGGGATTTGGGGAGATAAAGCAGAAAAAAAAAAAACACTCAGAATTTGAAAGTTTGCCTATGTATGGTAAACTATACCTGAACTATAATATGATAGTTTCACAGAAATTTTAACTTTACAAAAATTCTCCTGACAACTGGAATGAATCTCTTCAGCCAGCAGTGACTGACTGTCTTCTCCGTGCACAGCCCTCTGCTTGGATCTCTGGGAACACAGACAGGAATAAACCCTGTCTTCACTCAAGACCCAGAAGGACCACTAATACTGGTTAAACACTTACTTTAGTACCAAGCGCTGTGCTAAGTGAGTACTCTCAAGTACATCATCTCAGTTAATCCCCACAACACTTTTGTGAGGTAGATAGAGTCTTAAGGAATAGCAAAAAACAAAACAAAAAACTATGACATACGCCAAGAGATCATATTCAAACTATTACCCACCAGATGGGGTGGTGGGAGGAAGGCACTCAGAGGACTGGGGGCTGCAGCTACTTACACACCAATACAGAGACCTGCCAGTATTTTCACAACCAGAACAGCCTTCTTGGTGTGTCCCAGCTGAGTATCAGCCCTGCTTGCACCCAAATGATTTTAATACAAGGCAGAAACTGATGGGGGCAATAAATACAGCAAACTATCATGTGATTACAAAAGAGGAAGAGATTTCTGATTGGGAGAAGGTGTCAGGTAGACTTCCTGGAGGAGGTGATGCTTCAGCTGGGTTCTGGAAAATGTGCTCAATTTGAGCAAGTGGCAATGGCTGACATTGGGGCTGGCGTGGAGAAGGAACTTCCAGCAAGGTCAAAGAGAGAGCCAAGGCAGAGCGTCAAGAACATAGAGGGTATGGCTGGACATGAAGATCTGGAAATGAAGACTAGAGCTGGACCAGAGAGAGCACTGAATGGTAGGTCAAGAAATTAAATAAAAGCTAATGAGCAAATAAAGAGATTTTGAGGCATGACGTGATCTGGCAGGGATGGGCAGGATGGAAAGGAGGGAAAGGTCAGAAGCCACGAAATCAGGCAGTTCTTATAAAATCGCCCAGCTAACCATTTTGTTGGGCATGCTTTGTCCACCCTCCCAGCCTCAGTTAGGTGTCCCTTCCTGGTACTGCACAAGGCCCCCAGTTCTCTGTCACTACACCCTCCCAGCGTGTTAGAATTGCCTGTGTACCTACTGTTGCCCCATCGGACTCTGAGCCCCAGTGCTTGAAGTGAGGCACGGCCAAAGGTCAACACTTCCATAACCGGACTCCATTTTCTAATACAGACCTGACCTAGGAAATATCCAGACCAAGGCTGCATGGCTTCTCAAATTGGAGACATTTGTTACAGAGGAATAGGAAAGCATATTGGACTTTATTCAAATGGCATTTGACTCTTGATGCCATGTGGTAGTATGAGATCAAATTTAGCCCCGTTGCCCTTCTTGCCTTTGCTTCACGTTGCCTGGCATGGAGTAAGACTTGATAAAAGTGGTGTTGATCAGCGGATGAAGTACTGAAAGTCTGAGATATAGGAGTGAAGGTGAAATAGAGGTAAGAAGAGAAATGAGAATGAGCATCACGCACCAAGAACGCAAGAACCAACAAGATTTGGCATCTGAGAGGACAGGAAGGGGCCAGAGGTGACAAGGGGTATGCAAACTTGGGGGGGGGGGGACGACAAGAGGGCAAGGGGATCTTTTAAAAGAAAACAGGAAGAGAAGTGGCCTTCAAAGGGAAAGGAGAAAGCGCTGAGTTCTGTCTTGCATCATTGTCCTGAGTTTATGACGTCCACAGGACTCTTAGAAGATGAACACTACTGGCAGTAGGAAATTTGAAACTGGAGACCTTCTTAAACAAAATATTTCTTATTGGTTAGGAGAAAGTTTCAAGTCATCATTTAGGTTTTACTTAAAGACCTGTCTTTATCTTTGCTGCAGCAGAGCCTTCCTGATCAATGCAACCCTGCACTATCAGGATGTTTGCAAGAGGGGAAAGACTGGCCATCGTCATACTCTTTTCCCTGCAAATCAAATACTCAAGACCCTTACTACGATTTTGAATTACTTTTGTGTCAATATGAACATCCAAAGAGGCAGTGGTTAAGTGCTTAGATGCTGGAGTAAGGGTTCAAATCCTTTGACAATTCGCAGCCATGTAACCTTGGGAAAGTTTTCTAACATCTCTACGCCTCAGTTTCCTCATCTGTAAAATGTGTGTAGTAAAAGTAATTGCCTCATAGAATTGCTTTGAGAATTAAATGACATAATTCATGTAATGGCTTTAGCATGGTGCCTGGCCCTTAAAAAAAGGTTAAGCGCTGTTCAAGCGCCATTTGATAAAAAGATACAACAAAACTTTCTCCCATGAATAAAAACTGCATTAGCAAACTGCAAAAGAAAGGGAATGACATTTGCTCAGTGTTTTCAGACATTTTATAAGCTTTAAAATTTAATTTTATTGTATTTTATTGAATATCAGCTATGCCAAATCAACAACTAATTAGAGTTTTATAGATTCACATAATAGGATACAAATAGACAGTGCTACTTGCTTTCCTACCAAATTAAAGTAATTCTAAATCAGGGTGAAATGGAAGACCTGCTGTAATACTCGTGGGAACGAATGATAGAAGGCATTATAGGTACATACAATATATTTTAATGCATATTGTTACACATACACTTATTCATCTATTGAGGTTCTATCTGTTGCCTAGAAGAGCCCAGGTACCATGTGTGACCTTGGCCAGGTCACTGTTTGCCTAGAAATCCCCTTAGTTTACCACTCTTCATTCAACAAATATTACTGGGCTTCTATTAAGCACCACGCAATTGTCTAAATGCTCAGTGTATAGAAATAAGGACAGCCATGGCCCCACCCCGAGAGCATGCACAGGGCACTCTCATCGCCTCTCTCCCCCATCCGTAGACAGAGAGGCGGACGACAGCAGGAGGGGTCCCTGGTGAACCGGAGGGACGCCTCACCTCTCGCGCGGAGAGCGGCTCCCCCACTCCCGACAACGCCCCCTCCTCCAAGGTCCAGGCCTGGGCAGAGCGCAGCAGCATCATCACCCTGACCGCCCGCCTGCCCGCCCGCTCCGCCCGGCAGGCCAGCGTCTCCATGGTAACCGTACACAAACTACCTACCCGGGCAGCCCGGGACGCCAGCCTGCAGAGCCAGGTCGCAGCTAGGTGGGCGGAGCAGGACAGGGAATGGGTTGGGAGTGGGCGCAGGGAAGGGGGCTTCCGGCCAGACCCAAAGCACCTGTGATTAGCGCTGGAGACAGGGAGCGCGGAGCCTCAGCTCATCCTCCAGCCTTCCCGAGGCAGCCGCAGGAGCGATGGAGCAGGCGGGGCGGGGCGGGGCGGGCAAGGAAGTCTCCCGGCGCCGCTCGGCCACTGGGCCTGCGCGGATCTCCCACGCATGCGTAGAAATGCTGGGACCTGGGCGCCGGCAGGCGGGGCAGTGGGAGGAGCCTGGGCGAGGGCTGGAGGACCCGAGTGCGAACCGGTGATGCGAGAGGCAGGGCGAGGTGTCAACATGGAAGAGCCGGGGTGGGAAGACATCTACTTTTATATTAACAATTTAGCGAACCACATCTGTTGAGCCTCTGTGAGACCTCAGCGACTCTATTGAATAATAAGCTGGACAGCAGTTTAGTGCTTAGAGGTAAGAGTCAGGATTTGCTGGTTCAAGTTGCGGCTCTGTATCATCTGGAGCTAATTGCTTAACCTGTCAGTTTCCTCAGCTGTAAATTGGTCGGAAATAGTACCTAGCGAGGTCTTGTGAAGATTGAATGAGAAAGTAGATTTAAAATGCGATGGACGTGACAATCAACAAATGTTAAACTGTTGCTATTATGAAGCCCGTGCATTTGTGCGGCACTTTAGAGTTTCCAAAGGGTATTTCACTGTATATTATCTTTTTGAGTGTCCCTGCCACTTTGAGGTAGCGGCCTGGCGTCCCCATCGACAGGAGACAAAATAGGAGCCCCACGTCTAGTGAGTGACCGCGGTTGATTCAAGTGAGGCCTCCTATGAGCCACCATTTTTTGTTCTTACTGCGTCATCACGGTTGATTGGCAAAAAGGACCCCGTTTATATGTTTCTGCTTTAAATTCTGTTCTCTCCTATTAGGCCGTTCAGCAACACTTTACAGTGTTAAACACAAGTGAGACCATAATCACTCTTCATTCAGGTTTCCACCACGTTTTATAAATATGGAGATTTTTCAGCTGAAGTGTTGTTGCCAACATTGAAAAATGCCACAGCCCTTGGTGCTAAGTATCTTGTAAAGAATAATTAAATTGAAAATATTTTTGAGCACATACTATGTGTAAGGCATCATGCTAGGTGGGAAAGAGTACTAACCTGAACTAAAGGAATGTAAGTATTCTTCAAGTACCCAACAGGATTTCGCACATAACAGACAATGAATACTTATTAGCTGATGGGATAATGTTAGGGTCTGAAACAAAAGTATTTGTGTTCTTCAGGGTTGAAATCTTTTCCAGTGACAATATGAATTGTCATATCATCAAGTCTCTTTTATGGCCACTGGACTCCATTGTGCAAAGGGATCTTTGCCCATTTAATATAAAACCAAGACTAGTATTTTGAATTCACAACTTGTGAGATGTGATCAAAATGCAACTTTATTTTTGTCTCTCACTGCCATTTTAAAATATAGTCAGTGTTGGTTCTCTTCCCCAACCCCTGGATGGTTGGGTAGGGTCCTTATATTTTCTGCTTATTTTTAGATAACTGATACTCCTATAGTAACTAAGTCTCAACCACAGCTTCATTCCAAAATTATAACATTGGGCACAAGATATAAACAAATGCATCAAACTTCACCTGAAAGTAAGGGTCTGTCCCCCTCTCCCGTGTCAGACTTAAGGTCTGTAGTTGACTTTCCCAGCAGGGATGCGTGTGGCCTAGGCTCACCGCTCCCCCACTCGCTAGAGGCTATTTAAGACCCTACCTGGTGGAGGTGGGCAGGAGTGGGGAGAGGAGACACCAGGAGTCGGAGCGCTTCTTCTTGGAGTTGATTGGCTTTGAGCGTGCTGGGCCTGGCCTAGGCTTAAAGCAGTTCATGGGGGTTGTTCCTGGGTCCTTCAGAGATTCTGGAAATGGAGCCCTGTCTCCCAGGGACTCTTTGGGGGCATGCAGCACTGTTCCACTGAGAGCTTGCAATTTCTTCCCTGCCCCTAGAAATCCAGCATTCACTCCAGCCCCTTTAGATGGGTCCCAAGATGACCCCACCTCTAGTCCAAGGGAAACCCCACACATCTCTTGCTCCAGTGACTCTGAGAGTGCAGGCCCATCCCGGTGCAGCCCCCTCCATGCTGTCACAGATGCAGCTTTAGCTTTCCTGGGTCAAGCCCACTGGACCCCCTACCTGCAGTGTCTGGCTGGCCCCCCTGCGAAGCCCCTCTCTCTCACTGGCTTTGAGACCAAGGAGGTGGCACCATCACACTCCTCTCCAAAGAAATTTCCTCACGCATCCTCCCCCTCTGCTCTCTCACTCCTTGTTTTTAGCCTAAGCCTGACCCCTAGGTCCAGGGAGTCTGTATGTTTCTTTGTAACTTTCCCTATGGAGACTGCCTCAACTTCACTTTGAAATGGATGATTATACAGTTGCCATCTCAGTTGAAACTTCAGTTTAAAAACCTCTTGTATAGCTGATTACTATGGTCTTACACCCTAGGATCTTGGTCTAAAATAGACCTCATAAGGACACGACTGGAACCTGAAGCTAGTCAGCTCAGTTGGCCAGGAAACGTCTGCCAGGCAAGTTAGAACAATTGAAAAGAATGACAAGGGCAGAATTATAGGAAGCTATTATTTAAGGCAATAAAGCTGCCCAGCTTACCTCACTGAAGGATGCTCTGTGGGAAAATACAGAGACTAACACAGTAATGGCCTAATACACTGACCTGGCTGTTCCCCATGTTGCCTAATGGCTATTTAACAGAATTTGACATAGTTAAGCTTTGTAAGTGGAATTATTTTAGAAACAAAATTGTTGACATTTCTTATACCTTAATGAGATTACAGAGAAAAGCAAAGTATTAATTGTAAGTATCTGACGTTTATAAGCACTTTATAGTTTTGAAATTGCTTTCATTTGGAGCATTTCATTTTTATTGGTTTGGAGTTTACAAGAAGCTGGAGAGGTGGTTAGTTCAGGGATTATTATCCCAATTTGAAAATGGAGATAGCTGAGGTTCAGAGAGGGTAAATGATCTGCTCACATCACACAGCTAATAGAGTGACCCAAAAGCTGATGTTCTTGATGTCCAAGTCCCGTGTGCCATCTGACATTGTCCGCGTGTAAATACAATTTTTCAGACTGAGGACTGTCATTCACAGCATTGAGCGGTGCTTCGTAGACTGCTGAGACTGTTAAGATATGCTCTTTATTTTCTCCTCTCACTTAGCTCAGAGTATAGCCCGTGTGGGGCTACAGGGATCAAGAAGAACTTAAGAATCTTTACATTCACTTGAAAATGCCTGCTGAATTTCTGGATCTTGAGTTAAGGTGAGAATTATATAGGTGTTCGATAGGGTAATAATATAATCTTACACACTCAAAGATGCAGAAATACAACAAAATGATAGACTCATAGATACTTTTATCTGCAGACTCTACCCCTGGATTTTACAGTTTATATGACAGCTTACATCACACACACTTCATATTTAATATCTATAGCTTATCTTTATTTCTGTATTAGTATATTCTTGAAAAGATAACAGATTAAATAAATACTTCTTTAATGCTTGCAATTCTCTTCTTTGATTTTTATGACCATAACAGAGATGTGACTCAGAGAGAAAAAAATTGCTTCTCTTGTGGAATAAAAATTACTAATTTAGAATTCTAATATTCACTTCAAGACACTTTCTGCTTTGTCAGTGTGGAATCTCGATGCTTTAATTATATTTACCGCATAATCCCTGTGAGGAGTTCATCAAATTGATGGCCTATGCAATCTTTGCATACAAATTTAAAGACACAAATATATTAAAATGCAAGTTGGTGGAAATTTACAAAGCAAAGGAAAATTAACTAACTTCATCGAACTGAATAGACATAAGACTATGGAGTGGTCCTAAAACTCATCAGCTGAAAAAATTACATGAAAATTCTCTACTTAATGGGGTTCAGCTCTTAACCTATGCACCTTAGGTATTTCTTTGCCTTTAAGCACATTATCCCTTCCACAGCGCCTCTACCACCCCAGGCCATGTTCTCCAAAAGCTGTCCAGCAGCCAAGTTGTTCTTAGGGATGCTAATGAATGAGTGTCCATTTAATTACCAGTTGATTACAAACAGTCTCTTAACTACCTAGGATTTCATTGTGGGGGAGAAGGTTCTAGTTTTCAGGGATTGAGTCAGTAGGAGTCTTAACTATGAATTGCTTCATCTTAACTGCCAAAGTACCTCCTGGATGTTGGAAGAGACCTGCTAAGACAATCAGAAACCAGCTGTTCTTTGTCAGACTCACTTGTGAGATGTTACTAAGTGACTAAGTCTGTATCTTTTGGGAGTTTCTGACTGCAAACAACAGAATACCCCATCAAAAGAAGCTGAAATACAAAAGACATTTGTTATTTCGTTTAACAATACATCTCAAAGCCGCTGTTTCAGGGTTGGTCCTGCAGTGCAGGGATGGCCTTAAGGAGTGTCAGTCATGCCTCCCACAGGGTCACAAGATGGCTGTGGCCGCTCTTAGCTGTGCTTTCTCACACGATAGTGTCAAAGCAGGGAAGAGAGAGAAGGGGCAGGGCCCTCTCTCTATATATCTCTTTACATGGGGAAGGAAAAGATTTCCCAGAAGCCCGCAGCCGTGTTCTCCTTACATCTCATTGGCCAGAACTATGTCACATGCCTGCACACCAGTCCCAGGCAGAGATGAATGGGATTACTATTACTATGATTGATTTAGATCAATTAAGCTTCATCCCCTGAGGTATGGGGGAGGAGCCCATCTTCTCTGAGCATCTTGCCACCACAACCTGAACCAAACTGGAGTTCTGTTCAGCAGGAAGAAGGAGCAATGGCTGTTGGGCAGATGCTGACCACATCTGCCACAGTGGTCTGGGTGAACTAATGAAGAGTGTCTCGGGATGATCAAGAGATTTGGAAGGTTGCTTGTTCTGGCTGGAGTAAGAGAACTGAAAGAGTCATGCCAAGGCAGGGTGCTCTGGTTTGGTGCTACCTCCTGAGGTGAGGCCATGGTCCCTAATCTCACTGCAGCTCAATCCTGCCTGCCATTAGAATCACCTGGAGAGCTTCAAAAACCACCTCTGCCCAGCACCCACCCAGACCTCGATTCCAATGCTGGGGAGGCAGCGTAGGGGACGGGTTCAGTGTTTTAGGAGCTACCGAGGAAGTTGTATGGGCAGCAGCCAGCATGCAGAATCCCAGCCCTGGTGAAGGCCAGAGCCCCCCTGTCTGAGGGCCTCGGCCAAGACCCAGCAGGAAGCGGAGATATAACAAAAATCCTTGGCTTCAGAGCAGAAGGAATAGAGGGGAGCCTAATTCTGCATGACCCAGAGATGAAAATACCCATCTCACCGACTCATGGTCCTGTCGACGAAAATAATCCATAACCAATCTATAAATGAAAATTTGGGTGTTTATTCTGAGCTTAAATCTGAGGATTATAACCCGGGAGAGTCTTTCCACAAAGGAACAGAGCACTCCAAAGAAGTGGGGGTATACAGGGTGGTTATATACCCTCAAAGAGTATGTTTCACATATGATTGAAATGTCCCTTTTACAATAGTCACGAGGCTGCTCTGTCAGCACAGCGATTGATGGAAACAGCAGATAGGTCTGCTGTCTCAGTGAACGCCGCGGGGTGGCAGGTCTGTTGCCTCGAGCTGGGTGATCACAGATGAGCACTGCAATCAGTTCCCAGCCTAAAGAAAGATGCTTAATCTTTAAGGAGATGCCAGTGTTGGGAGGGGGAGGGAGGTTGCACCTTTATCTCAAAATGTCTAAGCAGATATACAATGCATGCTCAATGGCTATGTCAGGCCCTTTTGAAAAAACAAAGTCAGGCCGAATTAGGTTTATACCAAATGGCTTCCTCATATACTCCAATATATCCTATTGCTTGCCATTTTTATTTGTCAGTACTATCCTCGATGTCCTTCCCTCCTGTCACCACGCAATTTCTTGGGCACTTTTTCTGTCTACTCTCCACCTGGCCCCTCTGATCCCACTCCATTCTCCTCTTATTCCAAGTCCACCCCATGCTCAAGAACCAAAGTGACTGTCGACAGCAGAGCTGGATGTGCCTGGATGTCACAAGCTCTTAATGTCTGCCCACCGACCACCGAGTTACATCCCAGATCCTTCGCCATCTGTACCACAGTCAGTACTTCTGCCTTATTATAGTTTCTAGGATTTATTTGGGGGGTGTAATAGGCCCTGTGCTAAGTGCCTTGCTGATCGTAAGTCAGTTGATCTTCCAACCCTGAAGTATTACTATTGTCCTCGTTTTACACGCAAGGAAACTGAGGTTTAGTTTCTTCACTTGCCCAGGTCACACAGGTGGTAAAAGTGGTGCATCCAGGATTCAAGCCCACAGTGTGTCCCTGGAGGCCAAACTCCTGCACACACCATGTGCTCAGCCAGACCGGACAGCTGCCATTCCCTGCAGTGCAGTTCACCCCCACCTACAGGCCTGGGCTTGGGAGGGTCCCCCCCTTACAAAGCCAGGGCTCTGAGCGAGGGCATTTACTCAACACCGGGCACTTGTCTGGAAGGATTGCAAGGAGGAACTTACCTTGAAGCAGTCCACAGGAGAGAGAAAGAACATGAAATGTATCTGCCCATTCTCTTCTGCCTCCTGCTTCCCCTTGGTCAAGTTCATGGTGGAGCTCGTCGGGACACTTTTGTGGCTTTCTGTACTATGGGCCCTGGCCCAGGAAGAAGAGCAGAAATAGTGTGAATGGGGATGTAGGACTGGGGATGGCCCACAGGATAAAGTCTGAAGGGGCAGTAGACTGAGCCTCCAAGGGGAAGTAAAGGGAGAGGAGAGATTGCTGGTCTGTGAGGTTTGGGAGAGGCTGGAGGACAGACGTCACAGAAGGGCCGAAAGCAGATAAGATGGTTTGAGGGAGGGAAGTGAGAAGTATGCTATGGTAGAAAGAGTCCTGGACTGGAAGGCCTCATTTCAAACGCTGCTTCTGCCACTCTTTAGCTGTGTGCCTGTGGGCTCTTCACTTAATAGCTTTGTTTTCTCATCTGTGAGATGTGGAGGTTGAACTAAATGACCCTCAAGATACAGCCAAGCTCTAGAATTCTGTGGGAGGAGGTTGCTGCCGGAGAGGTGGCTGAGGATTAGAGATTTGGGAGGTGGCTCAGTCGTGAGAGCCAGATAATGAGGTCCAAGGACTGGCCTGACTGGCCACTGCCCTGGGGGAAGTCGGGATGGTTGGAGGCCCAAGGAGGCCAGAGGAGGCACTGGCAGAGAGGGGACAGAGGCAGAGAAGAACCTGACTTTTCAGTAGTTTGTTCCTCAAGATCCCTTTTCTGTGCTAATAACACCTGTGTACAGGTGCCCCCCACAGAACCTGGCAGCCCCAGAGAAGGCTGTGCCCTCCCCCACCAGGGCTTCAGGCTCCAGGAGAGATAGGTCCCAGGTTCTCTTGGGTGATGTTAGCCATGAATTGCCCTGAGAAGGAGCCCCCTAACGAGCCTGGAGACCTGTGGGATTAGAGGGGGTCACCCAGGTCACTTACTTTGCCACTTCTTGGGGCTCTCAAATTGTTTGTTTTTTTAAAAACAATAAACTTACATACTGTTTGAGTTACCAGCCCAAGAATATATTATCTCAGCAGTATGACAAAAAGGAAAATTTAAACAGAGAAAAGACAAGTTTAATTTAACTGCGGGAATTCAGATGATCAAGGAAATGGAGAGGGCAGCTTCAGGCTTCTATAGTCAGACAGAAGGAATCTGAGCAGGTCCCAGATCTAGCTGAAAGTGCCTGGCCTTCTAATTGCAATGTCTTTAAGAGCTAAAGATGTTAAGCGTACATGTTCATTGGGATAACACTAGTTATACAATTCTTTATTATTCAGATAAAAGGTATTACATAAACAGGGCATACTATATTATCTACCAAGAATGCAAAAGTAATAGCCACAAAAAATTTAAAACCTCATGATAATCACTTGTGTACTTATAAAGCACTTTTCTTCATTAGAGCTCAAAACATTTCACATTTCAGAGAACTAAATACACACACATGCACACACATACGTGTGAAACAAGGAAGTCTGCATATGGTTTTGGGCTGTATCAATGTCCATATCCTGGCTGTGATGTTCTACTGTGGTTCTGCAAGATGTCATCTTTGCGGAAACTGGACGAAGGGTACATGGGACCTCTCAGGACCTCTCTATGCTATTTCTTACAACTACACGTGAATCTACAACGATCTCAAAATAAAAAGTTTAAAATAAACCCCTTCACTCTCTCACTTCCTGTTTCATCTCTGCGAGGCTCATAGAGGAAAGGTTGTGATGCAAACACAGAGGAAATATAAATTGGGGAATAAACAGGATGATTATCTCACGACACAGTCTGGATAAAACAACTTCTGTCTGAAACTTGAAAAATAGTGGACTGGCCTTAACTGACCGACAAAAGTGAATTTCAGCACTGAAAGGTCTCAGTGAAATTATTCTTTCTTGGCTTTTTCTAAGGTCACACCCAGAGATTGTCAAAATGAACAGTGTGTCAATCACGGCTCTTTTTATGAAATTTTATTTTATTTTTTAAAATTTCAGCTTTATTGAGGTATAATTGACATATATACGTATTTTTTAATCTTGGTGTCACAGTTCTTATTAGGGTATGAAAAGAAACAGCAACTTTGCAACTTTTAAACCATTTGATTTTGAGAGCTCAAACTCAAATTAAGAGAAGGAATTCTTGGCATAGACAGCAGTGTTCAAAGCAGCTCGTTGTCTATCAGGAGTGGAAACCCCCTGGCTCCCCCAGGCCCCTGCTGCTCTCTGCCCATTGGCTGCAGATGCTCAAGGCCCCCCACCGGTCCTACCTCCTCTGGCCTCTAATTAAGCTGCAGGAGCCAAGCCCCAGCCAACCGTCGCTTACCATGCCACGTGCCACCTCCTATTTCAGCCTAGCACCCACATTAAAGCTCTGCCAGGCTTTGCACTAAGTGGCTTAAGTTCTTAAGAAGCCATGTGATTGCATCTTGTACCAGCTGGTCCTAGAAGAGCCCCAGACAGAGCCACTGTAGTTCATCAGCCAGGACCCATCCTGAGGTCATGAAGGGCTGTGAGGAAGGCTCATCCTGAATGGAACAGCAGCATTTCATATTCCCCAAGCACTCAGGACAGCAGTCCTATGCCGAGATACAGTCCTTGCTCTCAAGAACCTTACCCAGAAGAAAGAAAACCTTACCCTCCCTTTGGGTATCCTCAGTAAGAGAATGGTAGCTGGAACATACCGGTGTTCAATAAATATGTGTTGAATAAATGAGTAAATGAATGTGGGCTTGAGAACATGACATTCAGGGTCAGAGTATCATAATGTGTAACCCTTACAAGCCAGGATGTCTTTCCATTGACAGACACCCCAGCCACCCTAATCTGCCCCACCCCCAGTTTCCTGTGTGTTGTTTCTGGGAGTTCCTATGGCTGTGCCATCTCACTTGTGCTCAGGAGCAAGTCCGCTCATGCTCCTCTACTCTCACCATCTCAAGGGCACCCTGCTGCCCCAGCTGCAGGAGCCCTTCCTTCCAGAAAATGTGGGTCTGCCATCCTCCCCACTGGTGCCAGCCTGGAGCGGGAGCCGTGGGGTGGACTCTGCTGATTCTCTGCGCACCTTGTCTCCGGGCCCTGAGACAGCACTGCTTCCACCCAGAGTCTCACACAGCCATTCACAAACGGAGCTTCTCACCTGCTCCTCCCTCAAGGCAGCTCAAAGCCAGTCCACAGGCCTGGCTAAGGGTCAGATCTGCCTCTATCCATCTCATTTTCTTGTCTCTCCATTCCTTCCTCTCGGTACCAACACACCCCTTCCTTTTCTGTCACCCGGAGCCAAAAGCTCTCCTGCAAATCAGCTCCTGCAAACAGGTACCTGCAGGGGTCACCAGCCTCCCAGATCTAGAGTCGGCAGAGTCCCGGTATGAACCACCCAGGAAGCAGCCCTGGGCCCCCGGCTTGGAGCCTGAGGTCAAGCCTCACATCTTTCCCTCAACCACTTTGTAATGTGGGAGAAATCCTGGGCGTTCCTTGGGTTGCCTCAGTTTCTGTGTCTGGGAAATAAAGCGAGTGTAGCAGTCTATGGGACCATGAGGTACTGAGAGAGGAGAAATTGAAGACAAAAGGCACAGGAAGGAGACGGAGGGGTGGGGAAGTCAGTGGTCAGCCAGGAAAGGAGCATCCCTCTGGGCAGTGAGGGGAAACAGCCCACTTCAGCAGCTAAGGAGGCAGCTTGTGCAACAAGTTCAGCAGCGAAAGATGCCTCTTAGGTGAGGGCCAACTCTTCAGTTCCAGGAGCTTCTGTGGGTTGAAGAGCAGATGTGGCTTTTCTGTGCAGCCGTACAGGATAGCTGACCACACTCTTAGTGCAGATTGTTTTTTTCTTTTGTTGCATGTGTTTTTGGTGTCATATCGAAGAATCCATTGCCAAATCCAAGGTCAGCAAGATTTTCTCTTGGTTTCTTCTAAGAGTTATAGCTTTGGCTCTTACGTTTAGAAACCTTTGCTCCATTTTGAGTTAATTCTTATATATGGTGTAGGTAATGGTCAAACTTCATTCTTTGGCATGTGGCTATCCAGTTGTCCCAGCTGTTGAAGTGGGGGGTAGGGGGGAGAGACTTTTTTGAGGCAATAATGCATGTGTCACTGAAATGTCCTTTGATCCAGGGCCAAGGGAACCTGAGTAGAGTTTTTCAGGAAAAGGGGCAGTAAGATCTTGGGGTGTGAGCTGATCAGAGAGCGACTGCACAGTGGTTACGGTAATGCACTGAGGAAATAAAAACTCCAGCTCCTCCTCAGCCAGAACAGCTTCAGCAGACACCTGAGGTTGGCATGAGGGTGGGGGCAGTGACAGAGGACAGCTGGCTTTTGGGCAGCAGCAAGATAAAACTACACGTGGAGGCAGCAGCAATGGTAACCTGAGGCCACCAGGGGGCGGGAAAGAGAAGGGTACCAAGTGGGAGCACGTTGGTCACCAGGATGCAGGTTTTATCCAGAGGGGCCTCTGCCAGAGGAGGTAAAATACTCAGGGGACATGGGTTTCCACATTGCCATCGGTGGGAACTTGGAGTCGAAAACTATTTATATTACTTTTTTCTTGTCCTTCCCCAAGATGGCATAGCCTGGAAAACCAAGAGTTACGATTAATTTCCCTTTTCAAAATGCAGTTCAAAAAAGAACATTGTGTTTTCCAGGACCCCAGCTTTCTGTGAGAAATTCTATACTAGCATTCAAAATTAAGCCACGTTTGCCAAAATGTAAATTTCGTTCCACGGCTAATTTTTAAAAAGTAACAGCTTATGTTTGTAGCAGAGAAAATAAGCGGAAAAAAGGAGAAGTAATTTATCTGAAAAAATAGCAGTTTTATTTTTGAGAAGTGATGTCACAGAGAACTGATGTAGCTCTATAATGTTAATCTATTTCAAATTTCTCAAGTGTCAAAAATACAGTTTACATTTATGGCCGCAAATTCGGTGAACGTTTTTCATTATGCACTAAGCAGAAAATTTGAAATTAAATGTTCAGCAATGTTCAAACAAATGAAGAAATCCCCTTCCCCGGGCCATCCTTTGACATAACTAGGACAATCCACTATAATAACCCTCTAAAAGGATTAATTCTGCCTAAAACCAGCTCCTGAAAAAAACCACATGGCACTTTCTGAAACATTCTTGATAATGTGCACGTCTTTATTACATTTAGAGTCTATGAGCCTGGTGCTGACTCTGTCTTGGAACATTCTGTGACAATGCCAAATGAGGGAGTCTTCACAATCAGAATCACAGGAAAACCTTAATAATAACTAAAATATACAAAATAAAAGAGCAATAAAGTTCTATTTTGCTCCTATTAAATTAATAAAATATCTAAAACATACTTATTGCTGGCAATAGTATAGTGAAACTGGTCCACACATACATTGCTAATGGCAATGCAAAACAGCAATGCCAGGCAAAGCCATTCAAAATATTTAGGATTCTGTGATTTGCATTATCCAAAAGAAGGACAATGTTTTATGCCTGTTGAAATACAAAATTAAAATAAGAAATTCGTAAGCTGGAAGCCTCCTAAATAACTAGTGGGAGTGGTTGGTGGCTAGGTAAAATGGGTTGAACCCACTTAATAAATATAAAGGCACAGTTGACACACTGAGATTTGCAAATAATACAATGTTAAGAAACACAAACAGTTGTGTCAAGGCGGGGGAGGGGCAGAATTGAAAGTGTAATTGTTCCTTATTAAGAGTTTCATTAATGTTGCCATAATGGTATTTTGTTTAATAAAAATGTTAAATAAATTGCAGGAAGGTTCATTGGCTTTTAAATTATTTGTGAGAGGATACAAAATCAAGCATATACAGCATCCCATGTTTTTAACCTTTTTATGTATGCTTGGCTTGACTTGGCTAGACTGGTCTGTGCTTTCTTCCATACAGTATTAAGTTAGACCTACTCGTTAGGCCAGGGGGGATAATTCTCAGGGTATGAAGCCAGTCGGTGGAAATGCTTCAGGAGAGAGAGAGTAAGAGCAGATTTCCAGAGAGAGGTAACAGTCCTTGAGCCATCCCAAGGAAGAGAAAGGATGCCGGGTTCAGCCGTGGAGCACAACTTCTGGGGCATCGTTCGCAGTTTATTCTCCGTAGGTGCGGTGTACCCCACAGAATATAGCCCCCTGGTGTTTTGCAATATCAAGTCCCTACTGATCCCCTACTGTCGTAGACATGGTTTTGCCTTACCCAACAGCCACTCTTCACTTCCTCCTTGCAGAGTTCCTGGTAATGAACAACAGAACCCACTCAAGCTAGTTTAAGCCAGCAAGAAATTTATTTAGGGACATAGGGAGCTCACAGAATCCCCAGAAGGGCTGGAAAATTAGGCTTGAAGGCTACGTAACCTGGAACAATACTCTAATTATACCACTAAATTGCTCCAGTGGAGACCCTCGGCCATTGCCGCCTCTAATATGGATGCTACACACAGGATGTTACCACTCAGCTGTCTCTGAAAACTGCACTGTCTTTCTGCAACCCTCCTCCACTTTCACTGGAAAAAGGAAATTCCTAGTTCCTTGCTTCACTTGGTTCTGAATTCAAGTCTCATCCAGATGTGTCTGATTGCTGGAGTCCAGGTAGCATCCCTGCACCCAAACATACCGGCCAAGTGGGAAGGTGAGTTCTGCTGCCATCTTGGAAAGGCAGGACTCATAATATGAGAACTTTCTCAAATATGGAGAGCCACAAATATAACAAATATCCACAAAACTTCACCCAGCTTTGTCCAGTTGTCCATTTTACTCTTTGTCGCTGTGAGCTTTTGGGAAGGCTGGCCCCATCCCTCGCTATCTTGATTAAGCCAGTTGTGGAAATCCCATTTTCCTTGATGGTAACTGGCAAAAAAAGCATGTGACCCAATTCTGACCGACGAGGCATGAAGAAACATCTGCGGAGGGACTTCTGAGAAAGGTTTCTTAGCTCTTAAAAAGAGACACAAGGACACAGTAATCCTTTCGGATAGTGGTCTGTGGAGACTTGAAGCCTGGAGCCACTGCAGCCACGCAGTGACTGACACACTTAAAATGGCAGAGCAGAAAGACGAAATTAATCTGGATCCTACACAACATTACTTAGCCACTGATTCAACCAACCCGTCCCATCTCAGGATTACTTGTTATGTGAAATAATACTTTTCTATATTGTTTGAGCCAGTCGAGTTGAGGTTTTTCTTGCAGTGCAAAGCATCCCGATCTACCCACTCTGCATCTAGTGTTGCAAGGATGATCGAGATAAACAGGAACACAAGGCACGGTCATCTTCTTGGGCTGGAGGAGCCTGAGGATGCATCAGCGAAAATGAAGTGGCTGGGTAACATGAGGCCACGTTAGGAAAGTCCCTTCTGGAGAGCTTTCCCTCTCAGAAGTAGACCCAGCACCCATTCCCCCTCCACAACAGCACCCTATCTCCTGTTGTGGAACTTCATTTCCTCCATTGTGTTCAGTAATTGGAGACACTCTGACCTATCACTGAGAAGGCTGAAGGAGTTCCTGGAGGTTCCTTCTGGCAGAAACTTCCTCTCACCCTTCGGAACAGCCAGGGTCGGGCTCAAGACCTAAGCTGAGTCAATCAGACTCTTTCTTTCAAGACTTTACGTCTCCAACCAAGTGACTCAAGGACGGAAAATAGCAGTGGGTGTTCATTCATTCCAGAAATCTCTCACTCCAGCCCTACTACCTGGCAGGGACTGCTGAGTCGCTCCTGCTGCCTGGTTGCCTAAAGCTGCCCTAGAGGAATATCTGTTTTGTTTGTAAAACCACCAAGTTCCCAGGAAACAGAGATTTCAAAACCTCCCCAGTAGCCCAGCCAGAGACATTCCAGTGTGAAAGCTTACACACTTGAAGAAAATCCAAATTAGAACCTTAGGAAAAGTCAGTTCTACAACTCCGCCTCTTTCTCCAAGGATCGTTTCAGTGAATTTAGACTAAAATGTTCTTTATACATGAAATCCATCCTGTTTCTTTTTCTTCTGGCCGCTCACCCCAAAATTAGAGTTTTTAAATTATGAAATAAAAAGGATGATATAAAACAAGGGGTTAAAATTAAACAAACTCACTAAGAAGTTTACAGATGAACCAACTGTTTATGAAACATTTATGTTTATAAATTTCAGGGAATATTGGTGTCCCAGATCTTTGCTTACTGGTAACTTGAGGACAATTGTTTGAAATATTTTTAAAAGTACTTTATTTCCAGGAACTGTAATAATGAGTACCGTGTGACTTCCAGGGACAAGAGAAATAAATATTGAGTATATGGAGAAAATTCACCTCTTCATTTGGAACCTTTTTACTTACACAAATTTTTTTAAATTGTGGTAAAATACACATAACATAAAATTTAACATCCTAACCTTTTTTTTTTTTTTTTTTTGAGGAAGATTAGCCCTGAGCTAACATCTGCCACAAATCCTCCTCTTTTTGCTGAGGAAGACTGGCCCTGAGCTAACATCCATGCCCATCTTCCTCTACTTTAGATGTGGGATGCCTACCACATCATGGCTTGCCAAGCGGTGCCATGTCCGTACCCGGGATCTGAACCAGTGAGCCCCGGGCTGTGGAAGCGGAATGTGCGCACTTAACTGCTGGGCCACCAGGCTGGCCCCACCCTAAGCATTTTTAAGTTTATAGTTCTGTGGAATCTTTTAAAACATTAGACAATTTAATGTTTTAGGTTTATCAAAAATATTCTCATACAATTTGCTAACATGAAGACATGAATTTTTTAATAAAATCAGAATTCTTTAGTCTTTTTTTGAGGAAATGTTAGTTATAAATCTCAACCCAAAGGCCACATTACAGTGATGACTTCTCTTCTATTTTTGAACATTGAAACAAATGAAAATGATCCAAGAAATAAAGAGAAACACATTCGTGATGCAAGCTACTTAATTTCTCCTTTTTTGACTTCTACCTAATTAAACATATTACATAATGTTTAGTGGGTCTTGCTATAGTCAAAAGGAATTACACACCAACCATTATATTTTTAAAACTTTTATTATGGAAAATCTCCAATGCATACAAGTGAAAAGAACAGTATAATAAACCCCCATGTACCCAACCCCCAGCTTCAACAATTATTAATATTCTGCCATTCTTGTTTCATCTGTATCTTTAGTTCTTTTAGGAATTTCTACACATTAAAATACAAAAATCTTACCTGTACAATTTTGACAAATGGATACTCTCATGTAACCTACACTCCATCCCAATATAGAACATTTCTGTCGCTCTAGAAAGTTCCCTCATGTCTTCTCCTAGTTATACCCCATTCTGAAATACCCATTGTTTTGATTTTTTCACTTTTGATTATTTTGGCCCATTCTAGAACTTCACATAAATGGAACCATAGTCTTGAATCTCCCTTCTTTCACTCAACATAATGATTGTGAGGTCCATCCATGTCGTTGAGTAAGTCCTTCTTTATTATTGGTGAGTAGTATTCCATTGTGAGAATACTGGTTCTCACAGTGGAAGAAGTATTGTAAGATGGGTCTTACTATCTCATTGATGGACACTGAGTTGCTTCCAGCAACTTCATTGTGAAATGTCTGCTCAAGTATTTTGCCTTTTTAAATAAATTGGGTTGTTCATTTTTTTATTACGGAGTTTTAGGAGTTCTTTTATATCTTCTGATATAAGACCTTTATCAGATACATGTTTAATGAATATCTTCTAGTCTGTACTTTGTTATTCATTTTATTAATGATGTCTTTTGATGAGCAGAATATTTTAATTTCGATGAAGACTGATTTGTCCATTTCGTTTATGATTATTACTTTTTGTGTCCTGTGTGATCAATTTTTACCAAATCCAAGGATGTAAAGATATTATCCTGTGTTTTCTTGAACATACTTTGTGGTTTTAGCTTTTATGTTTATCTCTATAGTCCATCCAAAATAACTTTTGTGTATTATGTGAGGTCAAGGTTCATTTTTAAAATGTGTGTCCAGTTGTTCCAGCACCATTTTGAAAATACTTTCCTTTCCCCATTAAGTTACTTTGGCCTCTTTGTGAAAAACCAATAGACTGTAATTGTGGGTCTCTACTTCTGGATTCTATTTTGTTTCATTGATTGTTATGACTATCTTTCTGCCAACACCACATTGTCTTTATCACTGTAGCTTTATCATGTATGTCTTTTATAGTAGCTGTATTAGTTTCCTATTGCTGCTATAACAAATAACCACAAACTTCATGGCTTAAGCCACTAATTTATTCTCTTAAAGTTATGGAGGTCAGAAGTCTGAGGTGAGTGTCAAGGGGCTAAATCAAAGCATTGTCAGGGCTGGTTCCTTCTAGAGGCTTCAAAGAAGGATCCATTTCTTGCCTCTTTCAGCTTCTAAAGGCTGCCAGCATTCTTTGGCTCATGGCTATGTCATTCCAGTCTCTGCTTCTGTTACCATATCACCTTCTCTAACTCTAATCCGAGTGTCCCTTTTATGAAGACCCTTGACTTCACCCTGCCAGAGTGATCCAGGATATTCTCCCATCTCAACATCCTTAATTCATCTGCAAAATCTCTTTGGCCAGATAAGGTAGCATATTCACAGCTTCTGGAGATCCTCAGGGGCCCATTTTATTCAACCTACCATAGTAGGTAAATTCTTTGTTAGTATTCAAGAATGTTTTGGCTATTTTAAGTCTTTTGAATTTTCATATACATTTCAGAATCATTTGTCAAGATCTATAACAAAACCATAATGCTGCTGGGATTATGATTGAGATTCATTGGGTCTCTACATTAGTTTGGGGGGAACTGACACCTTAAAAATATTAAATCACCCAATATATGAACATAGTGTAACTTTCCATTTATTTAGTGTGCCTTAATTTCCTCAGCACTGTTTCATAGTTTTCAGTGCAGAGGTTTTGCATTCACGAGGTCTTTTGTTAAATTTATTCCTAAAACATTTTATAATTCATTGCTATTATAAATGAAATCATTTTGGGTTTTTATTTTATCTTACAATTATTTTCTGCTAGTGTATAGAAATACAGATTGTCTTTGTTTATAGATTTTGTATCTTGAGACCTTCATTTATTAGATTACTAAATTCACCTATTAGTTTTAGATTTTTGTTGTTATTATTGCTGATTCCTTGGAATTTTCTATATAAACAATCATGACATCTGCGAGAAGTTTTACGTCTTCTTTTCTAATCCTTATAACAAGGACTGACACTTCCAGTATAATGTTGAATAGAAATGTTGAGAGCAGATATTCCCAAAACTTCTTAGGAAAGTATTTATCTTCACAACAATAGATATGGTATTAATGGATACGGTACGTAGATTTTTCATAGGTACCCTTTATCAGATTGAGGAACTACTATTCCAAGTTTTCAGAGTTTTTTTTTAAGCCATAAATGAGTGTCAAGTTCTCTCAAATCCTTTTTCTGCATCTATTGTGATAATCTATTTGTTATTCTGTTACTATAATGGAATATGTTTATTGAAATTTTAAATGTTAAACCAAACTTGCATTCTTGGGATAAAACTTCCGTTGTTATGATGTATTATTTTGTCTAGAATTTTTGTGCTATTTTCATCAGATATATTGATCTTTAATTTTCTTTTCTGCTAAAGCCTTTGTTGGATTTTGGTATTAGGATTATGCTGGCCTCATAAAAAAATATGTGAAGTATTTCTTTTTCCTCTATTTTCTAAAAGAGTATGTATAAAGTTGGTATTATGACTTTGCTAAATGTTTGATGGAATTCACCAATGAATGGGTTATTTTTTATTCTTTCATTTCTTTAAAGATTTCATTCATTTGTCTTCTAGCCTCTACTGTTTTTTAATAGAAGTAAGATGTAATCTGCATTATTGCTTTCCTGTATGAAATATTCTGTTTTACTCTGGAAGTTTTCAAAACTTCCTTTTAATCTTTGGGTTGCAGGAGTTTTCGTATATCACTAGGTGTCTATTTATCCCAGTCAGAGTTTGCTCAACTTCCTGCATCTGTAGATTTATATTTTTAATTAGACTGGGAAGTTTTTGACCTTTACTTCTTCAGACATTTTTTTCTGCTCCATTTTCTCTCTTTCTTTCTGGGATTCCAAGTATATGTATATTAGACCAATTGAGGTTATCCCATAAGTCTCTGGGACTCTTTATTTTTCTTCAATTTTTTTCTCTCTGTTCTTCAGATTGGACTGCTACTGAATTAGCTTCAAGTTACTGACCCATTTTTCTGCCAACTCTAATCTACTAAGTCTATCGATTGAATTTATTATTTCAATTATTATACTTTTCTGCTTTAGAATTTCCATGTGTTCTATTTGTACAGTTTATTTTCTGCTGAGTTTCCCCATCTGTTCATTTATTGTGTGTATATGTTTCTTTCAGTTCTTGAACATATTTATAATAGCAGCTTTAAAGTTCTCATCTACTGTTGCACCTGCTCAGCATGGGAATTTATTAACATTTTTTTTTTTTCCTTGAGTAGAGGTCACATTTTCCTCTTCTTTCACATCTAGTGGTTTTTAAAAATTTCATACTGGACATTGTAAATGATTCAGGGTAGGGACACTGGATTCTATGATGTTACTCTAAAGAATGATTTTAGTTTTAGCAGATAGTTAACAGGCTTGGACTCAAACTTCAAGCTCCATCTCCCCTGTGGTGGGCAGTGGCTGAAATTTAGGCTGTTAGATTTGCTTCCAGCTGCTGTGTTTTCATCAGGGCCCTGGAATTTCTTCACAAGTGCATCATCTAATGGTCAGCCTAAAATTTTCTCTGTGTTTTTTTACAGATTTGGTATTCACTGCTTCTTGGTCTCCTTCCCTTCCTAAGTCTTCCCTCCCTACAAACTCTGCCCTCTGACTCCTCAACCCAGTGAGACTGTGGATTTCTGCTGCTTCTAAGCTGCGCACAGATTGGGAAGTTACCTAAAGCAAAAAGCTGCTGCAAAATGTGAATCTCACCAGCGTAGATTCTCATCTAGTTTCTCTCAGCTTTTGCTTATTCTTCAGTGCTTCCTAATGGTCATTTTTATTTAAAAAAAGTCTTTCTGGATATCATAATTATTATTTGGGAAGGCTTGTCTAGCCAAAGTACCTTGTCACTAATGGCTATTATTTTAAAATATGTTCAAAATATTGGAAATTGTTTATTGAGAAGCTCAAAATTACCCAGATGCTCATATCTGGAAGCTAGCTGTACATAGGACAAAGTAAAGTGTAATTTGGGCCTTAATACAAAAAGTGCACAGAATATATATATCTCTACAAGGTGATGTCCCTTGACAATTGCTGCTGACAATTCTGCTCCCATTGGCAAGTGATACAGGTGAAAGCAATCTGCGGCAAGTAGTACGGGCCATAGAACCCTTGAGCAGTGAGCAGAGAGTACCCCTTGGCACAACTTGCCTACCATCAGGCTTGTAGCCTTAATTATGAGACAGCACCAAGAGGAAAGATTTATGTGGAAGTTGGACCGTGGAACGATACATGAGCAGACACTATATACTGTCCAGGAACAGAGCAACTTCAGGCAGAGTAGGAAGAAAAGTGCTATTAAGGACATAGAATTTCAAGCACGAAACCAGTTGTTAACCAGGTTTACACTTGACAAAAGAATGAAGGGGGGAGGTTGAGCGACAGGAAAGGATGAAGAGAAAGTATTCCTATTACTTTCATGTCCAAACTTCCTAAAGTAACTTCCGTCATTATTCTCCTATAAATTAAGTTTGAGACTTAGTGAGGTAACTGGCTTAAGTGACTCCAGCATGTTTCACATACCACTAGGGCAACAGTTGTAAATTTTTAGAAGTTAGGGGTCAAGTTGCTAAATTCTTTTCCTTTGATGGATGACAAAGTGGTCGCTAAAGGCATACAAAAGAAGGAAGGGGTCATTGTTTTTAAATCTCTTAACTCTGCTCTGCACACACTCACAATCTATTCATCAATCAATCCTCTAGTCAGTTAATTAGAGTTTTAAGTGGGTCAAAAAGCCACTCTGAAAAAATAAAATCTATTCCTGGGAGGCTTATATATCAGTCATGCACATCATTGCATTAATTATTTTGCTTATATGGCTTTCCTCCTAATGGCTATCTGAGAGAGAAATGTGTCATCTTTCCTTCCCCCACTTTGGGAAAGGAAGAGAGGGAATTGTGGAACCAGGGCACTTGGCAGAGGACTCTGAGGGGAGCGGACTGGGGCTTTAGGCCTCGGAGAATATCATGGTTTCTGGAGAGCGGAAATACAAAAGATGTCAATTGTCAAGAATATGTTAAATCTGTTTTGCCTCTTTGAATTTTTCTAGGGTCTTTTTGGGGCCAACTCTCACTGCTGAAAATCCTGCGTATGATGCTGCCACGAAGAATGAGTTCTTCTCCTTCTGATCTTTCTCACGAAGCTAACCTCATTGAGTCTGCTTGTGAAAAGAATACAGACACAGCAGCACATACTAAGCTGAGGGCTCCCCTCCATCCTCTGGTTTCAAACACATGTGGCCCACCACGGCAGGCACCAGATGAGCTAACCCTAAATGAAGAAAACTGCTGAGAGGTGAGGTGCAGGATCTGGCACACAGACCCTAAAGAACCAGATTTTGATTTTAAACACACTGAAATTTGTAGTCAGTTTTGTTCCCATCTTCTTTGATCCCCAGGAAACTCAGATCCAAACTCAGAAATTCAAGAATTTCTGACAGACATTTCTGCATAACTAACTTTATCCTTGTCTTTATCGACTATTCCGCCTTTATTTTCCTTTTGCCCTATCTCTGTTTGTTTGTTTTCAGTTTGATATATTGTGTGTATTTGTATGAAGCCAACTCAAATCCTTTTGGGAGTAAGGTGGGGGAAATAAATAAGTAAAGCCTCTTTAGATTGTCTTTTAATAGCTTGAGAAAGCATCATTAGTTGGCAAGAAGGACTAGAGCCATTTGGTATCCTTTGTCAAATGAGTTATGGAGTAAGACATGAGCCTTGCTTTTAAGTAGGAAAACAATTTTTAAATATGCCCATTGGTCTCCCCATCTTGAAATCGAGTCTCCTTTGGCTCTTTTGACTCCTTCCTGTTCAGACTAAACTGCTCTACTAACCTTGTACTATTATTATTATTTGGATTGAATCTCTCTCTCCAAGTTATAAAAGATCAGCTAGTTTCTCTCTAACTTTATGAAAGTTAAAATTAGAGAAAATAAGAAAAATTGTAGAAACATTGTACTCCAGCTTGCCAAAATAATGAAAGCTTTGTTCTGAAAAGTGGTTAAATTAAAAAGTGGGCTTACCTGGTAAGTTGTGGAATTCCTATCGCCATGGCTTACACGATTAGCACAGATGACTTCTATGAATGGTTAAGGTGCAACTCTCTTGATAATGTCCTTGAAAATATTTCTTTTTGTTTTTTAGATTGGCACCTGAGCTAATGACTGTTGCCAATCTTTTTTTTTTCCTCTCCTGCTTTTTCTCCCCCAATTCCCCCAGTACATAGTTGTATATTCTAGTTGTGGGTCCTTCTAGTTGTGGCATGTGGGACGCCGCCTCAGCATGGCCTGATGAGTGGTGCCATGTCTGCGCCCAGGATCCAAACCGGTGAAACCCGGGGCTGCCAAAGTGGAGTGTGCAAACTTAACCACTCAGCCATGGGGCTGGCCCCTGAAAATATTTCTGACCCCACCATCAATCAACATATATTTATCAAGTGTTAACTATGTTCAAGATACTATTCTCAGCACCCAAGGGATTGCAAAGATAAATAACTCCAGTTCTGCCCCTCCAAGAGCCTACAATGTGGGGGTTGTGAGGTGGTAAGTGTGGGAGGTAGACAGAAAGATAAGTAAATACAGTCATGCACTGCATAACAATGTTTCAGTCAACGATGGACCACACATTTGATGGTGGTCCCATAAGATTAGTACCATATACTGTAGGTGTGTAGTAGGCGATACTATCTAGGTTTGTATAAGTACACTCTATGATGTTTGCACAACGACGGAATCGCCTAATGATGAAATGTCCAACCATTAAGTAATGCATGACTATACATATATTGCAAGACAAAAAGAGAGAGATGACATGAATAGGGCCAAACATTTGCAAATGCAGAAGAGGAGAGTCTGGTTTGGGGGCTGAGATTGGTGCTGGCTTCATGGAAGAAGAAGGTTATTGTTTCCATATGCAGAACAGTGAAAAAGAACCAATGAGTCCCATGGAAGCCCTCCATAGTGACCCTTGAATTCTGGGTAGAAGGGTTTAATCTCAATTTTGCAGTAAGGCAGGGAGCACTGAAGAATTTGCCACTGGAGAATCGTGTGTTTAATCTGACAGCAAAGAAATTTTTATTTAACTTTATTTAGACACCACCTACTTCCAGATTAGGTTTTGTGGTGGCTTATGGCAAAACCATAAAACTATTTCTTCAAAAAGAAGTGGAATGAAAAGTATAGGTCCCAACTTACACTCCTGCAAACTGATAATGAACCAGTCTACTCCTGAGCTATCACGGCCTTGTTTGGAGTCTAAAAGGTACATAAATAACTTGAATCATGGAGAGAAGTAACCAGAAGTCAAACAGCATGTTCCGGAGGGCAGTTCCTCTTAGCCAAGCAACATGACATTTTAACCTGCCTGCTTTCATTTGGGTTGTGTGGGTCCACATCCAGGAAGAGGGCTGACATTTTAACAGTCTTGTTACACAACAAGCTTCCTTTGATTTTACCGAATTTTCCCCCTGACTAGCAGCTCTCTTGACATGACTGAATTCTCTGTCAGGAATGGACCTCAGATTAAATCGCTCCCTCTCTTCCCCAGCCCCTAAAGTTAAGGAAACAATATGTTTCTAATTTCTCTTTGGGCTTCTTATTCTTGAGTCAAATCTTCTGCTCTAGTTATATTATTGAGGTGGCATTTTATGGCCCCAAAATGCCTGCGTGGCTTTCCTATAAAATAACACCTCTATTTAAAAAAGGGTAATTTCAATGACATTTCCTTGGCAGGTATTTTATTCAGAGAGGGAAAAGTAACATTGGGGTAGAAGGGAGGTGGGTATAGGGAATAAGGCCAGGAAGTCTGGCACAGAGACATCATCAATTATGATCTAAAATGCTGTCACTTGTATGATAGAAGTCTTGGGATCAAACATGGGCACAGCAGGACTGACATGAGGAGACGGGAAGCAGGTGGGTCTGTCTTTCAGTAGGGAGTGAACATGAGAGGCGGGCAAAGAGAAGCACGAGTTCCTCCTCTCGTTGGCTCTCTTGGGGTCAGGCTCCTTCCTGCTGGGCCATCCTGGCTGGATGAAGCAGAGGACTGCTGGGTTCTGGCTCCCCACCCCCTGGTTCCCTAAGGGCCAACCAATCACCACAGAGGTCTGAGACAACTCCAGGAGCAGCTACTGACCCAGGGCCATCACCCTGAAGATGCAACATCTCCTCTCCCACCTACTGAGACCCAAAACCCCTTTAAGGAGAGAAAAAGCCTTTCATTCCAGTTAATGATAGAAGGCTTAAGACACAAAAGCCTGGCAGGGGAACATTCTTTTTGAATAAGCTGGTTGCCTTATCCTTCCTGCCAGCCAAAGGCAAGGGACCAGAGCCTCACTAGGGCTGGGCTATGGGGAGAGAGGGCGGAGTGCTTGGAATGTGGAGAGTATGCGAGAGAAGAAGGACCTGGAAGGCGTCATGGTTTTGGGGAGTCACCCTGTTACCTTCAGTGGATCGGAGACAGAACAAGCTGTGCCATGTGGTTGGCCCAAGGAGAGCAGGGCTGGGTCACATGACCCCCTTTTTTGTTACATAAATTCACCCATTTGTTATCTATAGCGATGTTTCAAATGGTGGAACTTCTCTTTCGGTTCCTTTGGTCCTCTGATGGCTGACTTTGCTGAGACGGCAGAAGTGGCGTGGTAGGTCCAGGCCCCTCCAGCTGCTGTTTCACGCAGAATTGCAGTGCCAGAGCCCCACAGCTCATCTCTCCGTTTTGGTTTTGCCACAGAAGGAGCAAGTGTACTTGGTGTGCAGGCCAAGCTCAATTTTCTTCACCATTTTCCTGAGAGAGGCACTGTAACCAGTCCTGTATTTGTCAACGATTCGGATCTTCTCGATCCGTTCAGCCATATCTCTGCAAGCTGCCTCTCAGCCCAGAGAGGAAGCCACTCCCTTTATTCTAAAGTCAACCAATCATCGTACAAAGTGACTGCATCCCAGGAGATTTGGCAATTGAGGTAACGTAAAATTTGCTATTTTAAAAAATGACTTATTGGCCAAATCAGAGAGTGGTATTTTAGTCATTGAAATGTTAACAGACTCAGAAAAAGCAGATATGGGGCACATGCTCAGTTCGGGGTGCTGCATGGGGGTGTGTAGGGTCAAGAGGAGAATTCTTAGGGAGCAATCCTACCACGCCCTGCTTCTCTAGCAAAGGATACTTCTTTCCTCTCCAACTGGCTTCCCTGCCTCGAAAAGGAGCTGCTTGCTTTACAGAAAATCTCACGGACTATCGCCACATCCCTGTGAGATGTGTGTTGTTCTCCCGGTTAGGCAGTGGTCGAGGCCCTGGCCTGAAGCCACACCACTGCTAAGTACAAAGCTGAGGATGAAGCCAGGCCTGTGAGACTATTGAATCCACACTCTTGACCACAGTGCATACCCCCAGGACCTCCCCTGTCCCCCGAGAGCCTGAGGAGGCAGCACGGCCGTCTCCAGGGGTAGTCTATCCCTCACACTCCATCCCCAATATGTTTAGGGCACAGGCAGAAAGAGGGTCTAGCTTGCATCTTGAGTATCCTTTGGTTCCCATGAGCCAGGAGATTTGCAAGGGCCCTAATGTGGCTAGGGGTCCAGTGATGCTGCAACCAAGGCTATGGGGGGCGGCCTGGCCAGAGCCCAGAGGGAGAGGGTGGCAGGGACTCAGAGGTGTCTGTGATGATGCAGAGAGGCAAGGGGAGCCCAGATCCACAGGGAGGGGCAGCAGGCTGAGAAATAGGCTGAGAAAGAACACATGAGGAGTTCATAGGCTGCTGAGACCAGTAGAACATCAAACCAACCCAACCACAGCTTGGGGATCGTGTAGAGTGTTCACATACACAGACCAGCATGAGGCCAGGGGCCCCTTCTCAGTCCCCAACTGCCGTGATGTCCTGTAAAGCTTCTCCTGTTGCCCCATCCACTAGAAACCTAAGAGAGGAGTAGAGGAGCAGGGGAAGAGGCTGGAAAACTGAGCAACTGAACCATGGAGACTGAAGTAATCCTCAAGACAGTATTTAAATATTGCATCTAGGTCTTAAACTGGTTAGACTCAACCTGGCTTCTCTTTATCACCATCCATTGGGTAAGGGCCTCATGAGGACGATGATAGACGTTTTCTTTGCACATCTGAGTGCGGTGAGTAAATCAGCAGTCCTGCTACTCATGGCAGTTGCTGCCTGGGCACCAGGTGGCTACACTTGGCAACCTCATCTTGTTTATTTTCCATAAACTACGTCACATGCCTCTCCTAGAGGAGGTCCAGCTGACATCTGGGATGCTGTGTGGGGTGTCAGGCCTTCCTCGGTGCCATCTTCAGGATGGAGGTGGATGCCAAGCTCTCTCAGGGTCCTTATGTTCCTCCCTTACCAAGTTGTATTTTCAACACGTGGTCTCATCTTGAGGCATTAAGGCCCCTGTGTTCACCCACCACTTGGGTTTCAAGAGGGCTAGGGTGACGGGTGTAGAGCAATGCCAGGGTGCAAGGCACTTAGTTGCAGGAGGCCCAAAGCACCAAGAATTTCAGACCTAGGAGTCTGGGGGCTCAGATCTCATCTAGTCCAACCCTCTCACTTGAACAAACCAGGACACCGAGGCTAGCCAAATCATAAAATCAAGACTTGAGCCCATGTTTGGGGGCTCCCTGTCCTTTGCAGTCCCCCACCCCCACCTTGGGGCATGGGACAAAGCATGAGTGGAGCCCTCCTGGGAGGCCCACGTGGAGGAGACCAATTCTGTTCACCTTTCGTTTTCCATCAGGCCAGCCCTGACAGCAAGACCCACTTACAGTTCCAGTTTGTTCTTCTTTTTTTATTAATCAAAATTTAAAATGAACTTTACCATGTTAATTAACCTTTTCCACTGTTTGGCATCATCCTAGTCCCTGTGCTTCATATTCCCCCACCAACAAATCATACTGTTTGCCTATTGATCGGCTGTAAATCAAACCTTTTACAGCCTATTAAATCACACCAGATCGACAAGGTCGTTTTCGCAAAGTCAGCATTTTGGACGAACGCTGCTGTCCCCACTCGTCTACCGGCTTCAGAGATGGGGGAGCGGTCTCCGTGTGGGGGTTGTGGACATCAGAGCGGACTGTGTTGAAGGTTCCAGGCTAAATTTAGCTGCAACCTCCCAGCTGGTTGTTATTCCAGCAACTAAGTGTGGGCTTGCCCAGCTGTATTTTAAGCTGAGCCCCAAATTTCCCTCTGTTTGGTTTTGTCGTGTTCTGCAGAATTTTGGTTTAGCTACCAAAAATATAAAGGGTTTTCTCGTGGGCTTTTAAGTAACTTCAACCGGAGAGAGTAAGAACAAACTGTCTACTGCTGACACGGGACTTTGTGATGTGAAGGGACCCGTCCAGCTAGTGGAGGACATGCTTTGACCACCCAAGTTACTTGTCTGAGACCGAGGAATAAGGAAGACCATGACTCCTAATTTGTGCATTTAGAAAGCTTGCTGTTTTTATATGTCAATATAACTAAATAATATATATATTACATGAGTATATATTATATATAATATATAATATATGAACAATATAACAATAAAACTGAAATTTAAAGAAAAAAGTGCTTACTGTTAAGAAGTACTTCCAAAATTTTCAAAACTCCATGCTTAAGTACAAAACAGTATTCACAGCATGCTACCATCTGTGTAGAAAAATAGAAAATATATGTTTGTGTATGCAAATAGTATTTCTGGAAACATTCACGAGGAACTGGCAAAGCTGGTTGCCTCTGAAGAGAAAAACTGAAGGACCAAAGGCCAGAGGGTCATGTTAGAATTTTTTCCAATGTGCATGGATTACTTACAATTTTTATGCTTTAAAAATGTATTATCTAGGGGCCGGCCTGGTGGCATGGTTGTTAGGTTTGTGTGCTCTGCTTCGGTGGCCCGGATTTCATGGGTTTGGATCCCGGGTGTGGAC
The DNA here is from genome assembly GCF_037783145.1 of Equus przewalskii. Lineage (NCBI taxonomy): Eukaryota > Metazoa > Chordata > Mammalia > Perissodactyla > Equidae > Equus > Equus przewalskii. The sequence continues at coordinate 58,237,182 of NC_091839.1, read as the reverse complement.
CTACACACCGCTCGTCAAGCCATGCTGTGATGGCATCCCACATACAAAAAATAGAGGAAGACTGGCAACAGATGTTAGCTCAGGGCCAATCTTCCTCACCAAAAGAAAAAAAAACCGTGTTATTTGGATAGTTCATTCTGTACGCTGACAGGTATAATCATGGCTCCATTATTCCATTATTGCCACAGCAGTGTGTAACACAGCACCTTCCAACTCAGCAACTCCAGAGAAAAGCAAGCAAAAAGCCACAAATGTGTGAGCACATACATCTGAGTTCACAGTATGCATACGTGCACACACACACTGAGACATATATTTTTCAGCACATAATTGCACTAGTGTAGGTTTTAAAAACAGAGTATTAAATAAAAAGGCTGAAAGCAGATATGCCCGAATGTGAATAGTACTTAATTCTGCATTGTGCGAATATGGGTTATTGCTGTTTTCTTCTCTATATTTGTGTGCATTTAAAAAGTTTCATCCCAAAGTTTTCTCTTAAAAATAGATCCTGATCCTGTGTTTTTAAAAAGCAGTGTTTTATACAGGAAGATGGTAAAGGAATCCACATAGCAGCAAGTCTTCAAATGTTAATATTCAGTCTCTGATAAGAAACACTGAGATTTCTTCTCATTTTCACTTATTTGACGTCACTCAGGGGTGACTCATATTTGCTTGCGTCTCGCCCTTAGATCAGCTCATTTCAGCTCAACAAAGACTTATTGAAGAAGTATTATGGGCTTGCAATGGGCTGGGTGCTAGGGGTACCAAGATGAATGAGACCTGACACAGCTCTATTCGTGTGGGAAATAATTATCCTTTCTCTAAGAATTTTCTGAAGCAAGAAAACTTTTACATTGACTATAAGCTTTAAATAAAATACTGCTCAATCAGCAGAGTTACATGCAGTCAAGGGCTTTTGTCCTCCTCCTGAAGTCTTCCCACACAAGATTATTGTTCCTGGTACCATCCTTGCTCAAAGGAAGGAGGCTGGACCGGATGGCATTTGAAGGTCATTGGATTTTTCTCTCTCTCTTTTTTTTTTAAAATTCTAGATTATTTTTTAATTTTTTTCCTTTTTCTCCCCAAAGCCCCCTGGTACATAGTTGTATATTCTTCGTTGTGGGCCCTTCTAGTTGTGGCATGTGGGACGCTGCCTCAGCGTGGTTTGATGAGCAGTGCCATGTCCGCGCCCAGGATTCGAACCAACAAAACACTGGGCCGCCTGCAGCGGAGCACGCGAACTTAACCACTCAGCCACGGGGCCAGCCCCTTCTTTTTTTTTTTTTCTTGTGAGGAATATTGTCACGGTGGTAACACCTGTGCCAATCTTCCTCTATTTTATGTGAGATGCTGCCACAGTGTGGCTTGACGAGCAGTGCTAGGTCCACGCCAGGGATCTGAACCTGTGAACCCCAGGCCACCAAAACAGAGAGCATGAACGTAACCACTATGCCACCGGGCCAGCCCCTGGATTTTTCTCTTTTGGTGGTGGCCTACTCAGCCCCATTCAAGAGCACAATAACAAGACTGAGTGATGGCATGGTAAAGAAAAAGACAACAGTTAATCTAGGAAACTGAGAATCAAATTTCTGAACAAACTAATCACAGTATCCTCTACCTACTTCAGCATTCTTACTTCCTTGACCAGTTGTGAATTCAAGGTCAGTGTACTGACTGTCATAGCTCACTCTAAACTATATCTGGAGTGGGGTTATCCACAAAAAGAACCCAACAAACACTGGCTGAGGTAGAGGATGAGGCAGAGGTGGGCACAGGTGAGAGAGGTCTCGGTAACTGAGGAAGGTTCATGAGAGCCTTTGAAAGCAGGAAAGGGCCTGGGGGTAATGAGGGGAGGCCTCCAAGGGGGATCCTGGCTCCACAGAAAGAGCTTCTGTTTTGCAGTGTCCCCGGTGAGGCTGTCTGGAAGACTTGCCAGCACCTGGCCCTGCATCCTGGTGGATGGCTGGCCTTCACAGGGTCAGGCCAACCCCGGAACACCCAGACCTATTCTGGGAGAGTTGGTGAAGTAGGAATGTGGAAGTAGGAAATAGAAAAATGATTCTGAGTCACTTGGGTTTTTTTTTTTTTTTACCAGCACCGTAGAGACTTTTGGCCCTGACCTTTTAACATACCCTTTTAATGCACTCTTGACCCACCTTTTAACACACTCAACCCTGGGTCAATCACTCCATCCATTAGTTTTCAGGCTGAAAACAGGGCACTATCTGATGCTGGAGCAAATCACTTAACCGCCAATTGGCTCCACAGCAAATGCACACTTTCTAATCTGGCTGGGCCCTCCGTGCTGTTCAGGAGCCACCTACTGCCTCTCCTCATTACAAACATTTAGCCCCCATATCCTCCATTCTGGCTCTTTCTCTCTCAAGGGTACCTCATCTCCTTTTTCACTAGGAAAGGGGCTGTCTGCTGTGTTTTAGCTCCCTCAGTTTCCCTTCTTTGATTCAAAATCTATTTCATCCCTTTCTCCTTGTTACAGACAGACTCTTAAGATGGGTCCCAATTATCTCTGTTTCCTCGTATTCATTCCCGTATGGAATCTCCTCTTCTCTGAGTGTGGGAGAGACCTGTGACTTGCTTCTAAACAAGAGAATATGGCAAAGGTGATGTCACTTCTGTGATCATGTTACATAGATTGTAACTTCCGTCTTGCTAGCAGACTCTCTGATGATTCTCTCCCTTTGCTGGCTTTGATGAAATAACCCACCATACGGAGAGGCCCACGTGGCAAGGAACTGAAGCAGGCCTCCAGCTGACAGCAGCAAGGAAGAAAGGTCCTTAGTCAGATAACCCACAATGAACCGAATCCTGCCAACAACCATATGAACTTGGAAGTGGATCCTTCCCCATTCGAGCCTCAGATGAGACCCCAGCCCTGGTCAACATCTTGACTGCAGTCTTGTGAGAGCTCCTGATAAAGAGGACTCACTAAGCCATGCCCAGACTCCTGACCCATGAAATGGGGAGATAATAAATGTGTGCTGTTTCAAGTTGCCAAGTTTGTGGTAATTTGATATACAGCAGAAGATAACTAATACACTCCTCATTCCCGCCTTTCTCAAAATCATAAACACTTCCCCAATTCCTTTCCAACTCCCTAATCCATCCACATCTTCTCTTGATCCTACTCCTTTCTCTCTCTTTCAGGTCATTTCTCCAGCTTCTGAGTTATTTAAATCCACCTCTCCACCATGCTGTACCTACACACCCACAGTGGAGATTAATGTGCAGCCTTGCTGACCATTCCAGTTGAATTCGTGGCCACTGAACTTGGGATCCTTACGGGCTGGCCTGACACTCCCACTATGCTTCTCTAGTCCCCTCACTCTCCTGGGTCGCTAGTTCACATGTTTTCCTCCCTTCCCAAACCTCCAACACTCCTTCCCCTATTCTGTCTTTCAGCTGATGACCTTGCTTCCTATTTCCCAGAAAAAAAGAAGCAAATCAGTAGAAAACATACACACTTAACATCTAACACTCCCACACTGCATCTGCAAAACTTACCTGCACTTGTGTCCCTACACTTGGCTCCCCCTTCTGTTTCTCTGAACTATGGACTAGGACCATAGCTTCTCCACCCACTCCCCACCACTCTACTACATTGTTCTTGTCCGGTCACCAATGACTTCTGCCTGGCTAAATCCAGTGGATGATTCTGGGTTGTTATCTCACTTGGTCCTGCAGTAGCACATCGTCCTTGAAGCACTTTCTTCATTTATCTGTGGGACATTGCTCACTTTTGCTTCTCCTCTTTTGCTGACTATTCATTCACTTTCCTTCCCTGCTTGCTCTTTATCTCCCCTGCTCTAAAGGTTGAGGGGCTCCAGAGTTCAGTCCCCAGATTCCTTTTCTCTCTGCACTTTCTCCCTTGGTGATCTCATCCATTCTCACCACTTAAATACTACTGGTCTGCTGAGAACTCTCAAATGTATAGAATTCAGACTAGATCACTCCCCTGAGCTCTAGGCTCATATATCAAACCACCTTCTCTACATTTCCACTTGGGTATCTAAGGGCATCTCAGAGTTGTCATGTCTAAAGCTGAACTTCTAATTTCCTACCCAAAAGTGCTCCTCTGGAAGTCTTCCCCTCTCAGCAGCTCCATCCTTCCTGTTGCTAATGCCCCAAACCATGGAATTATCCTTGATTCTTCTATTTCCTCCATAACCCACACCAAATCCGTGAGTATATAATGTTGGCTGCTCTTGCAAAATAGATCCAAGTTGCAACCTCTTCTCATCTCCTCCACTGCCGCCACTCCAGCCCAAGCCACCCATCACCTATTACTGCAATAACTTTTGGAATGTTCTCCCAGCTCCCACTCTTGCCCTGTGTCCATCTATTCTCAATACAGTCAGCAGACTGGTCAGTTTAAAGCACAAGTCAGATTAAGCAACTCCTCTAATCAAACTTCAGGAGCTTCCATATCACTTAGAACAAAAGTCAAAGTTCCTTCAATAGTCTGCTGATGAGGCCTTACGTGATCTGTTCACTGCCCGCCTTCTATCTCTCATTATCTCTCTGAACAGTTCTACCACTGACTGACTGCCTCACTCATTCTGCTCCAGCCACGCTGACCTCCTTGCTATTCCTCTAAACACAAGCATGTTCTTACCTCAAGCCCTCTGCTCTTTCTGTTCCTCTTTCTGGACTGTTCCCCTCCAGGCGTCACAGAAATCTTGCACCTCCTTAATTTCTTGTGCTCAAATGTCATGTCCTCAGCAAGGCCTGCCTTGACTTACCCTTTTGAAAACACCTCCACCCAGCGTTTCCTTCCTGCTTTCAATGTTTTATTTTTCTCTTTGTCACTGTAGGATGCACGCTATATTTTATTTGTTTATTTTGTCATTGTTGGTCTTCCTCCCACCGTAAAATATAAACTGCTTGAGGGCACAGACATTTTATTTTCTTGTTCACTCCTGTACTTGGCACATGGTAAGTGCTCAATAAATAATTATGGAATGAATGTTGAAAAATACTTGGACTTGGCCTTGCATGGACAATTGGGGGTCTTGGGGACCAGAGTGAACCCAAAAGTCCATGCTCCTATTCTACATCCACATGTTTGACTTATCACCTCCATCAGATGAGCCCTATGTCTATGACTCTGATCTCCAATTTCACATTTCCAGTGCTCATTAATGTATCTATGAGAAACTTAGAATGCCCATATTCTGATTTATGCCCTTATTCTTTGTTGTATTTCTCATCTCAGAAATAGTAGGTCATTACCTTCCACTCGCCCATTTATCAGATGAGAAACAGTGATCAATTACCCTGGTGTAACACGTGTTGAGCACCAATCCTGTGTCACCCAGTGGACAGACATTACTAGCACAGGGCAATGCATGTAGACCCTTCGTTCAAGGAGCCGAGTTTGGTGCAATAACCACTGTGATAGAAATATGTACAAGGTGCTATGGTTTATTTCTCCACAGTGAAAATATCTATTTTTTATGATTATTAAAATAGTATATGCTCATTATAAGCAATTTTATTAAAGAAGTGAGATAGAAAGTGAAAGTCACTTGTAATCTCACATTCAAGAGAGAACTGTTGTTAACAGGTTGAATAACAATATTAACAGGCTGAATAATAAAAATATTCTTCCAGATACAGATGTTAACAGGTTCAAAAATAAAAATATTCTTCCAGATATTTCTCTATGCATTTTTAAAGATGACTAACACTTACTGACTTCTTCTTATGGACTAGGCACCATGCAATGTACTTTAAAATGAACTCATTTTAACCTCACAATGTTCTTCTGAGGTACGTAGTATTATTATCCCCATTCTATAGGCAAGGAAACTGAGGTTTAAAGAGGTCAAATGGATCCCATAGGTTGTAAAGTGTCTGTCAGACAATATAGGTTGAGTTATGCTGTGGTAACAGCATCTTCAACCTCTCAGTGGCTGACAGTAACAAAGGTTTGTTTCCTGCTTATGCTAATGACCTGTGTCAACCATAGGTGGCTCTGCTCCATGTTATCTTCCTTCCAGGATCCAGGCTGAAGCCCAAGAAGCCCCTCCTCTCTGAGACTTAGCTGATCATCAGAATACAGAGAAACGAGAACCTGGCACAGGCAAACGGTGGTTCTTAAAGTGTCTACTCAGAAAGAACATGCCTCACTTCTGCTCCCATTTCATTAGCCAAAGCAGCTCACCCAACCAGCCTGGTATCAACGAATAAGAAAGAATAACCTTCCCCAGGGAGGGACAGTAATACTTTCAGCAATAACACAATCCACCGAAAGTACTGAGCTTAGATTTTAATCCAGTCTCCCTTTAGAGCTTAAAAGCTCAACTACTATGCGTATACATATTTTACCTCTAAAAGTAGGAATTCTATACACATTGCTGAGTAACCTCCTTTCACTATAGCCTACATTGGACAGCTTGCTCTGTGTGTTGACATAGACTGAGAGTATTCTTTTTTTAAGGCTGCAGAATTTCATATGAGATCTCTCCATCCTGCTTGTTGAAATCCTGCTCATCCCTAAGGTCCAACTCAGAGACCCCACTCCTGGAATGAATCTTTGCCTCTTCAGCACTGTTATCCCATTTGGTTTACACTTCACTTTCGTCACGCACATGCCTTGTCTTACGGTTATTTGTATACCCGTCTGTTTCCTTGACTAGATTTTGAGTACATAGAAACAGGCATCTGTCTATCTAGCAATAAAGATTTTTATCTTTCTGCGGGGTGTGCTTGACCCAGATGAGATGCTGTTGATTTTGCAATATTGTTGCAGTATTGTGGAATTATACTCTTTGCTATCTCTGTCACTTTGCCACCTATACTAGTTCTTCCTTATCATTTAAATTTAGTGACTCGTTCAGAATTCATGTAGAATTTGTTGGTTAAAGGGGTCCTTGAATAGTTCTGCCCTCTTACACTGGTTAAAATTACAGCAGCAATAACATCAGGGAACACAAAATGGCAAATAGATATTAATACCTCCCTTCTTACTTCTTAAAAGAAGAATACTGCAGGAGAAACACAAACCAAAAAAATTATCGCTCTAAATTCACATCATCATCAAGATTTCCCCTCCGCTCTCTACAGCAAAAGTTACTAACTGAACGGTAGTTAATCTTTAAGAACAGAGCTGTCAGAACAATGCTGGGGGCGGAAGCAGGGAATAAAGCTGCGGCGCCAGGAGCGCTTGCTAATTATCTACGAGAGGTTCTTGCCATATGTACTCGAACATGCTGAACACTCTCAGGATTGAAAAGTCCCTTTCTTGTGCTCGGAATGTTTATTTTTTTTAAGAGTGGCAAGGAAAAACGGATTCCTCGTCTGCATCGCAACTGGGGAGCACCAGATTTTGAAGGCAAGCCCTTCCCTGACACAAAGGCCATGGCCATCTGGGAGAAAACCATCCTCACAAGCAGATCAGCGCAGGTTCCATCGCACTGGGGCGGACTTGCCCGGAAACAGGCATCTTGCCATTATTAACTTACCCCATCATTAGCAGTAATCAGCGTGTCCTCTCCCTCTAATTCTTATTGGGCACCTGTGTAAGTGGCGTTGCATGGAGAGACCCTAAGGACAACTGCTGCCTCCCTTCTTGTCCCAAAGCCGGCTTTGTTTATGGAGGTGCTTTGGAAAAGTTGGTGTGAGGAAAGCCCCAAACAACCAAACCCTTTACAATTTTTCAAAGTGTGGTGTGTGCACAGGTGGACTGTCAAGTCCTGGCTGGTAAGAAGTTGCTGTCAGGGGCCTCATCCTCCTTCCTCAGGACCTGTCCTCTCCCACGCCCCCAAGGGGCACGGCCAGATTTCCGCATCATTCTGCAGGCCAGGAGGCTCCCCGGGCTCAGCGCACCGAGGCGCTCCTGCCGGGGGCTCAGGCTGCGGTGTGAAACCGCCTCCCCGGGAGCCGTTATCGCCACTCACCACGGCGCTTCCCGTCACGTATCCTGTGCCAACGCTGTGTCAAGCCCATCTTATATTTTTCACAATGTCTTTAGCATCATTTCCTGAGCCTGAACATTTGCTCGCGCTGCAAAACGGCCTCCAAGCGGAGAACTCCTTTTGCAAGTTTCACGCGGGCTTATTGGGACCACAGACTTCCACAGGCGAGAGCAAACGCTTTTCTCTTATCAGCCGGGGAGAGCGAGCCCAGCTTTCCTGTGAAACCCCAGCAGTTTGCAAACCAGAGCAGGTTTGTGTGTTTTTATCTAAGTAGAGACTTGCTCTTCTCGTTAAAAAAAAAAAAAAACGAAAAAATCCTTTAAGAATTAAACTCTCCCCACACAATTTAGTATCCGATTCTTTTGAGCAGCCATTCCTCCTTTCTCCAGTTCAGGAGGAGGGAGCAGGGAGGCGCTGGGAGGTTGGCTCAGTGCACAGGTGGTGAGTGTGTGAGTCTCTGCATACCTCAGCCCAGCTTTCTGTAAATAATGCAGCTTGACAAGATTTCTTCTTCCTTTAGCCTTTCTCCTAACCCTTTCAGCCCCGGTTGCTTACATCATCCTAGTTGGATTTAAATAGCTAACTGTGCCATGTTCTCCTGGATACAGACCACCCGATTGGCCACATCTCCAGCTGGCCTCTACCTACTGAAAGGCAGGAGGTAGAGCTTTGGGGCCAATGGCTGCCAGAGCTCAGCTGCTGCTGGAGTCCAATGAGTTTTCTGTCACTAAGGGAGGGAAACACGTAGAGACACAGAGCTCTGTCCTGTGCATTGCAATACTCGCATGCCTGGGCAATGAATTGTGTTGTCTAATCTTACTTTGTCCTGGGCATGAAGACAAAAGATCGTGCACATCCTTTGTTCCCTCCTGTTGAACTGCAGGCGGATTATAAAGTCAAACTTGGTAGTTAACTGACGGAATAATTTCAGCTCAAAGAGAAAAAGAAATAAAAGATGGATAGGAAATCTCTGGAAACTATAGCCTTTCCCTTTTCATTTTAGGTATAAGTTAGCTACATCCTTGAGGCAGTGAGACATTGCGTAAATATCAAGCTAGGTTGAACTCCATGGTGCTCAGCAAAGAGCGCTTTTACTTATTTTAGTGTTTTTTAAGTAGTAAATTATGAGTGAAGCAGTCTTCTAGGCTTTAGTCACTTCAATAAGAATTCTTGCAAAGAAAAAGGCTGTAAGAGAAACCTGATTGGAGAAGGTAGGAGTGAGACTAATGTACTCCCTGGAATCACATCATTCTAGAATTTTAATTAAGTAAATTTAAAAGCACTGGAGAGCCATCTACACAAATAGTATGCTGAAAATTAGTAAGCTGCGTTTAATACTGTGGTAATTGTTCGAAGGAAAACTGGAAAACCTTAACCCTATATGTGCAACCTGCAAAGAAAGTGAACACAATGGGAATGGAGGATGGGGCACAGAGATAACCCTATTCTGAAAAGCATTGTTAAAATCTTTGCAAGGTCTAAGGTCTGTAAAAAGTATAATGGAAATTATACATACACATATACACACACATATGCCTTTAGAAAGAGATTAAGCCACAAACAATTTAAAATATAAGAACAAAATTGAAAGCTCATTCCATTTTGTAAGGAATAAAATGAATCCCTATGAAGTCACTTACTTATATGGCTGGATACTTGGGGTGGACTCCACATGGTCCATGCAATCACCTTTTAGCTAATTCAAGACTCTTGCCAGCTCCCATACCTTGTCAGGCCAGGCCTGCATACTCTCATTGATTGGGGTCAAAGAATTATATTCAGAAACATACAAGTGGTGGGTTAGAAAAAAAGCCCACTTTGGATATTCCTGAGGCCACTAGATGGAACACATTTACAATCCTAGCAACATTTGGATGCAGGCTTCCAGATCTCAAAGCAAAATCAGATAACCTCCCTTTTCCACATCATTAATGCATAGCCCATAAGTGAGTGAATTTACACTTCCCTGAATGAAATGTGATTTTCCCTGTTGAGATGTAACTAGAAGAGGGCTCATCAGAACCTGACCATGCTGGTACCCTGATCTAGACTTCCCAGCCTCTGGAGCTGTGAGAAATACATTTTGGTTGTTTAAGACACCGTCTATGGTATTTCGTTATGGCAACTGGAACTGACTAATACAATCTAGTATAGAGGACGAGACTAGAAATCTCTTTATTTTATAATCACCATATCAAAATTTAAGGAGGTCTTTCTGGAATGCTTGCGTATGGCCCAATGTTTCCAGACCCCTCTAAAGATATATAAGAATTAGTCTGTGTGCTAAAGCAAATCTAATGTTCTGATTGTACCTTCTGTCAGCTTAGGAGGTAGAATTGCATTTCGCCTCAGGTGGTTTGAAATTTACGATGTCCACTTGGTCAGGATACCTTGGCGTCTGCTCTGTCAAGAAGGCCCTATGAGGTACGAGCAGCAAAGTAGGGAGAATTTGGCAGAGTCAAGGCAATGGGCCGGAAAGGCCACAGAGCAGGAGCATGGTGCATTCACTCCACAAGAGAGGTGAACTAGAGGGCAAACACGTGTGAGAAAGAAGCTGCAGACTTTGAAATGCAAAGCTACCTGCCTCAGCTACAGAAAGTGTGATCACCGTGTGACCAAACACTGTCCCGTCATTCTCTAGCTGTTTCGCATTTACACAGCCTGTTTCCTAGAATGCAAGCTTCCCCAGGGAAGAGAATCTTTACTCCTCCTCCTTCTCCTCTTCTTTCTCTTTTCATCCCCAACCACTCAGCAAACATGAAGGAAGAAAAAGGAAGGAAGGAAGGGAGAGAGGGAAGGAAGGAGGGAGGGATGCTAGAAGGATGGAAGGAAGGAAGGGCAGAGTGAGCAGAACTGTTACCTAAGTGCCAGTGGGGTTGTTAAGGTAACTATAAGGTAAATATACAATTTAAATTAAGCAGAGCTAGAATTTGTGAATTTCAGCCTTTTTGACAGTATGTCTAGAGGTGTTACATACTAGACCCCATAGGTAGAAGCATGGCTTCTGTTCATGGCTGACTCCAAAAATCACTGAGCATAGAGAGGGCAGCCCTGGGCAGCTTTGAGTCTCATCACATTCACAGGGAGAAGGTAAGATGACATTCTTGGTGGGTCCAGCTCCACTGGTGCCCAGCTGTGCAACCTTGAGCATTTAACTTCTTGTGCTTCATTTTCCTCGTCTATAAAATGGGGCTAATAGTAATACCTCCCTCACAGAGTTACTGTGAGAACTAAATTTAATATATATTATATGCATATAAGTATATATTAATATATGTGTGTGCTTAGCATAACATCAGGCACACTGAGACCATATGATAAATATTAACTATTATGATTATTAATATCACCAAATTATTTAAGGTTTCCCCACCTTCGATAGTTTAGCAATATTAGCAATGGGGTCACCCTTTGCCAATGGCTCAAGCATTCTCTGGGCTCTGGGTAGTGATGATGTACAATAGCGGGTTGCAGACAGTAGGCTAATGGATGGTGTTTAATAAAGAGGGGATTTATTCTACACTCTGGTGGCTGTACAACCGAAGATCCTCCATGAAAAACCTGAATACACCACATATATAGGGATGTTTGTCATTAAAATGTGCTTGCAGGAAAAATCCCATTTCCCGTCATAATTATCATGAAAGAAAGAATTCAGGAGAACAGCCAAGTGAAGGCAATATTTGCTATCACACTCCGAGCACGAGACAGCCTCACTTTTTGGAGACACTGAGTGCCCCCACCAAAGGCAGAGTAATTCCTGCATCGATATATTACATTCTTCCAATGGACTCATCTATCTAATGCAAATTCAATTTAGAGGATGCTGCCAGACAGAATTAAATATATTAGTTTGAAAAATTACAGGGAAAGTGTGTTTCTAACAGTTCCATTTTGATTGAATGAATTTTCTAAGCGTTTATCTTTTAAGAGTCCGAGAGGTCTTGCTTATAGGGTGTGCCTCCCAGATAGACTTTGCATTTCAACGTCTGCTGAGACAAAGGACCCCAGAATGTTTTACTTGGGGCCCTTCAAGAGCTGTCCAAGGGGAACATGCTGCAGGAGAAACGTTCATGAAATATCACTTACCACAGAGATTTTCACAAGCAATTATTCCATCCCTTACCTGGGTTAATTATTAATCTGTGTATTTTAGGGAGATCAGAGTTATAGCAGAGGGGTTAGGATGGGACATGACTAATGAGAAGGTCTCAGATACTAAATAGGGATAACCCACATGATGGCCCCAGTTCTGATTAAGATTCTTGTTAATAATTCTTTATGAAACACCTGCCATTGGCCAGACTCTGCACAAGGTACTTTGTATACACCTTATCATTGGTTCCTCATGTCAACACTGATGGATTTATACTATAAACGATGAAATTCAGATTCAGATAGACTCAGTGAGGTTAAAAGAAGTTGCCCAAGTCCCATAATTGGTTAATGGCAAAGCTGGCATTTGAACCCATGTCTAGTTAACCCCAAAGTCTATGTTCTTTTGCATCCAACGATCTGTCAGTTTCAACAGGTAAAAGCATGAAATACGTGGTCTTTCCTTCCCACCATTGTCAGAGATATTTCTTTAGCATAAATCCAGTCATTTAACAAATATTTATGTTAAAAAAACATTGTAGCCACCTTAAGACCATTCTCTATTTTTAGAGGGTATGATTGCAGAAGGTATAGTGTCCTCTTTATGGAAATTTTTTTTTTTTACCCTGAATGAAACTCCAGTCCTCCTTTTAAGATTTAATACTTCTTTTGAGGAGAGTTAACTCTCTTACTTTGTATTAAATAAAAAATCACAACAAAGAACTGGAATGTAGATGTGAAAGTATTCAAAATACAATTCAGAATGAGTTTTTTTAATGACAAAAATAAAGACAATGGGAGAATAAAATGAGAAAGTGTAATATTTACGGGAGTTCTGGAAAAAGACTAGAGAGAACGAATATTCAAATAGGTAATAGCTGAGAATATTCTAGAACTAATTTAAAAAATACAAATCCTCAGATTGAAGAAGCACAACAAACATTGAATAGAATAAATAAAATATACCTCACTTAGATATATATGGTGAAACTGTGGAACCCCAAAAATAAACCTTAGAAAACTTAAAAACAACCAGTAAAAAAAGCACATTGTTGGCAACAGAACAAGAATTAGACTGAGAGTTGACATCTCAGCAGCAAAAATTGAGGCCAAAATAAAATGGGAAAATATCTTAAGAACTGCTGACCTACAATTCTATATGCAGTTAAATTATTATTTAAGAATGAGGGCAAAATAAATATATTTTCAGACAAGGGCGAAGAGAATTTTCCATTCACAGATTCTTTATGAAAGAACTACATGAGCATGTACTTCAGGGAACAGGAAAAATGGACCCTTAAGAAAGGATTCAAGAAGCAATAAACTATCAATGAACAATCTGCAAATAAAATTAAGAAAATTCCATTTATATGAGCATCAAAAAGAATAAAACTACCTAGGAATAAATTTAACAAAAGTGTGAAACTTGTACTCTGAAAACTACAAGACATTTTTAAAGGAAATTAAATGATTCCCAAATAAATGGAAAGACATCCCATGTTCATGGATCAAAAGACTTAACATTGTTAAGATGGCAATACTCCCATATTCATCTACAGATTCAATGCAATGCCTATCAAAATCCAAGTTGGGTTTTTGTGCAATAATCAAGAAGATGATACTGAAATTCGTATGTAAATATAAGGGATCCACGATAGCACTCTTGAACAAGAACAATGTTGGAAGACTCACAGGTCCAGATGTCAAAACTTATTATAAAGTTATAGTAATGAAGATAGTGTGATACTGGATTGAAAATAGACGTATAGATCAATGGAATAAAGTCCAAAAATAAACCCTACATTTATGGTCAATTGATTTTCCACAAGAGTGCAAAATATTCAATGGGGAATGAATAATATTTTTCAACAAATAGTACTGGGATAATTGGATAACCACATGTAAAAGAATGAAGTTGAACCTCTTCCTCACTCTATACAAAAAAATTAGCTCAAAGTTAGTCATTGACCTGAATGCAAGAGCTAAAACTATAAAATCCTTAGAATAAAAATAGGATAAATCTTCATGACCCTGGGTTAGGCAAAACCTTCTTAGATATGGTACCAAAAGCACAAACAACAAAAGAAAAAAATATATAAATTGGGTTTCATCAAAATTAAAAACTTTTGTGCTTTAAAGAATACCATCAAGAAAGTGAAAACAGGGACAGCCCCGTGGCCAAGTGGTTAACTTGGCGCACTCCACTTTAGCAGCCCAGGGTTTTGCTGGTTCGGATCCTGGGCATGGACATGGCATGGCTCATCAGGCCATGCTGGGGCAGCATCCAACATAGCACAACCAGAGGCACTCACAACTAGAATATACAACCATATACTGGGGGGCTTTTGGGAGAAGAAGAAAAAAAGAAGATTCGCAACAGTTGTTAGCTCAGGTGCCAATCTTGAAAAAGAAAAAGAAATTGAAAAGACAACCCACAGAATGGGAAAAAAATATTTGTAAATCATGTATCAGATAAGTGATTTGTATCTATAATATATAAAGAACTCTCACAGCTCAATAATAAAAAGACAAATAACCCAATTTAAAAATGGGCAAAGAATCTAAATTTCCAATGAAAATATACAAATGCCCAAGAAAAACCTGATAAGATGCTTAACATCATTAGTCATTAGGGAAATGCAAACCAGAACCACAATGAGATACCACTTTACACACACTGGGAAGGCTACAATCAAAAAGACAGATAATAACAAGTGTTGGCAAGGGTATAGAGAAATTAGAACTCTCCTACATTGCTAGCAGGAACTTACACTGATACAGCCTTTTTGGGAAACATTCTGGCAGTTCATCAAAAGGCTAAATTGAGTTACCAATTGACCCAGTAATTCTACTCCTAGGTATAAACCCAAGAGAAATGAAAATAAATGTTCACAAAAAGCTTGCACGTGAATGTTCATAGCAGCACTATTCATAGTAGCCAAAAAGTGGAAACCACCCGAATGTCCATCAACTGATGAATGGATAAATAAAAGGTGGTATATCCATACAATGAAATATTATTCTACCATAAAAAGGAATGAAGTACTGATACATAATACAACATGGATGAACCCCTTGAACACATTATGTTAAGTGAAGGAAGTTAGTCACAAAAGACCATGTATTGTATAATTCCATTTCTAAAATGTCCAGAATAAGCAAATCTATAGCTCCAGAAAGCAGATTAGTGGTTGTCTAGCACTGGGAGGATTGGAGGATAATGGGGAGTGACCGCTAATGGGTATGAGGTTTCTTTTTGGGGTCATGAAAACATTCTAAAGTTGATTCTGCTGTTTGCACAGCTCTGTGAATACACTAAAAACCATTGAGTTGCAAATTTTAAATAGGGGAATTGTATAGTATGTGAATTATATCTCAATAAAGATGTTTTGAAAAGAAGTAATGGAGAATAAAGAATTGATAAATATATAGTCAAATCTAAACAAGCATTGAATGTATGAAATAATAGTAGCAAAAATGTTAACAGCACTAACAGAAGTTATTTAAAAAAAGATGGAACTGGAAACAACAATATATGAGAAGAGAAGAAGAATGATTAGTGATAAAGCATCCTAAGATCCTTCTTTTGTTTGAAAGGAAAGCAAGGAATATTGATCAACCTACAAGACTGTTGAGCAGTATGCTTGCTAAATTTAAAAGTAAGTAGAAATACAATCACTTGAAGGAAAAATATTGATCAGTTCTACAGAAGTCAGAAAAGGAGAAAAAGAACAACATGGTGCACAGAAAGCACAAAATAAGATCAAAGAATAAATCCATCATGATATGTAATCACAATAATGTAAGTGGACTAAATTCATTAGTTAAAAGGCTGAGACTCAGATTTAATTTAAATAAATGCAACTGTATGTAGTGTTTTTTTTTTTTTAATTGCGTTTTCTACTGTTTGTTCCTGGTAATTAGGATGAAATTACGTTGGAATATTTCTCCTTGTCTCATTCCTGACTTTAAGTGGGATGCTCTTAACATTTTGCCATTAAGAATAATATTTGTTTAGGGTTTTGGTAGAAAGTCTTTTTTCAGGTTAAGGAATTTTCGTTCTATTCCCAGTTCACTAAGAGAAATCACATTCAGAATATTGACAGAAAATAACTGTCGTCTTAGAATTCTATACCTGTAGAGTTCTAATATCTCTATATCCTTGTCAACACTTGTTATTTTCTGGCTTTTTGATTTTAGCCTACCTAGTGTGTGTAGAGTGGTATCTCATTGTGGTTCTGGTTTGCATTTCCCTAATGACTAATGGGATGTTAAACTATCATTCAAGAATGAGGATGAAATAAAAAGATACACCATTTACAACACTATAAAAAACTATATGGTACTTAGAAATAAATCTAACAAAAGATGTGAAAAACTTTTGTGGAGAAAACTAAAAGTTTATTGAAAGACGTAAAAGATAACCTGAATAAATGGAGAGATATAACATGTTCATATATGAGAAGTCAATAGCTTAACAGTGGTAGTTTTCCTAAATTTCCACTACAAATTTAATAAATTCTATTAAAAATCCCTGGGGAATTTTTTTCACTGACCTGGATAAGCAGATCATAAACCCATTCAGAAGAGTAAAAAGCCAAGAATAGCCAAAACAATTTTGAAACAGAGAAAGGATTCACCCTAATAGATATCAAGACTTATCACAAAGTTATAGTAAGTAAAATATTCCAGTGTCAGCATTTGGATAAATAGCTCAATGGGACGGATTAGCTGAAAAACCTAGGAACACTAACATATAAATAGGAACTTGGAATATGACAGAGATGACATTGCAAATCAGTGTGAAAAAAATGGCTATTTAATAAATGGCACTGGGACTATTTGCTAATAATATTGTCAAAGGGAAAAATTACATTCATACCTCATAGAATGCACAAAAATAAATTCCAGATATGTTTAGGGAAAGCTGTAAACATTGAGAGAGACTATAGGAAAATGTATATGGCATCCTAGAAGGGCGCAAAGCAAAAACCATTACGGAAAAGTGATAAATTGAACTGCATAATTTTCAAGAACGTCTCAATGACGAATGACATCAGTAACAAAGTAAAAAGACGAGCATAGACCTGGAGAAAACATCTGCAACATGCATTTCCAACCAAAGATAACAATCCAAATATATAACAAGTTCCTAAAAAGAAGCAAGGAAAAGAGAAATAACCAAACACCAAAAAGCCAAAGGATATGAAGAAGCTGTTAGCTCAAGAGGACGTTTAATGGTCAATAGACATACGAAAACGTGCTTGAATTCTCTGGTAGTCAAGGAGACACAAATTTAAAAAAATAGATATTTCTCACCTATTAGAGTGGAAGAAAATTTTTTTAACTCTGACAATACAAACAGTACCAGTTGGTGAGAATGGAGAAATGAAAACTTTCAACCATAGCTAGTGGGAGTGTAAAATGAGACAACCACTATAGAAAGTCATCTGGTCATACCTGGTAAAGTTAACCTATGACCTATGACCAACAGTTCCACCTTTGTGTGTCTAGCAGTTCCCGAGAGATACACGGGCTCAAGGAGATACAAATAAAAGAATGTTCTTTTCCGCACTCTGTGGAATCGCTAAAAAATGGAAACAAGTTGCCTGACCTTGAGGATTAAAACGAGCAGATAAAATGTGGGTTTTTTTATACAATGCCACACTGCACAGCAGTTAACATGAATGAATTAGATCTACATTATCCACATGGATAGATCTAAAATACATAATGATAAGCTAAAAAGATGCAAAGTAAATATTTATATATCATTTATATAAAATTTAAAATAAATGAAACAATAGTACATATTATTTACCAATACATTAAAGATACCAAAATCTTCCTGGTTATGATTCACACCTCGGAGATGGAGAGAGAGGAGACTCCCAACCTAGGTGTCCTATACAACAGCATCTAGAGAGGTCCTTGAATTTACACATTATAAAAGATAAGAGGAGGAGTTTTTGAGAACGACTGAGTCACTAATGAGAATTCAGCACTATTTATATGCTTATGCACAAAGCACTCCAAAGGACATTCGGTGGCTTCTGGTATCAATGGCTAGTTCCTCTTCACTAGGAAACCGATGATAATAACCCTCAACCAGTGGGGCTAAGAGAGTGATTCTGGCCCTGTTTCTATCTTCTTCAGCAGGTCCCAGGTTATTCTTCCTCACTCAGCCTGGTTTGTGCTGAGAAATCCCTTTCCTGCTTTGGATGGACGTGTTCTTGTGATTCTATAGGCGCTCACAGGAAGTACAGGCCTGACATTCCAAGTCTGCCTGCTGCTTTCTGTAGACGGTTCTCTAGCCTGGCTCTGCCTCTCTGATCCATGCCCAGGGCCTGAACTTGTGCTAATCAGGGCGTCCTGCTTGCCTGGGTGGGCTGGGCTTTCCTCTACGTGCTGCAATGCTGGGCAGAGGACCCCCCTGGCTGGGAGTTATAGAACCAAAATCTTTCCTGAGTTCCTCCATTAAACACACACTCTTTCATGTACACACAAACACATACATATGCATACACAAACACATTTATATACACATGCACACATGTGCACAAACCCAGATACACAAAGAAACACACAGACCCACACCACTCCCTTCCCTGCAACAGGACTCGGCATTGCTTAATCATGCAAAATCCAATATTGTGTAGATATTGTGTGGCAGATCTGATTTTATAATGGAAGACAAAGGGAATAATAGAATTTGCTATTCGCGGATAAATAGATCTCAAATATCAAAGGACAACTGGATGATACCACTGGAAGCATTGTAACACAATAGACCGCTCCCAACCAAGCTCAAATCCTGTGGATTTTCTTTTCTTTTTCACTTTGGGAGCAGAGTTGATTCAATTATACTCTTCGGTTCTCATTCTATACCGTTACCATATGCGAGGCCCCTCTCTAGTTTTATTTTACTTTATTTTATTTTTCCCTTTATGCCTGATTACACTCTCATTTCCCATCCCTCCCACCCCTCATAAGCGTCCTCTGTAATGTGTTTGAGATTTGCCCAATTGTTATTTATCCTACTGCTTTTCTACCAGGATGGCACAGCAAGATGATGTCTGCATCTGATTCCTGGCGCTGATTCATTTTTATTAAACAACCATAACATTTTAGGTGCGGTGCAGACATGGCATCTCCTGTGGCCCCTAGCAACCAAATGATGTGAACATCTGTTTAATTTGATGGTGGGTCCAGAGGTGTCTGAAACATTATTTTCTTTAAATACAGAAATCAGCTCACAAGATCACACTCCTGTGGGGAAAAAAATTGTTCTTTAAATGGGGAAGATGCTCATTTGTCATGAAGGAGTTGAGAGGGTTTTTGTCTGCAAGCAGAGGGTGCGGTGACTAACTGTTCCAAGAAGACTCCTTTCTGTGGGACATTGCATCTGCCAGCCCGAACCCCATGTGCGGGCTCCCCTGGAACCTGGCCCGTAGGTGGCAGTCTCCCTTCATCCTTCCTGGACTGCAAATCTCAGGAGGGCAGACTGCGGATATCTGTCTCTTTTGCTCTTTTCTTTGGGTTTCCTAACCTTTAATGTTCCCTCCACTCAACTTCCCCCCTCCCCACAGAGAGAGTAGAGACTAGATTATGGGAGTGGAGCAAATGACAAGAAGCAACTTCATCTGGAACCAGCCGAGGTCAGAAGATCCGGCTTGCCCCTCCTTTGTGATTGTTTTGGAATTGAAGTGAAGCCCTCTCACAGAATTGCTCTGTAAATGGCACGAAGGAGTGCCTTTTACTCTAAACAGAAAATAAAGCCTTCAAAAATTGTTATATTTAAAAAAGCATCATGCTGATGCGAGTCTTTATCCTCCCTGTTTTTTCTTGCCCCCACTTCTCTGCCAACACACACCCACAGCCTCGAGATTAATCTTTGGGAGTAGACTGTGATCAGACAGTCTCCCCCAAATATGCCCCAGCCCTCAACGAGCCCCTCACAAAGCCTATTTGACAAGATAGAGAATAGTCACAGGCAGAGATGAGGAGCCTGTGTGTGACAACCCTCCTGCCCTTCCTGTGCAGAGAATTCTAGATGGCGAGTCAGAAGGAAACCAAAAGATCAACAAAATGGCACCTCCTTCTCCCTTTCCTTTTACCCCACTCACCCTGCACCCAAGAACAGCAGGCAGGAGGAGCACTAACCCAGCCCCAGGCCCTCTGGGGAAAGCCTGCCCAATGGGCTTCTAATCAGCCAGCACTGCACGTCTGGCCCCCACATTTATGGAGCCAAAGGGAGTTTCAACATGAGCAAGCGTCAGTCAATTTGCCTGAGGATTGTGCTCATCTAAGATGCCAAATGGAGTGGTTCATTAGCATTTGTAAAAACTGCCTCAACAAAAATCATAGAACCCAGTGGTGGGTTGGGTTTTGTGTATTCCACTTGCATTAGCAAGTAGGACATCTTTTTAATCTTATCAACACCTGGAGTTGACACCCTCTGAGGAAAGGGCTTCCTTGTCTGTGCTGTAAGGAGGTTTTCTCTGCTTCTAGATGCTTCTCCTCCCCAGAGCAGAGACCTAATTAGATCCTTGTCCCTTCTTCCTTCCTCAGAGGTGGGTAGGGCTCGGAGATTGTTGCTTAGGCTTTGGGATAATGAATATACCGGAAGTCCTGAGTGTTACAGCACACATTCATGAATCAGAGGTAGCCAGTGGTCTGCCTGTTCTAAAGAGGGCCAAATTCATGTTCCTCCAAAGGACTAGAGCCTGGAGTAGGTGGGGTGTCGTGGGTGGTGGTGGGGGGAGATGAAGGGGTAGAGATGGAAGGGGTGGAGATGGAGGCGGTAGAAGTGGATGGGGTAGAGGTAGAGGTGGAGGGGATGGTGGAGTTAGGAGTGGTGGAGGTGGAGAGGATGGTGGAGGAGCTGGTGGAAGTAGGGCTTGTGGAGGGGGTGAAAACAGGGGTAGAAGAGACCTGGCAGAAACCTGGCTCAAGTTGGGACTTGATAGAGCAGTGGGCATGACAGGCGAGCCTCTGCCACCACAAGGAGTCTTCTATTGTGATATTCTCTTGGGCGTTTGGCCACTCTATGGCATGCACCCGGACTCACTGGGTTTATTTCTGAGAAAACAAAGCTGATCTCTTCTTACTAGGCTGACTCCAGGGAATTCGGTCCCTCCAGTCTAGCTGGTGGTGTTCGGATGCACCTTGTGGCTGGAAGCCTGTGAGGTGGGCCAGCCAGTCAGGAGGACTACCTTCTGCGCACATACCCACAAGGGAGCTGAGGTCACCTCACTTTTAACCCTAGTTATTTTTATTTTTTTAAAGATTCACCCTGAGCTAACATCTGTTACGAATCTTCCTCCTTTTTATTTTTCCTCCCCAAAGCCCCAGTACATAGTTGTATATTCTAGTTATAAGTCCTTCTAGTTCTTCCACGTGAGCCGCCACCACAGCATGGCTACTGACAGACAACTGGTGTGATTCTGCGCCAGGGAACCAAACCCTGGCCACCGAAATGGAGCACCTCGAACTTTAACCACTAAGCCATCAGGGCTGGCTCCAACACTAGTTATTTTTGAGGTGAGAAGACCTGTTATTTATGAGATAGACTTTATCAGTAAGGTCCATTGTCAGTGCCCACATTCATTTATGACACAGGAAGTCATTTGTTGAAACCAATTTTGTGTGGGGGACAGGAATTGGCCACCCCAAGATATGTCTCTTTGGCATGAGGATTATTTGGGGCTGGTTACTTTTAATAAACTGCAGACAGGAAAGCAACTGAAAAGCAGAATTTACTTACCCTTTGTTAAAAGACATTTACATTGTAAAGGAAATCTCTGTCTGTAAAGGTGTCTCCTTCTCTCTACCAGAAAGAAGGGGGGATGACGTTATCTCTAGAAACTCTTAGCACAGCAGAAGGCAAGAACTTAAATCTGCATAATAATCTTATTCCTGTTTACTGTGCTTGTCTGGTAACCTCCTGTAACTGACTCCCCCCACCGCCAACATCCTCCTTTGTCTTTAGCTGAGGAGGATATTTAAGGTGGTGGCTTCAGCCATTTTGGCGAGTTGCTCAGCTTGCCTGAGCCTCTCCCATTTATACATGTTATAAAGCTTTGTTTAATTTTCTCCTGTTATTCTGTCTCATGTGAATTTAATTCATTCTCCAGCTAGAAGAGCCCACTGTGGGTAGAGGAAATGTCTTCCTCCCCTACATTTGCAAAGATGCAAAAGCTGTGGATGAGCATGTCTTCTATCTGAATCAGATCTTAGTTGATTATAATTCCATGATGCTTTGCCATTCTGTATCTTCTATTGACCTTGGGGGTGCATGCCAACATGGGAAATGAATGCAGAAGATCTGAGAACATAGAGTCTTTTCTCTCTTTAGACCCTTTCCCTTGAAAAGCTTGTGAATTCAGATTTTCTTTTCTCATATGAAAAAAGAACAGCTTAAAAATCACCACCAATCCTCCAAATCTATAAAATCAAGCCTTAGTAGGGTATTTAAATTGTGCTGGAACATGAGTCTAAGAGCCCTGCCCACTTCATCTCCCACCACTGACATTTTATCAGACTCCCAGTTCTCCTTGAACTATCAGAGCATTTCCAGACCTCCATTGTCTCTGCCCTTCCCTTCGCCTGGGGCACCTCTCATCCTACTCCGCTTGTGGAGATCCTGCTTATTCCTCAGGGCCTGTCTCAAATCTCACTTCCCTCAGGAGGCCTGATCCTTCTGGAGTAAGTTAACCAGTCCCACTCTGTGCGCTTGTGGTCCCTTTGAATCACCATGGCATCTTTTGTGCACACAGTCTGGTGGGTCAGCAGGCTCTGCATGTGCCTGCTTTTCTCCTTCACCATCTTAAACTTCCTGTGAGTGTCATCCATGTGTCTCAGTGTCTCTCCTCTAATACCCAGCCCAACATCACCCAATTAGTAAAGCTCAACAATTGTCGGTGGAATTTGTGGTCAAACCATGTGAGCTTATAAAAACAAACACAAATGTCAGGCCTAATCCTACCCCATTCAATGTAAGAGACACCCCTGATTCACTTTTAACAGAAGAAAATTAGTCATCTAAAACTAGAAAAAAAAAGAGTTAATGAAGAGAAAGACAAAAAATATTCAGCCTTTCTGGAATTCAAAGACTTGTTTGTGAAAATAAGGAAATGCCAAATTTCGCAAATCAAATAACAAATTTAGAAAAAATTACAATGGTCGTTGTTGCCAGAGTGACAGCAAGATATATACTCTCAGGGCTGCTGGCAAAGCAACAAGTACAACCTTTTTCAAAGTAATGCTATAAAATGTCTCAAGAGCCTCAAAAATTTTCTTTCACTTTGATCCAGTAACTCCAACAAGAATGTATTACAAGGAAACAAGCCATGATGCAAATAAGTTATGTTTACAATGATGTTCATTGCAGCCAGCATGATTGATAACGTGGAAAAGTTGATAATAACCTAAATATCCAACAGCATGGAAATGGCTCAATAAATAATAGTGGATTTGTATAACAGTATGCTGTGTATTAAGATGATCCTTAAAAATATTTATCATCATGGGAAAAGGCATATAATATAATGTTAACTGGAAAAATCAGACAAAACTGAGTATACATTTAGATTTCAATTGAGATGTTACATATATATGTATGTACACATATACATACCTGTACTATCTAATATGATAGCCACTAGCCACATGTGGCTAATGAGCACTTGAAACGTGGCTAGTCCAAAGTGAGATATGCTGTAAGTGTAAAATACATATTGGATTTTAAAGACTTAGTATGAAAAAATAATGTAAACTACCTCATTAACAATTTTTATATTGATTACATATTGAATGATAATATTTTAGACACATTGAGTTAAATAAACTATATTATTAATCTCACCTGTTTCTTTTTACATTTTTTAGTGTGGCCACTAGAAAAGTTTAAATTACATGTGTAGCTCACGTTTTGTTTCTACTGGACAGGACTGTGTTCGACAATTGCCTTAAAAAAAAGATGAAGAGAATTGCTAGATGACGTTATCCCTGGGTTTTAGAATTCCAGTGATTTTAGCTTTGTTCTTTAAGCTCTTCCGTACTCTTTCTGTTTTCTCAGTGAGCATATATTTCTAGTGTTTCCCTTCTTTGTGGGAGCCTTCTCCAACCTCCCCAGGCTGGTCTTAGACGCGTACATGACTTTCTGCACTTTATCTTTATAACACTTATTAAAGTTTGAAATTATATGCTGTCTGATCATTTAATTTATGTCAGCCTGCTCAGCAGACCATAAGGTCCTGGAGTCTGGGACTCCAGTGCTTAACTCAATGCATAGTATGCAGCGAGTATTTAATAAATAATTGTTGGATAAATGAATGAATGATTAAATTTAAAAAGTTAGCATTCAAAAATGCAAAAGTCCAAGTCACTACAACTATAAAGCCAAAGTAAGTCATTATATAAGAGAAGTATTGGGCCAGCCTGGTGGCTGTGTGGTTGGGTTCCTGCGCTCTGCTTCGGCAGTCCGGATATCGCCAGTTCGGATCCTTGGCGTAGACTTGGCACCACTCATCAGGTCATGCTGAGGCAGCATCCCACATGTCACAACTAGAAGGACCCACAACTAATAATATACAGCGGCGTACGGGGGGGGGGGGGGGTGCTATAGGGAGAAAAAGGAAAAATAAAATCTTAAAAAAAAAAAGTATTTGCAAACTTCGGTAAAGGGATGGATAGAACAGATTTTGGAGTTGCTGCGGCCGCGAGATCTGGTGCAGGGAGCGCAACTGGTCAGGAGCCACAGCTGCTGTGCTCTGAACCCATGGACTGTTCTGAGGCTGCGTTTCCAGGCGCTGCTCCCAGCCAATGACTAAGCGAGGCGTGGAGGCTGAGGCAGGCCCATTCCTGTGGGAGATGGGATCTTCTGACTGGCGGTTTTAGCTCAAGGACTCGCACTGACCTTGTCAGAACTTGCCTCTCCTCTTCGAGGAGGGGGTCAGACCTTCATCTGAGGGCTCTCCCTGCTGCCTTCTGGCTCCCTCCTGATTTTCCCCAATAAATAACTTGAATTTCTAGTCTCCTCGGGGTTTGCTTTTCAGAGGACCCAAATAGCACATTTGCTTCCAAAAGTTAAAAATATACATTATTGACTTTTTTGAATGGGCAATATATACACACTGTACAAAATTCAAACAGCACAAAATTTAAAAGGAGGGCGTATTATAAAAGGAAATGCTTTCACATCTCCTTCCTCCAGCCGCCTAATTACCTTCTTTAGAATTTATCCCCATTCCTCTCCCGGAAGTCAGTCTCTGTTCTACTCCTCCATACTCTACATACTGTTCTTACATTGCTTTTGGGGTCATTTAAGAGTGTATCCTGACTACTATTCCATGGCTATATACATTAGACCTCATTCTTTTTATAGCTCCATAGTATTCCATTGGATTTGCCTGTTTCCACACCGGTTAAGTATTTCTAGTCTTTTGCCACGACTACTTGTGGACTAATTGTAGATTGTCTTTTCATTTACGTACAAGTATATCCGTACATAAATTCCTATAGGGCAATTTCTGGAAGTGGGCTTACTGGCTCAAAGGGTAAGGATATGCTAACTTTTACTGCTCATTGCTCTTCATAGAGGTTAGACCAATGTATACTCCCACCAGCGTGACCTCACACCCTTCCAGCACAATGTGCCATCGACTTTTCGTCTTTGCCAGTCTGACAAGTTAAAAACGTAGTTTTGCATTTCTCTTATTCTAAGTGAAGGCAAGAATCTTTTCATACTTTTAAGAACCATTTTATCCCTTTTCTGTGAGCTGTCTGTTCACTTTCTTTGCTTGTTATTCTATTGGGTGTTTTTGCTCTTTTAAAATTGACTTGTAAGAGTTCTTTATACTTTAGAAAATTTACACTTTGGTTGAAATACCAATGTGCTAGATTTTTCCCAGTTAGAATTTGACTTGTCTTTACTTTTTTTATGGTGTGTTGTTTTGTTTTGCTGTGAAGAATTTTTTTAATTTTAAAATTAGTTAAATGTATCATTCTTTTTCTTCTATGTCTTCTATATTTTGAGTTATACTTAGAAAGACCGTCTTTATTCTGAGGTTATTTTTTAATAATTCTAAAAAATATTTCTGAAAATTATTTTAAAGCTATTTTTAAAAATTAAAAAAAAATCTCCCAGGTTTTCTTCTTCCTTCCTTTCTTCCTTCCTTCTTTCCTTTCCTTTTAACATCTTACTCTTTCATTCCTCTATAATTAATGTTGGTGTAAGGCATGAATTAGGAATTTGTGGAAGAGTCTAACTAGCTGTTAATAAAATCCATTTCCCCTTTGTCTTGGGCACACAGCTAAACTACGTTTTCCCTCTTCCCTTGCAGGTAGGTGTGGACATATAACTGAGTTCTGGCCAATGGAATGTGAAGGAAAGTAATGTGACCCTCCCTTCCTCTCTCTTTCCCTATCTGCCATGTCTATTCACCATGGAGAATATTCGGGTGATCTAGAGCAATGCCGTCCAAAAGAAATAAATGTGAGCCATAAAAGCAAGACGTGTCATTCTACATTTCCTAGTAGTCATGTTAAGAAAAATTAAAAAGTAGGTGAAATTAATTGTAATAATATATTTTATTTAACCCAATATATCTAAAATATTATCATTTCGACAAGTAATCACCATGAAATGTATTAATGAAATATTTTACATTTTTTTCTTCATACTATGTCTTTGAAATCTGATGCATATTTTATACTAATGGCACATCTCACTTTGCACTGGCCACATTCCAAGGGCTCAATAGCCATATGGAGCTAGTGGCCAACATATTGGACAGCACAATGCTAGGGAATATCCGGATGAACAGAGCTTGTGTCCCTGAATGACCACATGGAAGATTGTACAACCAGCAACAGACAAGTGTACTTAACGTACACAAGAATAAACCTTAATTGTGTTAGGTCACTGAGAACTTTGGGTTTATTTGTTATAGCAGTGAGCATGACTTGACATAGCTAATATAGGATGCTACTCTACTGTTTCCAGATGGCTGCCAATTTGTTCCAATACCACTTACAGAATAATTGATTTTTATACAATAATTTTTTATACATAATAATTTGAAAATCGCCTTTCTCATGTTCTATATCCATAGATTTTTGGGTTTATTCCTGGACTTTCAACCCAGAACTTTTTATTGCTCTATTATTTATTGATTCACCAGTATCACACTGTTTTAACTATTACAGCTTTCTCATCCCCTGAGGAAGGCAGAACTCCAAAATTGAAAAAGTGAGATATACTGGTTGTTGACTAATAACAAATATAAGATTGTTCCAATTCTCAAAATATCTACAAAACAGAGGGACAGAGATTTTGAATGAAGTTATACAAGATAAAAGGCCAAAGTCATCACAAGAGTATAACTTGCCTCCTCATCAACTTTCAGAGTCTCCCTGGCTTCACTCACATTAGCCTTTTCCTCAAACCTGCCGTGGCTTCTTTCTTCCTTGACATAGGATTGTGTATCATTGGCTAAAATTTACTATAGAAGAAAACGGTCTTTTCTCTCTCCCTGGTCCCATGAGTGCTGCCTATGCCGCACCCACACCAACCTCCCATCCATTATTATCACTTTGTTTCCTCCACTCGATACTTCATTTAATGGGCATTTATCAAGAACTCACCATGGGTCATTTTCTGCAGTAGACACCAAAATGACAGGTAGACTAAAGTACTGGAGATCTGGAGGCAGCCAGTGCCGGGGTTCCAGGTGCTGGCAGCAGACACCCCCAGAGGATAGACAGGGAAGAATCAATGAGGCATGGGGGGAGATGGGGCAGGTGGCATCAATAGGCCAAGAAAAAGGATGGAAACAGTGGCTATGAAGGAAAGTGAAGGCTGCAGCTGGTGCAGAGGGCTGGTTGTGATTCTGACAGTGGCAGAAATTTTATGTGATCCACTCCTCTCCTGTCTTTAGGGCTCTTAGAGCCATACAGGGGAAGGAGGGACTTTGCCATTTGGTTGATGGGGGCTATTGATTCTAGGGACATCAAAACACACTATTAATGTGATCCACTTTAATGAAGATCCTCAAGCTGGTGGGGTGTTACAGTAATATCTATTTGAGACAAAGATTTATGTTTTTTGTATATTAAGTTAAATAATCAAAGAGTAGATATATAACAATGAAAAAAAATACACAAGACAAGCATGGGGCAATTTGTTTCTGCTTTCCCTCATGCCATTTACAAGATCTGTGACCCATGTCCTTAGACTTTGTTAATTACATCCACTGAGATTCAGTTATTGCCCCCTGAAGAAGGGCTCCTCCTGTGTCTTTGACTTCTCTATGTTGGTCTTCTTCTTTGGTTTCTCTTTCTCCCTCATACCTTACCTGCTGGTATTCGTTATAGCTCTTGTGAGGCTCACCTCTCTTCATATTCTGCTCATTCATTGTTGGCTGTGGCTTCAACTATTACCAATCAACTGCTAACTTTGATCAGATTTCTTCAAAAACAGAGCCTGAGGCAGGGATTAAGTGCCAATACTCTATTTGGGAATCGAGGGAGGGAAGAATGTGAAACAAATACATTACCACACTAGTCAACTGCTTCACAATGAATTGTGACAAGACACACAGGTTATTAGTGAGTATGTCTACTTGACCACATGGATGTTTCCAAACAGGTTATATGGACACACTATGCCTTGTATCAGTTCATAAGACAGAGGAATTTCCTCCGGTCTCCTATCATCCCTTGGTCAACATTTACTCCTTGGGGAGTTACCTCCCTTGCATTTTCAGATTGCATCACTTGGCATCTTTGGTGGCCATTTGGAATGCCAGGACCCATGAGCTTTCGTGAGCCATTTCTCCCAAGTCTGGAAGTGATTGGAGGAGCCACAATCTACAGTATGTTGCCTTTTGGCATGATTGTATGGTGGCAGCTGAGGAGGAGGGCCTGGCACAATTGCACAAGTGCAAGCAGATTCAGTCAACTGGCAATGACCCCATTTGGAGAAGAACAAGTGGTTGAGGGTCCAACAGGCAGTGGTGCCAAGAGAATCTGAGGAGGTGCCTGTCCCAGGCACCTGGTAACTCCCAAATCTATAACTCTGCTTTGATTTCTTTCTTTATCCCTGGACCGACATCTCCAGTTAGAGGTCCCAGTCACAGTTCAAAATCAATGTGTCCAAAACCTAATCCATTACTTTACCTCCTCCACCGAAACACGCTTCACTACCTACCATGTCCCTAAATTCAGTGAAAGGTGTCACCATTCACTCATAACCACGTCACAAACACCAAGTTATTCTGACTTCTCCTTCTCCCTTGCTCCTTTTGTCTAGCCAGTCATCAGATATTCCGTATTTTATCTCCTTAATAGCTCTCAAAGTAATCCAATTGTTCCCATCCCCTTTGCCATCATACAGGTATAGCATTTAAAATGACAACTGGCTCCTAGTAAGTACTGTCATCTCTCAACTGTATTACTGAACTAGGTTTCTAACTGCTGTCCCTATGGGCTTGCTCTCTCTGAACCACTCTCCATGCTCCAGAATAATCTTTCTAAAAGACAAATCTTATCATATCGTCCTCTTTGATTATAAGCCTTTGGTCGTTCCCTACTGAAGTTTAAGATAGAGTCCAACTTCCTTTTTTTTTCTTCCCAAAGCTCCAGTGTGGGTGTATATCCCAGTTATAAGTCCTTCTAGTTCTTCTATGTGAGCTGCAGCTGCAGCCTGGCAACTGACAGACAGGTGGTGTGGCTCCACGACTGGGAAGCAAACCCAGAACACTGAAGTGGGGAGAGCACCGAACCTTAACTGATAGGCCATCAGGGCCGGCTCAAGTCCAGCTGCTTTTATGGGGTTTACGATAGTCTTTATAAGTTGACCTTTGGCTATTGCTTCAGCTTCAGCTTTCCCCAATTCCCATCGAATGCTTTAGCCAAACTAAACTTTTGTAATTCTCTGCTAGTATCCTGTCCTCTTTCATCTCTTTTTGTGCCTCTCCCCTGCTTGGAGAACCTTCCCTCTGGCACTACCACTCCCCCGGGTTACACCCATTCATCCTGCACGGCTCAGCTTAGACAGGACTCTTGGGGAAGCCTTTCCTGAATACCTGCTCATCTGCCTTATACTCAGTTATAAATGTGTTCATCAGCTGCAAGCAACAGAAACCTGGCTGACTGCAATTTAAACAAGTTGGGGGTTATTTTTCTTATCCAAGAGGTGAGAAGGTAGGCAGTTGCTGGTGTTGGTTTAGCCTCTCAGTGATGACATCAGAGACCCAGAATCCTTCCATCTTTCATTCTGTCGTCCCTGAAGGTTAGTATTCTTCTTTAATTGTGTGGCCTCATAGTGTCAAGATGGCTTCTGACATCACATCTATGTTCAAGGCAGGAATAAAAGAGGGGAAAGCAAAAACTATACCAAAAACTCCACAGTGGACTTCTTTTTATATCTCACTGGGCACAGCTATGTCAGTTGGCCACCCCAACTGCAAGGGACATAGAAAAAGTGAATATTGAGAATTTCTTAGCCTCTGTAGTAGAAGAGAGCAAATGAGAAGGAGTTTAGCAATGACTGGTGTGATCTATCACAGTCTATCACATACCAGAGTGGGTTAGACACCCCAAATCTGTGCTCCTATGGGACCCTTATCATCACCCTCCTCATACCAATCATAATTATCCATTTAGTAGCTTGTCTCCCTGCTAGACGATAAGTTCTTTAAGGCATAAACTGCAACTTAGTCATTTTAGTATCCCTAGCACCCATCATAGTAGCAGAGCACATTGCAGATGCTCACTAAACTATTGTCCCAAATTGAACTGAAACATGCTCTTCCAACAGAAGGGCCAGGTTAGATTACAGGCTAGCCAGCTTCATTTAACATTGGCTCCTCACCTGCATAGGTAGATAAATTAGACCCCACTGAACAGTTCTGACTGCTCCATTTATAAGCCTTCTTCACTATAGATACTTGCCTTTTTTATTTTTGAAAATCTTGTTATTGAATAATAATATACACACAATAAAGTGCACAAAACTTAAGTGTACAGATCAGTGAATTTTTACATAAGGTATGTACCCAAGCTACCGCCTAGAACAAGATGTAGGACATTTTCAGCACACCAAGCTTTCTCATGCCCCTGCCTCAGTCAACGCCATCTGCAAAGGTTACCACTGTGACGTCTATCACTTCTTTTGTAAAGGAAGTTTAAGTCTTTGGCACCCTCCTTTGAAAAAGAAAGAGCTATCTGTGATCTTCTTATGGACATATAGAAAGTCTTTATGTAGTCTGGATACAAGTCCATAGTAGGATGTTTGTATATACATAGCAAATGTCTTGTTCCACACCATTACTTGTATTTCCATTTATTTAATGGTTTCTTTTAACAAATACAAGCTTTTATTTTTAATCAAGTCCAATTCAGTCAAGTGGCTGATTTTTCAATATAAGGAATTGAATTCTTCAATATTTTTCTTGAAGATAGTGTGTTTTCTGGCCTGCTTAAGACATGAGTGCCTACTCCAAGGTGATGAAGATATTTAGATTATCTTCTAGAAGCTTCACTGTTTCTCTTTCACATTGAAGTCTGTAATTCATCTGAAAGTGATTTTTGTGTATAGTGTGAGGCAGGGGGCAATGCTCACTTCTTCTCAAACATGTCCTCAATTGACCTAGGACATGGGTTACTGAAAAGACTATCTTTTCCCCACTGCACTGCAGAGGCACCTTTGTTGGAAATCAAATGACTCTCTACTCCTGGACTCTTCCTTTGTTCTATTTGTCTGTTTTCTACACTTGAGACAGTACCATACTGTTTTAATTGCTGTAGCTTTGTAACGAGTCTTCACATTTGGTAGTGTTAAGATAATGTTTTTTTCTTCTTCAAGATAGTCTTTGCTCTTTTTGTTCTTTTGTGCTTCCATACAAATTTTAAAATTAATTTGTCAATTTCCACAAAAATCTGGACTTTCGATTGGAATTGTATTTCATTCTCTCAGAGACCCAACTCCCTCCAGTCCTGCCAGCCTTGACATTTCTTCATACTGTCAAACAGCTGTATTTTTAAAGACAGCTTTTATGGTTGTTCTTGACAGGAGGGTAGTCTGTAGCCAGAAGCAGAAGCCCTCTACAAAGTTTCCTAACATAATTCTACAAAAAAAGAAGTGCCGTTATACGAAAAGTATCTGACAAACATTTACTCTGCAGACAGTTTATGTAAAGTTAAAATCTTACTTTATGAAACAGGATCCATTTGACTGCCACTGGGAGAAGACGTGACCCAAATTGAGCTAAACAAAAAAAATTTTATTGGCTCACCTAACTGAAAATTTCAGCAGGAAGATCATTGTATACAAGATTTCAAATGAAGTTCATCAGGATCCAGCTTTATTTCCATCTCTCTGCTCCACTTCATGTTGAATGTTCAAGCCACTCTTAAATAGACTCATGATCATAAAATGGCTGTCAGCAACTCCCAGAACTATACCCTTCCAGGTCTGCATCCAGCAGAAAATGAATGTCTTTGTTCCAAAACACCTGGGAAAATCTCATTGGCTCTAATTGGGTCGCTGCCTATTCCTAAACCAATCACTTTGCCTAGAGAAATTTGACAGAGTGATTAGCTTGAGCCCAGGTCAGGTTCTTGATTCCTGGTCCAGAAGTAGATTCAGCTCGCCAGAAACCCATAGATTGAGAATAGGATCCGTGGTAGTTCCCAAGCAGGAAGTTAGGATGTGGTTATCAGAAGAAAAGTAAATGAATGCTGGACAACTGAAAGCAAATGAATGCTGGATGCTGGAAACTGAAACAAATGTCCACTTCCCTGGCCAAATCCAGTCTCTACACCCATGCTGCCTAGAGTTACTTGGAAGATCATAGTCTTCCTGCTCTGGTCCTCCAAGGCCATTTCCATGATCCTGTTTCTGAGACTGCGACCCACTCTCTTCACGCTGTCACGTGCTTTGCCCGCCTCCTCTCCAAGACATGCACGCAGCTCTTCCAACCCTAGCATGTCACCACTTATGTGTCCTCTTCTTCCCGTTACTCTGAAGTCTTAGCAAGAGTTGGGGAAGGAGTAGCAGCAGGATGGGATGGATTTCATTCCCCCGTTGTCACCATTTTCCTTTTCTCTCACTATCTCCTCAACAGGACAAGAGCAGATGATCAGACTTAGCTTCCTAACTCTACCATTTCCTGCTGGGATTCTGAAAATGTCACTTCACCGCTCTGAGTCTCAATTTCTGCAACTGCAAATGGGCCCAATGTTGTCCCCTTTACCTCTTTCCAGGCAATATCTCTAAAAAGAGTTGCATAAAAGAGGGAGAGTTAGAGGGTGGCAGGTCTAGCGATTTCATCCTTTTGAATAGCTGTTGAGGTTCCTGGTGATGCTTCTGCTAGAGAAATCTTAACATGTGGAGTTTTTTTTCAAGCATTTCAATTACAGAAGGTTAAATGAAATGTTTTGAAAATGTTTATAGACTCTGAAGCACTTGAGAGATGCTGAATTGTATTATGGGCCCCAGACAGATCATTGGAAATCTCTTGTTCCACCCCAAGTGTTGTTTGTGTGTGACACTTGTCAAGGGTTTGCACTCTAGGGAACAAAGCACAAAAGTTTCACCGAAGTCCTCTAGCCCTAATCTTCTCAAGAGTTGTTGAAGCCTCTCTGAATTGATCCAGAAGTAGTCAAGTACTTTCTTAAAACAGGAGGCTCTTTCAAATTTTCTTACTGTTCCTAGTTCTGAGAAACCCCTCAAGTCTTCTTGGCTACCCATCACCATTGCCAATACACCACTCAGAGCCCAAGATTTTGCCCAAGGTCACAGTGCCAGCAAGTGGCTGGACAGGGATCTTTCTAGAATTCACCCTAACTCCACATGGCCAGGGGAAGCTAAGACTGCACAATCACAACGGATACAGGCTGCAGAGGCCTCTGAAGAATACAGATTTTGACTGTACCCGGCAGGAAGAAGAGCATAGTGTCTGAAGCAAGGGTTCTGTGTTCCAGGAGTGGCAGGTCTGGAAGTGGAATCAGCAAGATCAGCTCTTAGACTGGTGTAGGTGCACAAGCCAGGACTGAAGTCATAAGACCACGTGCCTTAATGACTTTTGTATATGCAGAGCCTAGCACATTGCCTGACCCACTGGATGTTCAGTGGGGCTGATAGTGGGGGCGGAAAGGAACAGATAGATTTAAGAGATGCTCTGGTTAGCAGGCGGATAAAACTTTTGAGTGGTTGAACATGAAGGATGAAGGCTAAAAAAGAATAAATTAAGGCTTTGGGTCTGGGCAACTGGTAGAGACAAGGATGTTGGCAGATTAGAAGGAGGTGGTTTGGGTGGGGTGATTAGGAGTTCAATGTCTGTCTTCAGTTTGAAGTGATGGTAGGTCAGCTGTGGAAACCATGTCAGATTTTACAAGGTAATGTGATTTCTTAATGAAGAATTTATATGAAATTCTAATAGGTTTTGACTATAAAATGTAAGGCAATAGAATGCTTCTTATAGATTTCCTTTAGACACAGAGCACAGATCACTTGACACCCCCTTCGCTTCTTCCTTACTAATTGAACCCTAATTTTGTCCAAGGCAGCAATGAGCCTGGCTCAGTCTTTCCATACTCCAGCGTCCTTTGCCAGACGATCACGGAACCAAATCTAGCCAATGAGACATAAATAGAAGCCATTGGGTAGGACTTAGTAGAATGCTCCTTAAAGGGGTAGGGGCGGGGCTCACTAACTGGCATGCACACTTTGCTCTTGGCTCTTCCCCTTTTTCCACTTGCAATGTGAACCTGATGGCTGGAGTTCTAGCAGCCATCTGAGGACCACGAGGGTGGAAATCACATGCTAAGGATGGCAGATGGAAGAAAAGCTGGAAGGAACCTGGGCCTCTCACGGTGTTGGGAAGCCACCACACCAAGTCCCAGATGCTGCCCCAAGACTTTTATTCAACATCAGAAATAAAGCCTCTCATTTATGTACGTCTCTGCTTTTCAGATCTCTGTCACTCACAGCCAAAGGCAATTCCTCATTGACTCACTGTGGTCTTAAAAATTGTGAAAGACCTTCAATTTCAGAATGAGTTTTAGAGTTTTGCAAAAGTAATAACAAGAACAAGCCATTAGTTCTTGATTCAAAATACTAAGCATCAGCCCTATAAGCATGTCTAGGCTTTAAAAATCTGAAAGGAAGCCTTTGGGAAGCCTGTGAGATTAGTCACTAACACAGCCCCTGGACCCCTTGTATCTCTTTTCTAAAAGGGTAAGAGAACGGTGTGTCTCAAATACTACACAATTCAAGATTATAAGCCCTACTCATGACTATCACTTTGAACTTAAAACCACTTATATGTTCTTTTAGTGCCAAAGAGTCTAATAAATTCCAAGAGCATCCAGGTTCTTGTTGTGGTCAAATTCTGTGAAAACAAACTCACTCTTAGCAATCCCATCCCAGGGAAATCACAGTTGTTGAGGGGAAGGAGGGAGTCACCAGGCCCCCACATCCACATCAGCCGCCCCTCTTAGCTCTTATCACTGAGTGGGAGGTTTTTATTTGATTGAAAGCGCATCTCAGAAAATGCCTTCTTCAACCCTGGCTCTGCCTCATGCCCACCTCTAGTCAGCCACTGACCATCTGAGCGGCCAGGCCTAACGCCATCCTCCAGGAGACAGTCTCTGCTTGGGCCAGCCCAGTTTGTAGATGGGCGTGTGTCCGCCCACCCGACAGCGCAGGGGTGGGGCAGGGCCTTTTGAAAGAAGTCTGTCTCAGGAGCACACCCCTGTGGTTTGGCCAGAGGCAGGAGCAATTCTTCAAGCAAGAGAGGATGGACTGGGGCTTGGGGGGGGGAGTGCAGATGAAAGCCAACTGTGGGTTACGGGGAACAACCAGCACCGGTGTGTCTGCCACAGATATTTCCCTGCCGAAGTGCAAATACACCCTTCAGGAAGGTACCTCAGTTGGAGGCCTCTCTGGTTTCATTTCTGAAGCTTCAGGCTTCATTTCCACAAGGTTCTCAGCCTAAGAAGCCAGCTTCATTTTGCCAATTGTTTTTACTGATGCAGAGTTCATGACTCAGGCATCTAAGTAGTTCTGTTTGTAAGATAAATTCCTTTCCTCCCGATTGGCTCAGCTGATGAATTAGGTAACCCAAGAACTTCTAAAAAGAGAAAGGAAAGAGAAAAACCTCAACCCTTAAATCAACAGCTCCCTTCAAAAAAAGGATACCCCAATAAATCGAAGCTCACAAAGCTTCAGTTCACTTGACTTACCTAGAACAGACTCACACTCAAGGGTGAGCCTTTTCAGGAGTTGCCTCTGAATTTCTTCCCCACCTTGAAGTCTTTGGTACGTCAACGACCTCAGTTGTGAGATGGAAATAAAACACGCTTAGGAGTCTTGACAAAGCAACATCATTATCTCCAGTCATATTCAGAGGGATGGGCAGAGCATAGACTGACTCTAAGACTAGTGGAGAGTGAATATAGACAGATGCTTTTACCCCTTACATGGGAACAGTGGAAAGTGCAGATTGCTGAAGGAAAGCTTAGGCATCTTCCCTGTCTCCTCCCTCTAACAGTATGACCTTAGGTTTACAGAACATTTATAGTTTGCATCACACACATTCTCTCATTTCCTAGATTGCTGGTGTCAGTCAAGTGACCTCCCTTAGCTCCAATCCCACACAGTGCAGGACCCCCTGTGCAGGCCCCACCAGGAGGTCAGGCTACTGTGATCTGATGAGAAGAAGCAAACTGCCTCACAAGGCCTCCCGCCCCCATTTTTACAGCTAAACTCTGCATCCCTCTAGTTTCCATTCACTGGCCTACCTCTGGCTCTGCCCCTCTCCACATAGATGATGCACCTCCTCATCCTTCTGACCATTTAATTATGTGAAGAGCGCCATCATGTTACCATGATGACATATAACCCCTGATGTAGACCATGATTTCTCAACCACTTACCCTGCCTCCAGTTTGTCAGTGACCCTCTTAAATAACCTTCTTATGGAGCCCAGTGTTCATGTGGCCATGCAGGCAAGCCCAAGGCGACTTCTTCTACACCTCTGTCAGGAGAGCCCATGGTTGCGCTAACTTCTTTGTCAACCCCAGTCGCAGTGAGTCTCCAGCCAACAAAAACTCCCGAATCTTCTCCAGTCCAAACTTGTGCCTTTAGCTTTCCCAAAGCCTTCCTAAGAGTAAGAAAGATGCGGATCAATAACAAATGCTTCCCTGGTGCAATTATTGTTAAACCTGACTATAATTCTGTCCATTTACCTTAGAGGTTTCATCCCCATTTTCCAACCAGTCTCAAGATCTCCTAGAAACTTGATCTGTCCTTTGTCATTATTAGCTACACTCTCCAGCTTTGTAGCATTCACAAACTTGATGGGCCTGCTTTTTAGTTCTTTATTCCAGCCGTTGATACATTGTAATAAAAGCTAGCTGTACATACGGGGATGGGAGGCAGCAGATGTGATCAAATCTGTCTTATGTAGGGTTTGTTCAAGGTCACACAATAGACCTATGTACTGTGCAGCTAGCACTGGAACTCTGGTCTCCGGAAGCCCAGGGTGGAGATTTTCCCACCGTGCCATGGGGCTACCAGCAGGGATGCTTTCCCCGCATAGGCCCTGCTATACCTGAGTGGATGCACATTGTCTACTCATCAGGTAAGGTCTCCACACAGTTTGCAGAGCAAGAAACTCTGTTTATTACCTTGAGTTGGCTGACACAGAGGGCTCTAGCTACTAACAAAGTTGCTGTCCACTCACATTCACTTCTAGGCTTCAAGGGTCTCTGACCAAATCCAGTCAGACCCTTCCCCTCCATGCACCTCTCTATTCCTGCCTTGCTCACCACGATGTGATAGACACAGTCTGACCCAGGCATTAAGAGACTTGGGCCCTCATGCTCATTCCACCATGTTTAATTCTTCAACATTGTTCAACACAAGCCATTTAATTTCCCTGAGCCACAGTTTTCTCATCTAAAATAAGGGTCTCACCACCCTACCTTACAGGATTAATTTGGACATCAAAGGAGAGAATGAATATAAAAATTTCTAGAAAACTATCCAGTGCTTTGCAAAGCATATTGTTATTATCAAATGGGTACAGAGAACTCCGAAGTGAGTCAGTACCACTTAAAATTCGTTTTTAAAGCAGTTCATTGTATCCTAACCCATTTATTCATTTCTTTCTCTTAAAGTCTCAACAAAAACTGAATATTAAGGATGCATGCAGGGAAAGCATGAATAAAAATTAACTATGCAATGTTCTTTAGTTACCTTGGCAGGGAAATGATACACCTATTAAAATATCCCAGTCAGAACTGGCACGTACTCTGCTGATAACCCCAGCAGGCAATGACCTTGGCACCATTACAAGGGCAATATTTTCAAATGGATGAACTATTCCTGAACAAAGTGTCCAGTGTACTAGGAATAAACAGGCTTTCCATCAGCCAAGCCTGTGTGTTTTCTGGTTCCAACACCCTTTCCCAAAGACGGTGTCGAAGAGGGGGATACCAGGAAGCAGCACCTCCTAGCAACCTGCCCAGTTCTGCTCATCCTTCCTTAAGAATCCTGTGACTGGATAGGCCTCCAGAGCTCCATCTTCTCTTCTAAAGCTTTCATGATTTCTTGACTGCGTTTTTTCAAAAGTAGAACCCAATGCTGCCCATTGCTCTCCTGGTCAGACATCAGGCTGTTCCTGGTAGGAGAGCAGGTGAAGGAATTATCCCTCCCCAGAGTGTAAAACAGAGCTCTGGAGCCTCATGAACAAGAGTCTGTGCTGGAGACTCACGTACGACATCACGTGTCTGCGAGGCCAACTCTACGAGAAGGTCGATGAATCTCCCAGGACAGTCCAAAGTAGGGCACACAAGAGACTTCGAAGACAAGATCGTTGAGATAAAATTCACTGAGAGAGCAAGAAAGAACTCCACACTCACCAGAACTGAAGCGCACATGCAAAACTTAACTGGTGACACTTGCTTCTTCACCGGGGCCAGTGAGACTGCAGCTGGCCCATTTAGCTATTCATTTTCTCATTCATTCTGCATGTGTTTATTGAGCACCTACCTAACATGTGCCTAACAGCCTTTGTTCTGGGGACACAGAATAAACAAGACAAAGTCCCTGCCCTCTTTACATTCTGGTGGGGGCAGGCAAACAATAAACCAATAAATAAGTAAATAGATAGCATGCCAGGCAGTGCTAGTGCTAAGAGGCACAAGGAGTGTAGGTGTGGGTGGGCATGAATTTCTATCAGGGAAGTCCGCACTGTTAAGGTAAATTTGACAAGCCGTCAGAAGCGAGAGAGAGAGAGAGCTACACCTATCTGGACAAGCATATTCTGGGCAAGAGCATGGCTGAAACATCAAAGAAGATAGTGTTACAGGAATGCAGAGAGCCAAGGAGCGAGTCGGAAGAGATGAAGTCAGAGAGGTAATGTGGAGCCAGCTCATGTAGGGCCTGAGAGCCGCTTCAAGGACTTTGGTTTCAATTCTGAGTGATCTGAGAAAATATTGTGTGTCAGGGGTAGGGGGAGGTTGGAACAGAAAAGTGAGATAATCTGATTTATGTGTATAAAGATCTTCCTGGTTGTTCTACTGAGAACAGCACGTAAGCAGGAAAGGATGTGAGCAGGGAGAATATTAGGAGGATAGAGCAACAGCCGAAGCAGGAGATGATTGTGGTGGCTTGGACTGTGACAGGAGCAGTGTAAGGGTGAGATGAGGATCCGGATGTTTTTAAGGTGTGACCTAGAGGAATTGATAATAATGAGATGTGGGAAATGAGAGACTGAGTCAAGGATTAGTCCATGGTTTTTGGCTTAAGCAATGGAAAGGATGGAGTTAACATTTCATTGAGAAGGGGAAGATTATGGGTGAAGCAGGATTAGGGG
Source organism: Equus przewalskii (assembly GCF_037783145.1). Classification (NCBI taxonomy): domain Eukaryota; kingdom Metazoa; phylum Chordata; class Mammalia; order Perissodactyla; family Equidae; genus Equus; species Equus przewalskii. The sequence goes on along the minus strand of NC_091839.1, from coordinate 58,197,260 downwards.
TATCAGGACTGTGGTTTGGAATATGTTAAGTTTGAGGTGTCTATTAGACCCTGAGCAGAGATGTCTAGTAGGCAATTGGATAGCAAGTCTTGGGTCCAGGCTAGAGATGTGAACTTGGGAATCATCATTGCAGAGAAGGTATTTAAAGCCCAGAGCAAGATGATGTTAACAAAGGAGTGAGTGCTAACAGAGAAGAGATGCAAGGGCTGAGCCCTGGGGTGAGCAACAAAGGAGAATTAGCAAAGGATGTTAAAATGACTTAAGAATTTTAAAAGAGAGAGAGAGAGAAACCTAGCAAATACGTGAAGAAAATTGCTCAGGAAGGAACCACTGGTCAACTTCGCCAAATGCTGCTATTTGGTCACGTGTGATAATAACTGAGAAGTGACAATTGGATTCAGAGATTTGGAGGTCAGTGGTAATTTTATTAAGGTAGGCTTACTTCTGTGATAAACAATCCTCAAATCAGTGACCCCGCACTCATGACGCAGTCCAATGAAGTGCTTGGTGGATGGCCTTCCATGGGGTGATTTGGGTACCAGGCCTCTTTCCATCTTCAGTGTGTGGCCTCCATGGTCCCCTTGGAAAGGGATGGGACTGTCCATGTCAAAGTACATCACACGCAAATGCTTTAGCCTGAGGGTGGCACGTTAACCCCACTCATGTTCCTATGACAAGAATTAGTCACGTGGCCTCGTTTAGATGTGAAGAAATTGGGAAGCGTCATTGAGTTGTGTGCCCAGGAAGAGGAAACAGTTTGGAGACCATCTGGCTGACGTCTACCATAATGGTCTTGGCAAGGTCAGTTTTGGGGAATGGTGGGAGCAAAAGACTGATTGGCGGGAGTTCAAGAGAGAAAGGGAAGTACAGAAATGTGGTGGTAGCTAAAGTGGGGTTTGGGATCAAGAGAGGTCTTTTGTTTTGTCTCTTGCTTGTTTGTATGATAAAGGAAAGTGATCCAGAAGAGAGGAAAACGTGTGATGATGCAAAAGAGACAGGGGACAACCCCTGGAGGGATACCTTGGGGAGGTGAGAGAGAAAGAGATCTAGCTCAGTGTTTCTTAAATGTCATTGTGCAAGAATCACTTCGAGAGCCAGTTGAAACAGAGATCCCCAGGCCCCACCCCAGAGATTCTGATTCGGTAGGTCTGGCGTGGGGCTGGTGTGTTTGCATTTCTGACAGTCTCCAAGGCATTGCTGATGCTACCAGTCAGGATCGAGGACCATACTTTGAGCATCACTGATAGAAGCTTGGGAAATTCATCCCTGTTCTGGGATGGAAGGCAGAACAGATAGGCACAGGTGAGGGTGGGAGGGTGGGTGTAGTGGTGGAAATGTGGAATTTGTCAGCTGATTTTTCTGTTATCTCAGTGAATTAGGAAACAAGGTCATCAGCTGAGAGTGAGGATGGGGAGGAAGGTTGAGGGTTTGAGGAGGGAGGAGAAAATTTGAAATCATTGTCTCGGAGAGTGGGAGAAGAAGAGGTGTCAAAAAATGAACTAAGAATGCCAGGCAAGCACTGAGGACCCCCCTGCAACTGTGAGAATGAAATTAAAGACCAGGCAGCTGCACCTGGCCGTGCAGTTGGAGACACAGTGGGCAGAGGTAGATTCAGCCAGGGTCATGGTTTTGCCAGGAAGGTACAATGAAAGGAGAGAGGGGTCAAAGGGATTTGATTGTGTATTAATGGGTGAGGTGATAATGAGGGACCACAGAGTCTAAGTGGGTAAGGAGGGCAGTGGGGACTTGTGGGCGGCAGTGGGGCAGTGAGGAACAATGAAAAGGTGGTAGGTCAATCCATTGTGGATCTCAGTGAGGTTGAAGAATCACTCGAGAGAGCAGAACACTCAGCTGGAAACAGGAATTGTGATAAGAGAGTAGGACGTTTGAAATTGAGATTGTGGAGAGAGCAAACTGTTGGTGATGGCAAGGTCAAGGGCATGGCCATAGGCTCAGTGGCCAAGATACCATAAAGGACAAGATTGCTAGGGTGAGAGGAAGTTGAGGAATGGGGAGGCTGAGTATTGGAAGGATCACGTTCGTGCATATTGAAATTACCAGGGATTATTATCAAGAGTGTTGTTGGAAAGACTACTGAGAGCTATTGCTTTCAAACCCTCCTTACAGAATCCGGTGCTCTAAGGAGGGGAGGAAGTTCTCAAATACAAACTCTGGACCCCCAAGCAAAAGTTTCCCCATGAGCCTCCTTCTAGTGCTAATTGCAAAATAAACAGATAAACCAGCAGGGGCTGCCTGGGGAAAGGCTGAGCCAGCAAAGTAGCATCACTCAGAAGAGCCCAACTTTCCCCAGCACTTTCCCTGCTTCATTTGAAGAATTAAGAGTGATGGAGACCTGCTGAGAACCTGAGGTGATTCATCACAGCCCGTGGATGCTCGTGTCTCTCTACACATTTGACATGGAAGAGTAGGCTGCTGGTTTATGACGTCTTAGATTTCAAATTTAACTACTGTGCATGTTCTAGTGCAGAAAAGACTAAATATATACTTCCAATTAGAAAATCTAAAAGGAATACCAAAGCAGCATCAATGGTGAGTGTTGGAGGAGCCGTGAACTGGAGTGGCAGACACTTGGTTACGAGGGTGGTACCCCCGCCTGAGGACCCCACTCTCTGACTGGGGTGTGCCAAGAGAGAAAACAGCTGCTCCGATACATTATTGAGAATGAACACCCTCCTTCCTTCATTTGCCTGAGCAGAGCTGCAGTTCTGAGTCTTTCCTCCACGGGAACCACACTGAATTCTACCCAGGACCGTGGACGTGTTCCTCTTTCCCCCATGGTCAGACCCATCCCTGAGGCAGGAAGGGGCCCAGACCCCCTGCTATCCTCTCCATTTACCCTCCAGATCCGACAGTCCAAACACAAAACCTGTGTTTTGTGTAGACCATTACTGCAAATCAATACAGAGGTGGGGCTGGTGGCGATAGTGGCCAACACTCTGGCCACACGTGAGTCCCATGCAGGGATGTAGCTGCGGCAGATGCAAGAGCCAGAGAGAGAAAGGAAGGGCAGGAGGATTCTCATCCAAAGCTGACTGAGGTTATCTCTGGGTAATAGCGTTATCAACAACTTTTCCATTTTCTCAGCTGTATTTTCTAAAAAGAGTGTGTTATTAATGTATGGGAAAAACTCTTAATAAACTTGTTTGTTGTTTATAAAACACTTAGTTCGATGGGTTCACCTTGACAAGGTGCACATCAACCATACAAGACCACTCCAGGCAAACAGCTAATGACTCGCCTTGCACACAACAGGAGCTTAAGTCCAGCATACGGCACATGACAGTGGCAAGAAGAGAAGAGTTTGGTGAGTCAATGTTGACAGTGCCTGACAGGCACGCCCTCTCACTTGCCCAGTCACAGATATCCGGAGCCCTAAAACCTGAGAGAACGGAAAAGACAAAGAACATGAGAGGTGGTGGTGTTCTCAGCGGGGAGAGGACGCTCAGCGTCCCCGCCAGTCTGTGAGTCTCTGTCTGGCCCAGATTATGTTGATTGGACCTTCCTCGCACGGTTTACCTGCCTTGTGAGCAAGGGGCGACGTTACGTTGCCGGTGTAACAAAGCAGGGTCCTGGGACACCTACACTGGAGCAGATTGCATTTTTCCCACCTGCAGTACCCCAAATGCTGCATTAGCTTTGAGCTGAAGTTTGAGGTCAGGTTCAAAGACCTCTGGTCTAGTATAAACACACGATTACCTTGGATCAAGCCCAAGGTACAATTGTTAAATGAATAAAATGCATCTTTGGACATCTCTCATAAAAGGAAAGACTGGCCGTTCTTACCAGGGCCCTTCACTTTCTAGGGTCCCATGCAGGTGCCTACTGCAGGACTTCCTCCTCCTGAGTCCCCGTCCCTCAGGATTCCCTTCCTGGACAGGCTCCCTAATCTGAGTGACTCATGCCCATGCTGAGGTGGCGCAGCCCACACCTTCACACCTCCACATTCAATTTCCACCATATCGAAATTGTATCTGAACTCAGGCCTCTGTCTAGGAAAACATGGCCTTGTTAACAAAATGCTAATAATAGAAATTTTAGGTTGACATATAGGGTGCTAATAGAGGAGAATTTGGGGGATAGGGTGAAGGGTCAGTAGTTTCCCTAAAACAATAACACTTTACTTATACTTAAATATGTCTCTGTCAATAAGAATGTTAACTTACTGGAAAAGGAAGCTGCCTTCAGTCCTATATGAGCAACAAGGAATTTTTAAATGGAAAGAAGAAAGGAGGGAAGAGAAGAAAGATAAGGACAAAGGAAAATAGGGAATTACTGGAATGAGAGACTGATTCTTAAAGCACAGATCCATATTCTTTCATTTGCTTTTCTCCTTTGCTGTTTGCAAGGGGCAAGATGATATTTAGCTCCATGATAATGTGCTTCAAGTCTTATTTTTTTACATATTAGTTTCCAGGACAGCAATTCTCAAAGTGTGTTCCAGGGAACCCTGGTCAGGGGGTCTTTGAGCCCGTTTTAGGGGATCCCTGAGGTCAAAACTCTTTTCACGATAATAATAAGACACAATTTGCCTTTTTCACTGAATTCAGTTTTCCAGAGGCTACATGATGTGTGATGACATCATTATATTAAAAAAGTTTCTATGGCCCAAAAAGGAAATGCTTTTAGACTTTCCTAGAGAATTCACAATGTCTATTAGTATAGTAAATGCTCTGAGAAGTTCTGTAGTAAAGAAAAAAAATCCTGTTTAACTTGGTCTAATACAACAATGCAAATTTATTTGACTGTGGAATTTATTTTGGTTTGGGTTTGGTTTTGGCTGATTTGTTTAACACCTGTTGCTATCATGTTTTGGAAAATGCTCCTCCAGGGGCAAGATATTAAGCCAGTAATGCTCTGGCCAAGGAACTCATTAGAGATCCCTCATCTGGACCTGAAGTGAACAGTCAAAGACTGGACATTAGTTTGTCAGCATAGGACAGTGGTCAAGAACAGAGCCAGACTGCCTGAGTTCAAATCCTGACTCTGCCACTCACTAGTTGTGACTTTGGGCAAGTTACTTAACTTCTCTGTGCCTTATATTTATCATGCGTAAAATGGGAAAAATCAGATGTGTGTGTATGTACACATATATATTTTACAACAGTGCCTCACACATAGTAAACACTATATAAGAATGAACTGTCGCCTATGACGTGACAAACATGTGGCCTATGGTCAGGACCTGAATCTAGGCCCCCAACGAGTGCTGTGACCTGACACAGCTTGCCTCCCTATTATGGACTTAGTTTTACCCGTGTTTCAAACTGGAAAGTGAGACAAGGCCATCTCTGAAGCCCCTTTAGTGCTGATAGTCTCAGATTCCACACAGCCCTGCGGGAGGTGGCACCAACCTGGACTGTGACAGGAGAAAGAACAGAGGGAGGTAGAGGGTGGTGTAAGAGCCCTCAGGTCCTGGGCAGCATCAATAGGGGATGCACGGATTCACAAAATGCAAGGGCTGGCCTTTAGGATAGAGTTCATCTGCTCCAGAGTTCTGCCTCCCACCCAGCCAGCTTCCCACCCTGCCCAGGTGTGAGGGAGAAAGAAGATGGGGTTGCTATTCCTTCCACCATGCCCCCACGGCACCACCCCCACTTAAACTGGTTGAGGTGAGGGCTGGGCTACAGAGAGAACAGGCTCTTTATAAGGGCCCATTCCAGGGGCTGGTCCTGTGGCCTAGTGGTTAAGTTTGGTGCCCTCTGCTTCAGGGCCCCAGTTTGGTTCCCAGGCACAGACCTAAACCACTCATCGGTGGCCATGCTGTGGCAGTGACCCACATACAAAACAGAGGAAGATTGGCAACGGATGTTAGCTCAGGGCAAACCTTCCTCAGCAAAAATTTAAAAAGGCCTGTTCCAGCTTCAATGGGCAGCTTTTTCTGCTCTCTTTTAAGGACCCTCCCCACTACCCCAGCCCCAGAGAAACCTTTTGGACACCCAGCCCTGGCAAGCCACAACAGAGACTGCCTCTATAAAAATTCCTCCAACGTAACTTCACCATAGTGGCGAATGAAGAAGATGCACAGACTAAAAAAACTGAAAATGCATGAGGGAGCTTTGAATTGCTGGCAGCTGTGGGCCAAGGTAGAGGCGCCCAATGTAATGCTTAAGAGGCTAAATTGGGAACATTTGAATGCCTGGTTTTACTTGTGCTTAAAAAAGCAAGTAGCAGCTCAGCTGCCAGATGTTGGAGAACTTCAACATGTAGCTCACGGGGATGGTCTCAGCAAGGCCCTTGCAGGTGACCACACGTCAAAGGGAGATGATGACTTGTTATCCTAAAACTGCTTCTAGAGTGGGAGCCCAGTGGCTTTCGTGTTTCACTTTCACTGAAGAAGTTAAATTTGGGAACACCAAAAAGGATCTTATTAACTCAGAGAAGATTGGCTCCAGGGCTTGTCAGCAAAGGAAGAATTTCTGAGAACTGTGGCTTCGTAAGAGCTCAGTTCCTTATAAGAAAGGCCTTTGAGTAATCACTGAACTCTCTTCTCTCTAATTTGGTGTATCAGGAATTGCTCTTGGTTGCTAGCAACAGAGAATTGACTACAGTGGCTTAAACAAATAAAGGTCTATATTTTTATGTCATGAGAAATGCAGATGTGTGTAATTACTGGCATTGGTACAGTGACTCAAGAATCAATTAGAATCAAGAAAATCAACACTGAGGCCTTGTAGTTCTTTTAGTCTTCATGGCCTCAATATGGCTGTTGCAGCTCCAGCCATCATATCCACAACTCAAACAACAGGAGGCAGGTAGGATGAAATGGCAAAAAAGGCTTTCCTAGAAGTCCCGTCCAACAATTTCTGCTTTCACCTTCTATAAGAAAAGCAGGGAAACATGGTCTTTTCACTGAATACATGCCACCTAGAATAACAATGGAGCTCTGCTAGTAAGAAAGAAGGAGAAGGTGGATATTGGATGGGAAACTAACACTGGCTGCATGAGGCTTTCTAGAGAGATGTGTTTAGACAAGAAGTTGCTGTCTGGACTGGTCCTTCTGGGAGAGCTTTTTATGTGAAAGGGCAGGCAGCTGGGGGAGCCTCAGTTTACCTGTGAAAATGACTTCCAGGCCTTTCTCACTCTGAGAGGCGTGAAGCTGGCTTCCATTCTAGGAATGTCCCTAGATCCCAAGGTAACTTGGTTAGGAAAGAAGAGCATTCAGAAAACAGGGAACTCTCTGAAAAGCGGTGGATTCATTCCTCCATCAAAGGTGGGGTGGTGACACAGCTGACTGTGTACGCTGACACAGGAGGCATCAGCCACTGCTTGTTGATGGAGTGAGGCAGGTGGCAAATGAAGAAAACATGGTTCTGAACCTCCAGAATCTTGCAATTTAGAATAAAGAGACAAAACATGTAAACTAGGAAGTCGGAGAGGCCACTGTAGCCTGGATACTTGTGTCCTCCCAAAACTTATATATTGAAACCTGTTCCCCGCCTTGTGATGGTGTTAGGAGGTGGGGCTTCTGGGAGGTGATTAGGTCACAAGGGTAGAGCCCTCATGAATGGGATTGGTGCCCTCATAAAACGGACCCCAGAGAGCCCCGTTGGCCCCTTCACCACGTGAGGACACAGTGAGCAGACACAGCCGTCTATGAACCAGGGAGCAGGCCCTCACAAGACACTGAGTCTGCCAGCAGCTTGATCTTGGATTTCCCAGCCTCTGGAGCTGTGAGAAATAAATTTCTGAGTTGATAAGCCACCGGTCTGTGGTATTCTGTTATAGCAGTCTGAACTGAGTAAGACAGAGGCTGAGTGGAGTCAGCATGGGCACAGAGAAGGAAGCGGTCATCACCACAGGATGCCCGCAAGGTGTCAGGGAGGAGGGGAAGATGCAGGCTTTGCTGGACAACGAAAAGGGGAGGGGTGGTTGGTGCCTACAAGAGAAGCAGGCTTTGGCCTGAATTCCTGCGGACCACCATGGACCCCAAACAAAATGTCATCCCCATGTTGCCAGCTCTCCGTCCAGCCATGAAAAACAAAGAAGGGGAATTAACAAGCTGCGATATAAACAAGGGGGGAGCACAGCATACTGAAACACCATAGCCAAAAACCAAAACACAGACCTCTGTTACAGGAGGGGGAAACTCTTATACCGAGGTACAGGTGGATGGGTTGAAAAAAAGGGGCTATTTTGTCCTGAACTTTCTTCAGCTTCGGGAGTGCAAACGGCTAGCAGGACAACCGTATTCCGTGGGTTGTGGGAGAAGGAGAAGCGAAGTGGGGAAGTACGAGTGGCTGGTTTTGTCCTGAAGTGTACACATTTCCGACTGCCGTTCTGTGCTTCCAGCACTTCCCATATGTGCACAGATTTTAAAATCACAATAAACGTAGGGGTGAGCTGCTGTGGAATAATTCCCACCTTTGTTCATTTTCCAGCACTCTCCATCAGGTCACGTTGCTTCAGTAATGACCAGCACCCCCCCCCACTCCCTCCCCCCCCCCCCCCCCCCCCGGCCCCCTGCACATCAAGGTCACAGCTCCTCCGTGTGAATGTCAGTGAGAACAGCCAGTTTGGTTTTGTGGGAAGATAACAGAATTGCAAACTGACAGCTGAGCTTCGCATAGGTCATGAAATTTTTAGTCGCTAAAACTTGCTTTTCCAATGGTTAGACTTGAAAAACATTTCTTCTCCCGGGTAGTATCTTTTGAATTATCCCAGGCGTGTGGGAGCAAAGACTGATTCCATCCTGTCCTTGGTGTTTTCTTCGCATCCTGAGAGGCTGATAACATGGAAGGGAGTCTCTGGGGGCGGGCTATCTGCGTTCTAATCCTGGCTCTGCCACTTATCCTCTGTGTGAAATTGGGCTCGTTATTTAACCAATCTATGCCTCGATTTTCTCATTTGTAAAATGGAGTGAATAAAAGTACTACCTCACAGCACTGTGAGGATGAAATGAGTTGACAAACATAAACTGATTAGTGCCAGGAACAGGTGCCAACTGTTATTACTAAATAACTAGCCGTGAACAAGATCATGTAGTTGGTCACCTTAGTGTCCCCTTATGTGTTAATCCTTAAGGCTTAAGCCTGGTGGGGAGCTGCGACGTGTTTGCCCGGTTAGATTCCGGGCAAGGAGAAGGCCTGGTCTTCTGGACGCCTCCCTTCCCTCTTCCACTTGGCCTTCCCACCTCCAGCATCTTCTGCAGCGTCTACTGGCCAAAGTCAAGTCACTGGTTCATCTGTGCTCCATAGCGGAGGAGGATGGATGAGAGACTAAGGATGGTATGGAACGGAGTGGGACAAAGAAGCGTTCTCAGCTTGGAGTTTTTCTTTTCACTTTTCTGCAAGCCTGGTAGAGTTGCTACCTCACCCCGTTGCAGTCTAGCCAAGGCATCCGATCATTGGTACATCTGTTTGAAAGGCAGCCTGCTCTTGGGGGCAGAGGCAAGCCAGCCTGACCCAGCTCCTCATGACACCAAACAGGCTAGCACTGCTCTCGGGAGCCCTGCCCAGTGGTCTGGCCTTGGAAGAGCTGCCAGCTACTCGGCGAGAGTTGGAACTTTTCCACGTAATGAGATTGACTCAAAAAGAACAGAGTTCTTGACACCTGCTCACCCTCTCACAGCCATGAAGGCCAGGAGGGGAATGGGTAATTGCAGACCTCAGACAATGAAAGAAAAAGAAGGAAAGAAAATCAGCAGCCTAGAGTCCAACATCTTCCTCATTGTCCTTGCTCCAGACGAGATCAACGCAGCACTTATCTCCTCCGTTCTCTGGGTCAAGGCTGGAAGACAGTGGAATGGCTCAAAGGGCAGCAGGCTGGAAAGGACAGAGGGATCTGGAAAAGCAGCCCCAGAATAATTTCCTTTTTTGTTTAAGCTAGCTTGAAATGGGTTTCTATGATTCGTACCCACTCTCTTTTGTAGTACATTTTGTGAGAAATGCAACATGAACCCCTGGGCACAAGCAGAATAGCCTGGTCATATTTCAGAGGAGCTGCAAGGTGGCTTCAGGGACCACAGGGCATCCCACTGGCCTGGCCCTACTCACAGGTGGGCCCTCCAGCCTTACCTTTGTTCACTTTATTTAGTCTCAATGCCTAGCCGTGGCCAGCATCCACAAAGCTCACGTAATAGACGTCATGGAAGACAGCAGAGATGGGGACATTGTGAAAGAAAGATTCTAAAATCGAATCTTACTTTTCTGTTGATTCTTGTAATCACACCACTAATGTTGCTGTGATGTTTATAAATGGCATCTCTCCTGGTACCTGCCCAGCTCATAGCCACAGGGTGGATGAAGGATGGCCAAGTTTATCCCATGCGACCCCTGCTCGCATTTCTGACTCATAGGACAAGGAGTGGACCCCCAGCCTGGGATGAACTAATTTGAAGTAAGACCTGATGAAAAAGCCTAGACTTCTGGCTTGAACAGAGGGTGTGTGTTCACAGGTGCCATGGAGTGACCATCTTTGGCACTGCAGGCCAGAACAGCAGAAGTCAGTCTGCAGAGAGAGAGAAATGAAACCAGGTGGATAAGCAGAGAGGCGCCAAAGGGGTGAGCTGCCTGTGGTCCCAGCTCTCCAGATGCCATTTCTGGATCCAACCTCACTTCCTGCCTGTGGTTTCTGAGAGGTTTCCTCATATCCTTTCAACTCAGTGCCTTCCTTTTTGCTTATTTATTGGGTTTCTATTACATGCATCCAGAAGAACGTCCGCGAAGGCCATGACTCACAGTTTACGGAGCGCCTTCACATGTAAGCTTGTTTGGATTCTGCTTCTCACGCTACTTTGGGGAGAAGGCAGGGGAGGTGTAGGCATCTGTGTTTTATGGCCAAAGAAGCCCAGATGATGACTGATGACCCAATGACTGCTCAAGGTCTTCCGGGCAGGGAGGCAGGTCTTTGACCCAGACCCAGCTTTGCCTCCACCACACCCTTTTGACACTGGAGTTGACCCTCCAGGAAGAAGGACTCTGGCTCCAAGGTGTAATGAAAAGCCATGTGCTGCGTTCCTAAACATCACCAGATATTTCCAGGGGAAAATAGTAGCTTCAGTGTGACCATTAGCGGCCACACCTTCGTGAGCCTCGGCAGGCAGAGCCGCCATCCCTCTGACTTTGTAACAAGGTACAGACAGAAAGTGGAACCAGGTATGGACTTTGTGCTGGAGAATCCTCCCTCTTATAAAAATACGTGAAGCCTGTACTATTTATGATATTATTTTAGCATTTATCACACTTTACTTCTTTCTCCCTTCCTCTAGGGCACCTGCGAACCATGGGCAGACAGCTTACATTTCTCCTCCCACCTTTGTTGAGTCCTCACTCTGTCGAGTTTTCCACCCAAAGTAGATTAACTTAGAAATTGGCATTCTCTCTGGCTTGCGCACATGCGTGCACACGCAAACACACACACACACACACTGCTTGTGGATATCATTTTTTAAAAATAGCTTTATTGAGATATAAATTCAGGTACCATACAATTCAACCATTTAAAATGTACAGTTCAATGGTTTTGGAGATATCACACTTTTTTTTTTTTTTTTTTTTGCAGAGGAAGATTTTCCGTGAGATAACATCCACTGCCAATCCTCCTCTTTTCGTTTGTGAGCCGCTGCCACAGCATGGCCATTGACAGATGAGTGGGGTAGGTCCATGCCCAGGAACTGAACTCAGGCTGCCAAAGCAGAGTGCACTGATCTTAACCACTAGACCACCAGGACTGGCCCTACACTATTTTTTTTAACTGTGGCAAAATATATATAACATGAAATTCGCCATTCTAACCATTTTTAAGTGTACAGTTCAGTGGTATTAATTACATTCACATGTTGAATGATCATCACCACCATCTATTTCTCACAGGTATCCTTTTTTGGTCTCCCTTGTCCTCTTTCTCTCCCTCCCTTCCTTCTTTCCTTTTTATTTTGTAAGGAGACGGGGAAGTCCATCTCCGCCCCAGCCCTGGGCTTCCCCATGAGCATCCCCGCTGCACTGCCTCACTTTACATCCTTCTATTTAACCAGCATAGCCCAAAACTTGAAGGCAAGGGGTTGGCTTGATCATAAGTGAATTTCTGGCCGCTCCCAAGTCCTCATGGCACAGAGAGAACATTCTGCTTCTGGGACATGTCCTGGGTGCTCAGCTCTCCTGCCGAAGGGGAACCACTTGAGGCTGTGTAGCCTCAGTGTGAGCCCCTGAATTCACCACAGGGACTCAGCGAATGTCTGCGGAATGGCCTGGGGGACCCTGAGGCTCTCTCCTACACTGGCCCAGATGCAAGCACCTGTAGGGGTTGCTGGAGGAATTTCTCCCCAGCTGAATGTTAGATTTTGAATTTCTTCCTTCTTCTCTTCATCACCTTAGCTTGCCTCCTATCACTTCTTTCTTGTTCTAACTGGTGTGAGGAAAGAACCTTCTGGAAATTCAGCCTGATTGGATGCTAATGTGGGCACAGCATTTTGATGCTTCCCCATGGCAGGTGGGAGAAGGTTGGTCCTGAATGGGTGTCAAGTGCCGGATCCTTATTTCTGGGTTCTGGGGCCGGGGAGCCCCTCCTAGTAATCCACTTAGAGGGGAAGAGAGGGAGGGAGGATAAACGGCTTTCCAGAAGGGGAAGCACAGTTCCCAGGTGGAGACTCGGGGGCTCTCTGAGCAGGACTGACTTAGGAACCTGTCTGGAAGGCTCCCAACAAGCCCATCTCCTCCACCGCCAAAAGCCATCCTTGGGGGATGTCATTACTGTCATTCCCCATGCCTATCAACACCCGAGGCTCCTTGTAAGGATCCTTTGTGTGATTAAATATACTAGCCTGACAGCCCCCAAAAGAGGGGGTAACATCCCCTAGATGTAAGATGGCTTTTCTCTAAGCCTGAGTGATGGCATGCTGTTGCTAGGTGCCTATTTTTCTGCCTTTCAAATACAAAGTGACTAATGGGGCATATTTCATAACACATCTGCAAGTAGGTAGTTATTCTTATACTTCAATGCCCTTTAAAATATTATTATCTGCCAAGACTTGGACTATGTGCTGGTATGCAAATTAGACATAATAAAGGAAGAAGGGAGAAGTTCTTTGCTCTTGGAAAATCATATTTATAAGGTTAACGAGATTTATATATTACATCAGGGAACCGGGGTTAGAATGCAAGACTTTTTAAATGAAATAGTTGACAACAATGAAGATTCTCTCGTGTTTTTCCTGCATGAGATCAAAACTTTTCATCTACGCCGAGGTTTAATGAAATGAAAAAAATTCCCCCAAAATCAAAACACATAGAATCCAACTTCAGGAACAAGGCAGACATTCTAAGTTGAATGTTTTTGATTGGTGCTGCCAAGAACAGGAGCAGTGTTTCAAAAACATATGACTTTGCATTTAAAAAAATCAAGCTAAATATTTCAATGAGTTATCCATTTAAGCCCGGAAAGTTGGCACTTTTGTTTTTTGGATAAAAGGGAAAATACCAGGAAAAGTCAATCTAATAAAAGAAAATACGCAAAAAGGGGTAAAAACTTACACACACACATATATGCCCTTCATTAAATTATGAACTACTCTCTAACCAAACAGGAAAATGTGACTTTGCATTAAAAAATCAAGTTAAATTAAATATTTAAACGAGTCATCCATTTAAGCCAGGAAAAGTCGGCATTTTTATTTTCTGGATGAAAAGGAAAATACCAGGAAAATTTAATCTAATAAAAGAAAATACTCCAAAAATGGGAGAAAAATCTTACACACACACACACACACACACACACACACATACCCTTCATTGAACTATGAACTACTCTGTAAACAAACAGGAAAATGTTCTGAACCCAGCCTGGTCAAATAATAGATTTAGCAAATATTCTGATTATAGGGAACCACGTCTATCTTAGAGCATGTGTCTGTTTAGTATTAAAATAGAAGCATAACTAAGTTTGTGTTGCTACAGAATCAAATAGCAGCAAAATATACTCAACACTAAAACAATCCTGATGATTCAGTTAACATTGATGACTCAAAGGATCTTTAGCACGTGGGGCCATTATCACAAACTCCAAGTTATAACTGTCTTTGTAGCCATCCACCAGTGCAGGATAACAGAGTGAATAGGATGTTAATTAATCAAATTTAGGTGTTCTGGAAAGGTTTCAAGAAGCTAGCAATTGGTGGATCCACGCAGAAGAGGGCCAAGTCCAGGCTGGTTTTGCTCCTTACTGGGTATACTTTGGCTCAGTCCTGGGCACATGGTACACTCTGGAAAAGTATTTGCTGAATAAATCTTATGAATGAATTAAATAGTAAACAGAAAGTTAAATTGGAATTTTTCTGTTGTTTGAGAATTTCTGCTGATGCTCAAAGCTGAGATGGGTAACATGTGGCCCCATTCTAAAGAGAGATGCAACTTCTATCCATGCATAACTTAAGAGTTGGCCAAAATGATCTAGAGATACAGAAATATTGATATGGATATAGATATGGTTTTGGATTGATTGTAAGGGAATTCTAGTAAGAGTATTGTGCACAAATTCCCTTTTCTTCTCATTGGAGGAGAGGAGGGAGGGCTTTCCCCATCCTTGAGCCAAGTAGGGATGGCTCCAAGAGGACCACTCAGAGAGTCGGGGACTCTTCCAGGAGCAGAGACTAAAATCTCTCTTCCTGGTGGATGCTGGCTGAGCCGCAGGGTCTTGTAGGCCTGCCCTGGCTGTCACCATCTTGTGGGAACAAAAACTCTTCGATGCGGCCAGCACTTCCAGAGCTTGCTGGGACAATACGTGAAAAGTTCTTCTGTGGGCCACGTGCACTCTGAGGATGGAAGCTGGGCTTGAGTCCTCTTGATAGGATCAGCCAAGGTCCCTGACTGCCAGGGAGAGCTGAACCTGGCATTAGGCGGCCATGTTGGGTATCCCATTGACACTGGGACTGCAGGGGAGTCATAAAAACCAGCCAGAGAGGGCATCGTTCCAACTGCAGGCACTGTAAGCCACAGGGCCTGGGTTGGGTGGGGCACATCCAGGGAACTCGCTAAAGTGCCTTCCAAGAGAAAGAACCACTTCCTGAGCATCTGTATTCAGAGGACACTGATGGCTAGATTACAGCAGGCCCAGCTAAGTAAACAGACATTTTTGCTTCTTTCCTCTTCTCCCCACTCTCTGCCCTACCTTGGGGAGTCAGAAGAGGCTAATGAAAGGCAAGAGACAACACAATAATAAAAGACAGACTGTGCAACTTTTTCAAGCTTGACTCAGGCCTGATCTGGGGGAAGAGGAAAGAGCTTTGAATCTGGTGAGAATTTTATGAGAAAGTTTTAAGTGTATTCTGGAATGGGCTCTTTAATATTCTAACATGAGGACAGGTCATTGATACCCGGAAGGGACAGAGTAGTTATGGAATCTGCCTGAGATGTTGACCAGTGAAGAGATCGGATGGAGCAGGTGGGAAGGGCAGTGATGAGAGAGGGAGAAAAATAGACGCTATTTCTTGGTTGCATCCCACCAAGTCCAGCCCATTTGACACACTAATTAGAAGTGAATGGAAGAATGAATGTGTGCATGAATGAATGAATGAAAGAAAGGATTTCCGTATAATTTGGATGTCACTATGGTTACCTATGCAGTGACCCCTGCTCACCCTGTGTAGAGTTCTGATGACATCCTTCCCTCAGCTGCAGGCAGACGAAAGCTCACCATCAGCTTTGAGGTGTGGCTGGGAAAAGGCACCACGCCGGTGAGTCAGGGAAGGCCGACTTCCCGCCACTCCTGACGTCTCCCAGGTGTGCTGCTGGTTGATCATTCACCACCACCTTATCAAATGCTGTAACTGCTGAGTGTCACTTTGGCCCCAGTGAGATACAACTTTCAGTGGGCAAGTTAGCAAAGCACTCAGATGTGACATCATCTGTGTTTGGTGCACTTTGGGCTGCTCAGGACACTCCCTGGACAATAAGCCTGAGAACATGGTAAGAAGTGTAGAAACTTCGCCCCTTGACGCTCTGTGTGTTAGAAGGATGCAGGAAGGGCGAATGGCCCCTGCTTTTACCATTTCTCCCAAGACGAGCACAACACAGCTTCTTTTGCAGAGGTGGCAGTGAAATTAAGTTGGCGAGAAGATCCCTTCTAATCCTGCTATTGAAGCGCAGGGTTCGTGGTGGCCTCCATGACATGCTCCCCATTTTTCTTCTGTAACTTAATTGCATTGCCCTGGAACTGACCGATCACTGTCTGTCCCTTCTTCTAGGGCAGGAGTTTTCTTTTATTCATGATTCTACCCCAAGTACCAGAGAGTAGACCCTCAATAAAGGCCGGCTCAGTGAATGAACTTGATTTGCTCTGATGGTTCTCCCTAAGACAGGTGGAGTCAGGTAGCAGACTCATTTTCCAGAGAGAATGGCTGAGGTACAGATGGGTAGAGTGGTTCGGCCAAGGTCCCAGGTGAAGCAGGAGGACAGGTGAGACCAGGCAAGGTGATGTGCCTCGAAAAATAACATGGAGCCAAATAACTCAGTAAACACAGGCCAAAAGCTAGTTGCCTGGAGGCCAAGGTACCTCTCAGAGCCCAGACTCTTCGCACAGAGCCCCCGATGGTCATAGTGCCACACAGTGCTCTGCTCAGTGGCATTTTACAGATTACCAAATGGTTTTCTAGCCATCAACTCTCTTACTCTTCACAGCGACCTGGTGGGAGGTGGAGCAGACGTTATTATTCACATTTTACATGTCCAGAGAGGTTAAATGACATTCCTGAGGATGCACAGTTACTAAAGGAGGAAGTTTGAGGACCTCAGGTCATGTGATCCCAAATCTGTGAGCTGCCCGGCAAACCTGGTCAAACCCAACCAACCAAGAGCACTCAGAGCTTTTTAGGACCCACTGGACACCCCTTTTCATTACAGGCAGTGTTACGAGAGTAGTCTCTCGATTTTTATGCATCCTTTAGAGGTTCCTTCAACCCGCCCCACGAGGGCTCATCGGGGGAGGTAGTGCTCTTATTTTCAGGAAGAGCCATGACCAGTCCCTCCTCCTGGGTCCCAGTTGGAGCCGGGAGCCTGTCTGCAGAAACTTGTTCCAAGTTGGGCCTCCACAGCTTGTGCTGTGCCCAAGCAGGACAGATTGCTGGGATATGAAAGTGGCTCTGGAGCCAACACACTCGCCGTATGGGAGAGGCTATGGTGCCAACACTGTCATTTTCCACTCCAAAATGTCAGGCGAGAAGTGAGACCAACAGCCTCTTCCCTTAGTGCCTCCAATGGGCGTGCTTTTATCTCTATTGGCAACATCCAATATATTTATTCTCTCCAGAGGAGCATCTCGGCATGAAGAGAAAAGAGTTTGTGAAATTTGGCATATTCAGGGGTCTAATTTACAAAGTTGGGACCAGAAAATGGAACGGCTTTCGAGGTTTTGTTCAGATTGTTAAAAGAGATGCCAAAAGATGTCTTTTTTATGTTCAGTTGGCTTCATCTTTTAATGTCAATACTTGCTTAATGCTGAAGGTAAAAAATGACACGCTGTAATATCCTGCCCAGTTAATTGTTAAAAGGAAATTTAGGGGGAGGGCCTGAAATCGCTTTTTTTTTGTTTCTTAATGACAAAGAATATTTAGCCAGACTAAATGAGGCAAAATAAACAATAAGGAGAAGTTCAGAGACTTTGATTTACGGAAACTCATTTTAAAAGCAAGAGGAGACATGAAAGGCAAAAATTCTACTCAAGTTCAAATAGTTTCCAAGGAAAATTCCTGTAACCTTGAAGAATAATAAAGGCTCATGGATATATTTGGGATTTCTGAATGGTAGGACTGTTTCCCGAGAGCATTTTAACCATCCCAAGTGAAAAATGAGAACAAGGCCTAAATTGTTTGGTGAAGAGCAAAGAACCCTTTGGTTTGAGAAAGAGAGACGGAGACTGTAAGAGTCAAAATGCTGTGAGGGGCTGGAGTTTCACATGAAATATGAGCAATGGTAGCTTTTTGACAGAAAACTTCTTACTCAATGCCACATGCAAAGAATGTATATTACAATCATCTTTTTAATTTTTTTTAAAGTCCATTTCATGCCATCTTGCATCCTATGAGTGTTCCCTTTGCTTTTCAGCCGCGCACAAGGTGTCAGGGTCAGGGGCTCTGCCGAGTGGGGCCTGCTGGGCATACAGAGCTCAGTCTCTCCTCGAGTCTTTGCAGGACTCCAGGCCTCTAGTTACAGCCCCGTCCCCGCCCAGATCCCTGTCAGTCTTGAGGCAGAAGAGCTTCTCTGCCATTATCACGTATTCTCTCCAACACTTCCTACGCCCTTCAAACCTCAAAACCGGACATCATACTCTCCCCTAAGAGGGCTACATGGTAAAGTGAGATATGTGGCTGCTCTCAAGTAACTTCTCCTTCATTGGTGTGGACAAACGTCATGTGACACACACAGAGGTGAAATAATAGCCAGTGTCATCCACTGAATGTAATAAAACCAAGAGCTTTGAAAATGCCGAGAAGAGACAAATTACTTCTATCTGGAACGGCTGGGGAAGACCTCATGAAATAGGGGCCTTGCAAAGGAACGTTGAGGGATGAACGTGGATTGACAAAGCACAATAGGAACACAGGCCTGAGCCTGATGTGCCCTGCACCTTCAGGGAGCCCCAGATCCTTTGTGCCTGTACCAGAGGTTCAGCGGGAGAAGGGGCTGAGGGGGGAGGTGGGGACGTGCCGTGGGAGGTTTGAGCGCTGTGATGGGAACTCAGAGTTGATTCTGGAGGTGAAGTGGGGGCAAACCATTGGGAGCAAAGGAATTATGACGTGCTCAGGGGCCTGTGGGTGGGCTCAGGGGCCCCAGGAAGCCTCTGAAACTGTGTACACGCCTGGGCTCATGCACAGTATGTGTGGTGAGCATGAAGATATGTCCATAGCTTCCTCTAGGTTCTCAAAAGGCCTCGCTGTTCTGAGGTCGAGTTCCAGGGCCAGGCTGGCAGCCTTTTCACTACCGCCTTCTCCCCAGTCCTCTTCTATTTTAATGGCTGGTTGGTGTCCAGGGGAGGGACTGAAGATGGGGAGTGGGGAGAAGGGTGTCAAGCCTGTTCACTTTTTTATTTAGTGAGAGTCAATGTGGCCTCTTTTCCTTCACCCCACTTCTCTCACACTTTTCCTTAGCAGGCCAGGTTGGAAATCTTGTCCTTGGAGCCCTTTGCTCTATAGACCAACAGTAGTGATGGAGTTTTCCAGAGCAAAGATCACGCCCCACCTGAGATTAGTTTTAGCTGTTTTACTACAGTCAGTAACCACTGTGGCAAAGAGCGTCAGGTTGCTCCCTAGAAGCCCTCTGCCTCTGGAGCTGTGGCTGCTGGGTACCAACCCAGGGGCTGCGGGAGCTGGGAAGGAGCTGCCCCAGCATCTGGGGAGGGCAGGGGGAGCATCTGTTGGATCCTATTGAGCCCCTCCGTGAAGACTGCAGAGAGAAGTGGTTTCCAGAGTGGTTTGGCTAATTTTAGAAGCATGGAGGCTAGAAACCCGAAACATCATTCAGAAATGAGTCTTTCTGGGATTTAAAACATTCAAATTTAACCAGCCGGCATTCTGACTGTGTGCCCAGCGCTGGGTCAGATTTTGAGACTCAACAACGTCTATGTGTGTGCGCCTTCGTCTGCGCCTCTCGGCGGGCACTGGGCGTCATTTCACCTTGTACCACAGTACATGCCTTTCCTCGCCCTCACCTGACCATGACCTTGCAAGGTGGAGGTGCACGAGTTACCTGTGAACTCTCCTTCTCACACACACGCACACGCACGCACACACACCCACTCACAGCGCTGGGTTTGCGTCTTGCATATAGTAGATGTCAGTAACTGAGTGCTAAAGAGAATATGCACATTCAAATGTTTGTCGAACGCTCCTTCTGTACTAGACTGCATCAAGCCCTGAAGACAGACTTGGATAAATAAAGTCTGGCCCCTGAACTCTAGAGGGTTATACAATCATGGGAGACGTGAAAATAAGAGTTAACACTTAGGTAAAATGAGCTAAAACCTAAACAAAGGTGGAAGTAAACAAATGAACAGGCATAGAATGGGTCTGGCAAAACTTTGCTTTGATTGGCAGCTCAAAACTGCTCACATTACCTGGGACAAGGACAAGGACCTATTTGACTTACTTCCTCCCCTTCTGCTGGAGCCAAAGGGAACAGAGACCCACATCCAAGCCCCAGCAGAAGGAAAACGTGCCTGGGCACTTCCCCCTTCCTCTCTCCCATCCCATCTCTGTGACGCTGGGAGCCAGGACACTCACTGCCATGGTTTTGCTTAGAAACACAGAAAGGTCAGGACACCTCAGTGTCCTAGGGACAGGTGCACTGGGAAGATTAAGATAGGAGGAGGTTGATTTGCAGGAAAAGTTTAGAGGTAGAACTGCAAGTTTTCAGGACTTTCTCAAAGTTAAACACACACCCCTACCTATCCATCTGTCCATCCATCCATCCATCCATCCATCCATCTATTGCCCTTTCCATTTTGCTTTTAGAAGTAAAAATAAAGAAAACAGAGGACTAGAGGATTTTTGGGCTGGGAGGAATTGCAGGGTGGGGTGGGAGCTTCCTGTTTTAATACAAACTGTAAACCAAGGACCACAGCTCTCTCTCCTTCCACTCACCCTGGGAGCACATCCCCCTTTGGTCTTCTCACAAATGTCCCTGGGTTTCATGAGAAAAATCAAACAAAACACATATTTCAAAATCTGTACCATCCCATCTAATTTGAGTTTCTGAGTAACCACCGCCAGGCCTACACTCATCACTGCACCCCCACCCCCAATACTTTCTAATTTTAGAGCTAAGAGCATGGAACTTGACACTGGACATGTTTCCATTTACCATGAAAGGCATGTTTCTCCACAAACAACTGGAGGGCAGGCTTGGAAAATAGGTTTAAAGACCAAGACTTGAAGAACTTTGGCACGGCAATACTCTGGAAATGTCCACCATCCCAGCAAGAGGCAGGAAGCATCGAGAACGAATATGTGCTCTGGCTTCTTTCAAATGAAATGATTTAATTTTAAGAGTCTCAATTCATAAAATAGCCCCAGCTCATTTTCCAAGGAAAAATGAGCATATTTTGTATTTCTTCATTCTTCAAAGAATATTTGGGCCGTGAAAAAAAATTTATACTGAATTTCCTTAAAAGACTTATTTGGGCAATGCCCCCAGTGCCTTGTGAAGGAATATAGAATGGTGAAAAAAAACAAGTTTAACAGGAATATAAACTTTTTTTGTGATTTAGAAGTTAGACATCAGTGTAGCCCTTGTGATAGTCCTAAATAAAAAATAAACTAGAAGAAAACTCTTTAGCATACTGTAGCAAACCATTTCCATAGTTTTACAGATTTAGGAGTGATTTCCACAGAAGGAAAAGCAAAGTCGTCAATTCTGAAGCTGACATTTTCATACCTACATGGATGTCCTCTTTGCCCAAACTGGAGGTCAGTTCCTTTTATTGCCAGGTATAGAATCAAATTATCAATATTTCCCTTTAGTCACCATCTTTTAAGAGGAAAAGTCAGAAAAGATTCCCAATGTAGTTTTAAAAAATCACACAGGACTCCTACTCTTCGGTCTGCCTGACTCCTGGCTCTCACCTACCCACCCCCTCCATCACCTATTCTCCCAGGTGGGCAGCACACTCCCGACACTCGGGCCCTAGGGGTTTGACCTGCTTTTCTTTCCATTCCAGTGCTGCTACTCCCAAAAAGAGCACTTTTCTTCCCCCAAGACCAGCTCCTGGCCAAGGCATAGTCTCCCCAACTCCTCCCTTCTACCTCATTCCTCAAGACAAGCAAGTCAGCAATCAGTTCTCCCATAATTTAAAGAATTGACTGCTAATCCCTCTGTGGGAATTGACATGAAAGTAACAAGCATGAGGAAGCTATAAAAGCTTAAGGAATTTCCCCAGCAATCCAAGGCATGTCCCTGATGGGCCTGACTTTTTCCTTCTTATGTGTCCTCAAGGAGCTTCTTTCAGTTGGTGTTGGATGTTGGGCAAACCCGTAGAGACTGGAGCCCAAGTTAAACTTGATCTGGCTTCCCTGCTGGAAAAATTGATCAGCAGAGTTCTCGGCTATTGTCTAAAGTACACCTACCCAGGATGCCAGACACTGCTGCTCCTCCACCCTGTGCCCACAGCAGACTCAGCTAATCAATCGCAGATCTGCTTCCTAGTGAGCTTAGACGGTGCCCCAGAATCCTTCTCAACAAAGTGCTATAAGATGCCACTAGCAGCTCTTTGGATTTGTCATATGAGATGGATTTGTCATTCCTGTCCCATCCCATCAGAGATCCTGGGCGCTCTAAGTGAGACACATTCATCAGCCAGTTACAAAGGCTGTGTCCACCTTGCAGCAAAGCTTGGCTGCTTTGCCTGTCTTAAGGAAGGGTCATCCAACAGATGGCATTTGGCCTTCCTGCCCCCATGCCCCTGCCAGGATGTGTCAGGCCTGAGGATTTTAGCAAATCTTAACATTTACTCAATTAGTTAGTTCATATGAATTAGTCAGGGGCTAACTACTCGCCTATGAGAAATTTGAGACATTTGGTCTAAACACGGAAAAGGGAGTTCACCTGATGCAGATGGAACAGTTAATTCAGTGAATGGGGATGGCACGTGTGCCCACTTCCTACTGGGTCCTCATCAGAAGACTTGGGAACCTGGTGAGTCAGGCTCCTCTCAGGTATGAAGGGGTGGAGGAAGCGGCTAAGGTGGTGAGTTTCCTTCACGCTCCTGCCCTCCACTGTGGTCGTTTATGGGGCACTTGGAAGAAGTTAAAGCAGAGCGTGTCCCTCCAGTTTATTTTAATGCAGGCAAACGGCTGGGTTGTAGAAACTTGGAGAGATTTACTAAGAGACTTCCTCAGATCCGGGTCTTGTTAGCATTAATGTGCTCTGATGTGGCTCCCACAGTTGTACGTTCTTACGACAATGTCAATCATCTGAATGCATCGGGTTGAGGCTGCTGAGAGAAGGAGAGCTTCTCTAATGTGAACATGAAAGTATACGTGTCCAGATTCACGCAGGAATGTGGTTTGAAAAGGAATCAGAAACAGCCTTTCTTTTCCATTCCTGAACTGCCCTGGGAGCCACAAAGTCACAGATTTGAACCACTGCAGAGCTATTTGGTGGAAAGGAAGTCACTATCTACGAGGAGTCATAGATGAAATGACGTGAATCATGCATGAGTTTCTCTAGCTGCCTCCGGAGTCTAAGCCTGGGGGCATGGCCGAATTCTCAAGCATCTGCCCCATGAGGATGACTCGGTTTTACTGGATTGACCACCTAGATGACGCGATATTTCCAGAAACTTGGGGATCCATCACAGAACAGTACTTGAATTGTCTATGAGCGAACTCTATGCCTCACAACATAAATCAGCTGGAAGTTAAAAGTCACCACAAGTCATGTAAACCTACATCCAGGATTGAGAATTGTTTTTGATTTAATACATTTCACAGTTCTTGAGGATGGTTTAGACTCCTAAATACCAATAATCTCTTGACTTGACCACATCTGATTAAAGACTAATTTTAGGCCTCTAACTGTGTATTATGATCTGAAAATAGTGCTTTGGACTGTTTTTATGTTTCTGGTAAATATCTACACGTTCGAATAGCTAACGCATTTACCATTAAAAAATGTCATGCAGCAGCACGCACCGCATATGTATTTCTGATGGAATGGTTTACAAATGAAAAAAAAAATTAAACACCCTCATCTCTTAAAGCCATGCCTGGGCTTAACTTCTCTGGATTATTCTACATATTGCAAAGCGTTTATCCTTTGAACTCACTTTTCTTTCAATTTCCAGCCAAATAATTTTTATTTAAATTCAACACATCTTAAGGCTCACGTTCCTGAGTCCAGCGTGAAAGAAAAAGTCCTTCAGGGCTCACTGCCATTTGCCAAGCTGAAATGATTGACACACCCTGTGACCAAGGAGGGCCCAGCCTTTCCTGTTTCAGAATATTAGCCCCTCTCCCACCTCTGCCCCCCAGGTTTTTTTCTTGCTCCCCTTCTCCTCACAGGCCCCCTCCCCTCGCTGCAAGTGATCCTTTGAAATTACCATTTTAATGGATAAATATAGAAGAAGAAAAACATGAACTTCTCTAAGAAGAGGAAACTCTGGTCAGCATTTCCTTCACAGAAATACCTCAGCTTTCATCGGGAAGCTTCAGAGGACTTGGAAGCATTCCAGTGGCTCCTTCCTTTTGCCCTCTGCCATCTTGCCCTCCATCCCTGGACGCTATGTGAGTCCTGACTGGTATCTTCCACCCTCCCAGGAGGGGTTCTCTGGCTCTTCTGTGTGTTTTACTCTCTGCCAGAGGGATGGTGAGCCTCCAGAAAATTTGGCACTTTTTCCATCCTTGGGTATAAGGGGAAGAATGAGAAAAAGAGAGAATTTACTAAAAGTAGTCCAAGATAGTACATTCCTGGATGGGGCACAACTCCCTCTATGGCATTAAGTAGGTCATGTGCAGCGTCTCTGGTTTCACTTCCTCGTCTCTCATGGGAGGGGTGGGACCAGAAGACCTCCAAGGCCCCACCTGGGTCTAGCAAGATGGAATGTGCCCTTCCTCAGGGAGCCCCAGAAAGTGGCCTCCATGGAACTGACCCTTCGTGGCTGTGGGGACAGAGGGGCTGTTTCTGCTCTGTGAAGGCCGTGGGAGGGGCAACTAGCACTTGAAAAAATGACATAAAACAACAAGGAGGGAGAAAAACAAACACTGTGTGATCTCACTAACGTGTGGAATCTAAAAAAAAACAAACCCAGAATCAGAGGACAGATCAGTGGTTGCCAAGGGTGGGGGTGGGGGTTGAGGGAAATGGGTGAAGGGGTCAAATGGTACAAACTTCTGGGTATAAGATGAATAAGCCCTGGGGATGGAATGTACAGCCCGTGACTCTAGTTAACAACACTGTGTTGTATATTTGAAAGTTGATGAGAGAGTAGTTTTAAAGTTCTTGCCATAAAAAAATAATTGTAACTATGTGAGATGATGGATGTGCTAACTAACCTTATTGTGGTTATCATTTTGCAATATATACATATAGAAAATCACTACATTGTACACCTTAAACTTACCCATTGTTAT
Organism: Equus przewalskii; assembly: GCF_037783145.1. Lineage (NCBI taxonomy): Eukaryota > Metazoa > Chordata > Mammalia > Perissodactyla > Equidae > Equus > Equus przewalskii. The sequence goes on along the minus strand of NC_091839.1, from coordinate 58,172,191 downwards.
GTGAATTGTATCTCAATAAAACTGGGAAAACAACCATAAGGACCAGTATGTGTACGGCACTTCACAGTTTAGATAGGCTTTCACTTACATTATTTCATTTAAAAGTGGAGGAGTACTTTGAGTACAGTCCCCATTTTATAGATAATAAAACTGAGGCTCAGAAGCTAAGTGAGTCTCAAGTCACATGACTAGCAATGGTAGAGCGGAGCCTGCAAGCCTGGCCTTAGATCTAACGCCCTTTGCACTGGGCCAGGATGACTTTCTAAGTTCCTCCTTGACTATCCGGCTGGAAATCCCTGACTCTGGCCACTGGGAGGCTGGGGCCCAGGAGCCCTTCACCTGCCAGGCCACAGGGGGCTTTGTGGGAACATTTCTTTCTTTTTGGATACCCTTTTACTCCAATTTACTATTATTTATGTTCTTTAATTCCATTCACCAAAGCATCTCATCATCATCTCTTTTTTTTTGGTGAGGAAGATTGGCCCTGAGCTAACATCTGTTGCCAATCTTCCTCTCTTTGCTTGAGGAAGACAGGCACTGAGCTAACATCTGTGCCCCTCTTTCCTCTGTTTTGTATGTGGGTCACCGCCACAGCGTGGCTCAGTGAGTGGTGTAGGTCTGTGCCCAGGATCCGAACCTGCAAACCTGGGCCGCCAAAGTGGAGTGAGCCGAATCTAACCACTATAGCATCTGGCCGGCCCTCATCATGTTCTTATAATTCAATTTCACCTCTATAAGAAAAGTCATGGCCCTGGGAGCAGGGGAGACATCCACACAGCAGGATTTGCTTTCTCCATCTCTAGGGATCCCCATGTAAGGCACATATTTATTAGGATCTTAAAGGGAGCAACATAAATAGAGCAGCTTTTCTTAAACCTAAGAAATATGTCTCACTGTTTAAATAAACAACAACAATCCCTCAAGCCTCTTAGTATGGATTTAAATTGTTTTTACTATGTTTCTTGACTATGTCCAAACAAAACATAAACTAGACTTGAAGTTTAATAAAAATTCCTTAAACTTTATGGTGCTTAGGTAAGTGTCTGGTTTTGCTGAAACTAAACTGCCATGCTGGATTAAATGGCAGGTGTAGCATGGGTCTGCATTTGGTCCTGCATTTGGCCTTCGGAATACTATTAGCAGAGGATGCCCAGGCACCAGAAACTTGTGGGAAACAGCATTGATAACTGCAATGCTTTTTTGCCACTTTAAGATCCTCAGTCTCCTACTTAACCAAAGCTTTGCGGGGAACAGCCGTGGAAGCCTTGAAGCCAGCTCTAACTGCAGTCACCTAAGACCTCTGCCTTTTCCACTTGAAGATAAGGTTCATGGCTTGCTGGCTAATTCTTGCTGCAGGCTGTTAGACAAAAACAAGGTAAAGACACGGATGTGCGATATGCCTGCCTGCACGTGAGTGTGGACTTTTGAGTGTGGCTGGCTTCCCCTGCGCATGCTCTGGGCAGGCCCAGGTCTTCCACCCCACCAGGGGGAATGCCTTCACAGACACAAAGGCAGCCGCAGGCCCTGAAGAGCCAGGTGGCACTCAGGTCTTGGTGGTCCCCCAGATGACCCAGTAGAGGTTCATATAATTTGGGGGGATCATCATTGCAGAAATCTCAGTACTGCAGGGACCTGGTTGAGAAGTAGTGGTCTGGGGTACACGATGTCACATCTTGGGTTGAAGTCCTACTCCTTTTCGATAACTCTACCACCCAATCACAAGTCACCTAACCTCCCTGCACATTGATTTCTTTATCGAAAAGATGGGGACATTAATAACGGCTGCTTTTCTAATCTTACAGGATGGCTATAATGCAGTGGTTCTCAAAGTAGGGTCCCCAGAACAGCAGCGTCTGGGAAATTGTTTAAAATGCAGATTCTCAGGCCATCCCCTAGATTTACAGAATCAGAAACGCTGGGTTGCAGCCCAGGAATCTGGGTTGGAACAAGCCCACCAAGTGATTCTGATGCCCTCTGATATTTGAGAAGCCCTGCTATAAAGCAATGAGATAAGGAACTCGACAGTGTCTGCAACTGCTATGCCGACGTCCTCATGTAGAGAAGCTCAGCTCTCTGGAAACCCTGGTTACTGTTCTATCACCCAGACTCCTGTTAAAACACAAATACCCCTGAGGTGAGTGACACCTTTCGCTTTAACAGGTGTCAGTCGTTCTCAACAGGCATCACAGGCAACCGGTTAGCTAGGAATAAACCCTTTCCAGAATAGAAAGGTAGGAAGGTTGAGAATGCTCTTGCTCCTCTGTGTGGCAGACAAGGGACAGGAGGGAGAAAGAGAAAAGCGGCTTGGAGCCACACAGACTTGGGTCATATTCCAGCTCCACCACTTACCAGCTACGTGACCTTAGGCAAGCTGCTTAAAGGACATTGTGACAACAATAATGACCTCCATAGGGTTTTGGGGAGGGTTAAATGACGCGATACATGCCAAGCACTCAGCACAATGCATGGTTCATCCAGGTATTCAATAAGTGGTATCCATCATTAGGAGCAGGGTGTCCAGGCTGCTTGAGGCTGCCACGCAAGACGGGTCTTCTTTCCACATTGCTCACTTCTCCTCCCTACATCATCTCTGTTATTGTTATTATTATCATCATCACCAGCAACATCTTCACCCCTTCTGCCCCAGAGCTTCCTGACCTTAGCTTGAGATGGCCACCCTAAGATGTCCTGGAAAGGTTAACCACCAAGAAAGGAAAAGGGGCATTTCCCAGGTTCATGGCTGCCTCAAAGGGCAGGCTGGGCCGTGCTCTGGTCCCCAGAGGTGGCAGTGGTGTATGCCACATTTTGAAGCCTGAAACTTGGCAGACAACCTGAGAAACAAGTCCTTCTTCTATGTCCATCCCCTTCTCTGGCCCAGAGGTGTGGCAGCTACAGCCCGAGGTGGGCAGAGTAGATAGGAGCCGACCCACAGCTGTTGTCCATTGTTAACCACCGGTGGATCCAGCCTGCCCAGATTTTATCTCTTGGGTGGCCCTGGACACCTGTCTGCCCAGGTTCAGCCTCTCTGGGCTTGGCTTGTCTTCCCTGGATGACTCAGGGTCTGCTGGCCAAGAGTTGCCCTCAGCTCCCCTCCCAATAATGAGAGCAGGTCAGATTACTTCAGATTTAGTAAGGACACTCCTTGAGGCTGCCTTTGTCACCCATCCACAGTGGGAATTCTCTTTTAAGGAGCAGAGAGCCACACCCTTCTCCCAGAATGGGGGGTGGGGTGGACTTTCCAGGTGGCACATGAGCAGGGCTCATTTCATAATGGCCAGTCCATAGGTGAGGGACCAAGGGCGGGCCTGGCCTGAGCAGTCTGAGAGGTACATGGCCTCCTGGGCCCGCTTGGTCAGCCCTTCCCAGCCCTTCCGCTCAGACTACAACTCCTCCATACCCCACCTGCCCAAACAGCTGGAGGGAGATGCTGCTGCAGGCGTGGGGGGCAGAGGAAGGGTGGAAAAGCTGGGGTACTGAGTGCTCAGTGACAGTTGACTGGAAACCAAACGAAGCTGCCAATGGGCAAGACGTAGCTGGAAGGCTCCCGCTCCATCCCTCACTCCCCTGGGAGCCCTGGAGCAGCCTTTGTGTACACACGCCACCGTCTCACTTTGACTTGAACCCTTCCCACCACAGGAAAGTACTCTGACCCTTACCTGCGGCTCAGGACGGTGAAGGGACATGTCTGGGTCACACGCTGGTAAGGGAAAGAACTTGGACTCATCCTATGAGGCCTGACTCCAAAATCCATCTACCACACTCTCAGTTTTTAAACTTTTTTTAAACAAAATTTGAACATTTAAAAAGAATATAAAATCCTATGTGCCTCTCTGTACTATCTTTGCAACTTTCCGTGAATCTGTAATTACTTTAGAATAAGTTTAAAAAAAAAAAACGGGGCCCCAATGTATAAACTGTATCCCCGAGATGTTGTTGGAAGTCGGGCGAGTGGCTCCCTTTTCAGCGGCAACGTTGGAAAGGAGCGTGGGGTTTCTGGGGGCCTGGGATGTTCTGTTTCGGGATCTGGGTTGGTTCCACAGGTGTGTGCAGTTCGTAAAAACTCATTGATGATCAACTGCATTTTTCTAAATAAGTGTTAAACTTTAAAAGATAAAGATACATCAAAGTGGAGGTGCTCTGGTTGAACAGGAAGAGGGGTTGGGATTTGCTCAGCTCCTCCTACCACCTCCCTGCCCGTAACCCCCTGAGGAACCCAGCGTTCTTTGGAACACAGTGTGGAATCTGGCTCCCAATTCCTTCTACTACAACGTGAGCTCCGTGAGGACCTTGTTCTGCAGGGCCTGCATGGATCATCGGTAACCATTTCCCATGATCTAGTTACAAACTGTAGCCCTCAGTTAAAAACCACCATTCAAATGCGTGTGAAGAAGAGCTTGGTCCTGGATACGGAGGACACCGCTAGAGAGTGCGGAGTGGAAAAGGAAACAGCAGCCTCTGGGTCTCCCACAGGAAGGCTGTGGTCCCCAGCTGGGTAGGACAGCCTTACACTGCAGGCATCAACTTAAGGGGAGGATTCCCAAGGGAATCTGGGTAAAAAAACAAAAACAAAAACACTTTATAACCTGAAAGGAATTGGTCCAGACTTATAATCACAGGGAGCTGGAAATAATGGCCATTCAACTGAGGATATAAAACAAACAAGCAAGCCTCACTCGCTTCTACGTCAGCTACATGCTTTATTTCCACTTGATTTGGCTTTTATGAAGATTTCTGAGTGGATTATGCACTTTTGATCAGCATGCCTCAGCCAGGTTGTTTTTCTCCTCATGCTTGGAAGACGTGGTTAACATTTTTTCCTTTAATACACCAAGTTAGTTTCCACTGTTACCTGCCCGCCACTGTACCTGGAATCAGCAGTAGCTGCCAACACACAGCTAAGGGCAGAAGTTAGCCCAGTGTGAGGTTAATTGGACCAAATTGAAGCCATGACTGTTTAACAGATCCTCTCAGAGATCTATGGGAGGACAGCTTAAGTAGGCTCCCCCAAGACTTGGGGAAGTTTGGAAGTGAACTTGCCCTTGCTCTTTGCAGTAGCAGGGTCCCCCGCTTTATGTGTCAAATAGCCACACGCCAGGCTGCTGTGGGATGAAGCTGTTAGGGAAGAATCTTTTATGGGCTCCTGTTTCTAGAAGAGGGCTATTCCCTGAGGCGTTCAGGAAATGATAAAAACAGTGAATCAGACTACTAACCCAACTGAGGATGGGAGGGGAGGGGAGGAAAAAGGCATGCAGGTGTCAGAGTCTCCTACTTGGTGACATGGCTTTCCTGTGACGTTCTTTCCAGTTCAATCACACTCCACTTAACCTCAAGAAAAGCAGAGTTTTATTTTACTGAATTTTCAGACTAAGCGGAAAATTCTTTTCTGATACACCATTTGTCATCAGAAAGCCATGTTCTCTACAATTCCAGGACATTCTCTACCTTAGGACCCCTCGTCTGTGGAACAAAGGCTATAAGGTTCCGGTTGGTCAAAGTGTAAGTCACCAATGGCAGCACGCAGCTCTTACGTTAAAAGCCAGCCCCCTAGACAGCATTCATCAGAGGTTCCTCTAGTCAAGGAAGGTATAGTGGTCCCTCTGTGCTTCCAGGACACCAGGCTTGTTGGGTATAATCGTGGGAGGCTTATTTTAATATTGACACACTAGAATCCTTCCAGAAAAGAGACCAGCATGGTAAACTGTCTGGGAGCTGTGTCAGTTGAAGAGGATGGGCATGTGTAGCCCAGAGAAGAGAAGACTTATCTGGGAGTGGGGTTGTCCCTGAGGGAAGAGCTATGACCTCTGGGTGATGGTTCTAATGAGCGATGGTTTGATACCCAGCTCCTAGATAAGGTTTCCCGGTGCCCCAGTCACTGATCTGAACACTGTACATACTATGAATTCATTTAATGCTCACAACATCCTCGTGGAGTATTAACTCTTATTATCATTCTCATTTTACACGTGTGGAAACAAGCACAGAGAAGTTTCGTCGTAACTTGCCCACAGTCACACAGCTATAAATGACAGAGCTGGAATGTGAACCCAGCTTTCTGACTCACTCCGGGTTTCTCAACCTTGGTAATATTGACATTTTGGACTGGGTAACTGGGGAGCTGTCCTGTGTGTTGTGGGATATTTAGTGGCATTCCTGGCAGCTATCAACCAGATGCCAGCAGCACCCCCAAGTCATGACAATCAAATGTCTCCAGACATTGCCGAATGTTTCTTGGAGGGCAAAATCGCCGTCAGTAGGAGTCCTCCAGGATGGGACATCCTGCTTCATGCAGGAGAGGGAACCCCCACTGTTGCCCTCCTCTTCGACTCAGTTGTGGGGGCCACTGAGGACCTCTCCACCTCGAGGTTTCATGATGCTCATCCTAAGTGAACACCGTGATTGCACGGGGCCTTGCAATTGCCTAGAGACAGAGGTGGTTTGATTTTTGACATTTCCAATATTTCCTAGTTTTATTGTCATTTGCCTCTGTGTCCCAAAAGTCGAAGGCCAGAAAGCATTCTGACTAATTGGGGCAAAAATTGAGGCAAATCCTAATTTTACCTAGCACTTTATATATATATCCCATTTAATCCTCACAATAATCCTAGTGAGTTAGATACTTTTATCCCCATTGTATAGATGAGAAAACTGAGGTTCGGAAAGTTGAGAAACCTGCCCAAGGTCATAGTTAATAAGTAGCAGAGCCAAGATTTGTAGCCAGATCTGTTGACACCAAAATGCACTTTTTTTTTTTTTTTTGGTGAGGAAGATTGGCCCTGAGCTAACATCTGTGCCAATCTTCCTCTATTTTTTTGTATGTGGGATGCCACCACAGCATAGCTTGATGAGTAGTGTGTAGGTCCACACTAGGGATCCAAACCCATGAACCCCAGGCTGCTGAAGTGGAGCACAAACCCAATCACTACACCACTAAGCCAGCCCTGATCCATATACTTTTTTAAGGGGCACAGATTTGGGCACTCAGAGATAAGCTCAGACACATGATACTCACAGTGACACACCAGGACATGAATAACCTGAGCTGGAGGAGTGGATTTGGGGACAAGGGGTAGGGGACCGCCTGCCTCCACCCTCCTGGGAGACAGCTTAGTGTTATAGCCCCTGTGACAGGGGCTGAGGCTGGGGTTGAGGAGCACATTTCGGAGCTGTGTACCTGTGCCCCACCCTTGTCCAGCGCAGGCCCCATCCTTGCTCTCCTGGACCACCAGCCTCCTCTGGTTCGTTATCTCCCCTCCAGTGTGCAGAGCAGTCTATGAAAACCACCCGTCTGACAATGTCACTCCTCTGCTCTCAATCCTCCATTGCTGCTCTTCTCTCAGAGCCAAAGCCTGAATCATCCAAGGCCAGACTCGTCTAGCCCTCTCGGCTCCCTGACCTCATGTCCTCCACCCCCCACACTCGTTCCTCCTTTCTCTTCCTTGAATTTCATGTTCTTTCCCTCATGCCAAGCTCTTGGTGTCACATCAAGCGTTTGAGTAGGGTATTTGTGAGTATGTAAGAGTTACTGCCTTTCTTTATTGTCTATGCTCCAGGTAGTCCAGTTATTCCTCCATGATCTATACCCTTGTGGGGCTGGCACAGTGCCTGTCACATTGTAGGACTCAATCGATATTTGCTGAATGTTTATTTAGCAAGTAGATAATTTATGTTCTCATCTAAGGCACTGATGAAACCGCCAAACAGAAGTCAGCCAAGGTGGGGATAGGTGGCTGCCAGCAGACAGTGCCCTCTGGGTGACTTCAGGCCCTTCAGTCGCATCATCTGGGTCATGCAACCTCCCAATGTCATTCACCTGCGTCTTCGTGCAGCCCGTGCATCTCTGCACCTCCAAGTCTTATTCACCAGGCGCCAGGAGAGCACAGCAAATGCCTGCTAAGGTTCCTTCAGCCCATGCCTACGCACTCCTTTGCTCTCCCAAGCCAAGAATCCTTTATAACCAGAAAATGAGCCTAACCTTGAGGCCTAGCCCCATCCTGCCTTTTAGTGGTCTCTCTTCCTTAAGTTCTCAAAGTCTCTTGGTCATTTACTGATTGATGTTCTGACCCTTAGGGAACTGGGAACACCCTCTGGACAAGTGGACCTAGGACAGGTGTAATTTTTTTTCAACTCTGCTAAGGTATAACAGACTTTCAGTAAACCACAAAAATTAAAATTGCACAAGTCGATGGTTTTAGCAAATGTTTACACTCATGAAACTCTCACTCCAATCGAGATAATGCACATATCCGTAATCCCCAAAGGTTCCTCTATGCCCCCGTGTAACCTGTCCCTTTCTCTCCCTGCATCCTGAGGCAGCCACTGATCTGCTATCTATCACTGTAGCTTAGCACGCATGTTTAAAAACTTTAAACAAATGGAGTCATGCTGTATGTATCTGCAGCGGGAGGTATCTGGCTTCTTTCACACAGCATAATGATTTTTTAAAAAATTATTTTATTGAAGTCATATTGGCTTATAACATTGTGTAAATTTCAGGTGTACATTATTATATATCAGTTTCTGTATGGACTACATCATGTTTGCCACCAATAGTCTACATGATTTTGTCTTTTTTATGGCTGAGTAGTATTCCATGGTGTATATATACAGCATAATGACTTTAAGATTCACCCATGTTGTGGCATGAAGTAATGCTTTGTTCCATTTTTGCTGAGTAGCATTCTGTTATATCAATATATTACAATTTCTTTATGCATTCACCTGTTAATGGACATTTGGGTTGTTTCCCATTTTGGATTATTTCAAATAAGGCTGCTATGAACATTTGTGTACAAGCCCTTCTGTGGACACATGTTTTCATTTCTCTTGGGTAAATACCTAGGAACAGAATGGCTGGGTCATTTGGTAGATGGAAATTTAACTTTTTAAGAGACTGTCAAACTATTTTCCAAAGTAGTTGCACCATTTGACATTCCAACCACAACGTATAATTCCATTTGCCCCCATATCCTCACCAATACTTAGCATGGTCAGTCTTTTTAATTTTAGCCATTTAATAGAGATATAGTGTTATCTCATTCTGGTTTTAATTTGCATTTCTCTGATAGCTAATGATTTTGAACATCTTTTCATGTGCGTATTGACTTCTTTCCTAAAGTGTCTGTTCAAATATTTTGACGATTTTTAATTGGGTTGTCCTTTTTTCAATTTAGTTGTAGAAGTTCTTTATACAGTCTAGAAACAAATCCTTTATCTGATATATTTGTAGTGAATAGTTTTTTCTAGTTTGTGGCTTGCCATTTCATTTTCTTGTCAGTGTCTTTTGAAGACAAAAGTCTTAAATTTTGATGAAGTCAATTTATTTTGTAATTTATCTGACATATCTAAGAAATCTTTGCCTACTCCAAAGTTGCAAAGATTTTTCTCCTGTGTGTTCTTCTAGTTTTAGCCTTTACATTTAGGTCTGTGGTCCATTTCAAGTTAATTTTTGTATGTGGTGTGACGTAAGAGTTGATGTTAATTTTTTTCTACATAGTATTCAGTTGTTTCATACCGTTTGTTGAAAACTTTCCTTTCCCCATTGAATTGCTTTGGCACCTTTATTGAAAACCTCCTATTAGTATATGTGTGGGTGTATTTCTGGACTCTCTCTTTTGTTCCATTGATCTATATGCCAGTTTTTTGCTCATGCTAAGCTGTCTTCATTACCGTAGCTTTATAGTAAGTCTTGAACTCAGGAAGAGTGAGTCTTCCAGCTTTGTTCTTTTTAAAATTAGCTTTGGCTATCCTGTGTCCTTTACCTTTCCATATACATTTGAAAATAAGCTTGTCAATCTTTACAAAAAATCCTCCTGGGATTTTCATTGAGAATATGTTGAATCTGTGGAACACCTTCGGGAGAATATTGAGTCTTCCAATCAATAAACGCAGTATAGCTTTCCATTTAATTATATCTGCTTTAATTTTTCTCAGTAATGATTTGTAGTTTGCAGCATAGAAGACTTAGATATCTTTTATTAGATTCATTTCTAACTATTTGATGTTGTGTGGTGCTATTGTAAACAGAATTGCTTTTCAAAAACTTCATTTTCCAACTGTTTGCTGCTAGTATATAAGAATACAATTGATTTTCTTTTAACTTTGTATCCTACAACCTTACTAAATTTGTTTATTTCTATTCAATATTTTGTAGACTCCTTGGGATTTTATATATAAACAATCATAACATCTGCAAATGAGGACAGTTTTATTTGTTCCTTCTTGATCTTTATACCTTCTGTTTCTTTTTCTTGCCTGATTGCAATGGCTAGGACTGCCAGTACAATGTTGAACAGAAGTAAAAGCAGGCATCCTTGCCTCATTTCTGATCTTAGGGAGAAGGCATTTAATCTTTCACCATTTGAGCTTTTGGTTTTTTGTAGACGGCCTTTATCAAGTTGAGGAAGTTTCTAGTTGCTGAGAGTTTTTATCATGAATGGGTGCTGAATTTTATCAAATGCTTTTTACGCATTGATTGAAATGGTCAGATGGTTTTCCTCCTTTACCAAGTGTCTTAGTCCATTCAGGCTGCTATAAGAAAATGCAAGAGCTAGGGTGGCTTATAAACAACAGAAATTTATTTCTCACAGTTATGGAGGCCAAGATCAAGGTGCCAGCAGATTCAGTGTCTGGTTAGGGCTCACTTCCTGGTTCATAGATGGCCATCTTTTCTCTGTGTCCTTAAACGGCAGAAGGGATGAGGGAGCTCTCTGGGGTCTCTTTGACAAGAGTACTGATCCCATTCATGAAGGCTCCACCCTCATGACCTCATCACCTCCCAGAGGCTCCGCCTCCTAATACCACCACACTTGGGATTAGGTTTCCACATGTGAATTTTGGGAGGACACAAGCATTCAGTCTATAGCATCAAGATGGGTATAATTTTATGAAGGTAAGAAAAGGTGTGGAGTATGAGATTCTGCCACCATGGGAAGCCCCAGACGTCTTGGGGAAGAGAAGTGAAGGTGATATAAGGATCAGAAAGAGCACAAGCCTTTCAGTCAGCCAACCTGGCCTTGAGACCCAGTTCTACATCTTACTACAAGGAAGTTAACTTAATCACTTTGAGCCTCCTCTTCTCATCTGTAAGATAAAGGCAATAATACCTACTTTGAAAGGCTGTGATGAGGATTAAAGAAAAAAATATACACATAGTGGGTAGGGAATATAAACAATATAAACAATAGACACTCCTACATATACTGCTGGATGTGAAACTCTGGAGGCGTTAGTCCTGGAGGGTAAAGATATGCACAACTGTGATGACAAAGACAAAATCCCAATCCAGCTTTAGCCGAGGGTGGTGAAAATTACTCATGTGAATATCTGGATAAAGGTCTCTCTACTTCTTTCCTGTGTGCCTTGACTATCCTGAGTAGCAAACATATTAGATAAAAAGCATGTGCATCCCCAAAGGGCATTATTTTTTGGTTAAACGACGTGCTCAGATGCTGGTGTAACTGAGTCCAGAAGATCCAGAACCCATCTTTTGTAAGAAGGTCATCTTTTTCAATCATAGGTTTAAAAAATTCCTGATAGTTAAAGGTACAGTCACACAACACCCCCATTTTGGATCTCCAATTCAATTTAAAATCTATCACAGCAATTGGTGTCATCCAATCCTTGGAATAGCCTACATTGGGAGAAGGGTAATTTAGCATATCTCAAAGTGTGCTGCATCGAATCAGGGATATCAACAGTATGACACGAATAAAAGTGTCTTGTATATTAAATGATCGAATAAATCTGCACTTAGTTAATCATAGCTAAACACTATTTTTAAATCACAGGCTTTAAGATACTAATGTGCAACGTGACTCTCCAAGAGGAATCGATAGGCTGCAGAGTTTCCCATAGATATTTGATTTCAGAGCTCTTTCACAACTCACTGTCTCTTTGGTTCCAAAAGGCCAAACTTTAGGAAAGACGGATGTGATTTGACTCATGTCTTAGTGGCATCATATTCCAAAAGTTGTAACCTCAAAATCAAACATTTTGAGAAAAATTCAGGCAAATTTGCTCATTGGAACCTTCCACAGAGCCCAAGCCTTAGTAGGCAATGTGTAAGTAGGATTATAGTGTTGTTAGGTATTATTATCCCCCTTGTACAAATGAGAAGAAACCTAACACAGGATGCTAACCACTTTGTATATTTCACCTAAGTTAACTATGTCAGCATCCCTGTAATGTAGGCATCATTATATCCATTTGACAGCAGTGGAAGGAAATTAAGCGACTTGTCCAGGGTCACACAGCTAGTGGGAGAGTATGAGAGGGAGTCCAGTCTCTAGCACTAGGCTGGAAGGTCATCATAGTTGTCTCCATCCAGCTGAGGTGAGACCGTCATTGGGACAAAAAAGGACAGAGACGCAGGTGCAGGTTCCTCCAGGAGGATGGCTCCCTGCAGGTGCCGCTGACTCACCCCCACCTAACCTCCCTTCCAGGTGAGGCTTTGGGGGCAAGAGGGAGTGAATGTAGGTGTTCAAGAACTTTGAGTTCCCTAAACATCAGGCCTTTGTTTTCTGCAGACGCCAGATAGTGCCAGGAGCTAATCATCACTCAGATCTGCAATTCTGGGCTGACAAACATGATAGCTTTCAGATCTGTAAGGCCTTTTATGCAGCCCTTGTTGACCTGACTGCTTACATTTAGGAAGGAAGTAGGCAGACGTCCTTCAGCGAGAGGTCCACATGAATAATCTTCACTACCCCTGGCCCTGCCCAGTTTTAAGCTGAATGGGAGGGGGAGAGGGAACGGCCAAACCTTGAAAATTCAGGAAATCGTAGGTGGAGGAGAGTGAGGAAAATGTTAACCTGACATTCAAAATTAATATTTGTTCATAAGGTGTTTACTCGATTGTATTAATTGGCAAGTAATTGCCAGGGTGTGGGGAGGGAAATACCTCATCAGAGGAAGCTAAGTGTAATTTAGTAATCCCGCAGAGACACGGAACAGACACGGTCCTCAGATGTTTGGAAATCTGACTTTAAATGGAATTTGTGGGTGGAGGGAAGCACTCGGGTTTGCCTCTATTTCGAAGACGCAAACCATGACCAGGTTAAATATTCCAGGTTTAGATTTGACTGTTTTAATGTTGGGCAGGGGAGGGGAGGAGCGGGCAGTGAAGTATTAGCTCCCCAAAAAATGATGCCATTTCTTTCTTAGCTTCAAAAATAGTTTGATAAATCAACTTGGGTCCCTGGTCCATATACAAAGGCCACCTAGAGTAAGGGGATCAAAGCAGAGATCAAAATGAAAAATTAATCAGAGATTGTAGAAATGACCTGCAAAATAAATGGTACCAAAAATCCAGGTAGGCAGTTTTATCGTCTCTGGGGCCCTGGATCCACTTAGGCATCTGATGAACACTGATCAGATGCACACAACTATGTGTAAATCTGAGGCACTCACTGTCTCACTGTGGCCTCGCCATGGACCTTCTGGGCGTGTAGAGCTTAAATTAAGAAGCCCGAATCTTGGCAGAAACCAGTTTTAAACTAATAAGTGGCATTACGATCCTACCCTTTAGTTTTGAGATAATTAGCTGAGACAACTTTTAGAGCTATCTCTGGGACCACTCCAAGAAATCATTTCACTTAATCATCTGAGGTAGTCTATTAAATATCGGCTGTTTTGAAAAATTAGTCTGCAAGCTGCCAATACTGGTGACTTATTACAACTGATAAAAGACCATCACCTACAGGATGGATTTGGATCCCATTAACCCCTGCCTGGCTGTGGAGCAAATACTGAACATGGTGGCCTGGTTTAATGAGATGGGGTTTGGAATGGGATCTTCCAACGCCAGTAACTATTGATTCCCGGGGAACTGTTTTTGTCCTTGGGAAAGTACTCAGTGAGACAGGCTGTGCCTTCATTGTGCGTATTTGACAAGAGTCTTCTTCCCCCATGCAGAAGGTCATCAGCAAACAGTTGGGATGGGGGGACCTCAGGCTCCAGGGGAAATGCTCAGGGATTCTCCACCCTGAACTGCAGCTGGTATTCCCCCTGACTCCTGGGCTGTGGACCTAACACAGACTCTCCCCAAGGCCAGGCTTGGAAGGTGAAACTGATGAGCATTAACAATCCGCTCATAAGTCTTGGCTGCCTTTCGGATTAGTTCAAGGAGTTACAGAGAGAAAGAAGACATTGACCAGTGACAGGGTCTCCCCCTCAAACCCAAGCAACGAAGGCACTTCCTAAATCCTTCTGATGCTGCTAGGTCACTCTGTCACTCCAGAGCAATGCCCTCCCACATATATGTGGGTCATCCTAACTGGAGCAAATTCCTTTACCTGGGACAAGAATGTTTTCCAATCCAAGATAGGGGGTGGGAGGACTCCTGGTCTGGTGCACAATAGTATATATGGAGGGTTAGACGAGTTGGGGCTAGGCTGTTTGGGAGGCTGAGGGTCACCATAACTGTACCTCACAATGGATCCCCCGCTGGAACAGAATCTGAATGGTGTGCACAGGTGGGCATCTTGGCATGCTTTTGAAGACAGCGGTTCCAGAGCTTGTTTTTAGGGCAGAGTGACTGGAGTCCTCTACTCTGTGGCACACCCTCAATCATTCATAAGTAAACTTATAGTAAATCAGATCACCCCTCAGACTAGAGTCTAGGTTCTAGTCCACCTAGGTGCTTCAGGTGATTTTTAAGAAAAATTAAACACAAAAATTCTTAAAGTTGAGAAATGTCGTACCATGAACCTAATTTCCCACCCTCTCCTCCCCCTCTTGCCCCTCACCCATGAACTGGGAAAAGACCCAAGTTCCTTGCTTGGGAACAAATCACCCCAATCTAGCCTGTGATGCGAGAGCATCAGCTGTGAGCCATTGGTTTAAGGTTTTAAAAGAGAAGTGAAGGACAAGAGAGAGAGAGAGAGAGAGAGAGGGAAGGGAGGAATTATTTACATTGGCATTAACTGGATTAAGTCTTAATATTGTCTAATTATAGCAGGCATTTCCTTTCAGCCTGGCTTCTTGTTTCTCAAAAAATCATGGTGTCTCACCTAGCTTTCCATTAAGCCTAACAATTTAAATCTATTTCCAGCAGTCTGAATGGCAGTCTCGTGTGGACTCAGTGAGATTTCTTTCTATTTAGATTTTCTGAAAATACTTAAAACGAGAGTTTATTTATGGCTCCCTAGCAATGAGGAGGGAGCTGCTGGAGTAATTTTAGGAGGCCAGAAGCCATCCTCACCCCAGAACTCTCCTTCCAGTGGCTTCCAACACAGCCTCAAATGTTTCCCAATACAGTTGTCCAAGAAGTGTTTCCAGTAAGCAGTGAGGCATACTGGAAAGAGAATGGACCTGGGAGTGAAGCAAACTTAGACTCAAATCCTAGTTGTTCTATCCATTATTAGCTGGTAAACTTAGAAAATTATGTAGCCTCTTAAAAACTTAGTTTCCTCTCTATATAAATGACTGTTATTAGTTTGGGTCTGACTACTAAAATTGATGATACACTCATGTGTTGCTTAATGATGGGGACATACTCTGAGAAATGCATCATTAGGCAATTTCATCGTTGTGCAAACATCATAGAGTGTACTTACACAAACCTAGATGGTATAGCGTGCTACACTTGGGCTATATGGTACTAATCTTATGGACCACCGTCACATATGTGGTCCATCATTCATCAAAATGTCATTATGCAGCACATGACTGTCCATGAAATCAACTGATACATAACAGTGCTCGATGCATATTGATTTCAGTGTTAAGAAAACAAAAACTGATTTCTGAGGGTATAAAACAGGAGGAATTTAACGCAAGGACTTGATTACACAGGTGATGGAAAAGGTTAGGAAGTCAATCAGTAGACAGTGAGGCAACCCAGAGATCAGTAACAGCAGGAAGTCACCACTGCCTGAGGCTCAAGGGACGAGGGGAGGAGGTGGGCTCTCCAAGGCCAGGCACCAAAGTCACTGGAAGGAAACTGGGGCCACAGCAGAAGCTGAGGTCAGGAAAGAAATGCAGCTGCCAGAGATGGCACCAAAGGCAGAGAAGGAGGGGAAGAAATACAGTGCTTCCTTCTGCTCCCATCTACCCTCCAATCTCTCACCCAAGTCCCTCCTAGGCTACCCCCAGCCAGCAGCCTGCTGACCCTGCACCCTGGGGAGTACAGCCTGCAGAGCCTGCTCCCTGCCGTACAGAGCAGAAAGGAGTCTGAGGAACGGGGCTGAGGGCAAGCAGGTCCAGGGCCAGCACTGAAGACCAGATGTCCTGAGCCGCCTGGCCTCCCAACACTGAGGCCTCTGCAGGCTGCCGTCCTCCTGGCTGCAGGCCTCAGACATTGCCCTTCTCTCCTTCTCGCTTTAAAGCTGTCACCACCTTCCGTCTTTCTCTAAACCGACCTGGGGGTAAACAGATCTCCTTCCCTCTTTCTAGGTGATGCTCCCTGGAGGCAAACACAGCTCCCACTCTAAACCTGTTGGGCAGAGTGGGCTGGGCAGCAGATAGAGTGGAGGCATCCAGGCTTTCACAGGTTAATAGGCACAGTGCTGCTCTCAGGCCTAGGGGCCTCACCTTCAAAAAGCCAGGATTCAAAGAGCCAAGGGGAACTAGCAACTTCTGTCCCCTTCCTGCTCTGGGTGTCCAGGACCCCTGAATTCCCTGCCTAAAGAGCCTGGAGCACATTCATGGGGCCTGACTGGCCTTTCCCCTGGTCTGTCCTCTCGAGGGTGGACCATGCCTGCAGTGGGAGCATCCTTAGACCTGAGGGGCGACCATTTGCAGGGGAGTGGGGAGGGAATGGAGGGCTGTGGCTATAAATACAGCTTACACACCACGTGGCTGGGGGTCCACGCACCTGCCTGAGACCCCCTCGTAGTGAGAGATGTATCTTGGGGTGTAAGGAGAAAGGGGCAGTGTGCATGCCAAGTGCTGGGGGTCAGGGCCAGCTCTCCATGTGCCATGATGTTCCAGCATGGAAGTTCAAGGAGTTCTAAATTCGAACCTACACTTCTAGCGGGTTGTGAAGGTGTGACTGTTGACTTATGAGGATAGAACATGTTTTGTTTAGCAGTTCTTAGCTTGGTTTGTAACTTTCACGTATTGCTGGCAGACACGTGTACTCTTGCTGCAGCCTCCACACATGTTAAGGGTAGGCCTGGACCAGAGTGGGCTGGTTCTTTACCCAGAGGTTGCTCTGAGAGTGTGGGGCTCAGATACAGAGGGAAGAAGAGGAGGGCCCAGACCCGCAGATGCTTCTGGGTCAGGGATGCACGAAGGTTCTCCACCCACACAGGGAAGTGGGTCCAGGGCTTCAGAATCTAGTGTCTGCTGCCTTCCAGAGCCAACTCCTTTAGGCTTTGTGTGACAGCACACCCTCTGATATATATATATATTTTTTCTTTTTTTGGTGACGAAGATTGTTCCTGAGCTAACATCTGTTGACAATCTTCCTCTTTTTGCTTGAGGGAGATTGTCACTGAGCTAAAACTTGTGTCGATCTTCTTCTGTTTTGTATGTGGGATGCCGCCACAGCACGACTTGATGAGTGGTGTGTAGGTCCACGCCTGGGATCCCAACCCACAAACCCCAGGCCACTGAAGCAGAGCACGCAAACTTAAACACTACGCCACTGAGCCGGCCCCCGTGATATTTTTAAGCTAACATTTATGGAATATGGCAGACTTTGTTCTAAACCCGTTTCACATATTGTCACATTTAATTCCCCTGTGGGGTGGGTAATGTTGTTAGCCCCATTCCACAGATAAGGAAACAGACAAGCAGGTTAAGCAACTTGCCCAAGGCCTAGCCGGATTCAGATTCATGAGTCTGAGCCTCAAGCCAGGCTCTTAACCACACCCTGTACTGCCTCCCACTCTGTGAAAATGGGGTGTGTGTGTGTGTCCAGGGCTTCATCAAGTACTGACACTCCCACACCCCCAGATAGTGAGGGACCACTGGCTGTCATTCTCCCAAACGCTTAAAGACAGCTCTTGGGTCTTCATCTAAGCCTTCTCTTTTCCTGCTGAACATTCCCATCTTTCTCCTTTTCCTCACATGACAGAGGGTCCAGACCCTTTACCACCCGGCTTGCTCTTTAGCGGGGTCACCCAATCCTGTCTCATTGTCTCTTTTCAAGTGTGGGGCCCAGAACTGAGGCCTTTATTCAAGTTGTCTGATATGCCTTGTGTGAGCAGCATTAGGAAATCGTTTCTGCACATGATTCCTGCACAAACACAGCAAAAGACAGAATTAGCCTTTGGGGCAGCCAGACCATTCCCACAAACATTCGCTGAACACCCACTCTGAGAGTGAGATAGCCCCGCCCTCGAGGAGAGTCCAGTCCTGTGAGGAGACAGGCAGGAGAACTGATCATTTGAACCCAATGTGGCGAGTGCTATGAGGGAGCACAGAGGAGCCAGGGTTCTGGGGCACAGGTAGTCAGGAGCTTGAAGGCCTCCACCCAGCTGGAGCTGCTGAGCTGGATCTTAAAGATTGAATTAAAAAGACAAGAAATAACAAGTATTGAAGGGATGTGGAGAAAAGGGAACCCTTGTACACTGCTGGTGGGAATGTAAATTGGTGCAGCCACTGTGGAAAGCAGTATGGAGATTTCTAAAAAAATTAAAAGTAGAAATACCATGTGATCCAGCTATCCCACTTCTGGGTCTTTATCCAAAGAACATAAAACACTCATTCAAAAAGATATATGCACCCCTATGTTCATTACAGCATTATTCATAACAGCCAAGATGTGGAAGCAACCCAAGTGCCCATCAACGAATAAATGGATAAAGAAAATGTGATTTATATATATATATATATATATATATATTTCACACACACAATGAAATACTACTCAGCCATAAAAAAGACAAAATCTTGCCATTGGCAACAACATGGATGGACCTTGAGGGTATCATGCTAAGCAAAATAAGTCAGACAGAGAAAGACAATTACTGTATGACTTCACCCATATGTGGATGATAAACAAACACACATATAGAGATAGAGAACAGATTGGTGGTTACCAGAGAGGAAAGGGGCAGGGAGAAGGCAGAAGGGGTAATGGGAGACATTTGTACAGTGACAGAGGGCAACTAGACTTGGTGGCAAACACAATGCGGTCTATACAGAAGTCAACATACAATGATGTACACTTGCAATTTATATAATGTATAAACCAAAGTGACCTCAATAAAAATAAATAAATAATAAAATAAAATTGAGAAAAAGAGTGAATAGGAATTCACCAGATGAGCTAGAGGAGAAGGAAATGGGAACAATGTGTGCAGAGGTATGGAGGTGTGCAAGGACATGGCACATTCCAGAACCTGTCTAGTGATTGGTAGCCAGGTCATACCTGGGTCTGATGCTATGCAGGGATCCGACACCCTGAAAGCAGAAGGGACCCCTGAACCTCTTCTAGCTTGAGTCCTATTAACTCGCGGAGCTTGTAATCCACTAAAATCTTTAAGTCCTTTTCACCCTGTGGCATTGATTTATTAAACCAAAGTCCAGAACTTTCCATCTGCTCCAATTAAGTTTGATCCTATTAGATCATGCCCATTATTTCAGTCTGTCTGGATCGTATTTCTGCATCCAAATTGTTAATTATCTCTCCCAGTGCTGCATCATCTGCCTTTTATGTTATTGATAAAAATATCCAAAACAACAGGCTTGGGGTGGAGACTTGTTGCCCACCGCTACAGACTTCCTCTAAGTTACCATCAGTCAGCATTCCTCAGGTTACGCATTCAGCCAGTTACGAGCTCTTCTAAATGAAAGCACATCCAGCTCACAATTTTCCAATTTTGTCTACAGGGAGGTCACGAGAGACACTATCAGTGGTCTTGTTGAAATCCGGATATACGACATCATCAACATCTCCCTGATCTACCAGCCCAGTAAACCCATTAGCAGAGGACACGGGGTGAGATTGGCATGACTTGTTTAGAGTGGACCTTAGAAATAGGAGTGCAGGTCACCAAAGAACTACAGGGTCCTGTAGCATGGACTACAGTGTTATTGGGGCTCCCCCTCAGACCTGTAGGGATGTAGGAATCCAAAGTATTCTCCGTTTTGAAAACTAGGACTTTTGCCCACCCCATTCTTTGAGACTTTCTCACATTTGCTATGATCTGTGAAAGATTAACACCAGCCACAGAGCAAGCTGGGCCCGGGTGCCCTTCCTTGCCGGGCTTGGGCTGGGGGCCACTGGTCTGGGATGGAATCTGGACTCCCTTCCAACCCTTCGTGCTCCTCTTCGGGCACCAGTTCCAACTCAGTAGGGTTATTTTTCCCTTTCCAGACTGAAGATCATTCTGAATAGAGAAAAGGGCCACAGGAGCTTGGCGTTCTGTCATACTCTCTTCAGCGCTTTGTATCACAGGCTGAGGAGCTTGAACTCGATCTGGTAAGTGGAGAAGTCACTGAAGATTTTTGAAAAGAGGAGTGACGTGATCCTATTTTAGGGGAAGAGTCAAAGTTTTTGACTGTTTCACATCATTAGTCCATTCCTCTTAGCATTGACATTTAACACTAGCAATTGCCTATAAGCATGAGAGGCAGTGCAAAATAGTCTAGCTAAAGTAGATCACTTTTTTTTTTAAAATGATAGTCAAGGGGAGCAGATTATTATTTTTTTTTCTCTCCAAAGCTCCAGCACAGAGTTTTATATTCTGGTTGTAAGTCCTTCTAGTTCTTCTATGTGAGCCGCTGCCACAGCATGGCTGCTGACAGATGAGTGCTGTGGTTCCACGACTGGGAACTGAACCTGGGCTGCTGGAGCAGAGTGTGCCAAACCTTAATGGCCAGGCCATCAGGGCTGGCTCTTGATCACTTTATCTTCTGTGTGAGGCAGAGAGGGGAAGGGGCTGTGTGTAGGATTTGGAGCCTGACCAACCTAGGTTTAAATAGCAACTCCATCATTTAAAGGCAGGGAGGGGCCTTAAACAAGCACCTCACTGCCTCTGAGCCTGAGGTTTCTCATCTGTAAAATGGGAATAGTAATTATACCCACCTTGCAGGGTGCCTGTGAGGATGGAGATGATGAATTTAAAGTGCCTGGATCCACAGAGGACGTGTTCAGTAAGTGGTCCTTCATCCGAATCCTTCATCTTCAGGTGCAGGATTCCCAAGTTCCCCCCAAGACCAGGGGGCACACACCTGGAGCAGCCTAAGGAGAGAGGGATCCACCATCAGATGTGGGCTCCCTGGAAGCAGCTGCCTCCCAGACACGGAGGTGGGGCCTGCTGGCTGCATGGCTCTGAGCCGACACCTGCCAAGGCCTGCCAAGGCCCCAACCTCTGAATGACCTGCAGGGGAGGCTGGCACTGAATTCCTAGAGTCCTGATCTCCCTCCCACCCTAATTATCTTCACCTGGGTGTGTGTTTCGTCAGGAGCTGCAGGGTTAATAGCTGGAAGAACCGGTTTTAAAGCACCCTCAGAGCTGGTCTGGGTGATTCTTCAGAGAAGACTGGAGCCTGGATGGGAGGCGCCAGGCCCCAGAAATGGCGTGTGTCCCAAGGCCCCGCCTGAGGTACCTGCAGCTTCCTGCACGTGTGGCCTATCACCTCCCACACACCTGGGCCACCTCCTCCCACCCAGCCATGGGTGTGAAGAGAAGGAAAATGAAGTATGCCCGGGCGAGGCATGGCTGGGGAGTCACCAGCCATCCCTCCAACCTACTGTCATTCCAACCTGCTCTTAGGTTGGCCTTTCAAGGCTGAGCAAAAAAGCTTTGGATAATTCACGATGCCACTCTACCTTCTGACCTGGGAATGGTCAGTTCAGGCCATCAGCATATGCTGGCCAGAAGTAGCCATACTTTCTTTTCACTGAACACATTTCCACCCAGATGCCCAGCTCTTTAATTACAATGTGAATTCTCCCATATACCCCTCAACTTCATCAAGAATCCCCAAACTTCCTAAACACTAACGCAGCATAGTGGGCAAAACGCTAAGGGCTTCCATGGGATGACTTGTTTTGTCCACACTCTATGCCTGCATTGTGAGTACTATTATACCCCCATTTTACAGATGAGGAAACTGAAGCACTTGAGCGTTCAGGTATCTTTCCCAAGCCTGCATAGCTAAGTAAGTAGCAGAGATGGGATTTGAACTCTTGAAAGCTTGCTCTGCCCTATATTCTGTTTCCTCTCTTGCAATAGAAAGTTGGGGATTCGGAGACCTGGAAAGGACAACCGGCAGCCACTGGGTCCCAGTTCATTTCCTCTGGGGGCCTTGTTCAAGAGAAAATAACCACAGACTCTCTAGTGACCAGGTTAATTTCCACTTCCAGGACCTCCCCTGCTTCCACTGCCCCCTACACACACGCGCGCGTGACACACACACACACACACACACAGAAACACACACAGCCTCCTCCTTCTCCTCCTGTTGTGTCCAGGCATCAACCATAGCTGTTGGCCATTGATGTCTTAATTTTTTGTTTTTTAATTGTGGTAAAAAATATATATAACATAAAATGTATCATCTTAACCATTTTTAAGTGTACAGTTCAGTAGTAAGTATATTCACATTGTTGTGAAACAGATCTCCAGAACTTACTCAACTTGCAGATGTGAAACTACACACATTAGATAGCAATTCCCCTTTTCTCCTCCCCTTGGCCCCTAGAAACTACCACTCCCGTTTCTGTCTGTATGACTTTAATTATTTTAGATACTTCATATAAGTGGAATCATACAGTATTTGTCTTTTTGTAACTGGGTAGCTCACTTAGCATAATGTCCTCAAGGTTCATCCATGTTGTAGCATGTGACAGAATTTCCTTCCTTTTTAAGGCTGAATAGTATTTTATTGTCTGTATATACCACCTTTTGTTTATCCCTTCATCTATTGATGGACACTGAGTGGCTTCTACCTCTTGGCTACTGTGAATAATGCTGCTATGAACATGGGTGTGCAAATATCTTGTCAATACCCTGCTTCCGATTCTTTTGTATACTTACCCAGAAGTGGAGTGAGCTGGATCATATGGTAATTCTATTTTTAATTTTTTGAGGAATCTCCATACTGTTTTCCACTGCCACTGCCCCATTTAACATTCCCACCAACAGTGCACAAATTTTCCAATTTCTCCACATCCACGCCAACACTTCTTATTTTCTTTTTCTTTGATAGTGGCCATCTTGAGGAGTGTGAGGTGTGGAGCCTTAACTCTTGAGTGTGGAGTCCTGCACAGACTGATCAGAGCCTTGGGCCTCCCAATGCCAGGACTGAGACGCGTACATGGCAACAAGAGTTCCAGTTACATTTTCCCCATGGCCAAAGAAGCCAAGTGATTCTTGCTGACAGGCTGAAACCCCCTGGGCACGTTCCAGCTTAGTCTCAGAGAATCCCTGAGGAACTGCCATGGCTCAGTGAACCTGTCCTGGGTGAGCAGTGTTTCGTGTGGGTGCTGAATAGATGTTAATGATCATAGAATGTAAGCTCCATGAAGGCAGAGACATCGACCTTGGTCATCTCTGCATCCCCAGCACTTGGTGCATAGTAAGTGCTCAATAAATATTTGCTAAATGAACAAATGAAGAATTGGGAGCTTTCTAAGCTGGTGGAAAGCAGTCCCTCCGAGCTAGCGTGGTCCACAGCGGTAGCCATTTGCCGACTGCTGGTTCCTACTTCTGCTGGCTTGCAGACTCTTTTCCATGAGAGCCCCGCTGACCCTCCCTCCTTGTTAAAGCATGATGCACGTGGATCCCAGCCACCAGCCCATTCCTGTCACTCCTCTCTCCTGAGAATGACTCTGGACTTTGTTGTTCTGGGCTAACAGGGAGAGAGTTTAAAAAGTTTGAGAAGCGATGCCTTAGAGGGAGGTTTTGGCAGGCAGTGATAAACTCTCAGCTTTGCTTCAGGAAAAAAAGTGTATCTCTCCCCACTGCCCACAGGGGAGATTTTAAGGATCTCAGCATTTTTTTGTGCCAACAGTAAGATCTAGCACTCCACCAAACCCACCTCTAGACACAAAGGCACTTTAGTGGGGAAGAAGAATGAGGGGGTTTCAAGCTGATAATGACACAACAAAATTTGCTTCCTGCAATATGGTATAAGGAGAGGGCAACCAATGTGAGGGGAGTTTGGGCCCGGCCCAGGGCCACACTCTGATGTCACAGTCTGTAAGAAATTCAGTGAGAAAATATTTTCTGTGTGCCTGGCACTGTTCTGAGTGCTTTATGCATACTAACTCGTTTAATCCTCCCATCAAGCTCGAGGGATGTATATTAATGTCATACCCATTGTACGGCTGGGAAAACCAAGCTTCTGAGAGGTTAAGTCACCTGCCCATGGCATGTGGTTCCAGAGTCTGGGCTCTTAACTGTGAGAGAACTGTGCTGGCTCTCTTTAGTCATCTATCAATTCATTTGTTAATTCAACAACCATTTACAGAGAGCCTACTGTGTGGCAGGCACCAACCCCAGCAGTAAACAAAACACAGGCCTCACTCTCCAAGGCTTTCAGTCTAGCAAGGGTGTTCATTCAACATGTGTCTTGTCTGTGAGAGTAGACCACGGTAAGTGGGAATACAGACCCACAAATCACCCAACTGAATTCCAGTTCCCCTAGTGACCAACAGAGTCCTGTCAAACTATTTCTCAGGAGCCAAATTTAATCTTTGAAGAAAACAGCTCTGAGTGTAGGTGTGTTTTAAAGATGAGTCTGGCCTCAGGAAGAGATCTTGGAACATCCGAACAGATAGGGGGAGCTGTTGACCCCGCTGCAGCGCCCTTCATGCAGGACCCATCTGCCAGCCCAAGAGCCAAGTAAAACCAAGATTTCCTCATGAAAATGCCAGATGAAAGCATTAGTAATATCAACTGATATTCCTGCATTGGAACAGAATCAAAGGTGCTTCTGGGATTGCCCTTGGCCCCTCTGGGAAGCCTAGCTAACTCGCACTTTCTCATCCACTCAAATAAACCATGGGTTCCATGTGTACACACTTAAAACCCAGAATGGCACATACCCACAGACAGCCTGGGGCAAGATGGAGCATTTCTGTGTCTCTCTGCTTAGGCTGCACTGGGGCAGTTCAGAGCACAGGCCTGGGGTTTAATCCCAGCCCCGGGGCTCACATAGGCGAATCACTTTCTATCCTTCAGTCTCCACATCTATAAAATAGGACTAATATCTAATAACCAGACCTTCTGCATGGGGCAGATGTAAGGATGAAAGGAGAGAATCTTGTACTTAGCACAGCACATGGCCAGAGAAATGCACAGGAAGTGTTAGCTATTGTTATTATATTATCTTATTGTATATTATCTGCAAATAAGTTCATCAGTTTTAAAATTCATGACACTGAAATAAATGTGCTATGAGCACTTTCTGAGAGTATTTTTCCTAGATTGCTCAAAGTAAATCCTTATCCCTATCAGATGCATGGGAAGCCTGAGGCCCATGTTCTTGGTCTTCAGTGAGGTTACCTAAATAGTAGCAGGACCCTCAACTTCCAGTTCAACACTCTATCCAGTAATTCAAACTTCCCTCCTTCAACGCCAGCTTCAGTCCATTTCCTATGTTCAAAATTTGCCCACTCCACTCTTGATGACTTCCAGTTCTGTCTGAGGTTGGCTTTCCAGAAAGCAGAATTTGGTTGCAAGTAATTTACCAAGGAAGTGCTCCCAGAGGTAACCAATAGGGGAGTGGGGAAAGGAGAGAAGTTCAAACAAGGGTGAGGGTTCAGCAAAGTCTCACAGAGGGCAGCTGTAGAGGACCCTGCACCTGAGTGTCCCTGCCCGAGGGAAGGGAGCCTGCAGTGCAGACAAGGGAATGGCAGGTAATGGAGGTGGGAGTGGCCCTGCTCGCCCTCATTCCCAGTGACCTACTTGGGGGAAGTTGTCTTTCCTTTGCCACAACTTTAGGTTCTGTGCGTCTGGAGGTCCCAATTCCCAGAAGGGAGACACTTCCACCGGGGACACAGAAAACAAACACTAAACCCAAATTTCTGGCAACCACTAGGTCATTAGGGGGCCATCAGGCAAAGAAAGGAGTGGCCTTCCTGGCAGGAATAATTCGCTCTGATCATTAGGAGGAGGCTCTGTCTCTGCTGCCCTGGGCCACGTAGGAGTATCTATGGAACTCAGGCAGCCCTGGGTTCCTCCCATGCCCAGCGTTAACTGTCACTCACCAATTACAGCAAGCAAGCCATGTAACCAGGGGCTCGGACCCCTCAAGCATGCAGGGCTGGGGTCACTCTGACACGGAACAACCAGCAGAAGTGCCAGCCAGGTGAGGGGTAGAGGAGGTTACGTGAACAACAATGTCACCTCCAGACTAGCTGTAGCAGGTGAGGGCTGTAAATTGTCAGACTAACTCTCCTCTTGCAAGTTTTCCCCATAAATTGCGGCCGATCTTCAACATGAAGACTCCGTGATAGGATGGAGTGAACTTGACCGTGGATGCGAGCAGACAATGTCTGTGCTCCACCCAGGTCCTCTCAGATCCCTTTTCAGGGTTTTGTTCACTCCTGATACCAACTGTCTTAGGTTGGGTCCCCCAAGGCAGGCCTCCGATGAGGATTTGTGTGTACGTGACGTAAGGACACTGGTTAGAATGGCAGGTGCAGGACATGGCTGGGGAGGCATGCAGGCCAAGCTTCCCAGAGGGTGGCCTCAGCCTGACCCAACAGGCTGTAAGCCATGCCTCCACGCAGCCAAAGCAGCTCCAGAGCCCCCAAGAGCCGTCCTCCAAAAAGAACCACAAGGCTGCCTTTGGCAGTGAAAGCACAGCGAGGCCTGGGGTGCACCAGAAGTGGTAAAAAGGATCGAGGGGAGGGTGGGTGGGCACTGGCATTTCCTGCTACCAGCTTTACTACATAAATGCTGTTGGAGTAGCTTTGCTCCCAGTAAGAATGAATTCAGGTTAAAAATGAGAACCAAGAAGGGATAGCAAGTCTGTTCCAGAACGACTGGAAGACCCACGTGCCCAGCCCTGCCTCTGAGGGTAGGGGTGCCAGAGAAGAAGGATGCACAGTCCTGCCCTCCCGAAGGTTCTGTCCTCCTCTGCTGTGGAGAGGAGAAGCCACCTGGGGACTGTTTTTTTTGTTTGTTTGTTTTTGAGGAAGATTAGCCCCGAGCTAACATCTGTGCCCATCTTCCTCCATTTTGCATGTGGGACGCCTGCCACAATGTGTCTTGATAAGTAGTGTTTAGGTCCGTGCCCAGGATCTGAACCAGCGAACCCCAGGCCACTGAGGCAGAGCATGAACCTAACCATTACGCCACTGGGTGGGCTCCCACCTGTGGACTTTTTAAACCACAGCCCAGCAAGCCCTCAGGCAGCCTATTATTACAGGGCAGAAGGGAAGTACGTGCCCCAGGAGATTAGAGACTGGCCAGGTCACTCTGAACCCAAGAGGTAAAAAACTAAATCAAAATAGACAGACAACCGGCCTAGACAGGTTCAAGACGCAATTTGTTTCTTCAAATTGCGTTTCCTTAAGTTCTACTTGAGCTTGGAGTTGTTGTCAAGCCAGGTAAATTGACAAGGGTCAAAAGCTGTTTTGAGAGCAACCACAGTCATTGGCTCATTCGCTGTGTCCCTCTTTAGGTGCACACTGATGGCACACCTGTTCTGTTTACAGGCATTGGGCTGGGCACAGTGTTGGTGAAAGAATAGACACTGGCCCTGCCCTTATGGAGTTTACGGTTGAGTAGAGAGACAATCACTAAATAAATAAATATACACAAAGATATGGGAGTACAAATTATGATGGGTATCTCGGAGGAAAAGTGTAGAAAGCCATGAGAGGGAAGAGCAGGGTGTACTAAATTAACTTGAGTTGTCAGAAAAGACTCCTCTGAAGAAGTGGCGTGTAAATGGAGGCCTGAAGGATGAGCAGGAGTTAAACTGTGGGTGGGAAGGAGGTTGGACATTGGGTGGGTGGTCTTCCTAGGCAGAGAACAGCCTGTGGTAAAATGAGGAGTTGGGAAAGATAGGGGCTGACCCAAGGATCAAACAAACCAGAGCAAGCAAGCAAATTGAAGCCCCTCAGGGCTCCCGAAGGATCCAAGCAAAAGCTTGAGCACGTTTCTGTAGGTGTGTAGTGTGGTGGGTTTCAGGAGGGGAACGGGGCCTGGAGTCGTGACAAACGTTAGCCCCCACACCTGCTCTGGGTCAGATACTTAAATCACACCAAAATAATGAACCCTTTCATTAAAGACAAGGCAGAGTAGATTTAGCTCATAACACTGCACAACTCCAGGGGGCGCCACACACACTGCAATCTCTCTGAAGAGGGAGTGGGCAGTGTGCAGTCTGCATGGCGGCTGTAATGTGACTTTGGAAACAGAGCTAGCAGGAAAGAAGCTCCTTGGAGAAGTCAGTAAAATGGTTTAATTATTAAGAAGAAAAGAGGAACTAGCTTAACAGTTGAGTTTTTATTTTCTGAATAAGTTGGAGGCCAGTGAGGCAAGACAGAAGAAATGGAAGTGTGAGATGGGTTGAGAAGAAGAGGGGATCCCTTCTACAACAAAAAATATTTGTGGAACTTTCTGCTAGATAGATAATATTGAGTAAAGCAGGTGAGGTCCTATCCTCATAAAGCTTACAGTCTGGTGGGGGAGAAAAGACATTAATTTAAATAATACAAAAACAAATGTGTAGGGGCCAACCTTGCAGCCTAGTGGTTAAGTTCACCACACTCTGCTTTGGCGGCCAGAGTTCAGTTCCCAGGTGCAGACCTACAACACTCATCAGTGGCCATGCTGTGGCAGCGACCCACCTACAAAACAGAGGAAGATTGGCACAGATGTTAGCTCAGCGTGAATCTTCCTCAAGCAAAAAGAGGAAGATTGGCAACAAATGTTAGCTCAGGGTTAATCTTCCTCAGCAAAAAAAAAAACCAAACAAAAAATCCCAAATGTATAATTCTACATTGAGAAGCGGCATGCAGGAGAGACCCAGGTGGTGGACGTGGTTGGGTGTGTGTGCCAGGGTCCTGACTAGTCTGGGGGTGTGTGTCAGGACAGCTTCCCTGAGGAAGTGGTATTTAGGATGAGATCTAAAAGGTGAGCTAAGGTTAATTAGGCAAAGGGGGTGGAATGGAGGAAGGGTGAGAACATTCTAGACATCGTGAAGGGCATAAGCAAAGGCCTGCGATGGGGACATCTGAAGAAAGAGAAGAAACCTGCAGATTGGGGCACAGAGAAAATAAGAGCAGGGAGAAATCACTAAGAGGTTTAAGGCAGGAATTAGACTTGGATTCTGAAAACTTCTCCTCCTCCCTCATGGCAGATGGACTGAGGGGCAAGCGAGTGGGCAAGGAGACTGGTTAGGAAGCTCTTGGAACGGTACAGATGAGAGCTCACGGAAGCCTGGACCAGGGTGGTGGCAACGGGGCTGCAGAGGATGGGATAGGTTTGAGATATATTTAGGATGTCAAGATTTGGCAGGAAATTGTGATAGACTGAAAGTGACGGGTGTGAAGGATGATGGGGAGAGAGGTGTCAAGGTTTCTGGCTCGTGGGATTGGGTGGATGCTGGGGCCATTCATCAAGTTGGGAAACCCTGGAAAAGATCCAGAGATGGGATGGAGAGAACTGATTCTGATTTCAGACATTTTGGACTGATTGAGTTGAGGTGCCCTTGAGACACACAAGTGGAAGCAATTGGGTGAATAGACCTGGACCTCAGGGGAGAGGTCTGGACCAGAAATATCAGTTTGGCAGTCACTGGTGTATGAGGGCTATTGAGGTCATGGTATGGATGAGGCCATACAGGGAGAGCATGGAAGTATGAATGTGTACAGAGAGGTGGCTTCGTGGACTAAATTTGTTTGGAAAACACTAGGTTAAACATACTTAAACTGGTTACTTTGCTGCAGGACTTCTCAAGGCCTTTAAAAGGCTAATGAGTATTTGTATTTGTGGAAGAAAAAAAAAGTGGCTAGTGAGCACTGGGAATCTCCAAAGGCACAAATACCTTCATTCAGAGATTCCTAAACCTTTTTGATCACAGAACTCTTCTATCGCAGGGCATCTTACTGCACTAGACAAATCTTTCTGACAGTAAAATATGGTATCCAGAGCACTATTTTTTTTTCTTTGAGGATAAAACCAATAATAATACCTCATATTTGAACAGTGCATCACACTTGACTGGGTGCTTCATATCACTTCTTAATCAACTCCCAAAACAATCCTGTTGGGGTGGTCTTAGCATCCCCACTGATGGACGAGGTTCAGATACGTTGAGGGGCACACTCCATGCCCAGTGTCTTATAGCAGACCTGGAACTAATGCCAGGGACAACCAGGTCACCAACTCCAAAATCACATCAACGTTTATGACCTTGGCTGCTTCCACACGCAAACACACGGTCTTTAACGGTATTATTAATTTAATAGTAGTGAGGCTGATGCTTGGATCCTCAGAGCCTCCATCTGGTAGCTGAAAAGCTTGGGCTTCTGACCCAGGCTGTCGGCCTGCTTCCTCTTAATAACCTAAGAGTGGCTACATTGAGTCAGACCCAAGGTCCACCCACAGCAGAAGCACATGCTTGTCCTCACGGAGGTCAACTTTAAAGGCCGGAGCCATACCCCAAGCATCCTGGATTCTCTTTAATAGTCAATTATGGATCTAACACCCACAAACTCATCTAAAACTTTAAAAAACCTATTTATTATTTTAATCTCGCAAGGGATAATGAGGTCTATAAGTTAATACTTCCTGCTGTAAAATCTTTCATTAATCTTTTATGTGTTGATTGAAAATTAGGCTGTTAGAAGAAATAAATCTCTCAAAAAGAGAAGATTATCCTTAGAGGTGAGACAAGCCAAGACTGCTTTCTAACATAAGCACAGGACTCCCCTTTCCATAGAACCAAATACATGCTTCTATTAGTGATGGCCTTAAACAATATCCGGGAATTACTCTTCTGCTCAGCTATTCCCTCATCAGATAGACAGTGACAGCTGCTTCTTGGCAAAGATCTGCACTGGCTATAGCGGGAGAACATGGAACACACTCCCCATAAGGAATTTTTGCTTTTTGTCAATATATAAATTTTTATTGAATTATATGTTCAGGAAGGTACACAAATGATAAATTTTCACAAAATAACTATGTTCATGTAACTGCCACCCAGATCAAGAGATGGAACCTCATCAGCTCCCCATAAGCTCCCCATACCCTCTTCCCAACTCTATGCCTTCTCTCCCTCCTAGAGGCAACCAGTGCTCTGACCATGTATTAGTCTCCTGTTGCCACTGTAACAAATTACCTCACACGCAGTGGCTTAAAACAACACATATTCCTTCTCTTATACTTCTGGAGAACAGAAATCTAAAATCAGTCTCCGTGGGCTAAAATCAAGGTGTTGATGTGGCTGGTTCTTTCCACAGGATCCAAAGGAGAAATCTGTTTCCTTCCCTTCTCCAGCTTTTAGAGGCCACTTGCATTTCTTGATAACCTCCTTCCTATATCTTCAAAGCCAGCATCGTAGCATCTTCTTTCTGACTCTGGTCCTTCTGCTTCCCTCTTATGAGGTCCCTTATAATTAGACTGGGCTCACCTAGCTAATCCAGGATACTTTCCCCATCCCCAAATCCTTAATTTAATCACATCTGCAAAATCTCTTTTGCCGTGCAAGTAATATATTTGCAGGTTCAGATTAGGGTGTGGACAGCCTTGAGGGGCCACTCTTCAGTCTACCGCAGACCATAACACCATAGATGCATTTGTCCTGTTTTTGAACTTTATACAAATGGAATCATATACTCCTTTAATGATGTCTTTTGATTTTAAACAGTTTTAAATGTTATAATAGTCTACTTGATCATTGCTTTAAGGTTAGTACTTTTGTGTCTTTTTAAAGAAATATTTGCCTACCCCAAATAATGAGAATATCCTATTTTTCTTTTACTTGTTATATTGTTTTATCTATCACATTTAAATCTACAGTCCACCCAGAATTAGCTTTTTTGGATGGTGTGAGGTAGTATTACGTTTCATTTTTTCTTAACATGTATACGCAAATGACCACTATGATTTTGAAAGGACTGTCTTTCCCTCACTGGTCTGCATTGTCACTTTTGTCTTAATCAGACATCCATTTTTAGCATCATACCACACTGTCTTAATTACTGTAGCTTTAAAATAAATCCAGATAACTGCTGGGGCAAGTGTTTCGATTTTGTCTTTTTTCAAGATTATCTTGGTCATCCTGGCCTTTTGCATTGTCATATAAATGTTAGAATCAGTTTAACAATTTCTTGGAATTTGATTGGGACTGCACTGATCTGTAGATTATTGGGGAGAGCATCTTTACCATATTGAGTCTCCTAATCCCTGAACGTTTATTTGGGTTTTCTTTTATTTAGCTCAATGACATGTTATTATTTTTGCACAAAGGTTTTGCACAACTTCCACTGTATTTAATGTTTTTTATGCTATTATAATGCTGTAATATTATCATTTAAAATATTCATCTTCTGGTTATTTATTTTTGGTATACAGAAATACAATTGATATTTTATATTGATCTTACATCCAGCTACCTTGCTAAATTCATTTACTAATTTATATAGTTTGTGGGTTATTTTGGATATTCTCTCTACAGCTGTATCTATATAAATAATATGTATACACACACACACACACACGTACATTATATAACATACACACATATATATATTATCCATGATGCTGATAAATATGGCAGCTTTGTTTCTTCCTTTTTCATCTTCATACTTATTTCTTTTTCTTGCCTTATCACACTACCTATGAACATCCAGGCCAATGTTGAATACAGTCATGTGTTGCTTAACGATGGGGATGTGTTCTGAGAAATGCTTCGTTAGGCAATTTCATCATCGTGCGAACATCACAGAGTGTTTACACAAACCTAGATTGTATAGCCTACTACATACACCTAGGCTACATGGTATTAATCTCATGGGACCACCATCATATATGCAGTCTGTCAGTGACTGAAACGTCGTTAGGCAGCACATGACTGTAGATGTCATGATAATAGACATCCTTGTTTCATTTCCAAATAAGGGGGATTACAGTGTCTGCTATAGAGTTATTTATGGATGCCCTTTATAGGGTTAAGGAACTTCCTTATATTTCTAGTTTGCTAAGAATTTTTTTAAAATCATGAATGAGTGTTCACTTTTATTAAATCTTTTTTCTGTATCTATTGAGATGATCATAAGATTTCTCCCTTTATTCTGTTCAAGGGGTAAATTACATTAATTGAATTACCTTAGCTTTTTATTTTGAAATAATTTTAGACTTACAAAAGAGTTGCAAAAATAGTACCATAGACCGTGCACCCAGCTGCCCCAATGCCCATTTTACATAACCATAGGACAATTATCAAAACTTATAATTAACACTGGTACAATACTTTGAACCGTACTACATCCTTTATTCAGATTTTACTAGTTTTTTCACTGATGTTATTTTTCTATTTCAGGATCCCATATTGCATTTAGTTGTCACGTCTCCTTAGTCTGCTCTAATCTGTGACCATTCCTCTGTCCTTCCTTGTATTTCATGACCTTGACACTTTTGAAGAGAATTGGTCAGGTATTTTTTAGAGTATCTTTTAATTTGGGTTTATGTAGTGTCTCCTCATGACTAAAGTTTTTCATTTTTGAGAAATATACTACAGAGATGATGTGCTCTTCCCAATGCATCACATCAGGAGGTACATGATATGTCTATTACTGGTGACGGTAACCTTGATTGCTTGGTCCAAGTGGTATCAGCATCAATTGAGTTTTAAATGTTAAACTTTCCTTACATTCTTCAAATAAACTCAAATTGGGTATGATGTGTTTTTTGTATATTTTAGGCTAATATTTTAAGTAGGGTGTTTGAATCTATGTTTCTTAGAGAGTTTGGTCTACAATTTTCCTTTTCTGTAATACCTTTGTCAGGATTTGGTGTCAAGGTTAAGCAGCCTTTCTAAAACAAGGTAGTAACTCTTCCCTCTTTATTCTCTGGGAAAGTTTATGGTTTATGTAAAATTATTGTTATTTCTTCCATAAATACATTAAATTCAATGATGAAGTCATCTGGGTCTGCAGTTTTCCTTGAAGGAAGGTTTTAAATTATAGATTAGGTAGATATAGGACTATTTAGATTTCTATTTTCCTTGTCTGAGCTTTAGAGTAGCATCTTTTTTGAAGAATGTATCCATTTCATATTTTCAAATTTATTGGCTGAAACATTCATAATATCCTCATATTCTCTTTTTAAATATATGTATCATCTGTAGAGAGGTGCTCTTTTTCATTTTTGATGTTGATACTTTGTTTTCTCACTTTTTTCTTGATTATTCCGCCAGAGGTTTATCAATATTATTGATCTTTTTGTAGAGCCGGCTTATGGTTTTGTTGGTTCTCTCACTCTATATTTGTTTATTAATTCATTAATTTTCTGCTTTTATCTTTATTATGTTCTTCTACTTTCTTGGGCTGAATTTGCTGACTTTTCCCCCGAAAATTTCTTGAGATAGATTTTTACATAATTGATTTTCAGCCTTTCTTCTTTTTTAACATATGCTTATGAAGCTATAAATTGTCGTCTCTTCCTCAAGCACAGCTTTAACTGAATCCCACATGTTTTGATACATTTTTATTACTATTTAGTTCAAATATTTTCTCATTTTTCCTTTGATCCACAGATTGTTCAGAAGTGTATCACTTAATTTCTAACAATGTGGGGATTTTTCTAAATATCTTTTGTTATTGATTTCTAGCTGAATTTTATGGTGGTTATAGAACCATAAATTCTCCCAGAGAATAGAAGAGGAAAGAAGACTTACCACTCAATTTATGAGGACAATTTAAACTTAATACCAAAACCTGGCAGAAATATTATATGGGGGAAGAAAAGGAAGGGAAAAGATTATGTAAATCCTCTGAAATTTGTTGAGATTTGTTTTATGGACTAGCATACCGTCAATTTTGGTAAATGTACCAAGTGTACTCAAAATTTTAAAAATGTATTCTCCAGTTGTGTGCAGTATTCTATATGTGATAATTAGGTCACATTTGCATTTGTTAATTGTGTTGTTCAAAACTTTTATATCTCTGTGGGTTTTTTGTTTGTTTTACTGCTTGTTCTAAAAGCTAGTGAGAGAAGTGAAAGATGTGTTAAAATCTCCCCTTATAATTGTCGATTTGTCTATTTATCCTTCTAGTTCTGGACTGTAAATTTGTGCTTTATAAAATTTGAGGTTGTGATATCAGGTGCAACTTTAGAATTGTTATATCTTCCAGATGGATTGACATTTTTATCTTTATGAAATGTGTTTCTTTATCACTTATAAAGCTTCTTGCCTTAAACATTACTTTGTCTGATATTAGTGTAGACATACCAGTTTCCTTTTACTTAGTTAGAAATATAGTTTTTCTTCCTTTTACTTTCATTCTCTCTGTATGCTTATATTGGGGTGTAGTGGTATTTTTATTTTTAATCCTGTATGACAGTCTTTGGTCTTTTAATTAGAGTACTTAATCTCTTTACATTTAATACACTTAACTGATATATGTGGGCTTAATCTACCATCTTCTTTTTTGTTTTCTAGTTGTTACAGTTGTTCTGTTTTCTTTTTCCCCTCTTTCTTACCTTCTTTTGGATTTATCAAGTATTTTTTTATGATCCCATTTCCCTCTTCTACTAACTAGTTATTGATTCTTTCATTGGTTATCCTAGACCTAAAGATCACAACATGCATCCTTCACTTATCAAAGTCCAAGATAAATTAGGAATTTTTTCAATTCCTGGATGATGTTAAGGACATTGGGATACTTTCTTTTCCTACTTGTTATATTTTGTGTATTGTTGCATATTTTAATTCTACATATATTCTAACTTTCTCAAGAAATTATTGTTATTTTACACAGTCAATATTAACTTAGATTTTCCCATATGTTTACTCTTTACAGTGCTCTTCATTCCTTTCTGCATCTTCTTGCTTCCATCTGGGATTCTTTTCCTTGTACCTGAAAAACTATTTAGTTTTTCCTTTAGTGTCTGTCAGCTAGCTACTTCAGTTTTTGTTTGGCTTGAAATGTCATTATTTCACTTTCACTTTTGAATGATACTTTCTCTGGGTATAGAATTTAGGTTAGCAGTTATTTTCTGTTAGCCTTTTAAAGATGTCATTTCATTATTTTTTGGCTTCCATTGTTCTTGTTGAAAAATCGGCTGTCATTATTGTGTCCCTGAACAAAATGTGTTTTATTGTTTTGGTGGCGTTTTTTTTTTTTCACACTAGCTGCTTTTACAGTTTTTTTCTTTGGCTGTTTTTCAGTGGTTTTACTGTAATGTGTCTAATTGTGGCTTTCTTTGTATTCATCTGCTTGGGGTTTGTAGCACTTTTTGAATCCATGGCTTTATGTTTTTTGTCAGTTTTTAAATCCTCAGATTATTTTCTCTTCAAATATCATTTATGCTACCTTATTGCTCTCCTTTCCTACTAGGACTCTAATTACATAAATTTTCCCACTGGGTTCCATATATTTCTTAGGCTCTTTTCTGTACTTCCTAAACTTTTTATCTTGCTGTAATTGTAGTGAGTCTGTATATTTTCTTCTGGCCTATATTCAAGTTCATGAGTCCTCTCTTCAGTTGTGTATAATTTGCTTTTAAATCCTTCCATTGAGTTCTAAATTTCAGTCCTAGCATTTTCATTTGATTCTTTTTAAAATAGATTCAATGTATTTGTTTAAGTTAAAACTTTTTTCTCTTTGTTTTCAGTCATTTGGTCCTATCTACTAGTATGCCTGGTATATTGTGCATGAAAAATTATAGTGATAATTTGAGACTCTGGATGATATCTTCTTCCAAAGATGATTTATTTTGTTTCTGGTAGGCAGTTAGCCAGGAAAATATCTCCTTAATATAATTTGAGGTTAAACTGACTCAGATCTGAGTTTCAGTCTCTTTGAGTGCTAGTCTATTTTCAGGCTTGCTTTACTACCAGGTGTAGTCCTTCAAGGTTCCTAGCTGAAATACTGGGATGTCTAGTAGGACCCCTTTCCTTGGAAAGCCTTGAATTTCAATGTTTGTCTCCTCAGCTCTGTGAGACTGCCAACAGTCCTTCTTAGCTGCTCAGCATCTCTGTACTTATTCAGAATCAGCAAATGCTTCATGGGAAAAGTAGTTGCATATGTCAAGCCACTCACCCCTCTGTGTTTCTTTTTTATCTAGCACCTTAGACCCCGTCTTAGTAGCTCTCTGATGTCAAATAGGTGTTTCTCACTTTTTAAAAAATCTAGATTTTTTAATTGTTCTCATATGGAGGATGGCCTGATACAAGCTAGTCCAGCATGACTAGAAGCAGAAGTGTCCCCCTAAGGTGTTTATAACTAGTGCTCCTCTATTTTATCATCCTTGGTTCCTCCCCTTGGGGAACTTTGCTGTAGAACTCAGTCCCCGCTGCTATAATGAAAAATCTCAGGATAACAAAAAAAATCAATGCCTTGGATATTGAATATTATTTTTCAAGAAACATTTCATATTATCAACAATAATAATAACTAACAATTGTTGAATGTTTACTTTAGGCCAGGCAATGTTCTAGCACCTAATATACATTAATTCATTTAATGGGATACAATGAGAGACTAGTGCTGTCCATATTCCTCAATCACAGAATTTGATGAAGGGTGGGGCATAGGTGAAAGATGACATATAATTTAACAACACAGCCAAAGCTCAACTAAGAAAAAAGTTTAGACATCATCTAGGCCATCAGATTACAGGGAATGCACCAGCACAAAGGTAATCTATAAGTCTCAAACTACTTCCTCACTAGTCTTTTTCCAGTGAAAACTACTAACAAAGTTAGTTGACAGCAAAAGACTAACAATGAGTATACTTTCCTTCCACTTGTGTGCTTCCTGGTGGAGGTGATGAAATGTCTAAAGTAAGTAGCAGAGGAGAGGTAACAGGAGGAGGACAAGAGGGAACAATTAAGAGCTTATGTCAACTGTCCCTAGTATTAAGGATCAGCTTTATTTGCACTAAGCAGACACCAAATAATTGTAGGTTTAGGCCATGGAAATGAGTTGGGTGACAGATATAAGAATGGAATGGGATGATACAGCATGGTGGCCCAAGACCCTGCCAAAGAGAAGTGAAAGGAATATTTGGGCTATTTGTCCAGAAAAGCAGAAGTGTATAGAGCATGAAACATGGCAATCCCAGTCTAACTTCATCTCTCAGCCACTCACTTTCCAGGACCTGACACTCCTCACCCTTCTGTAGCCTTGAGCCTAGGTAATAAACAGTGGGGGCCTCATTCTCACTATTGGATACAATTCTGTTTAGCTCCCTCCGGACTGCAAAGAATTTTGTTTCCACCAGTGGAAGCAGTCTGGGGCGGTTGAAGCATAGGCTGTAGAATAAGTCTGCCTTGCTTCAAGTCTTGGCCATAGCTGCCACCTGGGTGACCTTGGGCAAGTTATTTAACCTCTCTGAGCCTCAATATCCTCATTGTGAAATAGAGATCATGATAATAATACTTATCAAGATGACATGGGATAATGCTAGTTAAGTGCTTGGCAAAAAAATAAATCTTGGCTATGGCTATTATTTAACTTAATTTGGGATCCTGCAGCATGTAGGAAGGTCTTACACTATTCTCTTTGGATTCTTCATTTGAGAGGCAGCCTCACGACTGTTGTGGGAGGGGAAGGAAGAGGTGAAAAACATAGGAGTTTCCTTGGTTTCATGGA
Organism: Equus przewalskii; assembly: GCF_037783145.1. Lineage (NCBI taxonomy): Eukaryota > Metazoa > Chordata > Mammalia > Perissodactyla > Equidae > Equus > Equus przewalskii. Next base: position 58,133,508 of record NC_091839.1, on the reverse strand, counting down.
TGAGATTAAGTTTAATGCAGCAGTAATGGTGCTCCTAAGGTTGATATGTAGACCTTTTTGGAGGAATGCTGTAAAATTTATGAATATGGGTGGTCATTAGCCAGGCTTACCATTTCCACTCCTCCCAAGGAGGAAACTGGTTTTATTTCAAAGACATCACAGGTCTCAACTCACTCCAGCTGCCCCCACCAGGATAAGGCTAAGATGGCCTGAGATGGCCTTAGGTTGATCATGAATAGCTGATGCTTCCCCACCCTTGTGGTCAGAAGTGCTCTTCCAAGGAGCTCAGGGGCCTCTGCTCACCAAAATCTCTTCTCAGGAAAGTATTAAACATCAATTATTTAGCTCTTAATGTGAATTGAATTAATATGTCATTTTACCTAAGTACATTTGCATTTTATGCCTTACCTTTATTCTGGATTGAAAGGCTTGTGCCCTAAGAAAGCCTAGAAACAGCAATAAGAACGGGAGATCTAGTAGACAGCCATTTCATGGGTTGGAAGACCCCCTCATCCCCACTTCCGGTTCTCATTGTGTGATTTTGGGTAATTTATTTTTTCTCTGTTGGCTGCAACATCCTCATTAAAGGGTCTCTAAAGTCCCTTCCAGCCCTAAACACTCTCTTTGAGAGGGGTTTTAGTTGGAAGACCTGAAGTGGGTCCAGAAATCACCAACAGGCACATATGGGCATCCCAGGACCAGACCAGACCCAGGAAGCTTTCAGCACACCCAATGTGCTGTCTCACCTGCCCCCCCAGTTCAGACCACGACCTCACCTGCGCTAGGCTCTGAGGGTGGGGGTAGCCCAGCCCCGACTCCAGCCTGGCCATGCCGTCCCCTCCCCCCCACCCCTCCAAATCCCCATTTCCTGTCTAGCATATTTACGATGCAGTTCAAAGAAGGAAGGATGATATAACAGCCTTCCTGCTCCCTCCCTCTCCCAACTGACTTAGGCTCACTGGCTGGGGGCCAAGCCATTTTGTTCTCCGCAGCCTCCCATATGCAAAAATACTCCAGGCCGCAGCCCTCCGCCTGTGACATGGCGTCAGCTCCCAGACCCACTGGTCAGGCTTTCTGCTCGTGGGCGGGAAGCAGGCTGTGCTGGAGTCTAATTAAGTGCCGAGGAAATAAACCGCCGGATTCAATTTTAGCTCTGAAAATAGCCAGGGCCCAGGATTCCTCTCTCTGGCCTGAGCTGTGAGGCTTGTCCCGCCACCGTGTCGTCCGGCGCCTGGGCCTGGGCTTTGCAAGGAAACTGGGTGGGAAGGAGAGGCCAGGGGTCCGAGGGGTGGAGGGAGCCCACGGAGGCTCAAAGGTTGCAGAAACCAGTGGGACAAGCAGCCTTCAGGGAGAGGGCGGTTCGAGCCCAGGGGGATAAGCTATTCTGTAACCCCTGTGCCTTACTGCCGGTCCCAGCCCCTTCCTCTAGAATGTGCTGACTCCCCCTCTGCAGGACACCCGGGCGTTCTGGGTCCCGCTGAGCGTTTCTGTGGAGCCCCATGTGGCTAAGAATGCTAAGCTCTGGCCAACATTGAGGTAATTCTCTAGGCAGATCATAGAATCCACATCACAGTTTGGTGCATAATCAATCCTCTTGGGGAATGAGGATGAGGAAAAACATCAACAAACGGATACGTGGAGATAAAAGCTTCTGCAAGTCAACCGAAGGTCTGACTGGCTCAGTTGGACTGACTCTGGAACACCTTCTGATCCAGCTCTCTGCCTGCTGAGGGAGAGAGGCAAGTAACAAGTAATCATACAAATCAAGGTGGAGAAGAGAGGCAGTCCATCTGAACTATGGAATGTCCATAGGGGCATCAGCTTTGCCATCCGGGTGACTCCTCCGTCACTCACCCCATCCTAACTCTCACACTGTGTTGTCATTATCTGTCCATCTCCCATGAGACCATGGGATGGGGGCTCCTTATTATCTCCCCTCTCCCCTATTACCCAATGCATAGTAGGTGCCTGGCTTCAATGCTTGGTTCCGTGTCAGCCTTTGAATTTCCTTCATCCTGTCATGAGCACTCTTAGCGCAGCATCAAAGGGGCAGGCAGTGAAGCCATGGTCAAGAACCAGGTAAATGTGTTCAGTAACAAGCTTACCCTGTGTGTCTGCTTCTGCATGCCCCGGCTGACCCAGAGGGATGGCAGGACTGGGGTGTGACCTCTAGCACCAATGGTGGCTGTGAAGATTAATGTTACGTGTGCCTAAAACTCAGCCCGTACTCACTGTTTCTGGGGAATAGTTGGAATACAAAGGAAGGAAAAGTCAAAGGAGACGAAACTCTGAGGGCAGGAGTGAGGGCTTTTACCTGCCACTCCTGTGCAAGAATTTTCCATCGGGGGGAAATGCAGAGCAGTGGTGCCCCGTAGGAAGGCCCCTTCAGCTCACTCTTGGAGCTGTCTCCCGATTTCCTTCTTCTCTTCAGAGCCATTCAGTCACGACATCAGCGTGGATTAGGCAGTTACCACAGCTGCCTGCAGTAGGTGCAGTGGGGGCACAGCCAGCCACAGGGGTGGGTACAATACAGTTTGACTGTGCTGCAAAGAGGAGGGGACAGAGGGCTGATGGAGGACAGGGCAGAGGGCACCTACAGCTTCCTGGCAGTCATGGAAGGCTTCCTAGAGGAGGTGGACGGTACTCAGGCCTTGTCCAGGCCCACAGCCTCTCTGCTTCTCTCTCTCCCCTTCTCCAACCTGGCAGCACTAACCATCTTGTAAAGGGCTCCTGTGCTGTGGGGGACAGGCAGGCAGGCAGAGGACACATTTCATTCTCCAGAGAACCTCTGCACCCTGGGCTCCTGCTTTTCTGTTCTCAGGAGCCTCTTCAGGGCCCAGTTGTTCCTAACACAGCCCCTTCTCTTGGTGGAGTCTGAGGCCAGAATACAGGCGACACTGGGACAGTAATAATAATGCTGAGAAGGGGGAGGGAGTGGAGTGGCAGAGGAGAAACACCACTTTACCCTCAAGCCCTGCCCTGTGGGTAACTGTCTCAAGCCCCAAATGTACTTGTGGAGGCTGCAGCTCGGGGTGGCCAAACCACAAAGTCCCCATTTGGAAGATCCCGTTTCCTAACCACCTTGGCCCAACATCAATAGCAGTATTGCTCCACAAGGAGTGGCAGGCCATTTACTGTGGGAACCACCAGTGCCAGGGCTCAAAAACCAAGTTCAGACATGAAGAACTCCCCTTTGGAGGGTTAAACCGAGTTCAGAATTAAGAAAAACAAAGTTTTCCGCCCAAGTTTCCTCCATGGAGACACCCTCAACACCCCTCTTTCGCAGCTGCCTAGGCCTCCTTCCCGGGCTGGCCCCTCATTAGAAGCAAATGGTCCCCAGCTGTGCCAGCTTCCAGGCCTCCTCCTTAACCCCTTGGTTTCCTCTATCACTGCCAGAAAAAAGTCAGGCCTCAGAAATCCTGCGTAAAGCTGAGACACAGAGGGCACCCACTACACGGAGTTAATGGTGTGCACAGTCTATGGTTTCTCCTAATAAACCAAATTAATAATCATTGCTGCCATTTGTGGAGTGCCCTGTACGTCTTCCCCACTTGCATGATTAGCTCTTCTGAGAGTTCTCATCTTCGCAACAACACTAGGAGATGGCAATCGTTTCACCCATCTTATGGATGAGAACACCAAGGCCAACAAGGAGACAGGATTTAAACTCTCTTTTTGCCCACCCTATCTCTTACTTTGAGCAAGATTTGATTCTTGAATGTGCTGATTAAAGAGATAAAATCACCATGCTTGCATTGTCCATCTCTAGAGGTTTTAAAACTTTAAAACCAGAAAACACTGGGTTGAGAATCAGAAGAACTGGGTTTTCTCCCCAACCGAGGGGGCTTGTTGACTTTGGACAAGTCAGCTTTTGAGCTCCCACAAACTTATCTTCAAAATAGTGCAAGTAAAAATATCTGCCTTTCTTCCCACTTGGGCTTGTTGGAAGATCAAATAGACCCAGTTGGGCAAAAGTGTCGTAAACTGTAGAGAAGAAACATGAAGACTCTCAATGGCGTCCCCATGGGACACAACACATTCGAAGAGAAGAGGGACTAGCCCAGATGGTTTCAGAGTGAGATTTGAGGTCCATGTTCCAAGGGCCTGTCATTCCATTCGTGAGAACTAGCTCTGAGGCCCTCAAAGACCCTGTTATTTTTATGATTTTGGAAGACCAGGAGGTTTATTAGAATGCCAAATTTAAGTCCTCCCTGGCTGAACCTGGCCTGTTAAAAAGGAGACCCATGGGCAGGAAGCATACGTGAGCCATTGTCTTCAACCCACCACCTACCCACTCTTACCGCACTGGCCCTGTAGAAGATGTTTACTCTCCCATGGAAAAGAATCGGTTGATTGAATTAGGATCATTGAGTTTATCACCAAAACCCAGAAATAACCCAAATGTCCTTCTGCTGGGGAATGCGTAAACAGCTGTGGTACATTCATACAATGGAATATTACTCAGCCACAAAAGGAATGAAATACTGTAACATGCCGCAGATGCTTTGTGCTAAGTGAAAGAAGCCAGACTCAAAGGCTGTGGATTGTATGATTCCGTTTATATGACATCCTGGAAGAGGCAAAACTCCAGGGATGGGAGCAGCTCAGTGGTTACCAGGGTAAGTGTTCAGGAAGGATCTGACTAGAAGGGGGCAGCACAAAGGAATTTTGGGGGAGAGAGAGAACTCTTACAATCTTGATTGTGGTGGTTACACGACTCTATGCATTTGTTAAAACTTGTGGAGCCCGATACCAAAAGGAGTGAATTTTAGTGTAGGCAAATTAAAGCAAATTTTTGAAAATTAAAAAATAGACTACCCTGAGAACTTTTACGAAGGGATCATTGAGAAAGCGGAGCAATTTAGCACGGAGTCCCGGGGTACAGTATGGAGTGTAAAGTAGTGTGGTGTGGCGTGAGGGGGAGTGTAGTGGTGTAAAGTAGTATAGTGTATAGGGTAGCTGTCTAGGACTTTGGTCACTGGTTCTCTAACTTGAGTTGGCAACCATCACCTGGCGAAGGCGTCAAGAGTCCAGGCCCGCCCCCCCCCACCCCCAGTTGATCTGATTCCCTGGATCTGGGGTAAACCCTGGAGTTCGCACAAGCTTCCCAGGTTCTTTTGGTTTGGGTGGTTAATGGCCCATATTCTGAGGCCCACTATTAGGCCTTTCTGCATTATTTTGGGATTAAGTTCTTTTGTGAGCAGGCCCCTTTTATACCTTGGTGTTTCCACCAGGGGAACGGGGACAATTCGCCAGTCTCCTGTTTCATAGCGATCTGAGATGGAAGGACATTCAGGTGTATGTTGAGGGGCACTCCAAAGCGCCACCTGCATTCTGTGGCAGTGGGCTTGGCGGCTTTAACGATCTGTTCCTCTGGGGGCTGCACCCTGAACGTCTTTTCCTGTAACTCAGCATCTTAGAATTTACCCAACCTCTTGTGAAGTGGTAGCTTTGACCTTAAGGGGATATTGTTAAGATGAAATTTTGTCTCTCTGAAATGCTTTGAGTTTTCTCACAGAAAGAAATCCACAGCCAGAGGCATGCCCTTCTGGGATGACCATAATTCTGAGCTCCAGAACCATTCAAACAGAAGATCCAGGATGCAAACCTGGATTCAAATCTCAGTTCCATCACTTACCATTTGCGTGATTCTGGGAAGGAAATTTCTTTTTTTCTTTTAGATTGGCACCTGAGCTAACATCTGTGGCCCAGCTTTTTTTCTTCTTCTTCTTCTCCCCAAATCCCCCCAGTACATAGTTGTATATTTTTAGTTGTGGATCCTTTTAGTTGTGGCATGTGGGATGTCGCCTCAGCGTGGCCTGACAAGTGGTGCCATGTCCGCGCCCAGGATCCGAACCAGTGAAACCCTGGGCCGCTGAAGCCAAGAGCGCAAACTTAACCACTCGGCCACGGGGCCCGCCCATGCAAGAAATTTCTTAAAATCTCAAATTCTTCAGGTGTAAAATGGGCCTCATAACTGTACTCACTTTGTGGGGTTAGTACGGGGTTAGAAAGACACACTCTGAGGTATTTAGAGGTGAAGTGTTATGGCTGAACTTTGGAAAAATTCGGCAAAAACAAAACCATATTTACATATATATATACATGATATATAAATGTATAAAGCAAATACGGCTAACATTAAGAATTGTTGACTCTAGGTGACGTTTATATGGGTAATCATTCTTTCAACTTTTCTGTATGTTTGACATTTCTCTTAATGAATTCAGAAAAAAGATGATGGATGTAAGACCGTGGGCACAGTGCCTGTCACTTAGTTGGTGTCCGTAGGTCAGAGAGCAAAGGAGGTGAGGGTGGCCGGGCAGGGGGTGGGAGGGGGGGAAAAGGAGAAAGGGGTGCAGGGAGGTCCCATGCTGGAGGAGCCCTGAGCCAGCAGGGAGGCCAGGGGCCCGGGGCCGGCAAGGCGTCCCCTTGGGAGGGTATGGGTGTGAGAAGTGCCCTTCATGTTCCCATTTCTGGAGAATCCAGGTGTGGGTGAGGAGGGGCCTGCTCTGGCTGGGAGGCTCCTGGCCTGGTCCTTTCCCTGTGCTCAGGGTTCTGAGAAGAACCAATCATGCCGTTCTCAGGTGCTTCAGGCCCTCCTGGTTGGGGTGGGAAGCGTGATAGAAATCCTTTGGGCCTCGGGATTCCTTGCAATTTATAGACACTCTGAGCCTCCTTGACGTACAAGAGCCTTGCTCAGCAGCTGTCCGGAGCACCAGAGTGTGAACGAACAAGGAACAAATGGCAGAGGGGGTCAGCAAAGCCATGAGGATTGCCCCGGAGCCAGGCAGATGGCCTCTCTGTTTGCAGCTCCCCTTCGCCAAGGGCTCCCACCCTAGACGTGGCTGGACCTCACGCGGCTTCCAGATCCAGTGGCATGAATCCAGCCCTGCCGAGGAGGACATATTCTTTCCCTGTTGCTGCCGTAACAAATCATTACAAACGTAGTGGCTTAAAACAACACAGATTTTTTATTTTGCTAATCTAGAGGTCAGAAGTCCAGAATGGGTCTCACTGGGCTAAAATCAAGCAGGGCTATTTTCCTTCTGGAGGCACAGAAAAAAATTCCTTTTCTTGTCTCTTCTGGCTTCTAGAGGCTGCCCTCATTCCTTGGCTTGTGGCCCTTTGCTCCATCTTCAAAGCCAGTAGAGTCTTCCTCACAATGCCATCTCTCTGATTCCAACTCTTCTGTTTCCTTGTTACTCATTTAAGGACCCTTGGGATCACAGGGGGCAGCTAATCTCCTTATTTTGAAGTTCATTAATTAATAACCTGACTCCCCACCTTGCCGTATAACCTAACACATTCACAGGTTCCAGGACTGGCATGCGGACATCTCTGAGGGGCCATTATTCTGTCTGCCACAGAGGATGCCCCTAAGTGAATGAGCATTTTCACCTTTTACCCCCAGGGATTTTCAAACTTTAGTGTACTTGAGAATCACGGAAAAGAAAGTTTGAAAAGGCAGAATTCTAGGCCCCATGAGATTCTGATTCAGCACTTCTGGAATGAGCCCAAAGAATCTGAATTTTTATCAAGCTTCCTCATGGCTTCCTGATACACGTGATCCAAGGAGCACATTTTGAAAAATCTGCTTTCCTTTGTCTTTGGATAATGTATAGCAGCTTCATTTTAGAAACCTAATTACAAACTTATGATATTGAGCAATTCCAATGTACTAATAAATATTGCTAAGTTTAGCAAGCACTTACTGTGTGCCAGATAATGTTCTAAGTGCTGTCTACACATCGTCTCATTTCATCCTCACAAAAACATGATGAGGTAGGGTTAGTATTATCATCTCTATTTTGTAGATGAGAAAATTGAGGTGCAGGGGGCTAACTTACCTAAGGTTACACAGGCAGAGCCACATGCCTATCCATCTCCCTCGTTTTCTTCCTCTCAAGCCTGAGTTCTTCACCACTAACTCTAGCATAGTGCCAGCACGTAGTAGGCCCTCAATAAACGTACGTTGCGTTGCTGAGTGAATAAATAAGTTGGTGTATCGTACGCATTCACTCTAATCCTTATAAGTATCCTAAAGGGGGGTATTATTATTATCCTGGGGAAACAGACAAGAACCCGAAGCTTGGAGAGGATAAGACCCCATAACTATGTCAACCTCAAGTCCACATGCTTCTCACCACACAAGGGGGCCTTGCAAGTGGCAGTCCACATGTCCTTACAAAGGATTGTTTTTTCATCATGCATTTATTATTATACAAAAATCTTACCATTATAAAAGTTAAATTTGCTTTGAGTTCTGTGGTTAACAAGTGGCTTCTACCAACAAGAACCTGATTACAGTCGTGTGTCACTTAATGACAGGGATACTTTCTGAGAAATGCATCATTAGGCGATTTCATCATTGTGTGAACATCATAGAGTGAACTTACACAAACCTAGCTGGTACAGCCTACTGCGCACCTAGGCTCTATGGTACTCATCTCATGGGACCACCGTCTTACATGCGGTCCATCATTGACTGAAATGTTGTTATGCGGTGCATGACTGTATACAAAACCAGGCCCAAGCGGTGGGTACACCACCTAGGGAAGTTTTTTTAGTCCCCCAAAGGTTGGGCTAGTCCTGGGCAGATAAGCCTGGGGAGGTGGCCTGAGCCTTTACACTCAGGGAGGTACAAACACAGCAATTAAAAGCTTCAGACCACCTGGGTAGATTCCCTTTAATCCAATGCTCCAAACACCCAGCAGGGCCACAAGAGTGCCCTCGGTAGGAAGGGGTCTATTGAAGAAACATCATCCTGGCACATCCTCGAGACAGCAACATCAGAGCACCTCTCTCTCTCTCCCTCTCTTTCACACACACACACACACACACACACACACACTAACACAAACCAGGGGACAGTTTCCCTTCATTATTTGGAGGGTCTCAGCCTGCTACCATTCCCTGCACCCTTCAAACTAGCAGCGATTTGTGCTCCTGTCTGTGTCCGAGAGACCTTCCAGCTGGGCCACTACAGGCCCACGTATCATTTCACTTCTTTGGGACAGAAGCTGGAGAGACTCGTTGTAACACCAGATGGGTCACAGGGCTAACATCTGTGCAGGGCCCACCACCTCCTCTGAAATGGACACCACAGAACAAGCCAGCCTTTCCCCACTCTCCCTGCCACATCCCACCTACCTGCTCCACCCGTGTCATCTCCCGTTCCCTTTTTCCATCCTTTTCCCTTTCTTAGGTGTGTATTTCAGAGGCGTGGGGCAGAGGGGTGGGTTGCAGCAAGAAATCATGAACCTTTCAGCCCACTTTGGACTCTGGCTCTGTGTCCCTTCCGGAAAATGAAAGTATTAATATTTGCCAGTTTCCTGACTCAAAGCAGCACCTGCGGTTCTGATATGTGCTTTGTGGTTTGTAAAATGTGTGCTCCATTGCTGGGCTCATCATGACAGCCTCGTGAAGGATGGAGTTCATGAAGTGGACTTTGCAGATGGGGCAACTAACGCCCACAGAGAGGGAAATGACTCACTCAAGGCCGCACAGGGTTTAGTGGAAGAGCCAGGACCAGAAACAAGTCTTCCAACCCTTGCTTGCCACGATATTCGAGTTCTTTGTGATAATGAGTCTATAGTACGCAGCACGGAGGATACGGACCACGAGCATGGCTGCTGCCAACAGATCCTGAAGAACATCAAAGAAAATGAGAGCAGAAAAGCCTTATGAGTTGGTTACCTTTTATGCTTAATTACCATGCAATCTAATTATACTGATGGAGCTCATGAATATGTCAAATTTTGCTTTATGTTTTTATATGATAAAAAACCAGCATCCCACAGAGCGTGGGCCACTGGGCTGTGTATAAGGAGAGAGGACTTTTGACAAAGGGCATGCTGCCGACTTGCTGGAGGCGCACTGCTGTAATTCACGGGCCCTCTTCCCAGTGATCCTCACAACTCGCAACACAGGCAGCCTTGTTCCCATTTCACAAATGGGAAAACAGAAGCCCAGAGATGTTAACTGACTCTCCTGTCATCATTCAGCCGGTGAACGGCAGGGCTGGGTTCAGATCAAGGTCTGTCAGCCCAAAGTTGAGTTTCCTTGCCCTGCTCCGGGACTCTGGCTCCCCACAGAGACGTAAAGGCCTTATTTGTAAAGAGACTCAGTTTCCTCTTCTGTAAAAGCTTGCCTCCTGGTTTCTGCGTTCACTAAAGAAAGGCCCCCTCTTACCCTAGATGCCAGCCTGCAGAGTAGGGCAGGCGGGCTCATGGGGCATCAGCCTGCAGGAGGTGTTAGAGCTTCTCCTTTGGAGGAACATGTTCCCCCACTTGCGAGGCGGAGCCACAGGGCAGCCCTGCTCTGAAAGCTGGAAGGCTTGCCCAGGGGCACTGGTGGGTCAGGGCCTGGCTCAGGAGCAGCTCCACTCTCCCCATGCCCAGCTAGGCTGCTCGCCAGCTGGTTGTGCAATCTTGCTATGAATAGGTCGAGGTGTGTGGTTTGGTGCCAAAGAGACCAGACTTGTTTCCTTTGGGTGACAGCTCCCCTCTGGAATTCTGGGAGGTGAAGGAGCACAGCTGTGTGGTCAGGCTGCTGACCCTTAGGTTGGGCGGTCCAAGCTGGTGGCGTGAGGGGAGGAGCCCGTGGCCAGACTGGATGGGCAGGTTGGCAGCATGACTCTTTAGTGTGCTAGCACAAGGATGGGTGTTCAGCTTTGAGCGCCAAGAGCTCCTTCTCACTCCCCAGCAGCCACCAGGCCACCCTGAGTCTACCTCCTATTCTTCTCTCCCATCCCCCACCCCTCACTCTCACCAGCCCCTCACTGACTTACATACAGACTTAAAACAAAGGAGCTTAGAAGGGGACAGGGAAAACCAGACTTGCAATTTTAATTCTTACAACATTAAAAATATGAGGCTATGGGAGAACAGGGATTCTCATATATTGCTGCTGTTGTGAATTGGTCCATGGGAGGGCAGTTTGGGCAATCTCTATCAAAATTGCAAATGTATATAAACGCTTTGATTCAGTGATGCCACGTTTGGGCATTAATCCTACAAAGATTCTTGCACACGTATGTAATATATGTATAAGGTTACTCACTGCAGTTTTGCTGCTAATAACAAATGTTAAGAAACAATTCAATGTCCAGTGTCTGTGGATAAGGGACTACTGATTAAATGAATATGAGAATACAATGGAATACTATGCAGCTGTAAATATGAGGCAGCTTTCTATATACTGACATTTCCTCCATGTGTGAGAAAACCATTAACAAAGCAAGATGCCAAACAATGTGTATAATGTACTTTTTGTGTAATAAAAAGAGGAAAATAAGAATCTGTGCTTTTATTGCTCATAGGTGCATAAGAAATTCTGGAAGGATACACAAGAAACTTTGGGGTGGGAGGAACTGACAGGGAACCAGACAGGGATGGGAAGAAAACATTCCCTGTGTATATCTATATGCTTTCTGGCTTTTGAATCATGTGAATGCATTACCTTTCAAAATATTTAAAAATACATTGCAACAAAATGAAGATCATTTTGACAAAGAAATTCCATAACTCAACTGCCAGAATGCAATGGACATTTGTCTTCTGGGGACAGGTCCCAGCATGAGAACCCTCTCTCTACTTGGGGGAGTTACCTAATGGGTGCATCTTGGTGGGAAGGAGAGCCCCCTCCCCCACTGGAGCGGGCCAGGGTTCCCAGTGCCCCCTGCCAGCAGGGGCTCGAGCAGTAGGTGGCTCAGGTACTCTTGATTTTGAATTTGGAGGGAGTGACTGAGGATCATTTAAAGCTTATTCATGGTGACAACAGTTGAGGTCCAGTGTTGAGGCCAAAAATGTGTCCAGGACACAAGAATTATTTCAATTTTTGCATTTCACCTTTTAGTACCTCTCCCCAGGCATAACTTACGCTGGCATGTACTATTTCTGTTCTGCTTTTTATTTTTCTTACATCAATATAGAAGGTTATAAGAGCAATGGATAATTACATTTCTAAGATATCTGTTATGAGAATCTGCTATGTATATAAATAGTTTTCATAAGTATTGTTTTAATAGATGCATAATATTGCTTTGTTCTGATTAGGTATTTCCTATACTATGATACTCAAGATGTTAATAGGAGGGAATTATGGAAACCCGAAGTTATGAAGACACAACTTTGCAACAATACTACTGTATTCATTTATCAGATTCCTTTTAAACAGTCCAGTTATGCCATTATCTCCGGTGCTGTTCTCCAGTACCCTTCTCCTTATTCTCTCCAGTCTCAGAAGAGACGTCAAAGGTAGCTTCTCCACCTAGGCTCTTTAGAAACGACATTTATCTTTATAAAAGTAATGCACTCACACAAATTAAAATAGTGCACAAGGTGAGGAGTTGAAAGTCTAAGTCCCTTGTCTCCATCCCCCAGACTTAACCTATACCAAGTTTCTAGTGATTTCTTCTAGATCAGGGCTTCTCAGCTCGGTTGGAAAGTTACAGAGCTGCCGAGCTATGGATCCCTCAGCCCTTGGGGGCAGCGTGTAGGGCCCGTAGCTGTGCGAAGCCTGAGACCTGGAGCAGCCTTCTCTGTCATCCCAGAGGACCATGTAAGCATCATTTTCTGTGGGTAGCATGTTGTGAAAATAGTCCTAGAATAACCGTAATTTCTCATTTCCTCAACATCCTCCTTCTAGGACCTACCTCCACGGTGTGCCCGAGGGCCCTTCCTGAAGGCCCATGGTGATCAGGTCCCTGACCTGCTGCTGGCTTCCCATTCCACTAGCAGAAGCCAAGTGACTTGGTCCAGAATTTTCTGGCAGCCTACTTTTCTTGCCTGACTTCTCACCTGTGTTCTTTGAGCTCTTTAAGCCCCAGACCCGCGACTCATTGTTTCCTGAGTACGATCCAGTCTTTCCTACCTCTTGCCTTTGTCCCTGAGACTCATCGCTTCAGCTGGAGAGCCCAACTCATTTCTGCCTTTCTGCTCAAACGTTCACCTTCTCTGTCCCGTCATCAAACCCTTAGTAGCACTCGTGGCATTCATCCCCTCAGGAACTCACACCAGCAGGCCTACATATTTCAGTTCAGCCCCTTTAGGCCCATGTCTGCAGGACAAACACAGCGCCTGGAATGCAGTAGGTGCTGGTGGGATGGATGGATCCAGAGGAGTTCCTGCGCCAATACAAGGGAGTTGAGATTTTTCTTCCCCAAGTGGGAAGAAAAGTGGGGATGACCGTAGTGTTTCCAGCAAGTTCTCAGAGAAGGCAGGCAGAAACAAACAGTTTTGAACCATCACTATGTGATAGCCACTAGGCAGAACTACACACACACACAATCTAATTTTCTTCAGGTCTAAATATTGCTGATAGTCGTCTTCTAATGCTCCAATGAGGAAAATCCAGGTGGAAGCATCCATCTTCCTCCAGCTCCAAATGTGTCTAGTCTTCAGAACTCAGCACTGTCTCTTCTCTTTGATGGAGATGGAAGCAAGAGCTGGGCGTAGGGGTCCCCTTCTGAATGCTCCTCTCTTGATCTCCACACTTCAAATACCCTGCCAGTTCGCACCACAGGCTGAGCTGAGAGCACCCACGGCACCACAGACCTCCCCTACTGCTGTCTCTCGACTTTTCCATGTCCCAGGGGAGTGGCTGAGGTGGGTGGAGGGTCTGGCAGATAGTGGCTATGAACTCTACCTTCCTCTCTCCTTGACCCCTGTATTCCAGTGTTGTGTGGACGACTTGGTTGGTACCTGTCACATTTGCTTCCTTAAAGGCTTGTCCTGATTACTTGAACAATTGCAAAATCAAATCTCTAAAGAGTCTTAGAGATGAACTAGTCCAAATTCTTCCTCTTTTAAATAAGAAACTGAAGCAGGAAGTCAGCAAGAATTAGGTCTTTATTCACCAAGGTGGAGCAGATAGACTATACGTGGAGAACGAACTTACGGAGGGCGGGACACAGTCCTCGTTCTCTTGCTGCCCGTCACAGGGTCTGGCCCACTGCCAGTTGGGATTGACTTAGTAACTATTGATCGTTAAGCTTACTTTAACTAGTTTTTGGTTGAATTTTTACCTGGTTGGGGAGAACTCCACTGAGAATCTTGTGATAGCTGCTACTGGGCTTCCATCTTTAATCTTTTGGGAGACAGAATCAAAATTGGGCAGCAAGCTCAAATGAAATACCTTCCTCCAGTTTCCTTTGGTATTAGAAGATGTTGAGGTTTTATTTTTATAGGTAATTAAAACAATGGTAAGGACAAACTTATAAAAGTATGACTCTCCACCAGTGTGTAGAATGTATCCCAAAGGGCAAACTTCAAGATCTTTTTTTCACCTGCTTGATCTGAAGAAAGAGTTCATCATGTCGCTTGGGACACTGAACCAAATCCTAGGGAAATCTCTAAGTTGAATAATTTTTATAACACATCTATTAAAATGGAAAACACAACCCAAGCTACTCGCAATAGTTTTACAATAGGGTGAATTCCCCCCTAACTTGACTGAGAGTCAAATGTCTATGCAGAATATTTATGTCACCAGAAGACTGAAGTAGTGCGCTTGACTTTCGATACGCAGGAGGGCACTGTCGATGACCAATGTTCATCTGCTGGACTCAGAGAAGGAGGACCTCATTAGGGCCAAAACTTTGCCAGACAAATTCTCTGACACTCAGTGAAGGCGGAGAGTCCACATCCCGTCTCCCCACTTAGAAGCTGCCCCAGGGCGACATGACTCAGCGCACGCCAAAAGTGGCTATCAGCCACCATGACCACCACCATAAATCTGCTTTTATTAAACTGTCTGGTTGTCTGTGGAGGTCAAAAGTGGGCCAGAGAAAAAGTTTGCTCCCTCATCTAGATTGGAAATCTCACGATAGGGTATCTCAGCTTTGTGCCTCTCCTGGCCTGAGAAGCAATTCCACGGGAAGACCTGGAGATAAACTCAGCTATTTCATTTCTGGGGTTAAAGAAAGGGGAAGGGAGAACAAAAGACTTCTTGAAATAAGATAGAGTGTCATTGATGCTTTATTTACATGCGTCACCATCTCTTTTACAAACTAGATTACAGTTTTAAATGGAATACACAAAGCAATTATCTACAAACATCAAGGGAAGTAAGTACTGTATCTCTATTTCATTTGGAAAGGGGAAGAGTCCCAAATCAAACTGGTTTTGATTCTTGAGAAGAAAGCTGGTAGAGTTAACCCATGGCAACATACGGTTAGACAAAATCCTCAGTAAGAACTCAATATGATAGTGTTCGCTTTGAAAGAAAGGATGAGGTGCTTCAAACCTAAGTATCAGCTGCTTGACTTTAGGTGTCTGAATATGGCCATGCACCATATTTCATTCTAGTTTGTATGGGGCATGAGCAAGAAACTGAAACAGATAAGACAGTTTGTATTACAGATACTGTATACAGACTTTTTTTTTCCATTCATGCAACTTTTTTTCTTAAAAAAAGTTAAACATGTGAAGCCAAAATGCACAATACATTTCTTTTTAATATTAACTAATTTTTCTGGTCCTCTTTCACATCTGTTTACATTTCCCGTGTACATCATGTGCTAGGACAAGTATACGAGAGAAGACTGATTGCCAGGCAATGAAGTAATTTTAGAGAAGTAAGTGACCAGACAGACAGTTTTTTAAAGCAGCCGCACAAGTATTTCTGGAGTGTGGCAGAGGGCTCGGAACCAATCATTCACCAAAGAAAAATACATAGAAATAAAACTAAACAAGAGGAAAATAGTTCATTCATTCAACCTGCATAAAATGTTACCCACAAAAGATTTAGATCAGATACAATCCACTCTTTTCAGTTCCTTGGGCATCTGCTTTCAGATCTTGACAGACATGATTTCACAAGGACTTCATTTTCCCCTCCTCAGGCCCTGTTCCCCCAGTCTCCAGGAGAGGCTGGCTTTCTTGTACCTCTTTGCCAGAGACTGTATTTCTAAAAAAAAATTTGCTTAATTTTTTTAAAAAAAACATTATGCCTAATCACACAATGTTCCCAAATACAGCAGGAAAAGGGAAATCAGAGTTCAGAGCTGTCAGGGTTTTGTTTCTCCTTTTAGAGAGAAAGGGTAACATTTTTATTTCCCCCGCCAGCCCGTGGCATCAGCAAAAACATGGGACTGGCTGTCTGACTGCTTTACTCCTTCCAAGAGATTCAAGTGTTCCTTATTCTTTAAGTGGGGTTCTTCAGGGAGGGGTGAAGTCTGTCCCTATCGTAAGTTCAGAAGCCACCTGAAATGTCACCCTGAGATCGGGCATACCTGTCCTGAGCAGTGGGCCATGAGGTCCTCTCCTCAGGGTGGGGGAGTGACACACACGTAATTCCAAAACTCAACACCAAACACACGCACACAGTCAACCTTGGACTACGTGTGTGCATGATCCTCCCGTTAACAGGAAAGACAGACTTCTGAAATTTTTCAAAACATGTGTTTTAGCAATCATCATATTGTGGAAGAAACGATAAAGGAAACTGACCTCAGATTCATGCCCAGTTAACGGGGCACACTGCACCTGGAGGTCAGTCCTCACACAGGGACAGTGAAGGCTCGGGATACAGCTCTTTTCTAACTTCGGTAAAAGGGATCCGGTCCTGGAGCCCAGAAGAGAACAACAGGGCCCCAGAGTGCATGTCGTGTTTTCAACATTGGTTATTTTCCTAATTTCCCGTGAAAAAGTGGAAGGCTCCCTAGCGCAGCTTATTTAGAGGCTGAGGGTAGCCTCAGATAGCTCTCAGGATGCAGAATTCCAGCTGTCGAGCCCCCGGAGGCTCCTAAATATTCCACTGGGATGCTCCAGATCAGGAAGCTTACTGCGAGGGACCATGACACTCAACTCCACATGGGCGCCAACAGCTGGCCCTTTCTGAAAGCAGGGTCTCAATATGAGAGACAGAAGGCTGAGGTCACACCTCTGCCCAGTCTGACCGCCTTGGAACCCAGCTAGTCTAAGGGAGCCTGGCCTCTGGGTGGGTGGCCAGCTGAAGGTGACCAAGGGTGTGACTGGGGCTGCCATGATGCTGGACAGGCCTAACTATTCCATTCTTGCCTGACCCCCTCCTGGGACGGATGCTGGCGCTTGACTTTGCTCTGATCTCAGTTCTCCACAATGCTCGACACGTAGATGCTGTTTGAGTTTAAAAAAAAAAAAAAATTCAAAGCACCCTCCCCCTCCACTTTGCCGATCTGCTCTGTGGTTGCCCTGCTCTCATGCCGCCTCTGTCCTCCCTCAGCTGTTTTAGATTAAGTCATAATCTGGTTCTAGGACATTTTGTAAGACATTCTGCCTGAAATCTAACAAACATTGGGGGGAAAAAAGAGAATAAATGAGATGCCACATGTCTGAAAGGAATTCAACATTTTCAAGTCGAAACACATTTGAGGGTTGCCTTTCTTACTCTCAAAGCAGCTCCCGGGGTGTATAAAACTGCAAAGGAAATTGCCATTTTTAGTTTGCTTGTTTCTTCGAGCTCTGGAGAGAAATTCTCAAGGCACTCCTGTTGGAAGCACTCCGGATTCTCCCTCGTATCTGCTAGCCCCGCTTACCCCCCACTACTGTCGCTGTCTCTGAACTGCTCCCACCCAGGGCAGCTGCATTTAGGACCCAGACAGGCAGCCCTCTTTCACCGACACTGACAGTTCTTGCGTAGAGCAGACTCCCAAAGAATCGAGGAAGTGGCTAGCATTGTTATAAAGGAACATAGTAAGCAAAAGTCTGTCTCACTGACAAGCAGACCACATGAATAGAATACATATTTTTAAAAATTATACGTACTTTTAAAATGAAGATTATAAACTTGTAGCAGTTTAGAAAAGGTGATATGCTACAGGTCTACCATAAGCACAACTGCACGACAATTTACAGATTCCGGAAAAGGCAGGGTGAAATCAACAGGGCAATTGCCCAAACAGGACAACCCAAGCGAGATGGGAGAGACGTGTGACAATACCAAATGGAACTTTCATGATGCTAGGAGCTGTTATCACCACCAATATCACCCCCAGAGGAATTATAAAGAAAAGGTGCACAAGGGGGCCCCTGGTGGCCGGTGGTGGGTGCAGGGGGTCAGGTGGCACGTCTGTGTTGGTGGAAGGGAGTCGGTGCCCACTGCACAGTGCAAGTGTCTGCGAGGACTCATGCAGGGAGGTCTGTGCTGAGATACTAGCCTGTATTCCTAACGTCCATGCAGGATGTTCCATTTTTGTACTGTACATGATAAAATATATTTATACATTTATATGCCTAATGCTTTTTATGCAAAGAAAAGTCTTCATATATCACTTTGGAGAAGTATGTATACGCTGTGCTAATCAGAGCATCGTTACACCAGTTTCATATGTACCAAAGGTGTTCCCAACTAGTCTGTCTACCAAAGAGGGTAACTAAGATAATCACACTTCCCAGGTTAAACAGAAAGCACCTAGACAGCACCATAACTTCTTGAAAACAGAACAAAATGAAATCCACGGAAGCAGGAAAGTGGGGGGAAAAAGTCAAAACTTCCCTATCTTGTACTTCCATTGTGTCACTTGTACAATTACGATCTAACCTTATATATATAAAAAAAAATCAGTTTGTATGCTATTGCCTCTCACTCATACACATCTAGAACATCAGATCATACACAGCAAAGCTGAAAATAATCAAGGGTGTGTATTTAGAATAGTGACTCGGGTTTGTACTTTTCACACATTTCTCACTGCAGGCTTAATGCTCACCTGTTAAGTTCATTTCTTCTGCAAAGCAAAACAGGACTACTTTTTTTTCTTGTCTTTTTTCCTTATAACTAAATCCTTTAGTGGCATTTGGCAATGAGTAGACAGCTGAGCTGATCTGTTCTTTGAAAAGATCCTAATTTCTAACCAACACACCATCACTGTTCACTGCATTAGCTGAGGATACTGACAGCAGACCACAGGCCCTACTGATCTGGCAACTGCAGACCAGGTGTGGGGGGCTCGGCCCCCAACCACCCTGACTCATTCCTGAAACTCACTGGGTCGGATGCCGAGCTTCGTTCGGTCTGCCCATGCAGGGTTCAGTTCTGGACTGGTGCTCATGGCAAACAGTTGTGCCATTGTTCGGTTTCAAGAAAAGGATAGTTTTCTACCAAACAAAAGAAGAAAAGAAAATCCCCCTCTAGTTTATGTAATTTGTTAGTTTATGAAGTTCCACGGGCTCAAATGCTTGTGACGCCCACAGCCAGAATGGTAACTGGTACAACATTTTCCTCCTGTTTTTCAATTTGCCAGGGGAAGAGTGATTAACATTTTAACATAAAAATACTGCCAGTTAATGCATGTGAAAAACTCAGAAAGTCAAAGGAAAACAAACACAAAAACAACACTTAGAACATCCCATAAACCATCGAGATATTAAAACACCACAGCATTGCCCATGGGGGCTCACGGTGTGCTCTGGATGAGTGTGGGTGGCGGTGGGTGCTGTCCTTCGCTGGCAGGTGGCTCATCACCCCATACAAGGAAGATTTTGCATACTTGAGAGAGAGAGTTCGGTTCCAGGGGTAAGTGCTTCACCCAGGGTAAGGGGCCGTGAACAGTCTCTGCTGGGTTAGGAACATGGTGCAGGATTCACAAAGGTGTTAAGCTGTAAACGGTATCACTGTCCACTTGCTGAGAGCAGATTTGGCAAAGGGTTTTCTCTGTAGGTCTTGTGTCAGTTTGAGGGTCTACAGGAGGAAAGCAGAAAACCAGAGACGATTACGGGCATTTAAGCAGCAAGAGTGGGCACTCAGCATCACGCTTCATCAGCCTCCCATCTCCTCACCCACCTCCGAGCCAAGGGGACTCAGAGCAAAGCTGTGTCGCTCCACCAGCTCCAAAGAGCCTTCAAACCTAAGGACAAAGCATGGAGATGACTTACCTTCTTTCTGTGCCCGATTACAAAATGCTCTCAAGTTGAAAAGCCTAGAGGAAATGGGCCCATGCCCTTCGGGAGGTTAACAAAGACAAATGAGGGGTGCTGTAGTGGGTCCTTTCAAGTTACTGATGTCCAGGGTGCAGGTGGGGTTTTGCTCAGACTTGTGGATTGAGAGTTTCCTGGGACACGCAACTTTCATGCTAAAACCAGGGAAGTTGGTCACGCTAAGCAGACCAGCTGTGCTTTTCCGGTTCTCCCTCACTGGCTATGTGGACTGACCTTGTTAACCACTCTTCCACTAACATCCCAATACCAGGGGAGATGACATGGCCACTTTCCACAAAGGCTTAAGCAGTCCGTGCTGCTGGGTGGTAGTAATCTTGACTTGTGTCACTATAAAAGGAGTAAGCAATCTCTGAGTGGGCTGTTTTAGGAATTGGCCTTTTGTATTAAAAATCTGCAGAGGAAAAAAAAATTATATACCATACACATATGGCCAGAAAGAGCTCCTACAAAACATCCCTTTAACAATGAACAACTTTACTATTATTATTTTGCCTCCAACAGTCTTCAATGTAAGGCACAAAAGAGGTGCTGTCAGAGCTTCTGAATTTACACAAGTCAGACTTCGTGGGACCACTGAGTTAGGAGACCTGGCAGTCCTCAAGTCATAAGGCCTTCTGTTTATGGAGACAGTGTCGGCTGGCATGGTAGGAAAAAGTGGCTCTAGGCCAAGAAGTGGATAGAAAAGTAGTAGTGAGGCAACAAGAACTCATGATCTTTTCACCAGATAAGGTGAACAGTAATGAAAAATGCATCCATAAGGTTACACACACGTTACGACGTCTGCTTCTCCCCGCTTTAGAGGGGGTATTATCCTAAATTCACTGGGAATCTTTACAAGTGTATTGTGACTTCACTCTCTTCTGTGGCTGGACTGGCTGGCAATCTTACCTCTCACTACCAATAGTCAGAAAGATGGCAGGGCTTGGTATAGGTAACATTCCATACCCATGGCCACAGTTCCCCTTGTTGTGGCTCCAAATAGAAGAACTCAGGTTGTTCGATCCGAAGCAGAGACAATAAAGCAG
Source organism: Equus przewalskii (assembly GCF_037783145.1). Classification (NCBI taxonomy): domain Eukaryota; kingdom Metazoa; phylum Chordata; class Mammalia; order Perissodactyla; family Equidae; genus Equus; species Equus przewalskii. The sequence goes on along the minus strand of NC_091839.1, from coordinate 58,112,561 downwards.
GACAAGGTGGCCCCTTCCTCCTACTCATCCCCAGTCTTTAGCTTCCCTGGCTGATGGCTTTTTTGAGGTATTTTGCTTTGTAAGGGTATGTGACATTATCCTGGATTAGAAAATAATGGCCTGTTGATTTCAGAGGCAGAAAAAGCTAACATAGATGCAGCTCTCAGAATCTGTGAGTTTAGCCTGCCTAGGATGCTGTTCTAAGTACTCCACCTGGCAGCCCTGAGCATGACAGACAGGGGTGCACACAGGGTGCCCTGGAAGGAGATTCAGTTTTTTCCTTCATAGTAACACTTAATAAATCACAATCTAACATCACTATGCAATTAGTCATCAGGGGACTTTGGTCCCCAAGTCCCGATCCTGACTTACCGCAGGCGCCACGGGAAAAGCTGTAAAAGTATTACCTAATTCAGACCCCATCCCCCGGTTCCCTCTGGTGTTAATTATTCAGCCACGGAAACCACTGCGTACTGGAAAGGTGACACACTTCATTCCCAAAATACAGAGGCCAGGTGCACAGCCTGCTCTAATGCAGGGGCTGGGTCAGCATAGGATGGAAGGAGGCAGAGGGCACCCATACCCCAGTATGGCATCACTCTAAGCAGAACAGGGCATCAGCCCCGGAACCAGGGGCAGGAGGCCCTCCTTGGGCAGTCTGGAGCAACTAGCAACAACAATCCCCAGGCCAAATACCCATGCCCTCATCAAAGGACCGGAACCTTCCGGGACTTCATCATTAAAAAGGAGATACACTGATCACCACTCCTTCCCCTTCTGCAGAATAGGCGTGGGTCCCTGTAACGCTATGTCCTGGAGCTCCCCCAGGGGCTCCCAGGCTGCTCAGGATCTGGGTTTTGTACCTAGCGGTTAAGCAGAGAGACCCAGCCTCAGGTTCAGAGGCAGCTCTCACAGGAGACAAATTTCATACAGAAACTCCCACTCCACAGAACAGAAAGGCGACTTGTTTTCTCTGTGATAGAAGGAAAACAGATTGTAAAATATTATGAAAACATAAAGGAGCCAGATAAATGTTGAACAGAAAAACAATCATCCTTCCAAGAGGAACGCCAGCATCACCATTCACTAGGAAGACCTTAGGATTAAAAATAGTCCTAAGGAAAGCAGCTCCACGTCTGCCTTCGATTTTTAACTGCTCTTTGGTTGCTCAACGTTCGCACGTGTTTATCTGACTCCATCAAAGGCTGGGAGAACACAGGGAGCACGTGAAGTGAGGAGACCAGCTACTCAGCTGGGGATTTAATGATACTTAGGTTGGGTACAAATTTTATGGCTTTTGGTGAAGCTCCCATGATTCTTACATTGTTTAAAGATGTTTTAGTTAACTGCGAGGTTTATGTGTATATGTTGATGCCCTTCCGAAGAAATTTAAAAACGCATCAGATTAAGAAAATGTTTGGAAGGAAAAGGAAGCATAGGGCTAAAGGGAATTACGGCTATCACTTTGCAGTCACTAGGCAACAAGATAACTAATAATAAATGTGAAAATGTCCTGTGCCATTGGTGACTTTTACTAATACGAAGGAGATCTCCTCCTTCCCCATCTAAACTCAATAAGTAAGTTTGAAATCAGGCTGTTGATGCAAGGAAAATGAAATGGGGAAACCAAATGATGAGGCTCATTCTAAAAATATCTATGGATGCTGTCATCTGGGCTCTGGAGAAGCAGGTCCCTCTATAATCTTGGCATCTATGGGGAAGACAAGTTTCTGCCTCATTATCACCGCTAAATCACATGATGTTCTAAGAAAGGGCAACGCCTCCAAAAAACTCCACACGTAACACAACCACCCCAATCAACTTTAATCTGGGAATAAAACATAAATGTTCCCATTGCTGTCCTCTCACAGCTTAACTCCACCGTGATACATTTATATTTCTCAGTAGTGTTTTTTTATCTTCTTGGCAGAGAGGAAAGGAAGAGGACCCCAATGCCAAATAGGACGTGGAAGGAAAAAGAGCCAGCAGGATGAAACTCTCACATCCACAAATCCACAACGTTACCCACTGCTTTCTTAGCTAAAACTGAGATGTCTGGGGGCAAGTCTGCCAAACAAAAATTAAAGTGAAGCACTACTTTCCTCACTCTTTAAACACAAAGGTAATTTAAGCCAAACTTGCAACCCCTGGGGCAAACTGGGGACTAAATATGGAACATGTAGGATAGAAAAGTAAATGAACTGGAGTTCACCCAATCTGACAGGGAAGGCTCATGTGGAGTCCAGAGAACAGGTGTGGATTTCAGAGTATCACCGTACCATCCCTAAGCAGAGAGCCAAGAAACGCCTGCCTGCCACCATCTCTGCTCCACCCCTGGAAGGATCTAAGGGACACAAAGCCACCATGAGCCACAACCATCTGCCAGCATCCACCAAGGCTTCTGTAGCTGGTGTCACCCCCGGGAAAACAGTATTCTTGTAGGTGTTGGGATAGGTAGCCACGTCTAATTTAGGAGCACCAAAATGGCAACAGTTCCCTTGGAGTTCATCTTCACAGCCAAAACTGGAAGGAGCTCAGGAAAACATCCAATGGGGACAGCAACTCTGGCTTAATTTGGTAACTTTTCAGTATCTTCTAGGTCGGAATGGGGGATAAAGAGGAGTTAGGGAAGTACATGCAAACCAGCCTGGTGGCCGCTGTCAGCAGGGGCCTGGCCGATGAAAACCCAGCCCTCTGCCCGCAACACTGGCCAGAGCCATCCTCCATGACCGCCAGAGGAGGAGAGTTAGGAGGTGCAGCTCTACGAAAATCCACTTTGGCAAACGCTCTCAATTTGCCATTTTAGACCTGGAATAGTTTATGAGGGAAACAGAACAGGTATGGAAGTTTTGGCCAGGCAGGGGGCCAAATTTATACTGAGTTGAGGAGGCTCCCTAAAAGAAAGTCAAGCTTCCAGGAAATGCAGCCCAGAGGCTCTGGAGCCTTCTAATGGGCAAGTCTCATACTTAGGGAGAAAATGGGGATGTTACAGGGAAGCTCAAAATAAAAAGCTTTTCATGGCAAAGGCGACACTCAGGAAGAGACTGGAAAGACACAAAGCTATACACATTATTTAAAACACTAAGCTTAGTCTGTGTAAAAGCTTGACATGTCTAAGTACACCTCTCTACCTCCCAGTAACAAGGTGGCAGGTGAAGTCTGTCTGTGAAGGCTGGGGACAGGCCCCTGAAAAGCTGCTGCCCCCATGACACTTCACGACATGGACCTAGCGCAGACTGCCCTCACGCCAGCCTTTGTGCTGTGCTGATAAACACAGGAGATGGTGAGAAGCAGCTGTCCTGGCACTTCACAGCTGAGGGACAAAGAGCGGGGTGTCCCGCAGAGAGGCACCACTTCCCTGTTGCTTACACTGCAGGATCACCAATGGTTAATGTAAGTTTAACTTAAGAGTGTCCTAGCTCTGTCTGTATATTGGGGCTGGGATTACGTTAACCAATATTCTTTGGGCATCCAGAGTTAAATATGATGACTGACATGGCAGAAATATGATACCTGTTAATTTACTGTCCAGAGGAAAGTTGCAGAGATTTCATATTTTCTTAAGATTCTTAGATTTTTAAAACCACATAGAACAGCATGTAAAGTTTGGGATTATGTTCTTTTAAAGACTATGTTTAAGGCAAAATCCTTTAAGGGGCGTTTGGATCCTCTCTAGACTCATGGTTCTTTAACCTTAATTATAATATCCCCAAAGCTTAGCTGGCAGAGACCTCTGGGGTCAGGCTCCACTACCTGCTACTACTGATGGGAACAAGCCCGCGCGGCCAATGGGTCAGCTCAGTCACACGCTGCCTGCTTAGCTCTCCCCACCCATGTGAATCACCTCCAGCCATCAGACAGCTCCTCCAGCCCCACCTTCCCCAGGCTGTCCTCTCCCAAACTCCTAAGCCACTCACCTGGCATCTAATCATATAGTGCCCAGAATGGTTACTTTTCCAGACACTGAACTCTCCATATGTTGAACTCCCTGAAAACAGAGTAAAGCCTTCAAATCAAATCCAGCACTTGGGGAGCACCAAGCATTTTAAGAGCACTGTCTTAGACATGGTATTTGCCCTCAAGAAGTGTACATTCCAGTCAGGGACACACAATTTTCTTGATGTCCCAAGTAGCCTGGAAAGTTGAAATACAGTCATGTGTCGCTTAATAACATGGACACCTTCTGAGAAATGCATTGTCAGGTGATTCTGTCGTTGTGTGAACATCACACAGCGCACGTACATAAACCTAGATGGTACAGCCTACTATGCACCTAGGCTGTATGGTACTACCACTGTTTACGTGGTCCGTCCTTGACTGAGACGTTGTTATGTGGCACGTGACCCTAGAGAATAAGTGCACAATAAATGTTGGCTGAAGAAATGAATGAATCATCCTCCTGGAACAGCCCTCTCTTCTCCTCTGCCAGCTCAAACACTTAACACCCCTTCTGTGAGTGCTACAGCTTCCATAGTATCTTAAACCTACTCATGGGGCCAGCCTGGTGGTGCAGCGGTTAGGTTTGCACACTCTGCTTTGGTGGCCCGGGCTTCCCCAGTATGGATCCTGGGTGTGGACCTATGTACCACTTATCATGTCATGCTGTGGTGGCATCCCATACACAAAATAGTGGAAGATGGGCATGGATGTTAGCTCAGGGCCAGTCTTCCTCAGCAAAAAGAGGAGGATTGGCAGTGGATGTTAGTTCAGGGCTGATCTTCCTCAAAAAGAAAAAAAGAAAAGAATAAATCTACTCGCATTTGCTGAGACAATCTTATCTGATTTCAGGCAGAACCTACTGCATGTGGGACAAGACCCAGAATTTTAATCCTTTTTGGGAAGGATGGCTTCTGATTAAGTTTCTAAAACTCATACAGGATGAAACCACCTAAAGATCAACACAATGCACAATTTTAACATTCAACTAATTTTTTAAAAGTAATAATTAAAAAATTGTAAACAGTATTCAATAAAGAATTTACCTTCTCCCATCCTTCCTGTACATCCCACCATACACAACCTTTTATCATCAGTCCGAAAGTTAAGTCTTGCTACTCTAACTCTCAAATCGCTGTCATTGCTACAGTGATTCACGGTTTACAAAGAGAAGGGAACCCTAGTCCAGGAGGAAATGCTCAGAGCCATAAACCATGACCTGAATATCACAGTGTTTACGTTTGCTGGGTGTGGCCCATCCTGTGTGGCTCTTCATTGCATTTACTGGCTGGGAGTGGGGGGGAGAGCGGGGGTGGGGGAAGGGACGACAAGGACACCAGCGTCCAGCCATCCCTTCAGGCTGGGATGCCCCAGCTCCCTGGGGGCTGGTGCAAGTGTCAGTGTCATGTGCCAGCCCATCTAAGGGTTCCGCCACCAAGCAGGGGAGAGGGGTCTCCAGAGTCTTCTTTTCCTGCTTTAGCTACACAGGGGTTTGAGGACAATCTAATTTTCCCAAAAGTGATTCTGAAACTGAAAACACAAAGTCAGCTCCTTTAGTTCCACAAACAGTCCAGTCACTCATCTACCTCTATGGTGTGTCCAGGACATGCAGGTGACACAGGTCGCAGCCAAGAAGCAATCACCACACCAGCGCAACAGAGGAAGGAAACCAAGAAGGAACTGAAAGGAGGGTCTCAAGGGTGACTCTGAGACTGATGGAGAGAGAAAGGACAGTCCTGAGGTCAGTGCTCCGGCCAGCAGATTCCAGCGGTGAGGTAAACTGGCATCTCATGGGGCACGGTGGCCCTTATCTCCGCGTGCAGCCTGCACCTGCACTGCAGTGATAGGTACCTGGGGCTCCCTACCGTGGGGCCCCACCCCAGCCAGCAGGGTGACCTGAGGGGAACCTGATCGGGCTGAGCAGGGAGCGCTCTGGCTTGAGGCACTGGGTGGCCAGCATCATTTTCAGTTAAGCAAAGGGGAACCCTAACAGGCCTATCGGTCAACACTTACTTTCTGATGACTTACAGATATATTGGGCTGTACTGCTGCCTGCTCATTTCTGAACATCCAAACGACCAAGGGAAGTTCCAATAACATGGATACACGTGGCGGCCCGTGGAAATTAATTACAAATTTCGACCTCAGAACTCCTAGACTCCTACCTCTGGCCTCTCCTTGCCCATTAATTTCCCTTGAGGAGTCAAATCAAGCACTCCACACAGACGTGAATCTTATGGTCCAGACTACTTTCATCAGAAAGAGCCGGAGGAGAGAGAAGCGCGGGCGGGGCACACGACATACTGATAGGCAAACCTTCAACCAAACTAAAATGGGGCAATTAAAGTTTCATCTTCAGAAACACTGGAATTACCCTGTGAGGCCTTCATGACTAAGTAATTCTCATCCCTTAATAAATGAATGTCATAGATTTAAGCCAGAAAGAGGTTTATAAAAAAACAAAGAAAATCTAGGATTCCAGAGTAAGGACCATCTATTACCGGGAGAGAAAAAAAGAAAGCACAACCTCGGTAACCAAGGGCACAGCAGCTCTTCACAGACGGAGTGCGTATTTCAGCTCCAGGCTTGGCCCCCTTGTTTGGGAGGAAAGCTCCTGGAGAAGGACAGCCTATGTTCTCTGGGTTTTCACTGAACTTAAGAGTTGGAAGAGATCTTAAGGATACAGTGACCATATTTTCTGAACCCCAAACTGTGTCACATTCACCAGTAACAGGGTAAACCATCAGCTCTTCTCGGGGGGAGTCCATGGCCAGACCACTGCCAGCATCATGCTATTTATTGTGTGGTCATCTTTCTGCTCCCAAGAAAGCCCCAAGAGGACTGGAACAGCTCTTTATTTCTCTGTGTGGCTTGGGATGGCCTGGCAGTGGGAGGAGCAAGATCAGATTCCAGGCCCCCTCCCAACAGGAAGAGGCTACACTCTGAGGGAGTGGAGAAGGGGCAGGGTGAGGCTTCTCCCTTAGCAGTCAGGCCACCAGGCCCTATGGAGACCCACAGGCACCCTAGGGAAAGCTGAGGCCAGACAGCTCAGACTTCTCAGGCAATCCTTTAAAGATGCTAATGGAACACTCTGGATACCACATATAAACCTCCTCATCCCATCTGTGGCAGAAGCTCCCTTTGTTAGTGAAAAAACAGCCTCTCTCATGGGTACCCCCCAAGAGGAAAGCAGTCACTCTTTCTGCCAATAGTGTAGGACTGCCTTGCCTGCTTCCTTTATTCTGTATTAACCTCTGAAGCCATTTTAAGTAACAGTAAACAATAAATAACTCTTTCAAAAGTTGTCAGAGCAGGGGACAGCCCCATGGCCTAATGGTGAAGTTCGGCATGCTCCACTTTGGCCACCCAGGTTTGCGGGTTCAGATCCCATGCACAGACCTACATCACTCATCAGCTATGCTGTGGCGGCAACCCACATATAAAATAGAGGAAGACTGGCACAGATGTTAGCTCAGGGTAAATCTTCCTCAGCAAAAAGAAAAAGTTGCCAAAGCAAATTAGCCCCTATCAGAGCTAGTGTAAGGTATGTTTTCATTTTAACCCAATATTACAGATAAGCAAACTGAGACTGCGAGAGATGAGTGACTTGACACAAATCCATGAAGATGGCAGCCTTCGGCTACAAACCCACAGGCCCTTGGCCATATCACACAGACGTTATTTAACCTGGAGCGGGTTGCAGGGGAGGCTTTTTCAATCCACAGTTCCCCTCAGAGCAGAGCCCTAGGAAGAGTGAGGGGAAGTGGGTGGCTGGCTCACGTCCATCTGTGATGAACCAGCTCTAGAAATCAAACATAAACTACAGCGAGCATCCTGCAGGGCTTTTAACAGAAACCAGCATCTGGATATAGCCTGAACTCTGCCCTATCAGCACGGAGCTCCTGAACTGTAGGGCCTATGTTTTCATCCTCCAGACAGACAGGTGGGATGGACCATGTGATAATGGAACAGGATATTTGAAAGCTGGGTTGTGGCAGAAAACCAGGCACATAAGCCTGCCACACACCCATGGGTCCTATGCTCCAATCCCGCAGGTAAGGCAGTGTTTTCCTCTATGACAAATGGTCACCACCACCACTGCCATCACCTTCCCAACCATGCATTCCTTGAGGGGGAGACCCTATTTTATTTAAATCTATCCTCTGTGCCCAGTGCAGTCAGGTACTCAATAAATGAATTTTGTTTAATGAATTCAGGCTTTTCTGGAGCACTTCTGCCAAGATGGGGCCTACCATTTTGCCAGGCAGCTAGCTCATCTAAGAGTAGAACCCACTCCATGGCTGGAGAAAAGTTTGATATATCACAAGGGCGTACAAAAAACTCAACACGAATCGAGAGGAAAAGGGCAAGGAATCCACTTCTTAAGGGGACTCAAGTCTTTCAGTAGCACCCTAGGGCAGGATTTCTTTAGGGGTTCCGTAGAACGCTGGTTCTATGGCTTCTTGAAAAAAAAGGATTTGATTCAAGACATCCAATAAATTCAGGAAGCATTGCAATCCTACCCAAGAAGGTTTATAATGTGTATTAACTTTTAAGGCTCTGAGAAGTCCTGCTGGAAATAACCCTATTTCACTTTAACATGGCATTCTTCAAACTGATATGAACACAGAACCCATTTTCCACTTAATAGCCACGAATATCTTTAGGATCTACCATTCTGTGAAACACTAACCTACAGGACCTCTAAATATCTGAAGTGTCTCTAATTCACAAAATTTCAATTCGTTTTAGTTTTTGAAAATTTAAACTTCAAAACAATATGGAGGATGGGGAAAGCAATGTTTTGAAACTAAATGAACATATCAACAAACCAGGGTGAAGTGGGTGATGTCTCTTAGAAGGTGAGGGATCGCCATCTTGGAATGAAAATCTAGTGCTGAAACATGCATCTCCAAGGCAGGGAAGAGAAAGCAGTGAGCAAATATCCTTCCACTTGCCCCAGGGCCCAGGCGGACGTCTGGCAGGCCAATCTCTTTGGCAATGGCATAGAAGTGGAAACCGACAGCCCCCTTTTTCCACCTCTATACCGAAAGGTAACCTGTGAGAAGCACAGGTGGTGCCTGGGGAAGGCTTTACTTGTAGAAATGTTATTTATACAATGTTGAATATTGAGCATTATGAACACTCTACAAAGAAGCATTTAATGAGAGCTTGAAGTTCACAGAAATTACCAGTAGTAATTCTGGTGATTTCACCCCAATTTATTTACATTCCACCTATGCTCTGTGGCCAAAAAGAGACCTTCCAGAATGCCATTAATAAATGCAACTACTTGAAGTGAGAGCCACTCAGGTTCTGTCCCAATGCTTAGCAGGCTGGCCAGAGGTCACAGGTGCATTAAAAACCCCCACAGGCCCAGGAAGGGTAGCTGTGGTTGTCACCGCTTTCCCAGGACAAGAATGTATGTAAAGAGCGTACCAGCCTCTGCACAGAAACCCCTTTTCACAGCTGTGTCAATTTTCCTTTACTGCTGTCAACACTAAAAAGATCCAGACAGCCATTCTCCCCAGGAATGACAGTTCAGACTTCAGGCTTTTAAAAAAGGTAAGGATAAAGATTCCTACAGATGCAGAATTCTTGAGGCTGAACTAGACTACAGTCCCAAAGGCAAGTAACACAGTATATTCTCCATACAATATGTACAAATTCACATTTACCATACATTACATCCCCTAAAACAGAAATATCTACATCAAGAAAAACACGACATAGATAGCTTAGATTGTCTGCATTTGGTTAGAATTCGTCTTATCCCCCAACATGAATCTTTAAAGACATAATAGAATCACAACATTCAAACATCAGTCCAAGAAGTATCAAAGATTTCCTCCTTTGGGGACGTAGCCTGCATATCATTCTACCTGGCCTCCACACTGCAGCCTGCCGTTTCCACACGAGCGCACCGCTCTCTCTTTATGGCTCCATCTCACAGACAGAATGTTAGATTCCAGGTTTACAATGATATGGACTATGCACCTTTAAAACTCTATGATTCTGTCCTCTTTTGACAGACAAGAAACCTACTCTTCTAAGAGACTCATCAGTAATGCGGCCAGTGACAGAAACAGGAAGAGAACCATGCCTCTCCTCTCCATGTGGCATTTCCTGGTTGATGTTTTCCAATCCTTATCATAAAGTAGTTGAAACAGAACTAAATACTGGGCTGCTCCCTACTTGGGGTCTCCAAATGCCAAAGGATGAAGATGAATGAAAGAGCCTGTGAATTCAGGCATCTTTTGCCAAGAAAATAATGGTGAGACTGAAGCTGCGTTCCCCCCGAGAGGACACACGTCAGAAGGCTCCCTGGAAGCTCAGCCTTGCAAGCACCACTCCAGCTCTCTGACATCGATGCTCCCAATTTGGGCAGCAAGTACATGCACCAAGCTTTATGAGTCCCTGAGAGAAGAAAGTGCCCTTCACACCCCAGTAGCTGGCACTCACAGAAAGGGATGGTTATTTTTTTTCTTTTCCAGACAGAGCCAGAGGTCAAAGCCTTTTACACACGGTCTAAAATGAATGACATGTGTGAAACACCCAACCCCCAGAGAAGCATCTCACCACAGCTCTTCAGCAAGACTGTCTGTCAACTGGACAGGACTTCACAACAAGACGGCTCCAATTCAGGGTCACATGACCTTCAGTTAGCAAGCCAGGAAGTGAGTCTGAAGAACACCGTGACTCGTGGTTTAAAAAAAACAAAACAAAACCAAGCAAGTCCTTATGGAACAACTCGTTGGAAAGCTAGGATGCTTAATTTGGGAGAAGTAAGGTCTGAGATTGCGACCTCAGGCCTGTTTTGAGAATTTAGGAAGGAGTTTTCAGTAAAGTGATAGCCGTAAGTTTAAAAGTAAAGAATACACTTCAGGCCACACGTGCTCCTGGCTGTTCAGAGGAGCAATTTGTTCCAAGTGAAATGGAAATCCTGAACCCAGAAACCAGACCCCTCCACTCTCTTTAGGATGTTTCCTCTCTTGCTCTGGTCATACTGAACTAGTCCACTTTCAGGAAAATCTGGTGATTTTTCATTTTTAAATGAAGAAATATCTTCTTAAAACAACTTTCCTCAAAATGTTCTAAGAAAAAGGTGATTAAATGACCCTAAGGTTTCATTAGGGTATTATAATCAAATGCATTATCCCAAAGGTGGTTATTATCAAAATAATAATGCATTAAATATGTTTTAAAAACTTAAGTATTTAAATCTCCCTTAAAATATTTTTATACAATCTTTTAGAATTACACATACACAAGAAAACCCTGCTATTCAACTAAAAGTAAAACTTTCATTTGAAAAAATCAGAGAAAAACTGATCGTACATTTTCTTCTGAACTTATTCTTTTCAATGAACTAGAAAGCAGCTTCCTTACAACCACACCGAAACTAAAATTTCAGTCTTTAGAAACTTGTGTCTTTAGAAACCACGATCACATTCCTCTTAAAGGAAGACACATTACATATTCTTCTAAAAGCCAAATAATCTAAATTTCTCAAGGCAAGTCACCAGTCTGAGTTCTGGGATGGTACTGAACCGTGGGCATGACACTGTGTCCCCCTATTCAGCTTCCATGACAGTCTTTTTACCATCTCAAGGGCAATTAAATGACTGAAAACAGATGTCTGAGTTCTCTCAGGGGCCTGCTTACGCCTGGGAAAGCTGAAACGCTTTAGCATCACAACACTTTTGACATTCCCCTTTCCACAACTACCCATGAGCTGGAGTGAGTCACCACAGGAGTCCCTTATAATTCCCTCTCCAGGGCAGAGGGTTACACAGAGCCCAGGTTTACAGCTTTGAATCCCATTTCTCTTTTATACCATTGAACGAAGGGTGTTAAGCAGCTGGCTGAGATTAAAAAAAAAAAAGAAAAAGGGAGCTGGGGCACCGAACAGTGCCCTTGGACATGGGAGGGGCTGGGGGTGCAAACCTGTTCCTAGAAGACCCTAGTGCTCCTCTTTCTTCTTGAGGAGGAAAGTTCCAGGGCAAGCTTGTTGTACTGTCTGTTACTCTGGCTCCAGCTCAGAGCATTTCCTATTTTTCACCATCAAGAGAAAATGAGGAAGGACTATATAGTACAAACTATTCAAGAAATATGGATTCTGGGTCTAGCTGTGCAACCCTGGGCAAACTATTTAACCTCTCTGGACTCCCTGCTTACTCATCTGTTAGTTTGTTTAACTAACGACGCCACACATATTTCAGCCCACTGCAGTTTTACAAAATCATTTTCACATACTTCAGTGCATTTGATCCCTGCAAAAACCCTGTGAAGTAACGGGCTACTATCCTCATTTTCTAAAACTGGAAATTGATGCTCAGAGGCTAAGGGACATAGTCCCGATAGCAGCCAGAAAGCAGCACAAGCGGGACTGAGCCCTCACCATGGGATTCCAGTGAAATGCTTTTCTTACCACATCTTGTTGCCTGATCCTTCTGGTTCCAAGAGTTTTCAAACACTGCAGTTTAAAAAATCTCTGTCACCATTCCCAGCCCATGTCACTCTACTGGGAACCTGACGTCATTTATACACTGGGGAACAGGAAGCACATGAGTAAGTGCTCTCTCACAGAAAAACTTCTGTTTTCAATTTATTTCTTTTCCTCTTTTAAATACTAAGACGTGGGGTGCTAACTAAAAAAGATGCTTAAGACTATGGTGAAGAATCGAATACATCTTGCTTCTGATGGAAAATACTCATATACGTAAGACTCAAGAACATATATCGCGCAGTTAAATTAGAAGTACCTACAAATCGTTACTTTACTGGAAAAAAGGATGAAGAAGCCATAACATGGAAGATCAACAATGGCTGTGTTGGACCTGAGAGTCTAAGGAAGTCCTCTGGCCGGGCATTAACCTTGAAGTTTGTGTGACCTAAGGTCCCCCCTTCCTCCCTTGCCCTTCCACCATCATCCATCCATCAGGCAGGGGGCCCTGTGCCACAGCTCAGCAAGGGCGACTGGATACAAAGAGGAAAGAAATCTCTGAAATGTATGTAGTGTGTTCTTTTCACCGGCAGTAAAATTCCCGAGCTGTCAGCAAATTATGACGAGGGGCACCTGATAGCCCTTTCTGTTTATCAGATAAAACTCAGACATAAACTGGTTGGGAGCCATGTTACTGTGCACCAACTGCTCTGCGGTTCTCAATTTCTCAATGTGGAGTAAAGTTCAAAGCAAATAAGAAAGCCTCCCCCAACCATCCCACTGGGTTATTATTATGCCATAGCGTTGGGCACTGACCTGCTTTGCCCACTTCCCCTCTCCTCAGTGATCCTTCAGCCTGGCACCCAGCTCTGAGATGAGGCCTGCTTAGCACCAGTGAAGTTCCCCACGTTCAAACCAACAACGTTCTGTGTGGAGATGAGGGAATCAAAGTTAAAATCCAACCCATCAGCATCCATGAGTTCACTACGGATAATGGACTCCATGTCACATTCCAAGCTCCCATTGAACATGTCCAGGTCCAAGTCACTGGGGAACTTCTCATGGCCCATGACGGGAAGGTTTGCACTAGTTGAGTACAAGGAGGAGCCTGAGAGAGAGTCTGAGAGGGTTTGCATAGACTGGCTGACAGACTGCTGCTGGTGTTTGGCTGACCCAAGGCTGCTGGAGTCGCTCAAGCCCATGTTGCTGACGGAATTCGACAAGGCACGGCTGCCACCGAGAGCGCCCTGGGTTTGGTGCTGGTGGTGGAGCAAGTTCTGATTGACCAAACTCCCTTGGTTAGGCTGGGCAGCAAAGGACATCATTGGGTCGTTGCGAAGCATCACGTTCCGGCGGGAGTTCTGGGCGGACACAGCGGTGCTGGCCTGAGACATCAAGGGGTCCGACTGGGTCATCATGACATCACTGTGGCTGAGTGAGTCCGAAGTGAGCAGGTCCTGGAGTGTCTGGTTGCCATAGTGTGACATGGAAGAGAAGGTAGCTGGCTTGTTCTCTTGGATGGTCTGCATGGGCGACTGACGCAGAGAATTCAGAGACGAGGGTCCAAACACCGTGCTGTTAAAGGAGCTGGTGGGAGAGCCCAGGCCGGAGCCCTTGGTGGTGTATGGGAAGCTAGAGCTCCGCTGCATGAGCCCTCCAGGGGGCGATGGCTGGGAGGATGGGAGCGTGATGTTATCCAGCAGGTCCTCCATGAGGTTGTCAGCCAGCCCATCATTCAGATTCATGGTGCCCGCCATGTCGGTCAGCCGTGGCAGCTCCACGGTGCATGGCTTGCTTACAGAGGGTGACAGGCTGGCTGAGCTGCTATAGAGCATGGGGGAGAGCGGTGCATCATCATCCTGGACGTCATCCAACTCTGTGCTTGCCAGGATGGGTGACAGGCGGCCGCTGACAGTGCTGGCATTGGAATTGGTGCGTGAGCGGAAGTCCGTCCATGCATCCAGCTCATCGCTGCTGCGTGACGTGGGGCTGCCGGGCCACTTGGAGAGCTGGGAGGGACTGTCATCTGCTGACTCAGGGGCTGTCTGCAGGGCTGCCTTCTTCTTGGCTGCGCGGCCACGGCTCTTGGTATACTTGTTGCTGTTGTCCATGGAGACAGCCCGCCGCCGTGGTGCCTTCCCGCTCTTGCCCCCATCAGGGTTGATGATCCACCAAGAACTCTTGCCCGTCCCCTCGTTCTGGACCCGCATGAACCGGCTGTGCAGCGACAGGTTATGCCGGATAGAGTTCTGCAGAGAGAAGGGAAAACGCAGAAGATGAGCCAGAATGCTCCAAAACTGAGCACCCAGAAGAAATAATCAGACTCCTTATTTTCTTAAAAAAACTTCTCAATTGCAGAGGCTTAAAAACAAATTTAAACAGACGAACACCTGCAGGACCCTCCTTGGCTTAGAATTAAACGACGACATTGTAAACGGCAAGTTTTCTATGTAGGAGATGGGAGATGGTTTCATATCCAGGAGATGCCGGGAATGTGTAAGTTCACTGACATTGTTGTTCCAAAATTCCTAAGTTTTCTTGTCCTTTCTGTAATTGTATTTCCTATACTGAAGTTCACACTTATAACTTATTACCATGTCACTCCCTGCCTGCACTTTGCCACATACCTCCCTGGCTCTAAGGGTAATCAGTCACCTGGGGGCTATTTATTCTGTCATCGTCCCCTCCCTCACTAGCATAGGAGCAGCGTCTACCTTTTCTTAACCACTTCTATGAACTCAGAACTGGGGCGAATCTTCACCCATCCCTTCTATGATTCCGTCTCCTCCTGCCACAAGGTCACACCCGTCTGGCAGGCTTAAGGAAAAAAATGGCAGAGATGACAGAAGAAGTAGGTGAGCCTCCCATTCAGAAAAATTCCAAATAATTTATACAGATACTCTCCCCTCAAGGCAATGTGGTCTGAGCATAATAACTTCCTTCCAAAGAGTACAGGAGGCAAAATGGGAAAAAGAGTAACTGTACAGTGGAGAAACCTGACCAACACCCTCTCAGCCAGGTGATCAGGGGCAACATCAACAGGATAAGTCATGGTTATGGCATGTACTCAACATGATGTGATGAAAATGGTACCTTCCTCGGTGTCTTCCTTCCAAAATCCATCACCCCCAGTCTAATCATGAGAAAAATCAGACAAATCCCAATTAAGGGACATTTATGAAACGCCCGTCCAGTACTCCTTAAAACTATCAGAGCCAAGAGGAGCCTCAAGAAGCATGATGACCAAATGTAATGTGGCCTCCTGGGTGGGAAGCTGGAACAAAAAAAGGGAATTAGGCAAAAACGGAAATCTGAATAAAGTAGGGATTTTAGTTAATAATAATGTATCAATATTGGTTCATTAGTTGTGACAAATGTACCAAACTAATATAAGATGTTAATAATGTGGGAAAACAATGTTGGGAATATGAGAACTCTCTGTACCAGTTTTGCAACTTTTCTGTAAGTTGGAATCTATTCTAAATTAAAAAGTTTATTTTTTTTTAAAAAAAAAAGAGAAAGAGGGAAAAATAGCCTCAAAACACTAATGCCTACACCCATCTTGCAAGAATCCTCCTCCTGGCCTGGCAGATAAACCCAGTTGACAGGGATGACCCAGATTTAGTCCTATCTCTGTCACTGACCAACCACGTGACCTTGAGCAAATCACTTAACCCGTCTGCAATAACCGCAGCTCTCCATCTTCATTACAGCCATAATAGCATCCAAACCATCCCGCCCTGACAGCAATGACGTAAGGCTGATACATGATAATATACTTCAGGAGCCAGCCATGCTACGAAATCAGGGTGTTCGTATGCCATTATAAAGCAGAGTCCTTGGTGGAAAGAGCCCACCACCTGGCGTGAGCTCATTTGAATCCGTAAAATGCCTCATGTGCAGTAAAAGAGAGGAGTTAATGGTATTCTCCACATCTGGAACAGCACCTGCAGGCCAGATGAGTTTTTATTTGCAAGTTAGACACACACGATATTGCCTGATACTGTATATTAAATACGAATAATCCTAAAAGTTATCATAGTTTTAAAAAAATTGGCAATCACCAACTGTATTTATGGAGAAGATACAAATACATGTGTTCTCCCAGAATGTTTTTAAAACACAGCAAGTCAGCGGGATTTTACCATAAGTAAATAACCCAAAACATTCACAGTGTTTCCCATGTATTTGTTCCCACGCAAGGAGGGCCTAGAGTGCCGGCTGCGCAGTGAGCATTAGCGACCATGGGTCATCAGGCAGCGTTTCTACGACGGCCATAAAGACGCATTTGCGAGAAGCAAACACGCAACATGCCTGTATCTGATGAGACAAATGTTGCCCAGGAGACTACATATCCTGCTTCCCTTTCACGCTTATGGTTTTTAAAAGAATAATGGCATGTCTACTAATGGTTCAGAAATTACATTTCTTTAAAAAGTGAGACACTTTATAAAATGGATATGGAGCATGCTCTTAAAACTCACTTGGCAGGATTCAAACTACTGAGCAATCACATGACTAGATATATTAGATAAAAACTTGCACTGCATCATCTTGGTGGGAAAATAGGCTGAGGCTACGCAGGTCAGGGTGGACCCTCGTCTAACTACCCCTACACTGGCCAGCCCTCTCTGCTCTAGATTTAGGAAAGAGTTAAGAGCAACACTCAGAATTAACAATGATCAATCATAAGTATCCAGTTACCTCCCTTTTAAAAAGCATTTGGGGAAGAATATTTCTTAAAAATGCATTTTAAGTTTCACCAATTCCAAATCAACTGTGAAAAAAAAAAAAAACGAAATTCTTTACAGACCTCCAAAATGCCCTATATGAATTTTCTAATGGTCACCTATTACCACAACTCTAAACCCCAACAATGTGTGTGTGCGTAATTTTATAAAATGACAAGCTGTAATTGGTTAAGATTTGGAGACAGAAATTAAGCTTCTGTAAGGGGATGGGGCAGAGGGCTGGCATACCCACACCTGGGAGCAGACCTGCAGGGCTCAGGGCCCGGGCCCAAGTGCCAGAGTGAGAGTTGAGAGGCTGCCTGATTACCGGGCCGCAGGGTTTAGATTCACTGTCTCTAATCCTCAGTGCCCTCATCATATATATCAGACTCAGGCTGAGAGATGACATTAAATAACTTACACAAGATCCCACAGCTAGTGTCTATAAGAACCCAAACTGGAATTTGTTTTCCCAACTCCAATTCAATGCTTTTACTACAACCTTTCACAGGTCTGTCACCAAATTATTTGGAAGTCATCGTTTAACCTATCTGTGCTAACATTTAAAGAAACAAAAATTTAAGAAAGAAGGATACAAAAGCACAGTGTTATTACCGCACTTTTGTTCATGAAATAGTTAGGGGTAATAATTTGGTGGGTCTGTCCTAAAATTAAAAAAAAAAAAATTAAAAGCAAGCCTGGCTTTCAGAAGAGTACCAGCTGGAAGTAAAGGCTCCCTGGAGTGTGCCTGTGTCCCTTACAAGGTGGCCATCACAGCACGCATTCTCAGGAGAGGACAGTGGTGACCACACGAACCAGTGCTAACTACCCTTAGCTTCTAAAACAAAACCCAACTGATTACATGGGTGATCAGTTTTGGTGTCCATTATTTGCTCCATTTTCGTTTTAGAGGTTATTAACGGCAGAACACGTTGCCTCAGGTGTATTACCTACACAACACTCAGACAGGTTTTTCCAGTTACATTACGAACACCACACAAACAGAAACTGTGCCACCACCATCCTCACAGTCCCCTACCTCAGCAGCCTTCCATCCATACAGGCTGTCCGGCCTTCCATGCATAAAATCCATAATCTGAAAGTGGGGCATTGACAAAGGCTTATATAAATACGGCCCCTCACTCTGACAAGGTCAGATGCCAGAAATGTATTCTGGTTTTCCTCATAGGTCATGATTCTAATCACTAGCTTCTCTAGCTAAATTTTGGTGAAGCAGGAAAAGGTAAATAAACAAATGCCAGGAAAAAAGTCAGAACTACAATATTTCCCCACATGTTCCCTGACAACAAAAGTTAATGATGATATGATTTCTGTAAGATTTCAAACTGTACCTGCCTCACCTCAACCCCAGGAATAAAGAAGTGGGATTTATAAAAATAGGCAAGCCACTGTAAAACCCTCTTAATGATTCATAGTTTAAGTTCTCTAAAGACCTCTCCATTAGGCTCTGTAAATTAGTTTCCAATGTACTGTGTGTATTTCAAACTATAAAACTACCATTAAAAATATGCTATGGTTTTCCACTAATTCATATATCATCTCATCAAACAGTCTAAATCTCTAAGATTTTATATTAGTTTGGGGATTAGGAGCTGAAGGTAAAGCAGGAATGGTTTGATAGGACTTGAGAGATTTTTCTAATAACATCTAAATACACATTTTGAAATACCTTGTGAGGCAGGCCAATGTTAATCGGCTGAAGCAGGGATGTGCTTTCCTTAAGGCTAAGGTGGAAAGGTAAATATCACCAGCTAGCAGTCGTATTGCTAAGAGCTCAGGCCATTCTGTCATCACATTTACTTACTAACAGCTCCAAGAAGCTACTATAACCTCAAACCAAAACCACGTGAATAGTTCTGGTTACTTAAATCCACTACTAAGAAATCAAGATACTGGTGAATTACAAAAAGCACCATCTCTAGAAAGAAACTTTAGCTTCAGGGATAAATATACCAGCTTTTCTCCAACATGGAGCCAAAGATTTAGGGAACCCTTACAGGAATTCTATCACAACGTGTCTGAAAAGATAGAGATAAGAATATTCTTTGTCTCATTTTTATGTCAATCTTCTCTTTTACAAAACCATTTACACTGGTGCAAGCCCCGCACTGGGACAGAAACACTTTAGGTGTAGTTAATTAGTAACAACTGGCAAACCTGTGTCCCGTGTGATTGCAGCTGCAATTAGTGGCTTAATCCTTCAAGGAGGTACGTGCAGAAGGAGTGTGAACCAGGCAGCACGAGGAAACTCGCCTCTCCAGCCACGCTATGCTGACTAGTCTGTGTGGGCCACAGGCTAGTAATCCCTTTGCTTGGCCCTCCTCGAAGAAATTAGCAGCAAGATGACTGGCCTCGTCAGAATCGGGTAATTATTTTTCTTGCTAATACTGCAGACAGTTTTCTACTGCAAAACATGCTTATTGCTAACGCTAAAGTGTGCACAGTCACTACATATATGCCAATCGGTTGTGAAGACAGATGGACCCAAAACAGATTAGATGAGGCGCTGGAGAGAAGCTGCCTGAAATGAAAAAAGTATCCCATCAACACTTTACAAAGTGGATAATTCACACATGCAATTTAAAGACACCAAGGGAGGGAGGCAGCATGATGCTGAAGAAACACCATAGGCTTTGATGTCAGCCAGGTTCAAGTTGGTTTCCTGGCCCTGGCATTTGTCCAGTGACCTTGGGCAATTCACTTAACCTGGGTTGCCCCTTTCATAAAATGGGGATAGAAACGCCCTCTCTGTCTAACTCTTTGGGAAGAGTAAATGAAATTACGCATGCAAAGTGCTCATCGGCGTGCCAAGCACAAAAGAGGCTCTCAACTGTCAGATCCCACATACGGAAGCAGTGACATCACAAATGTTCACTTACTGTTTTCCGAGCATCATATACTTTAAGCCAAAAGGTGAGAGGGTGGCTCCTTCCAGGAAAAGATTTCAAACTCTTAAAAGAATTTCAAAGGTGCTGTGCCAGTCGGGAGTAACCAGTCATTTCTTAACTGTTGCTACCCTACGTCCGCTTCAGCCCCTTCCAAACCGTGTTTACCTTGTGGAGACTGTCCACTAACCCAGACACCAGCTGCATGTGCTTCCCCTGGAACACAGAGAGGGTTTTGTCTGGAAGCAACATGTGGTATCAATTTATCTTTCTCAGCAACAGCAACAAGGAATCCACTGACTTTAAAAATAAAAAGGGAGTTGTGTAATTTAACTCTTAAAGGCTTTTGCCCTCCTTTTTTTTTAAAGATAGCCCCTTCTTCTTTTTTTTTTTTTTTCTTGCCTTCTCAAAAGCAGCAAAATGAGAGTTATGATTGTCAAGTCCCATCCACTGCTTCCCACCAGGCAGATTGCAGGCGTCTCCCTGGTCCTTAGGGGGCATTTCAGTGGGGACAATCTGCAAAGGACCGCCTTTCAATACAGTACCCATCCACCTTGCATCTCCAGTATGTTTCGCTGCTTTGACATGTGGGCACTGACAATTCAGAACGAGGCTGCCACGGGCCTGAATTCTAAGATGTGCATCTGCTGAATGGTAGATGATAAAGGTCACATGACAGCGCAGTGGAAACCTTGAGCTGTGGGAGACCTGGGGAGCTGTGTGCCACAGCAGATCAATGCAGAGATACTCCAGGAGCAGGCCCGGGAAGCTGCCTTTGATTTACAGTCATGCGTCACTTAAAGAAGAGGACACGTTCAGGGAAATGCGTTATTAGGCGATTTCATTGTTGTGCGAACATCATAGAGCGCACTTAAACAGACCTAGATGGTATAGCCTACTCCACACCTAGGCTCTACGGTACTAACGTCGCAGATGTGGTCCGTCATTGACTGAAACGACGCATGACGTCGTTGACCGTTATGCGGCGCATGACTGTGTAATGACAGGCTCTTTCAAAGGCAGTTCTCTGGAAGAGGGCCTGATTTCTCTTAAGCATGCATTAGTTCTTCACCTTGGCTGCCCATCAGAATCACCGGCGGAGACTTTCAATCCTCACACCCCACTCCTAGAGGTTCTGATTCCACTGGTGTGGGTAAGGCCTGGGGAGAGGGACATTTTTAAAGCTCACCAGATTATTCTAAAGTGCAATGAGAGCTCAGAACCACTGGAATTTCCCCCTTACAGTCCCACTGTCTGAGAATCTGAGTCCAACCTAATGATTCCTAGTCTTCCCAGGTCTGGTGACACAGCACAGCTGATGTTCTTTAAGTCCAAGTTTCTACCATGTAGAAGATAAGGATGAGAACTGGGGTCACAGATCAAAGCTGTGATTA
Organism: Equus przewalskii; assembly: GCF_037783145.1. NCBI lineage: Eukaryota > Metazoa > Chordata > Mammalia > Perissodactyla > Equidae > Equus > Equus przewalskii. Next base: position 58,091,149 of record NC_091839.1, on the reverse strand, counting down.
TACGTGCAGAGTAAAATGGAGCAGTAGAGCAATTTTTCAGATCATTGGGGTCCAGATATCTTTTTTCTTGGAAAAAAAAAAAAAGCAGAAGAAGGGGGAAGGTGCCTTGACCTTGCACTGCCGTGTGGACAGGCATCTCATTCTGCCCTGCCCCACTTTTCCACCCAGCATGGACAGAAAAGAGGGCATGCGGACTTTCATAGAACTAGGAATTGCTATAGGCTGAAGAATGGATGGGCTGGGACAATAACTGATCCCTGTAATTTTCAGGAGCCTCCCCGAATTAGCATGCCATCTAACACAATCCCTTTTATAGACTGTCCTTCAAGTATAACACCAAGGAGAGCGGGTAAAAATAACCACTGAAAAAGCCATAACCCAATCCTGAGGTACTTATTAGCTTCCATTGTTAAGAATACAGTCAAGCATTACTTAATGAACTTTCCTGAGAACCAAAGTACACATTCAGACAGCGTCAAGAACATTACTAACAATCACAGACTCTGTTTCTCATTTGTCGACTGTGCAAAACACTGCATCATTCACTCAGTGCAAAGACCCTTGGGGGGGACGCTGCAAAGGGCCAAGTAGCACCACCATCCAAGGGAGAAGTATGGGGGCTGGTCCTGCCCATTAGACACCGCTAGAGTCTAGGTTTTAGCCGGCTTACCCTCTTCCACTAGATTTTTATCTACTTTGGGCATAACTTGTTCAAAAGCAAGTACAGAAAGTATGACAGCATAAAACAGACTTGCAATCAGGAACAGTTGTTATTTCTGACTGTATGGAATACCACCTATAAGAGCCAAATGAGCCTTTCAGACTGAGAAGAAACCTAAAATAAACATTCACGTAAAGGATTGCACAAGCAACCCTGATGTGTAAGACAAGTTCCAGGCAACCTCCACTCTTCCTCTTGTCTAAAACACTAAGAGTTTAAACCATTAAGGGACTTATTTAAAAGAGATAATGTTCTAAAATAAATATTGTCGGGAACTTGGCTGAAGGATTCAATTTCCAGCTAGAAACAAGACTTCCATGAAATCTGCTGAGGATAATCCTCTACCCACAGAGATCTCCTTTGAAAACTAACATTTGTTTCAAGTTTTCATGCAGTAAGCGACAGGTTCTGGTCCCTCATTAGGAGGAATAAAATCATCATCATCACCATCTTGTGATGAGCATTATGAACCCATTTTCCATCCAAGCAAAATGAGACACATGAGGCTTTCTAAGGGGATCAAGGGCTGGGCAGACAATTGGTCTTGCCCCTAATCGAAAAAGAAATCCTAGACAGGAAGAAAGTTCTCTTAAAGAGCATGAAAAAGATGGCTGCCACCCTAGAGCAGACAGTTTTGGTGGGTTTTCTAGTGTGGGTTTTATTTTCATATATATTTTTTTCATTTAGCAATCTTCTTTTCAAGCTCTTCCACAGCTGTTTCTGCTCTTGGAGGGCAAGAGGGAACATTCCATTCCTCACAGCCAAACCTGCACTTCCGGCACACAGAGAACCCTGGCAGCCTTGCAGCCTCTGCCCACACCCACTCCCTGCCTCTCTCCCTAAACCCTCCTACTTCCAGCCCCACGGCCATCCTTCTCCCCACAGACTGAGGGAGCAGCAGCTCAGGGCATGCAGTCAACAGAACGTTAGGCCCCAGAAAGCAGGTTAAAGCTGCAGGATTCGAGCCCCTGCTCTCTTTCTCCAAGCTTCTCCCCTGATATTCTTGAACCTCTTTCCCCTTCGGCAAGCAGATGCTACTTAAATTCCCTTTTAACACCACGCACGACTGGCCATAGACATGGCTGCTTCAAAGGGTTAAAAGGCACAAAGCTACAGAACATTCTTGAAACTGACTCTGCAAAGGAGAACAAAATAGAACAGAAATAGTTTTGTTATTAACATAATTTTGACTTAGATTTAAAAAATAAAGCTGCAAGTTTTTCTAGTCTGAAAACTTACTGTGGGTGGAAATGGAGAGAATAAGAGGGCACTGGAAATACACATCCAGAATTCAGCAATACATCAGAGAATTTAATCACTTTCATGGCATTATATAAGTGATCAGGGCAGGAAATTCAGTAAAAAAAAAAAATAACACTGGGAAAATGGAGAGGGCTGTGAAACCCATCTAGTAACAAGCAGCCTTCACTTTACGGTGAAAGAAACCAAGCACCAGAGACACAGTGATGAACCTGAATTCAATCAGCTAGTAAGTGGCAGCTGAGCTGAGACAAACTCAGATCTCCTGGCCTTGAGGTGTAACAGTAATACCACCCAGAAACAACATTCGTCCCAATGTCTGGATTACCACACCAACTGAAGGGCTGAAGGGCAGGGAGCACAAATGACGGATGATAGCTACCATCCATCCATCCATCCATCCACCCATCCAGCGGTCCATCCGACTTCAGTCTGCCTTGTTTTATAATTTGAGGAATATAAGTCTCTCTCCTCTAATATATATTCAACTCTTTAAAACCAGATACCATGACTTATTATAGCTTTAGCACCTAGCATGGGGCTTGGTACATAGTAGGTGCTCAAAAACCATGTTTAATCAACTAATTAGTGGGAAGGGGGCAACAGCCACAAACTAGATCTGAATTATACTTTCAAATGAAATGTTATAAAACGTGAGCTCAATGAACAATCCTCACATGAGTGAAGATGGAAGGAAGCTTCCGCTGTAAAATGTGAGGCAGCATCTAGGTCATTTTAAAGTTGACAAGTCTCACCTTTGGGTATTAAACTATACAACCCAATTTCCAAAAACAAGACAACATAATCTAATAAGTAGGCTTAAGGTTCTCTAGGGTAAGGGATGGGAAGAAGGGCAAAGTGACCATGTGTGGGCCAGCTGGTGGAACAAGAGGTTGACAGAGGGGTCAAGGGTCCATCGAGGGTGAAGAGCTGGGATCCCTGTGTTGGGATGCCACGGGCCCCCATTACTTGGGGCTATAGTTGGTCCAGAGCCCACAGACGCATCCTCAAAACCACAGATAACACACCCTGGTTCCGGGGAAGCACATAGGGAACAAGAAAAATCCAAAATAGAGTCCACTTCACCTGCCATCTGGAGGAACTTGATGTATTTGGTGCCCACCAGGGCCAAGGCTCTGTGCTTGACAAATCTAGTCTCATTCTGTTTTGACGACAAGCCTGTCGAGAGGAAACTGAGGTGCAGAAAAGTGAAGTGACTTGTCTAGTGGGCGGTGGTGCTGGCAAGCAAGCCCGAGGCGACCTCTGAAAGGGAGGCTCTCACCACTGCACTGCGTTTCCCTCCGAAGTCACCCGACTGCTTAAGGAGAGAGGGACCACGAACAGGACCAAGGAACGCGCAGCTTTAAAGACTACAAAAATCTATGTTACTGAATGAAGTGTTCCCATCTCTCTAAGCTTCTGCACACGGTCCCTGGGATTACGAAAGGGAGGGGAAGGGAAGAAAAATGATCAGCCATGAAGCAAGCCTTGTTGAAACCAGATCGCTTTTAGAGATGACACCTTTTTTCTCAGCCACACCGTACAAGGGACACTACTGGCATGTCCTAACTTGCCCTGGGGTCACCACTTGTAGGGAGTGACCAAACATGACTGTTGCCATAAACTGTAAAGTATCCAGGCCTTCCTCGGTGGCCCATCTGGTGGCTTCTGTGCTCAGGGAGCATTAACCCACGACTGAGTCAAGCCAGTATCACCTGGTTGTCCCTGGCAGGCCTCTTCAGGCCTTCAAACAGCTGGCACCATAATACGTATGGGTCCTTAAGCCAGATACATCAGGCAAATGTCTGCTTTGCCCTGGATCTTGCTATTACGAAGCTTAATCTGAAACAGGGACTCCGCTCTATACTATTTAAAACGTGTAATTAGTTTATTATTGAGCCAGAAAAGATTAGCTTGCTTTAAAACTATGTGAATTTTAAAATATGATGCCTTTTGCCTGCCAACTGACAGCACGATCGGGATGCTTCTGTTTAACCTCAATCAAAAACTCTGATAGAAAACTGCTTTACGGTTGCATACGCATGCTATTTTATTATTTGTCTTCTGGCATCAAAACCTGCAGAAACAGAAATCATTGACAATGTGAGCACATTAAAGGAATGTATGGGGAGGTGCTGAGTGGGTGAGTTAAACAGCTTGAGAGTTTGACATCTGAAATCCAGGAAAACTGCTTTTCTCTTCTTAGTTTACAATCCCTTCCTTCACATGATATTCACTGGCTTTAGCATTACACACACAAACACTGACTGTTTCCAGCTCTTCAGATGCTACGGCTCAGAAAAACCGATCTTTTTTGCCTTGTTATTTCAAGAGCAGTCGATTTCTTCTTGGTGGCTCTGAAATATATGCCAACATGTGGGCACAGTCACACAGCGACACACGGACCCACACCCTGGAAAGACTGGGAGCGGTGGAGGCACATGTTTCAGCCAGGGGAGGAAAAAGTTTGGGCTGGTATTTACAAAACAGACAAGTGTGCATGCATTTGGAAGCAGGCTATCTTCCAAGTGTCAGTGTTAATTATTCTAATAGTCATCAAAAATCAAGGTGTTGCGGGAGAAAGCAGCAGAGAAAGAAAGTAAATGCCACACAACAGAATATCTCATGTTGGCTACTCCAAACAGAACTACCGATGGACTTCTTTATGGGAATACAAAGTACAACAGTCAATTCTGCAGAATGACTCAGGCCTATAGTACCCTCTTTCCCTCCACACCCCAGTGAATGCAGCTAATAAGGAGCTTCCTGAGAAATTGCTTTCTCTACCCTACCACCTCACCTGCATGTGCAGCATTTCACAGTACTGGTTTTGCAAGATTTCTTCTGGTTTAAACCACAGGATGCAAAAGTGGCTGATGACCAATACAATGACATTGCTAAAAGCCTAGTGAACCAACCAGTTATTCCAGGACACTCCTGGGTACCAACTACACACACGATGAGCACCAGCCAGCTCAAACGTCCACATAAAAGGATCAAATAAGGAAAGGAGAGGACAGTGCCACTGACAAAAGAACCAGGCACTCATACCATTTTTCTGGGGAAAAAAAACAAAACAAAAAAACCAAAAACAAAAACAGTCATTGAGCTATTCAGATACGGGTGCATTTTAACTTGAAATCCAGGATGTTCCCAAATGTACAAGTTAATATTAGCACTACTCCCCAACTTGGATGAATGAAGCAGGCTGGACATGCATGGGATAAAGGCCATGACAGGAATGCAATATTTTACTCCTAATACCTACTAGGCTCTAATCTACTTCATGCACACTGCTAGGTGAGCTTGAAGGCACTTAGGAGATTGGAAGCACTAGCATCTGGAGTGTAAGATCTATCATGCAAAGAGCGGGAGGGATAATAGGAACCGGCAAGGAGAGTCTCATGAGAGACTCTAAGAGTCTAGAAGACATAAGAGACTAGAGGGTATGGTGGAGATTGGGGAGTGAGCCCACTCCTCAATCAACAAGGGGGCACAGTGCTCTAGGGCTCACTGGTCCCCACACACTAGCTAGCTGGCAGTGATTCTAAGGCCATTCCTGAATATGCAGGACCCCTGGCCTTATAAATGCCTCCTTGGTGGAGCCTGACTCAGCAGGCTTAGCCCTTAGATTCTCACCTCTAACTTCGTGGAGCCCATCATCTGGGTTTCCTAAGGTTTCCAACTCTTTCCCCTTAGACAGTTTGTTCATTTGCTAATAGGAAATATGTGTAACCTTGCAGCACGGCTAGGTACTAGGTCATTCCCTAAGGCTTAACAAATCATTGTACATACAGGGCCCACTCAGACTAATCCCTTCACATCAAGACAAGGGAGGAAAAACACACAGGAACAGACGTTGCTCAGCCATTTTCAAGTTCAAAGGTAGCTTCAAGTCACACACTTCCAATTCTCTAAGGCAGTATGTGGAACAGTATTAGCCTACATTAGCTGTTTCTCCAGAAACAAGTTCATGAGGTTCTTTCAAACAGCTATCACCTCAGCAGTCTTCCCAAGAAAGAAAGGTGAGTCTTGAGGTTAATTTGTAGATAGAAACAGAAGTCACACAAGCTTCGTATAAGGTTAACAAATCCAAGTTTGGAGACACTTCTCCATGGGTCTCTGGTATTTCTGCATGTCTTGCAAGCAAAGCACTAATGGTCCTCTGTTTGCAACTATCTTTCAAGAATGTCTGCATTTTCACAGTGAACAGCCTTGAAAGATAGTGTCTCCCTGCAGAGCAAAGCGCAGACATGCTTACTGCCCATTACAAAAGACTGAGGACCCCTAAACTCAGGGTTCCTCTCTGGTTACACAACCCATTGCAGGTGCAGGCATCAACCTGGGCCCATCTGTGACACTCCCGTGGGACATGGGGGCAAGGAGGGAACTGACACAAAATATGCTGCTGCTCATGCTGCTTTGCTGTGCCACGCATGAGTAATAAATTCCTTTGCCTCTGACCCAAGAGTCTTGTGGCTAATAGGGTCAAATCTCAGACCTTTGCAGTTCTTGACAGCCCAATGCTTTAGCTTATGAAGTGCTGACATTTCATTAACTGCAAAAGATGAAATTGGGCAATTCATCTCTAACTAACTTTTTTCTCTACTCCTACATAAATGAAAAGGAACACAAGATAATGGCATGAAGGAGGAAAATGAATAACAAGTAAGAGAGGTGGACACATATGGCTCCAGCATTTTGAATGTTCTGACCTGGCTCTGCTGAGGACCCATAAGGTTTTATGATAACAAACCATTAATAAAAGGAGAGGGGGTGGGGGGAAAAAAGAGAAGCTCCCCAACACAGTCAATTTGCAGTGTTTCATCTGCCTCAGTCACCATCTTTGTCGGCTGTTGCTCAACCCTGTGGTTTGCCTGTGAAGAGCTGAGCTGAGTGAGCAGCAGGTTTAGGCTGCCTCTTCTTGCCTTCCTCTTCCACCAGTCACTAGAGCAGGCTACATTATGTCCATCCTCCTCATCTCCCTGACACCCAACTGCCCCAGTGCACGTCAGTCTTCTCAGTAACATGTGTTGAGTCTCCGCAGGGTCCAGATCTGCACTACGGAGCCCTGGGCCATTCTCAGAGGGAAGCCTTCCTCCTCAGTCCCCTTGACTTGGCTATGGGCTGCCCCAAATTTAACCCTGTAGCAAATGCTTTTAGGTCTTTCTCTCTGCCACAGTGACTTGGTTCTTGTAACATGTCACATATGTAGAACCCAGGATTCCCTCCTTCCATTTTAGGATTCCCACATACATTCTCTTCATTCCTCTGACAGTCTTTAGCAGCTTTAGACCTGCAGAAAGGAAGATGGACTAGGCAGCTCCTGTGAACCAAGAGGAAACACATGCACATCCACCTTTATATACTCTCTCCAAGTTTCCAAAAGAAGAGGTTAATTTTCTAGCTTACTAAATATGAACCAGGAGACTCCACTATAAAATACAAAAACCTTGCAAGATTTCATGCTCTACAGTTTTCTAACTAACTGATGGAAGCCAGACATGTTCTAGTACATAGGAAATTGGTATTTTCTTTTCCCTCCCCTTTCCTCTTGGATAACTACTTCCATTCTTGGCAAAAGGGGGCATATAGTTAGCATAGTGTTCACATGCACCTACACGTCCAGTGCCTCCGGAATGATACTGGATTGCTGCCACATGACCAAATAATGTGCTCTTTGAGAAATAATTATCAATTAGAGTGCTATAAAATGGGCCAGCAGTTCTACTCTGCTCGCACTGTGTGGTATTTTGGCCACCAAACACAACAAGTTTTCTTTGGCTACTCTTTACATCAATCAGAAAATTACGATGATTTGCTGTGACGCTATTTGTGGCCATACGTGGAAAAAAGAACGCAGACATCCAGGAGTAAATTAGAATCAACTCATTCCACTTGGGCAGCAGGTCCCTGCACAGCCCCTCCAGATACTAACATTACACAGGGACCCCAGCCTGGGCTGGCTGGCACAGGCTGCATAAAAAAGGAACTATTAGTAATAACTTGCAAGTAATCAATTTTTAGTGCTTTCAGTCTAGAGGAGCTGCCAAAAGAGCTTGGCAAAAGCAAACATTTAAAAAACACCAATTTAAGCTACAGTGAGGTATTCTTACTACAGTAAATAGGCTTTACTTTGTCCATCTAAATCTATATGAGGTCTAAAAAGAGGAAAAAATAAAGGTTTAAAATTTAGATACCACTTAGACATTAAAATAGTCCTATGGCTTTTCTGTCCTTCCCAACAGCTCTCTTTTATGTGGTACTATGTTTAGTGATGATTATTACAATATTTCTTGGGGGGAAAAGGTGCACACAAATCTGGAGAAGTCATATAAATTCACACAAGAAGGCAACTGGGAAGCGGCAAATAGCAAAAGAAAGCACAATTATATCTCTTTTTCTATGGTGAAGATGCCTGACACATGGAAGACCCTCAACACATTTTTTTGAAAGGATAAATGAATTCTCCCTTTATTTTCTCTTCTGAAGCAAACCATGCTGAATAAGGTGAGCACGTGTAATACAATCCTGGAAGTTTAGCATTAAAGAGGAAGACGCTTTCTTGCCCCAGGTTCTCCATCTCCCAAAAAAAATCTATCTTGAGCACTGAAAGTCACAGTAAACACAGAGTAAATAAAATGTCACATCTAAATAAAGTGTCTGCCTTAAACTTCAGAAGCACTTAGAAGTTCACAACGAAGATATTATTCATTTTATTAGAAATCATATTCATGCTTCAAGTGAACTACACAACTCAAATACAGTAGACGAGAACATTTTATTTTTAATTAAGATGCAGGATTTGGTTTTTTTGGTAACGGTGGGAAGATACACATTTGAATTAACTGGCAAAAGTATTAAGTGGGCGCAAACTTTTAAAAATAATATCAATATCTATTGCTATTTAAAATACACATAACCTTTCACTTAGTAGAAGAGACCACTCCATTCTCCCCTCTTCCTTAATGGCGGAACATTGATTTTCAGCTGGCCACGTGGCTGCCCAGAAAAAAAGAGACTACATTCCCCAGCCTTCCTTGAAGTTAAATGTGGCCATGTGACTTAGTTCTGGCCAAGAATAAGTAAGTGGAAGAGTTCCACGGAACTTTCAGGAAGACTGTTTATAGGCAGCTGACTCAGATGAGAATTCCTTTTGTTCTGCTTCTCTTGCTCCTGTTGGCCTCCACCTGCATGGACCATGACGGCACCATGGGTGGTTCATCCAAGGGTGAAAACCACCTGCTCTGGTGGGACAGAACCTAAGAGGAGATGGCGCCTCAGTCACTTCTCAGCCTGCACATCAGCCACTATTAAATTTGGGTTTCCTGCTCTACACAGCCAAACCTAATCCTAAGTGACAGACCCAGCAACTCTATTTTTAGGAATTAATCTTAGATACACCCTTGTGCATGTGTTGTGTGTATGTGTGCGCGCATACACACACATACTCTTTCACACACACACTCACTCTCTCAACTTTTGCATATATTAGATTGTAACCACCTATTTTTTGTTATCAAAGTTCCACGTATTCATAAAGTTAAGTAAAGGTTTCTAATCACCTCAAGTAAATAATGCAACAGAAACACACCAAACAAGAAAGGCCTTCGTGTGTCTGTCCCACCTACCTCGATGTCGGTGTCATCAGGCACTTTGAAAGTGCTTTTCAGTGAATGAGTGTGTGTGTGCTGGACACTGTCATCCTCCAGTGTTACAAGGCTGGCAGGGTGAGCAGTGATCCTCCTGGCCCCCAAAGTTTTAGAAGTTCTGACATGAAGGCCCCTAAGAATAGGGACTCAGCACGTTTGCAAGCACATCTGTGAAGAGGCTGTACGATAAGGAGGCTTTTAACACCTCCTGTTCTGGGTCAACTTGGATTTCAAGAGAAAGAGCCCTTTTGGGGATTCAAGACATAAAAATGACTGCAGAAAAGATGGCTTAGAGAGACATATGGTCTCTTCCAGGAATTAATTTTATGGTAACAGATACACAAGGCTATTTCTATTAATCATGGGCCACTGCCTTAGCACCAATTTTCACAAAACTATCAGCAATAACATCAACAGCTAGATAGCACAGGATATCTAGAACATACTACAATGTCATTACTTGGACGAAGGCTTACGCTCCTTTGACTTGGGAGCAACATGAAATGAGTGGAAAATAAGGCTGATATAGTAACAGACAATCTCCACTCAAGCCCAGATCATCAAACCCAGAAAATAAAAATGCTCTCCAATAAGAAAACCAACAGTGTCGTATCTGGACGTTGTGGGACAGCATCCAGTAAGGGTATTAAAAAAATTCTATATTCCCACTGAGCTAAATTGTGGTCAGTTACTCTTCCCTAAAACGAATTTTCAAAAATCAGGAAATGAGTAAGTGAAGAAACCTGTCATAAAGCTATCCCAATATTCTGTATATGCTATACGAGAATAAAAAACTATTGCATTACGATACCATATTACTGTCTTAATTTTTCATGTCGAAAGGCTGAATACTGAAAACTGTGTCTATGAAGGCCTAGTGACCAGGGCAGTACTATGAATGTTTACGCTGCCCAATTTCGTCGATATGTAAGGAAGAACATGCTAGGAAAAAAAGCCCTGAATACTCCCAGTGAGGTGTGTACTTGCTGGGCGGCAGTCCCTGACTGTTAGTGAAAAGAGGGCAGTCCCCAGGAGAAGAAGAAAAGATGGGTGATCAATTCAGAGGAAAGGAGGTTACTTAGTAACTGATATCTTATGGACATTTTACTGATAAATACTATATAGTTACTTCCCTAACCCGGTGTGAGATGAAAAGGGTTTATTTCAGAGTTTAAACTGTCTTTTCCAACATCTTTTAGCCTCTTCTTAATATGCTCTGAGTCCATTCCTGGTACTTTATTAAATAAATTTGTATGGTGTTGGATCTGAAATGACCCCTGTGGCATCACCCACCTGCCAGAGGGTCAGGCCACTGGGCCAGGACCACCAACTTCTTTGGTGTCTCCCATGAAACTCCTAGTACTGGGCAGGGCATTCCACAGACACTCTTTTTCATTAAACTATAACCACACTAAAGGAAACTTTAAAAAGGAAAAAATTCTCCAAATCACAAAGGCTATATGAACTACTAGCTGTTTTGGAAAGTGATCTTGGTTTCTTCCTATTAGTTCAAATGTCCTACCTCAAGTCCCAATTTCCTTTTGCTTAGAGATTTGAACGAACCACCCAGGATGCTCCATCTCAACTGCTTCCCGGGAACGAGCACCTGGCACTTACTTTAGTCTTCTGATCGTTAACCTGGAGGATTCTATGACTTGAAGGTGACCGTGGCTGGAGGTAAAAGTAAAATGGCACAATTCCCCAGGACTTCCCCTGACACAGAGGGCAGATCTAGGTTGGCAGCAGGGGGTGGATGGAATAACAACAAAGGTGCAGCCTCTTCCCCCAGCCTCACCACAACTGTCAGGGCTGGAGGAGCAGAGGAATAAGTGGAGGGGCCTCACATACACGCGGTCATTCAAACAGGTATTTACCGAGGTCCCTTCAGGCACCAGGTGCACAAACACGAGTGAACAAACAGGCCTGGTCCCACTCACGGATTCTATAATTTAGTGTAGTGAGGGGGAGGGAAGGGACAGACATTAATTAAAATGAACATAGACATATGTAATAGCAAATTGTCAAAAGTGCTCTGAAGGAAAACAACAGGATCCCAGAAGAGAAAATAACAGGGTGGGTTAGATGGACCAAAGACTTAAACGGGAAAGTCAAGAAAGACCTGAGACCTGGCGGATGAGCAACCAAGTAAGGAAAATCATCAGAGCGGATGAGTTTGTCTAGAGAGAAAAAGGGAGAAGAGAAAATCTGAGAAGTTCCCCCTTGAAATCGTACAACATGAGGTCAGGCAAAGGATGAGGACCAAACAAAAGAGGATGAACAGGAGCCCCCAGGCAGGAGGGGAGTGTTGGGTGATCACGGCTGCAAGAACATAGTACTTCAAGGAGGAAGTAGTCACTGATGAAAGAGGAGGAGACGAAGGGTGTCCATGAGCTTCCGCAACAAAGAGGTTATCATTGGTGATCTTGGTAACAGTAGTATCAGGAGTGCTAGGGACAGAAGCCGGGGACGATGCCAGCAAGGCATCACTAATCACAATTTAAAATAACTAACATTTATTGCGAGCTTATTATGTACTAAGCACGGTTCTAACAATGGGGGTGATATTATCCCGTTTTACAGATGAGAAAACTGAAGGCTGTGGAAATATGCTCAAGACCACGTGCTACGAATGGAGGATCCAGGATTAGAACTCAAGGGTCTGCTTCAGAGCCCAAAGCCTGCGCAGTGAAGATCTCAGGCAGTGAGAGGGAACAGGACCCAGAGCCCATGGGCAGGAACTGGCACTGTCCTCGACCTCAAGTCACATGCAAGTCTTTCTCAGTAGAGGACATGAGACGGGGCAAAAAGATTCCAGAGGCTCTACTGGTATGTTGGGGAACTGAAATGTGGAGAAACGAGAGTTTGAGAACCTATCTAATGTTTTATGAGTTAGTCTCTTCCCATTAGGAGGCGGAGAGCACACAAATTCTTTGGTACATCGAGGAAGCTAAGTACAAGCTAGGAAGCTTACATGTACTTATTGGATCATGTGAAATACACATCATGTTTTAGATTCTTAAAAATGAGTTCAATCTGTATGCAAGAGACTAGAAACAAACAAGCTGCAACAGTAACAAAAACTGAAGTGCAGTAGTTGGGGATGCAACTAATTAGCTACATGAGACCACTAACTGGACTTTGCGCTACTCAGCTGGACAGGGGTCAGACAATCCTACCTGTGACTCTTTCAGCAACTGTCCAAAGCAATGCACGTTAAGAGCTACAATTCTAGTCTCAGTGAGAAGAGTAATTTAGAATACAATTACTGCCATACACAAATTATTCTAATTTTTCAAAATCTTTATTATTTGTTAGCCTTCAATTGGGAAGTTGCTAAGCTTTTGTTTTCAGTCTTTAACTTTTCTTTGATTACCAAAGTAACACATGCTTGTTTTAAAAATCTAGCAAAATCAGAAAAGTGTGAAGCAGAAAAAAACATGTCATCGACCCTCTACACACAACCTTTGCAGATTTTGCTGCTTGTTTTCTAGTTTTTTGCTCATATAAGAACATCCTGCATGCTATCCTGATTTTTATCCCAAATTAACGTTACATTTAGTATAAGCAGTTTCTCGTGTCAATAAGCCCTGTTAAGTGCATTTCTTAAAACATCAATGACCGGTATTGTTCATTATTTAGTCAAGTACTGCTCTCCAAGTCTGAATTACGAAGGTTTCATGTATTCTTGCATTCTTCTTCCTAAATCCCATGCAGAATGCAGAATGTAAGCATGCAGAACACTCCTCCAGTTAGCCCACTTGTACAGACAGGTCTTAGCACAATGAACGGCATCTGCATTCAGGGTATAAATTCTTTTTTCATTGAAAAGTTTATCCTGTACAAGCAAAACCCAAGATGGATTTTGATTGTAGGCTGTCAACTGTTCCGCTTACTTGTTGACAGCTGTCCCTCACATATTTGTATTCTAACGGCTGCTTACGCACTCCCCAGTTCTTGCATCCTACCCTGCTTGCTATGGGGGCAAGGAGGCCACTAAAGGGAAGAAGAGACTCCAAAATGGATTAAGGGGAATTACGTCTTAAATCTGTGTCAAGTAGTCATCACAACTCTATCTAGTTGGTAAGTTAAATGTTATTATCCTATTTAATGCAGGAGAAAAATAGGACTGAGAAGTTGGGACAGAATTTTAGAATGGGAAGAGCCTTCAGAGACCAAGTAACCCAGCGGCGTTCAAACCGCTTCATGGAGCCGTGAAGGTTCTTTAGGGCCTCGGTGGGGAGAAGCAAGCAACTCACCAAAACTCAATGTGCTAAATTTACCAAAATCGATTGCTTTCAAAAGTATTTACAAAAATGTCTTAATAGCACTAGTAAGAATGTTTGGTTTTTCCTATTGATGATGAAATATTTTAAAATAAATTAAATCAATAACAAATTCAAAGGCATCATAAGGAAACAGAAGTTAACTAAAACAATCCCATCACACTCAGATACTGAGTTTTGTTTGCAATCAGGAACACCGTAGTAGGGCCAAATAGATATCTGCTGATCAGAACTTACGAATGAATGGGATTCATCAACTTTGTAGAAAAACCCAACACGAAAGAGTAAAATCATCCAGAAGCAGCAGAAAGGAAGTCCAGAAGGCATTAATGGGCCGCATGATTAATAACCCAAATTTCGTCTACTAATCGGACATACGAAATTGTAAAGGTTCAAAAAACCCAAATTGATTAAATGTCCTAAACTTGCTATATAATAGATGCTAAAAAATTCACACAACTGAAAATGATGGATAAATTTTTTTTTAAACATCAGGATAAATGGAACCATATACACATGAAATGCTGACATTTTTGTTACTGATGAAGCATATCTTTGTGAATTTATTTAACGTGTGCTTCATGTTAATCAAAGTATAGTATGCTGCTTTCAAGCACTCAGTGACCTAACCTAGAGGCCACGTGGGGAAGCACATGGTCAACTTGGGGGAGAAGGGCATTATCTCCGTGTCAATTCAGCCTGTGTGCATTGCTGCCCTAATTATGACACCTGAAAAATCCTCCTGCCTAAGACCATCCTGATGCCTGCCGCGCAGCAGTCCTGCTTGTGTTTTCAAAGCCTCAACCCTTCTTCTGATCACACAACATCATCTCTACCTTTCTTCTCCAATGAAAACAATCTGCTTGCCTCCTTCCACGAGTCCTTCAGGGAGCCCTGCCTCTCTTCCTCCTCCTCCTCCTCCTCACACCCATCACTTCCTTCCAAGTCCAGCGTAAAGCTCCTTATCTGCAGCACACCTGGCTCCACCCCACCCAGATCACTGCCATGCTCCTCGAACCTGGAAGCAGGCACCCCATTTTCAAAAGCTGTGTTTTACTCGGGGCTCTGCAGTTTTGAACGATTTCTGTTTCGCAGGTGTATGGTTTTCTGTTTGACGCTGCCTTGCCAAGTAGATTATAAACTCAGACCTCCGAGTAAGTTTTCTACTCCTTCTGCCCCTCAGGGTGACGGACTGAGTTTGGCACATGTAGTGTGGTGTTCAATGAACATTTAGAAAGTAAAATCTAGAGTTTCAAGCTATAGGACCGAGACCACAATACATTGATCATCCAAGTTTTGTCCTCTTAAAATTGATTGTACTTTTCAGGGCGAGTTAGTCTATACTTAATTTATTCAAATTAAATATAAAAGGAAGGAGCCTAAGTAGTAGCAGTAGCTGGATTTTTTTGGGGGTGGTGGGTCAGGGAGGGGAGTTAAGTTCAACCCAGGAGCAAACCCAAACCTGCCTGAAATAGGGTCCAGCTCCACTTGCTCCTTTCTGAAGGGCCCCTGTGGTTGCTGTCACCTGGGGTTGCTGTACCCACCCTTAAAGCAGGGTTTTCTGTCCCAAGGAATGCTTTCTGAGAGTAGAGTACAATGAGAAATAAGACCATCGCATCTGGCCTTCTCTCATTTCAGTTCAACGCACTTGTGACCAACCGAGTTTTTAATTTTATTTCCACCATATACTTTATGTACCTGGAGATGAAAGCTTTACCAAAAAGTCAAAAAGCTAACGCTCGAATAGTGTAGCAACCAATGGAGTTCTGGTTTCCTTCCCCAGAGAGGTTCTGGGGAAGAGATTAGGCTCTGCCTATGCAAGGAAGCAGGATCTGGCCTCAGTGATGGGGCCGTGAGAGGCACGGTCTGGAGGAGGACGCCCTAGAGAAGCAAACTGATGCCAGGCATCTCCAGTGAGAAAGAACAGATGCTGAGGTTACCCTTCCCCTTGGTCCATTAACATGAAAAGTCTCCTGTTATAGCCCGGGATGTCAGCACAGCCTCCTCACACCCATCTAAGGCCATCAAGACAGTGCTGACACAGCAGTGGGCAAGGATTCTGGAAATGAACACCCCAGGCCTGTTAGCCAGGACAAAGCGCCACTTCTCTGGCCGTTTTCCTACTGTCGATTTGGAATAACTTTAGGATGAAAGAAATTACCACCCACTTTTTCTAAAGAGCCCGGACCTCTAATAAGACATCTTTAAAAACAGCACTGTGCATTGCTGTGCTGGCTCCTATTGCTCCCCGTCTTCACCACACACTCCTATTAGAAAACAAACCACAAGTTAAAAACCGAAACTCCCACAACGCGAGGCTTGCTGCAGCAGTCTGCTGTCCTCCAGGTGGGGGAAGCAGGGGAGGGCTGGCAATCACAGCCCTCTTTGCCTGGAGCTACATATTTTTTGACATCACCTGAACAGAATCCTACAATGTCCCAAAAGGTCAGAACTATAAGGGCCCTTTAGCCATCACCTCGCCAGAACTTGTCCCTTCAGAGACGGGAACCCCAGAGTCCAGACAACTGAAGGGACTTGCACAAAGTCACACCCCACTAGTTAAGGGCAAGGCCAGGGCCCCATGCCCAGGTTTCCTGGCTCTGACGCCAAGGTTTAGCCTCTGTTCCATATCGGTGGTTTTCAAACCTTATATTCAGCAGTAGAATCCTTTTCCTAAATGAAATCTTAGTCAAACCCTGATACGTACAGCAAATCAAAGTAGAAACACTCTGGTTAAAGTGGGGAGCAGAAGGCCCAGAGCCCGTGCCCCCGCAACCTTCCCTCAGGGCCCAGCAGCCCCGAGGATCTCTGGGGTCTCCCAGGACCGCCCTTGAAAACTGCCGTCCTCCACCACACTCCTCCTTCACACCCCCGTCCCACACATCTAAAAACGCCACATGGAGGGGTGGGGGGAATAAACATAAGCATGCATATAATGACATTAGTGAAAATTTGGAAAACAGGGTAAAAAGTTACTCATATTCCAACTACCCTAACCCAACTGCTGTTGACAGTTGGAGAGATTGTTTTCATTTTTTGCTTCCAAGCATATTTGTTTTACAAATTTAAAAACATAATTTTCTGTTCTGTTTTACTGACTTGACACTGGACATATATTTGCTCAACAAATTAAATTTTTATTAACATGCATGAGGATTTCAGGATGTTCTTTTTGATAACTGGCTACCTTCGGAAATATGTCAGAAAAGTTGAACCTTATGATCACGCAACCAATGGGAGGGGATAATTTTTTCATAGAGATAATATTAGCTATAGGAGAAGATGGAGCAAAAAGCTACAGAAGAGGAGACAGGAGAGACAAGGACCGGGGGCCGGCCTCATAGCAAAGTGGTTAAAGCCCCACGTTCATGTGTTTGGATCCCAGGTGTAGCACTACTGCGCTCATCAGCCGTGCTGTGGAGGCACCCAACATACGAAGTGGAGGAACACTGGCACAGATGGTACCTCAGGGCGAATCTTCCTCACACACACAAAAAAAGAAGAGACAAGGACAAGAGGAAAGGTCACACTGCTGACATTCACATGGGGAGAAAAATTCAGGGGTAAAGAGGAATACTAAGGAAATTCTTGGTGGAAATACAGTGTTAAGGAACCACAACTCTAGAAAAACGTCTTTCTATCTTTATCAGGAGTCTGAGATGGATAGGAAACTCATACAGAATTAATTCATCTAATATTACTTTTATACATGTAGGAAAACACTTAGGAGCCAATGACACGATTCTGTTACTGACCAACTTTGCCTCACTCTTCTGGAGAAGGACCAAGAGTGACATTTTGACATTTTTAAATCTGAAACAAGGGGCCAGCCCGATGGCACTGCGGTTAAGTTCGCACACTCCACTGCGGTGGCCTGGGGTTGGCCAGTTCGGATCCTGGGTGTGGACCTACACACCACTTATCAAGCGATGCTGTGGCAGGTGTCCCACATATAAAGTAGAAGAAGATGGGCACGGATGTTAGCTCAGGGCCAGTCTTCCTCAGCAAAAAAGAGGAGGATTGGCGGCAGATGTTAGCTCAGGGCTCATCTTCCTCCAAATAAAAAATCTGTAACAAGGGACAAGTGAAGCAGGACTCTAGGACCGCCCCTGTGCCTAGTTTCTAAACTTTGTGTTCAACATTGTGTGACCGGACCCAGCAGCTCCTCAAGAAGCTACTGATTCACATGCTCACATGAAACTCATCAAACTTAAATATAAATTTTTTTTCAAGTGGTGCTAAACCAGCCAAACAATTAAGGAAGACGAAAATAGGTAACAGAAAAATAACCTCTCAGTTATACGTGTGTTCATTACCTCATTTTATTTTTTTTGCCAGCTTTGGGGAAAATTTTATTAAAGGAGGGCACAAAGTTGCAAACTAAAACAAAGGACAAAGGCAGTGGAATAGAACCCTGGCCAGCACCCAGAAGCCGCCTCACCCTGCAGCCGTCCGCACCTCTCGCCAGCTCAGCCTGCGGGTCAGATGGTCTTGGGCTTCACTTACAGGGCTGCTCCTTCAGAACAGCTGGGATCTAAATCGAGGCAGTTCAGTGGGTCGGCTTGGGAGGAGGCTGCAGAGCTGCTCATGTTGCCTGGGTGTTGTAACCTCTCACATTCTTCCAGGGGATGCAAATAAGCCCTGACAGGTAGAGAATCCAAAGCAAGTCCTCCCAGAGAGCAGTGGCTGCCAGTCTGGGTGGTCTTTGCCTCCTGTGCTTTGTGACCTGACATACACCAAAGAGAGGTCCCTTGTCAAACGATGAGTTCACTCTAACCCTCATCCTCACAAACTTCTAGAACACACCCTAGACACCTCCATCCCTATTTAAAGGAGCAGGTCATTTCCTGGGACGCAGAGTGGCAAAGGGCTGGTCTGACCCAGTCACCCACTTCCCCAGATCTAGGATACCAGCACGCAAGGGCTAAAACCAGGTCTCTGAGATGCTTGGTCTTCTGCCCCATGCACCCTCTTCCCCCAGCTCCACATGGGCTCGACACAGCATTTTCCCTATCAGCAGAATGTTTAACCTGTAAGGCACGTTGGGTTTATCCTTTCCCTCTGTTAAATGAGTTCTCTCGAGCGTAGGAAACAGTGATCTCCTGTTGAGAAGTTTAGTGAGTAAATATACCAAACAAGTGAACATCTTACGTCTGTATTCCCCGAGAGATCGGGTTAATGTTTCATGAGTGCATACTGCACATGCTCAACACCCCCCAACATCTATAAATAAGTCACACACAGAATGGGACCTGGGAACAAGGATCACGGTCTCATGTCTTCCTCCCCAGAAGCAGGCAGGGAGGCCCGGAGGTGCTCGTCACGTTTTGGAAGCAGGCCATGAAGCCCGGCCTCAGCACAATCGGTCTTCTCACTCCCGACACTGAGGCTGGCCTCCGCAGCTGAGGGGTGACACAGCTTAACCCCGCGTTGTATGGGAAGGCAGACAAGATTACCACAAGGACAGCCAATCGGCAGTAGAAATAGCTTTCTTTTTTTCAGAGAGGTCTTATCAAGGGAACCAGTTATTAACTGATACACAAAAACTATGCTTCTTTAAAATCTCCCCTTTTCTTGTTGTCTCGAAACACTCGAGTCATTGTAACTAACTCATGCCCCATGACTTAGCCCAAACCTTCTGATGAAGACAGTAAGTCAGCATCTTCCAGAAAACTAACTCTGCCATCGCTGACTGCCTTTAATTCTGACTCCCTTACCTCCATCACTGCTCACCCATGAGGGCTTCTCTCTCATCATGCAGCAGTGCGAGTGGCCGGCCATCGCATCACCCCTGTCGCAATGTGCAATGCCATGACAGGATGCGTCTCTAACAGAAACGGAAGGTACCTCTTGTGTCTCCTGTTGCTTGGCTCCTGACATGTCTAAAAACACTTCTTGCTACAGAATTATAGCATTTTATTATTCTTTTCATTGTGATATATTTTAAACAGACAAAAGAAATTACCCAGAGTATAACACCCATGTACCCACTGCTTGACTTGAACAAATCTTAGTATTTGGCCACATTGGCTTCAAATAACTTTTTTAAATAGAAATACAACATTACAGATATAAGTGAAATACCCTGTGAATGCCCCGCTCATTCCACTTCTCTTCCACCCTCCTCATAGGTAACCACTATCCTAAAGTGAGTTATCACACTGTCTATATCGTTATGCAGCTTGCATTTTTAAAAAAACTTTCTCTCACAGAAAATTCCAAACATATGCAAAAGTAGAAAGGACGTTATAATAAACCCCCATGTACTCATCATCCAGCATCATGACAATCCTATTATATCTATATGTAGATTATTATGTCTATCCCGTACCTGCTCACCCCTTCCTGGCCCTCCCAATCACTCTGAAATAAATCCCATACATGTAAACTTTTAAAGGTCTCGTTTCTATTGGAGCTGGCTTTCTTTCTAAAGAGAAGCCAAGAGAGAAGAGGGAAACAAATGCAAATACACAATCTGGTTTCAACCACCCTAGGACTTAAAACTCAAATCATTAGGCAAATGGATCCACCAAGGCAAAAAGGAATGCCAGCTTCGGTTAGGGCCCAGTGGTCCAAGCATGAGCTTCTCCCTTCCCAGTGCCTCTGAGGTAGGGAGGAAGTCATCTCTGAATCTTTCCACTGCGCGCTACCTTCCACCCCTGCTCTGTCCTCTCTGAATAGTTGAACTGTCTGAGATAATATCCTCTTGTCACCTAGAGAGAAACTCCATCGTCGCCTCCTTCCCATACTCAATAACTGACCTACATGTCCAAATAAATTTACATATACACATGTGACAGTAGCTGTTAATGTTTATCATGTGCTTTCTTTGTGCCAGGCATTTTTTCATGGCTCAGGCTGCATTACTAACTCATTTCACAGATGAGAAAACTGTGCACAGAGGAGTTAAATAATTCCATGAAGGCGAAATAGCTAATAAGTGGAGCCACATACTGAACCCAGACGGACCGGCTCCAGGGCCCACATAACAAGCCACACACTACCTCCTTAGCCAAATGACCAGTGCCCAGTGGGACGCAAAGAAGCCACATACTTGACGAACGTTTGGAGGCAATCAAAACTCTACTAGCAAGTACGTGATAAAAATCTGCATAACTGAGCCAGACTGAAGGCTGTCTGCGGACTGCTCTAGGCAAGTGGTTCTTGGCTCTATGACATTCAACTTTCCCTTTTAAGAGGTCACAATCAAATTGACTTCTGTGAAGCAAAAGTGAAAAATAGAACAAAGGTAGACAAAAGCCATTCATTAGTCCAGCTTCCCATCTCAAGAGCCACTTATAACAGGGAACCGAAAAAGAGTAGATCATGCTCTTAATGCCTGAAAACATGTGACCTTCCTTCATCTTGAGAATGTGGTGTTGCCATATCAAAGAGCTCATTGTACTGCATGCACAAAAGGGGCAGAATCATAATGACCTAAGTATTTGACCTTCATGCAGTTAAATGCATCAAAGCTTGGTCCCTAACAATTTTTGGTCATTTACAATAGAAATTGGTTTTTAAGGAAGAAATGCCATTTTTCTTTCAAGAACAAAATTAAGAATTTTACTCAGCAGCTTTTTAGGCTGTGTATCTTAAAGGCTATATTCTTTGTAGACATACAATCTTACAAAAAAAAAATCAGCAGATAAAATAAATCCTTCTTTTCTATTTGCCAATGCACCACAGACACACAGACACACACAGACACACACACACACAATCTCTCTCTCTCTCTCTCTCTCTCTCTCCACAATCTGCCCTGAGCACCTGAGCCAAAGTTCCCTATCCAAAGTGGGCTCGAGATTTTTCCCTGCAATCCTATTGTTTACTTGCAATATCTAAACAGGAGTAAATACGATGCCCCAACATCTCATTTTATTTATTCAATCAGAACTTACTGAGCACTGAGTACCCAGCACTGTGTTAAATGTTGAAATACATCAGTGAACAAGACACTCCTCAGAGAGCTTTTTATTTTGAATATATAGAGGAATTTCCTCTTTTGCTAAAGTTTCTGAATTATGAAGCCTCAACCGAGAGGACATCTTCTAGTTGAAATTTTACTCTCTTATGGGAAATGAAAATTTACAAGAGGTGGGGACTGGGTCGAGAAGAGACAGGTAAAAAGACTGTAATACAGTAACAGATACTATTTCATAGATTTTTAAAAGTTTCCTAAAGGCCACATAAAAAATTTTAAAGTTCCAGCTCCATTCTTGAAAAAGTGTAAACCTCCCCACAATGTCCCTCCAAAAGAAAGGAAAAAAGGAAAATACTACAGTCCTCACTAGAAAGCTAGGGCTTTTTACATGGTACTCTGTGTCCACGCTCTAAATTTACATGGGCCAGGCAGGAGGAGATGGAGGAACAGCCAGGTGACACGGGTGGATCACCAGTTCAAACATGGTACCAGCTTTCTCTTGTACTGTGAATTTCTTGCCTTTTGAGTATCTCACTGCCTAGAGAGAGGAAGTTATAGGGAGGTCTGCAGGTCCCATCCTCACCCACGTGCACTGAAGGCATCTACAGCAATGTTACAGTACCCTGAATAATACAACGCACAGTGGGTTAGGGGAGAGAGAAAAGTCACTCGAGAAAGAATTATACGGACTAAAACTGTTTGTAGAATGAGCACAGACGCTATTGTATGGGAGAAAGTATTCCATTTCCGTACTAACATTTTCAGAGTGCTAAAATTTCAAAGGCTTCTTAGGCAATCTCTCTTGATACGAGATATTTACTAACTGGCTAACTCTCAACTTCCTGGTCCCTGGCTACACTTTACCTATCCTCTGGCACGCTGCTGGTCAGGGTGTGCTTCCAAAAAAGAAATTCAAGGCAGCTGGGACTACACCTCGTCCATGTTTGTAGTCCCCAGAGCGCCTAGCACCCAGTCAAACCAAACTCAGTGCTCACTAATAAAAATTCTTAATTAAATTAAGGAGGCTTTCCCCGGTGTGAAGCAACGTGAAGGATACTGCCCTGTGCAACTAAAAACGTTGAACCTGAATCTAATCAAGCATCTAGAGCAAATTTCCAGTTTCAGGAAATTCAGGCGATAGAAGCACAAGATAATGACACCACAAGAAAACAGATATATCCAGAATGTGGGACATTCGGCAGGACAAGTGACCCAGTTTCCGCAACAAGGCAATGGCATGAAGAAAGAAGGGGGAGGGAGCTGGGGCCCACTCCTTCGGATTAAAAGCCACACAACATCCACATGCCATGTGTGGACTTGGGATTCTAACAAAACTGTTACACACACACACATTTTTTTTACACAACTGAAAACACTGTTTTATTATAAACTGGACACTAGATGATACCAACAAAATATGGTAAATACAGTTGTGATAATGGCACTGCGGTTACATAAGAAGATGCCTGTGTCTTTCCAAGATGCACCCTGAAGTGTGTGGAGGTGAAACAGGCCTAGGAGTTGCTTTAAAATTCTCAAGAAAGGAAAAAAAAAAAGATAGATTAAGCAAATGAGGCAAAATCTTGATAATCACTGAACATATACTCCATACTTTTAACTATGCTTCAATTTTTTCATAACAATTTTTACATTAAGGAGGCTCAAAACAGCAGTTTAAAAATATGTTATGCATAAATGAAGCAAATATTTTCAAACCTCTCTGACCACATTCTCATACTTAGCAGTGAAGTAGTTTAATTTGGCAAACTGTTCACAGATCCTCACACCTCAAGATTTTGGGGAAAGAGAAAATGGGAGTACACGGGCATGTAAAAGTCAGCTCTCATACCACTGGCAGGAGAGACCCCAACAGTCAGTACCAGAGGGAGGGTCCACTCCTGACAACACCTGGAAACGACACGCTTCGGAGCTGCTTTGTTGGACAGACGAAAATCAGCTTTCTTTTCTGACTACCTCTCTAAATATTTCTTACAAAGACAAAACATTCTACATACTGTCAGATGAGTAATAAAAAGCAATGCTATAAGCAGTGTCCATCCTCAGACACGGTCTCTTCAGAGACCACTGGCACATCCTCTACCAAGAAGGACAGCAACTACACCCAGGCCCCAGGAAGCAATTCTGAAAGAGAAACGCTAAGAACAAAGTGGACCAAACTTAGGCAGGACACGAGGGTGTCACAGAAGGTACTTTACTGTAGGCACTTACGTTTCCCGGGTTTCTGATCTAAATTCCTATCTGAGATGCTTGAAGACAAGTGCCACTTTATTCACAAAAAAGCCTGAGAAAACCACATAAAAAGAAGTGGATCCCTCATTTATTTAATGTCTTCTGTAAGAAAGAAGTATGTTTTTTAAAGAGTACAGAATAATCATTTAGAGAGCAGAAAAATCCTAGACCGACAATATCCTGTCTTCATGCAAATCAACATGTGCTCTTCTCCTTATGCTCTCTCTTCCCCTGCCCCCAAGAAAAGAAAACCTCAAATCACATATGGATTAAGGGGCTAGGTGTTTGTAGATCAGAGGTGGAAACGACCATATGTGCAAGTCAGGTCCCAAAGAGAGTTAATACCTTATTTATCTGGAGGCAGCCTGACAAGTAAAACTGGCAGATTCCACACTTACCAGTCTGCATCGTCACTCAGAATTTTACTAAACTCCAACAGGGCAGCGACGGTGTCTGTCTTGCTCACCACCAGATCCCCAGGTGCCCAGCACAAATACACACTCAACATGAGTAAATGTATCCACCATCCAACCACCTCTGTCTCTGTCTTCTCAAAACCAGAAGATTTAGAAAATATTGATGTCGATGATGATACACTAAGATCCACAGATTTAGTTTAAAAAAGCAGTACAATTTAATATATTTTTAGAAAGACTACTATGAAAATATCTAAAATAAATTGGCATGGGCACTTAAATATATACGTTAAAAAAAATCTCTATGCGATCAAAAGCAATAAAAGATCCTAAAGTTCATAATTATTTGACGTATTCTAATCAATTAATTAACAAATGGCCTTTTTGTCACAGCTCCTTGAGAGGAATACAATGCTCCTTGGTGGCAAGGGGAGAGAAAATAGGAAGAAAGGATAGCAGATTTTGAGAATATTTAATTAGAGCTTTTTCTTCCTCTTCTTCTTTCTTCTTTTTTTTAAGTGAAACAGGTCACAAAGAGAGAGTGAAACAGGTTACAGAGAGAAGTGGCAGGACTCATGCATGAGTTGATCTAAGTTAGAGAAAGGAGGTGGAAATGCAGAACCAGCTAACCGAACAAACACAGGCCTGAGGCACAAGATGGCCAGAAAATTAACACAAAAGGACAGGCAAAGCTGCCTTCTACTGTTTCCTCCCAACTCCAAGCACCAAAGTTCAAGTGATCCCAAGAGACACAAACGCTCACGAGCTCCCTAGCTCAACCAGGTTCCAAATGTTGCCCTGGACACCCCAAATGTTCAAATCCCCTCAAAAGTCTCATGGCCACAACAGCATCCCTCAGGCACTGTCTCCCTCAAACCTAATGCATTTTCTTTTCCCCATGTATCCACCTCTATCCTTCTGTCTCACACTCATCTCTGGCCATTTCTACCTAGTGTGCTCTCCATCCTCTCCGGGTGGGTGCTCATTCCCGATCTTCACCATCCTGTCTCCTTCTTCCTCTCCCTCCCAACCTGCTCTTCCCTCTTTTCCCTCTTGTCTCTTCCTCTTCATACCTTTCTCACTCTTTGGATGACAATGGTTTCCACTCTTACTTGTATCCCTCCCAAATTTCTGTGCCTCCTCCTTCCTCCCCATTCCATTCCAGAAGCCAGCTTCCCTGAAGCCTCTCACTGTGTATGATCAAACCAAAGGAAACAATCTTCTCTTAGAATGAGGCAACATGGATTTTAAACTAATATAGTATAAAAAAATGGGTCACATTAAAGATTTTTGAAAGATCTTCAAGGTTGACCCGGAAGTAGTAAGGAAGTCCCCAAAGCTTCAGGTGGGCTTTTCCTATTTCAGGGCAGAAAGCACAGAATTTATATAACCAGACAAATGTAGCTCAAGCAACCTCCTGGTCTGTATTTCTAAACCTTTTATCACAGGCTCACTGTCAAGGCCACAAGGGTTTATGGATGAAAAAGGTCTCTTTTCATGGGGTTATTATCTAAATTCCTATCAAAGGTGCTTAAAGACAAGTGCTACTTGATTCACAAAAAAGCTTGAGAAAAGCACATAAAGAGCAGATACCACACTTACTTAATGTCTCCTGTTGGAAAAAAAGGTGAGTTTTTTTTTACGATTAAAGAAAAATAATACTGCTGGAAGGTTTTACTGTGAAGCAAAAATATTATCTGACTAAAGTTTCTCTGTCTTAATTCCTTTTGGAAAGATACAACGTTTGCTTATATTATTATCATCCTTTGACTTCACAATGCCATCAAAGTGCAACACACTAGATAAGACAGTAAGAGGGAAATAACCAACAAAAAACCTCCCTCTAAAATGACTCCAAACCACCAAACCTCTCCCTATGGCGTTCTCCCTCTGCTCCACCTGATTCCAACATGTCTCGGGTCTTGAGAGACCCACAGGAAGAAGGGGCCAGAAAACTGCACAACCCTCCTTCCCAACCTTACTAGCTTTCCTACTGAACTGAACTGGGAGGTCTCAGAAAGGTCCTCCTCAATCCAGAAGGCAACTCTGCTCTCTCACCCTTGAGAATGCTGCCCATTTCCTCTTCTATTTCCCCTCCTTGGCACCCGATTGTTGCTGGTGAATGCAATTACCACCACCAATAATAATGGATAATAGCTTTTTGCTAGAAACTATGCTAAACACTTAATATGCATAACCTCAATTCAATCTTCAATTGGGATTTCACCTATGAGAAACAGAGGCACGAAAGGTTACAGAACTTGCTCAAGGTCCTTAGCTAGTAAGACAAGGAGTTCAGACTGGAATCCAGGTCTGATTCTGAAGACCAACTCAACCACAAGACCTTAGGCAAAAAGGACCTTCATGCCTCCATCCCAATTCCAGAAGCTGAAAGGCCCCCAGAGATGAGAACACCAGCACTCACTGTGTAAAAACCTTTTCACCCACCCAAGGTTCCTCCCCCCTTCTCTCTTTGCCTGCCAGCGCCTCGTGGGGGAGGAAGGAGGTGCCCTCCCCACCCTGTCCCAGGCTACAGTACTGTTCCACTTCTTCCTAATTATAACTGGCTGATAGCGTGGGTTTAAGCTCTTTCAACACCACAGAACCTGCTCAGAATCTTGACAGAGTATCCTCCCTCCTACCAGTCTCCACTTCATGTCCTGGATGAAGCTAATGGACCTGGAGATGAGCCATGCACCATGCAACAAAACTCCACAGTCAACAACAGTCTTCCCACCTCCCCAAAACCCTCTGGGTGACACGCCTTTCGAAGAACCATGAACATGTCTTGTCCCCAAGAGTTCTTCTTGTGTGGGAGAGAAAGATTGAGAAAATGGGTTACATGGATTAGCCATTAGAAGCCCCTGCTAAGCTCATGCTTTATCTCAGTTAATACTTAAATATGCAAGCCAGAGATTTCAAGCTCATTCACGGCTTTTGGAGCAGGGCAGAAGAGCACACAGAGGCAATTTCGTCCTTTTTCTTGGCATGGAGCAGCCTGATAACAAATGCAAATTTTGTATTGAAACTGAAAGCAAAAATAGATGATTAAAATATTGTCTCTTCCCACATCTCCGTGGAGGGAGAACCAAACAAACTTACACCAAAGGGCAAGTACCAAATAATAAGAATGACAATGCTTACTACTGACTGAGCACTTGGTCTCGGCCAGGCTCTGCGCTGCATGCTTCACAGACATTTCACTCAACCTCTATAATCCTGTGAAGCTCTTACTATAAAGAGGAAACTGAGGCTTAGGGACTCTACCTCCAAAGTAAGTATATAGCACTTACTGTGTGCCAAACCCTGTCCTAAGTACTTTAAATATGCACACGTTGACTCATTTGACCCTCACAACAGCCCTACGAGGTAGGTGAGACTATTAACAGATGAGTAAACAGAGGGAGTCATGAAGTCACATGCCCAAGGTCACACAGCTGATAAGCAAAAGAGTAAGGATTTAAACCCAGGCACTCAGCCTCCAACACCTGTGCTCTTAGTCACTAAGCTATACCGCAAACATACTACTTGGGTTTCTGTTTATTTTGTCTTATGGGGTTTTTTTTTTGGTGGGGGGGGGGCGGTAATTTCTCCAATGAGACTGCAAGCTCTAGGAGGACAGGGACCCCTTTTCATACCCACTCAGCAATCAGTACTGTGAACCAGCTGAGACAGAGTCATCAGTGACAACTTAGTCTGGTGCAACACAGGGAGGGATCTGACTGCTCGGAGCATCTCACTCTCAGCTCCACTGCCTGGGTCCAGCTCCTCCAACCTCAGCAGCCCCCAAAGCCCCCTGACTAGCCCGTGTGTGTCCACTCTGGGGATATGTGAAGGCAGACAGGTGCAGACCAAAAATGGTCTAACATAACGATTGGATTCCTTTATCCAAAGCACTGGAGAGAAAACTCACAGTAAGCGAACTGCCACCTCCTGCTCTGTCCCTCTGCCCGATGTCCACCAGAGCTTGAGCCATCCCTCCTGCCAGACCCAGGAGTGAGATCAGACACCACCATCAATCAGCATGTCCACAAGCAAGAGGACATCCACCAACCACCCCTTCCCAACAGCACAAAGAAAGGCCCTTAGGCCTGACACTCAAGGCCTCTCCCAGGCTCCAGTTTACTCTTTGGCAGAGCTGTTCCCGTCTCTTCCCACCTTCTACCCTTATCTGGGGTTCCCACTGCTCAGTCATTTATTCCTTTCACAACCATTTAGTGAGTACGCACCATACACCAGGCTGTCTGAAGGGGCTGGAAATACAGGCTGAACCAGAGACACACAGGCTTTGCCCTCACCGAGCTCATCCATCCTTCTTCACCTTAAGAAACTCTAGTCATCATTCAAGGCTCAGCTCGCATGCCACCCACTACGTGAAATCTCTGGAGATATCCCTAGTTTTGAGTACCTGGTTGATAGTGATTATGTCAGCGTGCGTAGTAGATTTTAAAAAATCACCTAAAATCCTAATCAAAATACTGGCATGGCCAGCTGGAGAACATAAAATTCCAGATTAATGATTAACAAGATTATCCTCACAGGACATTTCAATCTGAAATACGCAGAATGGTAAAGGTTAAAAAAAAAAAAATCCATGAAATCAATGATTGCTGGGAACAAAAAAAAAACCCCAAAAACCAGAGAAAGCAGAGTACCCTGAACCACTGTAACTTGTAAACTGATTTTATCTTTCCCTCCCTGGCTATATAGCTGTTCTTCATCTCAAAAATCAATGGCCTGCCTGTTTGTTTCTCTCTGACATATGTGCTCAGTCATTAAGTAACCTAGGAACATAGATTAAAATAATGAGGCTTGTCTTAAGGTAGTGACAGATATTCCAGAAAACAGCGACCAATTGCTAGGAGGACAGGGTGCCACAGGTAAGTGGGCTGGCAACACGACCAACGAGTTCTGACACCTCAGGTAAAAACGCTAGCACCCTTGAAGGTCACACTGTTAACAGAGATTTCAATTCTACCCAGGCCAAGTGACACACCTTAGTTATCTTGTACCACAGGAATACAAGGGGATTACACACGAGTGAAATTTTCAAATTACTAATGGTTACTTCTTGATGCCAAAATATTAAAATGTTAGCCATTTTAAAAGGGCGTACTGGACATAAATTAACATGTTCTGGATGTCTAGGGTCACATTGCAGTGTGCTCCTACACTAAACAGCCTCAGATGACTTCCTCTCCTCAGAGCCTGCTTCAAAGCGGCTTCCTCCCCACCCCCACCCCTCCCAACCAGCTGTCTACCTAGGAAGAACTGAAAGAAAAAGCAGATAACTAAGCTTATGCAACACACCAGCTGAATTTAGACACAATTCTAAGCCAACACGTTCTGGCCTCCCTTCAAGGAGGTAAGAGGCAGGGAAAGAAACCATAACATACTACACACCCGTGGCAGGGGAGGCACCCCCCTCAGCACCCCATAATCTCACTTAAGCAACCCAGCACAGAGTAATACTACTTCTGTTTCAAAGATAAGGTAAATGAGTCGTGGCAAGGTTGTTGGCTCACCCAAGGTCTCAGAGCTGGCAGGTGGCAGGGTGCGGCTGGATCCCAGCCTCTGACTCCGGGCGGCATCACCCTCCTGCTACACCAAGGTTGACTCACAGGGGAGTGAAGGTCTTGCCAGAAGCCCCTTGACACATGCAGTGGAGCTTCGAGTTCTCCTCACCCAGCTTCCCAGAGTAAAGATTTCTTTAGTGTTAGAGAAACGATTCCTTTCACCATCACATCTTTTTTTTTCTTAACCATCATTATCTTTAGAAGTTAAAATTTATTGGTTAGTGCAAATGAGTAATATAGTGAGGATAAGTAGCTCACACCAGACACACGAATGCACTTTTAACTGTGGTCCTGGGGGCAACCTAGGGTCTTCACTAGGCTTCATCAAGAAAATTTACTAAAGGAAGAAATTGTTAGGAGTCTACAAAATGGAAGACCACCCACCCAAGGACTAACAAAACTATTACTTCAACCATTATTTTAAGATTAAACAATTGAGCAAACTTTCCAAGAAGCACTGAAATGTTAAGGAATTGAACTTTTCACAGGAAACTAATAATTATTAAGAAAACTGTAACTGTTCATTATGCTAGTTCATTAAAGATAGTTTTATCAACTCTCCTGCTTAAATTATAACAAATACCAGATAAAATGTTCAAGTCTGTGCACGTGGCATGTGTTCATGAGTCAACTTTTTAGTCTGAGTCTTTAAAAATGTCAAGTAATTGCAAAAAAAAAAAAAAAAAAACCCCTACATGAATGAGAAACACCAGCACCCGTTTCCATTCAGTTGAGGATGTACTTGCGATTTCCCTAACCTCCACTTCTATGCATAAAAAAAGTTTAAGAAATATAGAATACATCTAAAGCTTTACCAAAATGCAGTACTAACTTTCAATTTTTACATTTTGATTATTTCCTTCAAAATGAAGGGGCATCTTAAATCCTTATTTCCAAGCCCACATATAGGATGTGCCCTACGAGTACAAATAATCTTTTCCAAAAAGTACACTCATCCCGGACCCACGGATTTATTCTCGCCACTGTTTATTAAGCAAGCAACCTACTGGCCTGATAAACTTGATAACTTCCCCCCCTTTGCATCTTGAAATGTAATTATAAATCCTAATCCTCACTTCTTTGGATTTGTGCCAAAAGAGCTGTATCTTTCTAGAGCAAATCAAGAGAGTCTTTTACCGTTAGTCTTTTCTAAGAAATGTCTCATCAGAACAAAGAAAGGAGATCCACCCTAAATTCTATCATTCATGGGCTTCCAAGCTTTCGGCTCAAACACAAGCTAAGTCCTTGGGACACCCAGGGTACAATCAGATCTGCTCCTTGCTCTCCAAGCAAGTCAATCAATCTTCTCCCACAGATTCATGGGAAGAATGAAATTCCCGTGCCCCTGTGGCCCCAACACTATCTTACGATGTTTTTGTCACAGTTTGTATACAATCCAGATGTCAAGATCTTGGTGGCACGATGACTCCTACCTGCCCATGAACTTCACAGCTATTTTCACTGAGGAATACAGATTTCTCCATTACTTCTAAATCCGTTTAACAAAGGAACCAACACAATTTCTAGGTGGTTCTCTATTTTTCAGTTGAAAGGAGAAAACTCTCACATCAACTGTTCACAAAGAAGGAAACATCAAGAACGGTGAGCATCATAAAAGGAGGAAGACTTTTCTTAAATTCAGTTTATGAACCCACAGCTCACAACGTGAATTTCCTTCCTTCCCACCTCCTTTTAGTAGCTGAGATTATTTACTCCTTAATGAGACAGACAGCACAAACTGATACATACTTTATTTGTTAAAACTGTGTTTTCTACGGAGGTCAGAAGCTCGAGACAAGCATATTCTTTTGCCTTCCTGGAAAGAGGCTGTGTGATTTCACATAATAATGACATCAAAAAATACAAATACCCAGGAGCAAAAGCTCTGACAAGGTCTGCCCAGGGAAAAAAACAAGCTAGACCGCAACTGCAGGCCAGGCCCCACAGCCTGTCAGTCAGTCCTGAATCAGACAATGCTTAATTGTCTTGGGGAGGAACCTGAAGGTGGCAAGCTGCTCCACGCCAACCCAGGAGGTGAGACATTAAGAAGGGAAGATTTACATGTGCAGGTGGGTTCAGGAAAACCTCCCTGCCACAAGTTTCCTCCCCTTGCCCATAAAATATCCTACAACTCCTACCCACACTCACCAATGAAAGACCCAGAAATCCTGAGAGGAAGCCAGCTTATAAGCACATCACAGAAGCCTCCTGAGACATTTTAGGCTCAGGATGTCTGCCCTGACCCTTCCTGAGGGCTAGCTCTGGGAAACCCCACAGAATCCTCCCCAAACCAGATGCTGGAAACCATCAGCAGATTCTGGTGGGCTTCTGAGGCATGCTTCAGTTCTATGACACGTTCAAGATGAGAAAGGCAAGTGCGCCACAAAAGAGAGGTGGACACTCAGCACCCACCAGGCTCAGGCCTCCGTGGTGCCCTCCGCAGTGCCTCTCCCACTGTCCCAAAGGGGCCGACCCTTCTACTGCTGCCACTGAGGCTTGGGAAGGGAAATGCTTCCAATTTTTTTTTTAAGGCCCTCTTCTGCATGATTCTAGAACTCTAAAGAAGCAAATTTCTGAAAGAAAGAGGCCCCGGCCCTCTCTGAGACATCATGCAAAATGAGTCACTTCATCTATGTCTGCTGCTGGTGCTGGTGCCACCTTGCTCAGAGCAAACGAGTTAGGCAAACGGATCTACCTGGGATCTGTGGAAACTGGGTGTGTAAGATTATCACAGCAACAGGGAAGGAGGAGTCCAGGAAGAACCTGCCGCCTCCACACGTGACGGTTCCTTCCCCAGAGGGGCAGAAGGGTTCCCCTCACGTCTCTGTGGTTATGGGCAGAAGGGCGTGACAGGGGAAACACTGGGAAAGGGAAGGAATGGGATGCTGAAAAACAACAACAAAAATATATAAGTAGGGAAAATATCCTCAATAATTCTCCAAGGGGCAAGGACTCTTTCCTCTGATTTGATCCCAAGTGGAAATCACTGCGCGTAAGACCCACCCTCCTTCCCCCCTACCTTCTCCTGGCTGGTTCAAGTGGACTCCCGGGTACAGAGCAAACCTCAAGATAGAAAGCTTCCACGCTCAGAGGCTGGCTCTCTTGCTCTCCAAGAGGAAATTAAGGAGAGCTGCTCTAACCACTCCTCGACGTTTCAGATGCCTCTGCTTCTTTCTTCGCACTTCTCCAGACAAAACTTGCCATTTACTCCTCAGTGGGACAAGGCCACGCCCTAATGTCCCAGAACCACGACTGCGTGACTCCTAAGGCCAAATTGAGGAGAATTCTCTCTAGCACACTCAGCAAGTCTTAAGTGGCCTGACTCAGGGGAGCTGAGACTTTTCACCTCCAGGTTTCTTCCCCGACAAGTTGTGACATGGTCTGTGCCCCTGTTGGGCCTAAGGAAAGGTTTCTCAGCCCTGGCACTAATGACATCTGAACTGGCTAACTCTCTGCCATGGAGGGGTTTCCCAGTGCACTGTAGTATGTTTAGCAGCACCCCTGGCCTCCACCCACCGGACTCCAGGAGCAGCCCCCAATAATGTCTCCTGGGGGTAAAAATCTCACTCACACACACACACGCCTGCCCAGCTGAGAATCACTGGCTTCAGATATCACCTCTGCATATTCTCTTTGTAAATCCCCATCTTCTCAGAGGGAGAAGGCATAAAGTGCTACAAACTACAAAGACTTTGGTGTGAATTAATCCATGCTCTGAAAGGCATACAGCCTGACAAGGATGTGATGCCACTGAGAGGCCTCGGCCTTTGTGGCAGGCCTGAGGGAGGGGAGGGGAATGGAGAAGGCTGCCAGCAGGAAATACAGTACAAGAAGAAACAGCTGACCCACCATTTGCAGCACGGGACTTGAAGCAGCTTTTCCCCCTATTTATGAGGAAACAGAAGCCAGCTCTGGTGGCCCAGTGGTTAAGATTGAGCACTCTCACCACTGTGGCCCAGGGTCCTTTTCTGGTCAGGGAACCACAGCACCTGTCTGTCTGTTGTCATACTGCGGTGGTTGTGTGTCACTGTGATGCTGAAAGCTATGACACTGATGTTTCATTTCCAATACCAGCAGGGTCACCCACAATGGACAGGTTTCAGTGGAGCTTCCAGACTAAGACAGACTAGGAGGAAGGACCTGGCCACCCACTTCTGAAATACTGACCATGAAAATCTTAGGAATAATAGCAGAGCACTGTCTGACACAGCACAGGAAGGTGAGAGGATGGTGCAAAAAGACCGGGCAGGGTTCCACTCAGCTGTGCACAGGGTCTCTAGGAACAGAATCGAATTCAAGTCTCTGTCTTATCCAAGGAATACAGATTTGACACTGTAAGAAGCTACAGAACCTCAGAAAGACTGAAATCATCAAACTGGACCTGGCCAATGAAATGAAGCCAAAAATTACGCTTCTGCCTGAGAAATGTCTCTAGGAGCAGATGACAAGCACCCTGGTGCCCCACATAGAAAATTGGAGTAGGCGAGACACAGGCCTACGATATGTAGTGATTTTGTTGGTGGCCTCACAGGTGGCACCACAATGAAAAAGCACCAACAATTATTATTCTAGGAGCTCTAGATGCTATACAAAAGGATAAAACATGGTTCCTGCCCTCCAGTTGCTGACAATCAAGTAGGGAAAAAATTAATTACATATTCATCAACACCCTCACCATCTAATAGCAGCAGCTAAAGGTTTATTGAAAGCTTATACTGTGCCAAGCTCTATGCAAGGCACTTTATAGCCATTATCTCTTTTAATCCTTACAACAACCCTATAATATAGGGAGTATGACTATCCTCATTCCATAGCTAAAAAAAAAAAATGAGGTTCAAAGGACTAAGTTAACTTGCCCAAAGTCATATAGCTGATAAGCAGTGGAATTCGCATTCAAATACAGAGTCCTTAATTCCACACTCATGATAACCACTGTGCAACACTGTGCTAAATACCAGAACACTGCAGAAGTGCAACAGGGCCCGAGTGCTGGGGCTCATGGACCGCTGGACCACTAGGACTCTCAATGAAAGCCAAGGATTGGGATTGGCAAAGAAGAATAAAAAATGCTTCCATGGCAAAAAATTCTTTAAAAATCAGCTCCATGTCTCACAGCAGCCTAACCAGCTATTGGAAACTCTATTGCCCACAAGGGAAATAAAGCCTTTCCTTAAAAGGATTCAGGGTTGGAGTGAGTGGATGCCGTAGATAGGCACAGATAAAGACCAATAAAGCCTCCTTTTTCTTCCAGGGACAAGTACCATCCTTTCTAACGGGTTCAAGACTTTAACTTCCTTTTCTCAACCATACCCATCTCTTAGGTCACTGGCTCTTCATCTTGTGGAGCTACGGACTCTGCTATGCACCAGCTTCCCAGAAAAACATCCACACGCACATCCTCCTGCATGCCATTTGAATAACACTTACAAAACTTTTATACTTTACGAGGTCAGGAGGATGTGAACACCTAATTTGATCCTAGTTTGAATGTCACTTTTCCAGGCATTCTCACTCTAAGGATCCATCTATTCCTTCCAAAGCAGGTTTGTACTGGACTGAAGAGAAACTGGCCAACGTGGTGAGAGACTCACTGTAATAATTTTTCACTGTAGTAGCTGAGGTGCATCAGGCACCACACATATACTTAATTTTTTCTTCTGGACATTGCCTTGTTAATTGTACTTTGAACGTGACTCCTGCCATAGCCTTAAAAATGACCAAGGCAGGCCCCGGTTTGGCTTGACCGCATCTGATGCCTCGTCAGCCAGCAAGGCAGGCGACTCACTCGCGCGAGCAGGTGCTCCACGCGTCACGCCAATGACTACAGCCTGGATGAAATGCTGCTCCTCATGGGCAAGTCCCAGCTTTTCAGGCAGAGCAAAGACAGACAA
Organism: Equus przewalskii; assembly: GCF_037783145.1. Classification (NCBI taxonomy): domain Eukaryota; kingdom Metazoa; phylum Chordata; class Mammalia; order Perissodactyla; family Equidae; genus Equus; species Equus przewalskii. The sequence goes on along the minus strand of NC_091839.1, from coordinate 58,055,176 downwards.
GCCTGGTTTCCAGGGTGCTTGACGGCGATCGCACTGGTTTGGTGATTCACTAAGCAGTACAGGATGTGCCCAATTATACATTCTATTTTTTCCAATCTTATTTCATAAACTCTAATTTCACAAGAACATAGATCCTCCATCCAAACAGAATTATCCAACTTGCACGATTAAAACACTAGTTATCCTCAAAATTCTCTTTGGAAGTAGGGGGAGAAATAAGACACGATTTTAATAAGCATTTTAATGTTTCTGGTTGAGTCACTCATTCAAACATCTAAGAAGTGCCTACATTCTGGATATTGTGGGAGGCCACAGGCACAGAGAGAGAAGCATTTGCTGAGTGTCAGTAATAAAATGCTATGCAATAAAGACATTAGATGGGCCCTATATCAAATAAAACAACTTTTATCAAATAAAAACATTAATAACATTAATTTTGTTCTCCCCTACTCCCACCCTAGATTAAAAACCACAACTTGAAATCTTTAGTAATAAGCTGCCAACAGCAGCTGCTATTGAAAAATAAAAGAAAATTCTTACTACGAACAAATTATTAGTTCTTTCCAAGATAAATAACAACTTGGTGTTCTCATCCTCAGACTCAGAAACGTGGCTTCATAAGACAAATGATCCCAGCTCCACCAGAAAAGCCTCACGCCCTCATATGTGCACAGCCCCTCCCATCTGTAAAGTCCCAGGGAGAAATACAGAAGCCCTATCTGCAAAAAGTAGGTAACTTCAGTTTTTAGTGAAAATGTCTACATTCCACATGGAATAAACTGAGGTCACTTACCATCATATATTTTCCTCCTAAAGAAACTGTCCTCCCTCCTATTTAAGGTAAAGGACAGACGAAAAATTATATCCTGTTAAACGTGTTAAGGAAGAAGGTTTCACACATAAAAAAAAAATCAAAAGGCTGCATGAAACCATGTAAGACCTCTAAGACAGGCATTAGTCAGTGATGCTCCTGAATGCAAGCATGGTCTGTTTTTCAGACCCTAAAATATAATGAAAGATTTAATTAACTTAAAGATCTAACAGAGGACATTGTCAGAATTGTTTGGGAAATAACCATGCTCTCAGGCAAGAAATGTTATTTAACTATTCTGCTCGAAGACAGATCTGTGGAGATTCCCTGTAACTCCACACAAGCTTGGTCTCATCATTTCACCTGTAAGGAATCCAGGTAGGTTTAGGAAATGAGGCCCCAAGAAGGCCGTGACACGTCTTAGCTTGGAAGACTCATGTGTCTTCCAACCAAGCTTTGCAACTAAGCTTAAGTGAGATTTAAGAGTAAGATACGCCAAATTAAAACTCTTAAGGACCATTAATCACACCCTGATGACTTCAGATACAGCAATACAACATATGCTTATGTAGGTCTGGTCTTTATTCTTAATCAGAGGTATTAGCTTCCCACTGCAACAGCCTATAGGAGGAACTGTTTCAAAAGAGGGGCAAGCATGGTTCAGGCCATTCATTATCTTAAGTAATTAAATAATACAGATATGGCTATGAAATCTTTGTTATTCTTGGACACAAATAAGCAGATGGCCAGTGAGGAAATAAGATCAACTTTAAGCCAAAAATATACTACATTCCACTCCAGTTTCTGAACGTCAAAGCTTAGGAGATAAACCCAAGAATCCAACTGGTAACCAGAATAAGAAAATTACTTTTATTTCATTTGTTTGCCATCCTCCAACTGCTAAGAAGTAAGAATAAGGATAAGTAACGCCCAGCAGAGCACCAAATACTCTGTGGGTATTTAATAAATATTACTTGGATAACTAAAAGGGGCAATTATTCAAACAATGACTAGCATATTGAAAAATTCAGGTATCTCTTCTTCAAATCAAAAATGCCCTAAGTTAGAAAGTAAAGGTATCGTGTCTGTAGGATATAGGTGGAATGCTTTCTGCCATGGCCCCACAGTTACATTAACTCCTCTTTTCTCCCTATAACAGGTTCTGCTTTAAACAGTTCATATAGTAAGATTTTGGCACTGACATCACATTTATCATGGATTCCAGCTATGACAGAGTAACAGCTGGAAAGCCAGACAATATATGGAACAATTATTTTCAGATATTGGACAACAAGCCATACAGGACTTAATTCCCGAGAGAGTGAAATACATGGGGCAAGCCCTATGACTGTCTGAACTTAGTGCCAGGAGGCAGTTTCCAACCCATAGCACAGAGAAGGGGGAACTCAGAGCATGGCAGTCACACAGAGTTGAGAAGGTAGAGCTCAGTACTCAGGGAGGCCAAGACAGCTAGAACTGGCAGGGCAGCACACCTGGGAGGAGGGGGCAGCACACCTGGGGGGAGGGGGCAGCACACCTGGGGGGAGGGGGCAGCATACCTGGGGGGAGGGGGCAGCACAGAGATCCCCTGGAGCCCTAGGTTGAGTTCTGTTCTGTGTGAGAGGAGACACCCTAAAGTCAGAGAGAGAAGCACCAGAAAGCAGTTGGTCTAAGTCCCAGAGCTCACACAGGGCTAGGAATAGTTTGTTTCCACCAGCAAAAGTAGAAATAATTCATAATACAAATGACATGAGATAAAATCCTCAGAAGAGTATCACCATGGTATTGGGGCTCAATCATCTCTAAAGTAATGGCTGTTCTGAAGCCAACGGCCTAAAAGCCAGCTTCCAAATGATACAACAAATTCCCAGTAACTCAACTGCATGCCAGAACTAAGTCCAGCACTTTTTAAAGGAATACAGCAAAATCTAGCACCCAACAATGTATGTCTCATATCCAAGCAAAAATTAACAGGCACGCAGAGGAAGAAGAAATTATGACCCACAGCCAGGAGAAAAATCAATCAATAGAAAGAGACCCCAAAATGACATGACACGATGGAACTGGGAGACGAGGGCATTAAACAAGCTATTACACTGGTGCGGCTTCTTTGGAACACAGTTTGGCAGTTCCTCCAATGGTTAAATAGAGAGTTACCATATGACCCAGCAATTCCGCTCCTAGGTATACACTCAAGAGAAATGAAAATATATGTCCACACAAAAACTTGTACACAAATGGTCATAGAAGCATTATCCATAACAGGTAAAGAGCAGAAACAATGCTAATGTCCACAACTATGGTGGGGAATGAATAAAATGTGGTATATATCCACACAATGGAATATTATTCAGCAATAAAAAGGAACGAAGTACTAATATATGCCACAACATGGATGCATCTTGGGAACACTACGTTAAGTGAAAGAAAACAGTCACAAAGGACCACATATTATGATTCCATTTACATGAGTAATCAAATCTATAGAGACAGAAAGTAGATTAGTGATTGCTGGGGCTGGAGTGGAGGGGGACAGAATGGGGAGTGACTGCTAATGGGTTCTTTGTGGGGTGATGAAAAAGTTCTAAAATTAGATTGTGATGATGGTTGCATAATTCTATTAATATACTAAAAACCATTAATTTATATACTCTAAATGGGTAAATTATATACCAATGTGAATTATCCCTCAATAAAGCTGTTACAAAGTTATAAATAAACTTCATGCAGTAAGAAGGTAGAGGAAAAGAAAGCAGAGAAATGACAGACACAAAATAAACAAATCCAGTGGCCCTTCCAACGAAGAAAAATACAGTATCTGAAATAAAAAATACACTGGATGCGATTAATGGCACATTAGACACTGCAGGAGATCAGTAAACTTTCAGACACAACAGAAACTATCCAAAATGAAGCAGAGAAAGAGAAAAAGACTGAAAAACAAATTACCACATTATCGCTGACCTGTGGGGACAATATTAAGTTGCCTAATATGTTAGACAGGCAGGGACAGGAAAAATAATTGAAAAATAATAGCTAAAATTTTAAAAATTTCAATAAAAACTATAATCCCACAGACCCAAAAAAGATTAACAAAGCCTAAATAGAAGAAATAAACACAAAGGCACATCATATCAAAACTAGTAATAAAGAAAAAAAATTAAAAGCAGAGAAAAAAGACATTAGTTAAGAGGCAAAGAGAATGAGAGCAAACTGCTTTTCAGAAATTATGTAAGACAGAAGACAACGGAGGAACATTCTTAATAAGGGAGGGGAACAGCTGCCATCCTAGAATCCTATATCTAGTAAAAATGTTTCAAAAATTAAGATAAAGACTTTTTCAGACAAACAAAAGCAGAAAGAATTCACTGTCAGCAGAACTGCACTATAAGAAATGTTAAAAGAGGGGCCAGCCCCGTGGCCGAGTGGTTAAGTTCGTGCGCTCCTCTGCAGCAGCCCAGGGTTTCACCGGTTCGGATCCTGGGCGTGGACATGGCACTGCTCATTAGGCCACGTAGAGGCGGTGTCCCACATACCACAACTAGAAGGACCCACAACTAAAATATACAACTATGTACTTCGGGGATTTGGGGAGGAAAAAGCAGGAAAAAAAAAAAAAAGGAAGACTGGCAACAGTTGTTAGCTCAGGCGCCAATCTTTAAAAAAAAAAGAAATGTTAAAAGAAAGTTCATGAAGCAGTAAGAAAATGATACCAGATGTACATCTGAATTTAAACAAAGGAATAAAGAACTGGGAATGATCACTATATGGGTAAAATAAGTATATTTTTTCTCATTTTTAATCTTTTTAAAGATAATGACTATTTAAAGTAAAATAACAATAAGGTATTGTGGGTTTAGAACATATATAGAAGTAAAATAGGACTAAGAATAGGAAGGGAGAGGGGCCAGCCCAGTGGCACAGCAGTTAACTTTGGACATTCCGCTTCAGTGGCCCAGGGTTCACTGGTTTGGATCCCAGGTGTGGACCTATGCCCTGCTTATCAAGCCATGCTGTGGCAGGCCTCCTACATATACAATAGAGGAAGATGGGCACGGATGTTAGCTCAGGGCCAATCTTCCTCAGCAAAAAGAGGAGGATTGGTGGCCCATGTTAGTTCAGGGCTAATCTTCCTCAGGGAAAAAACAAAATAGGAACGGAGAAATGGCAGCATATTGTTTCAAGGATCTTACACTCTATGGAAAGTGGTATATTATTCGAAGATTGACTATAATCAATTAAAGATGTGCAAACCCTAGAGGAACTATCATAAAATAACAAAAGGGTGTAGCTAATAAGCCAAGAGGGGTGATAACAGGGATTCATTTAAACAACAATAACAACTTAAAAGAAGGCAGGAAAGGAGAGGAAAGGACACAAGAGAACACAGAATACATACAGAAAACTAACACAGGCATATGTCGGAGATATTGCGGGTTCAGTTCCAGACCACTGCAGTAAAACAAATACCACAATAAAGTAAGTCACATGAATACTTTGGTTTCCCAGTGCATGCACAAGTTATGTTTCCACTGTACTGTTGTCTATTAAGTGTACAATAGCATTACATCTAAAAAGACAATGTATATACCTTAATTTAAAAATACTTTATTGCGAAAAAATGCTAGCCATCATCTGAGCCTTTAGCAAGTCGTAACCTTTATGCTGGTGGAGGGTCTTGTGAAAAACACGCTATCTGTGAAGCACAATAAAGCAAGGTATGCCTGTAACAAGGTGGTAGACTTAACCCTAAACAAATCATAATTACGTTATCTGAAATGACCTTTTTAAAAAAAACCTCCAAATAAAAGGCAAAGATTGTCAGATTGGATCAAACAACAGCAACAACAACAAAAACCAGACCCAACTATATCCTGTCTACACACATACAGACATATAAACATACAGGTTAAATATAAAGACACAGATAGGTTAAAAGTATGAGGAAGGAAAAATATATACCATACAAACAGCAATCAAAAGAAAGCTGGATTAATTAGTTTTTATTAATATAGATTTTAACAAAGAACATTGCCAGGGATGAAGAGGGACATTTCCATAATAACAAAGGAGTCGATGTATCAAGAGGATATAACAACCTTAAATGCTTATCTGCCAGTGATAGAATTTCAAAACACACAAAGCAAAAACAGAGAGACCCGAAAAGAAAAGCAGACAAATCCACAATGACATCTGGATATTTCAAATTCGTTTCACAGTAACTGATAGAACAGGTGGTCACAAAATGAAGATGACCACCACCTTGATGTAATTGGCACTTACAGCAGACATCACTCAAAACAGCAGAATATGCATTCTTTTCAAGTAGACATAAAACATTCACCAAGATAGACCACATTCTAGGCCATAAAGCAAGTCCCAATAAATTTAAAAGGACTGAAATCATACAAAGTGGGTTCTCTAAACCACAAAAGGATTAAGTTAGAAAACAATAATGAAAAGATATCTGGAAAATCTTCCAAATACTTGAAAATTAAATAATTCACTTCTAAATAAACTATAGGTCAAAGAAGAAATCACAAGGAAATTAAAAGTATTTTGAACTGAATGTAAAAATGTTGTCAGATATAGCTAAAGCAAGTATTAGCAGGAAATTTGTATCTTTTAATGTTTATATTAGGAAAGAAGAAAAGTCCCAAATAAATGATCTAAGCTTCCATTTTAAGTTACCAGAGAGGAGTAAATTAAATCCGTAAGACAAAAGGAAAGAAATAATAAAGAGCAGAAATTAATGGAACTAAAAACATAAACGAGAGAAAAATCAATGATACTCGATGTTGATTCTTTGAAAAGATCAATAATATATAGCTCCAGTCAGATTAATAGAGAAAAAAAAGAGAGAAGACAAATTATCAATATCAGAAATAAAAACAAAATCACTACAGATCACGTATGTAGTAAAAGGATAATAACAGAATATCATAAAGAACTTTATGGTCATAAATTTGACAACTTACATGAAACGGACAAATTTCTGGAAAGACATAAACTATCAAAACTCACTCAAGAAAAAAACAGAGAAGACAATAACAGCACATTATCTATTAAATAAATTGAATTAGTAGTTAAAACCTCACAAAGAAAACAAGGTTCTGAAGGATTCACTGTTGAATTCTACCAAACATTTAAGGAAAAGATAATACAAATTCTACCAGAAAATAGAAGAGGGAACCATCTCCAACTCATTTTATGAGACTACCATTACCCTGATACCAAAACCATACAAAGATATTATAAGACACTTACAGATCAATATCCCTCATGAAGACAGACACAAAAATCCTTAACAAAATTTTAGCAACTTGAATCCGTCTGTCAACACAAAAGGTAACACATCATGGCCAAGTGGAAGTTACTCCAGGAATGCAAGGCTGGTTTAACATTAAAAATCAATCTATGAACGTCATATCGAAAGACTAAAACAGAAAAACCATACGATCATCTCAATAAATTTGGACAAAACATCTGATAAAATCCCATACCCATTCATGATTAAAAAAAGAAAAAGAAATACTCAATAAACTGGGAATAAAAGGAACTTCCTCAACCTGATAAAGTGCACATATGAAAAATTTATATCTAACATCATACTTAATAGGGAAAAATGGAATGTTTTCCCTCAAGATTCGGCACACAGCAAGGATCTCTGCTCTCACTACTACTATTCAACAATGTACTAGAGGTCCTGGCCAGTAAAACAGCAAGAAAAAGAATTTAAAAATACATATACATATAGATCTATCTATATCTATCTATCTATCTATATATATACACACACACACACAGACATATATATAATTCTAAGAAATCTACAAAAAAAGGCATTAGAACTAATACGTGAGTTTAGCAAAGTTGCAAGACGTAAGTCAATAAACAAAACCCAACTGTATTTAAATATACTAGAAATGAACAATTGGAAGATGTAATTTTAAAAATATCAGTTGCAATAGCATCACAGTATGAAATACTTAGGAATAACTTTTACAAAAGAGGTACAAGGCCTGTATTCTGAAACGTATAAAACATTGCTGAGAGAAATTAAAGACGACTGAATCTAGAATAGTCCAAACAATTTTGAAAAAGAACCAAGTTGGAAGACTTCTACTATCTGATTTCAAGATTTACTATAAAGCTAGAGTAATAAAGACAGTGTGCTATTGGCATAAGAAAAGATATGCAGATCAATAGAAGGGAACAGAGAGTCCAGAAACATACTAAGGTGTCAAGATAGTTCAATGGGTAAATGAACAATATATTAAGTTAACTGAAAATGGATCAGAGATTTAAAATTAAGAACTAAAACTATGCAGCTTAAGAAAACAGAGGAAAAGTCTTTGTGACCTCGGATTAGACAAAAACTTCTTCAGACAGAAAATGCACAAACTGGACTTGACCAAAATTAGACACTTGCTCTTCAAAAGGCACTGTTAAGAAAATGAATAAGCAACCCACAGACAGGAAAACAATATTTGCAAAATTAATTTCTGAAGAAAGATTGGTATTCAAAATATATAAGGAACTCTTATAACTAAATAGTATGACTACAAATATTCCTGTTTTTAAAAAAGGCAAAAGATTTCGACATTTGACCAAAGAAGAAATACAAATAAGCACACGAAAAGATGTTTATCGTTATTACTTAAGCAAATTCAAATTAAAACTATGAGATATCTACCATTACACACTCAGTATATTCTGCAACGTATAAAAATAAAATGATGGTCAATTACACATGTTGGAGTGGATGTGGAACAACTGGAACTTTCACACAATGCTGGTTTGGCAATTTAGTAATTTCTTATAAAGTTAATATACAGTGTACATATGACCCAGCAATCGTATTCCTAGGTATTTACTCCTAAGAAATGACAAAATATATCCCAAAAAGATTTGAATGTGAATATTCACAGCAGCTTTATTCATAATAGTAATTAACTGGAAACAATCCAAATGTCCATCTACTGGTGAAGGGATAAAATATGGTGCTATATTTATACAATGGAATAGTCATACAATACAATACTTCTTAACAATTAAAAGGACCAAACCAATGACCAAGGTAAGACATGGACAAATTTAAAATGCACTATGCCAAGTGAAAGGAGCTAACACAAAAGGTTACAGACAGTACGACTCTGTTTATATAAAATTCTAAAAAAGTCAAAAAGCAGCTCAGTCGTGGCCAGGGGGAGGGGACTGACGGAAGAGGGGGACACAGGGACTTTTTGCGGTGATGAAAATGTTGGAAATGTTTTATATCGTAATTGTGTTAGTTACATAACTGTACACATTGATCAAAACTCAAATATTCTACTTAAATTGTTAAGTGTTATTATATTCAAATTATACAACTCAGTAAATTTAATCAAATTTTTCCACAGGTGAATTTCAAAATAAATCATGATAGTTTTTTTTTTTTTTCGAGAGAGAGACGATTTGATTTCACTGTAAAATTATCCAAATGCTTCAAACAGCAGGGGTGTAGGAAAACAGTCTTCATCATCTCTGGGTCATAAATTGGGGGGTAGTGGTGAGTGGGGGCGGGACAGGGGATAGGGATCAAAAGTATAGGAAAAATGTAAAAAGCATAAGCACAGGACAAACGTGGAGGCTGCTCTCTGAATTGTTTAAACGACACTCATGTGCTTCAGATTCCGCCTCCACTCTCAACTCTTAGATCCACTTGTAAAGGCCACAGAACAGGAATGCCTCCTCTCTCGCTCGCTCTCAAAAGCCAAACACACGCACACGCCCCAGTCCTTTCCCTATTCTTTTTTCTTCTTCGACTCAGAGCACAAAAGTGAAGAGGCTCAGCCCATTAGGCTGAGACGCCCAGTGTCGTGACTCGACTCTGATTTGCACAGACTTAAAAACACTGAATCCTCCTCTCAATTCTACGGTATTTCTTGTGGGGCAAATTTCCCTGTAGCTAATTTACTGTGAGTTCCTGGTCAGGAGTCCACAGTGAGAACCTAGGCAATTTACGGGACTCTCAGATTCAGTCCTTTTATTTTTAAATTATAAAAACAATAACTATAATATTAAAGAATATTAAAGAAAAAAACAAGGGCTGTCCAACAAGGAAATAGTTAAACAAATTATAAATCCATCCAGTCCTTGTGCCCTGTTGAATAATTTGAAATGGTCATTATAAAGCCTATGTAAGGATAAAAACAAAACACATAAAGTGTAGAAAATCTCTTAATGCAGCTAAGTAAACAGCTTATGCGCATCTGACCAAATCTGCAAGGAACTCAGAAATTAAGAGGGGTTACAACAGGTTTCCCCCAACTTCCTTCTTTTCAGAAGTGTACATATGTGTTTGTAATTTTTAATCCAACAGGCACATCTCCTCAGTTAAGGAAAGAATTCTAGTCCAGGCAACACGCAGCCCTGTGGTCAACACACAGCCGTGTGGTCAACAGCTAAGTCCTCTAGGCATGTCACCAGCATGCACATATGTGCGTTGTCAGGCCCTAAGCTACAACCAAAGGGCTTGTGATGACAGTCACTACTAAAGGGGTGTGACGTGAAGAAAGACAGGTGAGAACACCACTGCCTTCCAATTTAAGAGGCCACTTTGCTGGCCCATGTGACTGACCCAAGATACAAATACCTTAGCCCTAAATGTGATCCATGGCGTCATATAAAGAGGTACCATGAGCAAGAAATTCACTCGCCTACCTGGTACTTAGCCCTCCGCCTCCCTTCTTAACAACACCACCTCCAGTCTCAATACCGTATTTTCACCATCACCTCAAAAGAAGCAGACAGGCCAGATAGAGTTTCTGCTAATTTTAAAACTAAAGAGATCAAGACCCAGAGCTTTACAACGTTGCCCAAGGTCACTCAGTTTACTAGGCAGCTAAACCTGGACTAGAACCCAGGCCCGCGGGCACCTGGGTATGACCTCCCCTGGTGCCCCTCCATGAATGTTGGACATGACCCCCATCAGCGCAACCATTCCCCCCAACTGCCTTCACCCAGGAACAACTCCTGGGATCTGTCTCATCTCTGAGCACTCACTGAAACAAAACCTTTTGGAAGTGACGTGACGATTCGCCATTCATTTTCGGGGGAAGGCTAAAAATAGTAAGGCTTAGACATAATCCATTTACTCAGCTTACCAGTTATAAACCATCGCCTCTACTGAATGTGAATTACAGTAGACTGATCTTAAAGACATTTAAGAAGTAACCTCCAGTAACCTCTTCTGCATCACGTCCTCTGGTAACTGTCCATTTGGATTAAGGCAAAATCTTGAGGTCTAGCTAACAAAGCTTCGCAGCTGGCTGAAGTGCTCTGGCTAACAAAAAGAAATGTGCTCTATATTGCTGGGCATTAACCGCTTAAGCAGCTATCCTGTGGTGGGAACAAATTTGCCCAGGTAATTGAGGGCCGGGTTTCTGACCCTGGGAGGGTAAGGGTAAAGAAAAAGTTAAGCTTTTCATTTTTTTTCCTCTCTGAGAAGAGCATATTTCTCTTCAAACTTTTTGAAGGATTGACTATTAGAAATGTTAAGTCCTAAAAAAGTTCCAAGGCCAAAAGAAGAGCTTTTAAATTGTTTTCCACTTATAAACACACTGGAGTGGTTTTCAAATAAACCCGAAGACAGCTAAAAGGGATTCTAAATGGTACACTCTGTTCAGAACCCATGGAGTTGGCTGGCAGGTAGGATATTTGGTTTCCTGATTTCTGTCAGGGTATTTTTGTTTCTGGATTTTGGTTGGGTTTGATAGAAAAACTGCAGGAGCATCGGCAAAGAGCTGGGTTTTTTGGGATTTTTTTTACCCAAAATTTCTGAAAAGTTCTTTGAGTATCCTTCTACTTTGGATTGTGTCTCTATTCCATGTTCCATTTCCCTCTGGGGGAAAAAAGATAATTTCCAGCTAGAATGAGCCTCTTTGGCAGAACTACCGGTAATACCAGAAAATAGGTCTGTAGATAGCCAATTCCCAACCATCTTTAAGTAAGGATGGAGTGTCAATCTCTCCACGCATCTGTGTTCCAACGGGCAGAACCAGAGATTTCACTCAACTCAAGCATTCTAAAGATGATTCTGGATATAAAACGCTTAGGTTTAAAATAGAGAAACTTGAGGTGATCTTGAAGCTGACTGGGGGTATGCAGATGAAGTTCTGCATTCTTCCTGATGAATAAAATCAAGAACAGGACGAGAATTTCTACACATCTTTCAACTCGGACTTCTATGATCCCAAAGCCCCTGGAAAATGGCAGTAAATAGGACAGGACTGAAGGTCAGACCTGCCAGCAAAACTCAAAATGCCGCTGTACGAGGAACAGATAATTATGAAGATTAGCTCTTCCAGGATAAGCCACTGTTAAAGAATACGCATTCCGCTGCCTGGCACGGAGTAGGCCTCAATAAACATTTATGGAGCGAATGAATAAACTTCTTTCTGAGCATTTGAAGGGAGGCATCCAAAGAGTTTAATCTGTGAGCACCTGAAGGATGCTTATATCTTACTAGGTGTCAGGATGGCAGAAAAACAAAGACTACGGGGACTCCCCTGGGCTTTGGAGACTGTGCAGAATCTATCCACCATCACCTGGGCATCTGAAGAGAGCAAGACAGACAACGTTAGAGACAAATGCATCTTATAATCCCATTTTCAAGACATGTAACCAAGATCAGAAAGCAGGCTATTGGCAAAGCCAGTTTCTGAAGAAGTGAGGGTAGGAAATATTATTCTTCTACAGTATTTCAATCGGTGATGAAAAAAAAATGCTTTCATGTCCTAAGGATGTCCTATTGGGTAGAAAAGACAAAACACACAAGTTAATAACTTAAAAGTCCAGTTCTAAATTCCTTGAGTCTGAGAACCAATGACAACACTTTGCTCCTAAATATTCTAACACCCCAAGGGTTCATTTGTTTTTTAAACATAACAAAACAAAATAAAAGCCCAACATGGACACTTGCTGGTTGAACTAGCACTGTCTTCGTCAACGTCCTCCTTGAGCTGTCTTTATGGGATCGCCACACCCCAAACTCCTCGTGTCGCAGCAGACAAAAAAGAAAAAAATTGCACACAACAGCGGCCAAATAGCCAGCTTTAAAAACAGTTGTGCAAACTAGCATGCGCTAACAGCAATCAAAAGACACACTTTAACCATTTAACACGTGCAGACTGATTACTCAGCACTTGGTAAAGTAGGACAGGCTGGTAAAAGCACCAGAAAACATTTGTTGGCTCCTTGGCTTTTTGAAGTTGCCCGTTCCCAAGTCTGCTTCCTGGAAGAAGAAGAAAGTTTTTAATGGGATTTCCTAATCACAATGTGGCAGAACCGTACAGACACATCAAATTCGAGAAGACTTTTCTTTTCTCCTTTCAATTTTTGTTCTACCAGTGGCATTGCCACCGTGTGTCAAGAACCCAAAGAGTCTAGGGAGAGGGGAGGAATGTTACAATTGCAGAGGCCTGATTGCTATGCAGAAAACACGGCCCTACCAGACAGACGTGCCAATGAACCGCCCTCGGGAAGAGAAGCCACGGTACAGTCTGTGGTGGGGAACAAAAGGGGTGATGTACTGTGGAATTAGTTTCAAAAAGAATTCCTCATCTCCAGAGTTTCTGGATTTCCAGGCAAGAGCAGCAATTAGTCTTTGACTGAGAAGAACATTACTGACAACCAAGGACAAGGCTCCCATCAGCCTATCAAACGACACAGAACTCTATCTTCAAACCTCAATACCAAATCAGCTGTTTTCTGATCCTGCCCCACCTCTTTTAAATTTATAATTGTTCTGTTCAGATCAAAGTTGTTTTGTGGCACAAACTGTCTTAATTTACTTATAATTCTTACATTTAAAAAAATCCAAAACATTTTACCAATGACAATTTGCAAAGCAATTAATGTCAGGTACCACATGCTCATATATAAGATAAATTTTTTTTGTTTTCTGGTCTTTTGAGCGATATGAAAGCACCACATTTTACAAAATAATTGCATCTTGTGACTTCTCCCTTTAAACCAATTTTCTTCTAATCTGCTGTCCTACCATAACCTTATGCTACTGTGTCATGCTCACCCCTCTCAGCGATCCTGGCCTGGTCCCTCCTTTTATCTAAATAGATAACCGAAACAGGAAACATCCTGACATTCCCTGTGCTAAAACAAAACAAAAACAAACAAATCTTCTCTTTCTAGGGTAATTCCAATCATCCCTGAGCCATCTGTGAAATTAAGATAATTCAATCTGAAACGCCACCCTTCTATTTACTAGAAGGGCCATCTTAGCCAGGCTTTTAATTGATCTAAGCCTCCTTTTCTGAGAAATGAGTAACTATTAAGGTTTAGATTAGAAATATTGTATGTAAAGGACCTAGTACACAGTATGTGCTCAAAAAATTGGAAGTTAATAGAAGGATCCCCATAATAAGGACTGTGACTATGAACTTCAATTAAAAAGCTCATTTTGGCCTAAGGAACCTCTTAAGCTTAAAAATAAAAATCAGTAAAGCCAAGAGGCCATGCCCCTGGGGAACAATGTGAAGAAAACCTGCAGAAGAGACGCATTTGGCTTTTCTCTCTTCTCACTGGGCCACTATAATCCACAGGTGAGCTGTGTCACAACAAAATGGGAGAAGTCTCAAAATCGTTACCCACTCATGACATTCAGTTGTGGCACGTGAGCACATCTCCACAGGGATGGACCAGAGCTCGGACAGCTCTCTCCCTACTAAAAATAGGGCGCAAACCAAAAAGCAAAAAAGTAACAACCATAAAAAAAACGACCCTCAAAAACTTGAAGGGACCTGAAACATCCAGGCTGGCTGTTTTCTTTGGCTAAATTCCGACTGTTGTTCAAGGTCAGTTCTAGCACAGATCCTAAAACTGTAACATTTATTTGCTGCTCAAACACAATAATGAGCAAGGACTGTGCGTTGAATATTCCTTGTTCACAAATAGGTCAACGTCAAACCCAACATTATGTACCAATAAATCGTATGAAGCCGCCACACTTCAACACAGTTTTAGAACAGAACTGACTATTCACTCACTTCAGGAAAAGGCACGCCACTGTTAAATGTTACCCAAGTCCAAAAGAACACAAAATATACCAGGAAGTTCTTCCACACAGTCATCCAAAGGTATAATAATCCACAAAAACTTAACCTGCCACTGAAGACGGCAAAGGAAACCAATGATTTTCACCTCATTTATTCACCACGAAACATACTGTTGTCTTTCAGTTTCTCTTTATTACTTATTACATCCACCATAATTCTACATTTTCATGAGCAAATCTTTCCTAAAATATCCATGTAATAAATCCTGTTTGTTTAAAATATAAGTTCTTCTCTCCTCCAGAAACTTCTGACTTCTTCAACAGACTACTTTTGCACGATGCTGACCTGTCTCCTAACAAGCACTCAGATCAGAATCGAATGTCACCATTTTAGTCAAAGGAGTCCGCGGGCTTCACGCTGCTGTTTGCATCCGATCGTCCTCAACACCACACTCTTTCAGAGAAGCTTAAGTCAACCCTCCCCGTCAATTTCATAGTCAAAGATTCTTCTGGGAGCTCTCAGACCTGTAGAGAGTTCCATGATCATTACAAAAATACTTCTTTTTAAATTAAAAAAAGATTGTCATAATGTACCATGTAGAGAAATTTTTATTTCAAAAATAGAACTGAACTCTGAGCTTCAATAAAGTTGACAGATCCCAGGCCACGCTAACTGCCCTGAAGGCAGGTTATGATACACATTCAACCTGGGAAAGGCCTGACAGGCTGGGCTCAAAGAAAACACTCGCTCTAAGTCCCCCAGGGGTCAGTCCTCCCCCCTCCTTAAGCAGAAGTCCCTTCCTGCATGCTCCTTATACCGGGAGAGAAGAACGACCAACCTCATGTTCAATATTCTACCTTCTTCCCTGGGCCAAAATGCCTGTGAACGTTCTAGTTCACAAACTTAACGTTTAAGATCACTGATGCTGTAAGAACTATGATAAATTGGAAAGAATGAAAAGAAAAGAGAAGCTGTTCTTTATCATCCCTGAGAAGGTGCATAATTTTCATGGATGAAGCTTTACTTGACCTGCTCATCTGATTACACACTCATTACTAGTCTTCAGCCATGAACTTGTAGAAGGTATTTAAAAACGGCTGAATGAATAAGAATTTCTTATAACTAAAAAGAGAAACACCAGATTCTGCCAGCCTCCTTTATTCATTTATTTGTAAGAATGGAGTCTTTCCTTTGTCACAGAACACTGATTTAGCACCAAAAAAGTTAGTGAGCACAGTCTTCTGAAATGATTCAACCTTCTGTAAGAGTGATTTGCCATTCTAAGAGCAAAATAATTTTTACTGAAATCAGCCTGATTCTCTTAAATACAGTACCAGGCAAAGAAGAAAACAATTACAGATCTCGAATCAAAAAAGAGAAAAAAGACATCTTACGCTGGAAGGAATGCCAGTTTGCCATATTCCACCAGAAAGTAATTTTCAAACCAAAGGTTTCATTTATCTCAGAAAACACAAACACATTTTCCGGTTTTTGGTAGATGTATATTCTTAACCCTCTATTCTTCTTTCAAAATCACTGCCTAGCCACACAGAAACACTAAAACACTTCAGTGGAAGAAGAGGGAAGAAAAGCATCTCACCACTCTACCTTTTCTTAACCATCCCATTAAAGGACTATACTTATATCTCATCTCTAAGGGCTTCAAATGGGCCTAAGACATACACACACCTCCGTATTGTTTACATTAAGCAGCTTTTATAAAAAGTGATTCTCATCTCCAAGGTCTGTTTTTCCTTTTTTAAGGCTATCAGTTATGACAGCACACGCTTTGTCTGGTTCCTCTGAATGAGTACGAGCCACGATAGGAGACAACACACAAGAACAGGCAGACTCAGAGCAATTTCTTGCAATTCTTGGACCCATCTGATACCAACTCCTCTGAGGCTCCACGAAACCACTTCAGCAGAGGCCCAAACTTCAGGCAAAAACAAGATCTTGGTGGTACCTCTGTTATTCTGAGAGATTTTCTTAGGCAAAGTGGGACTGGAAAACTAACAGTCACGCTGTAGGTACGTGCTGCTACAGGGGTATGGTAGAAATTTACAAAGACTTTTGAAAGTAACAATGCTCTGTGTTGGCAAGGGTATGAGAAACGAGCACTTTCATACATTGCTGGTAGGAGTTGAACAGATTTTCATGAAAGAAAAAAAGAGAGACTAGAAAAAAAAAGGAAAGCTTTAAAATTCTGCATACTCGGAGGCACCAATTCCACTTCTAGAAATAAAAGCAGATGTGCGTTAAGATTGAACCATAAGATTCTCATCAGCGATATTTATAACAGCAGAAAAACTGAAGAGGAAAAATCTTAACAATCCATCTAGAAATAACCAGCTAAATAAATGACATATTTATTTCATACAATGAAAAACAATGTCATATAATAAAATATTATGCCATCATTAAAATGAAGTCATTGGGCATTTATCCCAGAGAAATGAAAGCTTATGTTCACACAAAAACCTGTACACAAATGTTCACAGCAGCGTTATTCAAAAGAGCCAAAAACTGGAAACAAACCAAACATCAAATCAACTGATAAATGGATAAATAAAATGTGATATATCCCTACAACGGAATATTATCAGCAGCAAATAGGAACAAACTATTCATATGTGTGACAACTGGGATGAAGCTCCAGGGAATTAGGCTGAATGGAAAAAGGCAATCCTAAAAGGTTACATACTATATGATTCCACTTACATAACATTCTTGAAACAACTAAATTATAAAAATGGAGAACAGATCAGTGGTTGCCAGGGCTCAGGATGGAGACGGGAGAAAGGAGGTGGGTACGGCTATAAAAGGCCTATAGGAGGATCTTTGTGGTGACGGGGATGCTCTGATTGTTGATGGTGCCAATGTCAGTAACTCAGTTGTGTATACCATAGTTTTGGAAGATATTACCATTGCGGAAACTAGGTAATGGTCCATGGGATCTCCCTGCATTATTTCTTACAACTGCATGTGAATCTACAATTATCGCAACATAAGGCGTTTAATGTTTTTTACATGAAGTCATTAATGACTTTAATGACACAGAAAAGTCTCCATAATCCCTCCCCCTTTATAAAAATTAGCCAAGACATCAAACCACAAAGTTCCTGAGGCTTAAGGGAAAAACCAGGTTTTAAACCCATAATACATAATCCTAGTGAACCAAACCACCAGGAAATAAGCACAACGGGATGTTAACAATATACTGCAGACTTATAGGTGGTTTTTATTTCTTCATTTTTGCAATCTGTAGCTTTCAAATGTTCTTCAATGAACATTTATACTTTAATAATAAAAGGAAATAAACTTTTAAAGGCTTACATTTATGGAACACCAATTTGTGTTAAGCTAGGCCTCCTAGGTAACATAACTAGGTTTTGTCAGTAGCCTTTTAAAGGAAATGGATTAAAAAGAAAAATTGTAACTATGTGTGGTGATGGATGTTAACTAAATTTATAGGAATCATTTTGCAATATATAAAACTAATACAATGTTATATGTCAATTATATCTCAATAAAAAATAAAGCAATTAAATAAGTAAGGTGAACGACTTATTCCTCAGAAGTCTTGAAAGACAGGAATATCGAGTGGCAAGTGGCGCTGGGCAGCAACTCTATCTTGTCCCAGGAGAGGACGGGTACACATTCAGATAGATCTTTAAGGAAAGAACAAGCCACCCAATGTTTTCTTCCTGAAATGCGGCTACCTTCTGGAGGCAAACTTGAAATGGGACAATCCATTCCACAGTGAAGAGTAAACGGGATGGAAAGAAGAGGCTGGAATCTGTCTAAAGAAATGGGATAGCCCTTAACAGAAACAACTGCATATGGTGGATGTGGAGGGGCCTGCTTCTCAGAGACTTATTCTAAAGCATTTCTAAGTTTGAGTCAGATTTTAATGGACTAAGTTTTGGGGTTTTTTTAAAAGGAGGATGGGAGAAGGGTTTTAGAAAACTAAATCCACTGAAATGCAATCAAAAGCTGGCACATGGAACTTGGGAAAGCCATCTGTGGCTGATTACGAGGGAAAAGACCAGAAGCATCTTCAGGGCAACACAATATTCCCATCAAAGTTCCAGGGCAAGGCATATATTGTGTGGAAGGTCATTACAAGAAGCATTATGGAAAGCCTATAATCTTAAACTATTCATGTTGCTTCCTAAATCAAATATTGAATGCCATTCAAAGAAGAAATAACTGTATTCAAAACATAAATCCACAAACTATAGTTGTGATACACACACACACACACACACACACACACACACACACACACTATTCCAGGCATGGCTGAGAGCATACAGATGTATAGAAATTAATATATTTTTTGGTCCTAGAATAAGCAACCTAGTTAGTACCTAGCTGGATTCTATTTTTCTCTTTTGTATAAAAATGCCCTGTCCTAAAAGCAAATCCCCATTAAAAAAGGTATGTTTTTAAAGAACATTCCCGAACCTGTTTCAATTCAGAAGAGTCATTTACTCATTAAGTGGAATAATAACAGGGCAAAAGGAAGATGCAGGACAGGGAATAAAAAAGTTGTTCTCCAGATTGGTGGCTACCAGGGGAGAGGTGGGGTGGGGGGTGGGCACAGGGGGTGGAGTGGTACACCTGCAACACGACTGACAATCAATAATGTACAACTGAAATTTTACAAGTTTGTAACCTATCATTAACTCAATAAAAAAATAAAAAAATAAAAATAAAAACAAACAAACAAAAGTTCTCACAAGGTTATTCTCATCTAGGAAGAAGCAAACAGCTCTCATCCAATTTTCGAATGAACTCGGTTTACATCACAAGTTTCTCATATAACAACTCTTAGTAATCTTTTTATTAATTGCATCTAAAAACAAAAGGGAGAGAGAAAGAAAAAAGACAGATGAGAATTAGAGAAATTCCTTCCTGGCCATCATGAGAAGCCAAGAGTGAACGAGGTGGAGGGTCATGTGTGGAGACAGAGGGCCTGCCCTAGGTCAGAAGTCTGCAACCACCACCAGGTTGCAGTAACAAGAAGAGAGACTTTCAACTGTCCACATCTTGCTACATAAATCTGGTTGGCATTCCTGGAAGCCATTTGCCTGCCAAACCAACTCCATGAATGGGAGCCTTCCCAGAACACATTCACAGTTCTTTCCCTAAATGTCTGTTTCCATAATGGTGAATTTCCAGTAAGTCAATCACCATAAAATGTGTTACACTCCTCCCTCCTCTCCTCCCCCCGCTCCCCCACCAAATCTGGACAGCCCCAAACCTTCTGGAATTATTCTTCTGACTCATGTTGTACTTAACAACTGTGCTCAAGAGAAAGCTCTAGATTTTTTCCCCTGGTTCCCAGCAGGCCTCAGCACAGGCGGCTGGTTCAGAGCAATGGGTCAGTGTGTCCCAGTGGCTCTTTTCTGTGCATCCTGCTTGTAGTTGCCTCAGCTCAGTTTATCACCCAGCAACTGCTTGGTAATCCCCTGTCATCCCCACCCTACAAACATCCATATCAGCAGAGCTGGGTAGCAACAAGTCAGCAGAATTGAGCCAATCCATTTCTCCTCCACGCTGAGGTGACTCAAGGGAAGATGAAGAAACTACCGCAGAACACAATTCTAGGGCAGAAAGACTCTTCAAACTGAGCGAAGCACGCGGGGTTTCCCCTCCCTCAACTGGGGGAGACGGATGAGGGGAGGGTCCTGAGGAAGGAAGCAAGGGGTGAAGCAGAGAGAACCTAATATACAACATCATATATTATAAACTGCATGGGAACCGGATCCTTAAAGGAAGACAAACCCCACCAAATAACTGGGAACCTCAAAACTCCATGAGAGGAAGTATGCTTTTATTTTTTTTACTAAGTGTTTTCTTGCTTGCTTTAGTCTGAATGTTCACAAATCCTCGCTTCGAACTGATGGGTTTAGAGGAGGTTATTTAACAAACATGGCCGAGGATAAGTCATTTCAGCACAGGAAGAAGCATCACTAATTTAAAAAAACCAAAGCATGAACGCTAATGTTAGCACCTCTCTGGACCTGTAGCAGGTGGCCTGTGATGGACTCTGTGACACAGCTCAGGAGTCAGGCAGCCCTACGTGCTTATTAAAAATTAGAGGAAACATGAGGTTTGTTCCTGAAATAGCTCTCTGGCTACCACACACGCTGTGGCTGGACCCCGCCACATTCAGGTCTAGAGTATGAGCCACCAAAGCCTATTAACAGCGCAGAATATCTGCGTTTAAAAAAAAAAAAAAAATCCTTGGAACATATTAAAACATGGGCTCCCTAACCAAGAGGACGCTAGGCTCAGAGGACTGATAACCGTGCACAGTGGAATCAAAGTGCCTCTTTGCCCTGTACGGTAGCTGAAAGTTAGCCCGCGGGATCTATAATTTCATATAGTCATTATCCAGAAGGGGTAGGAATACCACAAGGCAGCAATGGAGATGTCCTGATCCAATTAAAAACAGCACAATCATGTTGTTTAATAAGAAAGCAACTTCTCTTAAATGAGCATCCTCACAGCTGAAAAGAAAATGCCTTCTACGTTCAGAATCACAAGCAATTATTTTGTGCCTAAACCTATTGCCTATTCTCAGCCTGGTGGGCTTAGGATTTAACGGGGACAGAGAAGTTGAAAGAGTAAATCTCCAGGGTAACACTGTTTCTGATGGCCCAACTGGACACTCTCAGGTCTAGCTCTCTCTTTCTCATCTAGCCTTGGACTCAACTCTGAGCCTGTGTCTGTAACTGACACAACCTGTAAGCTGTCTCTTTCTCAACAACGGCATCTCTCGCATTCCAGCACTTTCCCTTTAGGATAAGTGAACACACAAATGCAAGACCTAGCTCTGTTCCCACTTAGCTGCTGCCAACTCCAGAGGAGAATTCTCTCTAATCCTTTGGGATTTTCTCTGTTTCTTGTGGTTCAGGATATCATCAACACCTCAGACTCCAAAGAGTTAGAAAGTACTAATTTATCTAGTCCAGCGTTTCATTTCCCAAAATGTGTTCTGCTGCTAACTGTTTTCTGCAAAAAAAGCATCCCTTGGACTTAAAACCATTTGGGATAGGCCAGGTTAAACCATGCAAAACGGGTTGCTTTACTGCAGGACTTCTCAGGGACTTCAATCTGCTGATATGCGTCTTGAGGCCCCGAAAGGGTGATATTTAGTATATTAAGTATTCTTCCCAACACATTAAACCAAAGATCCTTTTTTGAAATAAAATGTGTGATTAGGCTAGTGTTCTAGATTCTCTCAAACTCCCTATAATTTTGCCTGTGGGTAGGTGCACATTTACCTCCCTCTTTCCCCTAGAGGCCCCTTCTCAGTGCTCCTCTCTCTGATTTCCATCTCCTGCTTACACCTTCCCGCCCCTTCACATTCTCCTTCCCTGCTGACGAAACATACTTGACATGTTCATCCCTCATCAACGTGTAACTTTGCAAGTTTTCTGGACATGGCTGGTTTTTTTCCCCTATATTTGAGTCCATATTCCCACTTTGGGCAATTTTTTAAAAAAAAATGTAGGGTATTAACCAGGAGTCCATGGATGGGATTCAGAGCATCCCTAAGCCCCTGAAATCATATGCAAATCACATACAAAAAGTCTTATGTAACCACATTTTTCTGGGGATAGGCAGAACAAAGATCTCAAAGGGGTCGATTACTCCTCAGAATCAAAAATAATAGGAAAAATTATACTATAAAAATGTTTTTAATGCTAAGGGATAATGGAATGGGGAGGAGAAATAGAGAAAATAAAGCATTTGACCTTTAGGGTAAAATAATACATCCTGACAGATTATAGTTTGGGGGGCATTTTTCAAAGTAAGGGAAGATTCTAGGAAGAAAAAATAAGGATAGCAAGTATAAGAAAAAAGAAAGGAGGAAAGAAGCAGGGTCTAGGCAGAATCTGACAGAATGATGGCAAACAGGGCTGCCACCATTAAAATATTTATTTTACTGGAATCTCAAAATATCCTATACTTGATCCATTAATGCAAAGTCAATTTCCAGCAGAATCAGGAAGGTCATCACTAACAAGACAAAATGGCAGCTTGGCATGTTAACACCAGAGGCCCTTCATAACATGTGGTCTGTCTTAGAGAAGGCACTATGACTCCATGTGTACACAGAAAGCTCCCTCAGACAGCAACTACTGTAAACAGAAAAGCTAGTTTTATCCTAAAGTCTTATGAATGGGACACATGAGAAGGCAGATTCTTTAGTTTCTGCACTCATTACTCCTTTCTCTTCTAGAGTAAATAACCAATCTTCAGGATCTGTATTAACAAACTTGCCTCCCCTCCAGAAACACGTATTTCTAACACAGAGAGAACACCCAATAATGAAAGTCACAGAAACTATAAACACTTATTTAAATGATCTCAATCAAAGGGGAAAAGGGTCTCCTGTACCCGACAGCTTTTGTTGAGTTTTTTTATAACAAAAACTTACATTGTCTTTCATATAAAACAATGGCTATGCTTGAGAAATGAATTCAATACAATAAGCACCAAAGTTTTTCTATATCATTAAATTCAGCTTAAGCTGAAGAGTTGGAGAGGGGACAGAATGAAAAGTATTTTTCACTCTACCTCCTTCTTCAGAAATACTTCCAGTATTCCAGTATTCCTGAAAACTCTATTTGCATTCCACTTCATTACCTAAAAACAGTATAGGCTCATGTCTATCATAAACTCAACAAAAACAGGCAGGAGGCTTCTGACCTCAACAACTTGTGGCTTGACAAGGGTTTGCAAAACCCAGCTGCTTGGGGGCGGCTGTGGGGTAGTGGGAAGGGTGGAAGTCACGCCTCCAAAAAAAAAAAAAAACTCTCTTTGAGTACAACATTAAAATACCAGGGGGATAAACTGAACTCTTAGTTCTTGCTAGTGGTGTTTGGGGAACTACCGTAAAAATACTTTGGATCAAGAACATCTCCACCAAAACCACGGATTTTCCCTGACACGTACAGACCACTAAGACACATGTTCTGAAATGGTTTCCCTAAGCACATAAAGGAAGGGAGAGCTGCCCTCACAACTCTGCTCAGGTGAAGCCCTTTCTCATCTCACAGCACAGGGGCAGCAGGAGTCCGTTCGGAAAGAGCTGGAGCCCTGCCAGATCCCACAAAGCCAGATTTGGGGATGAGGCCCAACTGTCCTGACCCACACAGATTCGTCCCTGTGACACATCAGACCCAGAGGCCCACGGGACTGAGGGGGGCATGGAAGACGGGGGTCACGACCAGGGAGGCAGAGCTCAGATTCACCACATGTATTCTTAGGGTTTAGAAAGCAGTAACACAAAAGCAACATGGCCCAAGCCAAAGAAGAAGGCGGGTGAGAGGGAGGCCAAAGCAAAGATGGAAATGCAGCTGAGATGGGAAGCAGGGCAGAGCGCTGAAGGCCTCCTGCCTTACAGCAAGCCCTGGGGAACTCGGACGGTGAGGCCCTGGTTCCTGAGGCCTCTGCATTCCTTTATTCTACTAACAAGAAACCAAAACTCCAGTAACTTGACAGTCCTGTTTTCTTTATTTGGCTGCTAAACCTTAGGGGCCTAAACCCAGCCTTTCCTACCCCACAACTCTGCTGAGAAGCAGGAGACAGGGACTCGCCTTTCTTCTTCAAAGTTTCACAAACTTCACCTATTTTCATCTTTTTGTAAACAAACATACAGCTTAAATCAATCTAAAAATCTCAAGCTGCCCTTTTTCCTCCACTTGAAATTAACTTGCCAACGACTTCCTGGGGATGGGAAACAAAAAAGAGGGAAGAATACCAGCATATGCTTTGTGCCATCTCTCCTCTGTTCACATTTGTTTTTGTTTTTTTTTTAAAAAAAAGGCAGTTAACAAAAACACAGCACAAACACAAAATCAAAAGATGTCCAAAAGAAATACACGGCAAAGGAAAAAATATTTACTTTTCCTTCTCCCCGCCTGAATTACTTAGCTTTCCTCAGACACAGTTAACCTTCTGACACAACCTTTTCTCACTCTTTCAAGCTCATCTATTTTAAAACAGTAAGATCTAAAATATCTGCACAGCCTGTTTCACAATCAACATCTTTTGATAAACTAAGAAATAAAAGAACATCTTGTTACTATAACGCGTAATCCTCCCTTCTAAGAAAAAACGCTTGTAGCAAATCCAGCTAACTTGATCCACTAAGAACAAGTTAGTCCTCTCTTGGAAGCTAACTCTGACTATACATGGAGGACGTGAACTTTAAAAAGGAACACTCAACAATATTCTCCATCCCGAGATGTTCAAATTACCCACTAAATTATACATTCCTAGGCAGGCTTCCATTTCTCGGCGGACACACTAGAAAAATGCCCTCTCTGGTTTCTGATGGGATTGGGATTGAGATCAAAGACTGGAGAGCCACGGAAGCACTGAGAACCCTCCTGCTCCGTTTACCCACTGAATTACTACCCGCATGAACCATTCTCAGTGCCCTCTCAACAAATGGCTTCTCAGAGACTCCGAAACCACAACAAATGTGCAACCCGAGGCTGCAGCTGTGGCAGACAAATGCCAGAAGCAAAATTCATGACACTTTCTTTCAGTAGTCACACAGAAGCTTAGACAGGTGTGAGGAGCCACGGCACAATTATCTGAGGAACGCACACCCTCTTCCCACACACGTACACTCGTGCTTCCACCACACTTCCATTCCAGAAAGCCACCCGTGCTTACAGAACCTCCTACTTGAACAATAATTTGAGGAGAATTTAAAATGCATTCTTGCTTCCTACTAACAAGGACTGTAAGTTCCTGAAAGGAAAGAATTTCTGTTGCTCACATCCCAACAGGAGGAGGTAGGTAAAAGAGATGAGAAGACTTGAGTAATCAGTGAAGAAAGGTGAAAGCAAAGGGCCTGGCTTACAAAGCTTAAGAACTGGCCAGAATGTACTATTTGTTCAAGTTACACAAAGGAAGACCAATCACAGCCTTTTCTAAACTTTCTTTTCTTTTTAAATCAACTTTATTAAGGTAGAGTTTACATACCAAAAGATGCACCCACTTAAGCACATGGTTAGATGAATTTTGGCAAACGTATACATCAGTGTAACCACCACCACAATAAAGATACAGAACATTTTCATCTCCCCAGAAAGTTCCCTTATGCTCTTTACAGTCTGTCCCCTCCTACCCCCATGGCCTCTGGCAATCGCTGATCTGCTTTCTGTCGCTGTGGGTTAGTTTTGCCATTTCTAGAACTTCATATAAATGGAATCAAACAGTACGGACCCTTCTTCTGAATGTTTGTGATTCAGCCCTGTTTTGTAGCAGCGTCTGTTCCTCTTTATGGCTGACTAGTATTCCCCTTGTATCAAGATACCACAATTTTCCAAACTTCTTTAAAATAAAAAGGCGGCAATAGTTAACTTTAAAACACACACATAAAACCTTTGAAGAATACCATTCTTTCTTTCTTTCAAGGCAACTGGAACCTATCAGTAACCCTATCAAGTGCAGATATCAAAATCTTTGCTTCAGGAACACAAAGTTTTGTCTTGTTTCACCTCCCCATACAATAACTTGCTCAATCGGATGAAAGGAAAACGATAATCTGAGATTTCTGTTTACTGCCAGCTCAAAATGTTATTTCAAGCTGCTGAAGAACTATGAGGAAACTGTATCCAAGCAAATTTTCATGTGCTGCTTCCTGAATGCCTGACCGAAAAGTGAACTTCAGGGCTACAGTTTAATTTAATTCTGCTCCTTCTGCTTTTGCCTGATTAATCAGAATTTTGGATCTCATGCTGACTCCTGAGTTCCCCTACCACCAAAAGGATGTGATGGGATTGCCTTTGAGGTGGGATTGCCCCAGAAGTCCTGTTTAGAAAAGAAAATAAATATACCATTCAAATTTTGTTTAGCCTAACTGCCCAAATCACGAAGACTACTACTGTTTCCAGGGTATCCATTTGGGAAACACTGTTGTAACAGATACAAAGTACATGCTCACATGGTACTTAGCTTCAGGACGGGTGCCTGTCTGTAACAGGCATGCTTATCCTGAAGGAAAATGGACCACGCTTATCCCACTGTTGCATATAAACATGAAAAGAGAGGTTCTCCAAGGTCTCCCAGTGAGTCCCAGCTACACCTGAGTTGTGAAATGAGAAACTACAATGCCCCAGAAATAAAAGGAAATCTCTGTACTCTCAGCCCCCAGTGCCCTATCCATGCCCCAGGCAAGTCTTTATAACAGTCACAAACGCAGGCGGCCACACCTCCTACAGGAATTGGCCTGGATGGAGACGACTATTTGCTACCACTCTGCCTAACCAACTGGCTTTGTGCTCTGAGCCCACCACCAAGTTCTGGGCCTCGGCTCCTTCCACCGAATGAGGCAGCTGACCTAGAAAGAGCTCTAATGTTCCCTTCAGTGCGAAAGCTGTAATGTGAGTCTCATAAAAGAGCAATAATTCCAAGACTAGAATGAGAAGACTTGCATATTTTTTGAACCAGAATAGAATTTGTGAGCATGGCATCCAAAGTTCGAACAGAAGCATTGGTCTCAATTCTCCATTCACAATTCTTGGCTGTTACAGTCTCTAAATAAGTACTTTTGTGTCTCTATTGCCTCTTTGCATTCCTCTAATCTGAGTATTATCCCTCAAAAAAAAAGGGATTTAAATTAAATCCTGTTAATGAGTTGCAGTCTTCACATTTGACCTTATACACCTATGTGCCTGTTTTTGTCTGAATACTAATGCTTAGAGGTTTTTATGATAAGAATGGAACCTGATATCCTTTGATGAAGAATAAATCCCTAGAGGGTGGAAAGTTCCCTTTAGAAAAAAATACCACTTGATTTTGCAACAGTTTCATGCTGGGCAACGTGCTTTTGTTTTGATTATTCATGAAAGTGCAAAGGATCACTTCAGCTTGACTGTAACATTCAGTATGAAACAGTTTTTTCATACCCTTGCAATCAGAAGGCGGGTCTTAACAGAATCCGCATTAGGCAACACTGTAAAATCCAAAAGTCCCTGAAATTTCCCATAAGCGTCTAAAGAAAGCACTGCTTTCCCAAATATTAGTCATGGCAGAGCCAGTCACCCTGCTCCAGCAATACCCACCCCCTGCCTGACTCCTCCTCCTGCTCTTCAAGTTAACAGCAGCTGCAGCTGAGGTTCCACCGCCGGGCTAGCCTGCAGGCGAGTGGGCCTGCAAGTCCGCACTGGAGTCTGGAAAAGGGCGCCGGCTGGGGAACAATGCCTGCACTCGAAGAACAAAAGCCTGCCTCCCGGATGAAGCACTTTCCAAGACAGTCAGGAATGACAGGGCTGGCGAACGGTCCTTCTCAGTACTCAGTGTCCCCAACACTTGGAGAGGAAGTAAACAAGGATCCGGGTCGTGCATGCGGCCGTGCGGCCCAGGGTGGGCAAGGCCTGGCCCGGGCAGGACTCCCGCCTCCCAGTCAAGGGGCACTTACGTCACGGAGCTGCAAAATGTGGGCTGCGTGTGACCAGGAAAAATTACAAGGGCCGGTTTAAATACAGCCTATATTTCTCTCTACCACTTAGATTTTTTTCTCTTATTTTCAAAAACAATAATTTTCTGAAGAAGTTAAGTAAAGCTGGAACACGGCAAAAACAGCTACGTGTGGAACGATCCACAGGAAGAGGACACAGGTTTGGCTATTTTGTCTTAGGAAATATCCTCAGAAATGTCCATTTTTAAATGTCTTATTGTAGAACCTACAATATTGTGTTTACTTAATAAACGTTAAGGAACTAAGATACTGTCATTACTTTCTACCAAAAACTCTAAGTATTCCTTGAAGCTTTTCCATTTTCCAGTCACACCAGGAGCAACTATGTGCTCTTTTCTTTCTTGCTTTCTTCTGTTTTTTTGGCCTAGTTGCAGAAAATAATCCCAGCAGAGCAGAAAGCATCCTGTGAGGGCAAGGCCTGCTCAAGTTGGATTTCCTCTGTCTCTCCACCCTCCTATACTCTGCGGGGCCCAGGCCACTGTTTCCCAGTCAGCAGGACACTGCATCCTGACTCATGTCTTCATATTCTAACTTTCTTCTCAGCCTCTGCCTTTGCGGGGAGAGAGGAAGAGACTGGGTATATAAAGTAGAAGCAATCCTGACCAGAGGCAGGAACAGAGAAAGCTCGGTCTGTGTCCATGCACACATATCCCATTTTGTGTAACAAATACATTCCTGAGAAGCTAACTATAACTCAATTGCTAAAATCTGATTTTTTTAAAATGTAACAGCTCATCAATTAAAGAAATGTAATTGTACAACCTCAGTTCATATCTTTTCATAAATCTTAATTTTTTATATAGTTTAGACCAAAAATATGTATATATTATATCCAGTCAATGGTCCATGCAAATGAAGCAGCTCACTAGCAAAAAGAATAAGCCCAAGTGCAGAGAAAAACATAAATTGAATTTTTAAATATATTAAAGAATCGTTCAAAAGTAATTTACCCAAGAAACTCACACCTATCATTTTTATCTTTGTTGAATTTATCAATTGAAAGATGATGAAATAAAACATTCTTAATGAGGTCACAAGCAATGCAACTGGTTAGCAGATTGTCACAAGAACTTAGAGCTTTTAACTCTGTTGAAGTTGCCTTAAAAATTATCTTCCTTTTTAGGTGGAACCTTACACTTAGGAGGCAGGACCCTTTTGCCTTACTGCAAACAGAGGGCATTAAGAAGGAAGGCCAGACCAGGGAAAAGCCAGAGGAGAAGAGAAGAGGGGGCCCCCTTCTCTAGCATGTGTCCCAGTTAATGTTAGTTTGGAAACACTGGTCTGAGTCATCTCAAAGTGCTGAAATCCTTTAGTTTTCTATAAAAATATCTTGTGTGTCCTATGACTGACTTAATTCAACGACACAGGTGACAAAAGCAAAGTTCCAGGTTCCAGAACCAAATGTACCATCAGGCAAATTGCCTAAAGTACAGATAACCTTAGAGAGAAATTAAACATTTCGTCAAGGGTTTCTGATGACAATGCAAAAGCAGGAGAGTACATTGTACTTTAAACAATGCCTTGTCTGTTTGCAGGAACACGGAGCGGCCTAAAATGGAGGGGAGAAAAAACAAGGACAGTACGAGGCCACAGCTTTCACTTCAAAGGCAAACTGTGGGGTCTGTGTGTGTGTGTGTACACATATATACATTTTTGTATGAACTGGCATAATATACGTCCCAGAGGCAGGCACACAAGGCTCCCAGCACTGCCTCACACCCCCTCCCATCCATTCCCACCTCTGATGCCCCTTAATGAAACCACCTCACTCCCTCCAGCAGTTTGGGGATGAGTTCTACCCAGACAAAAGCAGTCTTAGGATCCTTTCCTCTATCGCCTGGAGGCTATTCCAGCCTTGAGCAATTGTTCTAAGCGACAGAGACCTCTGACACAGGAGGGGGAACCAGGAGGCGGAGTGGACAGACTGGGTCTGTATTCACTCTGCCACTCAGAAGCCGAGTGAGCTCAGTCCACCGGGTCCACCGAACTCCTCGTGAACCAATCAGAGGCTGGACCCAGCTCTGAGCCCCATTTTCTTCAGCAATTAAAAAAGAATAAGCTTTACCTTCAGGTTTACTGTGAGGAAGGTGCTCAATAAATGTTGATACAACTTCCTTATGGACGCCCCAGCCCCTTCCCTGAGGCCTATCAGGAGGACCAGTCTTGTCTCACATCCCGAGTCCTGCTGGAGGCTGGACGACACCAAAGCCCTTGTGCCGAGCCGCAGCTACACACCAGCTCCCTGGCATCCCCCTCGGCCCCCGCTCCTTCTGCTGAGTCCCTGCTAGTGCTTCTTCGTAAAGGCAATTCCTTATACCGAGACTTTCGTCTTCGGTCCCACTCTTCTGATGCCTCAGTTTCCCACCTGTCCCCGTTCCTGGCCATGGGCTGCTCTAAGAACTTTCCCGAAGAACCGGATCCATGCTACTCCATCTGTAAGTCCTAGTCACTCCCTAAGTCTGGAGCCATACACGCCCAACCAAACTCCTGGTGTGTCAGAAAAGGACTGACAAGGCTGGATAGACAGACAGAAACACACCAGTGAGGAAAGAACGCTCAAACAAATGGACTGGCTCATTACCTTAGAGAACCGCGTTTCCAATATGAGAACGTCACCTCTTAGATCAGTGTTCTCTTTATGATGTCCTAGGAGAAAAAGTTTCTCAGTCACAGGAAAAGCCATGCTTCTCCCGTGAAACTGATCTGTTTTGTTTTTTTTTTTAAAGATTATATTTTTTTCTTTTTTCTCCTCAAAGCCCCCCAGTACATAGCTGTATATTCTTTGTTGTGGGTCCTTCTAGTTGTGGCATGTGGGACGGTGCTTCAGCTTGGTTTGATGAGCAGTGCCATGTCCGCGCCCAGGACTCGAACCAACGAAACACTGGGCCGCCTGCAGTGGAGTGCGCGAACTTAACCACTCGGCCACGGGGCCAGCCCCTGATCTGCTTTTATTTAAAGGTAATTACAAACTAGGAAGCTGTACCCCTTTTGCTTCAGCTGCTATGAAACTCAAGCGCCAAATCTGTGGCCTAACGCGAGCACCTGTCAAGCACCATACTGTCCTTTACTCTCAGGTTTCAGCCTCCGTCTGGCATAAATTTCTGTAAGTTGCCCCTGTGGTATAAGAGGAGCACAAACAAACACAAATCTGAAATTAACATCTCTAGGGGAAAGTGGTCTTTGCTTTTCCGTAGGCTTGAGTCCATCCAGGAATGGCAGATCTGGGTTGTTTTTAGAGGTTTTATTATCATAAAGCAAGGAACCTGCCAAGCACATGGGATGGGAATGAGGTGGAAGCAGAACTTCGGCCTGTGCCCCTCACCGGTCTTCCTTGAAGGATGCATAAAGGCAGCAGCCAGGATGAAGGGCACAGCAGCCTGGGACAGCACACCCTTCGCTTGGTGGAAGCCAATCTTGGATGATACTGAGTCCAAGGTGTACTGAAAAGTGGTTTAGATTTTCATTTAGCTAAAACCTAGGAGACTGTAGACTAATAGAATAATAATAATGACCGCTTCTTCTAAGGCTCCCTGAAGAGCCTCGCAAGCACTCTAATGGGAGGTAAAAGGCATCTCGACACTGGAGGAAAGCAAGGGGCACACCTTGCAGAGGCACTCAGCTGACCTGGGAAAAAGAGCCCAGCCTCACTCTGTGAGGTGCTGAGGAAGCGCACAGGGCCCTCCTGGAGGGGGACGGAGCCACAGACAAATGGGCTCCAAACTCCACAGTCAGCAGCTGGGCCCCAGGCCAAGGGGCCTGTGAGCCCCGACCCGCTTTGAGATCTGTCGGGCTTAGATTTAGGCACCTTCGGCGCAACTTAAGCTCCAGGTGGGAAACCTCTGACACCCAGGAGCTGAGAAAACAGACGGCAGAGATTCTTCACGGCTTGGGGACTTTGCAGACGGCAATGCTTGGTAGCAAAGCAAGAGCCAAAGCCACAGATCATGAATTCAACTTCTCGTTTCAAAAGGGACTGCTCTGGGACCCTGTGCGGGCTACCATATTTCAATTTAATCACTAGGAAATAGAACACCACCCCTGCCTCCTAGCTCCCATTAGAGTGCTTCTGAGGTGATTCAGGGCTCCTTAGGAAAAGCCAGCATTATTATTATTCTATTAGTCTGCAAGCTCCTAGGTTTTAGCCAAATGAAGATCTAAACCGCTTTAAATACACATTGGACCCAGTATCATCCAAAATTGGCTCTGCGTCCTAGTAAACGCAAGTTTCCAGATGGCACGATTCTAGGTGAAATCATCAAAAGACTACATAAGTGCCACATATTATTACGTGCCTTCCACTCATTAATTCACCCACCACTCTGCGAGTTAGGGATGAGCCAAGTTATCTCCTTTACAAAAAGCAGACTCAGGACTCTTGCACCGTTACACAAACAAATCGCAAAGCCAAAGCCAAAGGAAGGACGACTCCCTCCTCCCCGTACCCTGCAATCTATCAAGCGGGGTCTGTGTTTTATCACTTTTCCTTGAGGGTTGCAAAAGTTCTGCAAGGAATTCTTTGATTACTATAATACTTTTATCAAAAGAAAATGAACTGCAACAACACATTGCACTGTCAGAAATTTCATTATCAGACGTGAAAATAATGAAAGATGGGCAGAAATGCACACCAGGATGCACAGCTCAGCAAGCCTTCCCTTCTTTCCAGACAAAACAGACTCTGGGCCACAGGGGCCTTCCTCAGTAGGCTCCCAAGAAATGCTGCAACTTTCTGTGTACACCTCCCTGTCACCCACTACACTGCAAGCTCATCAAAGGCAGTGCCCTCTTCTGCATCCATCTCGGTCCGCCACCCATCACCCCGTGGGCTCAATGAAAGCAGATGAATGAATAATCATGGCTGCGGCCCAGCCAGCACATTCTCATGCCCTGTCCCCAAATGACCGTGTCATGTGAGCCCTGGGGTTAGGCCTAGACCATGGCCCAGGCTACAGAATCTAGCACCACTGCCACCAACCCACTGCTGAGGGACCAGAACTTCCAACCATTTGTGTGACCAAGAAAACTTGACTCTCAGGAGTTTCATTCAGATAATTTGCTGTATTCTCAGTTCCCCTTGAAAACACATATAGATTAATTCACCAGAGCACTAGAAATCCCGTTTACCACAAACCTTTCAATAATCAGTGTCGAGACCAAAATCTCCTGGTAATGTTAAAAGTGACCAGAAGTGGCACTTTTGCTCTCAGTGCCAAAGCTAAAGAAATTGCTCACTCCCAACGCTACCAAACTTCTCCAATGTCTACAAAAGAGCCCAGCATTATCAATCAGACTTTAATAGTCACAGAAAGCTGCTCTGGGGACTTAATTCCCAATAAAATATATCAAGTCTGCCAAACAGTGTTTAACATATGGGCTGCCCATCATTAAGACTGGTGGAACTGTGAATTTCTCTTGCAGCAAACTGCTGCCAGTTAAAGCCATTGATCCAGCTAACTGTGCCCACTCCTCTGGCACAGAGTAACTAACTCTTGGAAACATTACATGGAGTATAACTCTTTCCCACAGTCACAACCCTCAAAGTTACAACCACTTAGAATGCTCAGGCCCCATCATTCCAGATTAATGGGCTGCCACCAGGCAATCTTCAAGGTCTGGAGGCTTATAAGGCAGCATCTCGGCCGCCTGAGGAAGTCTCCCACAGGTACATTTCCACAGAATGCCTCCACACTGGCCACAGGGAAACAAAAAGCCTTGTTCCTCCCTGGAGAATAACGCAGTGGTGTCTGAAGTGAGGAGCGTGTCCAGGCAGGGACCGGCATGTTCTCAGACTCTCACGAGACAGCCGGGCAGGGTGTCCACCATACGAGTGGTGGGGACCACGGAGCCAGTTCACGACTAAGAGGGGCCTCGCTGTGTGCCTTCAGGAAGCCCCTTTATGTCTCTCGTCCTTCATTTCCTCATCCAGAAAATAGAGGGATAAATCAGATGACATCCAGGGCATTCAGTTCCAGAACACAGAGGTTCCATCATCAATTTAGCATTAATTTGTTTCTCAGATGAGTCCTTCTCCTAGAAAATCCCTCAGGAAACAGGGCCCAGATGAGATGGAAGGGGAACTACAGGTACATAAAGTGGAGCTGCCGAGAAGGTGGTCCAGCTCCCAGGCGTCAGGAGTACTGGGCTGGCAGCTGTGGGGCCAGTTACACCTAACGTAGGTGGTGAATCATGGAGTGCGGGTGGACTGACCGACTGCACTGTTTCTTCTGGGTCAGATTTGGCTTGCCCATCTTTATCTACAGCAAGCAAGGGAAAACAAAATACAAAAGGCTGCCTTGAAAACTGTCTCCTCAAATAAGAAATAACCCCACTCCTTAACCACTTCTAGCAAAGTCACTCACCTCTAGCAAAGTCACTCACCACCTACATAACGAAAACCTAACTAAAAGCTATTAAGTTAAACAAGATAAACCCATGATCTTACAAACAGCTCGCTTATTTTCTTTTAGGTCTTTTAGGACCACTCTGTTTACACACAGAACGCAAAATTTTCATTTAAAAAAGCCCAACCTCTTTTAAAAATATTATTAGTCGATGACTGAGAAGAGATGTTTTTGAGTTCTAACAACTAGAACTCCGGCTCAGAATCTCAGACTTTGTAACACAGGCTTCACCTTCACTTCCACTCACCACGAGTTCTAGGACAAGTCACAAGGCTGCTGGGCCTGCTGCCCACATCTGGAAAGCAAGACGTTTTGGATGATCTCTATACTTAATCTAAAAGCAGCTGGTAGGCACTTGCTGAAGTGGCTAGTGAATAAGTGACCTGTGCCAAACCAACAAAGAAAGAAGGTTGATTTCTCCCTTTTTTCTGTAGGGGTTAAGAGTACAAGGGAAATATTCAGTCCCTAGATGATAGTTAAAACTATTCATATAATATTCCAAAAATAGCCTACATTGTTTTTAGGGCTTTCTCTTAGAGAGTGTGCAGCCTATATTTTAAAGTATTGAGAAAGCTTTAATCTCAGAAAAAATGGAGACACTTTGTTTTTCATGCAGATGAGAAACACCAGACAACCAAGTAAGTTCTTTTAAGAAAGCCTTGGCAGCAAGTCGCAAATCATTTTTCATGACAGCGTGATAATGGGGGAAAGATGGCACCTACAGCGTCCTATTTCTTTCCTCTCATTCCTTTGCCCCGCAAACACTGGGGACTTCGGGAGATTTAGTTTACAGACAGAATACCTCTCCCACTTTGACAAAGCAAAACTTATTCATAATTCTCAACTCCTTGGAAGACACTACCAAAACACAGACCATTATTACTTTTTTACTATTCCAGAATCACATAATAACTGTGCTTTCCTCTTTTTCCTTCCAGAATAAGAACTGCTATGGTTCACTTTCCTCCCCAAAGTGTCCCGATGGTTCCATGACCAAGACTGAAAGAAAACTGTTTGCATTTTAATTATAGAATATTCTCACTAATGATGGCATTTAACTGAGAGTATGTACTTTGATAACGTTCTTTGAAGAAATTACATAATGGCTTAACCATCCTAAACCCAATCGTTGCCCCTAATATTTCATCACAAATCACACAACTATGACCCTCCAGCTCCTGCCAAGGTATTTTTACTGGGCCGTCACGCATGCCAATCAAGTAATCACCCACATCCTTCACAACATGGCCTCTTTCTCTTGACGCTTCCATCATTCAACATCGGTTCACTTCAGTTCACCATCCTAAACCATCACACACAATGTTCTGGGCCTTAAAGTGCGAAGCAGATTCAAAGGAAAGGATGAAAGCTAGACCAAATGTCCGACTAGCTTCTGAAGCCAAGCCAAGCACAAGGTGGCTGTTCACCAAGTGGTGGTGCACGATGCGGCCACTCCCACCTCCAGGGGCAGAGGGCGAGAGGGAAAGCACTGACCACAGGGAAGTTTAGACGCGGTTCAGAGTGACAGCACCTCTGTGTCTCATTTCCGAATCTGCAGAATACGACTCAGGTCACCCTTCTTGGAATATCACTTACATCTGCTTTGCAGCCTGGAGGAAACAGGCAGTTTGGAGAGTCCCATCCCTGAGGATAATTACACTTCACAGGAGGGCAAGTCTTAAAAAGCCTTTTCTGCTCAATGCGAATGCTTTCTACAGCCTAACACTCAAGTCTGCTCTTCGTGGGTTCTGAAAGAGCGACAAGCCAGGTAGAACATGTCTTAATTTTAACAGAAGATCATGCGAACTCCCCTCCTTTCTCTTCTTTTAAACCAAAATGAGAGATGTGATAGGAAGGAACAGCCCAGTGAGGTCTCAGACAGTATTATAAAATCAAGATCCCCAAAGCTTGGATAAATTATTGATATTGGAGTTTATTTAGTCAAAGCTGAGACATACTGATGCAGGTATCCCCCCTCTGTCACTTACCACCTGTGTGGCCTTGGCCATGTCACTTAACCATCCTGTACCTCAGTTTCCTCATCTGTAAAGAGGAAGAGCTAATATGCACAAAGCTCTTAGCAGGGTCTGGATCATAATAAATGCGCGATTAACAGGAGCTTTTAGTTACAGACGTGAAAACGATGAGTAAACCTCAGACCGCACACATCACACCTATTCACACCAATGCAGACTGAAGATAGAATGGGTTTTTTGCCCTTTTTGGGGGGAGGGGATAAAAGCTTTCCAACCTCAATTACAATTCAGTGTTATGTAGAAGTTGGGGACAGGACCTTCTTTTCAACACCGAAGGCCTCCTCTCCAGCCTCCTAGAGGGGATTTCAAGGATATCAAATCAAGAGGGATTTCAAGAGACAGGTGTCTCTTGTTACCATCTTCGGATCCAGGCCATAGGAGCCAAGGCCTCAGATCCCTCTGATCCTTGCACTGGGAGCCAAGTCTTCTAGACTGCTTGCTGCCAGGCATGCTTCTTCATAAGAGCCTGATTGTTCCTTAAGGCTTTTTACTCCTCTGGAAAGGCATCCTTAATGCCAGATTTTTTTTCCAAGATACCTCCCTCTCCCTGTCCCCAAAATACGCAAGCAGCAGCAGCCCATCCTTTTGGAAAACCAAAATGACAGTGAACTGACACGTGTTTACACATTTCATCTGTGAGCGGTGGCAGCTTCAGGAAGCATCTCAATGGCCCAAGCACACCACGTTCCCATAAGCTGCTCCTGACTGACTTCTGATCTTCAAAGCCCTGTGCTGTCTCCTGGAGGCCAGGTGCGAATGCTGCTTACAGCGTTAATGGCACAATATTTAGGACTCTCCTCCAAACCCCGGCCCCAGGCAGAAATCTCTCAGTGCAGCTGTCCCCACCACTGCACAAACCCTCTGAGGAAAGTGACTTCCCTCCCCATTCCTGAGAAGAAACCCCAGATGACTGCCTCTCTGAAGCCTGGCACCCACACTGTGTCATCTCAGAGGGGGCTTCATGTAAGAAAAGGTATGCCACTAACACAGCAGGAGAATTTGTAATCCAAACTAATCCTGGTCTTTTGGGGGTTTTTTTTGTGTGTGTGTGAGGAAGATTGGCCCTGAGCTAACATCTGTTGCCAACCTTCCTCTATTTGTATATGGGATGCCACCACAGCATGGCTTAATGAGTGGTATGTAGGTCCACGCCGAGGATATGAACCCGTGAATCTGGGGACCCTGAAACGGAGTGCACAAACTTAACCACTCCGCCACCAGGCTAGCCCCATTTTATCTTTTTTATGTGGCAGATAGAAGAGTATTTATGAATCTCAAGCAACATTCTGAAGCAGCTGCTAAGAGGTTCTGAAATGAACTTCCAAGTCCTGGCCAACCCACTGTTCTCTGCACTATTTATATTCCTAAAGCCATCAGCTATGTTTGATACGGCTGATCATGGGGCCCTGCTTAATGGACGGCAGACTCCAAAGAGACTGACCAGCAGCAACAGCTTGTTTTGATCTTTCCCTGGCTTCCCCGTGTGGTGGGAGAGGCCGTGCACCTTTTACGACTCGGAGCCAAGAGGGACGCCATCACCACCGCCCCGCTCTGACCTCACCACGAAAGCTGCATCACTGTCCCCTTCACTCCACTCCCCATCGCACCCTGATTACACCCAGCACATTTTAATCTTATCTTTCTCCCACACGTCCCATGTCCGTCTGTGGGTGAGTCAGGGAGACTACTCCCCTCTCTGATGCTGGCCTTAAAGCTAGGAACATTCCCAAAAGTCCAAAACAAACAAGTAAGGGGAAAAGTTCACAAAACAACAAGAAACCAACCTAAACACAAGACAGGCACTAGGATGAACACGCGGCTTACTCTGCACCTGAGCACATCCTTCCTTACTGTTATCCAGGAGGGAGGTGGGTGCCCTTGCTCCGTACAGAAGGCTACACCGCACAAGGATCTGTGGGAAACCTACAATACGCCAGGGGCTAGGTCTCTGGGAACCACTGCAGTGAGTCATTGCTAAGTCCGAAATTTCTCTGGTGACAGATGAGGAGTCAGAAATCAAAATTCTCATACCATCTTGGTTTCAGAATCCTGACAAGCATTGGAAAAGATGAACAGCCATCTCGTGGTGGTATCGGTTGAAATGTAGCAAACTTCAGCTCGCAGCAGAATCACCTGGAGGCCTTGTTACGACGCAGATTACTGGGTCCAGAGTTTCTGATTCGTAAGTCTGGGGTGAGACCACGAACCTGCACTTCCAGCAGGTACTCAGGTGATGCTGATGCTGCGGATCGGAAGACCACACTTCGAGAACCACTAGTTTGATGCATCAGAATACAGTAGAACCCCCTGCAGTGTATCCGAATAGGCTGCACAAAAGAGGGAGAGTAAGCTATGTGTCTCAGTTTTCAAGTCTCATGCAATGACTTGAAATAGCACCACCTTTTCTTACGAATTCCTGAAAACTTCAGAAATAAGTTAACTAGGGTCCAGGGGAGACTAGAAAAACAACTGAGAGTTGGAAACTTTAAAGAAACCACATTCACTTATACGAAAGAAAGTAGAGGAGGAGATTCTAGTTACCCAGAGTTCGTTAAGCAATAACGCCCTTGTCTTAGAAGCCAACTTGACAACACTCCCTTTTATATGGAGCTTCCAGGGGGCAAACTCCAACTGGTAATCTTCCTACGGAGGAGAGGGTGGAAATAGGTCTAAAAGTCAATACTAAAATAGTTGATAACTTCCACAGCCAAAATCTCTCTCATTTCTCTTAAGACAACGGCTCTCAGCCCTAACTGTACATCGTAACTACCCAGAAGCTTGAAAGAATACAGACGCCCAGGCCCACACCTAGAGATTCCAACCTAATTGTTTTAGGATGGGACCTAAACATGGGTGTTTTTCAAAGCTCCCGGGTTTGATTCCCAAATGCAGCCAAGGTTGAAAAGCACTGATGTAAGAAAAAGGTCACAGAGAGATACTAACAGGTGGATGGGAAAGAGAGAAGTAAGCCCCCTGTAAATAATGTCTAATGACATAAACAGAGAGAGAAAAGAATGGGAGAGCAGCTGGGAGCCTCAACAACAGGCAGAACTGAGGCTCTTGGACTCTGAGACTGAGCAAAGGATCAACCCAACGTTGGCTGTCTCAGGTTCAAAAGTCAGAAATGGCTACCTGATCAAGGAAGTGCCCACATTTGCCAAAGACTCGGTAACAGTCCGAAGGTCGTATCAGGAAACTCTTCTAACAAGGTGTGCTATTTTTTTTTTTTCCAGAAGAGTTAATAACTAGGCACTTGAGGCAAGAGCTTTAACTGCTCACAAATAAATCATCTGAAAGTTCAACTTTGAAATCATGTGCCAGAAAAACAAAATTTATCGCTGAGTAACATTAATTTTTTTTTTTAATGAGGCAAGAGGGAGGAGATTGAAGAAGCAACTCTCAGAGTATCCAGTAACTGAAATTATCTTCCCAGTAACCAAACTGACAAATGAGTTTTCAAAGTCGAAAAATCATGTGATGCAGATGATAAAACCAAGATAGAGCTATTTTCTTCTCTTCCTTCTTGACTAGCACAGATGGATGAGGTAACAAGCTGGAAAAAAATGTGTGAAAGCTTTATGATCCTCTTTAAGGCAGAATGATGAACACAAAACAGACCAGTAAGAAGAACGCAATGTTGGTGGTCGACGGACAAAGGAGGGAAATCTCAGGGCAGGTAACACAAATAGACGTCAGGTGACAATTATCTCTGCTCACATTGACAGGGCCAACACCGGGAACCAGAGAGAAAAATTCAGATGGATTTCCACTGTGTTAACAGTTAAAACCGATTCATCAGTGCTTGATTTGATTAGAAAACTCAGATGTGGATAAGGCTGCATCCCAAAAAGGAGAATTGTCATTTTTGATTAAAAAAAATTCATTTGTTAAGTAATTATTTCAAAATTAACTTAGAAGATAGTAGTTTGCACTAGCACCACAAGTTAGCTTTCCTAATTTAACGCATGGTACTGCACTTCTTCAGTACTCACTGCCCACAAACTAAGTCACAGCATTCACTGTGAAACCATCAGAACAAACCTTCTCCTCCTCCCAAAGAGCATCTACCAAATGATGCCAACGGGCAACTGCCAGATTTCACCGTAGCAACTGACAGGAAGGTTGCATGCGG
The DNA here is from genome assembly GCF_037783145.1 of Equus przewalskii. Taxonomy (NCBI): domain Eukaryota; kingdom Metazoa; phylum Chordata; class Mammalia; order Perissodactyla; family Equidae; genus Equus; species Equus przewalskii. Next base: position 58,014,220 of record NC_091839.1, on the reverse strand, counting down.
GAAAGTCTAAAATATGCCGCAGATCACCTAGACTTTCCGCCTGAAATAAGGATCTTTCTTGCAAAGGGAGGAGACTAAACAGGACTGATTTAGATAATTCAGCGCAGCGGAGGACATGCATCTATTCAAACAGAAGGCTGTAAGCTTACCTTTATTGGACAGGGTTGGAGACAGAAGGCCTGATTTAGGCCACGAATTTCCATATACTAGCTCACCCAGGAAGCTATCTAACGGGAGCTGAAGAGCCCAAGCGTGCCGAAGCAACCACACTCACACCCGGATCAGCTTGAAGATAACTTCAAAATAATCAGACCCACAATATTTTCTTATACCCATTCGAGGGTTCTCAGCACTACATAAATAAGACACCTGATCTATCTGGTCATGATTCTTTTAAAGAAATTCAGAAGAGGGGCCGGCCCCTTGGCCGAGTGGTTAAGTTTGTGTGCTATGCTTCGGCGGCCCAGGGTTTCACCGGTTCAAATCCAGAGCACGGATGTGGCACTGCTCATCAGGCCATGCTGAGGTGACATCCCACATGCCACAACTAGAAGGACCCACAACTAAAAATACACAACAACGTACTGGGGGGATTTGGGAGAAAAAGGAAAAATAAAATCTTTAAAGAAACAAAAAAGAAATTCAGAAGAATACTTGGGCTCAAAGTTCAATGTTTACTTTAAAAAAATTATCTTGCTTACAATTTAGTCTGTGGGCCACTGTTTATGTGCATGATGGGTATATTTATATATAGCAAATTAATGCTGTTAATGAGACTATACTGAAAAATAACTAGTGAATAAAGGTAAGTTCCTTCTCATTCTACCAACTGGGGGGAAAAAAATGTTACCCAATACAGACCAAGATGCCAATGGATGAGAGTGAAATTAACAAGTCCCTGATTTGGAAATGAATGCTGGCAGGAAGCCCCAGGACAACTACCAGGGAAGGCAGAAACTCACCAAGATCCACAGCAACACTGAGTTTTAAATGAGGTACAATTTTTTTTTAATTAGGTAGAATTTTTTTTAGGAATCTACCAACATGAAAACTGCTAATGGAGAGATCTAGAGAAAGTATTTTACTTTACAAAATCACTACAGTTTTATAAGAAAATTAAGTTATATAAAGTTTTTAAAAAATATTAAATAAAATGAAAATTTAAAAAAAAGAGAGAAAGGAGAAGAAGGTGAGCAGAAGGCTTGAACGATCATCCAGCTGAGCTTAACATGAAATGCGGAATCAAGGCAATTACCTAGATAATTTACGATGAAAGAAATATCATTTTTAAAATCAATTATTAGGACACTTCAGGAAAAAAGCAGTTTTGAGATTTGAATTACGTGAATTAACGACTTAAGTACCCACTTGATCTTTTTAATGTAGTATCAGTTTTCAAGGAGATATATGACAAGCTCTATTGGATATGATTTTATGCCCACCTTAAACTTCAGGTTTATACCCAGACTTGTACCTTTAAAAGTCCACTGTGGCCACTGCCACCTTCTATTTCAACTGCCTCCAGCCCCACCCCCAAATGTACTCTGGCTGTACTCACTTATCAGGCAGAATCCTTCTGCCTGCTCCACTTTTATCACAGGGTTTCAGTCTATCTTCTGGACACCATCCAGACACTACTCACCGATCTTTACTATGAAACTGAGAGTTCTGACATTTTTCCCAACACACATGGGATCAGCATTCTGCTAGCCACATTTTATCTTAGGGCAAATGGATACTGCATTCCTATGGCCAATTAAAACGATCGTTTTAGGTTCTATTCATACATATTTTTACCTTGAAGACAAAAGCACTAAGCTCTTCAGTAGAGATAAACACTTTAACCTGGCCAGCAACTTGCATTATGCAACATTTTCTGTTTCTGTCTTGGCAGTCTGCCTTCAAACCCGTTAGGAACTGCATTGCAAAGAGTCAACCACTTCACAAAATATTTTTAATACCTTTAATTATGAGCTCTGATTCGGCAGCCAAACTTCTGCCAGGAACTTCTTGTAAATGTTTTTTTTTTTTTTTTCCTGAAATCCATTTTTCTTGGTGGTGGTGTCTCCATTCATCTCACTACCTGAAGCCCATAGAAGCACGGATCTTCTGTTCTCTCAAGGCAGACATTTCTCAGGGATAATAGCCCAACCCAAAGGATTTCTACATGCATCACTCTGTGAGTTCTAAATGGTACACCTAGTATCTGACCCATAGTAAACCACGGTCACACAAGGCAGTGACCAGACAGAAATGAGAATCACCAAACCAACAGGTTCGGACAGAATTCTCAAGCCACTACTCTCCCACTAAAAGCCCCAGGCACTGAACTCGATTCTTAAGTTATTAGCTTATGCAAAATCAAAGGAAGGAGCCTCCACCCTGGGTCCAAGTCCACTCCTCCATCAACACACGGAGAGGTGTCAGCTACCCTGAGTCAGCCACCACTCGGAAGATAAACGTTGGACACAGTATTCTGAAGTATTAACCCGAGGATTAGTGGCAACATATATAAATGCGGCACACAGTAGCAACTTTTTAAAAGGCAGCTATTTTTAAAAGGTACGGACTTGCAGCAATAAAATAAATAAGTCATGGGGGAGTAATGCACAGCATCGTGACATACTTAATAACACTGTATTGCATACATGAAAGTCACCGAGAGAGTAAATCTTAAAAGTTCTCATACATATGAAAAAAAATTCTGTAACTACGTGTGGTGACAGATGTTAACTGGACTTACTGTGGTGATCATTCACAATATATATAAATATCGAATCAATATGTTGTATAGCTGAAACTAACGTTGCATGTTAATTATACCTTAATTAAAAAAACTCAATCCTCCTCCAAAAAAATTTTAAAAATAAATAAACTGGCACCTATTTAATTTATTGTTGTAACCCTCCCCCTCACCCAAAGTACCCGCTGAAATCCAGAAGGCAGGAGACCATAGTGGAAAAGAAAAAAGCTCCAGAGTCAAAGAAACCTGGGTTTGATCCCAAACAAGTTACTTTAAACTTCTTTGAACCATTTCCTCGTCTTTAAATTGGGATTTACATTTAAATGCCTGTCTTGTAGGATCAATATCAGATGTCAAAAACGTAGCTGGGCATTGGGCACAGAGTAGGTGCTCACTAAATCAGAGCTACTATTATGATAATAATTATTATAACTAGGCCTGAGAAAGTCTTGTGTAGACACTTTTTATTGTGAAAACCAAACTGTGTCTCCAATATAACCCTGGCTCCCCTCCCCCAAAATATCATTTTGAAATATGAGAATAAACAGATGCAACTCTGATTCTTAAGTACTTCAGAACAGTACAACCCAAACACCTACTAGGTACCTAGAAAATATCAGCCGCTACGTCTGTGAGGACAACCACTCTATGTTGTACACTTTATCAGGATGGCTGAGTTTCTGGACATAAATGTATAGAGAGGAGACGTGAGCCTGAAGCCTCAGGTGCGAGAGACTTTGAAAGGCCTTGAACCCAGCACAGGAGGAGCTGAGGAGACTCCACAAGAGATTCTGAATTGGCCTTACGACCATTGTGGATGACGACGAACCTGACGGGGCTCCACCTTCTCAAGCCCTAACAAGGACAGAGAAGAGAGGATTCCTCTTCCAGAGTATCCTTCCACTGAGAACCCTAGGCTCCTCTTTCCCCTCCAAAGACTGACTGTTCTAGAGCAAAGCTCTCAGCCAGACCTCATGGCCTCAGTGTAAACCTCAAGCCCACACTCCACAACACGGCCCTTCCACCAGCTTCATGAAATAGTCCAAGTAGTAGAAATTCAGTCAGAGAGGGTGGGGGGGGGGGGGGGGCGGAAGGAGAGGGAACCCAGGAAACACACTAATAGAAACGCAACGGAGGAATAAGTTCCAGTAATTCTAACTGGGAAATCAAGGGGAATCTGTGCCTTCTTTCTGTCCCTTATAGCAGGATGCAGAAAGAAGAAACTTAAATTACCAGAAAGTAGCCTATGAATGATCAACATTTTAATTTTAACTAAATAAAACCTTTTTTGGGGGGGGGAGGGGGAGGGCAAAATGAGTGAAGGGGGCCAAAAGGTACAAACTGCCAATTATAAAGTCAGTCAGTCCTGGAGATGTAATGTACCGCATGCTGGCTTTAGTTGATAATACCGTATTGCATGTTTGAAAGTTGCTAAGAGAGATCTTCAAAGTTCTCGATACAAGAAAAAAAATTGTAACTATGTGTGGTGATGGACGTTAACTAGACTTATTGTGGTGATCACTGTGCAACATATACAGAAACTGAATCTTTATGTTGTACACCTGAAACGAACAATGTTATGTGTCAACTGTATCTCAATAATACATAAAATTAACCCTTTTGATTCTTCTCCTTTATCTGTAACCCTGCCTATCCTTCCCTTCCATCCCCTTGCACCTGTTTGTTTCCTAGGGCCACCATAACAAATTACCACAACAACAAAAATTTATTCTCTCATAGTTCTGGAGGCTAGAAGTCCAAAATCAAGGTGTCAGCATGGCCATGCTCCCTCTGAAGGCTCTAGGGGACGATTCTTCCTTGTCACTTCCTAGCTTCTGGTGGCTCCCGGCAATCCCTGGTGCTCCTTGGCTTGTAACTGCCTCGTTCCAATCTTTGCCTGGTCTTCACGCAGCTGTCTCTGCCTTTGGTACGTCCTCTGCTTTCCTTACACAGACACCAGGCATTGGATTTAGGGGCCATCCTAATCCTAATTTTAATGACCTAATTTTAAATTTAAGTAGTTACACCTAGAAAGGCACTATTTTCAAATAAGCTTACATCCGAGGTTAGTTCCAGGTGGATATGAATTTCAGAGGGATACCATTCGACCCACTACAGCTCGCAAATTAAAATAAACCATGACCACCAAAACAGGGGGCAAAGCAGAGGGAGATGACAAATTATAGCATCACAGAACTATGAAAAATTTCAAAGTTATAATCTCCAGTGGATCCATGACTACTACATCTGAATTGCAAATAATGTAGCTTTTGTCTTTCTCTCATCCATGGGAAACTGTGAAGTCTTGGAAAATATCAAAAGTCCCAATCAAAACAGCACTGAAACACAGAACATTCCACTGATCCAGACACTTGACACATTCTGACAAGTTTGGTATTAGGTACAGACGAACATTCACATATATTATCAGGAGTGGAGGAGCAAAAAGATGAAAGGCAGGGGAGGACATCTTTCAGGTTAAAGTGCTTTCATTAACTGTTCAGGGATGGAAAGTGGACCATGGATCTTAGAAGAACAAGGCTTCCTTTAAAAAAGTTACCTTACGTTTTTAACCACCCCTCCCCCAAATTACCCTTTTCTAATGATGACATCAGCCTACACGGAAGCACTAAATATCAGAGCTCTTTTTTGTTTTTAATAAGGTATTATTTTAGCTATGTGAGAAAAAAATACTTGAGTTCAGCTTAAAGACTTGTGTACTCCCTCTGCTGGCTCTGTTTTTAAAATAACTTCTCGATCGTTTCAAGAGCCAAGTTATTAATTTCACTAGACATCTAAAACACAAGGAAAAATATGATGTGGACTCACACACACACTTCTTCAAAGAAGATGATAAGAAATTACAAAACACATACTGAAAACTGCCAAAGGCATCTCTGTTGGATTTATTATTGGTTTACCCCAAAGGAAAGCTAATGCATTCCATTTGTCTGGGGCAGGGGTCACTTCCTGCATTGGCGGCCTTGCCCCCACAAGTGGGCCATAAGCTGTACTTGCTCTGCGCTCACCTCTCCACAGCAGGACTCGGGTGCCTTTGGACACCCAGGCATGGTGAGCCCCAGACGACCCCCTGGCTTCTTCACCAGAAGCAATTACTGGAGCAGCAAATTACTGGAAGGATCACAGGCCATCAGAGAAGTGAGTCCATTTCACTTTGTCATGTTATCTCATAACAGTAACTGATGCACTGCAGAGAAAAAGTCTCAAGATTAAAACCTCACCAAAAAAAGCTCGAGTGAAAAGCGGAAGACGCACGTTCTAGAAAAGCTGGGCTTGAAACACACTCCAATCACACACTAGTGTTTTATCAGAAAGGAGTGATCCATCACAATATTCTGCAGATACCTGCTACTGCACTTCTTCCGAGTGGGGAAGCTGCAATACTGAGAAACGGAAGTTGTCTGGTCAAGAATAAAATGGTTAAAGATGCTGAGTCTGTCTGGGTACTGATGCAGTTGGAAGTGGGGTCCTATTTAGAAAACTCGAACTCAGAAGAGCAGCAGACGGGCCCTGGAAAGATCCATCTCAAACACTGCTTGCTAGCTCTTCTTCCTTCACGTGTGATTTCTATTTTCCAATCCACGGATATAAAACTTCGAGTATATCTGAGACTTCTGTCCCAAAATGCAGAACATTAGGGACAACTTAGTGGTACACAACAGCTTTGCTCCTATAAGAAGTGGGTAAATAAATTTTAGGCTGAACAACCCCACAGTGACTCTTTCCTGACAGTGCATATTCATGCTGCATAAAGTGGGCTACACACACAGAGGGCAGACTTGACTTCAACTCTCTCTTAATGGAAGGTCATTCCAAGATCAGGTGTCCTTCAACTTCAGTGATGGGTGGTGATTGGCACTAATGAAGTTTTCAAGAACTTCTACACTGGGAAACAAGACACTGCAAGAGATGCCTTCGATAGAGAGCATCCTTTCATCGTTACACTACATCCTATCAAAATCAACCCTCGGAGGTCATAGATGTATGCCACTTTTGTTGCTACAAGTATCCAAAAGACTCTACGCATGACGTCACCATGCTCCTGAGTCACATCATGATCTTTCAGTATCAGAGTCCCAGAACAAAGCTATCTTCATGGGCTGAGGACGTAATGATCCAAAAAGCAGCTCCAAGTATCAGAAACTCTTTATTTGTTCGGTAGACACATTCCCCGGTGCTTCTGAGGCTGTACTTGGAAATACAGAGTCACAGAAAAATGACAAAAGAAACAGGCAGGAGCGAGAGGGTGGGCAGGGTAGGGTGGGGTTGAGACAGAAGGCTTTTTCAGCAAGGTGAAGTGAGCTGAGCGCTGACGGAGAATGCAAAGAGAAACACAGCTACTCTAGTGTGAGCCAGCCTCGAGGAGGGGGAGGGAGCAGAGGAGAGCAAATGAAGAAAGAGTTTGCAGAAATGGAGGCACAGACAGGAACAGCTGTGAAACCACAATGGTTAGCAGCAGACTACAGAACAGCGGTGCCCTGGGCTCATGCGGACACACTCTTAACTCCATCTCTGCTGGCTGCGTGTCCCTGAGCTAGTCACTCATGCTCCTGGCCTGTGCCCTCACCTGTAAAAGGAAGTCGTTGCATGATCTTTAAGATCTCTTTTAGTTCCTAATTTGAGGCAAAAAGCAACGCGGATGAGTTAGTTGTCCCAAAGCTCATCGACGCCGGAGGGAGGCCCCACAAGACAGAAGCAGGGACTTCAGACCAGTCCAGGGCCACAGGTGGGCCCTAATCCAGTCAGACTTGGGACAGCCTCAGCTTTCGCCCAAACAGACCCAAACTACAGGAGCCATGTTACAGTGGCCTTGCAGCTCCAAAGCAAGCTGAAAATGACGGGCAGGGAATTAAAGGCCAGCTTCAAGCCAGAGCTCAAACTGGCAGTTTGAGATTTGCCAGGAACTTCTCTGCAGAGAGCTGAAGGCCTGAGGAAAGCAGAAGTACAAACATGAAAAAAAGGCAAAGAAAATGGACACCAGGGACAAGTTCGCAGAACACAGATTTGCATGTTTATTTTCCGTCTTCCTCCAATAGAACGTGAACTCCCGTGAACTGGAACCTTATCTGCCTTGTGCTGCGAAGACATCCCCAGGGCCCGGCAGAACACCCTGCACACAGTATGCCTTTGACAAATACTTCTTGAATGAATGAAACAGTATGTGATGGAAATGGGTAAAAGGGTTTTCTCTTTCTAATCTTTTACTTACTGTACACCAGCTGTAACATCCACTGATACTAACCCACCCATATATATATCACCCCCAGCTCCTTCTACAGCAGCAAAGAGCCAAAGCGGCTCTTGGGGACTCCTCAATTTGTGATACAGGAAAAGGTGAGGAGAAAAACAAGGAGTCAAGAATAGGATCAAGTCTGTTCCTTGTAGGAAAAATGAGCAGGTACGAAAGCAAAATAAATTCCATATTCTCTCCAGCCCCGGGAATCTGGAATCTGATCAGAAATGGGGAAGTGGGGTACCTCGTCAGAATGCACAGACCTAAATAGTCTTATCTTTGCATTTCTATCAAGATCTTTGGATGGACGGTGTCTGCAAAACTTTTTCCAGGCCAAGTCAATGATTTCTTAGTGGGACAAGGCCTCTTCAATAATTTTCCACATAAAAATTTCTTGCAGGTTTTAAGGAAGAATCACACAAGTAGAGTATTAAAAAGTTTAACTACAAGATGTTCTTCCATGGTGTCATTCTCTTAAAATAGAACCCTCCTAAAACCTCCTAAAAATAAGTCTGCATAGTTTCATTTCATTTTCGAAGAAGGAGATAAACATATCAAAACAAACACTTAGCTTCTTTTTTAAAGAGTCTCTTTGCTCCATGGGGCTCAGAGATCAAAGTCTAAAAGGGCCAATTTCTTCACTTCATAGGTCGATGACACAGCTTTGAAAAAGAGGAAAAACAGTCCCCCTAGTGTACCGCTGCTGTAGGAAGAGGAAGTTCCTTAGCTGAGAATCACTGACGAAGACAGTACTGCCAAAGGAAATTACAAAACAGCATTTCGGCAACACGGGCCAGGCAGAAGACAGATTCCTCCTCACCCAGCACCAAAAGCAGCCCCTTCGCTGAGTTACTCCAAAAGGTGACTGAGGTCAAAATTACAAGCCAACGTGGAATTATTATGACTTGGCCATTTTGAAATTTTAAAAAATATTTTTAAACATCAAAGTGGCAGTTAAAATAACATTTCCTAATACAGCCTGTTGAAAAGGCACTGGATACATTCATCTAAAGAGGCAGAACAGTGAGGACACAAACAAGCGTTATGCGGCAGGTCAGCCCTCAGCTTTTTACCTCAGGAAGAAGCCATAAGAGGACACCTTCTCACATGAAGGAAGACTCAGGCTCTTGAAGAACTCTCCTCTGCAGCAGCAGCAGCAGAAGCTGTCACACGGCATCTACATCTGCAAAATTGTGGGAACCACCACAGAAACTCATGGCTGCCTAACATGATCGGGCCCCGACCCCGGGAAAGGCAGGTGTGTGTAGGAGAGTCAGAGATAAACAGGGCTGACCAGGTAAGCCCTGTTGTCCTAAAGGTCCTCCGAGAGAACCCACCAGTTCAGTTATGGGTGCAGTGCAAGTAAGCTTAACGTGAACTAAAGGAAATATAACCTTTTCCCCTCTTAACCACATCTGATTATTCATTTCTACTTGAATGCCTGAGGTAAAGGAACCTGTAAGATGGCCATCACCTTTCTCCTGGCACAGGCTGCCGCTGACAAACGTTACGTTAACCGAGAGCTTCCCTCTCCTGTTAAAATGCTATCTTTTTTGCCACCTTGATCACTTCATGGTTCCTAAGGACCAACACTGAAAGGCACCGGACAGCGACGCAAACATACACTCAGTGGGTCCGCATCAATATTCCTCTCTCTTTCCGATGCTAAAATAATAACCAAGATGTTTTTAGATTGAGAGGGAAATCTGCTTTTCAGGAAAGCAACTTCTACTTATGTAAGATTGCTTGTTACTTACCAAATGACCTTTTAAAAAAGATCAATTTCAAGAGGAAAACAGTGTGATGAAGACCAAAGATTTCTAGAACCGTGGCTACTAATTCTCTCTCTGCTAACTAGCTGTGTGATCTTAGAAGTCATTAACTTGAAGAATCAGGTCCTTACCTATAAAATAACGAGCATGACTGAGATCAGCAAACCTCACCCCAGCTGTACATTAGAATCACCTGAGAAACTTAAAAAAAAAAAAACAAGTAATGCTAAGCCACACACCAGCCCAATTAAATCAGACTTTCCGGATATTGGTATTTTTTAAGAACTCCCAGATGATTCCAATATGCAACCAGGGCTTTGAACCACTGGTCTCAATTCTGACCTCAAGGGTTTCTTTTCTAATTCTTTCATTCTATGATCTGAACATGATAATTCTGGTTACAGGATCTCGTAATGCAATGGCCCAAAAAGCTAAAAAGGAAAGGAAGGCCTAGAGCTTGCATACTATGTCTATGTGCATACATGACTACGAGACGTTAACCTGAATTCTAGACATTTTTAGAAATTAACAACCCTAATGCATAACTCAGAATGAAAGTAGTGTGGTTTAAATGCACATGCAGGCTTCCAGAATGACTAATCATGATAGGAATCAACTCCTGAAACTCGGACGCGTGGAAATGGGTCACAATTAGCTCCTGACCTCTCCCGTTTTCCTCTTCTTCCACCCCCACTGAACCACAAGCACAAAAAAGGTTGGCTATTAGTCATAATCGAAATATGAAACCAGCCTCAGTTTCAAAGGGCCTTCTCCATCATCAAAGATTTGGAAGTTCCTGCATGGCTGCATCTTTTGATGAAGGTCATCTTACAAAAACTTTATAACTAAATTACATCCTTATAGCCTTTAAGGATTAGTTGCCATGTGATACTCAGCAATAGAACTGGTGTAAAATTTTAAAGTAAAAGTAATCATAAAAGTGTGCCCTGTACTGAACATACTAAGATTGGAGAGTTTCAATTTATAATATTTCATAAGATTTTAGTTAGAGAGAGATGAGATAGCAGAGAAGGAAAAAAGAAACCATGAGACAAAAATTGGTTAGGACATAAAACCACAAAGTCTATGCCTAGGCCCAAAATCTCTATTGCAAGTTCTGCAAGCTATATGAAAACATAACGACCCCAGTCTCAGTTCATGGCTACTTTTGGTAATACCTCTTTCTCACATAAATCTTCAAAAAAATCAAGTGCTGTTAAACTGTTACTATCTTTAACTATAAACGCAATAGCGAGAAATAATATTTCTAGAATTAAGTTACTTTTGCTATCTCAAAAATCACAGGAAAGGTGACTCCTCTTCCCATGTTAACTTTTTAACTAAGTTAAAAGTTAGCTAACTTTTAACAGTTTCTCTGCACCAAATTCAAAACGTACAAAAATTTCAAGTGTGAGAAATTTGAAAAATATTCCAAATCCCCAAGTCCATCTTCTTAGATCCTGTAAACTCACCCTTTCCTGACACAGCACACTGCAATTAACCCTTGCTATCCATTTGCAAACTCGGTTTTAAAAGGCATCACAGTATCACGGCTTTGAAACGAAACCAATTGTCACCCGTTTCTGGAAACAGCCCTCAGATCACACAACTGGCATTCCTTTGCAGAGCAATAAAGTTAAATCAAATATAAGATTTATCATGTCAGCATTTGTTAAAGGAAATAAGACAGATTTGTGGAATAGTATCAAACTACATCTTGCTTTTAAAATACCTAAACAAGGCCTCTCCAATGCTAGCCATAAAAAATAAAAATAAAAAACAGGCACTGTGTTTGCAAGGTTTTTAAAAAGTAGTCAATACACTACATTCTTTAGCCTTTTTATATACAGGCTCCTTTCCAGTGCTTCAATTCTCCACTAAGATTAAATGGTTCTTATTTTATACACATACTGGAACCCAGGAAGATACAGGGCTCTCCAAAGACAAGGGACAGAAGTAAGAAGCAACCACCTCTTTAATTAAAAAAACAAACAAACAAACAAAAAAAAAAACCCTAACTTGCAAATAGAAGCAACTGACAAGCGATATGCATCTCCACCCGCGCAACACGCAGGACGCTTGGTACTGCCACATCCCTATCTTGGGGGAAGGGGCCAGGAGGATGAGGTGCCAGGAAGAGCGAAACAACCGGGTATCAGCAGCCCAGCAGGGGCACAGGAGTTAATCTCTTTGGCTGTCCAACTGCAGAAAGTCATTACATCATAGCCTTTCCACACCTCTCTCCCTACCACGTGTCTAGGACCCCAAGAGGCTGAAAAGGAGCAGGAGAGCGCCTCTCTTCAGGTTCACTAATAGGCAGAAGCCATTACGGCCCAGCCCTGCCACCAAACCTCCCTCCCACGAGCCAAGGTGAAGCTCCAGGCCCAACCTCCACACCTGGACCTCCCCCCGCCCCCCCCCCAACAACTCCGGAGTCCAGGCCTCAGCGGGAGCAGCAGGTGCGGCCAGTCCGCGTTGAGGTGACAGGGCTGGCCCGTTCCAGGCCCCAGGACAGCAGAGAAGCTACTGGGGGCAGATTTACTGGAGAGACATCTCTGAGGAACAGAGGTGTAGACACAAGCAAGGAAAGATAGCCGGCCAGGGAAAGGTTTGCAACCACTGCTTTCTCTAATGGGATCGATGTGCCTGTGGGAGTTAACACCCACAAGCCCGAAACTTGGACCCAAGGGTTCTCACCCAGCTACTGACAACGCACCAAGCTCCTGCGACCGACTGGAAACCACAAACCCAACCCCTCCCCCGGGCACCGAGTCCCAAACACTCCCCCACGTCCCCTCGCTCCACCCGCAGCGCCCCCACTACGGTGAATTCTACTCCAAAGTTGGCCGCGGACCTACCTTCTCCGCGCTGTCCCGGGAATCCAGCAAATGCACTCCTGACCGTCTGTCCTTCCCTCGCCGGCGTCCCATGCCCCCTCTCCTCACCTGGCCATGCCCGAGGCTTCCCCGGGAGCTTCCTATCCGCCCCACCCCTCCGCGGCCGTCCCCAGGGTGCCCTCCTCCGAGGGTCACACAGAACCCCCAAAGCCTCCCCGCCGTAGCTCTCCGCGCCAACCCCTCTCCCGGCGCCCGCAGGCGCGCTCCGAGGACTCAAAGGCGCGTCTCGCACTGCGCAGGAGGCCCGGCGGGTCCGGCCGCCCGCCCGAGGAGGGTACGCACCTTCCAGCCGGCAGAGCTGTTGCTGTCGCCCTTATCCTTGAAGTAGGGCACGCAACGCACCATCCACTCGTAGATCTGGGACAGAGTGAGCCGTTTGTCCGGGGAGCTCTCGATGGCGCGAGTGATCAGGTCGGCGTAGGACAGGTTCCCCCAGGCGTTCCGCCGCGACGAGCATTTCCTCGGCTGCCCGGAACCCCCCGCCGTCCCCGGCTGCGGCGGTGGCAGTGACTGCTGAGGCTGCAACGGCGTCTGCGTCCCCCCGCTCAGCGCGCCCGCCGCGGGGGCTGGCCCGGACCCGAGGTCCTGCCCTCCGGGAGCCAGCAGCCGAGCCGACTCCTCAAGGAGCAGCCCGGAGCCCAGCGTGCCGCTCCCGCCGCCGCTGATCGCCATGGCCGAGCCGGCCCTACCACCACCGTCCTCGTCGTCTTCATCGTCCTCCTCCTCGGGGATCATGGAGTCGGCGGCCGCCTCCCCCGAGGGCTTGGCCGGGCTCCCCTGGAGCTCTGGCCTCTGCAGGGGCCACGTACAGGAGCGCGGCCGGCTCTGGGGCTCGAACTCCGGGTCCAGCTCCACTTCGAGCGGAGAGAGCGGGGCCGGGGAGGCCGGCGCCTCTGCCATCTTCGCCGCCCGCCCGCCCGCGGCTCGGGCTCTCGCGCTCTCCTCTCGCGCCGGGGCGGGGTGCGGCGGGGGAGGGACGGGGGCGCCGCGAAGGCTCGGGCTCCTGGGCGCCGCCGCCGCCGCCTGGGGAAGCACAAGAGAAGAGAGAAGGAGAGTTGGTTATCCCGGGCCGGAGCCCAGTCCTCGGCGAGTCCTCGCCCGCCGCCGCCGCTGCCGCCTGCACCGCGCCCGCCTCCCAGGAGCAGGCGGACCTGGAGACGTGCGTCCCGCGAACCTGGCGCCGCAGACACCGCCCCCTGGCCAGGCCGCGGGGGAGACGCGAGCGAATCGACGGGCTCGCACGGGGCAGCCCCCTCCCCCGCCGCCGCCCGAGCTGCAGGTCTCCCCAGGGCTAGGTGGCTGGGCGGGGAGGCAGGGGGAGGGGCGGGGAGGGGGAGGGGCACGGGCCGCGCCTTTAAATTGGGCAGCGGCCGGAGCTGGCGCAGCCGAGCTGCGGTGGGAGCCCGAGCCCGGGCGGGCGTGCGTTTGTTTATGTTTCGCTCGGGCCCGCTCAAGTGCTTCCCGCGGCGCCACCGCCAAAGTCTGTGGCGTCTTCGGCTCTTCTCCCCATCCCCAGCCCTGCCACCTCCCCTCCCGGCGGAGGGCCCCCAGCCCGGGGACGACGCGGGCAGCTGCCTTCTCCCCTCTTGGCCCGCGGGCCGGGAGGGCGAACGTGGATCCGCGCGCAGATGGGCCCTTGTCACTTGCAGAAAAAAGAAAGACGGGAAGAAGGCGGGCGGGCAGCTCGGCGGGTGTTTGCAAAGGGTCGAGCCGAGCAGTAACGGCCACTTTGGGGTTCCGTGTGGTTTATTTTCTCGCGGACGTTGTGCCCTCCACCCGCTTCCCTGTAAAGAACGGGGGGAGGGGGGCAAGTCGAAACATAAATCTTCCAACAGGTCGGGGAGCGCCAAGTCTCCCGCGCCGCCAGAAAACCCGGACCAGCACGTTCATCACCTCCTTGCTCCCGCTGCTGCCATCTTGACAGTTTTTCCCCCTTCACTCAAGTCCTTTAAAAACACTAGCGGGAGAGAAAGGGGGGCGCGCACACCGAGTCACGGGGAGGGAAAAGGGAAGCGCCTGGCCCAGCTCGAAAGCAGATCCGGAGTCACCGGGAAGGCGGCCGCCCCGCTGCACAGCTCCGGCGCCTACCTCGGTTCCTTCCCTTCAGGGACGAGGGGGGAGGACGCACAATCCCGCGCGGGCCCGGGGCACGGCGAGGAGGGGGCGCGCAACCTCGGCGAAGGAGAGGTGCTCCGGCCGCCGCCGCAGCCCGCCGGAGGAACCGCCTGCCAGCCTGCGCGCCGCCGCTTTCCACATTCCTCCTCCTCCCTTCCACGAGCAGGGCGGCCGCGGCAGCAGCACAAAGTTATAGACACACGCAGGGTGCCTCAACCTAGGCTGACGGCGGGCGGGCGGGTCCCCGCCCAGGGGGAGGGCTGGGCGGCGAGCCCGGGTGTGCTCTGCGTGTGTGTGTGAGTGCATGTGTGTGTGCGATCGCGCGCGCGCCTGCGCGACCCGGCTCCGCGGGGCTGCGGGCGTGGGTGTCAGGGCGCGCGCCGCGGGCCGGGACTCGGCGGGCTCCCGCGGCCGTCCCCGCCGGGCTCCTCCTCCCTCCCGCGAGCCTCAACGACAACAAAGCGCGGCGCTGGCCCAGCAGAAGAGGGAGGGGGAGCGCAGAGCCCCAAACACTCCACGAGCGCAGTCGCGTGGCTTCGCTGACTCCGGGCAGGGCGCCTGGCACAGGGGGTCCCCGGCACGCGCGTCCGCTCGCCAGGCTCTGGGCCTGCCCTGGTGTCCGGTTCCCCATTAGAACCCGATACCAGGTAACACCCGAGATAAGATGCTGACCGCAGATGGTGTCACCTCAGCGTGGAAATACCGACAAGCGAAGATGTTGGTGCCTACAGGACTTGCATAAACTGATGCCCTCAGATTTGATCAGGCACCAGAAGGTCTGCACTGAGTCTCTTACCCAGGACGCTCGACCGCAAGCGTGTTCAATTTTCATGAAATTCATGCAAACGAAGGGAGAAGTGTAACCAACTTAGGAGAGAAAAGCAAATTATTCCCCATTCCTAAACGCCTGAACAGATTTTGAACAATTGTGTATGGGAAGTAATTTGGTTCTAACTTGTAAATGACAGCAAAGCGGCTAATTATGCATTTTTGACTTTTTAAAAAAGAGATACTCCTTTAGGTTTAGCAAAACCTCTTCACAAGTCCTTATCCGACGACCAGTGCCCAAATCGTCCATTTGTGCACGAAGAATGCGCAACATGCGACATGCACACCAAAAGTCTATCCACTTTGGTTCACGAATTATCTTTTTTTCTCTTAAATCCTTCTAAGTCATTGGAGATTAATCTTACAGTCTAGAGCGCTCTCCGCAACAACCCGATACGCAGAAAGGTCCAACCCAATGTACGCAGGAGTCCGCCCACCCAGCCGATTCCAGGCTCCGGGCTTTCCGCAGGGCCCGTCACTCAAGTGACGCGAGGCCCCGCCCCTGCACCAAGCTAGTTCGACGCGTACAAACAGATGATGTCATTGTATCCACACGCGCGTGACCCGGGAGCGCTGCGCCGCGTCGCCATTCGCTGCGCCGCTTACTCGTCAAGCCACGCCGCGAGCTGACTGGCCGCAGCCGTCAGTCTCCAGGCCGCAGACGCCCCTCTCCGCCCCCCGCCCCCGCCCCCCCTGCAAATAATAAACAATCGAGTAAAATTCTAAGGAAAGAAGGAGGGGAGGGAGGAGTGGAGAAAAAGAGAGGGCGAACCAGAAGCCAATCCTTGGCGAGCGGACGGAGGAAGAGTTAAAAGGAGGGGGACGTGAGAGGACCCGGGGAGAGGAAGGAGGGAGCAGACCTGGGGTGATGGGTCCCGCCGCGAGGAGGTGGCGTCGGGGGTGGAAAGTTGGAGAGCACTCTACAGGGCGCGCCTGGTGGGACCGGGGGCGCTAGGGCCCGGGAGCGGCCTGGCTCGGGGCTGGGGGCGGAGCGCGGGCCGCCGGGGGGCGGAGACTGAGCCGCGCGGGGGCGGCGCGGGGGAGCCGGCAGACACGTGCGGGAGGAGGGCGGGCGCGCGCCGCACACGCTCGCCCCGGGCGCGCGGCCCCGGCAGGCGCGCGCGCTTGTTTACCAGCGCACGTGGGTGTTATTTTTAAATGGAATGTAGTGCTGGCAGCAGCGCCGAGTGGCGGGCGCGTGGGGCCGCCCGCGCCGGCTGGGGGACGCGGCAGGGCCCGCTCCGCGGCCTCTCCGGGCGCTGCTCACGGGCCTGCGAGGCTGTCCCCACTGCGGGCTTCCAGCGCAGCGGGTGGTGCAAGCCGGGGAGCCTGATGGCGAGTTCCGCGCGCTGCCCAAGCCTCCACCGAGACGACGTGTTCCCGCCTCGGAATGCTGCCTTTTTCTTAACCCCAGGCTCGGTTCCCTCCTTCACATTCCGGGAACAAAGCCACCTGCTTCTCTTCGCCCTGGAGGCCGCGCCAGGCCCGGCTCCGCAGCCACCGGGTCCGGGGCACTTTCACACGCTCACGTACTCACTGGCACACAACACGCTAGCCGCGAGGTGGACTCTCCTCACCCTGCGTGGTTAGTGCCCTCGCTCCCTTGCTCCGAATGTCCTCAGTCCGTACGTGCCCGTCTCCTGGGCATACAGCTCTGCCCACGTACAGATGTGCTGCTGATACTTCGGGTGTCTTTGGCAGGAGGAGTCTGGGAAGGGGGCTCGGACTGTTTCCTGGGCTTGCTCCTCTGCGTGCGACTTCTCTCGTCTCGTTGTGGGTCTGCCCCACTGAGAGTCTCTGAGTTTGCATTTGCTTTATAGCCTGACGGTGCGGACGGTGCTCTCCGACCAAAACTCTCCAGCTTCAAGTGTCCGTGGGGAGGGGAGGCGGGGGCGTTGGAGCACATTACCCGGAGTCTGGTGTTCAGCTTTGCACGAAGAACCAGGAGGCCAGATCACCCAGGGCTTTGCACCGTGCGTGATACAGCATAAAATCCAAAGAGCTTTCTGTCGCTTTTTAAAAACACTTACGACACACTGTATAAGTCTACCCTTTTTCTTCTCTAAATCTAGGCAATCTTTTGTCATTAAAGTGCAGACTGGCAGAAGGAGAAAGAATGTGTTTACACTGGCTGGGCTGTCGGCCATTAGATTTTCACTATAAACATGTGGGGTGTCCATTTACAGAATGCATATCCCAAGGGCATACAAAAAAAATGTAAGAGTTAAAGATTCAGTAGATTAACTGAGCTCATTGAGACCTTGGTGAGGAATGGGGGGCAGGGACATGATATAGACATTTCCTCAAAGAACTTGCTGTCCTGGTTGGGGGGATAAGACATATTAAAAAGTTCAGTAGTTCAAGAGTTTTAAAAGCATACAATACAAATACAAGAGGTCAGACGTGGTGTTGGGTAAGTTTCAAATGAGTTAAGGATCAGAACTTCACATGCAGTGACTATAAACATTCAGCTTGGTAAATGTGCGTCTTACCCAAAGAATTTACCCTTGCAATTTGTCCCTGTGGGCAAACCTTTGAAAACTCAGAGATTGAATCTCAGTGATTGTTCTCTTTTAGCCTGAAATTGCTTTGACCTTTCCTTTCCCCTTTAGCCTCCTTGGTCCTTCTTCATTTCTTCTCCCCTCTTTTTTCCTGAACTTTTTAGTTTAGGGAAGCTGAGTAAGCTATGGCTGATGATTGAGAAGGAATGCCAGCATTACCTTGGAGGTAGAATTTTTGGTTACAATTCTCCCTACTTCTTATTATACCCTGATTATTTCTACCAATGATTTAAGGTAGTGATGTCCGCTCCGTATTGGAAATTCAGTCCCTGGAGGAGCAAAAGTTAAAATTTTTTTTTACCTGAATGAGCTGAGTAAATTCACCATTTCAAACATCTAATTGCCTGGCAGCAAAGTGTTCATTTCCCTCTTGGATTGGCTTCTCTGTCCATCTCAACAATGAAGACAGGAAGCACAAACACAGTATAAGCCTCCTAACAAATGTGTGATCCAGCTGGAAGGAAAGAAGGACCCCAATATTCAGGTCTATAGCTGCTCCCGTCTTTTGTCTGACACCCTCATTAGCCCCTTCCTCTGCCTCCCCACTTCTCAGCAAACTGCACATGTGGAAAACATATTTATTGAACCCTGCGTACCAGAGAGCTTGAGCTTGGGCTTGTCTTTTGGGGCATAATTCTGGACAGCTTCCATCACCACCTCCCCTGGAGTCTCTGGGGCTCCTGTCCCCTCTCCTCCTCTTTGCCTCCTCTGATTGTGACATACCCCAGCAGAGCCTCCCCCAGGTCATTACAGTAACTGTCTTCTAGCAGTTCATTTAGAGGGCAAGTATGTGTATTTACAGGGGGGCAAAAAGTGGGAGATCCAAAAAAGGGTGAAGTTTACCTGAGATGGAATTTCATACACAAAAGAAAGTGGGAAGGATTCTCTGTTTTGGTGTTATAAGGTTATGATGACAGCTAACCTCTATCGGTCCATTAATATGTTCCAGCCCTGAACTAGGCACTGTATTTGCAGTGTTTAATTTAAGCCTCACAAAGAACACGTGAGGTGGATACAGTGGTGCTAAATGGCATGGGGTTTAAGAATTCAAGCTCTGTGGTTAAGTCTGACCCCCTCACTTACCAGCTATGTGACCTTGGGCTGTTATTTACCCATTGAGCCTCAGTTCCTCATTTGTAACATAAGAATAATATCTTTTAGGATTGTGGGAAGGATTGGGTTAACTATGAATCTAAAGCATTTAAGATTAGAATACTAGGGGAAGCTTTTTAAAATAGTGATGGCCTGGCTCCATCTTGGACCAACTGAAATTAGAATCTTTAGGAGTAGGGTCTGGCACTGATATTTTTTTCAGTGTTTGCCAGATGAATCTAAGGCAGTGAAGGTTGAGAACACTGAGCTAGAGGTCTCTCTGCACACGGCAGTGTTTGCCCTCAGCTATGACTAATTGGCTTCTGCTTAAGAATGATAACAGAGCCATAAACTAACTACACAGGAGGGACCAGGTCCTATGCACGTAAGGTCTCACTTTATCTCTAGAGTAACCTGACCCAGCAGGGGCTCTCCCTCTGATTTCACAGAGTTTTGCCCTAGAGCACACAGCAAGTGGCAGGCCCAGGATTTGAACTGGGGTCTGTCTGAATCCACAGCGTGTGCTCCTCCCCCAAGCCTGCACTGCCTCTCCTACAGTATTTCTGTCAGGTGGGCCATTTGGCCTAGAGGAATGGGGCTGGAACGAGACAAGCAAACATTTCCCCAAGCACTAACCCAACCAGTCCAAAGCTGGTGGTTGTCTGGCTAAATCTGCCCCCATCAGGTTGTTCTTTGGCTCTCTCAAATATTCTTAAAATTCTTAAGTCAATTGCCAACATCTAGAAAGATTTCATCTAAAAGCCAGATTTCTAACTGTTCTTGAAAAATTAGAGGATGTGCTAACACTGGCACCGTACCCACATGGCAGCAATTAGCTGGTATGGGCTCTCCAGTTCAACTCCATCATCAGGCCCTCTTCCCTCATTTGTGTATCCTGCCTGGTCTCTGGGCATTTGAGTTCCACCCTAACTTGTATCTCCTATCTCTACAGCGGCATGCTGGTGCTGGCTCATTCCAATTCATGAGAAACAACTGTGCACATCTCTTCCAGACTCTTTGCTCGGTGAATCAAATTGGTAGCTTGAAATGGATCATTGTGGGAGTATTTACCCCAGAGAAATTGGCAAATGCTAGCGATCAAGTCTTTTTTTGTTTGTTTGTTTCTGAGAGCCAGTTTGCCAGCACACCGTTGCCCTCACTCCACCCAGCCACAGTCTGGTGTTCTGAGGACAGAGATTTGTTCTGAATAGAAAGTGAAGGGAACAGAAACACTTGAGAAAACTACCTCAACTCTGCTTAGTAATTGATTACACATTATCTAACCTTGTTTTTAAAATACTTCAATTTAATATGGTGGGTAGATACCCAGAACAAACTTCTTGATGAAAACTAAAGCTGGGTAAGATTTTTTACTATTTTTAAAATGAA
This sequence comes from Equus przewalskii, assembly GCF_037783145.1. Classification (NCBI taxonomy): domain Eukaryota; kingdom Metazoa; phylum Chordata; class Mammalia; order Perissodactyla; family Equidae; genus Equus; species Equus przewalskii. Next base: position 57,993,569 of record NC_091839.1, on the reverse strand, counting down.
TCATTGAGCTGGCAGGAAAGCAAGAAAACCACAGAGATCAAAAACAAAGTTAAGGTGGGACCCCTGGGAAGTGAGCAAGCTCCCAGAAAATCTGTCAAACAGCAGTATCCTTGAGCTTCCACTTTGACAGATGTGCAGGGGCTGAGAGACGGAAGATAAAGCCTCAGGCCTGTCCAAGATCGTGAGCAGGATAAGAACCACTCGCAGTCTAAAGTGGTGCAGCCGCTATGGAAAAGAGTATGGAGGTTCCTCAAAACATTAAAAATAGAACTACCATATGATCCAGCAATCCAACTTCTGGGTATTTATCCAAAGGAAACGAAATCACTGTCTCAAAGTGCTATCTGCAGCCCCATGTTAATTGCAGCATAATTCACAATAGCCAAAACATGGAAACAACCTAGGTGTTCACTGACAGATGAATGGATAAAGAAAATGTGGTGTATATATACAATGAAATATTGCTCAGCCATAAAGAAGAAGTAAATCCTGACATTTGCAACAACATGGGTGAAACTTGAGGGCATGATGCTAAGTGAAATAAGTCAGATAGAGAAAGACTGTATGATCTCTTATATGTGGAATCTAAAAAAGCCAAACTCATATAAACAGGGAGCAGATTGGTGGTTGCCAGGGCCTAAGGAGTGGGGGAAATGGGGAGATGTTGGTCAAAAGGTAAAAACTTCCAGTTAGAAGATGCATAAGTGCTGGGGATCTCATGTTCAGCATGGTGACTATAGTTAACAATACTGTATTGTACACTCAAAAGTTGGTAAGAGAATAAATCTTAAGTGTTCTTACCACACACACCCAAAGGTAACTTTGTGAGGTGGTGGGTGTGTTAATTAACCTTATTGTGGTAATCACTTCAGAATATATATGAATATCCAATCAACACTTGTGTACCTCAAACTTACACAATGTTTTATGTCAATTATATCTCAGAAATTGACCTGCTATGCAGAAGAGGACCCTGAAAAATTTGCCTGTCTTGATCCTGGTGCTGGACAGAGGAATCAAAAAAGATATATAAATCTTCATTGAAAGTTCATAAGTATGGTGTGGTCTGCATGTAAGGTTGTGACCCAAAATCATGACACCATGGAATTTAAAAAAATGTAATGAGTCCAAGTGTGGGGTGCTTCAAACAAGTCGCAGACGCAAACACAAATTCTCTCCAGGGAAATATCTTGAACCCAGGCCTCAAAGGATGCCCACAGATAAAGTTTCAGGAACAGAAGGTCACAATCAGAAAACACAAAACAAACAAGGAAGCAAGGCTCCATAAGTAAAAAGCCAGATACATAAAGATTTGGATATTGGGAGAAGCAGACACAAAAAATGTGTTAGCTTAATATATTTCAAGAAATAAAAGAGAAGCTTGAAAATATAAGCCAGGAACAAGAGTCTATCAAAAACAACTGTGCAGATTTGAAATCAAGTGCTTCTTGTTTTTAATTTTTTCTTCCCAAATAGATTTTAGGTCCTTGAGGACAAGGGGCCAGGCTCGACACCTTATTGGTTATTGTTTGCCAATTGAAGGAAGGAAGTGCTCAAGTCTTCTTTTGAAATCCAGCAGTAAGAAGGTGAGTTTGTGACTACGTTTGGAAAATCCAATTGTAAGATCCACGAAATCACTTCTAAGGGAAAGGAAGACGTGGAGGCGGAATTAACGCAGTGCTGACTGGCCTGTGGCAGATGACATTGGACTTTGTAAGTGGTCCATCTACTCCATTTCTCATCTTGGGAAAACTTGTGAAGTGAGCATGTGTCCATGTCCACTTGTTAGAAAATCTATTTTAAATGCCTGTAATTGGAATCCTAAATGTAAATTACTTTAAAACATTGATGTGGTACCTAAAAGAAATCAAGGCCATATGGAACCATTCATTACTCTCCAGAATATATTGCATCTCCCTGGTGCAATTTGACATGTCCACTAATGTGTCAAGTTTTCTGGAATAGTCCAATACTAAAGCACCTACAGTTTGTGATTTAAGGCTCGAAGGATATCAGATCTAATTCCTGCCTCTCCCACCTCCACACCTGGAAACGGAGTAAACCTGTGAAACAGGAAGACAATGGAGGGAAAATTTAAGTTTGGCAAATTTTGCAAGTCTGATATAAACAGTTTAAAATTCACGAGCTAGCAAGGTATGAGCCCTGTGCATATGTTACAACAGACCCTGTCATAGAAAAGAACCAAGTAAAGCTACCACCGTCGCTATGAGGATGGCATATTTGAGTTTGAATGCCATTTATTAGCGATGGTTCAAACATCTTAGAAGAAAGTTTTTCCTTTGTTGGAGGAACTTTTCTCTCTGTTCAGGTCCTGGTGGAACCCTTCTTGGTGGTCTATCAGAGGAGGGGTCCTAGTGGTGTTAGGGGGACCTGCTTTGTGAGTCCACTCTGTCCACTCCAGCAGATGGTGTGAGAGCACCTGGGTTCTCCCCAGAGAAGAAATTCTGGTTGGTGGTTCACTCCCCTCTTGTCAGAAGGTAACCCTTCTCCACGTGTTGCAGAGGGCTCTCCTTCACCCCTTTCCCCACTCTCTGGATAGTTCACATTCCTTTAATAGCACATTTCTGTGGCCTCTCAGGACCTTCTTGTGCTCATGTCTGGAGAGACATCTGATGCCACCGAAACGGGTGACAAAATTGCTACATGAGACATATGTGAGGAGGAAGTGTCCAGGCCTCCAAACATGGGTTATTTTCTGGAAGCATAACATCTGAACCTCACACATTTGTGTAGCATTCAGAGTCCTTTTGCCATTTCACTTCTCAAACGTATAATTTGAAAGCTTTTTTTTTTCTGCACTTACAATGACTTTTATAAAATCTGTATTTTGGAAACAAATAATGAAGCCAAGTGAATAATTCCATAAAAGAACACAATCCTTGGGGCACCTGTCCTGTTTGGGGAGCTGCCCAAACCCAGTCACGTTGGTCGGCCTTCCTCTTTGCTGTGGAGAATGAAACTCCCTTTGGAGTTTGTGGGGATTTTGCCAACGAAGAAAAAGATGAGGTTTGAGCTGGGCCCTTTTTTTCCTCTGGCAGTGCCATAAAAATGTGTTGTTGAAGAGTGAATGGGTTGTCAAGATAACCAGCTGGAAGAGTTGTGACTGACATGGAGCCGGGAAAGGGGAGAGACTGCGGCCTGCACAGGCCGGCCTGTCTCCAGTGGACAGACAGCAGAGCGGCGGGCCCAACAGCTAAGGGAGGGCCAGTGGCCTCGGAAACCACTCCCAGGGGTCCCCCAGACCTCACAACTCTCTTGGTTAAGTGGCAAAATCAAGTTTCTTTACCTGCCGAATAGAGAATCAGACCTGATCTGGAGAAACCACAGGCGAAAGAATTCCGTGAGGCCCAGTCAAAAAGAGGCCGTTTTGACCTATTTTTTTCCCCCCTATAAATCAATATTATCAACAAATTGTTCTTTTTAAACTAATTGATCCCCAAGTGAACAATGAGAATTGCATTCCTTTCTCAAAAGTATAAGAACCAGTTTGTCCATATATGTTTTAAATTAGTCCCCCACCACTTTTTCACAGTTGTAGTACATTAATATTGAAATTAGGCCAGGCCAAAATTCATATGTTATTGTTACTTAACTTCCGGATTCAAGAAATGCTCAAAGAGGAGAATGTTAGATGGCTTGGAACAGTCCTTCTGGAAGTCCTTGACGTGGTCCTGCCTAATGCTACTTCATTCTCTCAGATATAAAAAAAGTTTTTAAACCTCGAATCTTTCAGCTTATCCAATACGAAACAAAAGCACTTAGAATATTTTAAAAGACACCTATATTTTTGACTTGCCCTATACCAATGAGGATGATACTCCTATCTCCTTTAGCATCTACTTTCTTTCTTTTTTTTTTCACTTTTTATCAAGAAATAACATGCTTACAAAAAGTCACAGAATAGTTTGTAGTTTAGGTAACAGTACACAGTTTAGTGAATGGTTGTTAAGAGAACAGCCACATAAGTAACACCCAGGTCAAGAAATAGGCCATTACTAGCACCCTACTCATCCCTGGGGGGTCCTTCTCCATCAACACCCTCCTCTCTCTCCCTAAAAGTCATCGCTCATAACTTTAGTGATAATCTTTACTTTTCTATATGGTTTCCTGCCTGTGTTTGCATCCCTAAACACTATCATGTAGTTTTGCCTGTTTTTGATCTTCATACGAGTGGGATCACTCTGCATGTGTGACCTTTTCCATGTGTTCTCTGTGTCCTGATTCCCCCAGCTTGCTATGTGCTGCTGTGCTTTATTCATTTTACGAATGAAGTTATCCATTATGTGAAGAGTTATCCATCTACCTAGAATCTATATATGGCTACTTTATTTATCTGTTCTAATGTTGATGGCTGATTGGGTTGTATCCAGTTTAGGGCAACTGTGAACAGGTTGTTCTGAACATTCCTAAGCATGCGTGCATGAGTTAGTATGTACTTAGAGAAATTTCTGGGTCCTAGGCATGTGCATCTTCCACTACACTGAATGCCCTACTGTTCTCCAAAGTGGTTGTACAGTTCACACTCTCAACATTAAATATGTGTAGCTTTTTGTATATCAATCATACCTCAATAAAGTGGTTAAAATAAAATAAACAAGCAAAAGAAAATAAATCATATGTTGAATTTCCAGACCGGGGATCCATATGGGAGAAAAAGCACGGGCACCAGGAGACATGGCTGCTGCTCTCTGCCCCATCCTTGGCTCACCCAGGCCCTTTGACCTTCCCAAGTCTCAGTTTCCTCGTCTATAAAACAGGCCAAAGGATGCCCCTGCACGCAAAGGAGAAGAGAAAAATATTATAATAAAGTTACCAGACTCATTTGACTTCTAACCATAGAAAATCTACTCCTCTGGAAGGTCCTTATTTCTGCTGAGCTGACATTCCTTGGGGCAACCTGCTTTCTGTTAGTTTTGGCTGGTGTGTTTTAGAGATGCTCTTCAGGAAGGTCTAATTGTCTTTACTTGGGTCCAGCCCTGGGCTCTGCCGAACTTCCTGATGCCTGTGACTTATTATGAATATGCCCCGATTACATGTCCTCCCCATCATTGCCACATATTCCTCACTCAGGTGTCAAATATAAAGTTCAGTTTGCTCACCCGTGTTCTCCCGTGCTTGACCAGGGTGCATTCACCTGACAGCTTCTTGCCCTCTGTAAAAGAAGCCTTTGGATTTCCAGACCTTTCCCCATGGGGCAGGGGTGGAAAACAAACTTACCAACCCCCACCCCCACCCTAGACTAACCAAAGTCTGACCACTGGCTGGTCTTGGAGGATCAGGCTGCTGATTTATTTTTTCTTTACCACCTCCCTCTATGGCATCCAGGGCAAGAGGGATGATCTCTGAGTGAAAGGGGGAATCTAGTTGTCAAAGGACTGAAATGAGTCTGTCTGAGAGCCAGACTGACCTCAGGCCATGTTCCTGTCTACAAAGTCCCGTTCTCAAGCCAGCAGGCCTTGGAGAGGTTCTGAAGGAAGGCCCCAGGCACTGAGCTGCTCCTTTCCCATGTGGACTTGGGGTGCCAGGACAGCTCCCAACCTCTACCCTGTTTCAGTGAGGAGGGCAGAGAGAACGGTCTGCAGCCCTGCACCAGGCAATGGCGAACAGGAGTTAAGGTCCTGAGGGAGAAGAATGGTGAGAAACAGAAACCCACCCTCTTACTTTTCCCCCTTCCAGTTCGCTGGGGCTCATCGCAGCAGCTGCTGCGTGTCAGGCTGTAGAGCTGATCATGGCAACCACCTTCCCTTCTCTTCCCTTCCCCTCAGAATCTCCCGTTATTCAGTAACCTTCCAGAAGGGCCTGTGGGTGGAGTGTCCTGTGTCAAGTCCAAGGTATTGCCTGCCTTGTCCCAAAGCCATGAGTCTCCCAGTGCTGGCTAATGGCAAGGCTCTGAGGTCAAACCCTGTGTAGGCCCATTTTAAAAACCAAATGACAGGCTTCTAAACAGAAGGGGTACATCTTAGCCATTTTCCCTCCTGGGTTTGCAGGGGCTGTTACAACAGCTCTGCCAATATCCTCCAACCTGTGCCCAAAATCAAAAAACAATGCCTCATGCACCCATGCATTACTATTTTTGAATGGTATCTAGGTGCCATTATAATTACTTATCATCATGAATTTTTCTCAATCAAAGGATAATAAAGTAGAGCCACAATCATGGGAGAGGCCTTGGCTCCTTTTGACGTTAAAAAGGAGCCCTCACATGCAGAAAGGTTGGGCAAAGATATCAATGGATATTTTTTATCTAACTGCCAATTATCCCCACTCCTAGACCCCTGGCTTCCTTTCCTTTCAGGATGAGACTAAGGAAAGACGCCCACACTCTCTCATCAGCGAGGTGAATCTGCGTCAGTGGACGATGGGCTTACTGTCTTTGCACTTCTGCCTTAGTTGACCTGTAACTGTTGTCACAAGAAAGATTCGGCTTGGTAAAAAACATCCCTTCTTAAAAAGAGATGAGCTTCTAAGCCAGCCCTGGTGGTCTAGTGGTTAAGATTCCATGCTCTCACTGCCGCGGCCCGGGGTTCCTTCCTGGTCTTTGAACCACACCACCCGTCTGTCAGTTGTCATACTGTGGCGGAGGCTCACACAGAGAACTAAAATAACAACTAGGATACACAACCATGCACTGAAGCTGTAAAAAAGAGAAAGAGATAAGCTACGGAATTAAGCCCTTAACATTTATTCTGGGTTTTATAACCACCACTACCGCCCTCATTCTGATCTTGCATAATTTTAAAAAATTGAATAGTTGCTGAAAAGTGAATCACCTTGGGGATAAGACCCAAGTTTGGAGCATTATTCTCTTGAAAACGTAATTTTTCAGAGCAATCTTAGGAGGTGAAACTGGGGCTTGCCAACAGAGGCCTCAGGCGGTATTTGCGCCATTGTTTTGCCTGCATGACCCTGCTGTTAACCGGGGGGATTGGTCTGCTTTGCGTCCTGAGTCAAATGCTGTCCTAATCCTCCCCATACCCCATGCAACTGCCATCCTTGCTGGAAGCTTCCGTATGATGCTGTTTGACATCAGTCTCTCTGCGGGGGTCGCAGTGGATCATCATTAACCCCCTTGCTGTGGGCTCCCCACTCTTGCTGCTGCCAGCTGCCATGGCCTCCTGGATCCATGCAAAATGGCCAACGTCAGGGCGCCCCGAGTGCATTCAGCCGCACAGCAGGACCCATCAGGCCGAGCTCTGTGAGCCAGCAGCCAGGCTTGGCATTTGACTGCAGCCTTCTCCGTCCCTCCAGAGCGGAACTCCGCCAATGCCTCCTCGTTCCAGAGTTGTTTCGTACCAATGACATGCCTTCACTTTAATTCTATTTCTCAAGTTCCTTTCACTTGAACCACTAGACTTTCTCCCGGCGCCCATTCCTGACAACACTCCAGTGAAGGGAGGGTTTGTTCTTGGGCCAGGGTTCCCAGTTTCCCCAAGGGTCGGTCTGAGGCTGCTCTGTGACTGCACTTGGAGAAAACTGGATCCCCTGAGAGAACCTCCTGGCCAAGACCTGAGCACTCGGCGTCCTCCGCGGGCGCTTTCATCCTAGTAACTCGAGAGTCTTCTACAGTTCGTTTTAATTTTCACCTCCCAGCCGCCATGTGAAAGACATTTGGAGGGTCAGGATGGGAACAGAAAGACTTTTGGTGAAGTCTCAAGAAGAATTTCCTGATTAAAATGAAAACATACCATGACCCCAGTTATGTTGCTCATCTCACAGCTTAAGATGCCAAGAAATAACAATGATATTTATGAAATAGGATGAAGTTACTCACGGGAAGGAGAAGGAATACAAAACTGGCTGACCAACTGGCCAGAGATGGGGCCCTCCCACCACACTTCTAATGTAATGAGGCGCCTCTACACTAGTAGACTCCAGGTTTCCCTGGTGGACGACAATCAGATATCCTCAGAAAAGGGTGACATTCAATACAAGGGACTAGGAGGAGACAGTCTCTAACTGTCACACATGATTAGGCACAAAGTTTATTCAGATCAGCATTAATGTTTCCCCTCATCTCTGCTGAGCCTGTGAGGGGCTTATGAGGTAGATGGCCTTTATTTCCAGGTGGGAGAGTTGGGGCTGAGGGAGTCAGGCTTGGTCAGAACCAGGCTGAGATCTCAACCACAGCACCTGCTCCAAATCTGCCCTTCCCAGAATTCTGTCTTACAAAGAAAATGTCTTTCTTCTCTGCCTCTGGCACTTGTCAAGAGGCAACTCTTTCTGGCGAGTGTTTGCAACTCAGTTGGTATCACTGTCTTACTTAAGTAGAGAACGATGTCAGAACTGGAAGCACATTTAGAGATCACCCCATGGTCCACAGCCACCAGAAGACCAGGGCACTGCACGTGTTCCCAGAAGGTTCTGGAAGGGTCGGACGCACATTGTACACTGACACTGATCTTCCTAGAGAAACATCTTTCATCTGTGGCACTCAGGGCACGTTACTCATCGTCTCTCTTGCCTGCTTTATCACCGTGACGTAGGTCACAACCAGAACCCCTGAGAGGCAGAGGGAGAAGCAGCAGAAACACATATCCCTCCCTATTGGTTACCTTCACTATCAAACTTCACAGCATCTACTTGTTTTGGTCAGCAGCTCTTATCATTTTACAGGGAACTCTAAACAAAAAGAGAATTATTTCTCTCCATGCTAACTTACCCAGATGGGGAAGCTGGCCCAGCGCTGGCAGCCTGTGGTTTCCTCAAGATGGAGCGAGTGGTCCCAGGGCCGTCCTCTGCCGAGCCCGGAAGACACAGGTCTTTGCCTGTGTTTGCTGAGCTCCTCCTGCCATCTTGTGGCCATTAGCTAAGCGTACATGCAAACTCCACTCTGCGTCTCCACGCTCTCTGAATAATCCGAGCGAGTCTCTGTCCCTTACAAGCCACACCCTGAGAGGGAGAATCCACTGGACCCATAATTCATTTGCCCCTTAGAATGAAACAGGTGAAAGGAAACAGATTGTGGAAGGGCATGGCAAAGGTACCAGAAAGGGAGGCGGAAAACATCAGATGCCAAGTGAACTTTGGCTGGGCAGATGAGGTGCCCTGAGAAGTGGGGCCCTCCCATCCATCCAACTCTGTTCTGAAGTGCAGTGCTAACTATGCTGCAGGACAGACTTCACAAACAAGTCTTAACTTCACCAACACTGCAGCCATCCCATCAGTGATAATCCAGAACACCTATGATGCCTCTCTTCCATAGTTCAGCTAAATTTACTACTCTCCAATTGTTTTAATTGGGGCTTTTCATGTTTTGAATAACATTAAATACCAACAAAATAAAAGGAATTTCTTGGCTCATATAACTGAAAAAAACAAAAGTAGGGAAAACTTCAGACATGGATTGATCCAGAGGTTCATGTTGTCTTTAGGCTTCCAGATCTGGGTCTCTCTGGCCCCCTCTGTATGTTGGCATCATCCCCAGGCTGTAGAATTCACTGTAGCAGTGTCAGGCCAGGCCTCAAATCTGCATGTTACATAGTCCAGAGAAACGCAGAGTATCTCTTCTAGTAGTGCCTGGACATTGAAGAAGCTTCCTGGTCTGAAGCCCTTGGTAAATATTTCCCTCTGCCTCTGTGAGGACCAGGTGCTCATTGCTAAGCCAATCATGCCCAGGGGGGTGGGATCCTCTGACTGGCATAAGCCCAACCGAGGCCCCTCCTGGAGTTGGGGTGGGATCAGTCTCACACAGCACGTATGGCTTTCACAAAGTGGGGTGGGGCATTCTCTAAAGAAACTGGACCCTGAGTTTTGATGGAATAAAAGGAATAGATGCCAGGGAGGTAGCCACTAAAAATGTGCCAATCCAGTAGTCTCCAAATGTTTGTCATCATATACCCCAATCAATAGACATGATACATATTTTGCTAGTAAAATAGCTACTACTGATGTAGCAATATATACATACTCTCTAATACAAAAAAATATGTTTGAAAAGCTGAAATTAAAGTAAAATTGTAAATAGTGGAGTTTTGTTATTTTATTTATTAACAGGTTTCAAAGAGCTCTTTACTCTCAAGATTGTGGTTGGAAATGGTTTATTCTCTTAAAAATCTTAGTTTCATACTTTATGATTCAAAGGCCTAGTCTTCAGTTGATTTCTGTACTTGGTTTTAGTGGCTATTATAACAGAACGAGCTACTGATATGTAGATTCAAATTAGGAAAATTGGATTAATGTCTGCATTTACTAATTCACGATACACATTTTTCAGTTCTGTCCACCACTTACGCACAGTTTTTTTCCATCTTCTTGACACCAAGAGGTATTTTGTGTTTTTTTAACAAGTGAGCCCTGAATTTGGAAGACTTTAAAACTTTATGTTTTTTAAGTGTGCCGATGTGGGAGTTTTTATAAATGACACTCAACGTCATTTTTGGCCACAGATCACATCTTGCTGCAATATTCCCAGATGTGTCCAAAATGTTCTCTTTATGGCAGCTGGTACAGCCGTAGTAAGGCTGCTTCTCTCTCACTCTTGTTAAAAAATATCACCCATTCCTTGAAGGGACTGATTTAAAAACACTCATTGGTGGCACGCTACTAAACCACTTATCCCAGGAAAGGTCGGCAAATTTAGAACAATTATGTTTTTTCTTTTATTTATCAAAGAAAAGTACATAACTCATGTTTAAGTCCAACAATTCTTTTAAGCACTTTGCTGTGAGCAATCCCAAAGCTGCTATGTAGTACAAAAGATTTTCATGGCCACGTCTGTCCTCCATCATTTCATTTACAAAATACTGTAAAGAGCCTATTATTTATAGGTCTTGTCTTTATAAAAGTAACCATGTTGATGACATCCTGTAACACCTACACTGTAGTGTGAGGTGATTCATTGCTGGTGAGTGGACAAGTGGGGCCGCCATCATCCAGGCCTCGGCATTGTGGCCACCACCCCTCCGGGAGGACAAGTCCTGTGACTGGCTGTCTGATGATGTACCTAGACAGGTGCTAAGGGCAAGCCAGATAGTGAAAATGAGTAAAAAAAATTTATTTCCAAGTTTGTAACATTTCTAAATTTTAAATAAGCAATACAACAAAATGGAATTTCTTGTGCTTTCTTCCTGCATCCCAGTGCTTATCAAGTGTTCCTGTGGTGTGCACTCTCCCCCAGTTTGGAGACCACTGCCCTGTGAGTACTTTCAGGGTGCTAGTCTTGCCTAGTCCCCCATCCCGCCCCCAACCACCACTGCCATGGGTTTCTAAGCTTCTTAGGAACAGGGGCTGTGCCTTGCCCTTCCCATTCCTGCCAAGAACCTAGCACAGGGAGAGCAAAGTTCAGCTGCTCCATGACACTGGGTTAATGGAATGACTGGATTCTACCAACAGTGCGCCCTGTAATGTGCAGATGCCCATGCAGACCTGGCTGGGGCAGGGCTTAGAGGTGAAGACAGCCCAGACCCTACTCTTGAGCCTTCCTCATGTACTGGGGTGAAGGATGTGTAAACAAGGGACAGCATACAAGCCAGTGCAGAATGAATTAGGAGCTGCTGGGGAAATGCAAGAAAGGGCTGTGGGAGAATGGAGCAAATGACTCTTGGTTCTTGTTCATTCTTTGTACTAGGATTGAGAAAGGCTTCCTGGAGGAGGTGGCATTCTGTTCAGTGGGGTAGATTTTTGCACCATAGCAACAAGGGAAAGAATGGACAGAAGATGATGAAGTGGCCCTTAGGAGATGTCATCACAGAGAAGGGCCTGTCAGGGGAAAATACAGATGGAGCAGGAAGAGCTCACCATGTCACTCTCAAGAAAAAACTAAAAAACTCCACAAGTGGTGGGCTGGGACATTTCAGTAGCTACAGTATTCCAGATACATTGGGTTTTTAGTAAAAATTTTTACCTAGTGAGGGGCTGACCTGGTGGCTTAGTGGTTAAATTCATGCACTCTGCTTTGGTGGTCTGGGGTTTGTGGGTTCACATCCTGGCTATGGACCCACACACCACTCATCAAACCTTGGCAGCATCCCACAAATAAATTGGGGAAGATCAGCATGGATGTTAGCTCAGGGCCAATCTTCCTCACCAAAACAAAAAAAAAAAACAATTTTTTTTTTTACCTAATGGGTTAAAAATAGTCATTAGACAAGGACTCACAGATGTTCTTCCTGTTCTCCCCACACCCCTAACATGGTCCTGCCTTAGGGTCCTTGCAGTAGCTTCCCTCTGCCTAGAATACCCTCTGCAGAGGGCCACACAGCTGATCCCCCATGTCATTCAGGGCTCCACTTGGATGCTGCCTCCCCAGAGACTTCTCTGACCTCCTAACTGAGGGGAGCCCAGGGGCGCTCCATGACCTCACCATTCTTTTTTGTCTCAGCACTAAACATACCCTGAGGTTTTCTTGTTTATTTTTATGGTGATTTGTTTACTGTTCCCCCCCAAACACACACAAATATAAGGTCAGGGCTGCTTTGATCACCGACCGTAAATATTGAGTGAGCGACTTCATCCAGGTCCTCATAAAATACTTGTTACAAGGTCAGTTTGGTGAAATGGCCCCACTTGAGATTACCCCAAATCCACTTATGGGAATAAAGAGAGAAAAATATATAAGAGTGGAAATTTTACCAGTTAAATCTGATGTATGAGGTTACCAGGCAGCTTGCGTTGAAATTCTTATTTATATATATGAAATCCCTATTTCATATATGAAATTAATCTAATTTGTTCCATTTCTTACTTCAGTTAAAAAAAAAATCACTGTGTTTCATGCATCTCTCAAAGATGCCTTAGGCTGTAGAAAAAAGGTACTGAATTAATAAATACATTAAAAATACTTTGGACCTTAAAGAACACATCTTGGACATCAGCATCATGGTAGAGTGAGTTGTTTCCTGTGTCTCTCCCCACTAAGTTACAACTAAATGGATATTAATTAACCAACAGAGGATTCCCTACAAAGCACAGTAGGATGTCAGAGAGATCCACACAACCGTACATCTGAAGGTGGGGGACTGGATCCCTGGGAATCAGTGGAACTAGGCAAGCAGCCCCCTCACCCTCCCTGGGGGCAGCAATCTAGGTCACAGGTCATCATGCAGGAGCTGACATGTGACTGTAAGAGGAGGCAGGGGCAGCCAGGCCTGTGCATGAATGTTTTTGAAGTTGTAGCCCAGCCCACAGGAGTGCCATGGTGGCCCCATTCATGGGAACACTTCCCACCGAGTGGTGTGGTACAGCCCCCATGAAGGAGCCCCCACAAAGTGTGGCAGCTCAGTCAAACCACACACAAGCACAGAGCCAGCCCATGCGTGTGGAAGAAAGTGCCCCTTCCCTCTCGCCTAGTGCATCAGCTCAGCTTGTCCCCTAGCAAGGCAGCAGTCCCACACCAGAGTGCCTGCACATGCATGTGTGACCTGCTAAGCAGCTGGGGCCAGGCCACACAGACACAGAATGGCCTGACCAGCACAACTTCCAGCAGATGCAGCGGGATCAGAAAACACAGCTTCTGCCCTCTCCAGGGGTGGTAAGTGGAATCTGTGACCTGATACTACTAAAAATGCACCAGCAAATGATCAGTTCCTCAAACACCATGAAAAACTATAGTAGCACTTCAGAGCAGAAGGAAAATGACAAGTCTCCAGAAACCAATCCTGAAGTCACAGAAATTTACAATCTAAATGACAGAGAATTCAAAATAGTTGTCATAAAGAAACTCAACAAGTTACAAGAAAACTCAGAAAGACAGTTCAGTGAGCTCAGGAATAAAATTAATGAGCAGAAAGAATACTTCACCAAAGAGATTAAAACTCTAAAAACAAACAAACAAACAAACAGAAATTCTGGATATTAAGAGCACAATTAATGAGGTAAAAAATAATCTAGAATCCTTAAAATATAGAGCTGATATTATTACAGACAGAATCAGTGATTTAGAGGATAGAAATATAGAAATGTTTCAGGCAGAGGAGAGAGAACTAAGATTTTTTAAAAATGAAGAAATTCTTTGAGAAATATCTGATTCAATTAAGAAAAGTAACACAAGTATTCTAGAGAGAGATGTGAGGGAGAAAGGAGCAGAGAGCTTGTTCAAAGATGTCAAAACTGAGAACTTCCAAAAACTGGAGAAGACACTGGACTTACAAGTACATGAAGCCAATAGAATTGCTAATTACATCAATGCAGAAAGACCTTTTCCAAGAAACACAATAGTAAAACTGGCAAAAGTCAATGACAAAGAACAAATATTAAGAGCAGCAAGTGAGAAGAAAATAACCTACAAAGGAACCCCTATCAGGCTTTCAGCAGATTTCTCAGCAGAAACCTTACACCCTAAGAGAAAATGGAATGTTATATTCAAAATAATGAGAGAAAAAACTTTCAGCCAAGAATACTCTATCCAGTGAAACTATCCTTCAGATACAATGGAGAAATAAAAGCTTTCCCAGATAAACAAAAGCTGAGAGAGTTCATTGCCACTAGGCCTGCCCTACAAGAAATGAAAGAAGCTCTTCCATCTGAAACTAAAAAGCAAAGTTTTACAAAACCTTGAACAAGGAGATAAATAGAATCAGGAAAGTGCAGCTCTGTATAGAATAAGTTAGTAAACACTTAATTATAACATAAAAGACAAATGGAAGGAAAGCATCAAAAATAACTATAAACACTTCAATTTAGTCACAAACTCACAAGACAGAAAAGATCAATTTGTGACAACAAAGACCCAGAAGGTGAAGAGGAAAGGGATGGAACCTGCTTAGGCTAATGGAGGTAAGAGGCTATCAGAAAACGGAGTATCTCATCTATGAGATCTTTTATACAACCCCCATGGTAACCACTAAACAAAAAATCAGAGCAGAGCCACAATTCATAAATAAAGAGAAAACAGAGAAAACCATCATGGAAAACCACCTAACTGAAATGGCAGCCAGAAATAAAAGGGAAAAGAAACAATGGAAATATAGAACACTGGAAAACAAGAGATAAAATGGCAGTATTAAGCCCTTATATAGCAATAATCACTCTAAATATAAATGGATTGAATTCTCCAATCAAAAGACACAGATGAGAGATGGATTAAAAAACAAGATCCAATAATATGCTGCCTTCAGGAAACACATTTCAGCTCTAAAGGCAAACATAGGCTCAGAGTGAAGGGATGGAAGACAATACTCCAAGCAAATGGCAAGTAAAAGAAAGCAGGTGTTGCCATACTTATATCAGACAAAGCAGACTTCAAGATCAAAAGACAATGATAGACAAAGAGGGGCAGTATATAATGATAAAAGGGATATTCCACCAAAAAACATAACACTTATGCATATATATGCACCTAAAACAGGAACACCAAATTATATAAAGCAACTATTAACAGACCTAAGGGAGAAATTGACAGCAACACAATAATAGTAAGCGACCTCAATACTCCACTAATGTCACTGGACAGATTGTCAAGAGAGAAAGTCAACAAGGAAACAGTGGCCTTAAATGAAATACTCGACCAGGTGGACTTAATAGATTTATATAGAACATTCCATCCAAAACAAGCAGAATACATATTCCTTTCAAGTGCACATGGAACATTCTCAAAGATAGAACATATGTTGGGAAACAAGACGCCTCAATAAATTTAAGAAGACTGAAATCATATTAAGCATGTTTTCCAATCACAATGCTATGAAACTAGAAATCAACTACTAGAAAAAGGCTGGGAAAGTCATAAATATTTGGAGACTAAACAACATGTCGCTGAACAACCATTGCATCAATGAAGAAATCAAAGGAGAAATTTAAAAAAATACCTGAAGACAAAAGAAAATGAAAACACAACATATCAACCCTTATGGAAAGCAGCAAAAACAGTGGTAAGAGGGAAATTTATAGCAATACAGGCCCACCCCAACAAACAAGAAAAGTCTCTAATAAGTCATCTTAAACTACACCTAACAGAACTAGAAAAAGAAGAACAAACAAAGCCCAAAGTCACCAGAAGGAGGGAAATAATAAAAATTAGAGCAGAAATAAATGAAATAGAAACTTCAAAAACAACAGAAAGGATCAATGAAACTAAGAGCTCTTTCTTTGAGAAGATAAACAAAATTGACAAACCCTTAGCCAGACTCAGTAAGAAAAAAAGAGAGAAGCCTCAAATAAATAAAATTAGAAATGAAAGAGGAGAAAGTACAATGGGTACAACAGAAATACAAAGGATTATAAGAGAATACTGTGAAAAACTATATGCCAACAAATTGGACAATCTTGAAGAAATGGATAAATTCTTAGACTCATACAACCTCCCAAAACCGAATCACTAAGAAATACAGAATCTGAATAGACCAATCACAAGTAAACAGATTGAAACAGTAATCAAAAACCTCCCAAAAAACAAAAGTCCAGGACCAGATGGCTTCTCTGGAGAATTTTACCAAACATTCAAAGAAGATTTAATATCTATCCTTCTCAAACTATTCCAAAAAAAGTGAAGAAGATGGGGACACTTCCTATCTCATTCTATGAGGCCAGCATTACCCTGATACCAAAACCAGGCAGGGGAAACACAGAAAAGGAAAGTCACAGGCCAATATCACTGATGAACATAGATGCAAAAATCCTAAACAAAATATTGGCAAACCAGATACAGCAATACATTAAAAGGACCATACACCATGATCAAGTGGGAACTATACCAGAGATGCAGGGATGGTTTAACATCCGTGAATCAATGTGATACACCACGTAAACAAAATGAGGAATAAAAATCACATGATCATCTCAATAGATGCTGAGAAAGCATTTGACAAGATCCAAAACCCATTTATGATTAAAAACTCTCAATAAAATGGAAATAGAAGGAAAGTACCTCAACATAATAAAGGCCATATATGGCAAACCCACAGCCAACATCATACTCAACAGGGAATAACTAGAAGCCATCCCTCTGAGATCAGGAACAAGAGAAGGGTGCCCACTCTCGCCATTCCTATTCAACATAGTACTGGAGATTTTGGCCAAAGAAATTAGGCCAGAGAAAAAGAAATAAAAGGTATCCAAATTGGAAAGGAAGAAGTAAACTCTTGCTGCCATGGATGATGTGATTCTATATATGGAAAACCTTAAAGAATCCACCAAGAAAACTATTAGAAATAATCAACAACTACAGCAAAGTTGCAGGGTCCAAAATCAACTTACAAAAATCGGTTGCATTTCTATAGACTAATAACAAACTAGCAGAAAGAGAAGTCAAGAATACAATCCCATTTACAATCACAATAAAAAGAATAAAATATCTAGGAATAAGCTTAATCAAGGAGGTAAAAGACCTATACACTGAAAACTATAAGACGTTATTGAAAAAAATCAAAGAAGACATAAAGAAATGGAAAGATATTCCATGCTCATGGATTGGAAGAATAAACATAGTCAAAATGTCCACACTACCTAAAGCAATCTACAGATTCAATGCAACCCCAATCAGAATCCTAATGACATCCTTCACAGAAACAGAACAAAGAATCCTAAAATTGATATGGAACAACAAGAGACCCCGAATAGCCAAAGCAATCCTGAGAAAAAAGAACAAAGCTGGAGGCAATCTCTGACTTCAAAATATACTACAAAACTATAGCAATCAAAACAGCATGGTACTGGCACAAAAACAGACACACAGATCAATGGAACAGAATTGAGAGCCTAAAAGTAAAACCACACATCTATGGAGAGCTAATCTTTGACAAAGGAGCCAAGAACAGACAATGGAGAAAGGAAAGTCTCTTCAATAAATGATTTGGGGAATACTGGACAGCCACATGCAAAATAATGAAAGTAGACCATTATCTTACACCATACGCAAAAATTAACTCAAAATGGATTAAAGATTTGAATGTAAACCCGGAAACCATAAAAATCCTAGAAGAAAACATAGGTAGTACACTCTTTGACATCAGTCTTAGCAATATCTTTTCAAACACGATGTCTACTCAGGCATGGGAAACAAAAGAAAAAATAAACAAATGGGACTATATCAGACTAAAAAACTCCGCAAGCCAAAGGAAACCATCAACAAAATGAAAAGACAATCCACCAACTGGAAGAAAATATTTGCAAATAATTTCCAAATATATAAGGAACTCAACTCAGCAACAAAAAAACAACCAGATCAAAAAACGGGCAATGATACGAATAGGCATTTTTCCAAAGAAGATATACAGATGGCCAACCAGCATATGAAAAGATGTTCAACATCACTAATTACTAGGGAAATGCAAATCAAGGCTACAATGAGATATCACCTCACGCCCATCAGAATGGCTATAATTAGCAAGACGAGATATAGTAAGTGTTGGAGAGGATGCAGAGAAAAGGGAAGCCTCATACACTGCTGATGGGAATGCAAACTGGTACAGCCACTGTGGAAAACAGTATGGAGATTTCTCAAAAAATTAAAAATAGAAACACCATTTGACCCATACCACTACTGGGTATTTATCCAAAGAACATGAAATCAACCATCCAAAGAGACCCATGCACCCCTATGTTCATTGCAGCATTGTTCACAATAGCCAAGACACGGAAGCAACCCAAGTGCCCACTGTCTGGTGACTGGATAAAGAAGACATGGTGTATATGTACAATGGAATACTACTCAGCCAGAAAAAAAAGACAAAATCATCCCATTTGCAACAACACGGATGGACCTTGAGGATATTATGTTAAGTGAAATAAGCCAGACTGAGAAAGACAAACACCATATGATTTCACTCACATGTGGAAGATAAACAAACACATGGACAAAGAGAACAGATTGGTAGTTACCAGAGGGGAAGGGGGTGGTGGGGTGGGAGAAAGGGGTAACGTGGCACATTTGATGTGATGAATAAAAACTAGACTATTGGTGGTGAAAAAAACCCCATACTTTGGGGAAGTAACTTTGAGTATTTGATTTCTCCACAATTTTCTTTAGGAATGTTAAATGTTCTGAGTCCTCGTTTCCCAGTCTTAGTTAATCACAGGTTCTCTGAGTCGACTTATTTAAAATACAGATTTTCAGGCCTCTCCACTGAAGATTCAAATTCAGTTAATTTGGGGCTAGGGTCCATTCATCTGTATTAAGCTTCCCAAGTGATTCTGATAGTTCCCTGAGTTTGGGGAACAATCTAATAAACTACCCTTTACCAGTCATCCAGAAAACAATAGCAATCGTTCATTCTACAGCTTGAAAGCCCATTACTGTGAGGAAAATGGTGTCAAAGAAGTAAAAGATTTTGCTTACAATTTGCTGATTAAATTGTTGACATTTGGCCTGACTCTCCCTGAACATGCCAGACCCCTTGGGGCTCCCTCTGGGGGACCCTCTTGGTCACCGAGAGGAGGAACCCCCTGAGCGGAGGGCGGTGCAGGTTCCACAGTCTCTTCAGCATCCTCATCATTACCAGCAGCAGCGCCTGGGCCGGGGAAGCCCCGAATTTGTTACCATCCAAGGAGCAGCCAAGCACTCTGAGCCTCCTCCCTTCCTGGAGAGGCTGTGCACACATACATGCAGTGACTATAACTCAGGCGTCCTTCACCTGGGGTCCGTGGGCCCCCCAAAGGTCCATGCAAAGGCCTCAGAGGATGTGTGTGCAGAACGTGGCCATGTTTCCATTACTTTGCAGTTTCTGAGCATTCATCCTCAGACTCCCGATGGAGCCCATGACTGAAGAGGTCAGGCCTCAGCTTCAAGGACGAGACCGTTTATAAAAAGCACCACAGTGCCGGCCAGCCTCTTCCTCTGCAGTCCCATCTCACAGGTGAAGATCTGTGCTGGGGGGAGGATTCAGGGCCCCCTCCACTCGGCTTCACTTGCGCTGCTGGAGCAAGAAGCACAAATGCAAACACCAAGGGCAGCAGGAGGAAGACTGAAGGTGAGAAGTGCGCTGCCCCAGGCCACTTTGTGGGAGCAGGAGTGCAGGGGTGACAGCCACCTATCCTCTGGGCCTCTGAGTTCACCGGCAGGCTCCTCAGCGTCACCTCGCCTCATCCTTCAGATGGAACTGACACGGTCAGCCTGAAAAATGGGGAAAAATGGGCCTCCCCATGACCCAGCATGCTCTCAGGAGATAATCACAGATGACAATTACCATTGAATGGATGCTAAGTGTTAGTCCCCGTGACACGTGACACGCTGCAGGGTAGGTGTGCTTTCCCCCAGTTTACAATCAGGCAAGTGCAGGGGAGCGAGGTTAGGGAACAGACCAGGGTCTCCGGGCTACGGACAGGAGCTAAACCCAGGTCTGTCTGACTCCAAACAGCAAGTTCGCCCTCCCAGGGTGGGTGAGAAAACCAGGTCCGTAGGAACTGGGCTTTGCCCTGTCACAGAGCTGGGGCCCCAGCCGGCGTCTCCTGATGCCAGTCCAGACCTGTTCTACCACCAGTGGAGCTTGGAAAGAGGACAAATGAAAGCAGAAAACCAAAGCTCTGCTCTGCAGAGGACAAACGGGGCCAACACAGGCTGTGAATGAGGTGGAGAGCAGGTGTGAGGATGCCCTGCCCTACTCCCGCAACCCCGGGGCACAATCTCTGGTCTAGAGGCAGAGTTGAAGGGTCTGAAACTCAGTGGCACAAAGTGGGGACAGCCCAGAGCCCTGGAGGAGAAAGCTCTTCCTGAGCCAAGTGTGAAGGTGGGCCCAGAGGCCGCGCACAGGCTGCAGATCCAGTTCAGCCGTGAACAAGGAGCCATGCCCTGTGCCCGTCTGGGAGCTGTCACACCAGTGCCAGCAGGAAGGACCTGCCCTCAGCAGGCCATCCTGGGACACTCTAACCTGTGCTACAACACAGCTCTGGGTATCAATATCCTGCCCCTCCTTCTCAGTGGCTCCTAAAGGAGGGAGTCCTCTCCCAGCCACGTCACAGCAGTTCCATCTTTTCCTTCTCACAGCGTGGGTTACCTCATGGGGATCCTAACATGAGAGTGTGGCCACCCATACACCAGGTGTCTATTTTGCCCCAAACTTAATGTCGCCTTATCATGGTTTGAGGATTATTTTTGTGCTGTCAAATCTGAATATGTCAGTACCACAAAGGTATAAGCGATTATTTTTAAATCCACAGGCCATTACTCTAATCAACAGAAATCAACTGATAGTTCTTTAGCAATTGAGTTTAATAGTCTGCATGTTACAGAATTTGGTTAAAAACATGATAGGTTATTAGTGCAAAATAAGGGGCATGTTTTGATGACAGCAGCAGTTTTAAGACTATGCACCCTAAGTTTTGGGTTCTAAAGAGGTATTGTTAAGTCTGGGAGGATCAAATGATATTCCATTTCTCTCTGAACCTTTGGAAGAGTAACATTCAAGTCATTCTATCTCCCTCTTCTGAATTTCCAGCAGACTGAGTAAGTTCTCATGGTATTTATCTCACTCTGCCCTGTCTGTTAGCACTTTCTCTGTACCCAGTTCACCTCCTGGAGAGGAAGGATGGGTCTAGTCATCCTGCGCCTCTCCCCCAGAACACAATGTCTGTTGCTCTGTTGTTTCTCTGCCTTTCACTAAACTTCCTGGCTGACTTAAATGCCCAGGACACCTGGGCAAGCTGCTCTCTTGGCATTTACTACATCGTGTCCGTGTGTTGCCCCCAAAAGATCATAAGTCCTTCATGGCTGAGGAGTTTGTCTCATTCACCTGGGTGTGCCCAGCTCCTGGCACAGAATAGATAGCAAGCAAATGATGAACGAATGATTAGTGAATATCGAGACACGATTTTTAACAGCTTTATTGAGACATAATTCACGTACCATAAAATTCAACCATTCAAAGTGTACAGTTCAGTAGTTTTTTGTATATTCTTATAATTGTACAATCATGACCACGGACTAATTTTAGACCCCCTGAAATTACCCTTAGAAAAAACTGTATCTGTCAGCAATTATTCCTCATCCCCCACCATCCCCCTAGGCCCTACTTTCTGTCTCTATAGATTTGCCTATTCTGGACATTTTGTATACATGGAATTGTATATGAATCGTACAATATGTGGCATTGTGACTAGCCTCTTTCATGTCACATAATGTGCTCAAGGTTTATCCATGTTTTAGCATGTGTCAGTAGTTCATTTTTTAAATGCTAATAATAATGCATTGTATGGATATACCACATTATGTGGATATCCACATAATATAGTGGATATTTAGGTTGTTTCATTTTTTGGCTAATATTGATAATGCTGTCTATGAACATTCATGTACAAGTTTTTTGGGGGACATATATTTTCATTTCTCTTGGGTATATACCTAGGAGTAGAGTTGCTGGGTTATAGAGTAACTTTATGTTTAACATTTTGTGGAACTGCCAAGCTGTTTTCCAAATCTGCACCATTTTACACTTTCATCAGCAATGTATGAGGGTTCCAATTTCTCTCCATCCTTGTGAACACTTGTTATTATCTGTCTCTTTGCTTCTAGCCATCCTAGTGGTGTGAAGTGGTATCTTGTTATGGTTTTGATTTGCATTTCCTTGAGTTATTGAGCATTTTTTCATGTGTTTATTGGGCACATGTATCTGTAGACTATTTAATCAAATTATAAAATGTCAGCGATTCACAGAACAAACTTCACAGATGAGGCCCAAAGAGTAATGTTAAGTGACTTACCCAAGGTCATACGCCCAAGGTTATGTATGGTTAGTAGCAGCACAGGGTCTCAAATACACTCCTGACTCCTCACCAGTGCTCTGCTCTTGCCCCCGGGGCCCTCTCAGGTGCCTCTGGAACCCCCCCCACTGCAGAGTGAAGTGACCGGATTCCTGAGCCAGGATAGGCATGTGCTTCAGGGCTGCCTGATTTCAGGCCCTGTTTTTTCTTCTCTGGTTGGATTCATTTCGTCTCTGACAAAGGTTCTCTCTGGGTGCAGGCTTTATATTTGAGTGGATGGTTTTTATAACTGGCAGCTCTTGAAAGTTTTAAACAACTGTGTCTGAACACCAATCATTAGATAATTTGAAGCAGCTTTCTTGGCCACTTGAGAGCTAGCAAGGATGGGTTTAAAGTCTTAGAATAAATTAAAACCTGTCCACCTAATATTTTCTCTGTGACCAAGAACGCAAAAACGAAGTAAGAAAGCATTTAGAGTTAAGGGATGCGGTGGGGCTGATGGGGACAGTTAGAGCGTATGCACGGATACTGGGGTTTGGGCGGATACAGAGATGAGCTGATATTGCTCAGCTCTCCCAGGGTCACACCACGTGGATCTGGACATGAAGCTGAAGTGAGAAGCCATTCTTAGTGTCAGTCCTCAGGGGAGAGTCAGGTCCTCAGACAAGAAACAGAAATGGCCTAGGGGCTAGCTGGTATATAGTCAAGATAGGCTAGATTATGATGCAGTAACAAACACCACCAAAAATCTTCATGGCTTATCAAAATGTAATTTTATTTATTGTTCATGCAACATTCATTATGCATTTTCAAGTGATAGCTTACTATTGTAGGCTACTTTTATGTCTCAACAGGATATTTCCAGTTTTCCATGGCAAGAGAACAGAGATCAAAATCTCAAATCAGCTAATAAGCGCTTCACCTTGGAAGTGACACGTCACATCACTTCTGCGCACAACCAATTGCTCAGAACTAGACACATGGCCTGGCCTAACGCCAAAGGCCGGGAAGACTGATCCTCCCGTAAGCTTGGGAAGGAGACGACTGGAACTGGGCGAGCTCTAATAATTCTGTACCCTAGCTGGAGAAGGGGCTGCTTTTTGGACCTTGCTCTTTCGAGGGAAGCTCTTGGAGCTCTCTTTGTGCCTATGAGAGTGGTACCCCTTTGTGGTAGGGGACAGAGGTGGTGTCTGGAATGTGGAGGGGGAGCTGAAACAAAGGGGAGAGGCATGCTACAAATTAAATATTAGCCAGATAATCTAGATCCCAAGTATTTTCTGAGTTTGTTGTCTGTATTCCCCAAACATGAATGAAGTCTTTGTCTTAGCTAAGATTCGGGGAAACTCAACAAATATGGCTCATCCTTGCCTGTGCCAGACTATACAGAAGGTGATATTAGGAGCAGGGGAGGGCCAAATATTCCAGACAAGGTTGGCACCTCCAGTAAGGAGAGTCTCATTCTTATGTCAGTCTTGGAGATTCCAGTTTTTATTTTGATTTAAATTGGCGAGCTTTCCTTAAGAAACAATATAATCAACATAAAGGTTCTCTCATCGAAATAAGCACTGTTTTTAAAGCATTTACATCACTATATCCCACATAGCATCTAGTAAAGTGTCTCACCATAAGAAGCTCTTAAACACCGGTTAATCAATAAATGAAAGACTGAACAAAAAGAACGAGAATGATCACCTATCTACCGCACCCCCTCGTTCTGTAAGCCCCAAGGTGGATACTGCGGACTGGGGAGACTCCAGACCTGATTCGGTTACTGTAGAAACACTCAGGACAGGCCAAAAGTGTGGGATCATGTTTGCTCAAACTGCTTCTATCTTCGGATTGTGGAATTTGCCGCTCATTCTAACAACTATCTATCCACCAAGTCCTGTCCTGCACTAATACCCACTTGACCAGTTTCTCGATCATGCATCAAGATGATTCTAATGTCCATCCCTCCTTTTCTGTTCCCAACATCACTGGCTCTTGTCAATTCATAGACTATTGCAGCTGCCCAAGTGCCTGGGACAATATCATTTCAAGAAGATACCGAAGGCTTGGAAGACTGGGTTGAGATCAGTACCATTTTAGACATGAATTTCAAGAACATTCAAGAGGAGAGCTCCAACAGGCAGTTGGAAGTGCAGAACAGGAGACTGGGGGAGTCAAGGATGGAAACACATGTTTGGGGATTTTCGGCTTTGACTGGTATTTGTAGCTGTGGAAATCAAGAAAAGAATGGGAAGAAGATGATGTGTGTGAAAGCGCTTTGTATAATATTGGGTGTTGTTTTTATAATTACCATTTTTAATGGGTCCAAGAAAGAACTTAGGGGGTAGAAAAGGAAAAGAGGCCAGAAGCATTCAGAGAAGGAGGTAAGAAGCAGGAGGAGAACCAGGAGGGAGTGGCAATTGTGGGGCTGGGGTGGCAAAGTGCTAAATGCTTCAGAGCAGCAGGAGATAATGAGGGTGATCAGGAAGTCAGGGTTGTCCAAGAGGAGACATTTCCATAGGTAGACTGGCCACCATCTTCTCCTGTGCTCAAATTCCCACCCCTACCCCATGCTCCACCCTGCTCCCTGCTCATTCATGCTCAGCGCCCTCTCCCCCTCCGGTTCTCCACACCAGCTCTTAACACTGGGCTCCAGTGGGTTCACTGGAATCCTTTATCCCATTAGCAACGAATTCAACCTTGTCAAAGTGTGGTCCAGAGACTCTTTCAGTGGGTCCATGAGGTCAAAACTATTTTTCAAATACTGAGACACGGGGCAGGCTCCGTGGCCGAGTGGTTAAGTTCGCGTGCTCTGCTGCGGCAGCCCAGGGTTCGGATCCTGGGCGCGGACACAGCACCGCTCATCAGGCCACGTTGAGGCGGCGTCCCACATCCCACAACTAGAAGGACCTGCAACTAAGATATACAACTATGGAGGGGGGGTTTGGGAAATAAAGCAGAAAAAAAAAAAAAAAAGATTGGCAACAGTTGTTAGCCCAGGTGCCAATCCTTAAAAAAAAAAAAAAAAAAAGGAAGATTGGCAATAGTTGTTAGCCCAGGTGCCAATCTTTAAAAAAAAAATAGAGACACTATTTACTTCTCTTACTCTTGTTCTCTCATAAATATACAGTTGACTTTTCCAGAAGCTACATGATGTGTGACATTCCAACAGATTGAGTGCATGAGCAGATATGAGAATTTAGCTATATTCTATTAAGCCAGACATTTGCAAAAATTTAAAACAATACCACTCTTCTCACTAAATTGTCTTGGAAAATATAGGTATTTTTATAATGATATTTATGTATAATGATATGTAATGAGCTTATTATTTTTAAATGAATTAAATATTTAATTTCCCAATTTTAATTTCTAATATGGTTAAACACACACACACACATTCCACACAAATAAAAGCTCTTTGGAGTCTGCAATCACTTAAGCGTGGAAAGTAGTCCTGAGACATTTGATAAGTGCTATCAAGCTCCTTACCTTCTTCAAGTCCCTGACTCCCCTTCTCTGACCACGTAGGGGGTTATTCTCTCCTTTCCCTCCTCCGCTCCCCGCCCCAGCTCTGCTGCAGTGCTCTGACATCCCAGCTTTTCAGGCCTCACCGGTCTCTCTCCAGCACCTCCTTTCCCACCCCTGCAGAGACTTACAAACCCTCATTGCCAATTCCAAAAATGTCTGTGGTCTTTGCAGCTCCCTGGAGTCCCCGTGTGCTGGAGAAGGTCCAGCGACTGTGCCAACTGGTTCCTTTAGCACCCATGCTGCCTCCCCCAGCTGGGCCTTCAGGGCTGCCTCAGTCATGCCTAGCGGAGCCCCCCACCCCCATCACTTTCCTTCAAAGGCTTGTTCCAAATAGTTGCCACTCTTCTCTCTTTTTAGGGGCCTCTGGTGCATCAAAGTGTGTTGATCCTACTCCTCAGTTTACGACACGTTGGTGTCATTTGTCCATGCAAGGCTGCCCTTTGGTTTATTTTTCCTCTCTCATCCACCATACTCAATCTCATTCCCTTCCTCCCAAAAGCGTCCGTTCTAGTGTGTGCTGTTTCCCTCCAATCTATCTTCCAGAGATATAGTTGGATTTTGGGTGCCCTACAAAAATACTGAGTGTTATTTTATGTGTGGGTTTCCAGACTTATATGAACGGTATTGGATCTAATTTTCCCTCAGCATGGTTTTCAGCTTTGTCCATGACGCCATACAGAAATCCAGCTCACTGCTTCCGACTGCTGCCGAGGACTCCCCTGCAGGCAGAGTCCCCCTTCTTAGCCGTCGCCCAGTGATGGACTCCCAGGTGGCCTCCAATTAGCCCATCTCTTTGACACTCAGTTTTCTCATTAAACAAAAGGACTAGTGGCGATAATACCTCCTTTTACAGAGTTGTGGTGCCAATTGGTAGTTCAGAGTTTTGCCAACCACCGAGATTCCAGTTCTTGGCCATCACACACGGCGCCGTGAGGAACAAGCCCTCATGCACACCTCTCCACCCACATCTTTCCTATCCCAGCCTTCAAGGTCCTCAAGGACTCAATAAACGGGGGCTATTACTATTACTCCCATGGCAGACGAGGCCACAGAGCACAGCCTCTGGGTCTAGCCCTGTGTTTCCCAGATCTGTCACCTGGGGCCTCCGTGTCCTCACAGGCAGGAGGGATAACCACGCTCCCCTCCGAGGACTGCCGTGGATGGAATGACAGGGCAGGAGCAAGTGCTGTGTAAAGCAGGAAGCACGGCCGGGTTAGCTATTCTGTTGTCAGCGGGGGTGGAGGAGAAAGGCAGAACTAGGGGAGGGGGAAAAGCAGAGGAAGAAGGGGAGGAGCAGGCACTGGGAGGCAGCCGGGAGGCCTGGAGATGCTTTGGTGCGTGGGTGACCTGGGTTCCAGGACGCCCGAGTGTCACAGCAGCAGCCTATGCTCTCTGGGCAAGGCCCTGGTGCAGAGTCAGGAGACCCAGCTGTAGGCCCCACTCTACGCGCTTCCTGGCTGTGCGGTCACCAGCAAGAGCTCCTGATGGGCGGTTATCAAGCTCGGCTGCATGTCAGAATCCCTTGGGGAGCATTAATGGCTACTGACCCTGAGCCCCACACCTGACCACTTCCATCAGACTCTCCAGGGGTGGGACCAAGGCCTGGGAACGCGCAGCTTTGAGAAGCACTGTGCTCCAACCCTGTGGGATTCTTGGACTTTTTTTTCTGTCAGTTCATCCCTTTGACCACAAGATGGTGCACTCTTTCTGGGAAATATGATGTTCGCCAAATGGGCAACAATGCGTTTTCTCTATTAATCCTGAAAGAATGGGTTTGAATTTAACAATCTTCACAGCACCTGGTTAAGCCAGAATTCTATGCCCTTGGTGTCCAGCCATTTAATGCGTATCTTTTCCCTTCTGCTAGAAACTGTGCTGGGTTGGGATGTGTTGTCTACTGATGTGCATTCCTCATGGGGCTGTGATGCAAAGCAGAGTAGGTGTTCGTTTTGCTTTAAGATCATAATCTTTAGGACCAATAACCACTAATATTCATTCAATCCTTTACCATTTACAAAGTGTTTTTCACCAACTAGCCTTAGAATAACTCTATGAGTGGGTATTAAAGTTCTCATTTACAGATGAGAAAACTGAGGCTCAGAGCACTAGTTGAAGGTCACAAAGCAAAAGTTGGCAGAACCAGATCTTGAGCCCTTCCCGCTGTACTCGGATGAGAAGAGCACGTGCATCAGAGGGATCAGTAGTCACCCGCTTGGGACCCGAAAAGAGGAAACTTCTCAGGACAACCTCTGGGAGACTTCCTAAGCAAGGGAGAAGGATGCACAGATGTCCTCTGAGTCTCATGCCGTCACAGACAACAGGTCAGCAGACATGTTTGACTGGGCTGAGTGACCAGCTGAGGTAACAGAAGCGAAGTTTCTAGTGCAAAGCTGTATAGAGTCAGCAGACACTCAACAAGAGGACAGATCTTATTATTTTTAGTTTTCTGTTCCATAAAAACGAACTGCTACATCAATGGGAAAAACAAACCTTAATTCTGCCTTAAGAAAAAGCTGCAAACTCGTCTCCAAGGAAAATCTCTTTCTACTACCAAGTGATGTCTGATGAGCTTAGTGGGTCATTTGAAGATCATTTACAAGATCACTGACAGACTTACTGATGGACAGATTCCAATGTCAGGGCCCCAGGACCCCAAACCCTCTAGGTGTTTTTATCCCAGATGAAGGGGCTGCAAGTGTAGGTTCACGTTACTTGGCATAGGAGACTGTATTCGGGACAGAAGCAGTTCCATGGAAAGTTTAATTAATTAGTATTTTGATCATTTTACTGACTCCAATGTGCATCTTAGCAATTCAGTATGTTTTAGCACTATTTCCTGTGCCTCAGCTTCCCTGTCTGTGAAATGGAGGTAACAGTACCAACCTCACAGGATTGGTACGAGGATCAAGAGAATTTATTGATAAAGCACTTACAACCCCACCCAGCACACAGTAAGCACTATGCATTTCTTAAATTAAATCATGTTAAATAAATAAATGGATACGATCATATCCATTTATGTATTTACAAGTGAAATTTTACTTTTTTTTCCAAATTTCAAGTAATTTTTAAATTATATTATTTGCACACTTGTAGGTACAGGAAATACACTTCAGGAAGATTAAAGTATTGCCTTATGACTAAAATTTGAAATCCCACTGAAATGCATAAATTTGATTAGAATGGTACTATAGTCTTTTGGGCCTTATAAACATGCGAAATAAGTTAAAAATTCTTTAATCCACAATGTTTTTCTTTTCATTATTACTGATGCTGGCAAATAAGCCTATCCACGGCCTAGAGAAATACAAGAATAATGCAGTGATCAGATGTGCCTTTCTCTCTTTTTTAAGAACAGTATTCCTTTTTTTCCACTTGGTTTCTTCTGAGTTTGGGAATTAGCGATCATTTTGGAGGGCGCCCTTGGCATTTCCCCGGCTATAAAGACGTCCTCCGTCTGAGTTTCTAGGTGAGTGGGCATGTTCCACAGCAACACTCAGCTTAAACCTCCAGCTTCAAGTATAAATTTAAAACTTTCAAGAAGAGAGCATTTGTGCCAAGAGATTTCACACAAGCCCAGGGAGAAAGATGGGAATGCCAAGAACTGCCGGGGGCAGGACTCGGAAGAGAAACACCAAACTGAAATGTTGCTTTCCAATCTAGGGGTCGTTTCTCGTGTCTCACTTTGGCATTAATTTTCTTTCAGTAGAACCGCCATATTGTTTCCCAGTAGCAGCTATTCTTTAAGACCCTTGTTTCATTTTCTTGCAGGCTGTTTTATGAAACAGACTTTGTGGAGAGGAGCTGGGGATAAAGATATACCATTTCCGGCTACCATGAAACTCCCTCCTCTCCCCTCCTGGTACCTGGGCCAATATGTCAACCCCCTGCAGTCCATCCCCCCACCTCACCCCTCCCAGCTCAGAAAGCCCCTCCACTACAGCCTAGCCCACCAGGCCCTGGAAGGGGGTGGGGCGTAGGGGCTGGGGCAGAAGCGGGGGCCTGATCCAAGCACTCAGGAGGAACCTGAACCACAGTTCTCCACAAAGAAACAACATTTTAACGAGTTTCAGTTCTTTGGTACCAAATTATAAGGCGGCTACACTGAGAATTCCATAGGCTTCTGTGCTTTGAGCCAGGGCCTTAACTAACACATTATTTTTCTATGGAAAAATGAAATTCTAGTTCCAAATACCTCACTTCAAACAAACTTTTACAACAGAACTTGAGCGGGGGCCTACTTCACACACACCCACACACGCAGGGACAGTTCCTCTGTCTCTCAGGTGGGCTGCCCATCTGTCTGTCTGTCCATCCCTTCACATTATCTTTATATTAAATGCAGCATAATTGCCAAAAAAAATGTGAAAAGCAAAAAGCTATTATTAAAAAAATAAAGTTAAACATTTTA
This sequence comes from Equus przewalskii, assembly GCF_037783145.1. Taxonomy (NCBI): domain Eukaryota; kingdom Metazoa; phylum Chordata; class Mammalia; order Perissodactyla; family Equidae; genus Equus; species Equus przewalskii. The sequence goes on along the minus strand of NC_091839.1, from coordinate 57,963,052 downwards.
TATTTATTGAGGTCAAAGCAATGGTTTTCTTGTAAATTTATCTTCACTGGGTTTAAAAAAAATCAATATTAAAAATGATCTCTTTGTTTAAAGAAGTGGTGTGGTACAAAACCTAGTGCATGAATTTTGTAGTTAACTGAGAATCTCAGGTCAAGCTACTTAATTTTTCCTTGGTTTCCTTATCTATAAACAGGGATGACTACATTAACTCTAAGATTAATTTTTTAGCTGGGATCATATAAATGTCTAGCAATAAATTTGGCACACAGTGGTTATTTTCTATCCTTTCTCCCTATTAATCTCTTTTTGAACTCACTGTTTCACTTCAATAAAAATATTTTTAAATCACATTTAATTTTCAGAAGCCTTCACTTAAACTTTTCTCTGTACTTAGGTACCCGATCCATCCATCTGCTGGACTTAGGTTAATGTCCAACATAGACTAATGTGGATACACTATAACCTGATAAATTAAATAGGTTCAAAGTGCTTACGTATGTTGACAATCATCATCATTTATTTGAACTGACTCACCTGTGCTTACCCCCAAAAATATCTGATTTTTACACGACTTTGTGGATTTCACATTTTTTTCTTTTCTCTTTTTTCCTTGAAGAGGGATTTGGACTCTCGTAACAGCCTCAACCCAGACCCCTTGTGTGACAACAGTTAGCAAAGTCAGGCTGTACTTGGATGAATCACGGAATGCCCTCAGCGAGGCCAGGTCGGATTTTACGTAAGCAGGTTCATCAAGGGTACTTTCCTGTTTACTGTGAGGTCCGTCTCACCACAGACGCAGCAGCAAAGATGGAGAGAGGCAGTGTGAAGCCACAGCAAACACGTATGAGTGGTGGGAAGGAGCCTGCGGGCCACTGGGGTCCTGCTGGCCTCCAACGAGCAGGAGTGCGCTCTGCTGCATGCTGTGTCCAGGACTCTGCTCCTCCTGACACTCCCACTGCTCCCCATTCCTGGATCCGTCCTCCTATTGGCTGTCAGGGTTGGGGGATCTGCCTGTCGGTTGGCATTTAACACCCTTGCTCCTTTTTCTATGGTGTCATAATCTTCGAGTTTTTCAGGCAACTCTGTGGCCGCTGGAGATCAGGTCCTGCCTGCCAAGCTTGATGTCAGGGTAAAAAACACTCTCTGTTATGAGGAAAGCTGAAGGTCGGGGAGATTTAGTATAATTTGTAGCCCCCCAAAATCCATGTTACGAGCCCATATTCTAAAATGTTATTCTCTTTTGTTTATAATAAGATCAGAAAGCTTTCTTTGCTTTGAATTGAAATGAGGGTTCACCCAACCCCTCATAAAAGATGTGTTTCTATCGTTTGGCTACCAGGTAACCAAAGCTCAGAGACATCCAGACACCCTGCATTTACCGTGTGTGTGTGTGTGTGTGTGTGTGTGTGTGTGTGTGTGTATTCAAGGTTCATTCAGATGGCTTGACATGAAGCCAAAATGTCTGGTCCTACGTTAATCTTCAGAGGCGCAGATTTTAATTTTGTGGTACAGAAATAGGCCAAATAAATGGCAAAAATTAGACCTATAAAAAGGGCTTTAACTTACTAATCCACTAGATCTTTGACAGCAATTTTAAATAAAAATGGTCCAGAGGACAAAGTGCATAATTAATGATGAGAAAATGATTCCTTCAAGTCTCATAATAAAGAGTTCTCCCGCAGTAATCGCTTGTCCAGAGTTTTCCTCGGGCGAAAGTGACGGTTACTTCTTGCTTCTGTCCCCTTCGTTCCAGTACTGTTCCGTCTGCATTTCTGTGAGTCGGGAAATTGTGCGCTGAAATGCAAAGATTTCCTCTTCTCCGGTGAACATGGAGAGTCCTTCCGCGGACTCCTGGTTACCAAAAAACAAAGCAAAACAAAACAGCAACCAGCACCAATTAAAACCACCAAAAATAAAAACTTACAGAACTAAGCACAGGTTTTAAAAAACTTGTTAGGTAAATCTGTTTAGATAATAAAATGTTCTACAATTTTCTTCATATACAATCTCTTAAATTTGACTAGAGAATCAAGTATTTTAAACCAACAATCAATAAACAGAACAAATTCCCAGGGAGAAAACAATAGGGAAAACCTTAAAAGAAAAATTAAAGCTGAAACAACACCCCAAAACCCAAATATGACAATTTTTCCTCAGATGAAAGTTCTCTGCAAAATCTAAAGGAAAGACATTCCAGACAGAAAAGGGATTCTTTCTCCAAAAATGCATGCCAGAAACAAGTAACAGAAAAACAGTAGTTCTGCCAAGTTAGGAAGAGGCTGGCGCCCTCCTCTGAAGCTTCACAGACAGCGCCACCTTCCCGAGGGGAGGCCCTGGGCATAAACTCTGAAGGGCCTTCTCCACATGGGTGGCTGAGAGGTCTTCGGTGTGGCCTGGAGACTGTGCCTGGGAGCTGACTTTGGGAAGGCCAGTGCTGCTTCTGGTCTTGAGCTGCTCGGACACTCGATCTGCCCATCTAGAGGTAAGGGGGGAGCCCTCTGTGAGGTCAGGAAACAGCCTAGAATTGATGATACTAACGTGGGCTTGTGGCCAGTAAGTGGGCATTGAATTTTTGTCTCTTTCCTTAGAGGTCTGCTATTATCCTTTTTCAAGAGGAAAGTTCTGGACTCCTAAGTTTGTGTTGCCCACTGACCCACAGTAACCCCGTACGACCCTGTGGTGGCATGCCCTGATTTCTTTATATATTATGAGCCCCGAGGGCTGAGCTCACTCTACCCTGTATCTGAGCCCATCCTAGGGAGACACATTTAAGAGCGAATGATTTAAAGGACTTTAGAAACCGCGGTGACGTAGCGCCTCAAGGGGATCCTCTCAAGCTGTCAGAGGCATTACTTGAATGAAAGTATTGCTCTTTGAGAAACCACCATTTCAAAAGGTCCCACCACTGGGTTTATAAGCAGCTACTTATTTCTACATGTAGGTTTAAGTAATCATATTTTGAAAGTTCACTTTTTAAAGGGTTATTGGCCTCATTTTCCCAAACTCCTGAGAATGCATAATTTCTACTCAGGTCAATAAGAAACTGTTTCCTCATTCCAAATGGCATTACACCCCATTGAAAGAATGGGGGTCCCCTCATTCTGAGGGTGAGTTTTTATAGATAGTTTCAAAATTTTAACTAGTATTTCCATTGTCTACATTTGAGAAATCTACCTGTAACGTCCTGACAGAGGAAGGAAATGTAAAGTCACTCCTGCTTGGCCTGGGGTGAATCACCAGACCCCAAGCTCCAGGAGAACGGGCCCAGCATTGGTTGGTTCCCTAAGAGTGTCCCTGGAGCCTGGCACCCACAGGTGCTCCATAAATATTCACGGAATGGCGTTTGGGAGATGAATCATGCATTTCTTTTTAAGCCAAGGGCCTTGCCAGGCACTCCTTGGTCCTGGCACAGCCAGCCCGCATGCTTGGATACTATATTGTGCACTCTGCAAACCCAGCAGACAGGAAGAAGAATATCCAGGAAAGGCAGCACGGTGTAGCAGAATGAGCCCAGAACCAGACACAGGTGCCCTGGTATCCAGCTCTGGCCTGCCATTAGTCAGTGGTGTGACCACGAGCCCACTAGTCCACCTCTCTGGACTTTGTTTTTGTCATATGCAAAAATGATCATGAAGATTCCTTCCACTCTAAGGCTGTAATTCTCTTTAATTAGTGACATTGAGAATAAGTCTGCTATACAGTTTTAGAAGAACGCAGCAAATCAATGGTTAAATATATACTGCATTCCTTCTTCAAAATGTAGCCTTGTATCAAACCAACAACAATTAAGCTGCTTTATAATAAAAAGAGATTATGTTAATATCGCCTACCTGGCTCAGCCCCAAATCATCCATCAGTATTCTGCTGTGCTCCAACTCACTGTCATGATGTTGATGCAGAAATAAGCTTGATATAGGAGTCGACGCAGAGCAAATTATGCGCACCTGAAACAGAGGAAAATGAGTAAATGGTATTACTTCTTACATTTCACAAGTCTAAGGTAAGAACAAATCTCTCATAAAATATAACTCTGTTCGTCATAACAGGGAGCTCAGATTTTGGCTTTTAAAATGTTCACTTTTTTTTCTAATAGTTTGTGTCTCTTTAAAGTCGTACTTTTAAACTGCATAGTACTTTTCGAAATATTTCCGCACAGCTTACAACATCCTGTGAAAGGTTTTATTAGCAACTTCAGGCTTGGAGAGGTCTCAGCTTGTGATGCCAGCCCAGATCTTCTGGTTCTAAGTCCCATGTCTTTCCATTACACCCCGAGGTTGACATTTACACCTGGCTGTTTGGAGCCCGTCTCTGTGCATCAAAGATGTTCCCCAGATGCACTGTGAAGAGGTCACCACTTTACTGCATAGGTGACTGCTGAGTTTGTGCAGTGCTACTCTATGACACTCTGAGTTTCTAGAACCTACATTTATACCATCATCCTGCCAACACAGCCTTCAAAAAGACTAAGCTTTACATTAATATTTCTTGATTACGTAAGTGTTTGGATGAGTGTGCATATGTGATCATATACTGGAAACAGCTTTTGTATTTTTATAAACTTTATGTCCACTAGTTTAAATACAAAATATACTCTTCTTGACATTTAAAGCACCCTGAATTTGTTTTCAAGATTCACAGCTATCTTTTTAAAATCATTACTTAAATAAGCATGCCAATACTGTAATGTATAGACATTTGGGGCTAGTTTTTCTGTATCTAAATGGCCCTCTACCTCTTCTTATAAATTCTTTTAATCACAAATGACACTTTTTTCATTATTTTGATGGGAATACCCTTATTTCACAAATTTCCATGAATACATTCTATAATAATGTCTGTTTAATGCTCTCAATTTATGAAATAAGATAATTTCAACTATTCTTTAAAAAGAATATAAACTTCAAATGTGTGATTTAGTTAAATGTTAGGAGAAGCAAATGTTAGGAGAGTGGTGCTGGTATTCCATCATATTGCCACACAAATCATTTTTCCTTTATTTAAGAAGTGAAACGGTGGGGGTGAGGTAGGATTAGGGGGTGGGACTGGGGGTGAGGTAGGATTAGGGGGTTGGACTGAGGGATTGGGACCACAAGCTTTCTGTAAGGTCTTCCTAGCTGAAATATAAAAAAATAAGAGTCAATCAATCCTCCACTCTAAGAACAACCTAGTAATGCCCCTGTCCCACTTTCTTCCTGAAGCACTAGCCCTCTGAACAGAGTGCCACCTTCACGCTCACTCCCTTTATTCTGGACCCCATATGATTATTTCAGAACAGAGTCTCCGGATCAGTGACCCAGAGGAGACAAGTGATAGGAGTTGGTGTGCTCTGCTGTTCTCAGCTTCCTTCCTCTCCTAACTCCCTGCTCACACCCACGTCAGACCTATGGGAGTCTGCAGCAGACTTTGATGTCACTCACTAAGGAAGGCTCCCGTCAGTGCTGCCCCAGAGCCACGCTGCCTGCCCTTCATGCTCCGGTCCATCACAGGGCCTTTGCTGCAAAGTCCTCACCCCAGCAACCCTTTCCACCCTGCACATGGAGTTCAGCCCTCACTTCTCAGCGTCTATGAAAAGCACTTGAGGAGCTTGTGAACATGCAGGTTCCAGACCCCATCCCCGAGGATTAGGCCTCATTTGCTGGGCTGGGGGTGGGGTGGGCTCTGGAATCCAGATCTTAAATAGCCCAGATGATTCTGATGCAGGTGGTCCTGAGCAGGACTTCCACATGCTCCCCGCCCCCACACACACAAAGATCAGTTTACTCTCCCAGCAAACTCCTTTCTCTCTTTCCAAGAGATCATCCCACAGTGGCAACTTTACGTTTAACTGTGTGGACATCTGATTAATATTCCTTCACAAGACTATAAGCTCCATGAAGGCAAGTGCCACATCCAGCTTTGCTTGTCATTGAATTTCTAGTGCTTAGCACTGTGCTGGGCATGATAAAGGTTGTTGAGGGAATGAATGAATGAATGAATAAATGAAGCATTGAAATCTCACCTCTCCCTCCCAGCAGATTCTGGTACTTTCCTCCTCCCCTCAAAGTCCCTTCAATTTTAGAATCACTGCTCTATCCATTTCTGTATAAGGAATAGGGAGGGAAATTGTCTCTAACAGTAAAACAATTTTTAAATTAACTCTAATTGGAAGTTGTACTTACACTTTTACTGAAAATGTATATTTACAGATATATCCTATTAATAGTGCAGTGGCTCGCCCTCCCTGAAACCTCCCTATATGCTATATGCCACACAGTGTTCTAAGTGTTTCACATGCTCATTTAGTCCTCACAACACCCGTATGAGATAAGTACCATCATGATCCCCTTTCTCTACAGAAGGCAATTGAAGCTGAGGAGGTGAAGCCAGGCTTCAAGGTAGACAGCTGGCCCCACAGCCCACCCCTTAACCACTCAGCTATCCTGCCTCTGAGGAATGGATCGTCGCTCTGCAACTCACGCTTAAAACACACAGATTAAAAAACAAACAACAAAATTGTACCATGCCAGTTACTGGGGTCTCTGGGTCATAGGGAGAGAAAGCTCCAATACTGAGGAGGGTCCTTTAGTCATTCACCCATTTGTTTATTCATTATTTTATCAGTCCGATGATTTATTCAGGCAACAAATATTTATTGAGCACTCAATCCAGGGAAGGCATTCTGTTGTACACCAGCATGGACAGGGCACATGACATGTCTAGCTGGATGACAGAATCATTAACACAGCAGAGTGTCTTCTGATGGGAGGGTTACTATACTGCCGCTAATAGTGTTTATCCAGCATTCAGCTTGTGCCAAGCATTTTAAATGCTTTACATGGATCAGCTTATTTTGTCCTCACAACAACTCTCTGAAGTAAATACTGTTATCATTCCTGATTTGCAGATGAGGAAACTGAGGCACAGGAAGTGAAGTAAGTGGTGGACCAGGATTCCAGCCCAGGCAACCTGGCTCCACAGTCCAGAATGCTGAGTCTTGACAAGATGTACTACATCCTCACCTTGAAATCATAAAAGTTATCAATGAGTGTTATGAATCTTCGAGCTTGAGTCCTCTTTGCCAGCGTAAATTGTGGAATGTTTCGTAAAAATACCGTGTCAAAATTCTTTGATAGCTCCAAATAGTCACTGGCTCCAAGTGGCTGTAATTAAAATGAAATAAAGAATAGAAAATTGAAATAAACCAATTCTGCTTGCCATTGGATTAGTTTAACTTGAAAACACCTTTTTCTTGTCATGGTGTAATCTAGGTGGTAGTTTTGGGGTCACTTGACCAAATGGGATAGTGTTTTCACAACAGGCTAAGGACAGTGCATACTATGCTGTAATAGTGATGTAACAAGTAGGCAAGAAAGAAGACAAGAGCATGGTGGGGAGTGAAGGAATACCTCGAGCCGCCTCAGCTGGTACCTAGTAGGACCCCATCCTAAATGCAGTCTTCAATTTCTTTATTTATAAACTTTAAACACATCCTAACAAACCCTTCCCATGACTCAACTGGAAACTGTCACTATTGTTAAATGGAGCTATCTTATAATGGCATGCTGAATATTATGTCACCATTTTGAAATAAAGACTATACTTCAGTATGAAAATCATCAGAGAATATTTTTCATTTAATTTGAGGCACAATTATTCACTTGCAGTGTAGTAAACATTGCTAACCTCTGTAGGAAATACAAGAGGCTTTTAATGACCAGAAGTAGACGGAGAATGGGGGCATAGTCTGGCACAGCATGCTATCTCTTCATACGAGGAGGGGACAACTCTCACAGTCCACAAGATTATCCACAAAGGTGCCACCTACAGATGTAAGGCTCTTATTCCTGAAACATAAATTTAACTCATGAAAATTATGAAAGTTATCTGCAAACACATTCTTTGAGGTTAGGAACATTCTCAGGAAATGTTCCCTCTCCTCATTTTAAGTTGCATGAGCATGACTGCGCCCTGTGGCAAGAACCAGGAGCATGTTTCTGGCCCTCTTGAATGTGGAGGAGGCCAGAGACTAACCGGGGCTGGAGCTGCTCTGAGGCCCCTCTGAAAGCTCCTGGATCATCATGACCCATCCCCAGGACACAGTTGGCTCAGCATCTTCAATTTCTGGCAGAATCCATCAATATCTTCCCCACTAGAAATGTCTCCCTCACTTGGGGAGTTATTTGCATTAAAACTTCTTTCAGAAATATAGATCTGGCTACATTCCTGGGAGAATTATGAGGAAGGGGAGAGCCATTCTCAGCTTAGAGTTCATTCATTTAAGCCCCCAGCTATCCTAACAACCAGCTGAAATCAGTTACGCTCAGGAAAGAATACCGCTCATGGAGACGTGGGGACGTAAGAGTAAATCAGAGAGTGACGCTCTGGAGAAGTGGTTCCCTCAAGGGCGAGCAGTTCTAAGGAGGATACAGCAAACACAAGACCTAGGGCAGAGGGGCACAAAACTAGAGAGAGAGCACAAAGAATGACCTGACTCCCTTGGAAATTTGCTTAGTGATGTCCCTTCCTCCCATCTCCTCTCACCAACCAGGTAACAAACGGGGCCAAAAGGAGCTGACCCTTGTCGTTCTCACTTCCCTCCCCTGGCTGGAGAGCCTTTACCTACATGCCCATGCCTGACCTCAGCTGGGACTCCCCTGCTCGCTTCACCCATGTAGGGGCTCGAGTGTGTATATATTTTTGGTTTAAGCTTGACTCTGTTATGAAGGACCCCTGCTGTCAATTTATGGACCAGGCCCATGTGTTAACAGAGTAGCTGGGAGCAAGGGCTCCAGACGGCCCAGGTTTCAATCCTCAGTCTGTTACTGAGTTACTGTGCGCCTTTGGCAAGTTACATCATCTTTCTGTTCCTTAGTTTTCCCACCTGTAAAACGGGACTTTGAATCCTATCTCAGAGGATTTTGAGGACTAAATGATGTAACAAAGGTAAAACATTTAGCACAGTGCCTGGGGCATATATTCGCATTCAAATCATTTTGGCTGCTTTTTATTTTTATTATTTTGAGCTCAAATGATTGGGCTCAGTACAAACGAGTTGAGGATGTAAAGAAGTGACATTCTCAATAGGACCAGTTAGTTTTGCTCCACCACCGACTACATCCCAAACCCTAAATCAGCCTTTGTGCATTTGCCTGCCCTCAGAGTCACAGCAGGGGCTGGATGAGACTGTGGAATCCTCATGTCATGAAAACAATTCCCAAAAGGGGGAAGGGAAAGGCAAGATACAGCATCTTCACATAAAAGGGATAATTCACACAATAAGACTCTCATGTTCTGAGGGTGGCACACACTACTTTTTTGAGATCAGTTAGAATTTAGTGTCTCATCTTTTGTAAATCAGAAAGTATATGTAAACAAATGTAAAACTGCATTTTAGGTATGTAGTTATGTATAATTAGGCTCACTCTTTATGCGTGGATGTGATTTCTATCAGTATAACTACATGCCCAAGGAAAATCATTATCAGAAGTGCCCTCAAGTGCCTAGGGCAACTGAAAATCAGAATTTTGCCCACTCAGCTATTTTTACAAATTATATATCTTTGTCAGTAGGTTCTGCATTTACCATTATACTGGCAAATATTCCTTTCCTTCATATTCCTAAAACAATTATGTGCTCATTCAAATAAAGAAAACCAAGCTCAATATAGTTATCTATCTCCTTTAAAAACAGCAGTCATTGGGGGATGGGAGTTAGTGTTTAATGGGTACAGAATTTCAGTTAGGGACGACGAAAATGGTCTAGAGATGGAGAATTGTGATGGTGGCACAACGGCGTGAATGTACTAAATGCCACTGAACTGTACACTTAAAAATGATTAAAACGGTAAATTTTATCTTATCTCTGATTTTACCACAATTAAAAAAACAGTCATTAAAAAACGTAGAGCCTACCAGTTGCCAAAGAAATCCCAATTTAGGCCATGGAGAGACAGCAATATTACTTTTTTCTTTAAAAACATAGGAAAGAAGAATGAAATGTATTAATTGAAGAAGGAAGTCTTTTCCCAAAAGAAATCAGCTCCAACAAAATTAAGATTAATTTAAAATATGAAGGGCTTTTTTAGCAGATATTTAAAGAGTGTGTTTTATCCTGGCTTCGATGTGAAGTATCTAAGAAATGACATTCAAACTTCCAGGAGTGAATTCGGTAAGAGATGGGGTTTCTTATTAATCAGAGACACTATTTTTCATTAATTAAATAAATTAAACAGTTGTGGGCAGAAATACGGTAGAGACTTTGGAATCGTTGGTCTGTCATGTCCAGTCACCTCGAGCAAGTCTCTCTGAACTTCATTTCCTCATCTGTAAAAGGGGGGTCCTCACATGACCTGTCTCACAGGTTTGTCCCGAGGAGTTGACATACTGACTGCATGTAAACTCTTACAACAGTAGCTGTCACACAGTACGTACTCAATAAATGCTAGTTATTAATTTACAGAGTTCATGTGAGAAGTAAATGAAATGATACATGCATAGTATGCTATTTGGCATACGACAGACACTTAATAAACAGTAGTTATTCTTTTCTTAACTATTAACTAACCCTTTCCTCAGCTCATGAAGCTAGGCAGCCTAACAAGTGAACAGCTCAACGGACTCCAGTCTGCCGCTGCCTTTGCACACAGGAGGTAAGAGCCGCTCCCTCCGGTCCTTCCTGCTGTCTCTGGTCCATCAAAATATTCTCCCCACCCCATGTGACCCATATGAAGTCATATGTACATAACAAAAATACCGTCTGCCTCAGGCCCTCTCCCTCCCACACGTCTTTTGGTAACACCATTAGCACCACATGTGGGGGGAACCCCCAGGCTCACATAATGAACAGCCCCTAACCCAGTACACGGCACATAGGAAGTGCTTATTACTTACTGAATGAATAAGTGAGTCAATGTATGAATAAAATACAACATAGCCTGGGGGACAGGCCTATTCCTTCTTTTATACACATTTATTTCCAAAATAACTGAAGTACCTACAAAAAAAATCCCACTTCTTCTTACTTGGCCCAAATTTCCCATTCCCAAGGCAAGCCTTTGTTGTATATCCTAATATATATGTAGGAAAAGTCTAGAAAGATATAGACCAAAATGTTAACAGTGTTTATCTTTGGGTGGTGGCATACAAGATCAATTTTGTTTCTTTTATACTTTTTTGCTCTTTTTCTACAGTGAACTTGTGTTGTTACTTTTAAACAGCAAAAACCATAATGCTTTTTTTGGAGGTCATTTTTATAATGGGCATCTTATCATCTACATCTCACCTGTGTGAGATCAAAATATCAGTTTCGTCATGGACATTTCTATGTTTTCCCCGTAAGTTTTCTTAATCTATAGAAGTGGAATTTTTTTCAGGAGTGTTTAAAAAGAAAATAAAACATAAGCTGAACATATATTTTCTCCTTTAAATTTTGACAAAAGGATAAAGGATTTGATATTTGGGATGAAATCTGACTTCGGTTCTATAGTTACACTCAGCTAACGATTCTTCACACTCGGGCGACTAGAGGGAGGGAGGGGATGGGGTGAGCGGCAACACTCCCACATAGTTCGTGGTTAGCCCTCACAGCCAAGCGCACGAGCTCCCCAGATCAAAGGCCTAGTAGCATCAAACTCCACGTCACAGTCCAGGTTGGTATGTTCCTGTTTATATCGTGTCTTAATTTGAGCAACTTTTCTCCACGTAAGCTTGAGGATTAGTGTGTTGTCACTGTTCCTTTTCTCCATAAACGTCACACACTATCCAGTCCGTCTGTAAGTGTATATTGCCTCTACTCCATTCTCTCTCTCTTCTCCTTCTGGTACTCTAAATGAACCCAAGTTAAACTTCATATTCTCCATTTCTTTTATCCTTTCTTTAGTATTTTCCTTTTTTCACTTCTTCATGACTCATTTTTTTATTTAAGATTTTATTTATTTACTTATTTTTCCTTCTTCTCCCCAAAGCCTCCCCAGTTCATAGTTGTATATTTTAGTTGTGGGTCCTTCTAGTTGTGGCATGTGGGACGCTGCCTCAGCATGGCTTGATGAGCAGTGCTAGGTCCACGCCCAGGATCCGAACTGGCTGAAGCAGAGCACATGAACTTAACCAACCAGCCACAGGGCCAGCCCCTTCATGATTCCTTTTGAATGGTTTCCACTGACTGATATTCTAGTCCACTATATTTCTCCCTAGCTGTGTTTTATCTGCTCTTCAACTCATCCATTGAGTTCTTAATTTTGGTTATTGTACTTTACAGTTCTAGAATTTCTACACTTAAATTTCCAAGCCTAGCTTTTTTTAAAAAAATCTCTTTGAACATGTAAGCTTAGTTATTTAAAATATGGACTCATTAATTCCAATATCTGGTGTCGCTAATTTTATTGTTTTTGCATTTGCTTGTTCACATCCATAGTGTCTTGTCTCCTCATATATCTGGCTATCTTTGTGTAGTGGACTTATCTTTGGAAAAAAATACTTGTAGAAAAAAAGTCCAAGTTCAAGACCGGAAGTATTCTGAGATACTCGGCTCACACAAGTGTGACTGAAGTCCACAAGACAGCTGGTTTACTTCTGGTCCATACTTACTCCTAGAGTGCAGGTCTGCAGGGTTCCATCCAAAGTGGGGAGCAGTTTACCAGGTCACATCCTTAGCTGCCCTAGTTCCTGACTTCTGTCCCACTAACTCAGTGAGGCTGCCAAAAGTAAGCTCAGTTAAGCTCAGCTCACTTTTTAAAAGAAGATTGCTAGTGCTCATCAATATCCCTGTTTTCCTCATTTTCCTGGGCACAGAGCTTGTCTATATTCCCCAGCCTCTCTTGCATTTAGGTGTGGCCGTATGATTAAGTTCAGGCCAGTGGAATGTAAGAGTAAGTGATATGCATCACTTCTTGATCTGGCCCATAAAAACCTCCCACACAGAACCCTCACTTCCTTTACTCATCTGCTGGCTCAAAAGAGAGGGCTTTGAGGACTTAAAGGAGGGTAGAGGCACAAGTGAGATGAAGCCTGGATCCATGAAGGACCGCATGGAGCAGAGTTTCTTGGCCAACCTGCACTGGATGGTGATATGAGCAAGAAACACATGTTTATTTGTTAAGTCCCAGAGATTTTGGGACTGTTTGTTTCAGCAGGTAGCCTGTCCTAATACGTATTTCATCCAGCTCCCTTTGTTGTCCCAACTACAAGGTTGGTACAAATTTCTGACAAAGAGTCCACCACTATTGAAGTGGAAGACTTTCTAACACCTCCTGTGTGAACAAAGATTCTCATTCACACAAGATAGTAACTATCAAAAGTTTTTCCTTGGGACTTCTCAAGAGTGATGTCAGCATCACGGCAGAGTGAGCTCTCCCAGTGATCTCTCCCGTCCATGATACAACGAAAAAGACATTCATATTCCAATAGAGGACATCAGCACAACACAAAAGACATCTGAGAGACCCACGCAGCCATACACCAGAAGGCGGAGAGGCTGGAGCCCCCCTCAAAGGAGGTGGAATGGGGTAAGAGAAAACTTCGCTCCCTCCCTAAAAGACTGTGATCTGGGACTGCATGCAGCATCCAAAAGGGAAGGAAGCAGGGAGGGTGCACATATTCACAGAAACATCAAAGATCCCTGAGGTCCCTCGCAGCCTAGGGGAAGGCCCCCCTACCAAGGTGAAAGCTACTGGGGGGGTGACTTCATCAAGCCAAAACTCCAGGAAAGCAGATAGTGAGGGCAGAGCGAGAAAACCCTGAGGGCACCTAGGAGAAAGCGCCCCTTCCCCCACCTGCCCAGCACTGGCTCCAGTGGCTGGGATCGCAGCAGAATGCAGAGGGCTCCGAATATGCAGCTCTTGACACCCACCCAGTGGCGATAGGTGGTAACTGTGACCAAATAATATCACAATGCAAAAAAACAAAGCCATGCCCTCAAGCAATATCAAAGATTATATTAAATCTCCAGACCAGAAAGTAAATCACAAAGGAACCCCTGTCAGGCTTTCAGCAGACTTCTCTGAAGAAACCTTACAGGCTGGGAGAGACTCAAATGACATATTCAAATCTTTGAGGGACAAAAACTTTCAGCCAAGAATACATTATCTAGCGAAATGTCTTTCAGATATGATGGTGAAATTAAAACTTTCCCAAATAAACAAAGGCTAAGGGAGTTTGTAGCCACAAGAACCCCCTACAAGAAATCCGCCCTCATACTGGGAAAAAAAAAAAGTGAGAAAGGGGTTACAAAGCACAAAGGAAGGAGATAAATAGGTAGACAAAATCAGAAAATCGTAGCCATACATCAGAAAATGTTAGCAAATACTCAAGTATAACATTAAAGATAAAAGGAAGGAAAACACCAAAAACAAAGAAAATCTTGTCATTTTAACCACAAACTCACAAAACAAGATGGAATAAGATGTGACAAAAACAACATAGGATGGGAAGAGGGAGGTGACTGAATCAGTTTAGTCTAAGGAAATAAGAGGCCATCAGAAAATGGACTGTCTTATTTACGAGATTTTATAAACTTCAGGGTAACCACTAAACAAATAAGTAGAATGGAGACACAAATAATAAATAATGAGAAAGCAAAGAAACCCAACATAAAAAACTACATAACCCAGTTGGTAGACTGAAACACATGGGACCAGAAACAAAGGAAATGCAGGAAAACCAGAAAATGAGTGATAAAATGGCAGCATTAAGCCCTCATATATCAATAATCACCCTAAATGTAAATGGATTGAATTCTCCAACAAAAAGACACAGAGTGGTGAGATGGATTAAAGAACAAGACCCAACAATATGCTGCCTCCAGGAAACATATCTCAGCTCCAATGACAAACACAGGCTCAGAATGAAGGGATGGAAGATGACACGCCAAGCTAATGGCAAACAAAAGAAAACAGGTGTCACGATACTCCTATCAGACAAAGCAGACTTCAAGATAAGACAGGTAAAGAGAGACAAAGAGGGGCAGGATATAATGATCAAAGGGACACTCTACCAAGAAGACATAATACTTATAAATATCTATGCACCCCACACAGGAGCACCAAAGTACATAAAGCAACTATTAAGAAACCTAAAAGGAGATATTAATAATAACACAATAATAGTAGGGGACATCAGCACTCCACTCACATCAGTGGATAGATCATCCACACAGAAAATCAACAAGGAAACAGTGGAATTAAATGAAAAGATAGACCAGTTGGACTTAACAGACACATTCAGAACACTCCATCCAAAAACAGCAGAATACACATTCTTCTCAAGTGCGCATGGAATGTTCTCAAGGATAGACCATACCTTGGGAAACAAGGCAAGCCTCAAAAAATTTAAGAATACTGAAATGATAACAAGCATCTTTTCTGATCACAATGCTATGAAGTTAGAAATTAATCACAAGAAAAAAGCTGAGAAAGGGACAAAGATGTGGAGACTAAACACCACGCTATTGAACAACCAGTGGATCATTGAAGAAACTAAAGGAGAAAACAAAAAAATCTCTGAAGACAAATGAAAATGAAAACATACCATACCAACTCATAAGGGATGCAGCAAAATTGGCACTAAGAGGGAAATTCATCGCAATACAGGCTCACCTTAACAAACAAGAAAAATCCCAAATAAGCAATCTCAAACTACACCTAACTGAATTAGAAAAAGAACAAACAAAGCCCAAAGTCATCAGAAGAAGAGAAATAATAAAAATCAGAGCAGAAATAAATGCAATTGAAACAAAAGGGGCAGTAGAAAGGATCAGTGAAACAAAGAGCTGGTTCTTTGAGAAGATAAACAAAACTGACAAACCCATAACTAGATTTACAAAGAAAAAAAGAGAGAAAGCTCAGATAAATAAAATTAGAAATGAAAGAGGAGAAATAACAACAGATACCACAGAAATACAAACGATCATAAGAGAATACTATGAAAACCTATATGCCAACAAAATGGACAATCTAGAAGAAATGGATAAATTCTTAGACTCCTACAACTTCCCAAAGCTGAATCAAGAAGAAATAGATAATCTGAATACACCAATCACAAGTAAAGAGATTGAAACAGTAATCAAAAGCATCCCAAAAAATAAAAGCCCAGGACCAGATGGCTTCCCTGGAGAATTCTACCAAACACTCAGAGAAGATTTAATACCTATCCTTCTCAAGCTGTTCCAAAAATTAGGGAAGACAGAACACTTCCTAACACATTCTGTGAGGCCAACTCTCTGATACCAAAGCCTGACAAGGACAATCCAAAAAAGGAAAACTACAGGCCAATATCGCTGATGAACATGATGCAAAAATCCTCAGCAAAATATTGAGAATCCGAATACAGCAATATATCGAAAAGATCATACATCATGATCAAGTAGGATTCATACCAGGGACACAGGGATGGTTCAACATCCGCAAATCAATCACTGTGATACACCACATTAACAAAATGAGGAATAAAAACCACATGATCATCTCAATAGACACAGAGAAAGCATTTGACAAGATCCAACAGCCATTTATGATAAAAACTCTTAACGAAATGGGGACAGAAGGAAATTACCTCAACATAATAAAGGCCATATATGACAAACTCACAGCCAACACCATACTCAACGGGGAAAAACTGAATGCCATGCCTATGAGAACAAGAACAAGACAAGGATGCCCTCTATCACCACTCTTATTCAACATAGTACTGGAGATTTTGGCCAGAGCAATTAGGCAAGAGAAGAGAATAAAAGGAATCCAAACAGGGAGTAAAGAAGTGACACTCTGGCTGTTCAGATGACATGATCTTATATATAGAAAACCCTAAAGAACCCATGGGAAAACTATTAGAAATAATTAACAACTACAGTAAAGTTCCAGGGTACAAAATCAACCTACAAAAATCACTTGCATTTTCGGGCTGGCCCCGTGGCCGAGTGGTTGGGTTCGCGCGCTCCGCTGCAGGCAGCCCAGTGTTTCGTTGGTTCGAGTCCTGGGTGCGGACATGGCACTGCTCATTAAACCACACTGAGGCAGCGTCCCACATGCCACAACTAGAAGGACCCACAGCGAAGAATATACAACTATGCACTGGGGGGCTTTGGGGAGAGAAGGTAAAAAATAAAATCTTTAAAAAAAAAAAATCACTTGCATTTCTATACTCTAATAACGAACTTACAGAAAGAGAAACTCAAGAATACAATTCCATTTACAAACACAACAAAAAGAATAAAATATCTAGGAATAAATTTAACCAAGGAGGTGAAGGACTTACAGAATGCAAACTAGAACAAATTATTGAAAGAAATAGATGATGACATAAAGACATGGAAAGAGATTCCATGCACATGGATTGGAAGAATAAACATAGTTAAAATCTCCATACTACCCAAAGCAATCCACAGATTCAATGCAATCCCAATCAGAATCCCAATGACATTCTTCATGGAAATAGAACAAAAAATCCTAAAATTCATATGGGGCAACCAAAGACCCTGAATTGCTAAAGCAATACAGAGAAAAAAGAACAAAGCTGGAGGCCTCACAATCCCTAACTTGAAAATATACTGCAAAGCCACAGTAATCAAAACGACATGGTACTGGTACAAAAACAGGCACACAGATCAGTGGAACAGAACTGAAAGCCCAGAAATAAAACCACACATCTATGGACAGCTAATCTTTGACCAAGTTGGCAAGAACAAACAATGGAGAAAAGACAGTCCCTTCAATAAATGGTGTTGGGAAATCTGGACAACCACTTGCAAAAGAATGAAAATAGACCATTATCTCACGCCATACATAAAATAAATTCAAAATGGACCAAAGACTTGAAGACAGGTCCTGAAACCATAAAACTCCTGGAAGATAATATAGGTAGCACACTCTTTGACACTGAATTTAAAAGGATCTTTTCAAATGCGATGTCTTCTCAGACAAGGGAAATAAAAGAAAAAATAAACAAGTGGGACTTCATCAGACTAAAGAGCTTCTGCAAGGCAAAAGAAACTAGGATCAAAACAAAAAGACAACCCACCAACTGGGAGAAAATATTTGCAAATCATATATCTGACAAGGGGTTAATCTCCATAATATAAAAGGAACTCACACAACTGAACAATATAAAAACAAATAGCCCGATCAAAAAATGGGCAGAGGATATGAACAGACATTTTTCCAAAGAAGAGATACAGATGGCCAATAAACACATGAAAAGATATTCAACATTACTAATCATCAGGGAAATGCAAATCAAAACTACATGAAGATACCACCTTACGCCTGTTAAATGGCTATCATCACTAAGACTAAAAATAACAAATGTTGGAGAGGGTGTGGAGAAAAGGAACCCTCATACACTGCTGCTGGGAATGCAAACTGGTGCAGCCACTATGGAAAACAGAATGGAGATTCTTCAAAAAACTAAAAATAGAAATACCATATGACACAACTATCCCGCTACTAAGTATCTACCCAAACAACAGGAAATCAACAATTCAAAGTAACATATGCACCTCTATGTTCATTGCAGCACTATTCGCAATAGTCAAGATACGGAAACAATCCAAGTGCCCATCTACCGATGATTGGATAAAGAAGATGTGGTATACATGTACAATGGAATACTACTCAGCCATAAAAAGACAAAATCATCCTATTTGCAACAACATGGAAGGACCTGGAGGGAATTATGCTAAGCGAAAGAAGCCAGACTGAGAAAGACAAACACCATATGATTTCACTCATATGTGGAATACAAACAAACACATGAACAAAGAAAACAGTTCAGTGGTTACCAGGGGAAGGAGGCTGGAGGGTGGGCAAGGGGGTGAAGGGGAACACTTATATGGTGATAGACAAGAAATAATGTACAAGCGAAATTTCACAATGATGTAAACTATTATGAACTCAATTTAAAAAATTAAATTAAAAATTAAATTAAAAATAATTTTTCCTCAGGGCCAGCCGGTAGCATAGTGGTGAAGTTTGCACGCTTCACTTTAGTGGCCTGGGATTTGCGGGTTCAGATCCTGGTGCAGACCTAACACTGCTCGTCAAGTCATGCTATGTTGGCATCCCACATAAAATAGAGGAAGACTGGCACAGACATTAGTTTATTGGCAATCTTCCTCACAAAAGAAAAAAAAATTTTCTCAAATTTTCTTCAGATTCCCGCTAAAAACTTTTAATCAGGAACTGCATTTAGCCATTTTCAGCATCAAATCTTATTTTTTTTTAAGTTAATTTTTTTTTAAAGATTTTTTTTTTTTCCTTTTTCTCCCCAAAGCCCCCTGGTACATAGTTGTATATTCTTCGTTGTGGGTCCTTCTAGTTGTGGCATGTGGGACGCTGCCTCAGCGTGGTTTGATGAGCAGTGCCATGTCCACACCCAGGATTCGAACCAACGAAACACTGGGCCGCCTGCAGCGGAGCGCGCGAACTTAACCACTCAGCCACGGGGCCAGCCCCATCAAATCTTATTTTTTAAAAGTTATGTTCATGGAGGCAACTTTTCTCATTACAAATTTGAAAAGATTTTATTTGAAAGTCTTATTCTAATTCATTATTTGATATATTCTAAAATATCTTTGTAAATTTATTTTTCTTTTCATGATTATACAATATAGAGGAATATAACAAATGTTTTCACCAAACCACATATAGACGCTGCCAAACATCTTATACAGCCCCACGTGCCTCACAAATGGTATCATTTTTGATGTGACATCCTGATCACTAGGACTGATAAGTTGATACTGTTGCCACAGGATTATTCATCTCCTCTTTCCATAGCATTCAGTGTTTAAAGGTATGTGGGGCATTCAAATGCATTAACTAAAAAATTCTCCAGGAAATTATGATAATTTCAAACCCATTTAAAATGTTTTTGGAGAAATGAAGAATGCCTATGTGGGGCAGTCTGATTACAGCAGTGGCTCCTACTGTTCTTGCCTCCTTGTCCACACCCTTTGGATTGTGACTTTCCAGCTCTCCCATTAAGACATGGAGTCTCTCTGACCAACTCTTTAACCAGAGCCAGGCTTATAATTTACCATGGCCAATAGAAGGAGACAAAAGTGACAATTTTCCACGTCTGAGCTTAGGTCTCAAGAGGCTTTGCATGCCTCCACTCACTCTATTGTACCACGTAAGCTGGCCTGCTGGAGGAGGAGGGGACATAAGAAGAGCCAATTACCTAAACTGGGAAAGCATCCTAGGCCAGTCTACAGCCAGCTGGCCCCACAAACGGATGAGCAAGCCCAACCAAGATCAGCAAAGCTGACTGCAGATGCATAAGTGAGCCCAAAACAGATCAAAAGAAACTTCCCAGTTGACCTGTAGACTACAGAGCAATAATAAATGCTTATTTTGTTAAGCCACTGAATTTTAAGGGTTATTTGTTATGCAGCAATAGCTAACCAAAATACTGTACTTGCTGCAGAGAGATTTACTAGGAAAAGCCCACATTTTAGAAGACACTAACAAGTCCAGCACATGTAGAAAAATATGATCTAGCTTTTATAGCAAAAGATCAGTTTTACATAATTGATAAATATATGTAAACACAGATATTGCCATTTATTTTATGATACATTGATTTTTGTAATCAATTTTGGAATTTTTAAGGTGTAGTAGAAAACTTATTTCCAAAAATAAAACTTATGATTTACTGTATACAAGAACTAGAAGAAAAAAAGCCAGAAAATTATGTGGTATCCCTACAGAAAGTAAGAAAACATGGACTCAATCAAATAAAAACAAAAAGCCACAGAGAACGAGTTGACATGAAAAAGGAATCGGGGAGACAAGGAATGACTGCAATAAAACGGAAATTGTAAGAGCATGCCAACAGAAAAATGCATAAAGAATTTGAATATGCAATTCACAGAACAGAAAATATAAAAAGTATGAGGCTAATAAACAAAAGAAAAATATAGTCAAGCTCAGTAGTAACTAAAGAAAGACAAAAGAAGAGATATTTTTCATATAGCAATTCTGCAAAGAAAAATAAATGATACTACTCAGTGCTGGCAAGCATGTCATAAGACAGTCACTGCTGCTGGAAGAGTAAATTAGCTCAGAGTCCTAAAAAGAGACATAAACTTAACCCAGTCATTCTGCTTCTAGAAATCAATCTATAGGAAATCATCAGAAATGCAACCAAAGGCTATAGAAAAGGATTATTTATAACTATGCGAACCAAAAAGTAATTTTAAAATATAACAACAGAGGAATGCTCAATAAATTATGGCACATGGATATAATGGAATAATACGTTGCCAACAAATAATGGTGTTTATGAAAAATATTTTATGATAGGGAAACAAACTTTGGTAAAAAAGCTAAGTGAAAAAAGCATAATGCAAAATTATAACTGTATTAAGGTGTCTGTTTTGCTCAAAATACATTTGTAGGAAAAAGGCTAAGTAAATATGTAAAAAAATGCTAATAATTATTATCTCTAAATGGTCTAAGTGATAGACTTAGAGACTTCTGATCCTGTTTATTTTTTAGATTTTTCCGCATTTTCCAAAGGGGAGAGAAACAAAATACATTATAACAAAAAAGGGTAAAAAGAGAATGATGTAGCAAAACAATGTTGGCGATCTTTACTAATTCAAACAAAGTCTGTATACTTTACATTGGTTTTTGTTTTTCAGCTATTTAGTCCCCTGCATCTTTCCTAATAATAATGAAGAGTGAATGTGTAAAATATTCAATAAATGCATAAATTAAAGAGCCTGAGGAGTCACAAATCTGTTTAGATTTGCAGTTGCCACCCTCACTTACTCCCCTGTTCAAGACAGGGAGTCCCAACAGGGCCAGCACTATCGTATCTACCTCCATGTCCCTAGCATCTAGCACAGCCCAGGGAACTCAGGCTTGCATAATACAAGATTGGTGAAAACTGAATACACTATCACCAAGTCTTCTTCAAAATCAATTATAACTACTGAATCCTTAATACAAAGCACTGTACTAAATCCTACGAGAACTTAGCAAAACACAGAGAAGACACATTTCTCCACTCTTGACCTCACTATCACTAAATTGCAAGCATACAATATCAAAGGGAGTTGCTAATATTTATACTTTTGTTTTGCATTAATTGATCTCATATGTAAGTAAACCATAGCATAAGACATTTTTTGAAATCACAATTAGTATTGTAAATTCGTGCATTGTGTCCTATGAATAATTAAAGCATATGATTATTTTTGAGTACTAAATGGCACTTCAGTTAGTAGCATCCCTGAGTATGTTATTCTAGCTCAGAATTCAAGTATCATTATCTAATGCAGGTTCTTCTTATGATAGATAATGATGACATTCTCCATCTTTCTACCTGAGCAATTAAAAAGTTTAATAGTCTTTGATGTGGCTGGTTATCTGAATAATTTTCTGAACAGGAACAATTAAAATCCACTTATTCGATGGTTTGTGCATTCTCGACTATTGTTTCAAACTCTGTTTCTGTGGAAACCTGATGAAAACTTAAAGAACTTTAAATCTATAATGAGTTTGCAAAGAGCATTTGTTTTCCTTAATTACCGAGAGTATACAGCTGGATTATATGTAGCACAGTTTCTCAAACAAACTTTTAGGAATAAAGAGCTTGCTTGACGTCTTCTTTCTCCTGCCTGAGAAACAGCAACAGTATGAGAAAAGCTGTCTGCTTCGGTTTGACCCTGGTGCCAGGGGTGGGGATTTACTCAATGCTACACCAACGTGAAATGCACGAGCGCTACCACCAGGCTGCCTTCTGCCCTGCAGTGAGTGGCTGATCCACTTCAACATACACGAATGAGCTGTCAGCTTGAGTTTCTTTTTTTCTCTGCCTGGCTAATGCTTCTTCTGCCACCATTATTTCAGCTCAAGTAGGACGATTATTATTTCAAGCGCTGTCTAGATTATACTGTCCTAAGGGTTACTCTTTATCTGTATAGACGCCTCTTTACAAATTCTACGTAGTGATACCCTGAAAGCTCCTCATTATACAAGTATTTGTGGTAACTTGCTTTGTTTACAGAGAAATGACAATACCTCATATCTTAAATAGAAGTACCTTTTAATAGAAAAAAAATGCTTGAGTGGAATTCAGATGAATATGTCCTTTTCAAAACAAACTAAAAATATCATGTGAATTGATGTTAAAACAACTTATGTGCATCAAATTAACAAAGATACTAATTAGAAAAATAGAGCACTGAAATGTGTGTATTTGTACAGCAAATAATTTCCCAAGATTAGTCATCTGGCACCTTAGGATGAGAAATCTCATTAATATGAAGTCTATAGCACCCAGCTGGGAAATATCTCACAATTCCGGAAAATACTACCACATTCTACTTCAGAAGGTGTTCTTCGGGGAGCTACAAAGTTTTACTACTTGACTTACAAAGTCTCAATGGCAGGAGGCCAGTTCTTCCTAAATGCGCCAGATCTTTGCTAAACTATCCCTCTATGGCCAAATAATAACGGCTAATACAGTACTCTTTTGGGGGGCGTCATATTCTTATTTTAACAGAATAACAGAAACAATGTACTTTGTAGAAACAATGACTTCACCAAAAAATTCAAGCAGCACACTAGAGGCAATTGCACCCTTTCCCCATCCCCACTTGATTAGCTTTGTGTATGTAATAGATCTCCAAATTCTGGAGATATCTAATCCTGGAGATTCTGGAACTGACAACTTGCTCAAAACACAAGCCACCTCAAAGCAGATCTACTGAGTGCCTACTACATGCAAAGCACTGTGCTAGGTTCATTCCTGGGAATACTTCCAGTTCATTTGGGGAGTGGAAAACTCCAACAATTGGCACAAAAACATCTGACTTATAACCTACAGCCTAGAAAACCAAAATGAAAAATGTGGAGATAGGTTAAAAATACAACGTTTAGAAGAATATGAAGAGGCAGGAAATTATTATCATTAGCATCATCATTATTATTAATAAGCATCACCGAATGAAAGCATCAATACAACTGCAAGGCAATACATAAAAACTGCAAAACATCTCCATAAGATGATAAAAACTAGTGGTAAAAAATCTGTAACTATACACAAAAGTAAACTCAAAATGGATCAAAGACCTGAAGATAAGTCCTGAAACCATAAAACTCCTGGAAGATAATATAGGTAGTACACTCTTTGACATCGAACTTAAAAGGATCTTTTCGAATGCCATGTCTTCTCAGACAAGGGAAACAAAAGAAAAAATAAACAAACCGGACTTCATCAGACTAAAGAGCTTCTGCAAGGCAAAAGAAACTAGGATCAAAACAAAAAGACAACCCACCAATTGGGAGAAAATATTTGCAAATCATATATCTGACAAGGGGTTAATCTCCATAATATAAAAGGAACTCACACAATTGAACAATAAACAAACAAACAGCCCGATCAAAAAATGGGCAGAGGATATGAACAGACATTTTTCCAAAGAAGAGATACAGATGGCCAATAAACACATGAAAAGATATTCAACATCACTAATCATCAGGGAAATGCAAATCAAAACTACACGAAGATACCACCTTACGCCTGTTAAAATGGCTATCATCACTAAGACTAAAAATAACAAATGTTGGAGAGGGTGTGGAGAAAAAGGAACCCTCATACACTGCTGCTGGGAATGCAAACTGGTGCAGCCACTATGGAAAACAGTAAGGAGATTCCTCAAAAGACTAAAAATAGAACTATCATATGACCCAGCTATCCCACTACTGGGCAGCTACCCAAACAACATGAAATCAACAAGACAAAGTAACATACGCACCCCTATGTTCATTGCAGCACTATTCGCAATAGCCAAGACATGGAAACAATCCAAGTGCCCATCAACAGATAATTGGATAAAGAAAATGCGGTATATACATACAATGGAATACTACTTAGCCATAAAAAAAGACAAAATCATCCCATTTGCAACAACATGGAAGAACCTAGAGGGAATTATGCTAAGCGAAAGAAGCCAGACTGAGAAAGACAAACACCATAAGATTTCACTCATATGTGGAATATGAACAAACACATGGACAAACAGTTCAGTGGTTACCAGGGGAAGGGGGCTGAAGGGTGGGCACAGGGAGTGAAGGCGAGCACTTATGTGGTGACAGACAAGAAATAATGTACAACTGAAATTTCACATTGATATAAACTATTATGAACTCAATAAAAAAAAAATTGTTATCCTAACTACCTGAGATTGAGTAAACCAGACAATCATTTGTTAAACAATTAGCTGGCATCTGACTAGGATGGAGTGTCAACTGTTTAAGAGACATCTAAAATTTGAGGGAAGTCAAGAATTGCTCCTTTTAGAGATGAGATAAGCTGGGTTCAACCAGCCAACAGAATCAACAACAGTGAATGAGTTAGTGTAGCTCAGAGCCCAACACTTAGAAAGGATCCAGATACTTCTGGAATTAGAAAATCCTGCCTAGGTACTTTATTTAGACTAAGTTTTCAAATTAACTGTAGTATGAGGGATAGTCAGAAAGCAGCCTAGAGTTGATGAAAAAGAGGACAGCTTCTCTGGTTTGTAAAGCTGTGGGAAATGGGACTTCAGAGCCTCCCTTACAAACGTTGGGTAACCGCGTCCTAGAATTTACCCTCACCACGGGATTACTTAACCTGATCAGACTCTCCTACTAGCTCTCATGGTATCTAAGGTTTCTGAGTTAAGGTAATGAGAAGTTTAAGCTTTAGATTTCATAAGAAGCCATGGGGACACTGTGGATTACTAGGTTTTGTTTCTCATGGCTCCCTTGCTAAAATCTCTTTAGCTTCAAGGCAATCCTAAGCAAACCAGGTTCTGAAAAAAGGGAACACCACAAGTGAGCTGAATAGTGCATTATACTGACATTTAGCCTAATAAGAGGACCCATATTCTTCATATCCAGGAACACAGATAGCATGACACTTTGCAAAAACATGACGTATACAAATATATGCGTGTGTGTGTATAACTATTTCAGTAGTTACTTTCTTTAAGGCGTTTTTGGTTGGAAAGTATTTAGTTTATTTAATGTGATCCTCTACTGTTAATTAACCATGTATAATTAACCATTTAACATAATAAAGAATGAGGAAAATTTTCTTTAGCTGCACAAACAGCTAGTTCTTTGAAATGACTAATCCAGATATTAACAATCCAATAGACACTGAAAAGAACATCGGCGGGGGAAGAAAAATAGCCCAACCATTGTTAGAATTATTCCACAAATTTATTTACTAAAATAATGCTATAACAGCTCCCTTCTAATTTCCCGCTGGAAAAGGGATTTTCTTAACTTGTTCTAAACAAATGGAAATTTAAACATTATTAATGCCTCAGACATTATGATATCTGATTATACAGACTACAGAAGGTAATAAATGTATATGGCCAAGGCTAAAATATGTTTCCATCCTTTTTTCTATTTTTAAATATAATGATTTTAATAGGAATGTATATGGTAATAATGAAGTTATTAGTAACAACACAATTCTACCAAAATCACTGAAATCAGTAAGCAAAGACTAGCACCTGCTCATTAACTAATTGAGCTATCCTGAGCATCCCCGCAGTAGAGGGCAGTATTTGCTACATCTCTGTGGGAGGAAAGGCAGTGTTATAAATTTGTCTTGCTTTGAGATCTAGCCAGAAGAAATCTGAAAAGATTACCCACAAGGTGCAAGAAGAGGTTCTGTACCCTTTGCTACTGGTCCTACATGTGCATTTGAAGTGAAAGGTCAATCAATTTCCTTTCCCTTTGGAAATCGGAGCTAAGAGGCATGAAAAGTGACATTTAGAAAACTAAAGAGAAAAGAGAAAAGGCTTTAGAATAGCAAAGAACTTATTTTAAATTTGAGAGTGATGACTTCTGAACATGTTAAAGTCTTACAAATGCAGAGATTTTGTTATTTTTGTTTCGCTTTTCCTTGTGAGAGGTCATTGGGGAGAAATGGAATCCTCTTAGATCTGGATATCTGAAAAGCCTAATCAGAGTCGGAAAAGAAGTGGGTATCAGAGAGTTATTATGCTTCCTCCCACTATTCTGCTTTCCAAATCACAGAAATACTGGGTGGAAAATGCTAATTCATATTCTAAAGATATTAAAAAGCGAATCAGAGCAAGGTAGAGTGCCTCTCTGTGCTGCTGGATACACAAAGAGCCAAACCCTTCAAACCGAAGACCAACAGAATTCTTCACTCCATCTTGTCAAAAAAACAACCTTGAATTATCTGCTCCCAAATTTTACTAAAGATACAACATTCATGAAAGGCTTGAATGAGAGTTTATCCAATATCTAAACATTTAAAACTATTTCTCTGGATCAAGCTAGATAAAGAAAGAGAAAAGCTGACTTGAAAGCACCTTGTTGACCTCTATAGCACTAGCTTCATTGAACTGTACTTTGTCATTATGCCCTTAGCTTGTGTATAAGAATCTGTATGGTACAAACTTATATCGGCAGCAGGAATGGGGCTGAGGACATTGTCCACTGCCATCTTTCAGAAGTCCCTAAAGGGGGAAAGGCCCAAGTGCCAGAAAAATCTTCACTTCTTCTGAGTAACTAATTTGCTTCTCTCTTCTAACTTACTGAATATCTTTTTCCTACTTTGTCTAAGAGGATGCTGAGAGTTGATTTAATTGTTCAATTTTTTTTTTGAGGAAGATTAGCCCTGAGCTAACATCTGTCGCCAATCCTCCTCTTTTTGCTGAGGAAGACTGGCCATGAGCTAACATCTGTGCCCATCTTCCTCTGCTTTATATGTGGGATATCTCCCACAATATGGCTTGACAAGTGGTGCTAGGTCCGCATTCAGGATCCAAACTGGCCACCGAAGTGGAATGTGCAAACTTAACCACTGCGCCACCAGGCAGGCCCCTAATTGTTCAATTTTAAGAACTTTGTAGAAGTTTATGACACCGATTTATGTATACTAACTTTTGCTGTCTTTCAACTTAACTATTCTCTCTTTACCTTTGCCCTAATTTTTTAAAAAAATCTATTTAATTCTATGTGTGTGTGTATGTGTGTGTCTGTGTACACACATATAACTTTTTGGAATCAAAGTATAAATAAATACATGCAAAAATTATTCTTTTTCTATTTCCTTTCAAAGCTTGTTTTTTTATTTAGTTTACTTTCAGTTAAATAGGAGGCAAAAGGGATTCAGAGAGAGATACTGTCAGTAAGAACTTCAGAAAATAAACAGTAGAGCCTCTTTTAATTTTGTTAGTTAACAAGTACATACTGAGCATCCATCAGTTGCATAGCACTAAATGTGGAGAGTGGTATTCTTAGAAAAGGTAGGTTTTCAATGAGAGGGAATGTGTCCAGTGTAGGGAAGTAGAAATCTATTATATGAACATGGAATTGAATGGAAATTGGTATGAAGAAGTAGCCTGAGAAAAGCAAAGCATCACTAGCTTTAGTAAAGCAGACTAGGAATGTATTGCAAAGGGTGATCCAAAATGATGGGGATATTTAACAATCTGGATTTGTATTAAGACATGATAAGGGAATGCAGAAAGTTCAGGAAAGAAGTTGAGAATATCTTGCATATCTTTTGGTATGCAAGATAAATTTTCTATCTCCATCTGAGCGTGAATAATTTACAGTTTACAGAATTTTTCACACATGTGAAGGCTGAAAAGCAGCTACATTAGGTTAACAGCAGCAGCTTGTTATATATGCCTAGTAAGACCTTCTACAAAGTAATATCCGAGTCCCAAGATGTTACCAAAATGGTAAATTACTTCCTTTTAAAATTCTTCAATAAAATGGTGGGAAATTTGTATTGTTCCTATTGTTCCTTTGATTCATCTGTACTAGGACTTTGGCTCTATCTACTTCCACTGACTCCTGTGATAAGACTATGCAACCCCACCTGTACCCCTCATCTCTTCCTTTTTCGATGTCAGAACAGGTGATTTCACGGACTCCTTTAGACTCCAAAATAACACATCTCTACAAACGACTTCCAGATCATTTCCTAGATTTCCAATTGTTCAGTCCTAGATTCAGTCCTAGATTTCCAATTGTTCAGAAGCTCCCTTCTTCTACCTCTGGTATTTCTGTTAAGGGTCCTGTCATTCCTCT
Source organism: Equus przewalskii (assembly GCF_037783145.1). Classification (NCBI taxonomy): domain Eukaryota; kingdom Metazoa; phylum Chordata; class Mammalia; order Perissodactyla; family Equidae; genus Equus; species Equus przewalskii. The sequence goes on along the minus strand of NC_091839.1, from coordinate 57,934,002 downwards.
GGTCACCCAAACTGAAAACGTCAGAGTCCTTGGTAGCTCGTCCTTGGCCCTGAGGCTTCTCTGCATCCAATCTATAAATTTCTCTCACATTCACCTTGTTCTTTCCAATTTAACATGTATACCTGGTTTAGGGGGCAATTAGGAGCAGAAACCCAGTCCATGCTCTGTTTGCCAAGCCACACACCCTGGTGAGGGGCAGCATCCAACAGGGTACCCTTTTTGCCACATAAAAGCGTGATTTGCTCACTTAGCTCCATGCCCATCTTGAGGAGCAGTTTCATCTAAGGCACACAAAGTCTCCATATATGGCAGCAGCAGTGTCAATCTTGTACATCTTTGCCAGATTATCCAGATCTGTTAAAAAATAATGACTAGTTTGTTTTATGGCAATGAAGATTCGAATCCCAACTCTATCACCTGATATGCAAGCCCCTTTACACTGACTTCAACCCATCTATCCTGTCTGGGCCCACACCACTCTCCTACATATAATCTAAGTTCCAACCAGGACTCTTAAGTTCTCTGGAAAGAGAATTCTGGATTGTGTGGTTTTTCTTTTTAGCACTCTAAAGATGTTGTTGCACTATTTTCAGGTCTCCACTGATTCTGATGAGAAGCCAGTCTTTAATCATATTGTTGTTCCCCTGGCTGCTTTGAAATTTTTTTTATCTTTGGTTTTCAATAGTTTGACTATGACATGCCTAAGAGTGATTTTCTTTGTATCTGCTATGGGTTTGTTGAGCTTCTGGAATCTGTAAATTTACCTTTTTTATTAAATTTGGAAAACTTTCAGCCATTATTTTTTCAAAAAGAAATGTCTGCCCATTCTCTCTCTCCTTTCCTTCTGGGACTCCAATGATATAGTTTGACTTTTGATATAGTTTCTATGTCATGAGGTTTCATTCCTTTTTTTCAAACTTTTTCTCTCTGTTTTTCAGAATGCAAAATTTCTATTGATCTGTCTTCAAGTTCACTGACTCTCCTTCCATTTGCAATCTGCTATTAAGTACCTACGGCAAACTTTAAAAATTTCAGGTCTAGAATTTTTAATTTTTAGTTTTAAAATTTCCATTTGGTTCTTTTTTATAGTTTTAATTTCTCTACTAAGATTTCCTATTGGTTCACTCATTATTAGTATATTTTCCTTTATATCCTTGAGTATAGATATAAAAACTACTTTTAAATCCTTGCCACTAATTCCAACACCTGTGTCTCTTCAGAGTCAGTTTCTGTAGATTATCTCTTCTCTTTTAAAACAGGTCAAATTTTCCAGTGTCTACAAACATCTAGTAATTTTGGACCGTAGTCCGGATATTGTGGGTAATGTTGTGGAAATTTAGGATTCTTTTATATTCCACCGAAGTACACTGAATTTTTGTTGTTGCTATTTTAGCAGGTAATTAACTTGGCTAGTCTCAAACTCCAAACTCCATCCATCTCCTCTGTGATGAGCAGCAACTGAAATATCTGTTCAGTTTTTTTAGCCTTAGCAGTGCATGTATAGTTCACAGGTTAGCACAAGATGTGGGCAGAGTTTGCATGAAAATACTGGACTTTCCTCTGGGGATCTCTCCTTTCCATGATTTCTCCTCTTGTTTTCCAGCTGCCATGGTCACTCTCCTTTGGTTCTTCAAGCCAGGAATATTGCAGGTTCCCATTGAGTTTCAGATGTCTCATATGAGGCTAACTAGAACTGCTCTCAGGCAGAAGACTATAAAAATAAGAAATTCACCAGTGTCAAATTCTTTCTTCCAAGTGTTAACTGCACTCCACTTTCTCCATGCTTTTGGCTGCTCAACAGTGCATTCCAGATAGTTATTTTTTAGATTTTGTCCAGAGTTTACAGTTGTGATCGACAGGTGGGTTGGTAAATAGGAGCTACTCTGTCATTAATGGAAGACCCCTTGAGTCTTCAGTTCTTTGAACATACTCTGTAATTTCCCATCTCTGTGTTTCTCATAGATACATAAAACCTCCGAGGAGGAAGAGATCACAAAGGTTTTCCTCATGATCCCTTAGGAACAACCAAACATTCACACTCTCCCCTACCTCCCCTGCACCAATAGCATCTCCAACACTCCAGCCTTCAAGGCCCAGCTCCTCTTTGAATACCTACAGCACTCTGGTCATACTGATCCTGTGGTACTAATCAAAATCTGCCTCACATTTTAGTGATCCATGTACTGACTCCATTTTCTCTTCTAAATTAAGGCTGTGTAAGCGTGGAGACTGACTCTTATTCATCTTGCTACCCCTATAGCACCTAGAACTATGCCAACTTTCAGTTAAGTACTCAGTAAATATCTATTAAATGACTAAGAAGAAGTGCCATAAAATATAAAGAGAGTAAGGCTCTCTCTGTTACCCCTGTATAAGGTAAGTTAAACAAATATTTAATAGCATGTTTGTTTATTTAATCAAGTTTCCTCCCTGAAGGAAGGACCTTCCCAAGAGAAGATACTATTTGCTGACCCACTAGAAGATGTTGGTGAAAGTTACAACCTTTCCTAGAGTGTACCACCTCATTAATCTTCCTAAAACATTACTTTACATACCATGTTCCTGCTTAAAACCCAAAATGACTCGCTGCGGATCACGGTAAGAAGTCTACATTTCTCTGCCTTGTTTTTATGGCTGATCTCTCTGAGATTTTCACTCTATTTTCCTTTTCTCTCAACATGCACTCTGCTCTCATTAGACAAGTATCTCCTGTTCCTCCTAAAACATTCAATGCTTGGTTTCAGATTATGGTTGAAATACTTTCTGCTCATCTAAATTCTACCCACCTTTCAAGGTCAAGATCAATTTCCTCCTTAAATTTCATGTCTCCTCAGAATCTTACCAATCTTTACCATCTTTACTTTTAACTCCTGATGCATTCATAACAGGTACTTAACTAGTGAGCACAGCTCTTTAAAATAGACTGTTATAGCTGAAAATAATGACAGAAATTAGCTGATCACATCATGCATTTTACAGATGAGTTACTTGGACTTCGAGAAGTTAAGTGACCTGCCTAAGGCCACTCAGCTACATAGCATCTGAGTAAGAATTGGAATTCATATCTCTTGAATATCCCAAAGGCCTCTTTCCACCATACTACGCTGTCTGGTATTTGGTTCATGTTCTATCCTTTATTAAATTGTAAACTCTTTGAAAGCAACTTCTTATACTTCTTTTATATTCCTTATAACATAGTGGCATACAGATATGGAAGCACTTAAGAAATAGTTGCTGACCATTGAATCAATGCAACAATATTGGGGGGAAATCTTATATAACATATATTTCTTGATTAACAATAAAAGATGTGGAAATTTTATAATTTCTTGATATTATAGCTCACTTCTAGTTTTTCTTCTCAAAATCTTTTGCCTGACTCAATAATATCTTCACCAAATTATTTTAAGAAACAAAAATAGTATATTCTCACAATTTTCAAACTTTCTTCTATAAAATACATCTCAAAGTAATAATATATTTAATGGGATATGTCATTAAATATTCTAAGTAGTAATGTACTAAGTAGTTACTAATTTTGAGTCAATTGATCTAATTTAGGGGGAAGGTACTACGGAGTATATCACATCACATACTTTATTCTGGGAAACAGAAAAACTTAAAAATTACAAATCAAAAAATTACCTGATAAAATTTTTTTCTATTTAAAAAACCCCAGTCAGTTGGTAGGTAAGCATTAGAAAAGCCATCAGGGCTGAAAGTATTTTTAAAAATCAAACAAGTACTTTTTAAAGTGTTTTATAGTCATATTAATTGGTTGGCTTAGATTTTTTTTTCTCAGCACTTTACCAATTGTTTCATCCTATAGGTCTTCTGTTTAGAGAACTGTTCCCAATTATTATTTAGGGCTGTGATATATTTATTATTAAAAGCCAAGCGAGATCATTTACTTTAAAGTTAACAACAAATTGTAATTTTAAAAAGTTAATGACCACTTTAATTGTTTTTAACTCTAAGTCATACTTCTTAATCATTGTCTGAGGAAGTAAACGACACACTCCTCCCAAAGACTGAAGCAAATATTAATTAGTTTGTCATACTGTCCTAGAGTAGAAGCGATCTTAAAAGGAATATGAGGAGTTGTGTTACTACTAGATCTGATCCTCCCAATAAGTTTATTGCTAAGAAAGAGAACATGTTGAAGGTGTACAGTTCTTAGCACTCTTACTCTTCCCTTAAGACCCTCAGGGAACCCCCAAGTACTTTCTCCCCATTACAGGGACCAGCCATATTTTTAAACATCAGTTAGCACACAACATAAATATATTCACAGAAAATGAAAGCAAGTTTTCTGCCTCAGAGAAATTTCAGGCAGCTGAGTCTGAGAGGCCCGCGGCTTGCAGAGTGTACAATCTGTAGACACATGCCGCATCATCTGAGGGCCTGTTCTTGTCCTAGTTTGGGAACAGAAGCTGAGCAAGACTGCTCAGCCTCACAATGTGTCCTATAACAGAAAACTTGCCATGTGAAGAAAATAGGAAGGTGTTCTCTGGACTCCGTTTTTCCTCATTCCTGCTGATTCTTCTTCACTACCACGCCCCCGCCCCCGGCTTTTCATCATGGCAATGACCACAATTATTCTAAGTGGCTACAGTTTTCAAATTTCTAATCCAGTTCCCTTTTCTTGGGCTTTTTTCTAAAAGTCTTTTTTCCTTTAAAACAGTAAAACACAACAAACATATCAACAGCTTTTAACCCAATGTTTAGTTACTTCCTTGGAAGATACAAATCATCATCAACAATTAGTAAAGCCTGATCCTTCAGTCCAACCTCCAACCTTGCAGAGAACTCTCTTTTTCTTTTATTTACAAAATTGCAGGATAATTAAATAAATTCAGGTAAAAAGTTACTAGTATACATCTTACCTTTTTAAATCAAATTATCACATAGGTCAATTATGAGATTTCATTCTACAAACCTTCTTGACAAATACTGAGGGCCCATATGAAACAGGCTAAAGTCCAGGTCTGTATGTTGGAACTTTATATCTAACTGCATGTGTCCTAAATTCCTTCTCACACATGCAACTCTGTCCCCCAAATTGACATTGCAGGGCAACTAGAGGACTACAGTTTTAGGGAAGATTCATGACTGGATAGATAAGATGACTTTCAAGGTACCTTTCAACACCAAGACTATGACTCTTTAGCTTAAGGCTTGACCAGGAATCGGGGCAGAGAAAGACAAATGACAAAAAGACTTAGAGATCATTTTTTGACATTGGATACACATTCCTCTCTATAAGAATCTGACCTATTCTCTACTAAGCTCTTCGTAATCTCATTTCTGCCTTACCTGTCCCCTATGCTTTAGCCAGGCTGCCTGCCTGCCTTATTTGGACGTGGTATTGCCAGAGGTCAGCATATCTGGGAAATGGGCACACACAGATCAGCAATGCTACAAGAATGGTTTTGCTGCTGAGAAGGTAAAGGGCTGTGGAGATTCCTGGGCTACCTCGGCTCTGGTGATTAATGCCCTTATTCCCTAATGATAATCACCACCCACGGCTGGCATCCAAACACCATCAGTCTTGACTCTTGGCCAAATAGTAGAGATAAAAGCTATTCATCCTTTAGTATTTGCTGAGTGTGTACCAAGCAGAGGACACAAACCAGAAGTAGTTCACAACCAGTGGTTTCATTTGGAATACATGAAGCAAAATAAAGCATCAAACAGAGAAAGAGAAGCAAGATGTCTCTTAACAACTCCCCAAGAGACGCTGTTCAGTACAGTATAAGTCTAATGATATACAAACTAATATGACATAACCAAGATCAACAGACAGATGAAGGTCAAAACACAGATCTGATGGCCCATTCCTTGAATACTAAGAACCAAAGAAGAAAGCTAATGAACCAGAAGTTGACAGTGAACAATGTGTACATCCATGCATATGCATCAACTGATACATTTTTCTGCTCAGACTTTTTACAAACACACCTGGCCACCTGTCATTATTTTTAAGACACAAATAACAAACTACTCTTGCAAATAGTTACTTGTGAGCACAGTTATCAGTTGAGGAAACAATTTTCTGCAGGTGTAAAAATTACATTTCTCAATAAGGAAAATTTAGGTATAGTCAGTTTACTCATTAAGCCTTTAGAATTCAGTTTTGGCTTGCTTCCTTTGAATAGCGTTCTTTCATTTTTGGTCCACAGAAGTTTAACCCTAAAGCAAGTGGTTCTCAAAGTTTTTGGTTTCAGGATCCCTTTACATTCTTAAAAATTATTGAGGAACCCAAAGAGCTTTTATTTATGTGGGTTATCTCTCCCAATATTTACTGTATTAGAAATTAAAACTGAGAAAAATTTTAAATATTTATTAATTTATTTAAAAGAACAATGATAAAACCATCACATTCAACCCATCAAATTAACATGAATAACATTTTAAGAAAAATAATTATATTTTCCAAAATGAAAATAATTTAGTAGAAGAGTGGCACTGTTTTACATTTTTTGCAAATCTCTTTAGAGGCTGGCTTAATAGAAGAAAGCAGGATTCTCATATCTGCTCCTACATTCACTCTACTGTGCTATGTTGTTTGGGTTGAAGCATATAGAAAATCTGGCCTCACACATATATGCAGTTGGAAGGGGAAAGTACTTGAATAGCCTTTTCAGGCAACTGTGGCTATTCCTCTTTGATGCTACATGAGAATTCACAAGAACTTCCTTCCAAAGAGCACACTATGGAAAGAGGGAGAAGAGAATAACTTTATGGTGGAGAAACCTGTCAAACACTATCGCAGACCAGTGTGAGCAACAGTGACAGTCATGTTGATAGTAGGTACCCTTGATATGACGTGTGAAAATAGCACTTGATGTCTGTTGTCTTCCTCTCAAAAGCCCGTGATTCCAGTCCAATCATAAGAAAAATATCAGACAAATCCCATCCAAGAAATAACTGACCAGTACTCCTCAAAACTGTCAAGGTCATCAAAAGCAAGGAAAGTCTGAGAAACTGTCAGAGCCAAGAGCACCCTAAGGAGACATGACAAGTAAAGGTAATGTGGTATCCTGGAACAGAAAAAGGACGTTAGGTAAAATGTAAGAAAATCTGAGTAAAATAAGGACTAGTTAATAATAATATATCAATATTGGTTCATTAATTGTAACAAATGTACCATACTAATGTAAGACGTTAATAATAGGGGGAACTAGATTTGGGAGTATATGGAAACTCTCTGTACTATCTTCTCAATTTTTCTGTAAATCTAAAACTATTTTAAAAAATAGTCTATTTAAAAACTTTTTAAAACTTGACAAGAAGTAGTTTTTTAAATGTTGGTTGCAATGTAGAATCTGAAACAATATCAGAATATTTGAATTGTTATATTAAAATCCATGAATCTTTCTTATGTTTTAAATGGATCTTTTGTCATACATGATTTTGTAAGAGTATGCATTCGTTATTGGAAAATACTGGTTTCATGAGTTATGTAGATCTTCCAAATGTTGACACATTTAATTACACAATGTCAAAACTCTGCATTTGTTAATATCACCATCAATCTCATCAGAAAAAAATGTCTAAGAATTGGGAAGCTGTCAAGTTCATGGTGGCGGCAACAAGTTTTCCAAAATTCTAATTTTTACTTGTTTGCTCAAATTTTATCACTGGAAACAAATACCGTTAGTTGTTTTTCTTAAAGTGACGGTCTCACTTCATTCATTTGGAAGAAAATAACTGTCAAGCATTTTCAGAGATACCATAGTCATTAAGAGCGCAGAATTGGATTCCCAGACTACCAAGAAGTTCAAAGCCCTTGGCTCGGCCAGTTACGAGCTGTGTGATCTTGAGGAAGTAACTTCGTATCTCGGTGCCTCAATTTCTCCACCTATAAAATGGGAATAATAATAGTGCCTACCTATTTTAAATAATAAATGAGTTAATGTACATAAAGTGCTTAGAATGATGCCTGATACATGGCAATGTTCGCTGTTATTATTATGCAGGTGCTCTAGAGTTTCCTAATTGGGGCTGCCTCTCAGCATGACAGTGTTGAATTATAGATTTGCAAAGAAAGAGAATCTTAGAGATGCTAAGAGGCTAGATGTTAACCTGCGGGATTCCAGACCTCAGGAAATGTGCTTGGAGCAGGGAGGGAAAGAGGTGTAAGAAGAGGGGAATGTTCTGGGCCTTTTTAGTTTTACTTATGGTGTACATCAAGGACTTATAATCAAAACTTTCTTTTCCCTATCAAGACACTAACAGATAAGTTTCTATCTAATATATGTTTATAAACATATTATTTTTCCTTGGGAGGGGCCATGGCTCAAAAATAATCATTACAGACTATCAACCCATCCACTCTTTGCCAAAGGCTTTTTTTTTTTTTTTTTTCATGATGGTATGGTGTGTCAGGAGTCATGGCTGGATGAGCCTCAGGTTTCAGGAGCCTCCCAGAAAACTAGAATAGGTGATCCAAAGCAGGGACTATCCCAGACACACCAGATGCCTGCTTCTTTATCTTGGGTTGGTTGTGTTTTCTTTACTGAACAGTTTTTTGCAACTATTTAGCCTGGCTCATAAGATCATTATAACTAATTAAGAGTTTTAGGTTATATCTGAAGCTGAATGATTTCAAGAGTCCTCTTCATGCAAGTATTTAATATCTGAATTCCCACAGTTGTAAGGTTGAAAAGAAACATAAAATCATCATAACAAGAAAATAGCCACAAATGAACTGACCATTTGAAAATGTAGCCCTTCCTCAAACATCCCTCACAGCTTGATCTGGGTACCTAACCCCACCCATCATGTCAGTATCTTTCATCAGTCATTCACTGCTTGTCAAATGTGATAAAAATCCCACAATTACAATGCAGATAAAAAACAAATCTATCCTTGCAAAGTCACTGACAAATGAGGATCTGGCCAACTTGAAGAAAAAATAAATCAATACGGATAATGACACCATAACAAGTTTAAAAGAAAGTAACTGAAATATTCAGGAATTAAAAGAGAATTTTTGAAAAACTGATGAAATTTTAAAATATTTTCATAAAAGTGATTTTCTATGGACTTGAACAACCAAATTGTAAAGTGCAGGATATACTATTTTATTGACCTAAAATTTTGTAAAGAAAGTTATGCCAAAAATAAATAGCAGTTTCTTCCTTGTTTATTCTAGCAATTTAACTCATAGTTGCGATTATAATCCATATTTTGTCAAATAAAATAAAAATGACTTATTTTTATGTGTTAGTTTCATTTTTCAAGCTGAAGTCCCAATCCATCTTCTTTCCCACTACCCCCATACAGTAGACTAGGAAGATTTTGGTCTCTGATCAGCAGCCTTTTCCTGGTACTAAGTCTCCTGAAATAATGAGCACATAAAAAATAAGGATAAATATTTTTATGTCCTCAGTATCTTCTCCAACGGGCCATCTTTGGATGGTCTACAACAGGTCTGTCCTCACCCTTTCCTCACTAGGACCCCTTCTGTGGAAAGAGGAGGAGCTTCATCTTTTTGAATATATAAGATTTTTTCTCAAGTTTACTTCTCTGGCAAAGTAAGTAAAACTTAGATGGAAGCCTCGATCGAATTTTTTCTGGGGATATTAGGCTATTAGGGCCTTGATGAGATTGATCCAGTAGAAGTGTGAAGGGTCCATATCACCCAGAATGACTTTCACTAACAGAGGTTGACATTATCACCCTGTCAGAGCATCCTAATTGATCCTAAACTTCATTGGTTTTGAAGTGCTTTGATTCTGTAACAACCATTATAGACTGGGTTCATCTCTTTGGTTCAAAAATTACAAATTTACATTGGTGAGAAGTAATTAAGTCACTAGCTTTGAAGAAAAGTACTCATAAAATGACTATCAGGTATAAATAAAGACTTTCTCATCTCCTTTACCGAAAAACAATTCTTTTTTAGTTACCTAAAAGTCAATATAAATCAGAGACGAGCTGGAATGATAATTTACAAATGAGAATTGAGGCATTATGCTTCAAGTTATATGCAATTTGGATTTGTTTTTCTCAAGATTTACAGTCAATAAATACATTGAATATCCTTTGAGTACTGAGAATTCCAGAGTTTTTAAAGACAGAATTCATAACTACAATGAATCTACAATCAAGGTCCTTCTCATTTATATGAATGTGTGTGTATATACATTTTTTCTCTGTTGAATATATTATTATGTAATATAGATGTCACAGTTATAGAAATTCACTTTCTTTGACCCTGGCCCAAATAGGTCAGATGTCACAGCAATAACAGGTGGGCAATAAGAACAAGGAATGGAAATTCTTTTATGTCACACTTCCCTGGATCACGGTAGTATTACTTCATCTTCCTTTCTCCACATAGTAACCTCACCTCAATTTTTAAAAAAAACAATTCTCTTATGTTTGACTTTTACAAAAGATCCCTAAAACTGATTCGAGTTTTGCTTCCAGCAACAGTTGACAGTTCTTTCTGTATTTCTAATTTTCCTTTAGAGTCCTTCTAAGTGCAAATTTTGTGCCAATATCTATAAAAAGCACATGGCATACACAGATGAGTATTTCCCTTAATGAGACTTTTAGTCAGTTGACTCTGTGAATAGTATTTTAAAATTTGAAACAGGCAGAGAGGAAAATATGAAGTATTTTAATATGTGAAAAGGCCAATGAGTCTGAACGTGTCTGGATACTTACTCTCTCACACAGCTCTTCAAATGTGCAGTCGGCAACGGTTCCACAGGCTTTATTCAGCCGTAGCTCTCTGCCTTGCACTTTTAGAATCCTTGGTCTAGTTACTATGGGAACACGAACAAAGACTCAATCTTGTCTGGATAATTACTATAAAATTCATCTCTTACAGATAGGAAATGCATAGCTTGATGAATAATAGCACATGATTCAACACATAAATTAGACAAAATGCTGATACAATGACTGCCACTTGAGCGTGGCATCAACCCATATACAGCAATGGAACTTATTAATTGGTCAGTGGAGATTGGGCATTGTGTTCTAAATGTATTCTCTTTCAAGAGAAATTAACTTACGTACAATCATTTTGTTTCTGAGCCAGCTCATCAAACAACTTATCCATGACAGCCTCCACATCAGCTTCACTTGTGCTACAGTGAAAAGAATAATAGAATATGAAATTAATAACACTTGAAGCCAACATCAAACAGCTGCCTGAGCCTGCTTAGCTTTTTGCCCATAAAAAAAGAGAACAGGATGTTATGCTCTAAATACAAACATTAGATTTAGAATACACTTAAAAGCAGAGAATATTAACTCTCAGGTAGATGATTCTGCCTTATTTGCATACACTGAAAGACTTCTGTGCTTCTGGCTGTTTCCAGTAATGAGACGATACAGGCAGAGTAAATCCATTAATACTATGTGTACACAATGAGAAGAAAGGCTTCTGGCTCTCTCTTGCATGCAAAACAAGAGCAAATAGACAAGGCAGTCAAGCATCCAGCAAAGTATCCTTTGAAATCTCTACTGAGAGGGTACATGTGAAATTAAATATTGAAGATGCTTTAAAAAAAAATCAAGTCAAGCCACTGACTGAGAGGATCAAACATCCAGAATTAAATTACCAGCTTCGAAATACCAACTTGATCTGCACATCAATAACTTTATCAGACTTCAAGTATAAGGACAATTATAGACTACACGATTTCTCTCAAAAGTACCCTTGTTGGAAATTCAAGAAAACTCTCCTTCTGTGATGCCCACCATTGCAGCTACTATAAAGTTAGCCTCATCAAAGAATCCTTTGTATTCTAATTAGAAATCACCATATGGTTTAGGGAACCCACATATATAAATGTGATAATACTATGGCCTTTTTTCCTCTCACTTTTTTTTTTAAAAAGAGGGGTTGATAAATTAACAGTCAACAAAATAAAATAACTGGCAGAAGAAATAAATGCTGTTAAAAAAAACACTTCAAGTGAAAATGTTAAGTTTACTTCCATTCTACATACAAACTTATACAGTATGACCTGCCAATATGCTTAATTTTGATACACAAATCACTCTTATGTAGGTGTGGAAGCAATTAAACTCAGTTCTGGACATCTATCTTAATAAGTCTTATTGAAAACTAATATGACAAATTATTTTTTCTTTAGATTAAGCTTAAATGAAACCAAACTAATTTCTCCCCTGAGATAGTTATCAGGTGGCAGGCATTTAATACACGAGCACCTAATTCTTCAACTGTACTACAGCACATGCCTTTAAAATGCAACAAAGCACACAGTCATTATGAAGGGTTTGGAATGATCACATTGCAAGTAATAACCACTCCACCTCAAAGGATCTTAAAAAAATCATTTGCAATGATTAACTTTGCAGGGAAAATGCTATTTGACTTACATAAAGCCTTGTATGACATTTGAATAGAGCCATATTAAAATAACAAAATGACATTATAGAAAGAGTGACTATAGAGACAATAACCTATTTAAAAGGTACAAAGAAATCACCCAAGCCAATGTAAATGTCAATGCCCACGCCAAGCACATGTATGTTCAGATGGCTTTGCCCACATCATTCTTGGGAGTTCATTTGGAACTGTCTCCACCTTGCAATGGCAGCATACACATGCAAAACTGTTGGAGAAGTGAGCCACTTTTTAAGGGATATGGAAAAGAGGGAGCAATGCCAGCCACAGAGGGCATCTGCTGGCTTTCAGAAAGTTAACCTCTCTGTAGGGCAGGCGTGTTACCCAACAGAGGAGGAAAACTGAATTCTGAAAAATAACCAGCACACAAGACGTTTCTAAAAGCATATTCGGTGAATAAACAACTGATTAAAAATGTCCTCAGTGGTGATTTCTTTTTTACTTTGTGCTCTAATATAATATTAAAATGTAGCTCACCAGATTTTAGTCAGGCCACATATTCTATGTCGTTTATGAAATTACTATATGTGATTTCACTTATAGTGATGAAATTACACAATTATTTTTATTATAACAGTATCTTATAAGAATTCTATTATATTATCATAAAAAGTTACTCAGAAGTTAGAACATGCAAAATAAAAATTCATATTGGTGTTAAGTGGCCTAAAAATAAACATTCACAAACGCAGTTTATGTAATTTACAACTGAATAGACTATTACCCATCTACGCCAACTTGTACTTGACCTCAGGGAGTAAGTTCTACTGATCTGCTGGGGAACAGGAACCTCATCTTCGTATTGTCTTAAAAGCAGGAGGGGCTAATGTGTGTTTTTGGTTTTATTAGATGTATCTATATTGATATAAAATAAATAAGGATGCTGTGAAAGGAATCCTTACCAGAAATGAATATATTCATAATCCCTTAACAAATAACTTACAAGAAAACACTAGTCTTCTCACACTCCACTCAGGCTTCAGATTTCCCTACTTAAGAGGATGCATCGGGCCAGCCCGGTGGCGCAGCGGTTAAGTGCGCACATTCCGCTTCGGCGGCCCGGGGTTCGCCTGTTTGGATCCCAGGTGTGGACATGGCACTGCTCGGCAAGCCATGCTGTGGTAGGCGTCCCACATATAAAGTAGAGGAAGATGGGCATGGATGTTAGCTCAGGGCCAGTCTTCCTCAGCAAAAAGAGGAGGCCTGCCAGCAGACATTAGCTCAGGGCTAATCTTCCTCATAATAAATAAATAAAAATAAAAAGAGGATGCATCAATCAGAGCTCATTAATTTTTTTTAAGGATGAGAATTAGAAAAGTAAAAAGGGAAATTAAAACTTACCTGTCTATATTAGCCTAAAAGATTCAGAGTTTTACTCATTATCCAAGTTCACACCTGCTTTAAACATCTTTGAGTATGTTTTGTAATTCTAGTAAAAAATTTAGATGATTCTGAACTATTTCAATGTGTCATACAGGGAATAAAAGTTATCATTTGCTGAGCAACTATTATATAGCAGATAATTTACCTATACTACCCCACCTTACTACGTAGTATGTGTTACTATTCCATTTTTGCAGAAGAGAAAACTGAGACTCAGAGAATTAAGTCACTTATCTAAGATCTGAATATATAAAATTTAAATTTTCTGTATAACAGAAAGTATTATAAATAAAATATATAGGCATATCAAACCAGGAAACATAGTGGCAACATTTATGGCATATGATTAATATTATCAATGTATAAAAAAAACCAACAGATAAAAAAAATTGAATACGCCAATAGAAAAACTGTCAAAAGACCTGAACAGGCAAATTGCACACACACAAAAAAATAGCATAATGGGCAAGAAGTTTATGTAAAATCGTTCATTCTCACTAGTGATAACAAATGCAAAGTAAAATCGTGAGATGCCATTCTTTTATCCAAACTGGCAGAGATAAGAAAAAAGATCAAACAGCTGGAGCAAGCCTGGGTAAGAGAAAAGGGACCCTATTATGTACTGCTGAGAGGAGTGTAAATCTGGTCAAAGATTTCAGGGCAACCAGATAATATATAATAAAAGCATTAAAAACATGCATATCATATCACCCAGCTATTACACGCATAGGAATTTCACCTATGGAAATAATGGTTAATGACTACAAGGATGTTCACTGTGACAACATTAAAAAAGTGAAAAAGAACTACAAGGATGTTCACTGTGACACTGCCAACATTAAAAAAGTGAAAAAGAACCTCCTAAATGTCCAACAATGGGGAATTTGAAATACATTTAGATACATTCATACAATGGAATTTTATGCAGTTTTTGAGCACAACTTTTCCCTCTTGTCCTGGAACTGCAATTAAGGCCCAAAGTTGATGGCCAGAAGTGCTAAGTACTCCCACTGTTTCTAAAGAGAACCACCAACAATCCACCATTAACTGGATCCAGACTCCTGCCCTCACAGTTAAATAATGAGGAGAAGCAGCCCTACTCCAAATGCCACTCCTCCTCCACCATCCCCTCCTCTTCCCCACACCACCACTCCTTTATAAGGAGGGAAAAGGGGGTCAGGAGCCACTGGCCTCTGTGTCTAGTATTTGTGATAGGAACTTTTTCCCTCCCTTCCCATTAGGAAAGAAGAGGGTAATTTATCCTCCCCAAAGACAAGTGATGTGAGGAAGGGTTCTCTAAGAGAATCACTTGGAAAGATAAGAGGAGTCTGGAAGAAGACTGCCATTGCTTTCCTTAGTTGGATGAGCAGGACTTCAGTAGATTGAGAAATCAGAAGGTGGGAGATGAGGTGCTGAGCCAAGATGAAGCAAGCCAGTTCTCACCAAAAATCTTCCAAAGGTTTGGCATCATTAGATACACTCAAATATACAGGTGAGGGGTCAGGCTGGAAACAGAGGCATAGTTTGAAAATAAGACAAAGGCAGTTCCTTAGATTCCCTCCCTTTACCTAGACTGCCAGATTCTTGTACCTTCTCCACTCCAGCTGAAACTGGTAAGTTTACTGTCTGGGACAGTTTTAACAAAAAAGAAAGGAGGAGAGACACCATACTGAAATCCTACATATTAAACAACAAAACCAAAAGTCCCTCCCTCTCCAGCATCCAGAACTCTACTAGCCAAGCTTCCATCCCAGGAAACAGACAGAAAGATTGGAGTAAACTGAATAGCCAAAAGAAAGACTTGCAGATACTGACATTTGCGGGTTCTTCAATGGAAAACCTAACCTGCCACCTTATCACCCTCCAGTAAAGCTCACCAATCAATAAAACCCTATTTATGCACATAGAACTTCAAATCAGCTTTTTTTTTTTTTTTTTTTTTTTTGGAGAAAGATTAGCTCTGAGCTAACATCTGTGCCAATCTTCCTCTATTTTGTATGTGGGTTGCTGCCACAGCATGGCTTGATGAATGGTATCGGTCTGCGCCTGGGATCTGAACTTGTGAACCCAGGCTGCCAAAGTGGAGTGCATGGAACTTTAACCACTTGACCATGGGCTGGCCCCCTAATAAGCTTTTTAATGCCTCAATCTTAAGTGTGAATGGACAACCAAGTATTTCTAGGCATTTAAGGAAAGCCTCTAGGATAAAAGATAACAACCAAAATAAAGAAGTAGAAAAAAGGATCTTGGAGGAAGCAAAGAAAAAATACAGAGACCAGAAGGGGAAAAATACACTCTAATATGCCCAGAGAGAAGAAGATATTGCATCCATAAAACAAAGAAGGATGCTGTAAACTAAAAGAACAATTAGGGCATAAGAAAGAGCTCTAGGGGCCGGCCCGGTGGTGCAGCAGTTAAGTGCGCATGTTCTGCTTTGGTGGCCTGGGGTTCGCCGGTTCGGATCCCGTGTACGGACATGGAACCACTTGGCATGCCATGCTGTGGTAGGTGTCCCACACATAAAGTAGAGGAAAATGAGCATGGATGTTAGCTCAAGGCCAGTCTTCCTCAGCAAAAAAAAAAAGAGGAGAATTGGTGGCAGTTAGCTCAGGGCTAATCTTCTTCAAAAAAGAAAGAAAGAGCTCTAAATATGACTGCTAAATAGAAAATTCAGCAAAAGAAATGGGAGAAAGAGTTGAAGTAATCTTTCAGAAAATAGAGCAAAACGACAAAAAGATGGGAAATAGAAGGGAAAATTTTAAAAACTAGAAGATAAATCCACAAGGTTCAATATCTAACCAGGATGAGCTTCAAAGACTACGGAAAAAAAGCAAAGAAGAAAAGAATCAAAGGAAAAATAAAACTTCCTGGAACTGAGGGACATGATCTTCTAAGTTGAAAGAGCCCAATGAATACCCAGCACAAAGAATAGCAGGGGAAAGCTCCATTCTAAGGCACATTATCATGAAATTTCAGGAAACCAGGAATAAAGAAAGAATATCTTAAAAACTCCAAAAGGGAAAAAAATAGGTCAAATATAAAAGTTCAAGAAAGACTCACATCAAACTTTGCAACTGCAATGATGGAAGCGTGAAGATAACAGTATAGTGTCTAAGATTTTCTAAGGGAATCTTATTGTCAAACAACCTATGCCCAGTCAAACTATTAATCAAGCAATTAGATTGGACAGATGAGCCCTCAAAAACACATTTTCCATGTGGCCTTCTCCAGAAGATACTAGAGGGTGTGCTCTGTAAGAACAGCGAGAAGAGTTCTGCTTCTAGTAGGACCAAGGAAGCTCCACCTCAACGGACTCTCCTGCCAAAAGCAGCTATAAACTCTGGACAAAATACAAAACCAGACGAGCTGAAGGCATTGGACAGTGAACAGAAGCAGGTAGATTCTGGAGGGGGCCGACACCAGGGAGAAGGGAAAATCAGGATAAGTTACCCATTTTTACAGCTTTCAGACTGAAGACAGGAAGTCAGTACTGCTCAGGGCAACTAAAACTCCACTAGAAAACCTACAGTCCTTAGAACATGAAGAACCAGAGGAGAGTTAGGGGTAACCACACAGCTGGAAAATCTGAGGGAATCCCAGAAAAAGTGTTTCTAAATTCCCAAAAGATAACAATCTTGAAAATTCCTGAAATCGTAAGTTATTCTGTATTTATCACAATACTTTATATGCTTTCAAATAAGAATGAGCGTCCATAATAATAAACAGTGAATCATTTTTCCATCTTAGGTTTATACAAAACTTTGTAAAACAACAGTATAATAATAAGTTTATGGTTTATCACTATTATAAACCAAAATAGTAAGATTATATATTTCAATAACATGTAAAAATGATCTCTACCTGATATAGACTTTTAACAGCAGGAAACATTAACACAAAATAAATGAGAAATAAAATTATTTTAAAATTTAAATACCTCAAATATATAATATGTAAAAGTTATCACTTTTTAAAGGTTTTTAAAACATAAAGTATTAATTACCCTATCTGATAGTCCTGAACTTTGCTGATTGAAAAATATTCCAGACATAGGAAAATTTCTTTCCTTTTGCACTAATAGTGATCACATCATTAAGAGTGTGTCCTAAATCATTTTCAAGTTGGGTACTGGGGTGCATATTGCTTCATATAAGCTCATTTCCCTTATTAACAAGTATCTGGCTTCATTTACTCAATATTATATTTGTGAGATTCATCCATATCAATGCATGTGGAAGTAATCTGTTTATTTTTGTTTCTGTACAGTATTCTATTGCGTGAAAATATCACCATTTATTTCCATTCTACTGTTGATGAGTGTATGTCTGCTATGGCTGCCGTAACAGAATAACACCAACTAGGTGGCTTAAGCAACAGAAATTTCTCTTCTCACGGTTCTGGAAGTGAGAAGTCCAAGGTCAGGGTGTTGGCAGGTTTGATCTCCTCTGAGGCCTCTCTGTGGCTTGCAGATGGCCACCTTCTCACTACGTCCTCACACGGCCTTTCCTCCATGTGAGAGCACTCCTGGTATCTCTTCTTTTTATAAAGACACCAGTCCTATGGGACTAGAGCCCTACCCTTATGACCTCATTTAACCTTAATGACCTCCTACATGCCTTGTCCCCAGATACAGTCACATTGGGGGTTAGGGCTTCACCTATGAATTTTAGGGGGACACAATCCAGTCCATAACAACGAGTATTTGTGTAGCTTGCAGTTTGGGGCTGCTATAAATAGTACTACTGTGAACATTCTAGTACACGCCTTTTTGTAAACATATGTATACATGTCTGTTGGGTATATACCCAGGAGTAGAATGCTCATACGGTTTGCCTATGTTCAGCTTAGCAGATACTGCCAAACAGTTTTCCAAAGCGCTTGTAGCAATTTACTCTCTCACGTGCAGCGTACAAAAAGTTCTACTGTTCCACATCCTTGCCAACACTTGGTATTTTCTACCTCTTCCATTTCAGTGGTTATGGCGGATGTATGATAAATGATTTTAATGTAAATTGCCTGAAATTATTTTGGAAATGGGTGGGGCATAAAAATACAAATATAATTTAATTAGTGCAATAGTAATCCAGACACTTTTTCTTAGTAAAATGTCATTATGATATACATAAAATTTTAAAATCCATTCTTTAAAACACCTAAGACCTCTTGGCTTTTTTAAGTACGAAATTTCAAGAACACAACTTTATTGTAAAAATTTCAGCCACAGAAAATGTCTTTAACTTCAAAACAGAGAAAAAAAATAAAACATGGCATTTATAATGGAGAAAAACTGGAGTAACAGCAGTAAGTCTATGACGCCAGGGCCCTCTTGTCAATTTTCCAGTGAAACACTTTAAAAAGATAGCAACATTCCCTCACACTAAAAATCTACACTCAGAAATACAACCATGGCTGTGAAGCACCAAAGAATGACCAGGCTCAGCTAGTTTTTAAAAAATCAAGTGTTTTGGACCTAAGGTGGGCAAAAGGTGTATTCAGAAAACAAATGCATAAAAAACACACAAGGGTATGATTATACAAAAATACAAAGAGTCATTAAAATTAGAATCAAATTACAAAAATAACTGAAAAATATTCCAGCCTAACCAGTTAAGTTGAGGAAAAAGCAATGCCTGTCAGTCAACAGCAGTTGCACGGAAAAGCTACAGCCTAGGGACGGCACCAAATTAAACATGATTTTTTCAGTGTAAAAGGGAGCTAAATTCAGAGTTTTCTTTTGGAACCAAAAGAACATCATGTCACACGGCATGAAAGAAAATGTTCTGTTCAGCTTTATGTAGTTCAATTTTAACCAGAGACGCATATCTTAAGGAAGGGAGCCTTAGGTAGCATCAAACTGATCAGGAGAAAATACAGGAATTAAGCTCAGATGCTATGAATTGTACCCCCTTTTCTCCCAGGAGGGGAGACAGAAACATAAGCTCCTACAACTGAGTAGGAATAAAGAATTTAGGGGCCAGCCCAGTGGCGCAGAGGTTAAGTTCACACGTTCCGCTTCTCGGTGGCCCGGGGTTTGCCGGTTTGGATCTCGGGTGTGGACATGGCACTGCTTGGCAAGCCATGCTGTGGCAGGCATCCTGCGTATAAAGTAGAGGAAGACAGGCACGGATGTTAGCTCAGGGCCAGTCTTCCTCAGCAAAAAGAGGAAGATTGGCAGTAGTTAGCTCAGGGCTAATCTTCCTCAAAAAAAAAACCAAAAAAGAATTTAAGTGACTTCCTCTAATTCTGGGTAAATGCTCCATCAGTGGGATGCTACTGTAGAGTAGTCCTTTGTGCAGATAAGATGCAAAACAGAAAATCTGCCCACAGATAATCAAAAGTTGACCACGGTAAGAGAATTAAAGTCATTTCTGAAGAAGAAACAGAGTCAGTCTTTTCAAATGCTTTTTGTTGGCGGGGGGTAGGGTGTGGGGGGGCCCAAGAAGATCACCGACTCTTTTTTCTTTGTTCTATAATGCCTTGGTAAAATCCACCCATTTCATTGCTTCTGTCACCTTTTGCTAAGCTCAGCAACTGCAGTGGAGGGGCAGGTTTGTATTTTCTGCTGAGAAGTACCACTGTGTCTTTAAGTCAGAAAAGCCCTGGAATTGACCACTGTTCCTTCGCCAGGAAATTTGGCATCAACTCCTACAGGAATCCTGTGAGTACAGTACCCTGGATTAAAAGCCTGATTGGTTCGGAAGTACAAAAATCATGATTTATTTTTCTGTCTTAAATTAGTAAACAGGAAAGCAATCAGTCGTTTCAATTTTGAGAAAATTTCTACAGCTGAAATCAGGCACTCAACATGAAACGTAGACTTACGAATTAGAACATGTCAAAAAAAGACCTTATTATTGCTGGATCACTTGAAATTCTCAACAAAAATTCCAAAACAAGTGGAGGTTTCTAGAAGAGGGTCACACATGAATTTAAATGGAAATTAATTTCTTCAAGAACCTCCTACTTCATTAGGATTGACTCGGGGAACAGAATGCTACCCACACTTTGCCCCTTTATCCCCTTTTAAAAATCAACAGCTTGTTAAGGTATCAACAAGTAGAATAGGGTTGGCTTTCCTTGGTCCCCCTCTCTTCATGTTCTCTATTCCAGAGAGCCAAAGTTGATTCAACGAGGGAAAAATTTCCCCTTCCTCTTAGAGTGCCTGTGCCAAACTTCCCTGGCAGTCAGCCTTCTCACTCCACTGATTCCTTGTGCATTCATGCTGTACAGCTCTTTGTGCTCACACCAAGCATAATCTGGGGCTGGAGGCAGGTCTAAGATTAAGTTGGTTTATACTTGCCTTAACATAAAACAGACTTGGTTGCATTTCACATCCCGTAGGTTTGCTTTACATAACGGACTCAGTTGTTAGGATGGATTTTGTCCTAGTATTTATCTTCTCAATCACTCAAAGGCTTAACTGACTATTCAGAGATCCATTTCAGTCTCTAAATTTCCCACCCTTCTCAATCACCTGGAGAGTAACTCACCTAGTCCCATTAATCTTGACCTGTGTATAATGCAGAAAGTGGGATCTGGCACTTTTAGCTCTCAAATTCCAGACCCTCGCTCCCTCTTCTCAGCCCCAAATTCCATGTAAAATTTCTACCAAATTTATATATTGCATTTCCCCCCAAATAAATCAGTGGTGTAACATGCAGAAATGCAACTTGGTAGATCCAAAAATATTTCGTTTTCATAAAATTTCAAAAAGGCTATTATGATTGAAGTTTTTTTCCCTTTTTCCTGCTTTTTCTCCCCAAAACTTCCCAGTACACAGTTGTATATTATTTACTTGTGGATCCTTCTAGTTGTGGCATGTGGGACGCCGCCTCAGTGTGGCCTGACGAGCAGTGCCATGTCCACGCCCAGGATCCAAACCGGTGAAACCCTGGGCTGCCGAAGAGGAGCGCATGAACTTAACCACTCGGCCACGGGGCCAGGCCCCAATTGAAGATTTTTAAAAAGAATAACAACAACAAAAAGAAAATGCAGAGAAGCTTGAGAGTAAAAAGCTCTAACTCCTCTTCAGGAGAAGAAGATGGTCATATCCACCCTGGAAAGAGAGGCCAGGGAGTTTTCGTAGGTAAAAAAGGTACATGGCAAGTAACTAAAGACCTAGGACTTCTGCCAAAACAGCTTTTCTTATGTTGAAGACTGATTTTTAGTTATAAACGATCTCTCTTTGAAGATGAAATAACAAGAAGACAAGAATTCTAAGAAAATCTAAAAATTTTCTTTTGTACTTTACAAGTACATATATTATCTAATCATGTACATTTTGTGTAAACAGCTTATTCACAGTTTACTAGGTGAGTACAGCTATACAATTTAACACTTTGTTAATGCGTTTAGCTGGAAGTGGCGGGCCAACTCTACTCTGGTCCTGTCTGGCCTGCTGGAAAACAAACGCTGTGATGTGCTATTGCCAAATTACAGTTCAATAAAGGAATAGAAGATAAGAGGTGTGTTGAGTGGACTGACGGAACCTGATGTTGAAGTCTATGCAAGATGAATTGCTGCTGCTGCTGCACCACTTTTTCAGGTGGTGTTTCAAACTCTTGATATTAATTTTTAATTCAGTAGTCCTTGAGTTAATATAAGATTAATAAATAAATATTTAAATATGCATCTAAATTATGTCAAATAGGACAATTTTGTGATTTTAACAGACATAATTAATAAATAGCCTACCTGACTATGTCCGACAGGATATAAAACAGAAAGTTGTTGTTGCTGTTGTGTACTAATTTCCAGTTCTAAGTTTGCAATGCCGTAGACACTTACTCATTCATAAATTATCAACAGGAGTTTTTATGACAAAGACACTACTGCATATCTACTTTTCAGAGCCAACTATATTTACCCACCATTGGGCCCTTTTCCCTACTCATGGCCTCAGCATAAAGATTCATTACCATTACTGACTTTTTAATTATCAAAACATATAGCAACATACAATGCTCCATTTTGAATTTAAAATAACATTTCAGTTTGAATGAAACTTTATACTTTATACTTCTCATAGAGATAAATAGTTCTTTACCAAAAAAAATAACAAAAAATATAAAAGAAAAAATCATTAAAAGAATTTAAATGTTACACTAAAAAATATTCACTTAATGTAAAAGAAGGCAGTAATGGAAGAATAGAGGAACAAGAAAGTCACGAAACTTTAAAAAAATGACAAGTAAAAGAGCAGATATAAATCCAACTATATCAATAACATAATCTGTGAATGGATTAAACAATTTAATCAAAAGGCAGGGATTGTTAGATTGCATAAAAAAGCTAGACCCAACTATATGCTGTATAGGAGATATGCTTTAGATTCAAAGATACATATAGGTTGAAAGTAAAAGGACAGAAAAAAGATATATCGTGAAAATAGCAACCACTGCTAATATCAGTCAAAATAGACTTTAAAGCAAACCAAAAAAAAGTGATTAGAGATTAAAAAGTATATTTCATAATAATAAAAGTGTCAATCCACAGGATGATATAACAATTACAAACATGTATTTACCTAGCAACAGAGCACCAAAATAACATGAAGCAAAAACTGACATAAGTGAAGGGAGAAATAGACGATGCAACAGTAATAGTTGGAGACTTCAATATCCAACTTTCAATAATGGATAGAACAGCTAGGGAGAAGATCAATAGGAAATAATAAGACATGAACTACATCATACACAAACTAAACCTAACAGACATCTATATAAATACTCAATAACTGACTACACATATTCTTTAGTGCATATGGAACATTCTCAAGGAAACAGCATATCCTAGCCCATAAAACAAACCTTAATAAATTAAAGAGGATTGAAATTATACAAAGTGTGTTCTCCAATCACAATGGAGTGAAACTAGAAATTAGTAACAGAAAGTTATTTGAGAAATTCACAAATATGTGGAAAATAAACAGCACACTCCTAAATTACCAGGGGGTCAAAAAAAGAAAGCAAAAGGAAAATTGGAAAATACTTTGAGACAATGAAAATGAAGACACAATATACCAAAACTTATGGGATGAAGCTAAAGTAGTGCTTACAGGGAAATTTATAGCCGTAAATGCCTACATTGAAAAAAAGAAGAAAAATCTCAAACCAACAACCTAACCTTCTACAATAAGACCCTGGACAAAGGAGAGAAAAGCAAACCTAAAACAAGTGGAAGGAAGGAAATAAGGTTAGAGTAGAAATCAATGAAATAAAGAATAGAAAAATAATATAGCAAATCAACAAAACCAAAACTTGCTTCTTTGAAAGGGTGAATAAAAGTGAAAAACCTTTAGCTAAATGGACCAAGAAAAAGAGAGAAGACTAAAATTACTAAAATGAGACGTGAAAGAGGAAACATTACTACCGACCTTATAGAAATTTTAAAGAGTTATAAGAAAATATTATTAACAACTGTATACTAATAAACTAGATAACCTGGATAAAATAGGCAAATTCCTAGAAAAACACAAACTACTAAAATTGATTCAAGAAGAAAGAGAAAATCTAAATAGAAAAGGAGGGGGGGCCGGCCCCGTGGTCAAGTGGTTAAGTTTGCGTGCTCCGCTCCTGATGGCCCAGGGTTTCGCCAGTTTGGATCCTGGGTACAGACATGGCAGTGTTCATCAGGCCATGCTGAGGCAGCATCCCACATAGCACAACCAGGGGCACTCACAACTAGAATATACAACTACGTACTGGGGGGCTTTGGGAAGAAGAAGGGAAAAAAAAAAAAGATTGGCAACAGTTGTTATCTTAGGTGCCAATCTTTAAAAAAAAAAGAAAGAAGAGAAAAGGAAGAAACTCTTCCCAACTCATCCTATGAGGCCAGTATTACCTTGATAGCAAACCAGACAAAAACTTCACTAGAAAAGAAAACTACTGACCAATACTCCTATGAATATAAACACAAAAATCCGCAACAAAATACTAGCAAACTAAATCCAGCAACAAATAAAAAGGATTATACACCACAACCCAATGAGATTTATCCTAGAAATGCAAGGTTGATTTAAAACCAAAAATCAATTAATGAAATATACCATATCAACAGAATAATGGACAAAAACCACACGATAATCTCAATAGACACAGAAAATGCAGTGATAAAATCCAACACACCTTCATGATAAAAACTCTCAACAACTAGGAATAGAAGGGAATGTCCTCAACCTAATAAAAGGCATCTATGAAAAACCCAGAGCTAACATCATAATTAATGGTAAGAGACTGAAGTCTTTCCCCCTAGGCTCAGGAACAAGGTGTCTCCTCTCTATGATAGAATATACCACTTGCATCCAACATTGCGCTGGAGCTTCTAGGCAAGCAAATTAGGCAAGTAAATAAAAGTCATCCAGATTGGAATGGAAGAAGTAAACTACCTCTATTTGCAGATGACACGATCTTGCATTTAGAAAATCTTAAGGAATCTACCAAGAAATTATTAGAATAAATGAGTTCAGCAAGGTTTCAGGCGACAAGATCAATATGCAAAAATCAATTGTATTTCCAAACAGTAGCAATGAAGGAACCAAAAATGAAATTAGGAAAACAATTCCTCTTACACTAGCTTCCAAAAGAATAAAATACTTATGAATAAATTTAACAAAAGAATTGCAAAATTTATACACTGAAAACAATAAAACATTGTTGAAAGGAATTAAAGGCCAAAATAAATGAAAGGCATCTGTTATAGGTTGAACTGTGTCTTCCAAAAAGATGTTAAAGTACTAACCTCCAATGCCTATGAGTGTGACCTTATTTTGAAATAGGGTCTTTGCAGATGTAATCAAGTTAAGATGAGATCATACTGGATTAGGTGGTCCCCAATGCAATGATTGATGTCCTTATATGAAGAGGAACTTTGGAAATAGAGACACACAGGGAGAACGCCGTGTGAAGATAAAGGCAGAGATTGGAGTAATGCACCTACGAGCCAAGGAATTCCACCAGAAACTAGGACCTCCACCAGAAGCTTCATGAGGCATGAAGCAGATTCTCCTTCAGGGTGCCCAGATGGAACCAAACAGCCAACAACTTGATTTCAGACTTCTAGCCTTGAGAACGAGAGAATAAATTTCTGCTATTCTAAAATACTTGGTTTGTGGCACTCTGCATGGCAGCCCTAGGAAACTAAAAAACATTACATGAATCACAAGACTTGATATTGAATTCCTCAATGCGATTTACAGATTCAAGACAATCTCTATCAAAATCCCAGCTGGCTTCTTTATAGAAATTGAAAAGCTGATCCTAAAATTCATATAGTAATTCAAAGGACCCAGAATAGCCAAAATAATCTTGGGGGAAAAAAGGGCAAAGTTGAAGGACTCACAATTCCTGATTTCAAAACTTCCTACAAAGTTATAGCAACCAAGACTGTGTGGTATTACATAAAGATAGACAAATAGATCAGTGGGATATAATTGAGACCAGAAATAAACTCATATTTACAGTCAACAGATTTTCAACAAGAATGTCAATACAATTCAATAGGGAAAGAATAGGCTTTTCAACAAATGGTACTGGGACAACTGGATATCCACATGCAAAAAATGAAGATGAACCACCTTCTCACACCATATATAAAAATTAACTCAAAATTAATCAAACTCCTAAACATAAAAGCTAAAAACAAAACTCTTAAATGAAAACATAGGCATAAATCTTTGTGACCTTGGATTAGGCAATGGTTTCTCAGGTATAATGCCAAAAGCATAAACAACAAAAGAAAAAATAAATTGGACATTATCAAAATTTAAAAGTTTGTGCTTCAGAGGACATCATCAAAAAAATAAAAAGAGGATGTTAACTAGACTTACTGTGGTGATCATTTCACAGTATATACAAATATCAAATCATTATGTTGTACACCTGAAACTAATGTGTTATATGTCAATTATAGCTCAATTTTTTAAAAAATGAAAATAAAAAAAATCCATACAGTCTGAGAATATTTTTGCAAATCATCTATCTGACAAGGGACCTATATCTAGAAAATGTAAAGAACACTTAAAATTCAATAATAAAAACACAAATGTCCCAACTGAAAAATAGGCAGGGGCCGGCCCAGTGGCTCAGCGGTTAAGTTCACATACTCCGCTTGGGTGGCCCAGGGTTCGCTGGTTCAGATCCCGGGTGCAGATCTATGCACCACTTATCAGGCCATGCTGTGGCAGGTGTCCCACTAAGTAGAGGAAGATGGGCACAGACATTAGCTCAGGGTCAATCTTCCTCAGCAAAAAAAGAGGAGGATTGGTGGCAGATGTTAGCTCAGGGCTAATCTTCCTCATTAAAAAAAAAAAAAAGGCAAAGTATCTGAATAGCTCTTTCTCCTAAGAAGATATACAAATGGTCAACAAGCACATGAAAAGATGCTCAGCATTATTAGCCATCAGAGAAACGCAAATGAAAACCACAATGAGACACCATTTCACACTCACCAGGACTGTGTTTGGGTTGTCTCCAAAAAAAGATATGTAGAAGTCCTAACCCCCAGTACCTCAAAATGTGCCCTTATTTGGAAATAGGGTCACTGTAGATGTAATTAAAGTAGGTGGGCCCTTAATTCAATATGACTAATGTCCTTAGAAGAAGAGGAGAGAGAGACACAGGAAGATGGCAATGTGACTACAGAGGCAGAGACTGGAGTGACATATCTACAAGCCAAGGAACACCAAGTATTTGTGCAAATAACAGAAGCTAGAAGATGCAAGGAAAGTTTCTCCCCTAAAGGTTCCAGAGGGAACA
The DNA here is from genome assembly GCF_037783145.1 of Equus przewalskii. NCBI lineage: Eukaryota > Metazoa > Chordata > Mammalia > Perissodactyla > Equidae > Equus > Equus przewalskii. The sequence continues at coordinate 57,906,468 of NC_091839.1, read as the reverse complement.
TGGTCCTGCTGAAAACTTGATTTCAGATTTCTGGCCTCCAGAACAGTGAGACAATAAATTCCTGTTGTTTTAAGCCATTTTGTGGTACTTTGTAACAACATCCCTAGGAAACTAATACAGACGGCTACAACCAAAACATAGATTCTAACAAGTGCTGACACCGAGGCGGAGAAACCGGAGCCCTCATACATTACTGGTGGGAATGTAAAATGGTACCGCTGCTTTGGAAAAGAGTCTACAAGTTCCTCAAAAGACTGAACACAGAATTACCATCTCCACAAATTCCACTCCCAGGTATACACAAGAGACACAAAAATATAAGTCCACATAAAAACTTGAACATGAATGTTCATGACAGTATTAGTCACACTAGCCAAAAAGGAGAAACAACACAGATGTCCATCAACTGATGAATGGATAAATAAAAGTTATATATCTAAACAATGGAATATTATTTGGCAATAAAAAAGAAAGAAGTACTGACACATGCTACAACATGGATGAATCCTGAAAAAGTTATGTTAAGTGAAAGAAAGCAATCACTAAGGACCACATATTGCATGATTCCATTTATATGAAATATCCAGAATAGGCAATTCTATAGAGACAGAAAGTGGCTTAGTGGTTGCCTGGACTGATTGGGTGTGAGGCGAATGTGGGGAGAAGGAAGTGACGGCTAAGGGATATGGGGTTTCTTTTTGGGGTGATAAAAATATTCTAAAATGGATTGTGGTAATGGTTACACAATTCTGTGAATATACTAAAAGTCACTGAATTAGACCCTTTAAATGGGTGAATTGTATGACAAGTGAATTACATCTCAATAAAGCTGTTAAAAAATAAATATAATATCCTTATCACACCTAAGAAAGTTAACAATAATTCTTCAATGTCTTGATATATCCAGTTAGTGTTTGAATTTCTCTGATTGCTCACAGCTTTTGTTTTGTTTTTGTTCTTTTTTTTGATTCAGGATTCAAATAAGGTCCATGCACTGCAATTGGTTGATATGTTCCTTAAGTCTTTTTCAAACTACAGGTTCCATCTACCATTTCTCTCTCTTTTTTTCTTATTTGTTGAAGAACCAATTTATTTACATAATTTTAAAAAATCTACAGTCTATATTTTGATGAACGTACTCTTATGATGTTATTTAATACATTCCATCGCACCTAATACTTCCTGTAAATTGGTCAAATCCAGGTTCCACTTCTATAGCATATTCTTGTTTGAAGTTGTATGTTTTTCTGGCCCATAAGGGCCCATCAGCTAACAAAGATAGCACCTGATCAGGATAAGGATTCCATCAGGTCACCTTTGTCAATCTTAGGTGGGTGGATGGGGGAGATTCTGGCTATGTACCTGCCTGCTCACCAGGTGCAACAACGAGATGCAAATCCTAGAACATGCCTGAATGTTCACTGTCAATCAGTGTGAATCAAAGGTCAGTTTCCCTTACTTCACCAAGACAAGAGATAGTTGCACAAAACAGAAGACAACATAGCATATTCTCATCTGAGTTGTTGTCTTCTGTTTTGTGCAACTATCTCTGTATGGATATTTTTCTGTATTCTTTGCTGCTGAATAAATTTTATACTCTTTAACTGTGTGATGTTTTCCCTTCAGTACCATCACTGCTCCACTGTGACACCATGCAAACTAGTGTCAGAAGTAGGAATGAGGTGCATGCAGAAGACTCTAAAAGATACATGAGAGAATTTAGTGAACTGAAGGGAAAAGAGTATAGCAGACCTATATCGGCATGCCACTATAACAGCTTTGCTGGAGATGATAGATGATAAATTGTTTCAATGGGGTACACACATAGCTTTCTTAGGGACTCCGGGCAGTCTAGTACATGAAACTGAAACAAATCACAGTCTAAAAGGAAGGGGGCTAGACCTAACAATTTTCAAGTTGCTTCTACTGGCAGATGTTTCAGAGGTTCTTAGTGGGAATTGAAACAGGAAATGACTGGGCTGGTACTCTAACTGGTAAGAAAAACTAAGACTGAAACTGTAAATTCCAATGTCTGTAACAGAAACACCTGGAATGGTAATGATGGGGGATGGGGGAAAGGTTCCAAGATGTCCTGGAGACTCTGCTGAACCAGAGGTGGCAACTTCCCAGGCAGAAGATAGATCTCTTGCTAAAGTTTTAGGTATGAGAAAATATGACAATCAAGCTAGGAAATGTTTTAAATTTTCATTGATCTGGTTTTCTCAGGTGAGGGCAGGGGAGTATACGTAAGATCACAGACAAGTAACAGGAAGTTTCTGATTGTGGGGAAGTACATTTTAACATGTATGAGCTCCAGTCTTTGTTTTCACAGACGTTTCTTCTAAAACAGAGCTATAACCTTGAAGCCATGTGTTTTTTGCCAGCAAACTTTTTCTTTTTTTAATGATGTTCAAAGATATATTCTCAGAAATGATTTTTTATTTGGAATAAATGTTTCCCAAGTGGAAGATTAAGAGTACTTAAGACTTGAAACTTCCACTGGTAAAAGTATTCAAGAAGTTTCTTTTTGAAATATATTCAAAAGATGGATGAACGTATGTAGTAAATTAGCCAGGTAAAAATATGTGAGTATTTCGGCTGTGTCTGAGAAGTTGTAATTTATATTTTTCATTATTTTCAGTATGATTCTAGTCCCCATATACATGGAATTGAAATGGTCTTGAGACAATTTAATTGAGGTATTAAATAACTGAATAATGTGTTCAGATGTAATTTTGTTGAAGTGATAGATGACTTCAGTGGATAGGAGCCAAATGAAATAAAGGGAGAAAGCCTGGCTTCTTTAAGGTTAAAAGTCTGGTAAATGTCCTCTGCTGGGACAGACAATCCCCCATGGGTCTCTCACTCACCTACACATCTTGCTGAGACCGCCAAGAATGGAAGGCCCAAACCGTTTCTCAAGGTTGTGTTTGCAGCAAGAAACCCTGAGGGATGAAGCAATGTCTCCCATAAGACAAAAAGCAGGCTTGCTTACTTCTGGCAGTAAACTGGTGGATTCTCCAAGCTCAGAGGTCCTCTCCTATAACACTACTCACTGCCTATGCAGGCATTTATCTGGGCCCTAAGCAAAACTCGCCCTCCCCTACAGTGGGACTGGGGGCAAGGAGGGAACCGGCACAACATGCTCTTCACGCCGAAAGAGATGAAATCCTTTGTCTCTGATCCAGGTCTCTTGTGCCTTCTGCCAGCATCCATGAAACAATAATAGGTAAACCTATTCATGTACAAGCAGGGTAAAAACAAATCCCAGGTCCAGCACCTGTCCCCCATCTCTTTTGGTTCAGTTTACAATCTTCCACTGGGGCTGTGGTTTCTGTGCTGGCGGTGGAGAGTTTGTATGTGAGTATGATGGAGGTATGGTGTTTGAACAGGAACCCTCTCTCCACCCTCAACTCCCAGTTCCTTCAACAGACTTAGCAGGAAAAAACCTATACTACTCAGCTTTTGAATGGAAAAGGAAAAGAAACAGAGAGCAAGGGTGAGTCTAAGGTGACCTCCTCTCCGCAGGAAACCATAACCCCACACAGCAAAATGGCCTGGGGGAGCATCTCATGGACCCCCTCAGCAGTGGTGTTTCCTGTCTGAAAAGAGATGTTCAATGAATACATAAAATGATTACCTCTAGGATCACCAGCCCCCAAGCAGAGAGCTAATCTGAAGCAGTTAAATTCTCTGGAAGGCATGGGATAGGGCCACCGTTGGCAAACACCCAGGAGTTCAAAATAAATTACTGGTCTGAGCCCAACGCTTGGTCGACTTGTTTGGATTTTGGCAAACCATATTCCATATATGGACATCTTATTGAGCCCAATCCACCAAGCAACCAGGAAGAAAATGACTTTGTGCTCATCTCTGGGGTGATCATGCAGTTACCAGAGAATGAAAAATTGGACAACCATGGCGTGTTTTAATCTACGCAAAAGTTTGGAAATTTGCACTCAAGCTCTCTGTCGCTTGTAACTTACTAAATTTAAATTCTCTGAGTTTGTTTTATATGGGGTTAAAAACTTCTTGAGATGGGCCAAAAACATCTGAAACTTATTTATAAAGGTACTCTATGATTTCTAAATTTAACGTGACATAAAACTACAACTGAAATAGATCACACACACATACAATGCCACATATGAATTAGTTCTGTAACCCACATGATATTATGAACCATAGACAGTTTTCCACATCAACTTTTGGGGTAGTCTTTTAAAATCTCTGGTAATTCTTGATATTATTTGGATTGTGTTTTGGGACATTTTTAATTGGCTTTTGGAAAGTTAGACTAATAAAATACAGAATTAATGAATATTTCTATTTAATTAAATATCATAGAAGGGATTCTGCTTGTATGAAATTCTGAGAGAGTGCCTGGTGTTCCCCTAGAGGGAAGCCAGAATTCTGTTGTTCCTTTCGGGCAGTTGGGGTGCCAGTGAGATTGACAAGGGCTTGCATATTCAGGAACCAATTCCAGATGTTTAGGCAGAGAAACACACGCTTTAACAGGGCAATATATAGCATGGCACATTAAAATCTGTTATGGGGGGAAATTAATAAGTTTTCCTGTGAGAACAAGATAAAAAGAAACCTAATTAAATCAGAAATGTGAGTATGACCCCAGGAAATTTTCTTCTACTTTGTCATGAAAGAAGTTCCACCTAAAGGCTCATGTGAAACAATATAAATTACATTCCTAGCACCCTATCTTGGTGTCTAATATTATTCTCCCACTTCTGAGATGATTTAATTCCTAATTCCCCTCAGGGATACATATCTGCCATACCCTATGAGTGAGGTGTGACTCTAGACTCTATTCTTGGTTACCAGACTAGGGTGAAGCCCTTTTGCTGTTAAATTCATGAACAAATCTATCTTCCTTGAGGATTAAATGAATTTATATATTTTTAAGAATACTGTTCCAGAGTGTCAGGGTATCTATCCTTTGTAGTTCTAGTTTCCTGGACTTCTGGGATATTGTTAGATTCTGTTTTCTTCCAGTGCACATCTTAAGTACAAACCTGAATTTCATTGTGTTAGAATTGCATTACTTTTATCAGGAAGAGGAAGAGCCAACATAGGGTAGGTCAGAGAGAAAATGGCTATGCTCCAAGCAAAAGCAGACTTTCCACCTCCTGTAAATTCCACTGAGACCTCTCCGGCACTATGAAACAAATTTCATGATTTAGACTCAAACTACCATCTTTATTTAAGGAACTTCCCATTAGGAAAATGTTTTAATTCTTCCATAGAAGGACATATTTTGTGGGAAAACAGGGTACAAAGATTACCTCTTTTGAAAAAGAATAAAGAGAATAATAATAAGTTAATTTATAAGTATCACACATCTGGAATATCAAGAAATAGGTAGCAAAGAATCAGGGAAAGGTTGAGAACATCAGAAAAATTTTAAAAACCAGAAAACACAAACATAAAAGAAACTGGAAGTGGACCAGCCCAGTGGCATAGTGGTTAAGTTTGGCGTGCTCCACTTTGGCGCCCAGCATTCACAGGTTCGGATCCTAGTCACAGACCTACACCACTCATCAAGCCATGCTGTGGCTGTGACCCACACACAAAATAGAGGAAGACTATTTTGATGTTAGCTATTTGATGTGAAGACTATTTGACGTTAGGAAGATGTTAACTCAGGTCCAATCTTCCCAACCAAAAAAAAAAAAAGGAGAAAAGAAACTGGAGGGAAAAAAAGTCCAAGTTAAAGCAGAAAAAAGTGCAAGAACTTTTTAAAATTATAAAGTACTTTAAAGACAAAGTACTTAAGGGTAGATGAAGAACCTCCTATAATAATCATCAGAATCTGAATAATAAACTGAAATAGTCCCCTTGGTACACTGTAAAGTATGCAGTTTTAATTATGTGATTTTTCTAGCTAATTTCTGCTTCAAAAACAGTAAAGTACTTCTGCTTACAAGGTGGCAGAGACAAGAACTTTTCTGAACCTCTCATATGCACGTTGTCATCAAAATTTAAATTAGCAGAAACATGCCTTTGAGTTAAATCACAATGAGCCCTTAGACAGATCTATTCACTGAGAACCCACGATGTGCCAAACACTGGCAGCACACGCTAAACAACAGTTTGCATTTGTAAAGCACTTTTTCCTTTTCAGGTTCTCGCAAATGACATTTTAAAACAAACTATATTTGTTTTTCAGCATTAACGGCACGTGCTGAATACATCTATTATTACAAATTGCTCTTACTCAGGAGCGTCTCAGCTTTTCAAAGACAGAATATATCCAGTTGCACTTGTGTGTATATATTTTACACAGTTACGTGTGGAAGTCAATCAACAATGATAACTACAAGCAGATTGCCTGAGAAAATAAAACAACAATTGGGAGGAACAGAAATGACACGTTTGTCAGAAGATGTCCACAAATAATTAATTACTTTAGCACAATAAAGATATTCTCTTAGTACTAGAGTCTCTTATAAGAGGATACTCATTACTTTCTAACCATCTGTCATCACTCCTCCCCAAAAAACTAATTAGGGTTTCCTCCAATCACACATTATAAATCATGCAAATGTGCATGGCAAAAAACGCAGTTTAAAGAAGTTAACGGTAGAACATTTCATATTTTGAAAATCTCGGGCTTCAGAACTAGCCTTTCTTGTTCTAATAGTCACTCTACTTATTTTTCACATCTTCTCCTAATTAATTATTAGATACTAAACCTGGAAAATGAAAACTTTTTGACAAACTTACAGGTAGTAGAGTCTTCCTGCAGCAGGAAGCCCCGTTCTCCGGTAATCCACCCCAGAATCGAGTTGGATCGTACTACAGTATTCCTACAATGCAAACACACAAGATATCTTTTTAAACAAGTGGTAGCTTAGAATTATCATCTTTCTGCTATCCTATTTTTTTTCAATTTTTGAAATATTCCTCTTTAAAATAATATAATGAGTTAAGGACAAAACAATAGAACTCATGCAAGAATCATAAATCAAGCCAAAAAAATCAGTTTAATAAAATTAAGATTTGCAGCATGCCTTCCTGAAACTTTGCTAAAACAGTGCTGTCAGCAAATTCCCCAAATAACTGCATTAGATTTTTTTTAAAACCCCAATTTCCATTACTCTCAAGCGAGAAGCTGGAGGCTGTCGGAAAGAATAAGTCATGGGTCTTAAGTGTCACAATGGGAGAGAGAGTCTAAGAGAGCTGCATCAGACCGTCAGTATCCACATCTCAAACGAATGATCATACTAAAGTGATGCTATAGGTATACCTGCCCCTCACTTCTAAATGACCACCACTGCCCTTGTCCCTTAGCTCCCTTTCCAGCTATCAAGGTCTTCAGAGCTCCTTCCTGCTGTGGATGCCTCCCTTCAACCTGAGTCGTCCTGTGCCACTGCTGTCCTCCTGTTCTCACACCTACTCTTTCCTTTCTAGACCCCCAGGTGTATATGTGCACAGAAACTCACACCACCCACACACACACCCATAAAACTCTTACTATGGAAGCAAATGAACGTTTGATATACCTCTCATGGTCAGTTGGCTTTTCTGCGAGGGGAGAGAATATATGTACATATACATATACATATTCATTCTAGCAGAACAATGATGAGCATGGGTTTTCAGAACAATGCAAAGAAATATTTACAGGCTGACCTTTTTGTTTTCATTCAGAAGGAAAATTGCATTATGAAAATTCATGAGGAAAAAATTATATTTTAACAACTTCATTACTTTTATTAACGAAAAACTGCATTATTGGGCTAATTATGGTGGATTGTATTTTTCCAAAGATGGCTGCAATAATCTCTCCATCCCAACATGTTGTGACATTGACATTCCAACCAACAAGAAGTGGGGTCTACGTACTCCCCCTTGAATCTTGTGACTACGGTGACAATGCTGCTACGCAATAATACCCAGTGTGACACTTGAGGCAGCTTCTTACTCGTTGGCTGGAACACTTGCTCTGGAACCCTGAACTGCCAGATAAACATCAAACTACCCGGAGGCAACCGTGCCATGGGAGAGCTTAAAGTAGCCCATACAGGGAGACGACCTGGAGAGGCCCTGAGGTGACATGAAGACAGAGGTGTCTGACCAGGCCCCAGCTCTTCTAGTTGTTGTCACTACGGTAGTGAGCAAACCAGAATTGCCAGCTGAGCTTTTCTCAAATCCCTGAACCACAGAAACCAGGGGAGATAATAAAGTAATGCCATTTTAAGCCTCTATATTTTGCAGTCATTTGTTCCACAGCAATAGCTATCAGGGCACATTTGAGATGTAGCAACTTTCTTCCTCCCTGAAGTTGCATCCTGGCTGTACGGCTCTGCACGGGCTGAGGGCTCTTTATTACCTGCAGTAGAGGGAAGAGACTGCCCCCAGCAGCGGGGAGAATACATTTCCCCTCCTCCCGGGCTGCAGTTGCTAAGGGACTCAGGGAAGTAAAATAGGGAGGTCCACCATCCCCATGGGACTGAAGGGTTTCCCTAAGGCTGAGAAGTTTTTCTGGACGTAGCACTTTTAGTGCTCACACCAGGACAGTTCTAGGCAAACTAGGACAGTTGGTCACCCTAGCAGTGAAGACCCAGAAACCTGGGCTGAAAGGCTGAAGTAGGTATTGCATTTTGATTTATGTATTAGCAGTAGCGAATGTGATTAGTATAAAACAATCCCCAAGAAGTTGTCCTCTGGGGAAGGCTACAAATCTGAGCCTGTGAACTGCACATCAGAAGAATGACCCCTGAATCTAACAGGGTCACGCCTCCCTACAGGGCTTGACCTGCGCAGACAGCTGGCCTCCCCATCCAGACATCCCTAGCTCATCACGCTAAGTTGTTCAAACCCTCTCCCCAGGCCTCACTCTCGGTACTCAGGCCCTGTAACGCTTCTCACCAGAAAGGAATACAGCACTGCCCAAATACATGCACTCCACTCTCCCCTTGCCTCAGATGACCTGTAAAAAAAAAAGGCATAGCCATATATCTCTCTCCTTCTCAACTATCAGTCAGAATGTAGTAAACCTGAGAAAAGAGCCACGTCCCCCCATTGCCTGTGCTATAATTGTTGGACTCAGCCACCCAGTACAAAGAAAGAAGGAGAGACACTTGTCGAGGCAGCCTTCCTACTCTACCTCTCTGAGGGAAATCTGTCCTGGGACGTAAGGGCCGATTATTCCTAAGCAACCTGTTCTACAGACAAAACACTACACAGTGTAGCAATGTATTCACATCAGTGTATTTCCCCAGGTTCTTTATTTCTTTTAAACCACAATTTATCTTATATGGCTTAATATTCCTAATTTAGTCAAAACAAATTTTTTTTTTTGCCATTAAAAAAATAAGGCTAATGGAAGTTATACAAGCTTCAATTTCTCTTTCTGGGTTCTAACTTCTCTCTCATATGAGTGATTAAGCCCTAGCAAATGATTGCATTTGTACATCTCCTAATCACCACTGAGGAATACCTAATCAGCAGCAGCAGAACTATAACAGAAGCCCTTAGATGTTAGCTTTTAATTGTCTGAAAAATACTAACACTCAGTTTATATTTTTAAAGAAAAATAAACCTCAGATTTTCAGACTTTATTCACTTAAGCTAGATTCTTCAAAACACTTTGCAGAAGGGGAAAGGAGGGTGAAAGATAAGCTATTTCTAAGTCGAGAATGAATCTAGTCAAAAGGGCATGATCTCTTAAGTAATTTCCTAATTTCCAGGGATATTTACAAGACCTGTGACCTCTTATCACCATCCAATTCAAATGCATAAAACTAATCAGCCACCAAAGAAAATGTATTTTAAAATAATTTGTATATTTATGTATACAAAGGACAAATACAATTACACAAACTAAAAATGCAATTGGGAAATTTGGGGAGGAAAAGGAGGGAGGTTAATACACCCTTGGGAGCACACTCATGAGTCAAAGGCCTTAGATTGTGGAAAGAAAAATGTACTACTAAAGGAACTGTATTCCAGCAGTTTGCCTTTTCCTCAAAATCTATTGTGTGTATTTTTAGAAATTCTGAATAATACCATTAGAAAAACAGCCATCTCACAAAACAACTTTATATAGCTTCTACTCTGCCTTTTCCCTTCCCAGTTGGAACAAAAGAACGATAAATATTGTGGAGAAAAATCCTTTAAGAGCACAACACACTAACTTCATAAGCAAAGATTGAAATAATAAATAAAGATCTGCCTCCCTTAAATACTCTTTATTATAAAAGTAATATTGCTTACCACAGAAAATTTGGAAAAAAAGAAAAAAAATCCAAGTACATAAATCAAAATCTTATGTCTAATCTAAGTGATTATATTAAATAGGAATTTAAAGGATCAAAATTATTGGAGTTTTTCTTGACAGTATTCAATTGATTGGTTTTATACATTTTTAATAAGTATAAAAGGAAAAAATGGTTGAGACTTTTTCTAGTTCTAGGAAATAAAATATTGTCATAACTAAGATCTTTCTACTTAATTCTTTAAAACTGTATTTTTTTAACTAAAAAAGTGTCCCATGCTCATTGTAAAAAATTCAAATATTAAGAGTATTAAAGTAGAAACAAAGTCTATCCCCTTCTCAGAAAAAAGTTTGCTTATAGCTTATATCCTTCAAGTTTTTCCTACGCGTATCGAGATGATGATAGACAGGCAGACAGACAAGTAGGTAGAGAAATTGGGATCATATTATACACATGGTTCTAAGCTTAATTCTTTTTGATATCTTAAAAGTTCTGAGAGAAACAACTACAGATTTAAATATAGAAAAACTATACTGCATACTGTATTAATTTTGTTTGCGAGGAATATAGTTCTATAAGCAAATGACAAGTAAGAGTACAAGAAAGATACTGAACCAAACAAAGGGTGGGAGAGTGGGTGAGGGTGGGTTTTTTGTGGCTTTTTTTGAGGCAGCTATACATTCTAAGCCAATTGCTTCAGTCTCATTTAAAATAATCATGTGCTATTTCTAAACTTAAGTAATGATATATAAAAATTCAATACATAAACTTCTACATATTTTTAAGCCTTTTATAATCGAGTATAACAAATACAGAAAGTACACAAATCATAAGTGTCCAGCTCAATGAAGAAATAGAACATTACTAGCACCTCTGAAGCCCCCTTAGTATCCTCTTTTACTTCCCCAAACGTAACCATTATCTGATTCCAGCATCACAGAATTTTGCCTGTTTCTGGAGCTTTATATAAGTGGAATCATATAGCATGTATTCTTTTGTGACTTGTTTCCTTGATGTTTACAAGATTCACCCAACCGTATGTTACATATAGCTGTAGTTTACTGATTGTCATACTGTATCCTCTATATGAATATGCCACAATTTATTGATTCATTCTACTGTCGATGACCATTTGGTTATTAGCTCTTTCAAATATGCAGCCACAAACATTCTTGCACGTGATTTTTGGTGTAGACGTGCACATGCTCTTGTTGGATATATACCTAGCAGAGTAACTGCCTGACCAGAGGGTAAAAGTGTGCTCAGCTTTCGTAAATATTGCCAGTTTTCTGAGGTGATTGTACAACCTACACTCCCACCAGGAGTGTATAAGCACTCCTAAGTATGTGCTTGCTACTAGTATAAAGAAATACAATTGATTTTTCAATATTGACTCTGTATCTAGCAGTCTTGGAAACTCGCTTATTAATGTAATTTTTTTTGTATATTGATTTTTGGGATGATACCAAAGATGTTCCATAAATTTCATAAATATGCTACATTGTTTTATATCATAAAAATGTACAGTTAAGGTTTAAGTCCCCTGCAAATTTAATATTTATTTTGGATCAACCTACAAACATCATTGAACACTATATGCTGGGCATTTCTCTGGCTACTGGAGATACAATAATGCATAAGACATAGCTTAAGCTCTGACAGTCTGGTAGAATTCAGATATTTGCCTCAAGTTACCATTTTCTTCTCCTCCCAATCATGGACGTAATTTTTTAAAGCTGATAAGCCCTCTGCCACTTGACTAGCTGTGTGATTTTAGCCTATTACTTAACCTCTCTGGATGCCAGTTTCCTCTTTCATAAAATAAAGGAAATTCTAAACTCAGTCCAAAATTCTTAACACTATTGCTGAAGTTCTTCCACTTCAGGGCAAAGTTCTCCAGGCTTTTTGCATCTTGGAGTAGACCCCAGCCTCAGAGTCTATCTCAAGCCACCTCGGCGCCTTTGCTTTGTGGATCATCTCATACTCCACAGTAAGCAAAAACTTTTTTTTCCCCACTGCCCTACTCCTACTTCCCTGGACACCCCAGGTATCTCTCGCACTTCAAATACACACACTATCGCCTTAGTAGGTAAGGTCTGTGTCTCTTCTTTTATCAATCAGTTACAGAATTTCTCTCCTTTTCCAAAAAGTAGGAAAGGAAGATATTTAACAATTCCAAAGTGACTATTATTTGAGTCAATTGTTCTAGGCAACTGACCTGAATTTATCTCATATAATCCTCACAATAGTCATACAAAGAGCAAGGTAATCATTTTTGCAATCCCCATTCTATAGTTGAGGAAATTTATGAGGGAGGTTACCTTTTTTTTAATTACTGCTATGAACTGAGCCGTGTCTCCCGCAAATGCGTAAGTTGAAGTCCTAACGCCCAGTCCCTCAGAATGTGACTGTCTTTGGAGGTAGAGCTTTAAAGAGGTGATTACATTAAAATGAGGTCGTTAGGGTGGACTCTAATCCAATATGACTGGTGGTATTATAAGAGGAGGAAACTAGGACAGGGACATGCATGTGCACAGAGGAACGACATGTGAAGACAGAAGATGGCCATCTGCCAGTCAAGGAGAGAGGCCTCAGAAGAAATCAACCCTGCCAACACCTTGATCTTGGACTTCTAGCCTCCAGAATGTGAGAAAATACATTTCTATTGTTTAAGTCACCCAGTCTGTGGTATTCTGTTAGGGAAGCCCCAGCAAGTTAATACTCTTGTTCCATTAATAAGTATATAGGAAGGCATTTTTAAAAACAGTAAAAAAGGAAAGAATAATTGTAAGATTAAAATTTTAAAAGCCAAGACTGAAGCTAAAAAGCATACCTATATATACTTGTTTGTTAGGTGAGCTACAAATCTGACTCTTTCCGCAGCCACAGCTGGAAGGGAAAACACAGTAAATTCACAATTCACAGAGCTCCAGAGAGGCCACAGAGTTTGTAGGTGGCTGAGCCATGATTTGCCCAGGTCATTCCTGTCCCCAAATCCATGGTCTTCCCACCATATCACACTGCTATATTAAACGGTAACCAGAGGACCATTTTTCTTTGGCCTTATACAATTTAAATGATAAATTTTTGCTCCCCTACTCTTCCCTCCCTGTCCCAAATTAATTACCTCTGTACAGTATAAATGTGCTAATTGTTCTTCTAGAGGTCCATACTATATGATTCTATTACAATTTCCTTTAAGTATTTAGTCCAAAACTGTGTAAGAGATATATACACCCTATACTAAATCCTATCCTACAATGAGTTGTATTATAGTAAACTTCCATTATATAGGATGTTTTTTACGTTTAAAGTGTCTGGTCAACTCATAGACGACTGTTTTTCCGACCTTTGTTTGATCATCTAAACCAACGTTGTCAGTCTTGGAAGGTAAACTCCAAGACAGCAGGGACTGCCTGCTCACCTCACTACACAACACCATACATTCACAGGCCCTTCAAAGCACGACTGGAGTCCAGTGACGACGATTTCCCCCTTCTCACAGACATAAAAAGGAAAGTACAAACTAATCTCTGACGACTACTCTCTTCTACAAAATACACATGCAGATTCTGTTTTTATTTTTAAAAATCTCATAAGACTGCCATAAACTCGGTAAGAGAATTTTTTTTTTAAAAGATTGGCAGCTGAGCTAACAACTGTTGCCAATCTTCTTCTTTTTCTTTTCCTGCTTTTTCTCCCCAAATCCCTCCAGTACATAGTTGTATATTTTAGTTGTGGGTCCTTCTAGTTGTGTCATGTGGGATGCCGCCTCAGCATGGCCTGACGAGCGGCGCCGTGTCCGCGCCCAGGATCCAAACTGGCGAAACCCTGGGCCGCTGAAGCAGAGCACGCGAACTTAACCACTCAGCCACAGGGCCGGCCCTTGGTAAGAGAATTTGAGATGTAAATAAACAGGTCCATCTTTATCATCAACATTATTAAACAGCAAACACTGATATAAGGGCTTACCACGTGCCAGGAACCATTCTAAATTCTTTAAATATATCCCTCTTACTTAATCCTCTTATTATTATTATATTCTCATTTTACAGATGGATAGGTAATTAAAGCACAGAGAAGTAACTTGCCTAATGTCAAAGAGATCAAAAGTGGTAGAACCAGAATTCAAACCCAAGCATTTTGGCTCCACTGTTCGTATTCTTAACTGCTTGCCTTATTGCCACCATGCCCCAGCATATGTTCAAGCAATCAGGGCTCTTACTTGGATATACAAGGCAATGCAGAATTCTTGTGGGCTTTTTGGGGAGTTCTTGCAGTGTTCTGTCAGCCCCCCGGGGAAAGTTGTACCTATGCTGCCCCCAGCTCGTATGCTAACTGAGCAAGTCCTAGTCTTGACAGGTAACGTGACAAGCAGCCATGTTGCAAACAGATTTGTTTACTTATTTACAGTCTAACCCCATACAAAAATATATGAGGCAGCTTTTTAGAGACTTTGCCCAGCTATATTATACTGCACATAACAAACTGAAAGTTTTCCTATAATGACTGAGATAGTAGAAACAGATTTGAATTTCAAGCCGGTAAACCCTATGAGACAAGGATCACGTCTGTGTTGTTCATTATTGTGTCCCCAGCACATAACACACTATCTAGTACATAGTACATAGTAAATGCTCAGTAAATATTGATCAACTGAACAAATCATCAGCAATGTATGTGCAAAGCTTAGGTGCAAGTGAATATGTTAGGAACTAAAAGAAGCAGCCAATCAGTAAAGTGCCTTTCCCAAAGAGCTATTACGACAAAATGGGAGCTGATTCAGCAGGATTCTTGCAAAAATGGACTCAGCAAAGACTAACATGCACCTGGTAGGCCAAAGTCGGGGCCTGGTAGAGAAGAGGGCTTGAGGAGGGTAAGTAAAGTATGGTCAGAGAAGTCTTTGTCAAAACTCAGCCGAGAGAGGAAACTCAGCTAAGAAGTTCTGTCCTCCTCCAAGTAAGAGTTTCATCCCAAGGCAGGGTCTCTTCACAACAAAGAGATGAAACTGAAAACATATCCACATCCAGAAAACAAAAGTCCTGAGCTATGCTGATTAGGCTGATTATACCCACCATAACCAATTCATGTAACTTGAGGAATGGCACAAGTTAACTGCTTAGGTTTGAGTTTCCCGAACCAATGCAAGTGGCAGGGAAGATGGAAACACCTAGTTAGAAGACCAATGGTTCTCAACACTGGCTGCACATTAGCTTTAGCTGGGAATTATTTAGAAAGTACCAATGCCCAGGCCCCACTTGCAGACATTTTTGCTGGGGAGGGTTTATTTGGCGGATTTTGTCTGTTTTGTTTTAAGCTCCTCAGGTCATTCTAATGGGTGGCCAGGGCTGAGAACCACTGGCTTAGCCTAATCTAGCCCCACCTCTGATCGGTCCCATCCAGATCACATGGTTACTACACAATAGCAGAGAGGTGGAATGGATTTTAAAGAAAATAACCACAATGTCCACCATAGGTGGTAACTAAAGCCATAGGACCACCCAGGGTTGCTGTTTAGGATCCTAGAATAGGCCAGAGATCAGTAGCACTGATTCCCTTCTCGCTCATATTTGGATAAAATGAGATGAAAAGGAAATTACTCTGCAATGGGGGTAAAGGACATAAAAGCATATGAGTTGTCAAGAATTGTCTGAATGAACAAAGGAAAATAACAGAATACTAAGGAAACAAAGGATTGATAAAGCTTAATGTGGGCTGGAGAATTATTCTAAAGCTGGAGTAATTTGATTAGATGAAAAGGATTTGGAACAAATTTCCCTAGAGAAAAAAATATGGGAATGTACAGAAAGGACAGAAGAAGACCTGAGTGATGAGATACTACAGATCAGTCCAGCAAGGATCCCAACATCTCAAACTAGACAACCAGAAGTTTACAGAGTTAGGTTTTCAACTCACATCTCATACTGCAAGTGAGGTTACATCCTTATCTTTCTGAGCACTACTATGAATTGGAACATCCCAATATTCCTCTGAAATAATGTTTCTTGATACGTCACAAAATATTTTCAAAGTAACTATAAAAAGTGGGGGGAGGGGGGGAGTAGGGGGCAAAGCACCAGCATCTGGAGGCACACCTGATCAAACTTAGCAAGTGTAGCCCTGAAGCCCAGCACAACAGCTACAGGGTCTCTCTGTCAGTGTTTGGAACTCGAGTGGAACGCACCACCACTCTCACATCTATAAAAGGAAAAATGGAACATCTGACTGTGGCAACTACTACTGTGTAACCAGAGGCATTGTTCAGAAGGCCAATGACTTACTCTATCTTAGACATAGTGATTTCCAGAAAATATTTGGACTCTAGTAAATTACGGTATTTAACATCTTTAGACCATCAGGAAGTAGGAAATTGTGAAGAACGCGAATCTATACTGACTTTGTCAACTTGTGCTGTTAGCATATGTTTCCTGATAAGACTTAATTTGGATGATCTAAGATACCAATTTGCATCCAAAATAGCTATGTGCCAGGATGGTAAGCAAGTCAGAATCGACGAAGTCTTGTCCTTATACTACCAAATTATTTTGGCATAGGGGTGGAAAACAAAACAAAGAATTCAATGTTTATAGGAAGAACTGTTTCTGTTCATTAGAAAAGTGGCAACCTTTGACCCATGGGATGATACGTAGAGTTTATATGCTTTCTATTGGCTATACAGAAGATGCCCCACTGCCACTTAATCCAGAAGAAAAATATTTAATCACGGTTATCTTTACAAAACTGTCAGGAAGAATAAAAATAACAACAGTTACCAGCTATTGAGCACTTAATTTTACAATAACCTTTAAAGATAGGATTATTGACCTCAATTTGCCAATGCAGTATTTGAGGATTGAAAAGGTCAAATATTCTGATCACTTGTCTAGAGTTTTTTTAGCTCATAGGGGGCAGAAGACCTGGCCTCGAGTCTGCAGACCATGTGTCTTCACCACAACACAAACTTCCTATGTTCAGAATAAGACACAGAACAAAGGTTCAAAAATTCTACCACCCTTAAATATTTTGGTAATATGATCTTGCAATAACCTGTTGCTGACTCAATATGTACAAGTAACATCCAATAAGACCACATCATACATCATACCTCAACTCCACAAGATTTCTTGTCATTTATTTATTTATACCCTACGGTGCTAGAAGGGTTAATGTGGCTTCTTAAAAAAATATCATTTAACTATTTGTAAATTCAATTTCACCATTTAACTTTCTATATTAGCTAGTACACAAGTAAAGGGCAAATTGACAAAACCCAACAAAGCTTTAATTGAACAGAACCTTCGGCCTGGAAATTCCATTTCTAGGAATCTATCCCACAGAAACATTGATTCGTGTGACTAAAAATACATTTGTAAACAGGTTTTTTAAAGTATTATTTGAAAAGTAAAAACTAGAATAAACCTAAGTATACAAAAATACCAGGTTAGTTTAAAAATGATAATACAGTCATAACGTGAAATAAAAAGCAACCACTTCTAAAAGAATGAGACAGAGTGATATCTGATAGCAAAAGATCTCCAGGATATCTTCAAGGGATAAAAATACAATCAGATTAAGACGTAACTATTACTCCACTAATTTACAACAAAGAAAACTACATATTTAGGCATATAAAGAGATATGTACACATATAAATGTACAGGAAAATGCTTGAAAAGATACACATTGATTTTTTTCCAGCTTTATTGAGCTATAGTTGACATATAACATTGTCTAAGTTTAAGGTGTACAACTGATACTTACTATATTGCAAAATGATTACCACAGTAGCATCAGTTAACACCTCCATCACCTTACAAAATTATCATCTCTTTTTTTTGTGGTGAGGACATTTAAAATGTACTCTTATAGCAACTTTCAAGTCTATAATGCAGTATTGTTAACTATAATCTCATGCTGTAAATTAGATCCCCAGAACTGAGTCATCTTATAACTGAAAGTCTGTACCCTTTAATCAACATCTCCCCATTTCCCCCACTCCCTAGTCCCTGGCAACCATCAATATATTCTCTGTTTCTATGAGTTCCATTTATATGTGGAGTTTATATAAGTGATATCGTACGGTAATTGTCTTCCTCTGTCTGACTTATTTCACTTAGCATAATGCCCTCAAGGTCCAATCTATTTTGTCACAAATGGCAGAATTTTCTTCTTTCTCATAGCTGAAAAATATTCCATTGTATATATATATACCACATCTTCTTTATCCATTCATCCATTGATGGACACTTAGGTTGTTCCCACTTACTGGTACCATGAATAACACTGCAAGGAACATGGAAGTGCAGATATCTCTTTGAGGTAGTAATTTCATCTCCTTCAGCTATATACCTAGAAGTGGGATTGCTGGATTATATGCTAGTTCTATTTTTAATTTTTTAGGAACCTCCGTACTGTTTTCCATGGTGGCTGCACAAATTTACTGTCTCACCAATAGTGCACAAGGGTTTCCTTTTCTCCTCATCCTCCCCAAAACTTATCTCTTCTCTTTTTGAGGGTAGTCATTCTAACAGAAGTGAGGTGATATCTCATGGTGGTTTTGATTTGCATTTCCCTGAAGATTAGTGATGTTGAGCATCTTTTCATGTACCTATTGGCCATTTGTATGTCTTCTTTGGAAAAATGTCTATTCAGTTCCTTTGCCCATTTTTTAAAGTCCCCTACTGTTATTGTTGTCTATTTCTCCCTTCAGATCTGTTAGTATTTGCTTAATATATTTAGGTGCTCTGATGTTGGGTGCATATATATTTATGATTGTTATATCTTCTTGAAGAATTGACCCATTTGTCATTATATAATTATCTTCTTTGCCCTTTTTTTGCAGTTTCTGACTTAAAGACTACTTTAAGTATAAGTATATAAGTATAGCTATCTCTGCTCTTTTCTCGTTTCTATTTGCATGGAATATCTTTGTCCATCCCTTCCCTTTGAGCCTATGTGTCCTTAAAGCTGAAGGGAGTCTCTTCTAAGCAGCATATAGTTAGGTTTTGGGTTTTTTTTTTAACCACCCAGCCCCTCTATGCCTTTTGATTGGAGAATTTAATCCATGTACACTTAGAATAATTGTTTGATAGGTAAGGACTTACTAATGCCATCTTATTAATTGTTTTCTCACTGTTTTATAATTTCTTTGTTCCTTTTTTCCTCTCCTCCCTCCTTTATGAACAGATAATTTTCCTAGTGGTATGCTTTGATTCCCTTCTCTTCATCTTTAGTGCACCTACTGTAGGTTTTTCCTTTGTGGTTCCTGTGAGGCTTACATACAACAGCTTTTAGATATAACAATCTATTTTACACTGATAACAACTTAACTTCAATCACATACAAAAACTCTGCCCTTTTACCACCCTCCTTTTTTGTTCTTGATGTCACAATTTACCTATTTTTATATTGTGTAATCATTAACAAATTATTACAGCTATAGTTATTTTTAATACTCTTGTCCTTTAACCTTTGTACTAGCTTAGGTGTTTAACATTCCACCATATCACAATCATAGAGTATTCTGAATTTGACTATATACTTACCTTTACCAGTGTGTTGTATATTTTCGTATGTTTTCATGTTGGACAGACTAACAACTCTCCTTTCGTTTCAGTTTGAAGAACTCCTTTCAGCATTTCTTTTTGTTTTGGGGAGCAAGATTTGCCCTGAGCTAACATCCATTGCCAATCCTCCTCTTTGTTTTGTTGAGGAAGATGAGCCCTGAGTTAACATATGTGCCAATCTTCCTCTGCTTTGTATATGGGATGCCTCTACTGCATGGCTGATGAGTGGAGTAGGTCCACACCCGGGATCCGAACCTGTGAACCCCAGGCTGTCAAAGCGGAGTGCATGAAACTTTAACCACTCAGCCACGGGGCCAGCCCTCAGCATTTCTTGTAAGGCAGGTCTTGTGGCAATGAACTGCCTCAGCTTTCATTTGTTTGAAAAAGTCTTTATCTATATTTCATATCTGAAGGATAACTTTGCTGCACAGAGTATTCTTGGTTGGCAGTTTTTTAATTTCAGCACTTTGAATATATCATCCCATTCTCTCTTGGCCTGTAAGGTTTCTGTTGAGAAATCTGCTAATAGCCTTATGGGGTTCCCTTGGAAATTACAAGTTCCTTTTCCCTTGCTGCTTTTAAGATTCTCTCTTTGTCTTTAATTTTTGACAGTTTTGTTATAATATATCTTGGAGAGGACTCTTTAAATTGAGTTTGTTTGATGACCTATAACCTTCATGAATTTGGATATCTCTTTGCAGATTTGGGAAATTCTCTGCCACCATTTCTTTAAATAAACTTTCTGTTTCCTTTCTCTCCCTTCTCCTTCTGGAACCCCAGTATTACAGATTGTTTCTTTTGATGGTATCCCATAGATTATATAGGCTTTCTTCACTCTTTTTCATTTTTTTTTCTTTGTTCTCCTCTGAATGGACAACTTTAAAGTTCCTGTCTTCAATCTCATTGATTCTTTCTTCTGCTTGATCAAGTTCAGTGTTGATGCTCTCTATTGCATTTTTTTTCCATTCATTCATTTTATTCTTTAGCTTCAGAATTTCTGTTTGGTTCTTTCTTTTTTTTTTATCTCTATCTCTTTGTTAAATTTCTCATTTTGTTTGTGTATTGTTTTCGTGATTTTGTTGAATTGTCTTTGCTTGTTTTCTTGTAGCCATTGAGTTTTCTTAAAACAGCTATTTTGAATTCTTTATGGGGTAAATCCCAGATCTCCATGTCTTTGGGATTGGTTATTGAAAGATTATTGTGATCCCTTGATGGTGTCATGTTTCCTTGATTTTTCCTGTTCCTTGAAGTTTTGCATTGCTGTCTTTACATCTGAAGTAGCAGTCACCTCCTCCAGTCTTTATTAATTGCTTTCAGGAGAGAAATACCTTCCATCAGCCCTGCTAGGGATTTTGAGGCTTTCTCAGACGTTCTATGGATACACCTGCCCCATGATTCTTGTTCACTCTTGTGGTAGAATTCCTAAGCTTATACAGCTTATCTTGATCCTGCAACACACCAGGCCAAATGCTGACAGCCTTCCTTTTGTTTTCCCAAAGATGGCACCAAAGCTCAAGTTTGTGGTCTCTCCCTGGCCCACAGATTCAGGCTTTCTGAATATGCTCACTAGCCGTCTGCTAAAGCTCCCTCTCACCACTGCCATTAGGAGCACACATAGGGTGCCAGCCACAGATTGGGGTGTGTGTGGGTGAAGTTCACAGAGAACTGGGGATGCCCTTGGGCTAGTTAGGGGATCTGTAGGCAAGGTGTTCCCAGTGGCTCATGGGCAGACTTCTTAATGGTATCCATGAAGCAGTTAGGAGGGTCTGTTTCCTTTTAATGCCTTCCAAGAGCCCCAGCTGCTGTTCTCCCAGCCTCTTCCTGCTCTCCAGTCATGCAGCTCACGACTGAGTACTCTGGATGCGGCAAAAGAGAAATAAGCTTCTATGGGAGCACCCCACACAGCTGGGGAAGCTAAGTGATCACTCACATGCTCTTGCTTTCCCCTGCAGGGGAAATCATAGGCCAAGAAGATCTCTCTTGGCCCTAAGCTGTGCTGTCTTGGGGGAGGGGTAATACAGGTAACGGCAAATGTTCCTCTTACCCTCTCCAATGTATCCAAACTCATATTTTTTTTTGCTCCAGTGGTGTGCTGGAACTTCTCCACTAGAAACCTGGACATCCACAAAGGCTCCCTTGTCCTTGGGTGATTGTTTAAGACAGTGTTTCCAGGGGCTCCCAGACCACGGCTGAGAGGAACTGGAGCTGGTTCATGGGCCACTGCAGGGTCTATAGCTAGGACTGAGGTCTATATGCCTATTACCTAACACACGGGTGGGCCTCCTCCCAGGTCTCTTGGTATATGGTGCTGAATCTAACAGCTCCCACTAAGGCTCTTTTGCCTGTGGATGGTTGCGACATTGTTGTTGGTGGGGGAACACCAACAAAAGATGTCTTATTCAGCCATGATGCTGACGTCATGCCTCCACATTAAATGTTTAACTGTGATATTTCTTGGGAGGGAAGTAGGAACAAGATTGGGATGAAGGGTGGGAGGAAATGATGAAGGGGAAGAGTAGTGAAGGGGGAGCTCTTGATATTTAGTACAGGTATAGTTCAGATATATTGGAGGTTTGGTTCCAGACAACCTCAATAAAACGAATATTGCAATAAAGTGAGTCACATGAAATTTTTGGTTTCCCAGTGCATAGAGAAGTTCTATTTACACTATACTGTAGTCTATTAAGTGTGCAAAAGCATTATGCCTAAAAAAACAATGTACATACTTTAATTAAAAATACTTTATTGCTAGGGTCAGCCCTGGGCCGAGTGGTTAATTTCACGTGCTCCACTTTGGCGACCCAGGATTTTGCCAGTTCGGATCCTGGGGACAGACATGGCACCACCCATCAGGCCATACTGAAGCAGCATCCCACACAGCACAACCAGCAGGACCGCAACTACAATATACAACTATGTACAGGGGGGCTTTGGGGAGAGGGGAAAAAAAAAAGAAGAAGAAGAAGATTGGCAACAGATGTTAGCTCAGGTGCCAATCTTTAAAAAAAAAATACTTTATTGCTAAAACATACTAACCGTCATCTCAGCCCTCAGCTAGTTGTGATCTTTTTGCTGGTGGAGGGTCTTACGAAAAATGCAATATCTGCAAAGCACAATAAAAGGAAGCACAATAAAACAAGGTGTGCCTGTATATATACACTTATATGATGTTTAGATTTTTTAACCTTCCATGCATTCCTTTGTCTCTCATGAAATTTTACAAAAGGAAAGATTTTAGAGAACTCATGTATTGTCCCTAAATAGTGGTGCTCGGAAAAAGTTGATAGCTATCTTACTGAAATCACAGACACTATACATTTCCAGCTCTGTTATAACAAATAGAATTTTAATTAATATTCCATTCTTCTCCTGCTGTTTACTTTATCAAAGAAAACCAGAGTCCTCATTCCTGAGGTAAAAAAAGAAAAACATAAGTATGACTATTACAAACTGGAAAGAAGCCGATGCATGTACCTTTTGAGAATCTTTCTCATAATCATGCTACCAAACGCATAACTGCAGCCCTGTAAGCTTTCATTTTCTCCCACAAAAAGGAACTCTGCAATAAATCTCCAGGCTAATAGGGACTTCTTGCTATATATGCAGCTTTGCAAAATCTATGTTTTCAAAATCCAATAAATTTATCTACAAGATTTTTCCTTCTTCTATACAAATAATCAGAAGTAAAAAATAACTTTTCTATCTAAAAAAAACACTATAATATATATATATAATATATATGTAATATAATATAATATAATATAAATACACAAAGTCCATAATGCATGTGATTCATTTACAGTATAATCACAACTTCTGAAATAATAAAGAAAAACTAAATCTTAATAAAATATTTAGCTTAAAAAATAACCCGTCTATTTTCAGACTTCATTATCAAGACTTTCAGCATTCAAGATAGCATTTATAAATATTCTAAACTCTGCTTCTGCTCTTTCCTCATTGTATTTGCTCAACTTTTTGTCATTTCACTGTTCATTAGCACTTTTATCTGAAGATGAAAAGAGGAAGAGAAAGAAGACAAATTCAGTCAACTTGCAACTTATTCTTATTGCTGATAAAAGATCTGAAGAGTAAATTTTAAGCTATTTGTTAAAACAAGATTTGCCTATCACCATATTTAACTTATTATTGTATACAACTAAAGATACGTTAGTAAGGTAGATTATACTTTTATAAGAAAAAGATAAAGAGTTCCTTAAGGATAAAAGCAATTGAGAATATATTAATTCTACCCAAAGACAATAAGATTATAATATGTAAATATAATGAATATATAATCATATATTATAATTAAATATTAAAACATACACACACACATATTGTGCAACATGGTTTGGTGGAAAGAACTCTCAATAAAGAGCAGGAAATCTGGGTTCTAGACCTGGCTCTGCCACTAGCTGGGCAATCTTAGGTAAGACGATCTAAGGCATGAGCCTCGATTGTCTCAACTGTACAAAGAGGTAGTGGGATAAATGTTTCTAAGGCTCCTTCAAACTTTGACGGCCTCTGTGAGTAGAGACACACATACATATACACACACTTACTTTTATTTATTGGCATGGCTGGTACTCACTAGCACACACCAGGATGGCATGACTGACTGTTCAGAGCCCAACGTCTGTTCTGATTGGTCTGTCAACGCTGTACCAGTTGTTAAGCAGTTTGAATGATCATCCTTATTTACAAGCACTCCTCAAGTTATAAAATGGCTAACATGGATAGCCCTGTGTTTGCAGTCTGCCTTCACACAAAATGAGGATATTCCAAAAGTTAAACAGGCTCTCTTAACCTCTAGTTATGACTTACATCCCTTTCCTACTACCCTTCTTTCTCCTTCAAAACAAGTTTCTACATATTCTTTGCTCTATATTTCTCAACTCTCACTATTCATAACTTACTTAGTTCCACCTAGGTAACTTCTTCCACATACACTGAAACTATTTTTAGCCTTCTTCCTCTGCCCTCTCCTCCCTTCTAAGCCTTGTCCAGTTTTCTCAGGAAAATCTCTATGTCATTCCAATTAGAGCAAAACTAAATCATAAGCATGATTATTAAACCAAGAGTGATGGCAGTGATACATCCAAATAAAGAAAACAAAAGGCATAACAAAGCTCTAGTTTCATCAACCTCTGAAATTTGTAGACACACGCAGGAGTCCAGTCAGAATTCACAAAAACTTCCATTTCATTCCCTTATCCTCCATAATCACCAGCTTTACAGAAAGTAGAAAACTTATCTAAAAGTTGTGGTTTTAATTTAATTTAATAAATTGCTGTTTTATATAATTATAAGAATTGTAATCTCCTAACACACAGTTAATCACTCCTTACTCATTGTATGTTGTAGTATACTATTTTTCCTATACTATAATTATTTGTTGGTGTGTCTATTTCCTCTACTAGAACATCCTGATGTCTTTGATGGCAGGATTCATCTCAGGACAATATTCATCATTGTATCCCCAGTGATTAAGCACTTAACTAATGCATGTTGAAACATGAACATTGCTTTCTTCTACTTTATCTTAAAAAGGTATAATATTTCAGCTATTTGGAGCAAGTAGGTTTTTGTAGACTAGCTAGCCTAGGACTTTAACGCCACATTTAGAAAAATGTTTGGGGGAGAAATCGATCATAGTTCAAAAGAAACCATTTACAAGTAAACTTCCGAAATTTAATCTTTTTTAAAATTCTTAGCTTAATAAGGGCCTTAGCAATCTTGTAGTCCAACCCCATCATTTACAGATGGAAAAAAAAAAAATGTAAACTCAAGTGGATTCAAGAACCTGGCCCAAAGTCAGTGACAGAGCCAGACTCACAAAGGACTGCCTTCTTAACCCATTGTTTTTTCTGCTATATCATAGAAACCGCACAAACATGTGTGATGTGATTGTGTGGTTTCTTCTACATTCAGTTAAGAATTTTAAAGACAAGTTATTTTAGACATTATGTCAGAGTTTTTTCAGTTAATTGACTATATCCTTATAATATGTGAATGCTAACCACCATTATTCATTATTGGCTGAGGAATACATTACAAGGACTTCCAAGTGTATTTAAAGACAAATTACAAAGTTCACATTTAATAAAAACAAGTTGAACACCAACTACTGATCGTAGGAGTACATTCTGATCATATTAAGAAGTCTTTTCTATGGATTCTAATTTAAGTTCCAGTCTACATTTTATTCTTATTAATTTTATATCTTTGTGCGTTTATTTAGAGAGGACATTGTCTCAATAACCTATGTATACAATTGAATACCAACTTAAAAATGGGAAGTCTAAATACAGTCAATAGTAAATGAATATACAAAGTATTTTGTACCAAGCACCTCTAATATACTATAATTTTGAGAGAGAGAAAAGCTAAATTCATTATAGCAGAAAAAAGATTTCTTGGATATCCTGAAGCCTCAAAAACTTGGCCAAACTATTGTTCGATTGCACACAGTTTGTGTCTTCATACTCAGATGTTGTTGAAACAGCAGACTTAAAAGAAATAATGTCAATGAATCCTACCAAGCACTATACATGACCTCTGGGGTAATTAGCAATCATTCAAAAGCAACAAGACTAAAATGTTCTATTCTTTATTACTGTCAGCTCTTATCTTGATCAGCATTTTAATAAAGATGGTTCGTTTCTAAGACAGTTTCATGAATCAGTCATAATTACATTCTGACATGCAGTGAATAGTAAAGCAAAACTAAATATCACTTCATCAACCTTTCTAACCTTTATGCAAGTATTAACTGTAAATAATTTTTACACAATCCTACAACAGAAAATCTGCATATTTCTTAGCTTTGTACGTACTTTACCCCAAATGAATTTCCTGTGACCTATACCTGAAAAACACAATCAGCCATAATTATCCAGTTTTGTGAGATGTTCAGGTGTTGCCTTTCAGAGTTCAAATCAACTTTGAGTATAAAAGGCTACTTTATTCTACAAATGGCACAATATGCAAAATGGGTTAAGTAGCCAAAAGCATCTCAGAGCATTGTGCCTTGAAAGAAGTCTATCCAGAATCAAAACGTCAGAACAAAAATACACCAAAGCAAAGCGACACATAAAAATAGATTCATAGATTAAACACGAAGGAATGGATCACTGAATGATTGCTGCAGAAAGTCTGATCATTAAAATATGTTAAAAGAGGAATATTAATTAGAAGGAAATCTGAGCACTTAAGTATCCGAAGGGTAGTTTTTTAAAACATAATTCCAGAATAGCTGACAGAGGAGAGTGAAAATTATCAGAAATATAAAACTTACTTAGAGATGCTATTCCAATACTGAGGATAACGTGTAAACTCTTTTAGTCCCCCTCCCCACCAAAATACAGGATTTACTTTAGAATTTTGAAATAGCTAATTTCTCTTTTTGCTGAGGGCTAATTTTTAAAAATACTTTAGATAGTCAAAGTGAACATAATTCAACTACCAGAATAAATTGATACTGCATTTTAGGTGACTTATTGTCTCAGGTCTCAGGAAATTTCCAAATAGATGCAATACTTTCTCCAGAATAATTTGTTTTCCCCGTAATGGATACAGAATATCCACACAGAACTAAGTTCCCAAACCTGTATTTCCACTGTCTCTCAAATAAATTTAAGGTAAATCTACTGAGTAACATATTTAAACAAACTGATTTCCATTTAAAAACTTAAATACAATAAAATAGGAACATACCATTTTACTTTGTGTAATTTCAATTTGAAAAATAAGTTCTTTCAAAAACCAATCTAAAATCATTCCCCATGTTTTCTTATACATTTTATTATAAAAACAACCTTACTAGAATGTTACCAATCCGAGGCAAAAAGGAATATAGCAAACATCTTTTTCATTTGGGATTAAAAACACAAAAATGCATGTCTTTTATGTGATAATTTTTGTTTAACTCTTCTATTTAGCTATCTTGATCATTATTCCTTTCTCTTATTGGAGGTGCAAGCAAAGAAGGGAAAAGAAGTGTTGATTTAAGAAAACAGATTTCCCAGAAAGAAAAAAACTGTGATTAAGATTTAAACAAAAGCTAAAGATGGCTTCCTCTGAGCCCTGATGAGGTCCGCTACCTCATTACTAACAACTGAAAACTTGTGATGCATTTTGTTTCAAGAGAATCCAAAAGTCCTTGCTATAAAGCAGACAGGGGGGTGCAGAGTCTATTCACTCTTTCTGTATCACAACCATTGTGTAAGAAGTATAAAACACTGCCTTTATGCTGCCAAGCCACAATGACTCTTCCTACATCAAAGGATTTTCACTACTAGGGGTTTTTCTTCAAAATTTATTCAAGCTAAGGGCAGAGAGACAACAATTCATACACGCTAATTACGTCTAATTATCTATTCCCTTTTCTGACCAGCTTCGGCCAGTGTTATTTGCTATCTGGATTTCTCACAACCTCCCTTTGCCCTGTCCATCCAGCCCAACAGTGAAGGCTTTGAAGAAAACAGTTGTGGCTTTTTAGAGTTTTCTCAATATAGAGTTCAAGCAAATTAAATAATTATTCTGTTAGTTTTGACACATTTATGCGTTAAATATGAGGACCTCTTGGTTAATTTGGCAAATTCCTCACATCTCTTCATGGGTGGAATCATAGTAACACCCTCTCTTACAGGAGCTTCTCCTCATGCTTTCTTTTCATGATCTAAATGAAATGTTTATTGGATTAAAGTTCTTCTCTGCAGACCTCCATGGTGGCCTATGACAAAGAGCTTAAAAGTTCTATTAATTGGCTTGAGTTTTCAGGGACGGGAAAGAGAGAATTTTATTTCACATTACATCACTAGCCAAGAAAATTGCCATGTGTAATTAAACTAATTTATCTCATGAGTCAAAGAAACAACTAATTCATATTTAAGACACACTTCCTTTAAATCATTTTCGTCCTCAAAGAATTGATTTCTTGTAATTTAACAAAAAATAACCATTTACTATCTAAGAGAAGAGAATTCAAGGCCTAAACAGTATATATTTTACATACAAGCAATAGTTTGCTGTATCCCAGTTTGAAACAAACACATAATTTATATATTTCATGAGAAACCTTTATTTTTATTTTATATAAGACAATTATAGAAAATATTATTTTAAATGGTATACACCCCAAATTACTTTGCCATAGGTAGGCCCTGACTAATAGAAGGTGTACCTCCTGGTATGAAGATGGACAAGAATTACATTTTAAATCCACATCACAATGATTTTTATTCTAGATATTTATTAATTTCAAGGACACAGCACAAAAATACCACCAAAAATAAAGTTTAATGCCTGTCACTACAGCCAATTTTCTTAAATACATTGTCTTAGACCTATACGAAATAGCCAAGTTTATGAAAATTTCTTACATGTATTTCCTTAATTTATTTAGCCTAAAACTTGGTAATTATAGGAACGTTTTGCAAGTCAAATAGTCATTTTTGTATCTTAAAATATTAATACTAAAATTCAAATGAACACTTTCATGGTTTGTGGGGGAAAGACAAAACTCTTTTCAATTCAGGAGTTCAGTCTGCTACTTTTGTTCTGTCTTTTGTTTCTTTCAATCTTAAGTATTAAAAAGCCAACTCATAAGTAAAGACATTATCACACTAACAAAGGGTTAATCCCTGTCAGGCTGACTCAGGTGACAACACAGTGGAGGTCAGTGGGGCTGACACTGACCTCAAAAGCTGATTCTGATTATTTAGCCCTGTGAAAGCTCTAGTATTGAAAATTATAATGAACAAACTGACAAATCAATTTCACCAATGAAATGAAAATTGTGGCAGGAAAAAGTGGGAAATATACACTTAGCAAGTCTATGAATCCTAAAGCAGGTGGCTGGACAAAAGCTGAACATTGAAACCTTTTATCTAAAGGTTATAAACAACTTCTCTAAAGGTTATAACCAGAGATCCACCATGAGAATATTCTCAAAGAGTTCACTAAAGGTATAAGATTCCTTGGAAAAAATTCCTCAGGAAACAAAAACACAAAGGCTAATATACAGCTTAATTTTTTTTAAGTTTTAGATAAAGGATGCATAACAGCTGAAAAACATTAACAACCACATAGAAGAAACGAAGTCATTATCTGAACACTAAATAAATATTATAAAAGTAGTGATAATAATAATAAAACTATTACAACCTCAGATTATAAAGTATTTTTATGTGTTGCATAATTAAACCCAAAAAATATTAAACCAAATCAGATTATAATGCTTTCCAAATGGGCAACTCTTTATCAGGAAAAGGAAATTCATATTCATCAGAGTTCATGCTAGTATCTTATTTTTCTCTAATTCCGTCAACTAACTGACATTCATCAAAGAGAAAATTATACTGTAGAATGCCTTGTTGGTTATTTTTGGCCATCTTACAGTTACCATTTCAGTAATCTATTAATCACCTAACTCGCTGAATTTTAAACAGAAATAAAAAACTTAAAAAAGAAGACAGTATGCTAAAATGTTAGTATTAATGAAAAGTAAAGTGCTCTATTACTGACAACAGAATCTATCACTATGTGGCAAAAACACTACATACAATATTGCACATGAACATTTTCCACGGACAGATTATTTTAGATTTGTCCATACTGTTAAACTGATTAAAAAAGAAAGTTAATGAAATTCACATGGAGAATTTTTTTTAGCTCTAAAAGTTATGAATAGCATCTATCTCTTTCACTGCTCATTATGGAATGAATCAAACAAAATGGTTTATGTAAGTGTAAGTGATGGAATGAACAGATTTTTACCTAAATATAAAACACCTGTCCAAAATATCATGGATTGCTGGAACTTGGTAAGGTGAGAATAGCAATGCTTACCAGGCAATCCATTTATCAAGAAGGCCAATAATAGCAGTCTAGTTGAAATTAACTTAAGAAATCATTCTTCTGATCAAAATACCAATAGGTCCTCTTTTCCACAATAATTTTAAATAATGTTCACAATGCAATGAGATTACGTTCAATGTATATTATTCACTGAATGTACATTTAACACATGCTACTTTTTTAATGTATAAAATGGAGGATATTTCTAAGAAAGTTGATTCTAACAAAGCTTATATTTCTCAAGTTATAGAATTATTTGAAATTGAAACTGAATCACCCTCTTGTCTTTTGGTTCACCAACTTTCCTCCCTTCTATCAACCATTTATCCAGCAAGCTCTTAAAATGTCACTTTCTCTAAGACCTACTAATGAATCTATGCTGACATATGATTTCCATCACATAAAGCAAGTCACAGTTTATAGAAAAAAAGTGCTATTTACATATGTTACTTTAAACAGTTGTTTATCTCTCTGTCCTTCGTATGTCATACAGCTCAGGGGTAAGAAAACTTTTTCTGTAAAGGGTCAGATAGTAAATATTTTAGGTCTTCAAGGCCATAGGTCTCTTGCCACAATTACTCAACTCTAGTTTCACTGTAGTGTGAAAACAGCAACAGACAATACATAAACAAGTGAACATGAAGTTTTTCAATACAACTTTATTTACAAAAACAGGTAGCAGGCCAGATTTGGCCACTGGCTATACTTTATTAACCCCTGGTATAGATTATCACAGTCTGCTTTAAAATACTGTAGTACAGTTATAGAATGGTGCTATGTAGATACCAACAAATGCTTTCACAATTATATCTGTTCATATACTTTAGAAAAATTACCTAAGTTTTATTAAAGTCACAACA
Source organism: Equus przewalskii (assembly GCF_037783145.1). Taxonomy (NCBI): domain Eukaryota; kingdom Metazoa; phylum Chordata; class Mammalia; order Perissodactyla; family Equidae; genus Equus; species Equus przewalskii. The sequence continues at coordinate 57,874,941 of NC_091839.1, read as the reverse complement.
AAAATTCTTCAAGAACAAATCGGTACAATCAGGACGTTATGTCATATGGTCAACAAGAAGTTTCAAGTTTGAAGCAGGCACAATAATCATAATATTAATCATCTTTTTCCATAAATAAGGGAATGTTAAGTACCAAAATAGTTTTTTTTTTTTAATTTATGTACAATACAAAATATATTCTGCTTTTATTTTTGGAGGAAAAACTCTGAGTTTTAAATAAATTTCCAAGCCTCAAGTAAACAGAAGAATAGTGATAGCTATTATTTTGTGAAAAATCTCAATGAACTAATTACTAATCACAAAATTTTTAATCTATAATTCTCATGCTTCTGTGTCTTTTCCATGTCCTTTTTCCTCCATGATGAACGCCCTTTCCCACTTTGCCTGGTAACTTTTATTTGTCTTTCAAGTCTTAATTTAAGCATCGTCTCCTCTTTGAAAATACTCCTGACATGTACCAGCTTTCCCACTCAAACCGCTAATGTGGGGTGGGGCCCCTTTTCTATACTCTTTAGCATTCTGTAGTTGACTCAGTTACAGAAGTTCTCACGTGATACAAAAAAATTTTTATTGTCTGACTTACCAGAATAAGACAATATTTAATCAGATTCAATGACCACCATGCCACTGTTGTCTTACCATAATATCTCCATTTATAAGTTGTTAATTTTGACTGGTGGTATAAATCTTAAAGTAGTTTGCTCAGGAAGCTTCAAAAGGACTATAATTCCTAAGTTACGATACGTCCAAAAATACACATCTATGAGCTTAGATTTTCATGACAGCCCAGCCGACAAGAGGATACACCATTTTTTTTAATATACTACAAACTACTCTATTCTATTATAGTATCTACTCATGGCAAACAAGTCGCAGTTCAGCTTGCTTTTTCTTCTATGGAATTAAAGGATTCTTTCTTTATCCTTGAAGTTCAGTTATGCACCAGAAAAATGTATTATTCTTCTATTTTATCTTATGTTCTATTTTAGAAATAGGAATTATGCGAATGTTTGATCTCTGTTGTCTGCTTTCTACATCCAGCGTCTTCTCTGTAACAGTTTTTCTCTCTGACTATTCTAGCTTCGTTTTGTGTGATTTTTTTCATAAGTCTGGTCTCTTTATCACTGATTTTATTTTCAGAAGTGCTGGTTCTTTAACTTGCTTTTTCTAAGATGCTTTTCACTTTTTTAATGGGTCCACCCTTGGTCTGTTTTCTTAGCTCTGCTAGCTCACTTTTCATCTAATCTTATAGTTATTTCATCTCTGATCTCTTATTTTATCAGTACCATAACTTCTTTAATTTCTTTTAAAATATAGAAAAGTTCTATCTGAAAAAGTCTCCTATTTCCTGAGGTAGTTCTTCTTCCAAAGTATATTCTTCATGTGCTTTTACTTGTTACTCCTTGTCTTTGTGTCCTGTCTGCTCCTCCTGCTTCCTTCCTATGCCTGCCATTCTATTTCTTTTAACGATAGCCTCCATACATAGAACCTACGTTCAATCCATTTTGCTTGTTGCTGAATATGGGTAGTCCTACTCAGGTCTGCTGATTTCCTAAAAAGGGTAAGCAAAAATTTACCTGCTAAAAATTGGTTCTTATTATAAAAATAATACAAGATTGTTCCAGGAATCTTGGAAAAGTCTTAAAGAGAAAATTTAAATCATCTACAATCTTATTATCCAGAAATAAGTTCTATTTACCTTTTGGGATATTCATTTCAAGTATTTTTCCATGCATGTATATTACTTCTATAAAAGAGCAATAGATATACTCTTGCATCATATTTTTCTCAGTCACATTATCTGTGATCATTATTCTACATTATCAAAAGCTTCTTAAAAATATCATTTCAATGGACCTGGAGAGCATTATGCTAAGCAAAATAAGCCAGACTGAGAAAGACAATCACCATGTGATTTCACTCATATGTAGAATATAAACAAACACGTGGACTAAGAAAATACTTCAGTGGTTACCAGGGGAAGGGGCCTGGGGGCTAGGCACAGGGAGTAAAAGGGAGCACTTGAGTGGTGATGGACGAGAAATAATATACAAGTGAAATTTCACAATGATGTAAACTATTATGAACTCAATAAAAAAAAATCATTCCACGTAAGTATACTATATCCCCTCATGTGACTGTACCATCATTTACTTAATGATTCCTCTAAACATGGGAGAGAAAGATGTGCCCATGACTGTTTTTTTAATAGTTATCCTGTTTATATTTTTTTATCTATGGAAAAAATATGGAACTGAGTTCCTGAAGTACAAAAACTTCTGCCTTTTTCTTCTTTACAATTAAAAACTAAGAAAGAGACAGATACTTTTGGCAAAGGTAGAGTATTTAGAATTCAGTTTTGCCCTCCTGTCACAAAGCATTAAGACACTGGACAAAACATGTAAAACTTCTGATATCAGACATAACACAATATGTAGCAAAGAATAGCAATCCCTGAGATGTGGGAAGTAAATCAGGCAAACAAGCATTCCATTTTCCCTGGCTTTCTGCCTAGAGGCAATTTCTAGACTGCAGCACAGCAGTCTAAATGAATTGAGGAGACAGTGATCAGTTTCGGGAAGCTGAGGCTGTTGGGATTTGCACAGTAGAGTTCACTAAAGAAGAAAGCTATGTAGAGAAAGAGCTCCAGATATCCTCATAGGGAATGTCTGTAATTTTTGGCTGAATACTAAATTGCATATGCATAAAGTGAAACTCCACAAGACTCAGCAAAGAACAATCCACACAAAGCTGGGAGATATAAGCATTCTGAACAGCCAGAGTAGAGAGACTTCAATGAACACTAGGGGGATTCAGTAGAGAGCCTAGAAGGGTCACACCTAAAGAAAAACTAAAATAGTCCTAGAGTAAAGGCCACTCTAGACACTCTAACAAAGCTTAAAAACAAGCCCCAAAAGGATCAAGCTGATGTGCAAGAAACTTAACCACTTGCCAAAATAAAGTTCAACAGCCTTAAAGGAACTAACAGAGACTCAACATAATCATCACAATGTCCAGCATCGAATTACAAATTACTAAACTTGCAAAGAAGCAGGAAAATAGGACTCCCAACCAGGAAAAAAAAATCAAACTCTGGAAACAAAAGCAGAAATGACAGAGATGATAGAATTAACAGACAAGGACTTTTAATAAACTGACTTCTGCTTCTAGGAGGATGAAGTAGGTGTACTTTTCCCTATTCCTCCTGCTATATACTATTTAAAATCCTGAAAAATTATACATAAAACAAACATAAGAAGACACTGAAAAGTGGAAAGAAGGAAAAAAACTAGGGACCTCCAGACCTGAGGGACAACAGAATGGTGAGTTCTCTGGGGGTTTTTTTTGACTCATACATTCCAGACTTGGAGCTGAAGAAGCTGGCAACCCAGAAATGCCAATGGACACAGACAACCGAGGCCCCAACAAAAGCTTGCTCTCTTTAGCCAAAGAGGCCGGAAAATGGCAGCATAACAAGAAAGAAAACTTTTTGACAATAACTGTCCTACTGAAACAAACACCACAGAAAAAAACTGAAGTCACCTTTACCCATTCCAGCAAAGGCTGAGGGAGCCCAGAATTACACTTTCACAAGGCTGTAATGAGGCATCCCAACACTCCTGCCAGGATGAGTCAGAGAAGGCCAAGTAGGGAGCCAGAAGTTTCATCCCTACCAGTCAATACTGAGCACCACCCTCCCTCCCTCCCATGATGTCAGTGGAACCTCTCCACCTGCAGTAACAAGGAGCATCGCTCAGTGGAGGCTGATTAGGGAACATGGACTTCTACCCATAGCTGGCAGTAATGATACCATGCCTCTCCTTCTTCTGCCAGAATAGTGTCAAAAAAAGCCACCTAAAACTAAAAGTTTAAAGAAGACACACAAGTAAGATGCCAAACATCACTAATCATTTAAGAAATGTGAATCAAAACTACAATAAGATACCACTTCACACCCATTAGGATGGCTATTATCAAAATAATAATAATAACAAGTGTTGGCAAGGATGTGGAGAAACTGGAACCCTTGTGCATTGCTGGTGGGAATGTAAAATGGTGCAAATGCTGTAGAAAACGGTATGGCAATTCCTCAAAAAATTAAATATAGAACTACTATGTGATCCAGCAATTCCACTTCTGGGTATATACACAGAAGAATTAAGAGCAGGGACTCAAACAGATATTTGTACACAAATGTTCAGAGCAGCATTATTCTCAATAGCCAAAAGCTGGAAACAACCCAAATGTCCATTAACAGATGAATGGATAAACAAAATGTGGTATATACATATAATGGAATATTATTCAGCCCTAAAAAGGAATGGAATTCTGACACACGCGTGAATGAACCTTGAAGACATTACACTAGACGAAAAAAGCCAGATACAAAGGAAAAATATTATATGATTCCACCTATGTAAGGTACCCAGAAATGGAAAATTCATAGAGATGAAAAGTAGAATGGTGGCTACAGAGAGTTGGGGGAGGGGGAGAATGGGGAGTTGTTATTTAATGAGTACAGAGTTTCAGTCTGAGAAGAGGAAAAAGTTCTGGTGATGGATGGTGGTGATGGTTGCACAACAAGTGAATGTACTTAATGCCACTGGATTCTATATTTAAAAATGGTTAAAATGGTAAATTTTATGTTATGGGTATTTTACCACAATAAAAAACTGATTAAAAAAATAAAATCCAAAGTCTCAGGACAAATTATCAAAATGTCCAAGTTTCAAGTGAAATTCACTTATACCAAAACCCAAGGTCTCAAACTGAATGTAAAAGGACAATCAATAGATGCCAACATCAAGATGATAGAGATGTTAGAATTATCTGATAAAATTAACCCAGGAATACGCAATTTACAGCAGACATGATAAAAATGCTTCAACAGGCAATTATAACTACACTTGAGACAAAGGAGCTTATGTTACTACTTAATAATAAAATCATTTAAAAAGTTCCATTCAAAAGCAATATTTAATAATTTTAAATCTGCATGCAACTTATAACATGGCCTCCAAATATGTAAGGCCAATGACAGAATTATAAGAGAAACAGACAAATTCAAATCATAAGGAGGAGACATTTTTCATAAGCTTCTCAGTAACTGATGGAGAAATACATAAGAATAAAGATTTGAACAGCATATATGGTGTATTCAGCTATATATATTATCACATACAACAACTGGAGAGTACTTATTTCCAAAAATACAGAGAATATTTACAAAAATTTTCTACATGTTGGGCCATAAAGCAAGTTTCAACAAATTTGATAGGACTAAAGTTGCACAGAGCATATTCTCTGACCACAGTGCAATTAAGCATTTCTTAAGAAAACAATAACAAGAGGATAACTGGAAAATTCTCATATGCTTGGATAAGAAACATACTTCTAGATAATTCATGGCTTAAAGAAGAAATCACAATGGAAATTAGAAAATACTTTGAACTTGATGGTGAAAATACTAAATATCGAAACTGCATGGATGCAGCTAGAGGGAAATAAATAGCCTGAAATACATTTAGGAAAGAAGGTTGAAATGACATTAAAAAATTAATCTTAGTAAATCAGAAAAAGAACAGCAAAATAAACTCAAAGAAAGTTCAAGTGAGAGCAAAACAGGAACCTCCCTACTTAACAGCAGTGGAAATTCTATGTAAGGGCTTGGTTTTTGCTTTGCTTTGCTTTGTTTTAAGGAGCTACTCCAGGAAGGCTTCCTAGAGGGAATGCACCTGAGCGTTTTCTATATCCTTTCCAGTTCTATGGCTTTTTCTTAATAAATTGTGGTAAAATATACGTAACATAAAAATTTATCATTTTTAAGTGTACAATTTAATGGCATTGAGTACATTCACAATGTTATGCAACCATCACCACTATCTATTTCCAGAACTTTTTCCTCGTCCCAAACAGAGACTCCATACCCACAAAACAAGAACTACCCTGTCGCCTCTCCTCCCAGCCCTTCGTAACGTCTATTTTTACTTTCTGTCTCTCTGAATTTGCCTTTTCTAGGTACCTCAAACAAGTGGAATCATATAATATTTGTCCTTTTGTGTCTGGCTTCTCTCAGTACATTTTCAAGGTGCATCCATAATGTAGCAAATGTCAGAACTTCATTCCTTTTTATGGCAGAACAATATTTCATTGTATGCATATACCACAACTTGTTTCTTAATAACTTATTAGTCTTCCTCATTCTCATTATTCCTACTATCTTATCAAAATATCATGTTTACTACGAGCTTAAGTTTTTGCTACTTTGCAATATTTTAAGCGACAAATCACAAGTTCTTGTGGTGAAGTACAAACTTGTTACCACTTGGTTTATAGAGGAGAACATAAAGGAAAAATTGATTTTACACTCTACTTTTTCCCCAAATAAATTTCTATGCTGTTTATAATCTCTTTTTATTAAACTAAGATTCTGTATTTGTTTTAAGATTGACTTCTACTTTTCTCTCAGCTGGGCCAAAACGAAAGAGAAACACTAGCACATGTGAATAAGCAAAATGCCACTTAAATTGACGTGAAACAAGCTCTCTTTACAAGGGAAACTTCATATACCCACCAAACAGCTCCAGGGAAACAAGCTCCAGTCTACTTTTCATCTTGCTGATGTTTTGTAACATGTGAAAAGTCTTTTGAATAAATGAGACATTTTAGATCTTTTCTCATCCAATCTGGTATTTAGTTTCCTAGGAATTTCAGTTCATGTTCAATTTCAAATTGAGTACTATTTATCTCAGTTCTTGTTCGATTTCAGATTTGGATTATTCATCTCTTTGATTTTCCTTCCTCTTTAAAAAAAAAATTAAGGGTGGGGCTGGCCCCGTGGCCGAGTGGTTAAGTTCGTGCGCTCCGCTGCAGGCGGCCCAGTGTTTCGTTGGTTCGAATCCTGGGCGCGGACATGGCACTGCTCATCAAACCACGCTGAGGCAGCGTCCCACATACCACAACTAGAAGAATCCACAACGAAGAATATACAACTATGTACCGGGGGGCTTTGGGGAGAAAAAGGAAATAATAAAATCTCAAAAAAAAAAAAAAAAAATTAAGGGTGGGAAAAGGAAAGGAAATTAAATCCAATCTGGCCAATTTAGGAAACTATTAATAATGCTATTATATATTGAAGTATGACAAATTGCTAGCCAAAAAATAAGGTTTGGGGTAAAAAAAAAAAAAAAAGGACAGCTACAAAGTTCCCTGAGAACCTTTTAACTTGTTTCATTCTATGAGCTTTCTCTCTTTATATTTTGTGTATTTTATGCTACTTGTGTATTTTATGTATTTTAAGATGCTATTTTTGGCACCTCTTTTTCTTAGCTTCCCTATGTACATTTTGGTATCTATGTACACCATATTACTTCGGATTCCTGGCGTGGAGAAAACACATCAAACCTACCTTCTCCCCTAATGCAAAACATGATTATAAAGGGGAAAAAAATTACCAACAGCATAAATCTTCAAAAAGTACTTTTCCTTATATCTAAAAATATCTGAGAGAAATTAAAACCCTCTGGGAAGCTAAAAGTGGTCAAGGAAACAGATGTTTGAATTTTCCTAAGTATAGCACAGGGATTAAGCTTGGCATCAACAACAATTCCAACTAAAGTATACTTCAGAAGGTCGCCTGACTGTATCTTTAGAATGTTTGAAGATAAAATGTTTTTACTTCTTCTTTGTAGGAATTTTTGAGGTTTTAGGTTTTTGTTTTAAAAACACTTTATCCTTTCTTTAGTCATGTTGTTATAGACTGGGAAAAGTATGGAAATTATATTTTGGTACATATGCTTCTTTTTCATACTTATTACATTTTGCTTTGTGTTATAGATATCTGTGTACACACTATATGCCCAACTAGATTATAAATGACTTACAAGCAAGAAACTAGCCTATCTCATGATTATATTATCCATTACACCAAAAGTAGAACTTTGCACATAGTAGGGTCTCAATAAATATTGGTAGAATATAGAAGTATTGAGTAATTGTGTAAAAAATTACTTAAAATTAACAGTGAAAAGGGAGACTACTTTATTCTTAATCATATTGTAATGAAGACTATTTTAAACTCTATGTGGTGATGATACACAAATATTTAAACTATTTATGTGCCTCAAGTTGACATAATTTCATGATAACTTGACGGCAATCACATTTAAATATATTAGAACATTTTTATAATAATGCTATTCTAGAATGGCAACTTTAATAGCTGGGAAAACACGTTAATGGCCATTAGCCTGAAGGAAACAGGGAACATTAAACCTTTTCTTCAGAAATCAATGTATAAGTTTAAACAATCTACTGTAATATTTATGAGGAAACCTCAAATTAAAATTTATAAAATGCAAACTATCAAATGTTTCAGTTAGACAATAATTTAGACTATATTTTGTAATTTTTCCTGTGTACACATTGATGAATACTATATAAAAAGATCCTTTCCTCCTTTACTCTTTGACTATTACTACCTAATATCAAAATGAATTTTGCTTGGGGCCAGCCTGGTGACATAGTGGTTAAGTTCGGCATGCTCCACTTTGGCAGCCTGGGTTCACCAGTTCAGATCCCAGGCACGGACCTATACCACTCATCATGCCATGCTGTAGCGGTGACCCGTATACAAAATGGAGGAAAGACTGGCATGGATGTTAGCTCAGAGCAAATCTTCCTCATCAAAAATTAATTAATTAATTAATTGATTAATTAATTAATTCTGCTTGAATGAAAGACCATGGCAATCCTATAAAAGCCCTTGATTATCAATCAATACAATATTAGTCAGTGAACACAAGCAAGTGATTTTCCTTACCTTCAGGACAGCTATGAAAGGTACAAAGTTAGCTCTTTGGAGTCCATTTTTATAAAGATCTGAAAGAAATACTTTGTATTAGCTTTTTACTGAGCCTAAATCATAATGTTAGCTTATATTTTAGCCTGGCAAATAAAGTTTTTTACTGATAAAAAGATAAAGGAGCAAAAGAGAAGAAAATTAACCAAAATTGATTTCTATTCTGGTATTACACAAAATTCATAATATTCTTAATAAGAGAAATATTAACAATCACAGAAAGAAGATCAAAAGGCATTCAATCAAATTACCTTTAAACTATAATAAAAAGCAACGAAAGAACTGCTTTTCACAATTCACAAATGGTATTATAAATGATCCTAAATCAATACTACAAGAAAATAATGTATTTAAACAGATTTAATAATTCAATATATAGGATTCTACTAGGAAAGGAATTATATTTTCCTTTTCTCAATCTATAATAAAAGTTCTCTATACAGAATTAAAAGTGTGTAATAAGATTAGCCTTTTAAGAAAACACATCAATAGATAAAACTGTGCATGTATTTGTATCAAAGTTATATATTTGTCATTAACATAAATGACATTAAGACCACTTTACTTTAAAAGAAATTACCAAAAATTAAAACTCCATTCTTAACAGACTGTGAATTTAATGCAATTGTATATCATAAACAGGTAGCATCCATTGCCTTAGAATATTTTATATATATGTATGTGTCACAGAATATTTTATATATATGTATGTGTCACAGTATCTGTAAGTTCAGACACATATACACACACATTGTTAAGAGCAAACAAGTGGAAAGGGGCAACATATTGTAAGCTTTGCATATTTTTCTTTAAAAATGGAGACTTGGAATATTTTTCAAGAGGGCGAAATTTTATTGCATATGAAACATTCCTAAAAGTCAAATCTATAAAGTAATAAGATTTTAAAAATAAAAAAGTATAAAAATGAGAACAGTAAAAAGTTTTCTCAACAACAAAAAACACAAATTAGATTATGTCTCAATTTTTTTTACGTATTGCATTATAGGATCCTTTCTATTTTCCTTGTTTAGAGAAAACTTGATAACTAAAATAGTCTTCAATTGCCACATTTACTTATGGAAATAAAACATGGTCATTAGGAAACATTTATTCTCCTTATAAAAATATTCATCATAACATCATTACAGTGAAGAAACTATTTGCATAAGCTCTTTGGTTAATTAAGGACTAGAGGCTTTAATCCAGTTACATTTAAAATTTTTATTTAGGGTTAGTATAAAAGGTAAGATAATGCTGGCCAGGCTGTCAGGATTTCAAAATTCAAAATGAGATCTTTTCTTTCCTGTAATCAATACCTTGAATGAGTAAAATGGGTAAAATGCAAGAAACAGGTTTAAAGTTAGGTATTTTCATAGTCTTCCCTAATACCAAGTTGCTGGAGAAGGTGCATAAAAATATTGCTGTATGATAAGAGTTGACAGCTATGATTGCCAGCAAGTGGTAAAAATCGAAAATAAAATAATTTTTAAAATGCAGTCAATGTTTATAACAGCTTTATTCCTAATAGCTAAAAACTGCAGGGGCCCGCCCAGTGGCACAGTGGTTAAGTGCGCACATTCCCGCTTCGGCAGCCCAGGGTTGGCTGGTTCGGATCCCGGGTGCGGACACGGCACCGCTTGGCAAGCCATGCTGTGGTAGGCGTCCCACGTATAAAGTGGAGGAAGATGGGCATGGATGTTAGCTCAGGGCCAGTCTTCCTCAGCAAAAAGAGGAGTATTGGCAGCAGATGTTAGCTCAGGGCTAATCTTCCTCAAAAAAAACACACAAAAAACTGCAACTTTATTTGTAATAGCCAAAAATTGGAAGCAATCCAAATTTCCATTATTAGGTGAATGGATAAACAATCTGTGGCATATACGTAAAAAGAAATACTACTCAGCAATAAAAAGGATAAATTATTCATACACAGAACAAACTAGATGAATCTCAAAATAACTATGCAAAGTAAAAGAAGCCAGACCAAAAAAGGGGAGGGGAGTACATACGGTGAGACTCCATTTATATAAAACTCCTGAAAAAACAAACTAATCTATAGTAAGAGAAAGTAAATCAGCAGTTGCCTGGGGAAGGGCCAGGGTGTAGGTGGGACAGAGATGGCGGGGAGAGATGAAAATGGGATGAGGAAAGTTTCGGGTGTGATGGGAATGTTCATTATATTGACTGTAGTGGTGATTTCACAGATGTATATTTACGTCAATATTTTTTAAATTGTACCCTTTAAACATGTGCCACTTATTTTATGTCAATTATGCCTCAATAAGTTCTTTTAAAATTTACTGGGAAAAAAACGTAGACAACATTAGTGCATATCAAAGAACACAATGTTATAGAATTTAACATATTGCGCTAATCAAGGTTTATCTATAAGGTAACATTTTGGTATTACTCATGGAATAATAACTTTTTTTTATGGACACATAAGGCTCTGGGATGTAACTTATCACGCATGCACCTTTTAGTTAGTCGGCAATGAGAGATGTAAAGGCCCACTTGTAACATTCTTGATTAAAAGATTTCCACTCATCAGCGAAGTTAAAGCAGAATAAAAATGTCATTAAGTCTTCAAGATTTAATTTTCTAAAGGGTTAACTTTAAAAAGAAAATCCACCTTTACAGGGATGTATAATTCAAACTTTATGCTCTGAGAATTATTTTCTATACAAAATTCTAAACAGAATTCATTTGGCTTGAAAACCTTTAGGTTTTTACAGGACACTTAAGTGAAAACGGACTGTATTCATTAAATTGAAGAGTTTTTTGCAATTCAAATATTATGCTAATTATCCATGCAATAGATCCATCTCCTGAAACATTATGTAGCTATCAAATTTTTAATATTAGTTGTTTAGTATCATTTTTCTTATATATAAAGCTTTCATAATACATTTATATCAATATTTGTCATTATTTACTAAATACTTTTTAAAATTCAGCATAAGTTTTTGCCTATGATTTTTTTATGATCTCTAAACAGAGCTAAATGAGCACTTGCACATATAAGATAGAGTACTGGAATTATGGGACATTCATTTCTTGAGAACGATATAAGGACTTCTACATTCTCCTCAGTGAATAACTATAATAATACTTACAGATGAAATACATGCAAAGAGGACTTTTTAAGTAATTATAAGGATCTAAATACTTTGGAGATGCACATGGATATGCAGATCTTTTCCTTAAAAATTCAAGTGTCAAAACCAACAGGGTGAATAATGCTTATTCATGTAAGTACATATCGGTTTAGAGTAAGAAAAACTTTTAAGACAGGATATTAAAAGTTTTCCTATAAATTAACACAAAATAATTACACACCTTATGGAACCAATCTGATTTACCATTCCGGGAGATTCTCATTTTAGTATAGAGTAAAAGAAAATGGCAGCTTTAGACCATTTAAGCAGCGAGAGCTTACTTAGCTTCTTTTTAAAAAACTAATTAGAGTTCAACATACATTTATGAATTCCTACTATACGTCTGTGCTGAAATGAGTGCTGAAGATATAAGGTAAAAAAAGGAGGAACTAGGATTTATAGAACAGCTACCAGGAGCCAGGCAATTTGCTAGGCAAGGTATGGTACACAAATTAACACTACAAAGTAGACATTTCTACTCAACTTTACAAATAAAGAAACTGATATTCAGAGTTGTTTAAATAATTTGCTGCATTCCTAGCCAATAATTAATATACCCAGGAGTCAAGACCTTTAATGATGCTAAAACTTGCAGACTTTTTCAGAAGCATGCTGTGACCACTTGGGCTCATCACAGCTGATAGACACAATCAGACCACAACCGTGATTCAAGGTAAAAAGGGACACAAAACATAAACAGAAAAGACAGAGCAAGAAGTTATTGATTTTATCAAGGTTCAAAGGCCGCTTTAGAGAGGTAACAATGGGACTGGACTACTTCGGGAAAATGAGCAGGATGCCACCAAGCAGAGAGGAAGAAACGGTATTGTAGGCAGAAGAGTCAGCATGAGCTCATGACTCTCTCTTCCTTCTTTTCTAATACTATACAGTCAATTACTCAAATGCCACGTTCTCTATCAACCTTCCTTGAATCCACTATAGTAGACAAACTTTTAGAGTGGCTCTCCTGAATTCCCAGACCCGGCATTATAGCTTTGTGTAAATATTGGACACCAGGAACAAAAAACAGTTATCCCTGAGAATAGGAAACAACAAATGCAGTGAGTTCTACAACTGCCCCAGCTTAGTGCCTGGTGAAAGTTTATAGAACTCTGCACAGGGAAGCAGAACCCAGGCAGAGACTGGCAGTCTCCCTGAATTGAGATGGATGAGAGTCCAGGGAAGAAAATGCAGCTAGAGTTCACAGGACAGAGTACCAGAGAAGAGAAAGCTGCCAAGTGAAAAAGTTCTAGAGATCTGCTGAGGGGCCCAATTGAGTTCTCAGCTGAATACTGTTGAGTCCAAGTGTGTGAGGAAACTACCCAAAGCCAGCCAAAGAATCATCTGAAAGTATTAAAGAAAGCCCATACATAGCAGGCAACAGTGCCTGTCTTCACCAGTCAGATCAGAAACCCTCATAATTCATGGCATACTGGGTAGGGTACTGAGAAGAAACTCATCTCACTAGCGAGAAAAATTAGTCCTAGACTAAATGCTGCTCTGTCCTGCCATACAAAGCTTAAAAGCAATACCCAAAAGAATCAAACTATTTCTAAGAAAGAGAATAAAGCTCAAGAATATTTATGGGAAAGAAAAAATACCCAGCACCCAACAAGGTAAAATTTACATTGTTTGCCATCCAATAAAAAATTACTAGACATGCAAAGAAACAGGAAAATACGACCCATAATGAGAAGAAAAGATCAGTCAATAGAAATAGACCCAGGACTGACACAGATAATAAATTTAGAAAACAAGAACATTAAAACAGTTATGGCTGTATTCCATGTGTTCAAGCAGCGTGAAGAAATATTGATCATATCAAGTGGAGACACGGAAAATACAGAACAGAGAATAGTGAACTGTGGGGCAATTTTAAGCAACCTAATACATGTGTAACGGCAGTACCCAAAGTGGATGAGAGGAGGGCATAGAAAAAAATATTGGAAGGAATAATGGTTGAAATATTTCCAAACTTGATGAAAACTATAAACCCATAGATCTAAGTTACTCAATAAAGCCCAAGCACAAGAAACATGAAGAAAACGACACCAAGGCCAATTACAATCAAATTGCTTAAAACTGGTGATTAAAGAAAAAAAAAAAAACCTAAAAGCAGCTAGAGAAAAAAGATACATTACATATAGAGGAATAAAAATAAGAATGATAAAAATTTCTCATCGGAAACAATGCAAGCCAGAACATAGTGGAGGAACATCTTTAAAGGACAAAGAAAAATAATAATAAAACTGTCAACAAAGAATTCTATCCTGAGCAAAAATATCTTCTAAAATACATACTTTTTGTGACAAAAGCTGAAAGAATTCATCACCAGAACACCAGAATTCCAAGAAATCTTAAAAAGAAGTCCTCAGGCAGAAAAACAATATTGGGTGGAACCCTAGAATACACAGAAGAATAAAGAGCACCAGAAATGGTAACTGTGGGTAACATAAGCCATTTCTTTACTATTATCTAAATCATATTTAAAGCAAAAACAATAACAATATATTTTGGGATTTATAACATGCATGGAAGTAAAATGTATGAAAACAGCACAAAAGCTTGGAGGAAAGAAATGGATGTATACTGTTCTAAGGTTCTTACACTATACAGATAGAAGTGGTATAATATCACTTGAAGGTAGACTGTAATAAGTTAAAGATATATACTATAATCTTGAAAGCAAACCACAAAACCTTTTCTAAAACCTCATAAAAATGGAATCATAGAGTATATGTTCTTTTGTATAAGGCTTCTTTAACTCAGCCTGTTTCTGAAATTCATCCATGTTGTTATATGCTCATTCCTTTTTATTGCTGAGTAGTACTCAATTTTACGAATATGCCACAGTCTATCCATCCTCCAGCTGATGAATACCCAAGTTGGTTCCAGTTATTGGCTACTATAAGTAAAGCTGCTGCAACCATTCTTGAAGAAGTCTTTCTGTGAACTAACTTTCCCATTTCTATAGGCAAATAGCTAGGAGTTTAATTGTCGAGTCATAGGGTAGACGTTTAATGTTATAAGAAAATGCCAGACCTTTTTTCCAAAGCGTGTGTCACATTTTACATTCCTGTCAACAGTCAATGGGAGTTCTAGTTGCTCCACATCCTCATCAGTATTTGGTTTTGCAAGTCTTTTTAATTTTAGTCATTGTGGTGAGTGTGTAGTATGATGTTTCACTGTGCTTTCAATTTACATTTACCTGATGACTATTGAAGTTGGGCATTTTTGCACATGCCTACTAGTCAAAAGAAGTGCCTGTTCAAAAATTGGACACAATTTTTATTGGGTTGATTGTCTTTCTACTATTTCTTTATATATTCTGGATACCATTCTTTTGTCAAACATATAATTTACAAATATTTGCTCCCTGTCTGTGGCTTGCCTATTCATCTTCCTGAGGTACTTTCAGAGGCAGAAATTTTCAATTTTGTTGAAGTCCGACTTCTCTCTCTTTTTTTTTATGTTACTGCTTTCTGTGACTTGTCTAAGACCCCCAAGTCATGAAGATACACTTCAATGCTTTCCTCTAAAAGTTTATAGGTTTAGCTTTTCTGCTTAGGTCTAGGATCCATCTCAAATTAATTTTTGTATACCATGTGAGGCAGGGGTCAAAGTTCGTTTTTTCCATATCAGTGTCCAGTTATTCCAGCATCATTTCTTTCCCCTATAACAGCTTGCCTTGCTGCCTTTGTCAAAAAGTCAAACCATCATATAAGTAGGTATCTATTTCTGGGCTCTCCATCCTCCATTCCAATCACTAATCTCCAGTGATTAATTTTTCTATCCTTATGCCACACATCTTGATTATGGTAGCTTTATAGTAAGTCTTGAAATCAGCTCTTGTTTGTCCTTCAACTTAGTTGTTCTTTTTTTTTTTTGAGGAAGATTACCCCTGAGCTAACATCTGCTGCAAATCCTCCTCTTTTTGCTGAGGAAGACTGGCCCTGAGCCAACATCCGTGCCCATCCTCCTCCACCGTACAGGTGGGACGCCTACCACAGCATGGCCTGTGAAGCAGTGCCATGTCCACACCCGGGACCGAACCAGCGAGCCCCGGGCCTCTGAAGCGGAATGTGTGCACTTAACCGCTGTGCCACCGGGCCAGCCCCCGTTGCTCTTTTTTAAGATTGTTTTGCTTATTCAAGGTACTTTTCATTTCCATATAAAATTTAGAATCAACTTATTGATTTCTACCCCCCAAAAAGCAAGCTGTTATTATGACTGTGATTGCACTGAATCTATAGGTCAATTTGGGAAGAAGTGACATTTTAAAAATTTTGAATGTTCTAATCCAAGAAAATAGTATATCACTCCATTTATTTAGGTCTTCTTTAATTTCTCCCAGCAATGTTTTGTAGTTTTCAGTGTAGCGGTATTATAGGTTTTCTGCTAAATTTACTTCTAATTATTTTATGCTTTTAATGCCATTATAAAAAAATGTTTATTTCATTTTCCAATTATTTGCTACAAGTGTATAAACATATTGATTTTTGCATAGTAATCTTGTAACCTGTGACTTTGTTAAATTCACATATTAGCTCTATGAGCTTATTTGGAGATTTTAAACACATTTTTATGTCAAAAGTGTCTTCTATAAAAATAGACATTTAGTTCTTCCTTTCCATTCTTTATGTGTTTTTTGTTTATTTTTCTTGCCTTATTTCAAGACCAGGATGTCTGATATTATGTGGATTAGAAATGGGAAGAGTAAGCATCATTGCCTTCCTTGTTCCCAATCAGAAAAGGAGAGTACTCAATATTTCACCATTAAATATATTTACTAGTTTTTGGTAGATGCCCTTTCTCAGATTATAGAAGTATTTTTCTATCCCTAGTTGGTTGTTGTTTTTTTTTTAAATAAAATGCTAACCCTAGCATTTTATAATGAATGGGTGTTGGATCCTGTCAAATGTTTTCTTCTGCATTTATTGAAATGATCATATTATTTTTCTCCTTTATTCTGTTAATATAGTAGATGACACTGATTGATTCTCAAATTTTAAATCAATGTTGCATTCCTGGGATGAACCCTACATGGTCATGATGTATTATCCTTTTCATATATAGCAAGATTTGCTTACTGCCAGTATTTTCTTGTTATTTTCTTGCCTATGTTCTTGAAAGATATTAGCCTGTAATTTCCTTTCTTCGGAATGCCTTAGTCAAGTTTTGGTGTTATAATTATGTTGGCCACATAACAGGAGTTGGGAAGTGTTTCCCATTCCTTTAGTTTCTGAAAGAGTTTGTGTAAGAATAATGTTATTTCTTTCTTAAATGTTGGATAGAATTCATCAGTGAAAACATCTGTGCCTGATCTTTTTTAGGGGGAAGGTTTTTGACACCAAATTCAGTTTTTTAAATAACTATATCGAAATTCAGATTTTGTTTCATTTTGTGGCAGTTTTAGCAATTACATAGTTCAATAAATTTGCCCATTTAATTTAAATTGCCACATTTGTTGTCACGAAGTTGTTCATAATATTCCTCTTATTATCCTTTTCATATTTGAAGGAACTATAATAATCCTTTCATTCTTAATATTGGTAATTTGTTTTCTTTTTTTCTTGATCAGTCTAGTTAAGGGTTCTACAAATTGGTTCTTCTCAAAACACTCAGTTTTGGGTTTGTTAATTTTACTATCGTTTGTTTTCTATCTCTGGTTTCTCCTCTTACCTTTATATTTCCTTCCTTTCTTCTACTTACTTTTGATTTAATTTACCTTTCTTTTTCCAGCTTCCTTTATTTCTTTTTAATTGAGCTATTATTGACTAACATCATATTAGTTTCAGGTGTATGACAAAATAATTTGATATCTGTATATATTGCAAAATGATCAACCAATAAGCCTAATTAATATTCATCACCACATAGTTAACAATTTTTTTTCTTGTAATGAGAACTTCTAAGATCTACTGTCTTAGCAGTTTCAAATATACAATACAGTATTATTAACTATAATCACCATGCTGTATACTACATCTCCATGATTTATTTGTTTCATAACTGTAGGTTTGGACGTTTTGACCACCTTTATCCATTTTGCCTACCTCCGCATCCCCATCTTTGGCAACCACCAATCTGTTCTCTGTATCTATGAGTTCAGTTTTTTTTGTTTGTTTTTTAGATTCCACACATAAGTGAGATCATATGGTATTTGTCTTTCTCTGTCTCACTTATTTCACTTAGCATAATGCCCTCAAGGTCCATCCATGTTGTCACAAATGGCAAGATTTCCTTTTGTTTAATGGCTGAATAATATTCCACAGGATATATATACCACAACTTCTTTATCCATTCATCCAACGATGGACATATAGGTTGTTTCCATCTTGGCTATTATAATTAATGCTGCAATGAACATGGGGGTGTAGATATTTTTTCAAAGTGTTTTTGTGTCCTTCAGATACATACCCAGAAGTAGAATTGCTGGATCATATGGTAGTTCTATTTTTAATTTTTTGAGGAACCTCCATACTGTTTTCCATAGTGGCTGCACCAATTTACATTCCTACCAACAGTGCACAGGGTTCCCTTTTCTCCACATCCTCACCAACACTTGTTATTTCTTGTTTTTTTGATAATAGCCATTCGGAAAGGTGTAATGTGATATCCCGTTATGGTTTTTGGTATCCATTCCCCTATGATTAGTAATGCTGAGCACCTTTTCCTGTACCTGTTAGCCATCTGTATGTCTTCCTCAGAATAACGTCCATTCAGACCCTCTGCCCATTTTGTAATCAAATTGGTTTTTTTGCTATTGAGTTGTATGAGTTCTTATATTTGGAATATTAACCCCTTTTCAGATACATGATGTGCAAATATTTTCTCCCATTCAGTATGTTGCTTCAAAATATTTTCTAATTTTCCTTTTGATTTCTTATGTAATCCATGGGTTATTTATATGTATTGTTTAATTTGCAAATATTTTAGAGTTTCCTGGACTATCTTATTGTTATTGACATTTAATTTAATTCCATTGTGGTAAGAACACATATTCTGTAGGATTTCAAACTTTGTAAATTTTTATTAAGACCATTTATGGCCCAGCAAATGTTCAATATTGGTGAACATACAATGTGCACTTGAAAAGAGTGTATTCTGCAGTTGTTGTGTTTGATGTTCAATAAATACTAATTAGGTCAAGACAGATGATTATCTAAATCTTTACAAATCTTACAAAATTTTGTTCATTCAACTGCTTCAAGAGGGATATTCAAATTTCTAACTATGATTGTTCAATTGTCTAATTCTCTCACTGAATCTATTTTTGCTTTGTATAATTTGAAGATATGTTATTAGGTACATACACACTTATGATTGTTATGGCTTTCTAATAAGTAGACTTTTTTATCATTATGAAATGTCTTTCTTTATCTCTAGTAATATTTGTTTTGATGCCTATATTTTTGGAGTTTTGGATGAAACTTGGAATTGGTTAACATATTTACATAATTTATAAAATCTTAAGTACAGACCTCACATAGACTTTACATGTGCTAGACAATGCTTAACTGTCTCTTCTTCACAAAATATTTGGGTTAAATAGAAAAATTGACATTTATATTACTTTCTTTTCTCTTTCTTCCTTTCTTGGTTCTTGCCTTCCTTCCATTCTTCTTTCGTTCCTTTTTAATCATTGCCACTCAGTTTAGAACAACAAATAAAATTCAATTTACTCCAGAGAGATTCACCACCACCACTATCCTGATCATAAGAGTTTATTTTTAAAAGTGCCAATAATGTGTTTGCTGACACACAAGTTAATAAATCAGAAAGAAAAGTTAGGGTAATCTACACATCTATTGTTGTTGATGTTAATTTACTGCATTTACTGTATCCTTGCCTAATGTTTTCAATGAAAACTGCCTTAGAAATGGCAGGAAGATGAAATCCTTTCCATCAATCCTACAAATGGTCCTATAAATTGAATCTGTTTTTTAATCAAATAATCATCACTGGCCTTCAACTTTAGATATCCTACAACATTTTAAATGGTTCAATCGCCTATAACAAGGATAATAGGAATCCAAGGAAATTACAGGCTCTACAGAGTCTTTTTTTTTTTTTTTTGGTGAGGAAGACTGACCCTGAGCTAACATCTGTCACCAATCTTCCTCTTTTTTCCTTGAGGAAGACTGTCACTGAGCTAAAATCTGTGTCAATCTTCCTCTATTTTGTATGTGGGACACACCACCTCAGCATGGATTGATGAGCAGTGCATACGTCCACACCCAGGATCCGAACCTGCAAAGCCCGGGCGCTGAAGAAGAGCGCATGGAACTTAACCACTATGCCACCAGGCTGGCCCCCACAAGGTCTTTTTTTTTTTAAGAACCGTGAGAAAGAAACTTTACAAAATGTTACATAAAATCTTGATTATAAAAATACTACCATCCATACACTTATATATTGATTTTCAGTGAAGTCAAACATTAACGAAGTAATTTTTCACACCAGAGCTGCTTTATAAGATAGAAGTCAATGGACTTAAATATCATGACTGGAGTCTTCAATAAGAAAACAAAACTTGTGTATTTCTGGGAATCTTTCATGCATGAGGAAGACCCAAAACCAGCCAGGCAACAACTAGTCGCAGAGACTCCAACTCCCCTGTTAACTTTTAGAACCATTTCATTATCAAGTGTGAGGCTGAGGCTCAGCCAACAATAGCTTTGGTTTTGACTCTAAAGGTTGTCATTGGAGTGGGAAGTCCTTACCACCAGATGGGGTGTTGGTGTGAGTGAATGGGATTCCTTGACTAACTTGTTTAGCATTCATTTAAGTTCATTGTGTGTTTTGCACTAATCTCTACAAAAATTGTACAGATGAGTCAGCACAGTCTTAGCATCTCTCTCCATGACTTCCCTTTTGTGATATCACTTCTCATTTCCCAGCAGTAGTGCTTGCCCCAAACTCTGCCATCTGGTTCTTCAGGACAGAGAAAACTGTGGGCTTTCTACCAGAATTTCAGACACCCAGTGTAATACTGACTTTACCTGCCCCAAAGTTAACAGCACTGAAAAAAACAAACTGGAAAGTCTCTCCATTTTGGACCTTCTTCCAAGTTCTGTCTCCCCTATAGAATCTGCCTGCCTTTCTTCCCTCTCTAGGACCTTCAGATCGTTGTGCTTCGTTATTTTGTTCAGAATTTATGATTGCTGTCCAGCAGGGAGGTCATTCTGCTAGGAGTTTACTCAGACATACCAGAAGAAGTTTTAGTTTTTAATAGAGGAATGTGAATGATTTATATTTCTTGTCATTGACATGCCTGATCTTGTTTCATGCTTTTTGTTCACACTTTTTTTGTTTCTTCTGTTTTCTAGCTTTTGCTTAAGAAATATTTTTCCTTTGATCTTTTGTCTTTTCTACTAATTTGAAAAGTAGAAGGCGTATCTTAAATTCTAAAATACTTGACTGTGTAGTTCCCTACTTATTAGTGCCACAAATAATGACTCTGTCACTCAGGATCTGTAAACTCTCCCTCTAAGGGGAACAAAATTTACAAATACATATGCAAGCAATAACTCAAATATTCATTTACACTCAATTCATTGTCACAATAATTTTCTTATTTCAAATATTTCCTTTTAGTAAGTTCACATAAAATCTTCTTTCCTCCAGGAGACTTCTTTACTTTTTTTTATCATATTACTCTCTTTATTCTGCTCCTACGCTCTGGCAGAGCTTCTTGCTTTCCTACATCACTGATTTCATTTTCTGTAGTTTTAATTCTGTACTTTAGTGCTTCTAATGCTGACTTTAATTGATTTAATTTAATTAATTAATCTCTTCTTATTTCGTTTAGCTTTTTTTATTTCAACTGATTTCTTAGTAAAAAGGTTTTCAGCTCAATCTGTTGTCTTCTTTCAGCTTAGATCATCTATATCACAGAGTCTGTTTTCCTAATTTTTAAAGAATACAAAATAGAAATTTTCCAATACTTACTTCTCTTTCCTACTTATTGTTCCTATATTAAGCTATTTTCTCTTTATACAACCTTGAACAAGGAGTGGTATGACTAATCTCAGTGAATCTCTGTAATCAAGATATGTGGTTTCTCCTCGGTTCTCTTCACTATCAACATGGTTGTTCTTAAAATCGTCTTATCTGTATTGTACTTCAATGTTAAAAAGTAATAGTTGGTATCTTTGCCTTGTTCATACTTGCAGTAGAAATATAACGTTCCCACTAAGCATAATTCTGACTTTTGAAATGATATATATATATATTTGGTATCGTGTTAAGAAACTATACACCTATTTATATTTTATGGAGTGACTTTATCAAGAAAGATGCTGAATTTTGCTAAATAGTCTTTCAGCTTTGATAGTGAACACCATTGGATTTTTTCTTCCCAAAAGCATTAATACAATAAATCGCATGTGTGTATGTGCACGCGTAACTGCTAGCCAACCATCTAGTGATATCCAGTCTTTTATTTCCTATGGATATGTTGGCTCGAGGAAGGATACACAGCGTTGTTGCCTGATAATCTAAGTAACACAGGATTATTCTTGGACATTCTAATGCTATCTGTAGTATTTTCCTTATAACAAACAGGAAATCAAAAACTAGAGGGGCCAGTCCCATGACCAAGTGGTTAAGTTCACATGCTCCACTTTGGCGGCCCAGGATTTGTGGCTTTGGATCCTGGGCATAGACCTACACACTGCTCATCAGGCCATGCTGTAGTGTCATCCCACATAGAAGAACTAAAATCACTTGCAACTAGGATATACAACTATGTCCTGGGGCTTTAGGGAGGACAAAAAAAAAGGAAGGTTGGCAACAGATGTTAGCTCAGGGCCAATCTTCCTCACCAAAAAAGAAAAAAAAAAAAGCATTAAAAAAAAGTAGAAAGTCCAGAATACACTGTTCTCACAGTTCTTCTAGCTTCAGTTAATAAAGGGACATTTTTCTTTTTACTACTTTGTGTTTTACTGTCAAAGAAACATAGTCATTTCAACTTACATACTCTATTTCCCCATAAAAATTTATTCTTATTTTTGATTGAATAGGTTCTTAAGTTTAATTATTAATTTCAAATTTTTAATTAATTTAATCTACTAGTCTAATTTGTTGATAGGGTCTCCAGGCACTTAAATCTTATAATATTATTTTTCAGTACCAGAATATCACAAAATTAACAAAATTTTATTCCAGAACATAAAAAGTGAGTAACATATATGAAATTTTAATTGTGGATTTTTGTTTCTAGCTCTTCCAATGACCTGACAATATAATCTTTCAAAGGTAAAAATATGTCTACTTGTATATAGACTATATAAAATATTTACCTAAATGACAAAATTGCTAAATAAATCATTTACTTGAGATTTTATAAAAATAATAAATTGAATACAAACTATCCCTAGATATATTTTAGCTGAAAATTTTCCAGCAATTTCCCATTCCTGTGGATCTGATCCAAGATCCTCTCTACTTCAAGTTAAAGAGGCTTAATCAGATTATCCTGGAAAATATAAAATAGTAGCACTACAAATTTCATGCTGGAGATGTTATTTAAAATATACTAAACATATTTTGAGCTCGAGAGAAAGTGGGAAAATCCCTACAGACCAGCAAACAAACAGGAAGCTAAAGTTGTAATCATAAACTGACACTGGTTTGGGGTTTTAACAACTACACGGTGTGCAGAGGGTGAGGTCTTGGACCCAAGTGAGGTGGGAATTAGAATTTAGGAAAAACAGTGACATAGAAACGGCCACTCCCTAATACCTTATTCCCTTCACCCTCCTCAAGAACTGCTTCCCCTTCTCTTCTATGGGACTTTCCCAGACCACTTCCCTCCAAAGCTATTTTCTCTCCTAGGTTCCCAAATTCTAGTGTTGCTTTTACTTTACTATCAATTATTTTCTATTAAAATTATTTATTATTAATGTTTCTGATCATTTTCTATTAAAATTAATAACTTATTTGTCTATAAGTTGACAATTAAGTTGTTAGCTGATAAAAGATTAGGGTACGATTGTAACCTCCACCTACAATAATCCTCATTCTTGCCCATGAAAGCGATGCATTATAACTAGAAATGAAGGGAATTAAATAAATGAAGTAGAAGAAATTTAAACAGAGAGGCTAAAGGATTAATGAAGAAAAAAATATATGTGCTCTTCTCCACTGGGCAATACCTTCTGGACCTCTAATCTTCAGATTTTTCTCTCTTTATTGAATGACAGGCACCACCACCCACCCAGCTGTATAAGCCAGAAATTTAGAAATTGTCCTTTCCCTTTTCCTTGGTATCTAACCTACAACCAGATATTACCATTTTACTTCTTAAATATCTTTCAAATCTATCCTCTCGATATCCATTGGCATCACTTATACCAGAGTTTCTCAGCCTCGGGACTATTGACATTCTTGGCTACATAATTCTTTGTTGCGGGGGGTAGCCCAGTACATTACAGGATGTTTCAGCAGAATTCCTGGCCTCTACCTACTAGATGCCAGTGGCAGTACCCACGCCCTCCCACCCCCGCCTAGTGGTGGTAGTTAAAAATGTCTCAAACATTGCCAAATACCCTGGTGGGCAAAATAGCCGTCCTGCTGAGAATCAGTGGCCTATACCAAGCTATCATCATTTCTTGCCTACTGTACTGCGAGAGCCTCCTACTACGTCCCCCTGATTCCACCATATCACTGCACCCCATCCCTCAATGCATCCTTCACACTATAACCAGGGTGACATTTCCAACTCTGATCTTGTCAGCCCCTGCTTAAAGCACTTCAATGGCTTCCCATTTCTTCTAGAATAAAATCCAAAATCCTTAGTATTGCTTTACAAGGTCTAGCTCTCACTTCTCCAGATTCATCTTGTTCCTCACTGCATCTACTTCCCCTCCTTGGCTGCACTCCAGCCACACTGGCCGCCGTTCAGTTCCTCAAGTGGGCCATTCTCTTTCCAGGCATGGGGCTTTGCCTCAACCCTCCGCCAGGAATGTCCTTCCCTCACATCTTGTGACACTCTGAGAAGAAATAGATACTATTAAAAAAATAATAATAACCTATCTGGGGCCTTAGATGAAAAGCTGTGACCTAAAGAAAAAGTTAAATGCATTTTGATGGTTGGAAAAGAGGACATGCTTTATCTGGGACAGGGAAGAGAGAGATCCGTGATGACCAGCAAGGAGAAAAGATGGAGGATGATGTGTTCAAAGGGTCACAAAACCTAGGTTCTACCCCCTGTTCAGCCATTCACAAGCCACAGGATTTGTTTTTAATTTACATACTGTAAAATTAACCTCTTTTTTGTGTACAGTCCTATGAGTTTTAACACATGTAACCACCACCACAATCAGGATACAAAACAGTTCTATCACCCCAAAAGTTCTCTTGTGCTGCCCCCTTTGTAGTCAAACACTTCCCACCTTAGTCCCTGCAACCACTGACCCATTCTTTGTCCTACAGTTTTGCCTTTTCCTGATATCTACACTTAATCTCTCTGAGTGTTGTTTCTTTAACCCATGAAATTATTTATACACACACATATACACATAGAGAGAGAGAGAGAGAGACAACATAATCTTCTTAGATTAAAATATTAAGCTATTTATGATGATTGTTTGTCTGCCATGGCTAAAAAAAGCTAGTATACGTCCAGCTTCCCCTCTATGATATATATTTAGAAAAAGCTGTCTTTAAGTTTGTGGCTAATGCCCAGTTTATGCAATTCTGCACCTGGAACTTTCAGCCTTCTCCAGAAGGGTAGCTCCACCTCAGATTTCTGCATGCTACCTTGGTGGGCTTGTAACTTAGTTCACTCGTACAAAGCTCTGAGCTCCAGAATGTTCCTTACTCTCTCCTTGTGGTTATCTTTCCTCAATTTACCACACTGCAGTAGCCTAAGCAGCAACTGCAATCTTCCTTTCAACAGTCTTTGTTGGGGGAGTTCCAAGCTTGTTCTAGCACCTTCCTATTTACGAACATGGCTTGTCACTGAATATCTAAATGTAATACTGACGATACTGTTAAGCCAACAAGTTAGCCAGAGTAGAGTCATGCCTCACTTCCACCTAGACAAATGATCTAATGTCAAAAAGTTCACTGCCTGGGGGCTGGCCCCGTGGCCGAGTGGTTAAGTTCGCGGGCTCCGCTGCAGGCGGCCCAGTGTTTCGCTGGTTCGAATCCTGGGCGCGGACATGGCACTGCTCATCAAACCACGCTGAGGCAGCATCCCACATACCACAATTAGAAGGACCCACAACGAAGAATATACAACTATGTACCAGAGGGCTTTGGGGAGAAAAAGAAAAAAATAAAATCTTTAAAAAAAAAAAAGTTCACTGCCTGGGTTTATAGGGTTGCTACACTAGTAAATCACAAGAATGCCATAGCTAACATAACAGTTTTAATAAGCGCCTCGGACAAAATCATTCATAATTCTCTTATAGTGTAACAGATTAGGTATAACTATAGTTGCTTGAATAACTGGATCCAAAAAGTATTGATTAATTAATTAATGTCTCCCTAAAATAAGGGCTCCAGAAGTATGCCACAGGGGTCTAAACTTGGTCCTATCCTATGTATACATTTTAATTAATGAATGGCTGAAGATATAGAAGCATGATTGCCAAGTTTATAAAGGTCATAGTTAGTAGGGATAGCTAAAAATAATTTGTTAGATATTAACATAAAAGATATTAAGATAAATCAGTAAAAAGGAACAATGTAGACAAACTAATAAGCTGAAATGTAATATGAAGAAAAAGAAACCAACCACACAAATATAGAATGAGAGAGATCTAGTTTAACAGCAGCTCACATAGTAAGATCTGGGTGTATTAGATTATAAATTCATTATAAATCATCAATGTGACATGGCTTATTTTTTTAAAAAGACTCACACCATTACATTGCTCTTTTCAAGTTCACTAGTGAATTCCAAGTTCCAGTGGTCCATTCTCAACCTCATTTTCGCCTCCTAGCGGTATTTAACAAAGGCGATCATCCACCCTTTTTGTATCACTTTCCTTTTCCTCACTTGACACTCTCTTGGTTCTCCTCCTACCTCACTGGCTGCTTTTTACAGCTTCCTTTAGGACTAATGACTTCTAAAATTATATCTCCAGTTCAAATCTTACCAATAAATCTAAACTCTTATATGCATCTGGCTCCTCATCATAGAAACCCTTACTTCCATCTCCCTACTCAAATCTGCTTCTTCTGCAGTCTTCCCCATCTCAGTGAACAGCAACTTCACCCTTCCAATTGAGTAGGTCAAAACCTTTGAGTCATTCTTGATCCCGTTCTTTTTTTTTGATACACTATATTCATTCCATCAGTAAGTCTTTTTGGCTCTGCCTACAAAATACATCCAGAATCTGACCCCTCTTACCACCTTCACTGCCCCCTCATCTCCCATTAGGATTGTTGCAATCATCTCCTAAATGGTCTTCTTACCTCCAGACTTGAAACCTCATCCCCACAGTCTATTCTCAATACTATAGCCAGAGAGATGCCTTTAAAACACACATTCATTCAACATTCAAAGACTATTCACTGCGATGTATCTATGCGCTAGGCACTTTTAGGTGTTTAGAATACAACCATTAACAGAAGAGAGAAAAACCACTGCCCTCATGAAGCTTTAGCATCCTGGAAGGGGACAGACAATAAACCATAAATATAATAAGTAAATTATCTGCTGGGTCCATAAGTGCTACAAGGTAAAAAAAAAGAGAGAGCAGGTAAGTTGGCGCAGTGGCAGAAAAAAAGGGAAGGGATGTAGATTCAAACAGTGGGATAAGTCTAGGCTCACTAACAAAGTAATTTTTGAGCAAAGACCTCAAGGAAGCAAGGCCTTAGTTAGTCTTGCAGATGTCTGGTGGAAGAGCATTCCAGGCAGAAAGACGTGAATATTAAGAATGCAAAAATTACTATTTTTGGTTCCCTGGCCCTTCAACTGACCACATGATGAACTGAAAGATACAAGATTTTAAACTTGTTGTTTTTATCTAAATATGACTTATATTTAAATTCTTAAATAATTTCCTAACAAGCCACAAGTGCTTTTTTAGAAATGATAAATTAAATGAAGTACTAGAAACTACTTGTGCAAGTGAGTTTTAGGTCTTTTTCTAAAATTTAATTAGGAATTTTTTCTCTCATTTCATTGAGTTTCTTTCATTGCCTGCAAAGAGTTAGAAAGGCCTGCATTTTTCTATATACACGTATGACATGCCTAATACTCAGAGAAAAACAGCAAAGACATCAAACATGGAAAATCACCTAGATTTAGCTTGCTGAGAATAAACATTTTTCAAACACAAAAAACAACTGATTTTTTCAGATTAAGTCAGTCATAAAATTAATGATAAGCAAAGTCACCAGATTTATTAAAACCATAAAATGAGTACAAAATTATGGATTTTTTTAAAGCTTGTTAGTTTCCATCTAATTGGATGAGACTAACACAATGTTTGCTTTTACCTTCCGGTGGTCTGTTGGATGTTGCCACAACGACGACCCCGTTTTTGAACAGATTTTCAAAAAGCTGTTTCAGAATCATGGCATCAGCAATGTCAGTGACCTATGGACAACAACACATTTGTTTTATTTTAATTTCACTTCTGCTCTAACAAATTTGCTAATGGCTCATCTTTTTCTTTTTTAAGATAGAAGTGAATTCCAAGAGAAAAATTCTAATTATCATCATGAAGAAAAGAGTAGATAATTAAAAACATGAAAGACTATATAGTAGTCTTTTAAACTTGACTCTTTGTTTTTGTAAGCCTATCATTTCTATGCGAATTATCAAATGGTTCTATGTTAACTTCTTTTATAGTACTACAGGTGGAAAGCATAGATAATTGTACTAAACATTTAGGAAGTCTAATTAATTAGAACTAACATGACCAACTTCCTCCTCCTACTCCCATCACAGTCCTCCTTCTCCAAAAAAAAGGGAAAAAATAGAAAAAAAAACACACAGTTTGTTGCGATTTCTAATACCTTTCTGGCAAAGGCCCTGAAAAGGTGACTTTAAATGGTTATGAGACTTTAGAAATAAGGACAAGTAGCCAGCGAGACATAATCAGCTGCTGTTGAAAATAGAATGATATGACATAGATACTATTGTGCAATTGTTGCACAAAACAATTCAACAGATGGCCCATCACAAAAATAAGCAATTTCATTGTTCTTTTTAAGTGCCTTCTATTACTGTCCATGAATAATCAAAAGGCACTGCAGTCACTTCCAGCACAGCCAGCCTCTGCTAACCTTCGCAAACACAAATATTCGTTCTACCAACAAAAAAAAAACCTAACAAGAATAGTTAACACAGTGCTTCAAAAAAATAACTTCGGACAAAACCAGAAATGCATCAGTTATGAAACTATTCCATCCAAGTTAAGTTACGGAGATACATATAACTACTGATCTTTTCTAAAATTATTTTTTAAAAATCCATAATTAACAAGTAAGCCTAATGATAACTTTTTTAAAAGCTTTTAAAAATCACAAAGAAACACAGAAATTAAGGAGGGAAGGAAGCTGACTTCAAAAACAAATGTATAGTGAAGGTTGATATTCATCATTGCATCTTCCCCTACGAATATATTAATAACACAGCTTTTAGATACCCCCAATGTAAAAGTGTTTTTACATTTTCTTTAATAGCACATTTTAGATAATCTCAATAAAGCTTGTTTTATATTCACAAAATATATCATATAATATATGATCACACTGTTATTTTTAAACCATGTTAGAGTACATAGAAACTAGTGGAATTCTTTAAAATTGAATCAAAATACTAACAGTTACCCACTAAATGGCTATAACACAACTAATACCAACAACCTGGGTTACACAGGTCTAAATCACTTTTCTCCTTACAGTAGATATGTTACTCAGAAGTTTAATCATTTCCTTCCCACCTGAAAAAACAAAACCAAATCAAGATATGGGGATGTGCAGATCTTTTTTTGCTGTCTCAGGCTGTAACTTTAAAACATTAACTAAAAAACTGCTGAACATTCCTTAAATTAAAAAGACTTCAGGAACTTATAAAGTAGTGATTAAAATGAAAAGGAGAGTGGCACTCTTTAATTATTTAGGAAAGTGATATTATTTAATTTGGAGCTTAGGACCACTGTCAAATTTTGCTTCCACAAAAACACTCACAGAGAAGGCCCTTTTCAAATGCTTAAACACCAGTGGCATTTCTGATGAGAGGACAGAACTAGCTTGTAAATTTTAGAAGGGAGTGCACTTTCAAACTGGATCCCCAATACACTGACTTTTAAAAAGAATATCAGCTAAAAATTATCCAATCTTAGAGAATAAAAAAGGTCATTTGACTATCTCACCAACGTTTTTGAAAAAATCAAAAATAGCTTTCGTGCCCTAAGGTTCAGAAAACTGAAGGGACATTTGGCTTATAACATAGTGCAAAGGTTTAAACTGAAAGTTGAAGAAAGCAAACAATAAAGACTTGTGGTTGAATTATAATTTGCTGTTTTTCCTTTACAGAATGTTTTTGCTCTATCAGAGTAAATTAACTTGGAGAAGCTATGGCTCATTAATAAAGCAGGAGTCACTTGGTGTAGCCGGGTGCCAATGTATACTCTTTTGATCTTGTCCGCGCACTTGTTCAGCTTTGCTGGGGAACAGTAATTTTACAGTACAAGTGAACAGGAGACAATTGGCCACACATTCTTGGAGAGCAGGCTTTTTCAGCATCCAGCATTTCATTACCACCAGGAACAAAAGAGAAGGCTACAGATTACCAATAAGGGTAGTCTGCTAATACAGAGAGTGGAGACATTTCATTAGCATTAAAGAGAAAAGATTTTTTATGACCTAGAGTTGCTTTCCATTATGACTCACTTAAGTAAAAAAGAAAAAAAAAAAAATCTAATGGTTAATTTACATGTGTAAGTGCTTGAGTCTCAGTCATCCACTGATTGGTACAGTGCCATGTAATGAGTGACAAACATAAGCATGCATTATCAGTAATTAGTATTAGCACAAAAATAAGTACCTATTTTTTATTAGCAGTTTTTAATAGCTTTCCTGTTTTACAAAAACGGTCAAAACTATTTTTTAAATGATATTGATAGCTTATAGAGGAGAATTCTGAATGATATTTTGCTCATCAGAATTCTTTTTTTTTTTTTTTTTTTTGGAACCATATTAGCAAAACATCTATCCAGTGTCCCTAAAAAGAGATCAGAAGAAATAACATTTTTCTAAATCAGTTTCCTTTAGTATTCTGGTATCTTCAGAATCATAAATGGTTTAATGAGAAATATAAATATTCAAGGAGGACATAATGAAGATCTTAAAGAAAACTTTAAGGGAAATCTATTCTTTTATCTCAGCAACTAAAACAAAAAAAAAAACAATTATCTGGACAAATTTCTCAAACAAAATAAGAATAATATATCTGACACCATAGGTAAAATTAAAAGGCTACACTTAGCAAAGATGACCAAGCTAATGAGGAACACATTCTGCAAATGTAATCTGAATGCTACCAAAACATAATCCTAAAAACGCCCTAAATTCAAAAGCACAAAAAAGAAAGAGCATATTCTTGTTTTTAAGCAGCAATAATTCCCACTCATCTCCCAAGTAAAATAAATATTATATTAATTAACACCACCTAAAGGCCAATAATAATTGGTTAAAAATCAAGACCACTAATAGGATTCAATTAAAAGTGAAGTGGTGATTGTAGACATACTGTCGTTATGATTAAAGCACCTAAAAAATTCTTTTCTAGTAAATCAGCAATGTATTGTAATAGGCTTTAAAAGGTTTAAGGATAATTTTTAGGTTCTATCATTAAAACATCTACTAAAAGTCTACCAGCTCTAGCTCTATATATTTAAACACACAATAGAATACATCATATACCAAGGAGACCATATAACATAGTTGTTACTACTAGTGAATAAGAGCACTGACAATGGATTCAAACTGAGTTACCACCTGTGTGACCTTGGACAACTTACTTAACTTCTCTGACCCTTAATTTCCTCATCAATATAATGAAAGCAGTAATAATATCTACGGTGCAAAATTGTTATGATACGTATGTAAATCCTCAAGAAATGCTTACTGTGACTACTACCTATGTATGGTACATATGCTAGTATAATTCCATGTTATTTATGCATAGCTGTATAGAATTTTAGCTCTAGACAGAATGACACATAGCATAGTACAGCAGCTAAGAACACAGGCACAAAGAAAGCACTCACTAGACAGTAGCTAATATTATTCCAGAATACATAATAGAATGTAAGCATTCCAATAGGTAAATGGGCATTGGCTCAAACAGATAGTTCATAAAAGATGTATTTTAACTAGTAAGTAAACAAACATGCAAAAAGTTCAACCATATTATTACTTAAAGGAATACACATTAAAACAAGGAGATACCATTTTTTATCTATTAAATTAGACAAAAATGTTAAGATAATTCAGAATGTTAAGAAAAAATATGGGTTGTTATTATATAGAAGGAAAGTGGGACTAAGCTGGGGGCTACTTCAATGGTTATCATTTGGTACTACTAGGATTTATTCATTCTCTCTGTATAATTATTCATTCATTCTCAAGCACTGTTCTAGACATTTGAGATACATCAATTAGCAAAACAAAGATTCCCACCTTCAAGTTTACAAAATAAAAAAGAAAATATATGTGTTAGAAGATGATATCTCTTATGAAAAAAAGGAGGGCAAGGGGCATTGGAAGTGTGGAAGTCAATGGCAAATTGCAGTTTTAAATAGGATGCAAGGATGAGTCTTGCTAAGGAGATAATTGAGCAAAGACCTGAAGAAGTGAGAGAGTTATTTTGATTAGTATTTGGTTTGTATTAGCACAAAAATAAGCACCTATCTTTTATTAGCAGTTTATAATAGCTTTGCTGTTCTATGAAAATGGTCAAACCTATTTTTAAAATGATATTGATAGAGGAGAGGTATATGGGCGAAACTGTTTCATGTACAAGGAATGTCCAGTGCAAAAGCTCTGCTTGTTTGTTCTAAATTGCGTGGATATTGGGTGTCAGCGTCCTGGTGCAGCAATTTTTAGGGGTATCCTTTCACCCTCTTGAATTTTAGAAAAGGGGCACAGAGATTTGGACCAGCAATATCCAGTTTTGGTGTGTTGAAGGAGCTTCTCTAAGGCCAGTAGAAGTGGCTCCAGGATATTGAAACTAGGAAATCCAGGATCTGCTCAGGGATCATTTCCACCCTTAGGGGACAGATTCTTGCCCTTATACTCTCTCTTTCTCTCTTCTCAACAATTGGTATACGGAGACATTGTCCTTTTCTTGAATGCAGTGGTAACCTCCAGGGTTCAAGTTTGGAATCACAGAGGAAATAAAAGAGCAAGACTATTAATATTTTCCACTCAAGGACATTCAGCCCAACTTTGCTCAAGGGAAGGAGGCCTCTCATGTTGTCAACTCTAACATACTACAAGGCTACACTGAAATTTGGGATCAAATACAAGCAATCAATTTGATATTCAGTCTTGTTTTGTCATCTCTGTGCCTATTTTCTTCAGAGCCCTGGTGAGAAAGAGGCACTTGGTATAACACCCACTATTAACTATGGTTCCCCAATTTATGAATAAAATAGGATTCGAAAGAAAATAGTAGGGAGCAATGAGCAAGGCTGAAAGTGTAGGCAATAAGGTCAGAGAGGAAGCAGCAGGGTTTGAGCAAGAGGAATGACACTGTCTTATATAGCACAGTATTTCCCTCCTTAGAGTTTAAGCCCTTTTAAGCTGAGTTTTCTGTTACCTGCAGCCAAAAGCATCCTGTTAGATACCTCATCTCTGCTTTCCTGGGCTTTAGTTCGTCAGGTAATTCTCCTTCCATTGGAGGTAACAGATTTTATACTAAGGAAGGTGAAATTTCCTCACAGTACTTCTACTTATGCTGTCTTTTGTAGATCACAGGGAAATCTCTCTTGACATAGAAGAAATGAGCAAAACAGGTGTTGAATAGTTCCATTCTCAGCAAGACTCTACTTGCAAGAAATAGGCACAGAAGAGTCACTAAGAAGAGGAGGTTTACTTGAGAGGGGTGACATCACCTCACGGCAGAGTGAATTGTTCCCTTTGTCTCTCCCCTCCAAGTTACAATTAAATAGACATTCATTAACCAGCAGAGGATTCCCTGCACAGCACAACAGGACATCTGAAAGATCCATGCAGCCATGCATCTGAACGTGGGTGGACTGGATGCCCAGGAGGCAATGGAACTATATGAACACACCTCTCCCCTTCCCTGGTAGCAGTGATTTAGGTTACGAGTCCGCACACAGTGGCTGGCATGACTGTAAGAGGAGGTGGAGACAGCCCAGCCTGAATAAACACTTTCAGAGTTGTAGCCCAGCCCATGCCACAGTGGCCCTGCCTGTGGGAACACTTCCCACCAAGTGGCATGACTCAGCCCCTACGAAGGAGCCCCCACCAGATCAACCGAATGGCATGCAAGCACAAAGATGGGCCATGCAAGTGAAAGAAAGCCCCCCTCCTCCTGCCTAACACAACACGTTGGCTGGTCCCCTGCCAAGGCAGCAGCCCCACACCAGAGCACCTCCACATCCATGTGTGACCTACCTAGCAGCTGTAGGCAGGCCATGCAAACACAGAGTGGCCCTACCAGCACAAGTTCCAACAGATGGGGTGGGATCAGAAAACAGAGATCCTGGCACCCCCAGTGATGGCAGGTGGAATCTGCGAACTGATACTACTACAAATGGGCCAGCAAAGAATCAGTTCATCAAATACCATGAAAAACTATAGTAACAGTTCAGAGTAGAAGGAGAATGACAGGTCTCCAGAAACCAATCCTGACGTCACAGAAATTTACAATCTAAATGATAGAGAATTCAAAATAGTTGTCATAAAAAAACTCAACAAGTTCAAGACAACTCAGAAAGACAGTTCAGTGAGCTCAGGAATAAAATTAATGAGCAGAAGGAATACTTCACCAAAGAGATTGAAACTATAAAAAAAAAAAAAACAGAAATTCTGGACATGAAAAACACAATAATGAGATAAAATATAATCTACAATACTTAAAAAATAGGGCTGACATGATAGAAGACAGAATTAGTGATTTAGAGGATAGAAACATAGAAATGCTTCAAGTGGAGGAGAGAAAATCAAGATTTTAAAACAATGAAGAATTTCTTTGAGAAATATCCAACTAAATTAAGAAAAGTAACATAAAGATTATAGGTATTCCAGAGAAGAAGAGAGGGAGAAATGAGTAGAGAGTTTCTTTAAAGAAGTAATAGCTGAGAACTTCCCTAACCTGGGGAAGTATCTGGACTTATAAGTACATGAAGTTAATAGAACCCCTAATTACATCAATACAAAAAGACTTTCTCCAAGGAACATAATACTAAAACTGGCAAAAGTCAATGACAAAGAAAAAAATATTAAGAGCAGCAAGGCACAAGAAAATAACCTAAAAAGGAAGCCCTATCAGGCTTTCAGCAGATTTCTCAGCAGAAACCTTATAGTCTAGGAGAGAACAGATATAGCCAAAATAATGAGAGACAAAAACTTTCAGCCAAGAATACTCTATCCAGCAAAACTATCCCAGATATGATGGAGAAGTAAAAGCTTCCCAAGATAAACAAAAGCTAAGAGAGTTCATCACCATTAGGCCTGACCTATAGGAAACATTGAAAGGAGCTGTCCTATCTGAAACTAAAAAGCAAAGGTTTACAAAACCTTAAGCAAGGAGATAAATAGACAGATAAAATCAGAAAAGTGCAGCTCTATATCAGAATAGCCTAGTAAATACTTAATTATAACAAAAAAGACAAACAGAAGGAAAGAATCAAAAATAACTATAAACACTTCAATTTAGTCACAAACTCACAACAAAGAAAAGAACAATTTGTGACAACAAAAACTCAGAAGGAGAAGAGGAAAGGGGCAGAACCTGCTTAGGCTAAAGGAGATAAGAGGCTATCAGAAAGTGGACTATCTCATCTATGAGATCTTTTATACAAATCTCACGGTAACCACTAAACAAAAGATCAGAGCAGAGCCACAAATCATAAATAAGGAGAAAACCATCACAGAAAACCACCAAACTGAAATGGCAGTCAGAAATACAAGGGAAAAGAAACATAGAAATACAGAACATCTAGAAAACTAGAGATAAAATGGTAGTATTAATCCCTCATATACCAATAATCACTCTAAATGCAAATGGATTGAATTCTCCAATCAAAAGACACAGAGTGGCTGGATGAATTTAAAAAAAAGGACCCAACAATATGCTGCCTCCAGGAAACACATCTCAGCTCTAAAGACATAGGCTCAGAGTGAAGCGATGGAAGACGATGCTCCAAGCAAATGGCAAGTAAAAGAAAGCAGGTGTTGCCATACTTATATCAGAAAAAGCAGACTTTGAGGTCAAAAGGACAATGAGAGACAAAGAGGGGTACTATAGAGTGATAAAAGGGACATTCCAGCAAGAGAACATAACATGAATATAAGTGCACCTGAAACAGGAGCACCAAAGTATATAAAGCAACTGTCAACAGACCTAAAGGGAGAAATTGACAGCAACAGAATTAGACTAAGGGACCTCAACACCCCACTTACGTCAATGGATAGATCATCCAGAAAGTCAACAAGGGAACAGTGGCCTTAAATGAAACACTAGACCAGATGGACTTCGTAGATTTATATAGAACATTCCATCCAAAAACAGCAGAATACACATTCTTCTCAAGTGCTCACAGAATGTTCTCAAAGATAGACCATATGTTGGGAAACAAGGGAAGTCTTAATAAATTTAAGAAGATTGAAATCATATCAAGCATCTTTTCTAACAACAATGCTATGAAACTAGAAATCAACTACAAGAGAAAGGCTGGGAAAGTCACAAATAAGTGGAGACTAAACAACATGCTCCTGAACAACCACTGCATCAATGAAGAAATCAAAGGAGAAATAAAAAAATACCTAGAAACAATGAAACTGAAAACACAACATACCAACTCTCATGGGATGCAACAAAAGTAGTGCTAAGAGAGAAATTTATAGCAATACAGGCCTACCTCAACAAACAAGAAAAATTTCAAATAAGTAATCTTAAATCACATCTAACAGAACTAGAAAAGAAGAACAAACAAAATCCAAAGTCAGCAGAAGGAGGGAAATAAGAAAAATTAGAGAAGAAATAAATGAAATAGAGACTAAAAGAACAATACAAAGAATCAATGAAACTAAGTGCTGGTTCTTTGAGAAGATAAACAAAATTGACAAACTCTTAGCCCAATTCACTAAGAAACAAAGAGAAAAGGCTCAAATAAAATTAGAAATGAAAGAGGAGAAATTACAATGGATACTGCAGAAATACAAAGGATTATAAGAGAATAATACGAAAAACTATATGCCCACAAATTGGATAACCTAGAAGAAATGGGTTAATTCTTAGACTCATACAACCTCCCAAAACTGAATCAAGAAGGAATACAGAACCTGAATAGACCAATCACAAGTAAAGAGATCAAAACAGTAATCAAAAACCTCCCCAAAAAACAAAAGTCCAAGACCAGATGGCTTCCCTGGAGAATTCTACCAAACATTCAAAGAGGATTTAATATCTACCCTTCTCAAATTATCTCAAAAGATTGAAGAAGATGGAATGCTTCCTAACTCATTATATGAGGCCAACGTTACCCTGATATCAAAATCAGACAAGGACAACACAAAAAAGGAAAATTAAAGGCCAATATCACTGATGAACATCGATGCAAAAATCCTCAACAAAATACTGGCAAATCATATACAGCAACACATTAAAAGGATCATACACACGATCAAGTGGGATTTAAACCAAGGTCACAGGGATGGTTTGACATCCGCAAATCAATCAATGTGATACACCACATTAACAAAATGAGGAAGAAAAATCACAGGATCATCTCAATAGATGCAGAGAAAGCATTTGGCAAGATCCAACATCCATTTATGATAAAATCTCTCAATAAAATGGAGATAGAAGGAAAGTACCTCAACATAACAAAGATCATATATGACAAACCCACAGCCAACATCATAATCACTGGTGAAAAACTGAAAGCCATCCCTCTGAGAACAAGAATAAGACAAGGGTGTCCATTCTTGCTACTCTTATCCAACATAGTACTAGAGGTTTTGGCCAGAACAGTTAGGCAAGAAAAAAAAATAAAAGCTATCCAAACTGGAAAGAAAGAAGTAGAACTCTCACTGTTTGCAGACGACTGATTCCATACACAGAAAACCCTAAAGGATCCACCAGAAAGCTATGGGAAATAATCAACTACAGCAAAGTGGCAGGGTACAAAATCAACTCACAAAAATCAGTTGCATTTCTATACACCAATCATGAACTAGTAGAAAGAGAAGTCAAGAAGACAATCCCATTTACAATCACAACAAAAATAATAAAATATCTAGGAATAAATTTAACCAAGGAGGTGAAAGACCTATACACTGAAAAATATAAGACATTATTGAAAGAAATCAAAGAAGACATAAAGAAATGGAAGGATACTCCATGCTCATGGATTGGAAGAATAAACATAGTTAAAATGTCCATACTACCTAAAGCAATCTACAGATTCAATGCAATCGCAATCAGAATCCCAATGACATTCTTCACAGAAATAGAACAAAGTATCCTAAAATTGATATGGAACAACAAGAGACCCCAAATAGCCAAAGCAATCCTGAGCTGGAGGCATCACAATCTCTGACTTCAAAATTCACAACAAAGCTATAGTAATCATAACAGCATGATATTGGCACAAAAACAGACACACAGATCAGTGCAACAGAATTGAGAGCCCAGAAATGAAACCACACATCTACAGACAGCTATATTTGACAAAGGAGCTAAGAACATACAATGGAGAAAGGAAAGTCTCTTCAATAAATGGTTTTGGGGAAACTGGACAGCCACATGTAAAAGAATGAAAGTAGACCATTATCTTACACCATACACAAAAAGTAACTCAAAATGGATTAAAGATTTGAATGTAAGACCTGAAACCATAAAACTCCCAGAAGAAAATACAGGCAGTACAGTCTTTGACATCGGTCTTAGCAGCATCTTTTCAAATACCGTGTCTATTCAGGCATGGAAAACAAAAGAAAAAATTAAAAAATGGGACTACATCAGACTAAAAAGCATCTGCAAGGTAAAGGAAACCATGAACAAAATGAAAAGACAACTCACCAACCTGGAGAAAATATTTGCAAATCATATATCTGAAAAGGGGTTAATTGACAAAATATATAAAGAACTCATACAACTCAACAACAAAAAGACAAACAACCCGATCAAAAAATTGGCAGAGGATATGAACAGACATTTTTCCAATGAAGATATACAGATAGCCAACAGGCACATGAAAACATGCTCAACATCACTAATTACTAGGGAAATGCAAATCAAAACTA
Source organism: Equus przewalskii (assembly GCF_037783145.1). Classification (NCBI taxonomy): domain Eukaryota; kingdom Metazoa; phylum Chordata; class Mammalia; order Perissodactyla; family Equidae; genus Equus; species Equus przewalskii. Next base: position 57,835,449 of record NC_091839.1, on the reverse strand, counting down.
CAATGAGATAGCACCTCACACCCGTCAGAATGGCTATAATTAACAAGAAAAAAATAACAAATGCTGGAAAGGATGTGGAGAAAAGGGAACCCTCATACACTGCTGGTGGGAATGCAAACTGGTGCAGCCACTACGGAAAACAGTATGGAGATTTCTCAAAAAATTAAAAATAGAAGTACCATTTGACCCAGCTATCCCACTACTGGGTATTTATCCAAAGAACATGAAATCAACAATACAAAGAGATCTACGCACCCCTATGTTCACTGCAGCATTATTCACAATAGCCAAGATATGGAAGCAACCCAAGTGTCCATCAATCAATGACTGGATAAAGAAGATGTGGCATATATATACATAATGGAATACTAGCCAGCCATAAAAAAAGACAAAACCATCACATTTCTAACAACATGGATGGACCTTGACAGTATTTTGTTAAGTGAAATAAGCCAGACAGAGAAAGACAAACACCATATGATTTCACTCATATGTGGAAGATAAACAAACACATGGATAAAGAGAACAGATCAGTGGTTGCCCAAGAGGAAGGGGGAGGCGGAGTAGACAAAAGTAGTAAAGGGACACATAAGCATGGTGACGGGTAAAAACTAGACTATTGGTGGTGAGCACGATGCGGTCTATATAGAAAGTGACATATAATAATGTACACACAATGTGATTTATAATCATCAATATGACCATCAATCAATCAATCAATGAAAAGGAGTATTACTCGAGACTCCAGGATAGGAACAGACTCATAACACCTCCTGGGAACTGGAGCTGGAATTGCCCTGGGATTGGAGGTAGCTCTGGAGAACTCAGCAGCTGTCTAGGGAGCACCCTAGTACTCCTCCCTCTAATGTGAGTGAGTTACTTCCTATGTCTCTTTGTTCCTGTCTCTTTTCCAAGTGGGAACTTCCTTCTATGCCTTTTAAATACATGAAGGAGAGTATATGATTGGCCCAATTGCCAAGCCCCACCACACAAGTCCAAGGTTGTTGACAAGCTTGTAGACTGGCTATTCATAGATCAGATGTCCAGACACAGTCTATTTGATTGTGGGACAGATAGGGTCCTGTGGTATGAAATAAGGCTCTGGAAGGCAACTGGGATGAATTAATAAATGAATGAATAAACATCAAACCAACTCTGGATGAAGCAAGCAGACAGCCCCATCACATCCACTTTTCTTCGTTAGCAAATGCTATTTTATAAGCAAAGGGTCTGCTCTCCCTTCTATTTAATGTGTAATTTGAAAAATCCTTTTTGTTGCCTGCATTTCTTTTGCAAGACTTGGATTATCGGAAACGTTAGCATCTTGATAGTTGCTTTTGTTTCCTTCTTCCCAGCCAATTCTCAACCCTTCTGAAATCTGAACTCAATGGAGAATTCCCAGAGCAACCAGACACATTTCTGTCAGGACCTCCCTATCAGGGCGGCATTATGACTTTCATGGGCCCTAGGCACTTTTACCTTCATGAGCCCCTTCCTCAACTAAAAAATAAGTTAATTGTATATGTATAATATCTTATAACTGTGTTGGTATAAGAAACATATAATACAGATTCAAGCTGGATCCTTTATTGATATATTCATTTTTTTCTTCAAATTTTAAAAGAAATTAAAATATTTCCATGGGCCCCTAAAAGTATCATTGACCCTAGGGACTGTACCTCCTGTGCTTAATGGGCAATGTGGCCCTGCTTAATTATAAATCTGAGGATCTCTTTTGCACAGTCAGATTTTCGGCTCCTAACCTGAAATAGTCTAGCCAACGGTCCTCACGTCACAGAAACTTGCCAATCATTTCTCTATGTGTTTTAAAATTTATATTTTTTAAGTTAAGGGTAACAATTTCTACACAATACCTAGGAAATTCTGATGCCTTTATATTCCTCAACTATATGATGGAGATAATAATAACTCTTTTATAGAATTAAATGAAGTAAGGATGTAAAAACACTCTGTAAACCATGAATCATTTTACAAAGGTTGGGTATCAACATACTTCTTAAAAATTTTAACTTCACTACTTAATCCTAACTTAAGTAAAAATTTATTGTGCGGCTGGCCCCATGGCCTAATTGTTAAGTTCGGCATGCTCCACTTCAATGGTTCAGGTTCAGTTTCCAGGTACGGACCAACACTAGTCAGTGGCAGCCATGCTGTGGCAGCAACTCACATACAAAATAGAGGAAGACTGGCACAGATGTTAGCTCAGGGTGAATCTTCCGCAAGCAAAAGAAAATTTACTGTGCCAAATTCAATTTTATTTAGATATAATTTGCTTAAGAAACTCATAATGAGAAGATAAGAGAGATGGCTTTCATTGATTCATCCCTGACTTTTGTTGTTGAAGGCAGCTTAACTATTAACTTCAGTGCTATATTTAGAACTAAATTTAGAACTAAGTGAGGCCCTTCTCTTTCTGTAATACACGGTTGTACTTCATATACCTCTTCAGAGTAGCAAGGGAACATCTCTTTTCCATAAGCCTTTCTTCTGAAGACCTCTGAAAAGAAGGGGTGAATGCCAGGCTGTCTTAATATGACTAAAGAGGTAAAGAAGTAAGTTTCCTCCTTTGTAGATGGTTCAATGTAACACCATTCCTAGTGAAAATTCTTCTTTCTCCTCTATCATAAATCGAGACCACTGTTAGCTATGTGTATCAAGTTGTTAGAGAAGACCTATCATGCGTCATTGGGACAAAGGCATCCGGCCCACATTATCTTCCCACTAACCATGGTTTTTAAGCACAGAAGAACAGGAAATAACTCACTTCCAATTTAAGTGCATAAATGCAGGGAATCTTAAAACTGGAAGAAACATTAAAATTCAACTAGGGCAATTCCTTCACTTCATCACAAATACGATGTGAACTTCAATGAGATGTGTGAATGACCCAGGCCCTACCTCAGAGTAGGCACACAACAGTTAGTTTCCCGCCCTTGAAAGTTCTCTGGGCCTTTCTTCTAGGCAATCAGACACAGGCGTTTCTGCACTCAGCCCCAGAAATGTTTTCCAAAAGCTTTGGGTGTAAAGCCCTATTTTTAAGCTTATATTCAGTATTTGTGGATTTTTCTATTTTTATCCCAGTAATTAATTGCTTTTATGATAAGCATTATAGAAAAACCAACTATTACTAGTAGTACTTTCAGAACTACTAAAGAAATCAGTCAAATAAAAAGGAAGCAATTCTTAATGTAGAGTATTTACTATTACTGTTACTATTATTATTATAACACTGGCTATGACATAGGATACAGAATAAGCATAAGACACGGTTTTTGCCTTCACGCCATATTTGCTCTCATAAGACATAAAGATCAGGAAATAACTTACTATCAATTTAAATGTACAATTTCAGAGAATCCTAAAACTAGAAGAAATTTTAAAAGTTCACCTAGGGCAACTCCCTCCCTTCATCACAGATAAATGGTGAGGCTTAAATGCGATGTGTGAATCACTTGGTTTTTATATAACACTTTAAAAAACTCCAACATCTTTAAAGACATTATTGTGTAATCATTACATTATCTCCACTGTGGTGTAGGGGAAATGTGAATCCACTACTAGAATAGAGGGGTGGGCAAACTTATTCAATAAAAGGTTGAATAGTAAATATTCTAGGCTTTGCAAGCCACATTGTTGTATTTTCTTTTCTCTTTTTTAATGACCTTTTAAAAATACAAAAATCCTTCTTTCCTCACTGGTCATACAAAAGCAGCTGGGCCAGACTTGCCCTGTGCAAGCCACGGTTTGCCAACTCCTGGACCAGACAGTAAAATTAAAGTCACAAGAGGGGCTGGCCCCGTGGCCGAGTGGTTGGGTTCGTGCGCTCCGCTGCAGGCAGCCCAGTGTTTCGTTGGTTCAAATCCTGGGCGCGGACATGGCACTGCTCATCAAACCACGCTGGGGCGGCATCCCACATGCCACAGCTGGAAGGACCCACACCGAAGAATATACAACTAGGTACCAGGGGGCTTTGGGGAGAAAAAGGAAAAAAATAAAATCTTTAAAAAAAACAAAATTGAAGTCACAAGAGACAATGTGTCAAATCTTCACACTTCATTCAGTATATCATTCAACATCTATGAAACATCTCTACCTTACCTGAAATTCATCAAAACATAAGAGACACGCTTCTTCGCTGATTTCTTCGGCTATCGGAGCTATTGGATCATATGATTTAGCCATGAACCCTGCTTTCCTTTTTGGCAAACTCTGTTTAAGGCGGTGTATTCCTTAAATGGATGAAAGTAAACACAAATCAAATGTTGTATTAACAGTACATTTTAGACAACTATAACATATTTTTTAAATCTCTAAATGAAACTTTAGTGTGAGCATAAAAATTAAGTTTAAATTCCACATACAATCAAATGCGATTATTGAAAGTGGTTGCATTTTCTCTACCTCAAAATAAGTTGTTCACATATTACTATATTCCCACGGTTGTAGGGACACTTTGTGGTCATTCCATCTCTACTCTTCAATCACTTTGGAGACGACAAAGTGATAGACTAGATGACTAGACGGTGACCAGATGGATGGACAGATCCATCTTAGTCCTGAGGATTTGAGGGATGCAGACAGAGGTGGTGACCCTGCCCTATGACTAGCATATCTAATCAGGATGTTCCCTTGTCTCTAGCCAGTCCCACTTCATTCGTTACATGTGTACTAAATGCTGATGGTATTAGAAGAAGAACACAATGTTCCTGCCCTGGGAAGGTTACAGTATAACTGGTAGACAAGGAATGTAGAAACAAGATTACATAAGAGCACTGACAAAGCAATAAAGCATGCACACAAGAATAACCCAAATGCCTACATGCTAAAGTGACACACAGGAAAGGACCTTATCGAGAATTTCTTGAAACAGGTAAGGTTTTAACATTTCTCATTGATCCTTAGTAGAAAGAGAAAATGCCTTACCATCATTTAGTAACTCCTGTTCTCTTATTCGGAAGTACTGCATTTGTATTTAGGACCAACTCTGGACACATTACTAATTGTTTCAGTATAGCCCAAAACAAACGAAACCAAATAAAATCTTACTTCAAGCAAAAATCTAATTTTTTTAAAGATTAAAAGATTAAGAATTTCAAAAGATGAGAAAAACTATTTGTAGTGTTTGCCCACATAAAAAATCACTTCTTTCATATCATTAACTTACTTTCATGAACATCTAGCATGAAACCATGAAAATGAACCCGTTTTTTCCTCTTCATTTCCACATAAGCATAAAACATGTCCATCACCATTGTTTTCCCTGTCCCTTAAAAAAAAAGGAAGAATACTTTTAAACAGTATGTAGTGATCGCTCTAACGACTGTTCACTAGCTTTGGGATAATGAGACCACACTCTTCTGCTGGAAAGCTTAAGACAATGTCACTTTTTTAAAAAGAGGTGTTTATTTTTAATGTTAAACTAGTTAAAAATAAAATGTTGATATTACCCTTTTCTGTTAAAATCTTGTTTTTAGGAAATACAACACTTTAACATTACAGGGCTATTTCCCTCAGAGATGTATGTTCATAAACTGGCAAGATTTACAGATTATTCATTCTTCAATTTCTCTTCCAAAAGGCATCAGTAGAAATAAAATAACTTTCTTAATTAAATAAATATTTATTGGGCTATTACTAAGCATGAGGAACCGTCAGGCCCCATGGGAAAATGAGAAAACAAAAAATGAGAAAATGAAGATTAGTATCTAACATAAATACAGAAAATAAAAACAGATGTAGATTAGAGCAGGAAAATTGCCAATTATAACACTTTTTTAAAAAGCAGAGAATATAGGTCTTTCAAACTGAGGCCTATTGAAAGAAATTTTGATACAGTTAACCCTTATAAAGAAATTATCCAATTTCAATACTCTGAAACTTCTAGTCACTATGACTGCATGAGTAATTGAAGAGTCAACAGCCTGAGCATTCAACAAGGAATGCACAGAAAGCCCCGTTCCGTCGCAGAAAGCCCAGAGCTTTCAGGACGGTGGCAGTGCTCAAGTTCGGTTCAAACCTAGCATTCCCTGGCAGGCCAGGCCAGGGCATGCTGATCCTGTCTCTCATCCTTACTGCTTCCTCCACCACCCCACCTCCACCGTACCCACACTCTCCTCACAGGAGCTGTGATTAGTAAATTCAAAGGCAGCTCAGGAACTAAGATCTGCGTCTTAAATCTTTGGGACTTTCCTCTTTTCCATAAGATGACTTTGGGCCCATGCCATTTGAATGGCCAGAAAGTTTTTTGCATATGAAAATACAATTCGCCAAACATGTTTTTAATGAAGAGATCATTTATATCAAAGAGTAATTTTTTGCAAAAATATTCAGTACAATATCTCTTGATACAGTGAGTGGCAGTAGATTTTATATGATTACATTTATGCAACAAAGTAAATTAATAAAGTTTCAAATTCTGTGGCATGAAGGATAGTATACTTGTGGATCCAGAAAAAAGTCATGAATTACCTAACCAAAAATGTAAATAATATATATTTGAATGTAGTCTTTATACTAACTCTAAAACTGGGCTTAAAATATAATAAGACCATCAAATAAAAAGTTTCTGGAGATAAAAGGAAAAGGAAGAAATCATAAAGGAAAAGTTTGATAGATTAGGCTACAGGAAATTCAACCTCCTGCAGGTCCTTAAGGTCACCATAAATAATATTAATATCCTTATTTATTTAATGAATATATTTTTACTGAATGCCTACCATGTATGAGATCTTAATCTAGGTGTTCAGGATACGGCAGTGAACAAAACTGAGAAAAATCCCTGCCCTCATGGAGCTTGAGGGTTTAACCTCATATATCTTTAAGATATAAACAGCTCTTAGAAACTACAATGGATATCTTTTTTTTTCCCCCTGTCTGTCCTAAATCTCTTCCTTCTAAAAACTTCTCAACTTAGTATGATTCTATGACAGTATTGATCACGGGGTGGGCCGATCAAAATACCCCATTACCCTATTCGCTGCGGTTGGCCTTGTGGTGGGCATGTAACCCAATTAGATCAGCGCTCTCTAGACGGAGTTAATATGGATTCTGAGAATGAGAATCGTCCCTTCTCCTTTTAAGAGAGCAACCTAGAAGATCCCAGGAGTCATCTTTCCTACAACATTAAAGAGTCCTGACCAAGAATGAAGCCAACAATAAGGAAAGCAGAACCAGAAGACGAAGGTGGAGGGAAAGGGAGGGAAGGAGAGAGAGATCCTCCAAATACCATTTAAGCTCACAGATCTACCGTGGCTGAATCAGGTTATTACTAGACTTAACAATTAAAGCCACCATTAAATTCCTCCCCGGTTCAGCTAATTCAACTGGCTTTTTATTTTCACTGCAACTGTAAGAGTACTGAACAACACAGAATTAACATCATTAATGTGCAAAGAATACAAGTATTAAAATGACCCCAAAAACATAAATAGCTTTAAACATATTTTTAAAAGTTTAACTCCACCAGAAATAAAAGAAATACAAATTAAAACACCAATGATATACCATTTTTACGGTGGTGAGGATGTGGGAAAATAAGCACCCTGACATCCTTCTGCTGGGAGTGTAAGACCAATCTTTCTCCAAGTCAATTTGTCTTTCTGCAAGTCCATCAAATGGCTTAAAAATACTCAGAACCAAAATAACTACTGTAAAGATATTTCTTCTCCCTAAATTATTTTGACGGTCAATGAAATTCCAATCAAAATCAATTTAGGAATAATTTGACAACATGATTCTACAGTCTATCTCCTGGTTAAAAATAAATAAATAAATGCCTATCAACAGGAAATTGGTTAAGTGAATTGTGGAAAATTCATATAATAAAATAGTATATACTCAGCAAAATGAGCAAGATGGATCAACATGTACTGATATAGCATGACATCCAGGATGTACAATTAATTGAAAAAATACTTAACATTTGAGTAAAACAAAATAAACACCTACACTTTAAAATTTTCACTTAAATGGATAATACAAAAAGAAGTGTCAAAAATATTTTTAAAAAAGGTAAGTGGCAAGTAGTGATGGTTGGGGGAGGCAAGGAGAGAAGGGAGAGGAAGTACAAAACAAAACGATATTATAAAATTAGAGAAATTACATTTGAATAGTACTGGATTTCTTAAAATATCAACTAAACCAAATAAGCAGATTGAAGTATATATAATAACAACGTATATGAAAAAAATTAACAATTGCTAAAGACAAATACTCAGCCATTTGTAAAAAATAAAACCAGATCCCTACACCTTACATTTCACACCAAAATTAACTGCAGATGAATTTAAGTTGCTAAAAAAAATGAAAGACCCAGAAGACAACAGTTGTGAACATTTGCATAACCTTGGAGTAAGAAAGGCTTAGCAATGTGTATCAGGAAAATGAAAACTCTTAAGAGCCTGTGTTACAGAAATTGGTTCTGGACTCACCATCTCAACATAAAATACCAGAAAACTGGATGAAATATATGAAACTAATGTTTTCAGACATTGGAAAAGAAGCAACACAAGGCTCTGCTGCCTGAGAGAAAGGAAAAATAAGATAAGCCCTATACCACTCCAGCTTTTGGCTTGGAGGCACCTTGAAGGTTGCTGCACCGAAAGGGTAAATCCAAGTAAAATGCCCAGGTCTAGCTGAGTGAGTTAAGAGATATCAGAATTATGGGAGTTCAATGCAGGGGAAATTTGCAAGGCAAAGGGCCAGAGAAGAGGAGGCTACACTATAATGAAAGAGCTCTAGAAATCAACCTGTGGGTACTCTTGAGTCTTTGGCTGAGTACTAGCTGCTCACATGTAGGTTGATACTCCATGATGTGAGGCAAAGAATGGCCACCAGGAAGGTGTAAGATGAACAATTTCTAGAGATATTGATACGTGCAACAACTTGAATGACTCTCCAAGGAATTATGCTGAGTGCAAAAAAGCCAGTCTCAAAAGGTTACATATTTTCCATTTATATAACCTTTCCAAATGACAGAATTTTAGAAAAGGAGAACAGATTAGTGGTTGCCAGAACTTAGAAACGGAGGATGAAGGCTGGCCCAGTGGTGTAGTTAGGTTCCCATGCTCTGCTTTCGTGGCCTGGGGTTTACAGGTTTGGATCTGAGGCGCAAACCTACACACCGCTCATCAAGCCATGCTGTGGCAGCATTCCACATACAAAATAGAGGAAGAATGGCACAGATGCTGGCTCAGCGAGAATCTTCGTCAAGCAAAAAGAGGAAGATTGGCAACAGATGTTAGTGCTGGGTCAATCTTCCTCACCAAAAGAAAAAACAAGAAATTGAGGGTAAGCAGGTATGGTTACAAAATTATGGGCAACACAAGGGATTCTTGTGGTGATAGAATTGTTCAGTATCTTGACTGTGGTGGTAGATACATGAACCTACACAGGTAATAAATTGTACAGAACTAAATACACACACATAAGTGAGTATAAGTAAGACTGGAGCAATTTGAATAAGGCCCATGAATTGTATCAATGTCAATATCCTGGTTGTGATATATATACTATAGTTTTGCAAAATGTTACCTTTGGGGGAAAAAGAATAAAGTGCATGTGGATCCTTCTGTATTACTTTTAACAACTGCCTGTGAATTGATAATTATCTCAACAAATTTCAATTAAAAAAAATACTTCAAATGAATCAATCTGGCATGCAAATAACCCTCTGCCAAAATAAAATTCAACACATAAAAACCATATAATTATCACAACATTTGAAAACAATTTTGACAAAATTCAGCACACATTCATGATAAAAACTCTCAGAAAACTCGGAAAAGAGGGAGACTTCTTCAGTTTCATAAAGGATGAATACAAAAAAACTACAATGAAGAGATCTCAGCATCACTAATCATTTGAGAAATGCAAAACAAAACTACAATGAGATACCACTTCACATTCATTAGGATGGCTACTATGAAAAGAAAAGAGAGGCTAGCCCCATGGCATAGTGGTTAAGTTCAGCACACTCTGCTACAGCAACCCAGGTTCATGGGTTTGGATCCCAGGTGAAGACCTACACCACTCATCAGCCATGCTGTGGCGGTGACCCACATCTAAAGCAGAGGACGACTGGCACAGATGTTAGCTCAGGACTAATCTTCCTCAGCAGAAAAAAACAGTAGAAAATAACAAGTGTTAGTAAGAATGTGGAAAAATGGGGACCCTTGTACATTGCTGGTGGGAATATAAAATGGTGCAGCTGCTGTGGAAAATGGTATGTCAGGTCCTCAAAAAAGTAAATGCACAATGACCATATGATCCAGCAATTCCACTTCAGGGTATATACACAAAACAATTGAAAGCAGGGATTTGAACAGATATCTGTACAGCAGTGTTCGCAGCAGTATTATTCACAACAATCAAAAGATGGAAACAACCCGGGGCCGGCCCAGTGCCACAGAGGTTAACTGCACACGTTCTGCTTCAGCGGCCCAGGGTTCGCCAGTTTGGATCCCAGGTGCGGACCTATGCATCACTTGTCAACCCATGCTGTAGCAGGCATCCCACATAAAATAGAGGAAGATGGGCACGGATGTTAGCTGAGGGCCAGTATTCCTCAGCACAAAGAGGAGGATTGGTGGCAGACGTTAGCTCAGGGCTAATCTTCCTCAAAAAAAAAAAAGTTTATTAAAAAAAAAGATGGAAACAACCCAAACATCCATCAACAGATGAATGGATAAACAAAACTGGTATATCTATATAATGGAATATTTTTCATCCCTAAAAAGGAATGGAATTCTGACAGATGCTACAATATAGATGAATCTTGAAGATCCTATGCTAAGTGAAATAAGCCAGACACAAAAAAATAAATATTATATGACTTCCTTTATATGAGGTATCTAGGGTGGTCAAACTCATAGAGACAAAAGTAGAATGGTGGTTGCCAGGGGCTGGGAGGGAGGTAGTACAGAATGGATAGATACTGTTTATAACAGGGACAGAGTCTCAGTTTGGGAAATGAAAAGATTCTGGGGACGGATGGTGGTGATGGTTCCACAACAATGTGAATGTACTTAATGCCACTGAACTGTATACTTAAAAAATGGTCAAAACAGTAAATTTTATGTTATACATATTTTGCTAACGATAAAAAAATTAAACATTAAGAAAAAAAATGCCTTGCAGTTAACATCATACTCACTACTCAAAGACTGAACTCTTCTCTAAAATTGGACACAAGGCAAGGACATCCACTCTCACTACTTCTACTGAACACTGTACCGGAGTTCCTAGCTAGTGCAAAGAGGCCAAAAAAGAACTAGAAGGCATACACATTGTAAAGGACAAAGTAAAATTATCTTTATTCACAGACAACACGATTGTGTACACGAAAAATCCTAAAGAATCTACCAAATAACCACTAGAGTTAATAATTGAATTTAGCAAGGTCATCAAAAAGTCAATTGCTTCTACACACCAGCAGTGATAAGTTGGAAATTAAAAATTTTAAATATAATACCATTTGCAGTGTCATCAGAAAACATAAAATACATAGAAATAAATTTATCAAAAACATGACAGACTTCTGTACTACAAACTACAAAACACCACTGAGAAAAATTAAAGATCTTAAAAAATGAAGAAATTGCGGCCAGCCCAGTGGTATAGTAGTTAAGTTCACACACTCCGTTTTGGTGGCCCAAAGTTCGCGGGTTCAGATCCTGAGCTTGGACTTACACACCGTTCATCAAGCCCTGCTGGGGCGGCATCCCACATACAAAATAGAGAAAGATTGGCATGGATATTAGCTCAGTGACAATCTTCCTCAAGCAAAAAGAGGAAGATTGGCAAGAGATGTTAGCTCAGGGCCAATCTTGCTCACGAAAAAAAAGAAGAAGAAGAAGAAATATACCATGCCCATAGATTAAAAGACTCAATATTTTAAGCTTTCAATTCTGTGCAAATTGATCTATAGATTCAATAAGCACAATCAAAGTCCCCAGAATGATCTTTTTTAAGAAAGTGACAAACTCATTCTAAAATGCATATGGAAATACAAAGGCCATAGAATAGCCAAAACAACCTTGAAAACGACAAAATTGGAGGACGTACATCACACCACGGAGATGCATCAGCAAAATCCAGGTTGTAGGAAACCCTACAGGACAAATAAGTTTATATATATGTATGTAAGTGTGTATACATATATACATATACATATGCACACATATATAAACATATATACGCATGTACACACACATATATATGTATACACACACGCACACTTACAAACATAATCTGGATTTTGCTGAAGCACCTCTTTGGTGTGACATGAGTCACACATACACACACACACACACACACACACAAAGAGAGATCTAAAGATGACCAATATCACATTGAAAACAGAAACATTTATGATATAATTAGAAATGTGAATAACTGAATATTTGATGAAATTAAAAATAATTTTTAAAAGTATGAAAATGATAGAGGCTATACATACTTAAATTTCTACTTATTTTGTATTCATTATTCCTCTTATTAATTCTTATCAATGTCTATATTTTCTCTACTTCTAACAGAGACTAGTAGATATACACAAGAAATTATCAATATTTCACTTTCCACAGCACCAAACAGTGCTCAGTGTGAGTATCAGAGGAGAATGTTCAGTTCATGCCACTAGCAAAATAGGAAAAAAGGTAACCAAGACCTTTCTGAAATGTAAAATTCTTTTAATGTGTCTATGATATGCAACTTTAGGTTTAGTATGGTGGGCAAGAGCCTGTAGGTGGTGTAATATCAGAGATGTTAAAAGATTTCTTTGCCCAAAATCACTAAGTGGCCAGGTGGGTCACTAAAGTTCCATTTCATACACCAAAATTTCAGTGAAATTCTAACTCCTAGAAGATTCTCTTTAAATCCAAATGTTCGGGTCCGTGGCCACTAAGTTTGTGCTCTCCACTTCGCCAGCCCAGGGTTTGCCAGTTCGGATCCTGGGCACAGACCTAGCACCATTCATCAGGCCATGCTGAGGCGGCGTCCCACAGAGCAGAACTAGAAGGACCTACAACTAGAATATACAACTATGTACTGAGGGGCTTTGGGGAGAAGAAGGGAAAAAAAAGATTGGCAACAGATGTTAGCTCAGGGCGAATCTTCCGAAAAATATATAAAAATAAATGCAAATGTTCTGGAGAGGTAACCTCCTAATCCAATGGTACCCATTAAAAATTTAGCAAGTAGTTTAGAACAGCTTAGATTAGAAATAGCTTAGAAGTAGTTCAGACATTTAGCTAGAAGGCAGATCCTGGGATAACAGGAGTCCAACCAATTTAAACAAGTAGAGGAGAAAGCTGCGTCCTCTGGAGGATCCAGCATTGGAAACCCTGAGGCCTGAAGGGGTCAAAGAGCAGGAACAAACCCTAGCACGCCAACAGGTAGTAATGGATACTAGAGACACCAGACCAGTGTTTTGCAAGCTGCCACTAAAACAGAACTTTTTTGTCATAAGATAGAATGGAATAGAATAGAATAAAATAGAATAGAAAATATCAAAACACGGAAGTGTAAGTTTTCCTTCATGAAACTATTTTTCATAGGTATGTGTGTATGTGTGTACACGCACGTGAGCAGGCATACACTAGGTCGGGACACAAAATATATTTCTGTCAGTCATGTTCAAAAATGTTTCAAAGCCATCGCAACAGTTTGTAACTTTTCAGTGAGCAAAGGCCGTGTCTCCTTTTAGTCACTTTACATCTCCAGAAACAACACACTGCCTGGTACAAGGCAGAAGCTCAATAAACACTTGTCGAGTGAATGGAAGAATGTGGACAGGAGATGTTGGAAAAAGGTGGGGAAGAAACCAATACTAATTTTACCTACTTCACAATTTTGCTTTTGTCTCTACAGAATCCTAAATAAAACCTTGTATTTTTCTCAAAAGAAGATTCTAACTAGGAGAGTAATTTGTGAAACCTAAAACTCTTTTAAGTGCTAACTTTGAAGCCAAAATTGACTGCTCGAGAGCCCCGCCTAGTGGTGCCCTTTTCACAGCCAACCCCCTGCAGAAGGAGCTGGAAGCGGCGTCCTCCATCATTGCCTCCAAGCCCAGCAGAATTTTGCTTCCCAGGTCCTAACCTTAAAACAAGTCTACCTTTCACCTGGTGAAGTTGCCAATGTGAAATAGGAGAGGTTAAACAGGAGGCAGTAAAACAGGGACTGATAAACAAAAATGTACTTTTTTCTCTTCTAATGTACCGAACAAATCATTAGCCCAGCCATCACCACTGTAGTCTGCCGGTCAAAAGTTGAGCCCTGGTTGTAAGAAAACCAGTTGCAGGGGAAGAATGAAGCCATAACATACTACTACTGAAGCTTTGGGCTTCTGTATGAGATGTGCTAAGCATTTTATTAATGAAAACACTTCACTTCAGGGTTGAACCATGATGGTAATCCCTCCAACTTCTACATCAACTCTACTGGGGTTTCCTGGATTGAGAGTCCATCTAAGACAATCATCTCAACATGTCTCTGAAGAAGGAGAGTAGAACGAAGTGAGCATGACAGAGCCCAAGCCAAGAGCAGGAATAAGGAGGGAGAAGGAGGCGCTATGAAGCAGACATCATCTTTCCCATCCAGCCTCCTTAAAATTTCATACCTGTTGCCCAAGTCTAAAAAAGGAAAATAGTAAAGAATAAGAGCTAATGAAAACATTCTGATGCTATTCTCCCAGTCAGAGAGCACCCAAGATGAGAATTTGACATATCTTTCATTACCTATTTTGTAACTATTCTAAACTCAAGTGATTACAGCCACCAAAATGTTCATCTCATTTCCTGTTTCAAAACTACTTTCTCTTCCCCTCTCTATATAATAAAGAGGTTCCTAACCAGAGGTTGCCACACAGCCAGCCTATGTGAACATCCCATGTTATTACATCTTTTCTAATTCTCTCCAACATTCAGATGAATTACATTTATTGTACCTCCCTTCAATTCATTAGAATATGGCTGTATTTTCCAAACTAAAATCTAATAACTTTCATAGGTTGCTGGGTTTTTCTAAGTCCTTTTGCAGAAGTGGAAACAGTTGTGCTTTACTAACCATCTCCATTTATGGTTAAGTGGTTAAGGTAACAGGAGAAACAAAGATGGTGATTTTAGCAATGACAAAACATGAAAGTGAAGGTATAGGAAGTAAGTGTTCTACAAAGAGGCAAAGAACCAGAGATGACAACAGAATGAGACCTGCTAGAGGTACCCAAAGGTGCAGACACATGAAACTGATCAAGAACCTGGTATAAATTGCTTCCTAAGTAAGAAGTAAGCATGCATGGTCTCAAAAATACCAATTAACCAATAAACTAAAAAAAAAGAATAGTTTGAGCTTCTTTCACATTTTTAAATTTCAAGAACTTGAAGAATCCTACGGGGCAATCTCTATCATTCACTGTGAGCTAAACAATTCTCTTTTTATTAGATTTGCTAAATCTATAAGTGTAAAACAGGTATTGAGAGGCATTCGTAAGCAAATCAGAAAGAGAGGGAAGATCCAGAAAAGAACAGTTTCATCTTTAAGGCACTATAACTACTTATTCAACTCCTATTATTTTTAGGAGTTGCACTGAAATTCTTAGTAAGATAATAACCTCTGCTACCATTTCCTCATAATTCAAATTTATTATGGCTACAGGAGAGCCTGAAGGCTGTTTATTAGTCAAGAACCAAAACTGATCTCGGTACATGTAAATGTGCATTTTGAGTATATCAATAAAAGAAATGATTGAAAGCAATAAGGCCAGATAAAGTAGGAGCCATGTTCATGACCTCAGTGAATGTGGGTAATCAGGGAGAGGTTTAGGACTAGGACAAAAGGATTTGTTTGAAGAAACAGAAACCAGAAATAGATAATTTCAGCAAGAATGAAGTCAGGGAAGAAGCAAGACATTAACTGATTAGGAAAATCTAGAAAGTGAGGGACAGCTCATAAAGTTTCCAAGAAAATCTGAGTCTTTGTGCTGAATGTATGGAAGTGGGACACCAAGCAAATGTTACCATCCATGTGTTAAGAATATACATTAATAACTAAATTAAAGATAATAACTAAATTGAGGACAAGGGCTTAGATTATGAGTAGAAATATTAGTGGAAATTAAAAGTTAAAAAGAACAGCTTATTTTTTAAAAAGTATTAAGCTGAGTCAAATAGCACTGAGCAATGAGATGCAGATTTATCTAATAACCTATCTACAGATGATTTCCTTCCCTGAGATCAACTCATTTCATACATTAAACAGTGTTTGCACCCTAACCTGCTAACTAATCCTGCTTTAAACTACAGTCACACACTATGAGAAGCAAAAGGGCAAACTAAGATCACTGCCCTCCCGTCCCCTTTCCTCTCCCCTTATTTTACCTTATTCCTTTGCTGGCAGCCAATTGAGGGATAGAAACGGAAGTTATCCCTGAGTGAACGCTGGGACACTTTCTGTTTGGACCACTCAAAACTTATTTCAGCACACTTACCAACATCTCCATAAACATACAGGCCCCTTGGAGGTTTTCTCCTTGAAAAAAGCTGCAAATTAAGAACAAATTATAAATCTCTAACATGGAAATAATTAAATATCATCATATACATAGTGTTCCTAACTGTGCTATACAGGACTAAAATGGGCTATTGTACACAATAAGTACGAAAAACTTGATGTAAAAGGCTAAGAAGCCCAACTTAGGTTTTAATACAGGAGGCAAGAATCATGGGAGCCCAGAGCAAGGGCACTGAAGTCACACAATTTGAGTTTACATCCCCTACACCATTTACTAACCATGTAATCTTCCCCTTCTTTCCCAAATGGGCTCCCCAAACAACAACCACCAAGCTCCCTCTCAGCAAGCAAGAGACGAAAAGAATTTCTCTGGAGAAACTGAACGGTCTCCAGGAAAAAAAGGCTCAACGGCATTTATGTGTGGGCTTCTCTCAAAGATGTCCCTATCAGATCACCTTACAGTAAAACACAGCAGTCAACAAATCTCTTAAGATGGAGCCTCCAATCAGCTTGTTAGTATCTGAAAAGACTCTAAAACGAATTGATAGCCAAGAATCAATAGAAATTTGAAAAAAAACTTCCAAGATGAAAGTCAGAGACCAGAGCAAATAAACAGTAGGGGAGGAAAATTCACAGGAAACAGACTACACAAACAGCAAAGGGAAACTTCAAATTAAAACTGTAATCGACACAACCAATATGCTGGGGGAAATAAGAGAAGCTATTAATACTATAAAGCAAGAACACAATGCAATTTTTTAAAAGGAACATTAAGAACAAAAGAGAGCATTCTGAAATGTAAAATATAGTAGCAGAAATAAAATTCCAGAAAAAGGATTAGATGATAAGCTCGAGGAAATGTTCCAGAAAATACAACAAATAAATAGCAACAATAAGAGATGGAAAACATAAGAAAATTACACGATTAATTCAGGAAGCCCAATATATGACAAAAAGGAATTCTAGAAAGAGAAAAGAGAGAAAAAAAAAGAGGGAAGAAGTTATCTAAGAAATTTATGCAGATTTTTCTCAGATGTGAAGGACTTAATTTCTAGATAAGGAGGACGGAATAAGTGTCCGGCACAATGAAGGAAATAAGATCTATAACAAGCCACAATTCTGAAATTTCACCGAGGACATAAAGAAGACCCTACAAACGTCCAAGGTGGTGGGGGTGGGGGGAGCAGTAGCAGTTAGAGGTGGGTAGAGGAACAGGTCAAAACAACAGATAAAGACTTGAGTAAAATTTGAGGGACAATGATTTTCAATCTAATCCATCCAATTTATCCATCAAGTGTGCAAATGGGAAATTGACATTCCATACATACAGGGTCTCAAAAAAACCTCCCCAACAGAAATAGGAACACCCAGGCTCCAGGAAACACAGAGGATCCTGGGGAGGAAGCCCTGGTAAGATGGAGAGTTGCTCCAGAACCACAGCGGCACAAGCAGGTCAAGAAAGCAATTAAGTCCAGTCCAGAACAGGAGGATGGAGGGCTCCAAGGGAGAAACAAAACGGAACTTCTCTTTGCTTAATATTATTATTAACCAAATAACCATCCTGAATTTTGTTGCACTTAGAAGAGCAACCTTCAAACTCTGCAACAGGTCCTGGACACCTGTGCAAAAACCAAGGTAAACCAGAGCAGAGAGAATTCAGAAAGGGTAAAAGCAGAAAGAAGCGAAGGTTATACCACTTAGCACCAACTAGAACAGTCAATATTTCAGCAGAGAACATTCTCCAAAGCTAGATTTCAGGATCTAGTACTAATGCTTTCGTTTTTTAATCTGTGGATTCACTCCAACATGCCTCAGAAACCTCTCTCACTTTCCTGTCCCTCTCTCAGCTTTACCTATAAATCCAGCCCCTGACTCCAGCAGGCCCCTTCCAGAAGAACCTTCACCAGGCTTTAGGCAAAAGTATCTTCTCTGCTTTGATTCTGCCAGCTGAATGCCTCCCCTCTGTTCTCTGCACATTAACTTACCAGCTATTCTTAAATCTCAACTGAAAACAGATTCCACTCCTGCCATAACCTTTTAATTTGCCTTGTTTTAATATCTTATATGAACCCTTCTTGTACACTGGTTATTCTCTTTTCCACTTGCCAGGAAAAAAGCATTAGCTCTTAAATAATTTTAGAACCCTTTGAACTTAATAATCTCTAAGTTTATGCTATATATTAGAAAACTTACAACCTAATAATCTCTAAGTATATTCTATATATTAGAAAGCTTTTGAAAGCAACATTCTGTACTAGGTAACTGGAAGCACATAGCAATTAATAATTCTTCACAACACAGTTTGCAGGAATAGTCTGGGGCTACTCTAGTACTGTTCATGTGCTATAAGCAATATATGCTGAATAAACAAAGTTCAAGGCAAAAATTTAACAAAGATAGGGGGAAAAGATGGCACGGAGAGAACTCAATGCTATTGAAAAAAAAAAGAAAAGCACTCAGGTCCTATCTTCTGTTTTACCCACTCACATTCAATATATTTTCAAAAGAGCACTTTGGCAAATATATTACATATATAATTTATATTATAGTAAAATCTAGAGGATGACAAAGAGATACTGTTGTAGAGTACCAAAGGGGATCCTCCCACAGCTGAGATCACAAACACATGGTATGACACAAATACTGTTTAAGATGAAGATTTTATTCTAAATAAATTGACAAAAATGATAAATGTTAGATACCATCTATCTAAATGATGCTATATACTCCACGTATTACTTAAGGCAGGCTAATTTTCTCCTAATAAAAATTTCAGTCTTCCAAAAATTACTGAAATTATTTCAAAGGATTTAAAAATCTATATTTTAAGAGGTAAATCAGAGGACTGAACAGAGAACAGTAAGACTATTTAGAAGGCTATAAAATGGGTCCTAAAGAAGTTTTAAAATTCTTTATTCATAGCTGTGAATTCAGGGAGAGTTAGGTTCACACAGTTTTCTTCAAAATAACTAACTTACACAGGAACCCACACCATTTACATACTCCTAATTTACATTTTCTCACAGTTTATCCTATTTTTTCAGTACCATGAAATTCCTTTCTTAATGTTTTAATTTCCTGTAATTTGTTCTTATGTCTCAGAGAACTCCACCCTGGCATAGCTCCTCAGTGCTGGTATTCTCCTGTGCTCCCCTCCCCCATATGCCTCCTCCTTCCTGCTGGGGACCCAGGAAGCTAACCTTGCTGGCTGGCTGCTGGCTGGGCTCAGCCCCTGGGACTCACTACTTAAAGGAGATGGGAGGGAGAAGGTAGAGAAAAATCCAGATCATTCTCTCCTGTTCCCTCCCGACTTCAGTGCTGCATCTCTGGCAGAGCTGCATCCCTCCAGAACCATGAGGTCCTCATGACACAGCTCTAGGTCTCTCCAGGCTCTTCCTTCAGCCCTCCATTCCTTGTTTGCTGTCTTAGGCTGCCCTGCCCATGTCATCTCTTGATTCAGTCTTTATCTGAAACATCTGCTGTGAATGTTTCCTCCCAGGAATCTGATACATACTCAATCCTTAAAATGCACAAACACTAGACAAAGACTTGAAAATCTGAACAAATGAATAAGTTTCCCTAGTGACAAGTTGTAAGTCATGTTACTTGTATCCAAGTGAATTTGTAAAGTAGGATGATGACATCTTCTCTAATGGGTTTTTGATAAGGATCCAATGACACTGTATTATAGATTGTGTAGATGGAAAGCTTGAGGATGATGCTGGAAGACAGTGGTAATCTATCACCTACCTCCTAAGCATAAAAGATATAGCAGAAGAGTATCGGAGTTGAAACCAAAAGATCCGAGTACAAATTCTGGGTCTGCTACTTAGGAGCTATGTGACTCTGGATAAGACACATCAACTCTACAACCCGCTGTTTCCTTATCTCTTGGGTGCAGGGCAGAGAACAGGGGAGTTCCCACTCACTGCCCACCTCTGCATGACTAATCACAAGGCCCACTCACTCACACTGAAGACTGCAAACATCATGTGCTTACTGATGCCTGCTTCCATCCAAACCTGTGGACTATGCAAAAAGAAACATCACACCCTTTGACACATCCCTCTCAAAGATCTGAACAATACTAATGCACGTTTAAGCTATTCTACGTCTATATAAACTCTACACCAAACAAATCAAGAACACATTCAAGAACATGTGGCACAATTTCAAACGTAGTCCATATGCCGAGCCATAAAGGAAACTAATAAATTCCAAAAAATCACTGTACTCCAACAATAATGTAATAAAGTTAGAACTAAATGATGGAAGGATAACTAAAAATAAAGAAAATCTCATACTAAGGTATCGACCTTCCCAACACATTCACCCAGACTTCTGAAGATTGCTGAAAAAAGTCTGGAAGCCCTGCAGAGGGTACCCTCTCACCAGTCCCTCCATACTGTCAACAATTCTGATTCCCTGGTTAGTTCACTCTCTGTCTCCACAATGTTTCTCTGGAACCTTCTCAGTTCCCTTCAAGCTAAACTACACTTCCCGTTACTTTCAGCAGATGCCTACTTCTTCATAGAGAGAAAACAGAAGGCATTGGGTTGGAACTCCTTCAACTTCTTATATGAAATTGCAATCCCACCCATATCTGCATCCATCCTTTCCTCTCTTCTTCCTGTGACAAAGGAAGATGATTCCTCTTCCTATACAACCTTCTATCAACTGATATATGAAATATCAACTTCATGTAAAATGTCTTTCTGTGAATTTGTTTTTACAATCTTGAAGCGTAATGTCTTATAAGCAAGACATAAACCTAAAAACCCTAAGGGAAAAGAAAGATACAAAAGCAGTGAAATTAAACATTTGTTTGGGAAAAAAATGCTAAGGAAGGTAAAAAAGCAAATAATAAACTACAAACAAAAATTTGCAACACCTATTACAGACAAGAACTTATTTCCTTAGTAAATGAAGAGTTTTTATAAATCGATAAGGAAAGTACAAATGGATTAAACATATGAAAGAATATTTAATCTCATTCACAATAAAAGAAGTGTGATTTAAAATGACAATGAAATACCATCATGACAAAAATCTAAAAGTCTGAGATGATACAGTATTATCAAAGATGTATGGAGACAGGAAGGCTCACAAACTGCTAAGAATATGAATTGCTGCAATCTCTTTTGAGGCAATTTGGCATTGTCTTTTAGAATGTACTTTAACTGAATAATTCCATTTCTAGAAATTTATCCTGCAGGAGTACCCACACATGTACACAAAGATGCATGGACAGTCCATTAATAGGACATGTTAGTATATATTCATATGATGGAATACTATACCATTGTTAAAAGCTATTGAATTGTGGAACATTCATATGAAAGAATTACAAAGAGCAAGGTAGCTCTTATAAGAAGTAGAGAGTCTGATGTGGCATTGTCTCCCAGATACAGTGTTAAAGTTAAAAAAATTTTAAAAATACAAACCAGTGTGTATGCTGTGGTCCCACCATATAAAAAAGAAGTAAGAATGTGTGGGCATACATTCACATACACAATTGTTTATAAAGGTTATCAGAAAATTTCTGGAGGACTCCGCAAGAAACTCAACAGTGAACACTCCAGAAAGGGAACGGAGGGGATAAGAGGGTCTTAATTTTAATTGTACTCTCCTTTATAAAGTTTTAATTTGTTACCAAGTATAAATGGGTTTTTTTCTTTTCATTAAAAAGGATGATTTAGAGAAGAGTAGATATGCTTCTGCCAGAGGACTCATTAGCCACAGCACAAGAAAAGTAAAGGGATAAAAAAGGTGTTAGGTACAAAGAGGACAGGACTGGAGAAGAGACATCAGCTGAGTAGAAATTTAAACAAACTTCTGGAAGAGTGAATGTTGACAAAGGAGGGTAACTGAGCGAGCAGGTGGGAACAGCAGAGCACAGAGCGGCCCTGGAGAAATGTGCCCTGAGGACGGACACTAGAGAGGCTGAAGGTCTTGGAAAGGAGGGGTCTTGTGGAGAGCATGAGAAAAAGGGGGGAGAAGGATGAAGCGAACATCCGTATGTGGAATAGTCACATACAACCACAGCCATCCCCCTCCCCCTCCCCCTCCCCGACAGCACCCCTAGAACACTTTTAACGCCCAGGCAAAAGATCAGAAGCCTCTTCTCAGACCAAAACCAGACATGTAGAGTTCCATTGTATCAGCGTGTCCACTGGCCTACTTGATGGAGCCAAGAGACCACACAGAACACACTCCTCAAATTTTCCAATACTTTTAAATTCCAAATTTCCTATTAAAGTTTGGGCTCTAAACTAGAACAGGATCTCCTATGGCAGGGACAAGGACTTAATCATCTTAGCATCCACAGAACAACGGACACAGTAGACACTCAAAAGTGAGTGTTGAGTCAATGCCTTCAAGAATTGCAGGCGATGGTAAGAAATAACAAATAGCTTTCTGGGACAAACTTAAAAGGAAATCATGAAATGTGTATACAGACTACACACAGGAACAAAAGATGAGAGCTGTCCCGTTGTCATAAAAATCACCTCCCCTCATTCCTGTACTGGCTTTTGTTGAGTTCTCTGCCTCAGATTTACAACATTTGCTAACTGACTGTTCTTCCCAACCATCAACACTAGTTGTTTAATTTATTTTAAACTTTTATATTAAAAGCAAGAAAAATAGAACAAATAAAGTTTGAAGTCGGCAACTAGAAAAAAATTTGTTGTACCATATGCTTTGAGTTAATCCCAGTATTAATTTGGATATTTTCAAATAGCCATTAGTTCTAAAATAAATCAGCCTTCTTTATATTTATTACTTTAGCCACAGGCAGGCATAAACAGGGGCTTCATAAATGCCTTTAGGTCATGGTGACCATAATATGGTCACCTAGTCTGAGGACCGTAGGATTTGTAATGCATTAGAATAGGAGATCTTTCCACGGACATAGCAACTTTGGTCAGAGGTCCCTCAAATATATCACAACAAGGAGACACGATGAAATATGGAGGTTGCAGTGCAAACAACATATTACTAGAAAAAATAGCTCAAATGCATGTTTTCTTTTTGGAAGTTATCTTTAAATATAACTACAGTCCCCCCTACTCCATATCCATTGCTTTCCACTTTTCCACAACTGTGCAACAGACACGCTCTTTAAGTGAGAATGACCCCATCCCCAGCTCCATCCCCCGTAACAGGGTGATGGGTTGAGGTCTGAGCTTATGACCCAAGTTTGATCAAGTGGAGTTCTGCTGTTCAACACTTGGTGAAAAAGAAGCTCTTTCTTCTGGGCAGTATGGTGCATAGACGTGACACAAGTTTGCTACTTTGAGATAAGCCAAGCTAAACACAAAGCCAAAATATGCAAGAGGGCAAACTCAAGAAGATCTCAAAGAAATACAGCCAAGACCCTAATACACTGCACCTGAAGCATACCTAAGCCCTGGACTTCTACATGAGTCAAGTGATTACTTATCCTGTTTAACCCAGTTTTAGCTGGGTTTTCTGTTACTTGTAACTGAAAGCATGCTAACTGATGCCATAATATATTCCACTTAGCCATGTTAGTGGCCTGATATAAGTAAAGTATTTATGAAAGTATCTATTCTCAAGAGAGAGCTATAGTAATCAAAATGGTATGGTATTGGCATAAAAACAGACACATAGATCAATGGAACAGAAGAGAAAGCCCAGAAATAAACCCACACATATATGGTCAATTAATTTATGTCAAAGGAGGCAAGAACATACAATGAAGAAAAGATAGTCTCTCCAGTAAATGGTGCTGGGAAAACAGGACAGCCACATACAAATCAGCTGAAAATATCTGCAAATCATATATCTGATAAGGATTTAATATCCAAAATATATAAAGAACTCATACAACTCAGTGGCCAAAAGACCCCAAAAAATCCAGCTAAACAATGGGCAGAGCATCTGAATAGATATTTTTCCAAAGAAGACATACAGATGACCAACAGGTACATGAAAAGGTGCTTAACACCACTAACCATCAGGGAAATGCAAATCAAAAACCACAATGAGATATCACCTCACATCTGTTAAAATGGCTATTATCAAAAAGACAAGAAATAAGGGTGCTGGCCCAGTGGCGTAATGGTTAAGTTCACGCACTCTGGTTTGGTGGCCCGGGGTTTGCAGATTCAGATCCTGGGTGTGGACTTATACACTGCTCATCAAGCCCTACTATGGAGGCATCCCCCATACAAAATGGAGGAAGATTGCCATAGATGTTAGTTCAGCAAGAATCTTCCTAGAGCAAAAAGGAAGACCGGCAACAGATGTTAGCTCAAGGCCAGTCTTCCTCACCAAATAAAAAGAAAAAAGACAAGAAATAACAAGCGTTGGCAGGGATGTAGAGAAAAGGGAACATTTGTTCACTGTTGGTAGGAATGTAAATTGTTGTAGCAACTATGGAAAACAGTATGGAGGTTCCTCAAAAAATTTAAAATAGAACTACCATATGATCCAGCAATTTCACTTCTGGGTATTTATCCAAAGGAAACAAAAACACTAACTCAAAAAGATACATGCACTCCCATGCTCACTGGAGCATTAATTACAATAGCCAAGACATGGAAACAACCAAAGCATTCATCAATGGATGAATGGATAAAGAAGATATGGTGTATAACTACAATGAAATATTATTCAGCCATAAAAAATGAGGAAACCCGGGGCTGGCCCACTGGCATAGCAGTTAAGATCGCACGCTCTGGTTTGGCAGCCAGGGTTCGCTGGTTCAGATCCTGGGTGCAGACCTATACACTGCTTATCAAGCCATGCTGTGGCAGGAGTCCCACATATAAAATAGAGGAAGATGGTCACAAATGTTAGCTCAGGGCCACTCTTCCTTGGCAAAAATAGGATTGGCAGCAGATGTTAGCTCAGGGCTAATCTTCCTCAAAAAAAAAAAAAGAGAGGAAACGCTGCCATTTATAACAACATGGATGGACCTTGAGGGCATTATGATAAGTGAAATAAGTCAGAGAAAGACAAATACAGTATGACATCACTTATACGTGGAATCTAAAAAAACAAAATAAACTCATAGATATGTAGTCAGGAAGCATCCTCAAGTTTAGACTTATTATAATAACCTAAATCAAAAGGGAAGATGAGGGGCCAGCCCTGTGGCCTAGTGGTTAAGTTCATGCACTCCACTTCGGCGGCCTAGGGTTTCGCTGGTTTGGATCCTGGGCATGGACATGGCACCTCTTGTCAGGCCATGCTGAGGCAGCGTCCCACACGCCATAACTAGAAGGACCCACAACTAGAATATACAACTATGTACTGGGGGGATTTGGGGAGAAAAAGCAGAAAAAACAAAAAGGATTGGCAACAGTTGTTAGCTCAGGTGCCAATCTTTAAAATAAAAAAAAAAAAAGAGAGGATGATAAGAAAAGCAGGTATCAAAAACAGTCATTAAAATTTTTTTTAAAAATATGACTATACTGCAAATTGTCCAAGAAGGAAATGCACTGATGTCATGAGTGTTTGGGGTCCTGACTGTTATGCATTTGGTGATGTACTCCAAACCACTAAATTTAGTAAAAATTTATGTTTTGAATTTTACATATACTTTATATAAAGCCCATTTCCACACAAGGACTCTTTGGAACATGTGGTTTATATTTTTAAAAGTAAATATCTAATCATCATTCTATCAAAATTTTATGAGACAAAATCAAATGCGAATTATGGATCCTGGATCCAAACACAGACACACAGACACAAACACACATACACACACAGGGTTAAAAGAACATTTGGGTAAAAATTCAAGAAGTCTGAATTTGAACGTGGGCTTCATTTTTAGGATTGCCAGATAAAATACAGGATGCCCAATTACATTTGAATTTCAGACTAACATCAAATAATTTTTAGTATATGTATGTTCCAAATATTGCATGGGACATATGTGTACTAAAAAACTATTCATTATTTACCTGAAATTCAAGTTTAACTGGACATCCTGTATTTTTATTTGCCAAATCAGGCAACTCTTTTAGATAATATTGTTACATCAATGTCAAATTTCTCGGGTGTGATAATGGTAATACAGTTATGCAGTTATTCCAATATCTTTATTAGGAGATATATAATGATGTTTTTAGGGGTCAAGTGTTATGATTTTGCAACTTACTCTCAGATGACTAAAGAAAAACATATATTTAGAGAGAGAAGAAAACAAGTGTGGCAAAATGTTAATCATTAGTGGGCTTAAGTGTATTGTTGAAATTTTTCAAAATAAAAAGGAAAAAACAAAACAAAATTTGGTAAGGTGACTAATTACTGTATTACTTTTTCTTTTGAATTAAATTTAAAATTATTCCAAAAGTACCCGCATATTTGCATTTTAGACAGCTACTTTCAAAACTGTTACCAAAACTATTTCTTTAACTGCTGCAAAGTAAACATTTGTCATCCACCATTCCAAATACTTTTATTTAATCATTCTAACCCTATTCTTTGTTCCTTATGATATTAAAATTCTATCATGAACAAATAACCCAAGGTGATTCTCATCAAAGTTATAAATTAAAATAGCATGTCCTCCACCGTTCTGGGTTACTATCCATCTGCTACTCTGGCATAATTTCCATTAGGATAATTAGATAATAAGGATGGTGCTTTAAAATAAAAAGTGTTTCCAATTTGTTTAAAATGCAGGAATACTATTTTTCCTCTTTCTCCCCACTCCCCTCACCATTCCATTATTATCTCCCAAAATGACAGAATCGGAGACAATGATTCCAGCTGGAATGCTGAGCATAATTACATCTTTTAAAAACTAGCATTATATGATTCTCAACATAGACCACTTTTTCATAAAAGTAAATCACTTCAGGTTCCTAACAAAATCTTTAAAAACTAAAAAACTGAACTATATGTTAGCACCCGTAAATTCTCTCTAAATGAAAATCTTTTTTTAAATGCCTTCAGCTGATTTGCAAAAGAACCCTCATAACCTAAAGTACACCAATTTGTTCAGTTTACTAGTATAATTAAGCCTATTTAAGTATCTAAATAACTAGAAAGTGTGTGTAAGGGGGGGAGTGAGCTTAAACCTCTAAAACAACTAGCATAAGAAATGGCTCAATTTCTGATTATAACAAAATTTGAAGATGCAAATGACTTTTAATGCCTCATGCATTCAAGCAACAAGCATTTAGAAGTGCCTATATGTGCCACTGGGAGACAAACGACAGGAGGCAATTTCTTCAGCAAATCCTTCCACGTTCACTCACTCCTAATTGATATTCTGCTTCTGGCCTAGCTTAGGCAAAGCTATGCTAGGTGTGATCTATTCCAGTCCACCACTAGTTCAGAGGGATGTCCAGGACATTAGCATAATTCTCAAACCAATCTGGAATTCATCAAAAGCAAGATGTGGAAACTATTCCTCAGTCTGAACCCAGTCGAGGTTCTGAATTTGAGGAACTAAAGTGGCCTTCCAGGCTTCTGCTGGATTAGTGAAGAGCTGATGCTAAGGAGGGAATGAGAACACAAACATATCCAGAGAGGCAAATGGATATAGGAACTCAGAGAGACACCTACACTCTCATGCAGACACATGGATAGGCTGACATCCTCCAGGACAACTGCCTTCAGAGTCAGCAGAGAATTATTTTGTGAATCTTCAGTGACAGCTTTGTTATTTATTCATTTTTCATTTACTCTGCAAACATGGATTGAGCATTGAGCAACTACTTTGTGCCAGGCAGTGAGCTGGGTTCCGCAGATCTAGGAGACCCAGGAAAGAAAGACACAGTATTTACCAAAAAAGCATGTGGTCACTGGGTGAGCAATATGGGATGGGGCATAACAAAAGGATGGGGGTTGGGGGCAGCCTTAGCAAACACCCAGAGGCAAGAGAAGGACCCAGGTTTGCTCAAGGATCTTCAAGTGGCTAGTCACAGCTGGTGCTTTTATTGTCAGCAGAGAACAAAGACAGATGAAGCTGCAAGAGACAGACACCAGGCTCTCAAGGACCTTGTAGAACAGGCTAATGAGTTTGTACTTTCTCCTGAGGGCATGAGAAACCTTATGCAGGAGAATGGTGCCATCAGATTGTGTGTTAGAAATATCATTCTTGGGGCCCGCCCGGTGGCGCAGCAGTTAAGTTCACACGTTCTGCTTCAGCAGCCTGGGGTTCACCGGTTCGGATCCCAGGTGTGGACATGGCACCGCTTGGCAAAAACCATGCTGTGCTGGCCATCCCACATATAAAGTAGAGGAAGACAGGCATGGATGTTAGCTCAGGGCCAGTCATTCTCAGCAAAAAGAGGAGGACTGGCAGCGGTTAGCTCAGGGCTAATCTTCCTCGAAAAAAAAAAATCATTCGTGATACATTATGGAGCATGCACTTAATGGGAGGAAACTACAGGCAAGGACATCACCACTTGTACCTGCTCCACTGACAAGCCATCCTGGTTGCCAGATAGAAGTGTGGTTCAGGGAGAAATACTTGTGGGGGCTTTTCCGTGGTTCATCAGGGCAAAGGCAACTGAAGGCAGCTCTGTGGTGGTCTCCATTGCCATGAAGGGGCTACAGATTGCCTTGGAGCTGTGCTTCAGGCTTCTCCTGGAGAAACTGTACATGGCTGTGGCAGTGTGGCTTGAAACATGTGTTCAGATCCTAATATCTGCACATTTCCATGAGAGATGATGGCATGGCTTGCAAGTGCTCAGTTTTTCTTTTATCGTCTCTTGTTTCAGAATAGAGGCTTTCACTCAGCTGAAAACCAACTGTATAATGCAAAACCGGCTTACTATTCAACTTAAGAAACTAACTGAAGGCAAATATCTACCTCCTGAAAAGCTTAATATCGTTAAAAGAGACTATTACTTCTTAGCGTTATAGTTAAAAGATGCCACCTTCATAGAGAATCTTCAGGAACAGCAAATGTGAAGGCAACCGGTGAAGAGCTCACTAGGTACAACTCCGAACTTCAGGTTGAAATAGATTTTATGGAAAAACAACTGAAAAAAGAAAGACTAAACAATTCAGAACTAGATTAAGTGATTGGTGACTTTACAAGAAGAACAAAATTCCTAGACATAAATCAAAATCTATCACATCACGTGGCTTTTCCAAATAGAGCATGCCCTTCACCAAAGGGTCGGCCTTCCTGTGAAAAGAGATCTTTCCACTCCCCTCTACTCAGATCCTCACCCTTGCACCACGCTCTCCTCCCCACTTCTTCCTCCATATCACAGTCCTTGTTGCCAGTGGATCCAAGTGGACAATCCTTAAAATAGAGACCTCAGCTTTCCTACTCCATAAATACTTTCTGGCAAGGGATTTTTCTAGCCTACTGTCTATCCATCCTGATTTTCCTCTTCTATGTGCTGAATTTTCCCCGACCAACCCCACATTCTGAAAATAAAAGAAAATTACCTTTAGCTTTGATTCAGTATTCACACAAAACTACTACTGAATACTCTGAATATGAGAAGAAACTTGAGACTTTTCTTGTCTTTCTTCAAATGTAATTTTGAATTCTCAATTTTAGTTTCAAAAATTGCTATTTTAAGTGATATACTTTTGCACAAATGGAAGCTTTACAGAATAATAATTCTCAGAACAGTTTTATAAAGTTTATCTAAAAATTAATCTTATTGAGTATATTGTTTACATTTTATTATTCTCTCTAGATAGTAATTATTACATTTAATTTGATTAACAGTCCATTAATACAGGAATAATACTGAATTTATGTAATACTGAAACTGCTACATGATTAGTTCAGCAGCTAGACACATTTGAAATGGCAAAGCCATTCTATATGCCAAAAGCAGTAACTTATTTTAATTTATTTCAACTATAAGACAAATATGAAAGTAACTTGAATATGTTTTTAATTCACATTTTTTTTAAACATGTTGAAAAAAGTATTTTAAACATTGCTTCTCAGGAGCAAATAGTTAATAGGTAATATATATAAACTTAAATAAATATATAAATTTGTACCATATGTTTTTTGTGGGTTTTACATTGTTAATTTTGATATATATATCCACATTTGGAATTTGGTCCTTC
Organism: Equus przewalskii; assembly: GCF_037783145.1. Lineage (NCBI taxonomy): Eukaryota > Metazoa > Chordata > Mammalia > Perissodactyla > Equidae > Equus > Equus przewalskii. The sequence continues at coordinate 57,804,888 of NC_091839.1, read as the reverse complement.
AAGAGTAAATCAACAGTAATTTGATTCATAAAATTTCTTTTCTTATCTTGGTGAGGAAGATCAGCCCTGTGCTAACATCTGTTGCCAATCTTCCTCCCTTTTTTCCCCTCCCAAAGCCCCAGTACATAGTTGTATATACTAGTTGTAAGTCTCTCTAGTTCTTCTATGTGGGACGCCACCACAGTATGGCTTGATGAGTGTGTGTAGGTCTGCACCCAGGATCTGAACCGGTGAACCCTGGGCCGCTGAAGTGGAGCATGAAAAATTAACTGCTACGCCACGGGCCAGCCCCATAAAATTTCTTTATGAGAGTCAGAATTATAAGTCCCAAGTGAAGCAATATACAGAATAGAATAAATTTAAATCCTTTTATTTAGAGTGTTTTCTCAAAGACTTTTCCCATATGCATTCTATACCCACCTGAATTTTAGTACTTAATTCACTGAGTTATAAATTAACCATTTATGATTGTTTCCTCCACAGAACAAGGAATACTGAAATCAGAAACCATTAATCTTATTCACTTCTATATCCTTGGTTCCCAGGATGAAGCCTAGCATACAATGAGGACCAACCCTCTTTTTGTTGAATTCAATTCATACACAATAATTGAAGGTCCTTTGGTAAACAAAGAGATATATTTTCTAGCTAAGCATGATAGACTTTCTGGTAAAACTAAAAATCATTGCTTTTCCCAGCTACACAAGATAACTACTTTCCCCAGTGCCCACTCTGGAAATGTACTAATTCTCCTTTAGAAGACAAAGAGACACTTGGCTAATTATTTCCCCAGCACCTGAAATGGGCACATTACCTGGAAATGACAAGACACTGCCGAACAGGAGACAAGAATAAGTTCAGTATTAAATGGAGACATAACTACATACTGTACATAGAACTCAGAAACATCTGGCATTCATGGAAAAGATTTAAGGGCAAGAAAATTCAGCTTATGAAATTTCAGAAAGAGGAAAAAAATTCCATTGCTAAAAACCTCTTACGAAGATATTTCCTATGCCCTTCTGAGCACTGTGCTAGTAATTCCTCCTCAGTCTATTTGTAAGAAGGAAATGCTGAACTAGTGGAGTCTAGAATTACATTATCCAGAAAAGTTTTCATTTCTTCAAAATTATAGGAAAAAAACCCCTGTTGAAATGTCTCACAATTACACTTATATTATTTTTACTATGGAATATTATAAATAGGCTGAATGGGAGAAAATATTGGACACCTGTTTACCTACCACCTAGCTTTATCAAATCTTTATATTTTGACACATTTATTTCAAGATTTATGTAATAAAACATTAGATACAGATGAAGCCCCCTTTGCACCCTTCTTCAGAGTTATCAATCCTGATTTGGGAGTTTATTATCCCCTTGCTATGTAACATTCCATTTTAAAAATACATTCTGACTTATTTATCCATTTTTTGTGGTAGCTGCTAGTTATCCCCCCAAAACAGACTCTTCTTTGTCCATTTTTCTACAAGGTTGTTTGATTTTTTTCTATTTTTTGGTAGGAGTTCTTTATATATTCTAGATAGCAACCCGTGGTCAATTCTTTTTGACACAAATATTTTCTCCCAGTCTGTGGTCTGCATTTTCCCTTTTTCTATGGTGCTTTTTGTTAACTAGAAGTTTTCGATTTTAGTGTATTTAAATGTATCCATCTTTACTTTTATAGTTTAGGCTTTTATATCTTGTATAAGAAATTCTTCCTTTTCCCAGATTCATAAAGATATTCTTCTATATTTTCTTCAAGAAGTTTTAGTTTCACTTTAAATTTAGGACATTAATTCTATGGAATTTAATTTTTATGTTTAGAGAGGAAGGTATCTAATTTTATTTCTCTCTTCACATAGATAATCACTTGTCTCATTCCTGTGTCTTGATTAGACCATCTTTTTCCCACTGATTTTCAGTGCCAACTCAAAGGTGTATCAAGTTTCCATCTATGTTCTGGCCTTTCTGTCTCGTTCCACTTGGCTGTTTGTCTATATAATGGAATCGTGAGTAGTTCTGTTGATTAGAGACAGTAATATATAAAGGGAAGTAATGGGACATTAGCTTGGAAAGCTGGACTAAGTACAGCTCAAGTAGAAGCTTGAGACCAACTAATGGTCCCCCACCAGCCCTCACATTCCATCAGGCAGCAATCCTCTAGAGGAGCAGTTGGCAAATCATGGCCTATGAGCCAAACCCAGCCTGACACCTGTTTTTATAAATAAATATTTATCAGAATATATTTATTTATGTATTGTCTGTGGCTGCTTTGACTACAATGGCAGAACTGAGTAGTTAACGACAGAAATTATATGGCCCCCTAAGCCTAAAAGATTTCCTGTATGGTCCTTTACAGAAAATACTTGTCAAACCCTCATCTAGAGACCTGACCATAATCTCAACATACATTCCATGGTACGGATGCCTGTATGGCCTACGTAATTCTGCTGCCATAACCTAAGGAGTCAGCTTTGGTTGATAGCGACAGATTAGATTCCAACCCTAAACCTTTTAACATAGGGCTATACTCCCTTTCTTTAAATTCATTTCAAGGGATGTATTAAAGACATTCTCATCTATGTCGATAGCATAATTTCACCTTTTGGAACCATGACAAAACTTAAAATGTAATTGAATACGTTGGTTAATTATTCTGAAGACTGAATCAGGCCCATTATACTCTGTTTCTCAAATTTCAGAGTTTAAATGAGTCTTTGGTATGAGTCAATTCTCAAAAAACAATGTAGTGTGACCCCCCCCCGATCTCACTTCCTTACAGGTAAAGCCATCATTGGGTTAGGACGTAATGCTTCTGCTTCTGCTTTCATAAAAATTTGATACAACAAACATTCATTTAAAAATATTTCTAAGGGCCAGCTCCATGGCCTAGTGGTTAAGTTCAGTGCACTCTGCTTCAGTGGCCCGGGGTTCAGTTCCCAGGTGAGGACCTACACCATTCATCAGCAGCCATACTGTGGCAGTGACCCACATACAAAATAGAGGAAGACTGGCACAGAGCTTAGCTCAGGGTAAATCTTCTTCAGAAAAAAAAAAAATTCTGGTCTTTAATAAAACTGTAGCTATAGATATTGTCTGTTCTGTACTCAATGTTGTCTATGATCTTCTAAAGGATAAAGTTCCAGGGATCGGGGAAGCTTTACCTAAATCACACTGCTCAATCTACTTTACCTATAGGACATGCCAATTCTAAGAGGAATGGCAAGAATAAGTGCTCATTCGTTCAGCTGGAGGAGAGAAGGGAGGAACTGAGGGAAAAACAGCAAACTGCCTGGTCTTGGATAAATAATGGAAGGGCTCCCGACAAACAGGCTTCCGTATCTCCTGAGAGAAAACTCCACAGTCCAGAATCCCAGGTTTCCTGCTCCCAGCCTCCAAGTGCTAGAAGTCAGAACAAGGAAAGCATCAAGACCTTAGACCAGCTGGATTGAAAGCAGGGCAGGTCTTTCTATCTGCTATGTGCATTCTTCTTGGCAAGGTGAGGGGAGGTAGCCAAATAAAAGATGGTAGATAGGATATAAGAGGAAGTTGGAAATAATAATTTCTCATTAGGGAAAAACTGAAAATTATTTTATGGAGAGCAGGAGAAAAAGCAAAGGAATTTTGTGCACCCCACATACCAATTCCCAGGTCTCTTGGGCTATGTCTCCTCCCATGAGATAAAAAACCTGGCTGCCTGTATACCCCTGATGAACGGAACCAGAGATTTTCAGAGCAGCTCCACATTCTATTTAATCCTTTCCCTCCCTGACTCCAGAAATGCTTGATTTGGCTGTGTAAAAGTAATTCTAATTATAGTGATTTACATGAACTACTTACCATTTATGCCTAATTACCTCACAGCACAATAACAATTATGCATACATTAAATGTGTCAGATTAACCTGCTTCTAAGTTTTATTTGATAACAAAAGTAAAGTGTTCACAAATGCTCATTCTTTATAGTTTGTTGCTCATACAGCATGGTCATCGGCTCATAACTTTTTCAAATTTTTATTAGAGAAAACATTGTTACATAGGTAGGTGAAAGTAGGCTAATAGTCAGCCACCGACTTCTTTCTCATTGATAACGATTCTGGCATTTTGTGAAGAAGGTGCATTTTACTTTAATATTATAGCTAAGTCTTAAAGAAAGTTTCTTAGAAGTATAATGAGAAAAAGTAAGTCCACCATAATGAATGTTTAAACATCTCCGTTAAAAACAAAATCAAATGCCCATATATGCTAAGTGAAATAAGTCAGACAGAGAAAGACAAATACTGTATGTTCTCACTTATACGCAGCATTCTGAAAAAGCCAAACTCATAGAAACAGTAGAATGTTCATTGCCAGGGGCTGGAGGGTGAGGTAAATGAGGAGATGTTGGTCAAAGGGTACAAACTTCCAGCTATAAGATGAATAAGTTCTGGGGATCTAATGCACAGCATGGTGACTATAATTAACAATACTGTATCAGACACTTGAAAGCTGTTAAGAGAGTAGATCTTAAAAGTTCTCACCACAAAAAAAAGATTATTATGTGAGGGGATGTAGGTACTAACTAACCTTATTGTGCTGATCATTTTGCAACATACATGAATATCAAATCATCACATTGTACACCATCAATTTACATATGTTATATGTCAGTAACATCTCAGTAAAGCTGGGGAAAAAAATCAAATGCCCATAAAATCAGAAATCCTATTACCAAAACCAAAAGCTCTACAAATGAAGTTCTATCACTGGAAAACCTAATAGCCCAAATTTTCCTTCTCTAATAATCAGCATATCACTGTTTATTTTTAGAAGAAATAGGTCTGTGGCATCTTTTCAATCTTAAAAACTAAAGCTTTTATATATGTTTTACTAAAATTACGTTAGCTGTTTGGGTCTTTTTCAATGTTAAAGATTTGGCTGGCTAAAGAAACTACAAGACAAATACCACCACAAAGAGACATGGCTCTATCTACTAAACATTTATTCAAATATGCATTCGAATTTAACAAATACAAGCTTTCATTAGACACACCTGAAACTACCTGATGTGGCAAATCTACTTACCTAAGATTACGACTACACAATAAAACCAGGGCTTCTAAATAGTAAGTATTACATTGACTTACTGCTAAATAGCTGTCTATCTATCACAGAGACCCATCATAGCCAGTTCAGAAATCAAGGGTGGTGGGATAACACCCCTAAGAAGAGCCAAACAATAATCTTAAAGAAAAAAATCATGTTGTTAAACTGGCAACCAGCAAAGTTAACGATTAAAGAAGACGTTTGACTGGATGGAAGTTAATCAATCACAGTAAGACGAGCCCTAGGGATGACACAGAGCGGGAAGGAGGAAAAAGAAGACTGTATTTCCAAAAAGGACTAGAAAGGAAACAAGATACAAAATACATGAAAGCAATTTCACTCTCAGATAACAGTTAAGCCAGTTAAGTAAAATCCAGTTAAGTAAAAGACCTTGATTCCTGGCTATGACACATATCCAAGTTGCTATTTTACTTGGAAGACAACCTGTATAGCAAACTATAATTAGGTATGCAATACATAAACAGTCGAAATTTTCCAAACTTATTATTTCTTTGCTCACCTATAAACTTTTGGAAATACAGGAAAAAAAGAAGTTGGCCATCAAAAGGGATAATTCATCATTACTTCCTATAACCATTGTGCTGGACGGGCCAATCACAGTGGCTGCCACACTCACTTCTGAGGGAAACTGCCATGCTCACAGGAGCTCCAGAGGGTACCTTATGCAGAGATCTGATCTTCATGGTGGCTAGTGACCTCTGACAAACCTGGTGTGAAACCTCTGCCTGAACACAAATAAAGTGATAGGTTGGTTGTCCTATCGGATTCTTACTCAAGAATTTAAACCACATATACAGTGGTAGAATTTAAAAGTTGGCAGAAGGAACAGAAGTCGAAATGGGTATAGGAGAAAAGGAATAGAGGAAGCGGATTACATGAACAGCAGAACACTAGAGTAAGAATCAACCAGGTACCTGCTACTACTGCCTGTCAAGTCGTCCACACTTTCAGAGCCAATGCTGCTGCCAAAAGCTGGCTCAGGCATGGTGAGGCCCGGCTGTGTAATGGAGATTACCTTCATTGCTATTTGCATATGTAGTCTTATTCTAAATCTCGATTTCTTTCTGTGACCTAAATGAATCTCTATGCCTTTTAACTAAAAGATGTTAACACAATGACAGCCTTTTTCTTTATATAAAAATAAAACTATTTGATTATATCCTCAGTGCTTTTTAAAAAGTAAAATTAGTTTCTGCAGAGTTTTTAAATAAAGTACTACTAACGTGTTATACAGCACCTTCCTTCTAAAGATGTTATAATAAAAGAATATTTATGGGGGGGTGGAGGGCAGGGGAGAAGTTGCTTGGCCAGTCAATTAAAACAAAATTAGTTTCTTAGGTTGAACCATATTCTAACTTTTTTTAAAGATTTTATTTTTCCTTCTTCTCCCCAAAGCTCCCAGAACATAGTTGTATATTCTAGTTGTAGGTCCTTCTAGTTGTAGCATGTGGGACGCCACCTCAGCACAGCCTGACAAGCGATGCCATGTCCGCACCCAGGATGAAACCCTGGGCCACCGAAGGAGAGCGCGTGAACTTAACCACTCAGCCATGGGGCTGGCCCCCTAACTCTTATTACTATTAATATCCCTCATAATTTGAAGATGACACCACTGATGACATTGGCTTCTATAATGGGATAAGGAATGGGAGTTTTCCTGTTGTCTCAGAATTTCAGCAAAAAGTCAAAGCTGGGGAAAAGGGGATACAAGTTCCCCTACACTCTAAAGAGAGCCACTAGTCATATCCATGCAGGAATTACCTAAAAAGAAAAAAAAAGCAAAAACAGCTCCAAAACCAAAGTGGAACTGAAGAAAGTAATCAAGGTACAAAGTTGTTAGCTGAGTAAGGAATGCTGTGGCATTTCTCCCAGATAAACTTCATGCCAAGTGCAAAGGGCCCCCAAGAGAAGCATCCAAAGATATGAAGATGGAGTGTAAGACAAGATGGGCATCCCCTTCCCCAGCTGAATGTTTGCTAATTTGAGGAAATCCACAGGCAGTTACCAGAGCAGGATATGGAAGAGTTCACGGAAGAACTTGGCATGTGTCCCTAGGAGCATGGGGGTGTACAGGACGAACACAGGGACTGGCGCCTGCTACTAATCTGCAAAGTCCAAGGGCAGGAGACTCACCAAAGCTGCTGTGCAGTCGGGGTTGGAGAAAGGAGATGTCATGCTTCCTGTCGCCTAAGTAGACATCGTAAAAGGTGACCTGGCTAGACAGCCCTGAAAGGATTCCCCCCACTCCCCACCCAAAAAGGCTAAGTACAAGGGCAAGGGGGTCCCAGCAGAATATGGCGGTGTGAGGTGTTCTGCTAGAGGCATAAGAGGTCAGTCAAAGAGCGGAGCAGTGGGGAGGTCCCCTTGGGAGTCCTGAAGAACCCACCAAAGTGCTCCTTCACAAAGAGCTAGCATGTCAGCATCTACCACACAAAAGGCCCTTAACTGGTCATTAAGACTATACTCTTTCACTCGATCTTCCCTTCCTCTCATTCTGACCCTAGAGAGGCCAGGCAAGCAGAGAAAGTGGAAGGACAAATCATTCCCCCTTCTCTACAGCTGAACCTGGGCCAGGCCTGAGCTGGAAGGAGGGGAAAGCCTTGAATTGCACAGAAGTTTTCATTTAGACTGGACTGCATCAATTATTACCTAAATATAAAGCAATGTGAATCCTCCAAAGGTGAAAGAAAGCTATGGAACATCAAGAGGTCAGGAATGGGGATTCCAGAGAGCTTGTGTAAAGGAACTGGTGGGAAATTTTCAAGCTGTTTCAGCATTATAACTAACTGCATTTAATCCATTTTATAAAGTGCTTACACTTTTAATTGTTCAATCTTTAATATCACACAAAACTCACCTTTGATAAAAGGCCCTCTGCCTCTATACTGTATCCTTTAAGGTCCTCGTGTAACTTCTGCAAACACTGTACGACTCTTCTTTGATGTTCATCATCCCTTAGCTCATGAGCTTTGATCAGAAAGTCATAATGGTCCAGTGGTCCACGGCAAACAGCCAAAGCTTTTGAATAAGCCTCTGTAGCCACAGGTGGAGACATACTCTCAGGTGTCTGAACTGTGTAGGCTATAGACAAAAATACAAAATTTTAGATTTTCTTAAATGAAGATATTTCACAGTGCTCTACATGTGTTTCTTAATGGTCACATTAAAACCTTTAACCAGTTACAAGTGTATACATTTGAGCAGTTATTGTAAATATCATTTTGATAAAGATAATATAAAACATGTTTTATACAATAAATATATTTATAATTGTTTCATTTTCATAAAAGGGAATAAATCCCCAAACCCATAAGCTATCTTTGTAACTCCTCTTCTAGAGAGCCTAACCTGCTATGGAGTCTGCTTTGCCTCCACCCCATTAAATGAGCCACCTGGTTCCTCAGATCCCTCCCCACAGCAGGCGTGATGCCTTTCTTTGAGTTAGGCCTAATTCTGGTTCCTGAGTACCACAGACCTAGATACTAATTACAAAAAGTTTTCTACTGCCCCATTATTCTGTATGCAAAACAACACAGCATTCAGATATTACCACATTGATCTCAGTTCTCTTCTTATGAGATTCCTTCCCTTTCCCATAGCCTTTAGGTTGAACACAGAGAACACAAGCAGAGCATCTGCTTCAAAGCAGGGTGTTCTGATCCTTTTTTAAGACCCTCCTGGGAAAGAAATGACTGGCCATGGTAAGGTCCAATGATAACCCCATTCCTTATCAGGTTCAATGAGCAGGTAACTACCTCTTTGTTTTTTAGAAGCAACAATAAACAGCAACAAACTGACACATTTTTTAGATAAAGATTTCTCAAAGGTACTTTGCCAGCTTCTCTTGTTTCAGTGAATACCATGTTTCCTTTGTTTCAAGAATATGAAAATCACTTAACTTCAGGGGAAAAAAATTGACAGTCACAATGTTATTCCATCTTTTTCCCGAGAGGAAAAGACAATTCCTTACATATACTATGAATGTCGGGGATAGAGCATGAATGTTCTCTCTTTCTGAATAGAAGTTTTAGCTGGGTCCAACGCTGCCAAGCTAAATATTCCATTTCCAGGCCTCTCTTGCAGCCAGGATGGCCAACCAGTTCTAACCAATGAGATGTGAACTGAAGTATGTGCAGCTCTGGAACACACCCTTAAAGGAAAAGGGCAAATCACCCCTCCCTCTTCCTCCCCTCCCTCTGACTGGAATGAAAGTGCAGGGATTGCAGCTGGAAGAGCCAACCTGGCAGGGAGAGGCACACAGAATGCTGAGCGAAGCAGAGCAAAGTTCTCCAACAATGCTGAGCTGCCAAACCAGCTTGGGACCACCTACCTGGATTTTTATGTAAAAGAATAATAAACTTCTATCTTGCTTTTTAAGAAATGTATTTGGGGGTCTCTTTGTTACAGAGGCCTAAGTTGTACCCTAACTAATACAGGTGGCTTCGAGGCTACAAAAGAGAATCTGACCACCCACAGTCCCAACACAGAGCTTCCAAGACCTCTTGGATTTCCTGAGTGACGCAAGTGTCTTTTGTTATTCATAATGAGTCCCTTTCCATCACACCAGGAGTTTATGCTAGAGGTGACTCAGGGTAGGGCCCCAGGATAGCCTCAGGACAGGGCTGATCCCCAGCAAGACCAAGTATGTAGAGGTTTGGAACTTTCAGCCCCAGCCACCAACCTCCTGGGAGGGGAGGTGAAGCTGGAGATCAAACTCTATAAACACTACTGAACAATGAGATTTGGAGAGCTTCCAGGTTGGTGAACACATCAGGGTGCTGGGAAGGAGACACACACAGAGAGGGCACGGAAGCTGCCCCTACCCCCATACCTTGCCCTGTGCATCTCTTCCACGTGGCTGTTCCTCAGTTGTATCCTTTGTAATAAACTGGTAGACATAAGCAGAAGTGTTTTTGTGAGTCCTAGTGAGACATTTCTAACAAATTATCAAACCTGAGTATGCAGTCGCCATGCAGAAGTGTGGGTAGCCTGGGCAGCCCATTTGCAGCTGGTGTCTGAAGTGGGGCCAGTTTGGTGGGACTAAGCCCTTTAACTCATGAGATCTGACTCGCCCTCCAGGTATATCGTATCAGAATTGAATTGACTTGTTGGATACCCATTGGTATCGGAGGATTTGAGAATCTCACAAACAGGGAAAATTCTCTTTTCCACTCCCTCCTTTAATTTTCTGGAGTTAACCAGGTAAGAAACCCAAGAGTAATACTAATTTCCTTCCCTTCCATCCCACACTTAACCAGGTCCTCAGCCAATCAATTGTCAAAACTGACTATAGTGGAACCATTTTAAAATGGAGTCAGAGCTCCCTTTCCAGAGAAACTGTCTTCCTGTCTTGAACCTTGGACTGGGCCAAACCTTTGGACTGGGCCAAAACAGCAGTTTTATAAGCAATTGTTTGAGAAGTCAGCAGGAGAACAGACATTCTGATCACAAAGACTGACTGCGGACTTTCTGAAGATAGAATCAACAGTCAATCAATGTTTAGCCAAGACTAGCTTTCTGCCTCCAATTCCAATTAAAATTCTTTGTAATACAATCTCCGTTCTGTGCCTTTAAAAGCCCCTCACTTGGGGCTGGCCCGGTGGCGCAGCGGTTAACTTTGCATGTTCGCTTTGGGGGCCCGGGGTTCACCGGTTGGGATCCCTGGTGTGGACGTGGCACCACTTGGCAAGCCATGCTGTGGTAGGCGTCCCACATATAAAGTAGAGGAAGACGGGCACACGTGTTAGCTCAAGGCCAGTCTTCCTCAGCAAAAAGAGGAGGATTGGTGGCAGACGTTAGCTCAGAGCTAATCTTCCTCAAAAAAAAAAATTAAATCAATAAATTAAATTAAATTAAAAAATAAAAGCCCCTCACTTTTACTCCTTAGTAGGACACCATTTGGGTTTCTACCTGAATCTGTGCTCCCCAAATTGTTAATTCTTTGATCCCAAATAGATGCTTTGCCTCTTAAACTGGTTTCCATTTTTGAAGGTTGGCACAATCATCAATGCTACTCAATTTTGCATCCTAAATACTCTTTAATCCATCCCCTCCTCCCGGTCATTCCTCATCCTTCCACCCCAGCTGGGCCTCCCTGCTTCTGCCCCAAATTTACCAATACTACAATCTCTGAAATATCTTCCATCAACTACAGGGATGGTCGTCCTAAAATCCAAATTTGGTTTTATCAATATTTTGCTTGAAATTCATCTCATTGTATAAAGGAGTGTTTTCAAACATAATTTTAACAGCAGCACCTTTTTGATATACAAAACCTTCCATGGAATTCTAAATTTATTAAAGAGAAAAGTGGGAAGAGGGGGTCACGAAGTCCCACCCTCTTCACATCTCCCTCATTCCCACACCCATACGACCCCTGTAACCATGAGCCCTCCAGGACAATTCAACTGACCTCATCCCTTACCAACAGAGCAATTAAGACTTGTCTTTCAGAAAATTTGCAAAGTCACACAGCCAGAGCATGCACAGAAGAAATCTTGACCTGAAATGACCAGGGAACCAAAGATTGTCCTCCTGATGGAACCAAAGGACCAGGACGTGACTAGAACTTAAAGTCAGACTCTTATCAGAAGCAAGGGGTCACTCATTCAGGAAGACCTGGTGTTAAAATTCCTTCCCCACCTCATCCTAAAAGTTTAGAAGCTCACTGTAAATATTTAGAGCCCTGTCACAAATGCTTGAAGCCCACCAATCAAAACCCGTCCCACCAGCATTTCCACGTGCCAGACTGTACTCCCTAACCTCTTAAATTCTGCCCCAAATCCAGAATCAGATAGACAGATCTGAGGGCATACACCTCCATCTCCCTGCAGATCAATCTCGCGGAATAAAGCTGATCTCTTTTCCCAAACGCTGATGCCATAGTTAATGGGCTGTTTATGTATATCAGGCAAGAGAACCCCAATTTTGTGTGGTAACACCTCCATTTCCAAAGCAGCCGCCAAGGCCACTTCCCTACCTTAAAGGATCACATTAAGTACGAATAGTGTGCAGAAAAGAGTTAATGCAGCAGGCCTGAGACTACTGTCCTTGGAAAGGCCTGCTTGCAAAGGTTGGCCCTTGGCTGGGAACTTGGATTCCAAGAGGGTTCTCACCATTCCCAGAAATGGTAGGAGTGACTCATTGTGCCCAGATGTCTGTACCATGAATAAGCAATGCGGTTTATGCTGAACACCTAGTTTCCTTCTACAAGTCCAGAATTTCAGCAAGTGCTACACAGAGCGCCTATGTGACCACCCCCTAACCCCAGGCACTGAGTCTCTAATGAGCTTCCCTGGTAGACAACATTTCACACCTCTTGTCACAGTTCATTGCTGGAAGAATTACCCATGTTCAGTGTGACTCACTGGGAGAAGACTCTTAGAAGCTTGTATCTAATTTTTCACCCCACATGCCTTTACCTTTGCTGATTGTACTTTGTATCCTCTCACTGTAATAAATCATAGCTGTGATTACAACTATATGCTGAGTACCGTGAGTCCTCCTAGCAAATTACTACACCTGGGGGTAGTCTCGGGGATCCCCAACACAGATAGTATCTTCATTCTGGGATGCAAGCAATCCATAATAGGGTCCCAGCCTGCATTTCAAGACTACTTTCCATCTACTCTCCAAAAGGTATCCATTGATACAAGAAATGATTGAGCACCTACCATATGCAATGGGTAATCAAGAATATCAAAGTTGTTTTTTTTTTTAAGTGGGGGTGGAGGGACAAAAATTGCAGCAGTAATGTATCAAGATTAACTGGCAATAGCAAGCAAAATGAATTTGGGTACAGAGAAACTGGTTAAGAAGGTATTCTAAATGAGAAACAATAAAAGCCCAAATTAGGATAGGTAATAGCAGAAATGTTAGGAAGTTTGGTCAAATGGAAAATGCAAAGGTAGATTCTATAATGTGGGTTGCCTTCTTGTCAGATTGGATTGCTTACCACGTCTCAAACATTTTCCATTCTTTCATTTCATAGTCATCCTTTGTTCATACAGATTCCCTCACTGGACATCATCCTCCTCCAGCTGTCTGCCAGCCTAATTTTCTCTACAGAATCTCACCCATGCTTCAAGGTTCCTCAGCTCCTTACCACTAGAATTCCAACTCACCTGTATTTATCTCCATCCTTTTCTCTCTCCTTAGGTTACAGCTTAAGAGCTATTTCTTATTCCGTCAAGGACTATTAATGCCTTCACTTGTCCTCTAATCAGTGGCTTTCAAATTTTTGGACCCTCTTTTTGTATCATGACCCAATATACATACACACATATATTTAACTGAAAAATAAGCTTCACGATATAATAAGAGGTTTAGCGAAAGTATTAAAAAGTAAGAAAAAAGGATGTTTCTATGCTTGATGCACTCTGGTATTTTTACTATATATACGTAGTATAAATTATACGCTAAATTTAAAACAAAAATATAATTTATAATTATAAGTATAAAATTATATATAGAAGCAGAAGGAGTACTTCCTACCTCATTCTGTGAAGCCAATACTACCCTAATACCAAAATCAGACAAAGACATTACAAGAAAAGAAAACTGCAGACCAATATCCATCATGAACATAGATGTAAAAACCTCCAACAAAATACTAGCAAATCAAATCCAACAACGTATAAAAAGAATAATATAAAACATATATATATATGTAATAAATATTAAAAAGTGAGACTTATCTCAGGAATGCAAAGCTGGCTCAACATTCAAAAATCAATTAATTTAATTCATTCCATCACCAGGATAAAGAAGAAAAATCACATGATCATTTCAATAGATGCAGAAAAAGCATTTGAAAAAAACCCAACACCTGTTCATGATAAAAAAAAAAAACCCTCAGTAAACTAGGAATAGGGGGAACTTCCTCACCTTGATAAAGCATATCTACAAAAAACCTACACTAACATTACACTTAATGGTGAGAAAGTAGAATCTTTCCCACTAAGATCAGGAACAAGGCAAGGATGTCCCTCTCATCACTCCTTGTCAACACCATACTAGAAGTCCTAGCTAATGCAATAAGACAAGAAAAGGGAATATAGGTATACATATTGGGAAGGAAGAAGTAAAACTCCTTGTTCACAGATGACATGATTGTCAATGTAGAAAATCCCAAAGAATCAACAAAATAACTCCCAGAACTAATAAGCAATTATAGCAAGATTGCAGGATATAAGGTTAACATATAAAAGTCAATCACTTTCAGATATACCTGCAATGATCAAGTAGAATTTGAAATTAAAAACACAATACCATTTACATCAGCACCTCAAAAAGTGAAACACTTAGGTATAAATCTAAAAAATATGTAAAAGATCTATATAAAGAAAACTACAAAACTCTGATGAACAAAATCAAAGAAGAACTTAAAAATGGAGAAATATTCCATGTTCATAAATAGGAAGGCTCAATATTGTCAACATGTCAGTTCTTCCCAACTTGATCTATAGATTCAATGCAATCTCAATCAAAATCCTAGCAAGTTATTCTGTGGATATTGACAAAATAATTCTAAAGTTTAAATGGAGAGCCAAAAGAACTAGAATATTCAACATAATATTAAAAGAGAAGAAAAAAATTGGAGGATTGACACTATCCAACTGCAACACCTACTATAAAGCTACAATAATCAAGATAATGGGGTATTGGCAAAAGAATAGACAATTAGATCAATGGAACAGAATAGCGAGCCCAGAAATAGACCCAATAAATACTGCCAACTGATCTTTGACAAAGAAGCAAAGGCAAGATAGTTGAGCAAAGACAGTCTTTTCAACAAATGGTACTGGAACAAATGGACATCCACATGCAAAACATGAATCTAGACACAGAACTTACACCCTTCACAAAAATTAACTCAAAATGAATCACAGACCTAAATGTAAAACACAAAACTATAAAACTCCTAGAAGATAACATAGGAAAAACCTTGGGCATAGTGATGACTTTTTAGATACAATATCAAAGGCACAAACCATGAAAGAAATAATTGATAAGCAGGACTTCATTAAAATTAAAGATTTTAAAATTAAATAAATATATAAATAAAAATTAAAGTTAAAGATTTCTGTTCTGCAAAAGACAACACCATGGTCTCACAAAAGACAACCCACAGACTGGGAGAAAATATTTGCAAAAGACCCACCTATTATCCAAAATACACAAAGAACTCTTAAAACTCACAACAAGAAAACAAACAATCCAATTGAAAAATGTACTAAAGACTTTAGCAGACACCTCACCAAAGAAGATATTCAGATGGCAAAGAAGCATATGAAAAGATCTCCATGTCATATGTCTCCAGGGAAATGCAAATTAAAACAACAATGAGATACCACTACACACCTATTAGAATGGCCAAAATCCAGAACACTGACAAATGCTAGCCAGGATGTGGAGCAACAGGAACTCTCATTCATTCCTGGTGAGAATGCAAAATGGTAGAGCCACTTTAGAAAACAGTTTGGCAGTTTCTTATAAAACTAAAGATACTCTTACTATATGATCCAGCAATCATGGTCCTTGGTATTTACCCAAAGGAGCTGAAAAATTACATCTACACAAAATCCTGCACATGGATGTTTATAGCAGCTTTGTTCATAACTGCCAAAACTTGGAAGCAACCAAGATACCCTTCAGTAGGTGAGCAGATAAATAAACTGGTACATCCAGACAATGGAATACTATTCAGTGCTAAAAAGAAATGAGCTACCAACCCATGAAAACACGAGGACAAAACTTAAATGCATATAACTAAATGAAATAGCCCATTTGAAAAAGCTATATTCTGTAAGGTCATATATTCTAACTATATGACATTCTGGAAAAGGTAAAATCAAGGAGACAGTAAAAAGATAAGTAGTAGACAAAGTCGGGGGAGGTAAAGACGAGGGTTGAATAGGCAGAGCACAGAGGATTTTTAGGGTAGTGATAATACTTTGTATGATACTATAATGATGGATACATGTCATTATACATTTGTCCAAACCCACAGAATGTACTTCACCAAGAGTGAACCCCAATGTCAACTACGGACTTTGGGTGATTATGATGTGTCAATGCAGGTTCATCAATTGTAACAAATGTACCACTCTGACGGGAGATGTTGATAATGGGGGAGTCTATGCATGTGTAGGGGTAGGAGGTATATGGGAAATGTCTGTACCTTCCTCTCAATTTTGCTGTGAACCTAAAACTGCTCTTAAAAAATAAATAAAGTCCTTTAAAAAAAAGAGAGAGAAAGAGAATCAGTCAGGCAAGACACTCAAGGCTGAGAGATTGGCCAGCTTAGGCCTGGATAGCAGCTGTATAAATTGAAACACAAAAGACTTCTCAAAAGCTGCACTAAATTAAATCTGTTACTACATCAGTGTACACAAATTATGTGATGCTACTGCCATATTATTTTGATTTGTATTAATTTGTCTTATTGTACTCCAAATGGACAGTGGGAAAATGCCATTCTCAAGATCCACACACTAATCTACAAACATAACAGGAAGATTTTAGAGGCCCGGAAAGTCTGCGCTGTTCTGATACCTCAATTTTGTACCTTATTTCACCACTTTCTCCTAAACTAAGTTTTGTAAACTAAGCTTACAGCCCATTTGCTGTAAAATTTAGTCAATATCATAATGTCCTAGAATCTGAATAATCTATTATAACTTCCTAGATACTATTTTAACAATTAATTTTTTCTCCCAGGAAAAAAAAATGAATTTCCGCAGGCTTTCAGTGTATTTGTGATTATTTCCATTACTCCCCATATTTTCTTTTTTTTGAGGTGAACATAATCTCAAGATTTCATTGTCTTCATAAGAAAACAAAATGTAAGGCTTAGAACTGGGTCACTTGACCCTTTCTCTTCTTATCTCCTCCCAGTTCAAAAACACCTCCATGTCCTATCGGCCACCATTCTCTAGATGTGCAGTTGGGCTCAATGCACTCAAGTTTCAGGACAAACGTCTTTGTACTTTTAGCCTTTTTCTGGAAAATCAGCTTAGTCTGTCCACCACAGCCTCTCTGCTTCCTGTCATAAGGCTGCTTTCCCTGAACATACAGAGAATCCCTGCCCTTCTTGTCCTGTGTCACTTTTTGCGTTTAGTGCTTGCCACACTTCTTATAGGAAGTCTGGCAGGTTTTAGGAATGTTCACTAGATTTGTTTGTGGGAGGCACTATCAACAGGGAAAGAAGCGATTTCCCCCAATTTTTAAGTTTTCCTCTGAAGACAGAAGTTTGGAACAAAAAGATTCTTCTGAAGTTCTGCAGTCTTGCTAATATGCTCCACTTAACTAATCTCACTACATTAATATATAATATAATAAACTGCAATTCTGCTCTTCTTAATGGAGCATGGTAGCCTACGATGCAGAAAGAGGAGGCAACTCAACAGCACAGTTATAAAAGAAATTAGAAAGAGGCAAACTGTCGCAAATAGCACTAACAAGAATTGTTATATACACACCAGTTTTCTTGAACAAGGTCTTAAATTAGAGTCCGTTAGGGACTGAGGGCGGTGGGGAACCTGGAAGCCTTTTGAAATTAGAAGAAAATTGTGTGTGGGTGTGGGCGTATTTGTGTATTTTCTCTGAGGCAAGATCTCTAAACATACTAAAGCCTCCTTCAGATTTTCGAACAAGTTTGTGAACAAAACTGGTTAAGAACCACTGTTTTAAAAATAATTGTCAAAACTTAAGAGTTTTAGAAGGAAAGTCTATTAATAGCAGCTCATGTTTATTGAGCATTTGTGTGCCAGGGACCAGGTTAAGTAACGTGATTATTTTTACTACTCCTCACAATAATCCTGTTATACAAATAATTTTAAAAAGCCATAGATAAATTTGTTCATTCGTTCACTCATGCTTGTTGAGAATCAACTATATTTCAGGTATTATTCTTGACAGTGGTGAAAAAACACTAAAAACAAATTCCTTTCCTTGTGGAGCCTTCACCCCAGTCAAAAGTGAAATCAAAAGGGAAGACAGACAAAAAATTAAATAAAGAAGCAGAAAGGATCAGGTAGTGATCAGTACACTGATAAGAATAAAAAAGAGTGATATCCTAAGGCCTCTGACTAACAGCGTGGGCATCCCCAGGGAGCTCAACAGAAATACAGAATCTCAGGCCCCACCCCAGGGGTCTGAATCAAAATTTGCATTTTTAACAAAATATCTAGGTGTTTCACACGCACACTGAAGTTTGAGAAGCACTATGCCAGGCAATGACTGAGAACTCCTACAGATTATGAGGAAAAGCCATCCCATGGAAGTGACATTCAAGTTGACATCTGGACGCTAAGAAGAGTCAGCCCTGAGGAAGAGCTAGGAGAACATCGTCCCCGGCAGAGGGAAGGGCTGGGGCAAAATCCTAAAGCGAAAATGGAAGCAGCCTTCGCATTTTCCAGGAAGAGAAAGGAAGTTTATGTGGCGGATTTCAAAGAACAAGGTGGATTGTGTTACAAGATGAAGCTGGAAAGGAGAGCAAGAACCAGATCATGCAGGCTCTTGTAAGCCATGGTAAATAGTGTGGATTTTATAAGTAGGATTAAGAGTAGGTAGAAGGCTTTAATCAGGGGTGTGACACTATTTGATTTGTTTTTTGAAAGACTATTCTGTTAGTAGAAAATAAGATGGTAGGAATGTAAAGTAGAAGCAGAGAGACTAGTTAGGAAATTATAACAATAGTCCAGTTCAGAGATGTCTGTGATTTGGACCCGAGAGTTAGCATTGCAGTACAAAACTAGCCAGGATCATGTAGATAATAACAACAGCAACAACAATTATTAACCTTTACTGAGTACTTACTCAGTGCCAGGTGCTTTTCTAAGTACTTTACAAACATTAATTCATTTAATCTTCACAACCACCCTATGAGGTAGGTACTGATATTATCCTTACTTTAAAGATGAAGAAACTGAGGCATAGAGGGGCTAAGTAAGTAACCTGTCCATGTTCCCATAGCCAGGTAGTGGCAGAGCCAGCATCTGTACCTATAGATACAGCAGAGAGGCAAGACGTTACAGTGGAAGGAACACGGGCTCTGCAGTCATATTCTCTAGATTCATCTTCTAACTCCACCATTTCAACTCTCAGTCATAGTAAGACCATTTTCTATGGCAGACTGGGCATGTGATCACCATCCTAGCCAATGATGCTAAGGGGAAGTCAGCTTCTGCCAAAGTTCCCCCGACTGCTCTTCAAAAGAAGACCAGGACAGGAACTCATTCCTTTCTGCCTTTATACTTTTACCTGAGAAATCAGGATACCTGGACTACTGCAAGTATCGTAAGAACATGAAGAGAAATGCTGTTGACACACAGAGGGCAATAAATCTTGACATATGTTGTGATGATTAATTTTATGTGTCAACTTGACTGGGCCTCGAGGTGCCCATACATTTGGTCAAACATTATTCTGGCTGTGTCTGTAAGGGTATTTCTGGATGAGATTAACATTTGAATCAGTAGACTGAGTAAAGCAGATTGCTCTCCCTGGGTCTTGAGCCTGCCAGTCTTTGGACTAGAACTACACTATTGGCTCTCCTGGTTCTCAGGCCTTCAGACTCAGACCAAAACTACACCACCCACTCTCCTGGGTCTCTGGGTCTCCAGCTTGCTGACTGCAGATCTTGGGACTTGTCAGCCTCCATACTTGTGTGAGCCATTCCTTATAATAAATCTCTTTCTAAACGTATATACATCCTATTGGTTCTGTCTCTCTGGAGAACTCTGACTAATGCACATATCAAGATGCTTAATTGTATTGACACTGTTTCCATAGAGCTGAGTGATAATAGCAAAGGGGATACGTGGCCTTTGTGTTCTTTGGTACTTTAAATTGGAATGGATTTCTAATTCTACACAAAGGTAGATAGTTAAGAATATCTTAGAGATATTCTTTAGAGACTTAAGCAAAATGGTGGACCAAATTGTTTCAATAGAAAGTAAGCATTTTCCCTTTCAGAAATGTTATTTTAATGGTTTGCTTCATCTTTAAGGCTTTTTGTTTTAATATCTGAGGTTAAATATTTTTTGAGAATGCATCTCCAAGGTCACACTCAAAATCAGTAAAGATGTGGTTTAACGTGCATTTTACATACAACTTGTCAGTAAAGTTGGGTTCAGCTCAAAAACATTCTGTAAGAATTTCTCAGCTCAAAACTATCCTATGATTAAAGGAAAGAATTGAAGATATGCAAGATGACACATGACCACACAAATTTAGAGTTTCCAAGGTAAAGAAAACTATCTTTTTGCATTATTCCTTCCTAGATAGTTGTATGTCCAGAAATATTCTATGTAATCTGTGATGAATCTAACTATTTCAAGGCATTATGTGTGTTTACTTCAGTAGAATTAAGGAAGTTATAAAAAATCAACTGACTGTAATAGGTATTTATGTAACCCAGAAAAGCTATATGCTTTATGTTAACAACCTAGGGTTTTCTTTGAAAAACTTGGATTCACTTGAAAATTCATATGCGACAGAATCCCGAAAGGTAAAGAAAACGAAAACTAACACTAATAGTGCCTACTACGTACCTAGCACACAGCACTTTCTATATATTTTCTTACTTCTCCAAAAAATCTGAGGTAGATATTGTTATTCCTCACAAACGAAGAAGCTAAAATACCTTAAAAGCTAGGAAACTTAAGTGAATGACCAAGACAGGATCTGAAGCTAAGTGACCCAAAACCACCAGGATGTTGCCCTCATTAAAACCACCATAATATTACAGACAAGTGAAGGCTGCGCTCCTATTTGTCGTAACCAGGCAACAGAAAATCAAAACACAAACCTCTCTTAGGCCCTCTATTTTGAAGTACTCAAGCCTCCTGCAGCAACCAACAACCCGCTCCTCCTGGGGCTCCATCCTCCTCAGGCCCTGCTAGAGCTCTGCCCTGCCTGCACTCTGGAGTCAACCTGCCTCTGCTAACAACACGCTTCCAAACCCCACCAGCTGCAGCAGTTTTTTCTATTAAAAGCCCAAAGTTGAACTGTTAGAGGAAAGAAATTCCTCTCCATATAAACCAAAAAGCCTTCTATTTCACAGTTAGCTTTTAAGAATTTTGACAAACTAGATTTATGTACACCTTTTTGAGCTTTGAGAACAAATATTAATATATTTGGCCCTAAACAAATACATAATGACCTAGCCCTCAAATATGAAGATGACACATAGTTGGGAGACAAATCAGTGCCAGGTCACATCATGATTCAAGTTGATGCTGACGTGCCAGAAAAACTGGATGAAACTACCAACATAAAATTTAACTAAGGTGCATTTACTTTCAAAAACTTACTTATACTTAAAAGAATCAACTGAAAATCTATTAAATAGAAGAATTCAATAAGCAACAAATATTTTAAGAAATAATAATAAAACATCTATAAAATGCATAGCTCTGTGCTAAAAAATTCAAATACGACCAGTGCTGAGCTAGACAGACAGTGTAACTGCACTCAAAATACTGACAGGGCACTAGGGGAGATAGAAACAAGTGGATAAACAACTTTAATAAAGTGTGGTATGTAGTAAAGGGAAGAAGAGGATGCTAGAAGATCACAGAACCAAAGCTAGTAGCCTAGGTAAGGGACTTAAGGAAGGGTACTCAGAGGAAATGATGTTTCAGTTGAGAGCAAAGGACAAACAGAAGTTAGCCAGGGAAAGATGGAAGGAAGGGAAGCAGATGCATTAGCCTGAGAGAAGGCTCCAAAACACAAGAGTGTGGCACACTAAAGAAAATGAAACAAGCTCAGTATGGCTGAGATATAAAGTGGAAGGCAGAGAGTTGCTACCAGAGAAGTATAAAGGAACCAGGTGACACAGGGCCCTGCAATGATAAACCATGTGAATTTCATCCTGAAGGCAAAAGGAAGCCATTGAGGAGTTTCAAAGAATGCAGCGGCTTGATTATGCCCCATCTTAGGCAAAGAAGAAGGATACTGGAAAAATATTTCCACAGCTTTATCTTTCTAACGTACTAAAAATAACCAGTTGGAAAATACAATTTAAAAAAAAGGATCCCAATTACAATAAAAAGTCTAAAATAAAG
Source organism: Equus przewalskii (assembly GCF_037783145.1). Classification (NCBI taxonomy): domain Eukaryota; kingdom Metazoa; phylum Chordata; class Mammalia; order Perissodactyla; family Equidae; genus Equus; species Equus przewalskii. The sequence goes on along the minus strand of NC_091839.1, from coordinate 57,782,708 downwards.
GATATTAACAATCAATTTATAAGAACTATATAAAAAAATAAAATCTTTCTCAAAGGTGTCAGTGAAAATTTGAAAAAACAGACACACAATATTATTGGAAAGAAAACCACAACATTATAACATTGCCAATTCTTCACAAACTAATTTGGAGATTAAATACAGTTCCACCAAAATCCTAACCCGAAATTCTTAGAAAATCATGAAGAAGCAAACAAGGGGGATCTTGCCTACCAGATGTGAAAATAAATATAAAACACTATAATGAAAAGATCAATGAATAGACATTCCAAAAAGAAGTTTATGGAATAATTTAATATGTAATAAAAGAGGGAAGAATACCAAATCTTATCACCATACTTTTTTTTTTATCATCCAACTTGTAATTACACATTTGTTATTCATTTTATGTCTATTCCTCTCAACTAGACTGCAAGCAGCCAGAGGAAAGGTACCACGCCTGTTTAATTCACTGTCTACCTAGCACCAAGTGCCAAAGCAGGACTGCATTTGAACATCAAGAAGACAAAAATCATGACTACAGAAGAACTACATAACTTTAACATAGACAATTAAGACACTGAAATTGTTAAAGATTTTGTCTACCTTGGTTCAGTCATCAATTTAAATAAAGACTGCAGCCAAGAAATCAAGAGAAGACTGAGACTTGGAAGGGCAGCAACGAAAGAATTAGGAAAGATCATTAACTGTAAGGAAATGTCTTTGGAGACAAAGGCCAAGATTATCTACACCCTCGTATTCCCAATTATTATGTACGAGTGTGAAAGCTGGACAGTGAAGAAGGCTAACAGGAATAAAATTGATTCATTCGAAATACGGTGTTGGAGGAAAGTTCTACATATACCCTGGACTGCCAGAAAAATGAACAAGTGGGTCCTAGAGCAATTTAAGGCTGAACTATTGTTGGTAGCAAAAATTACAAAGCTGAGGCTGTCTTACTTTAGACACATCAGGAGAAGACAGGATTCTCTGGAAAAGACAATAATGCTGGGAAAAGTAGAAGGCAACAGCAAAAGAGGAAGACCAAACATGAGATGGATTGACTCCATAAAGGAAGCCATAGTCATGAATCTACAGAAGCTGAGCAGGGCTGTTGAGGACAGGACATTGTGGACGTCACTCATTCACAGGGTCACCAGGAGCAGGAGCTGACTTGATGGCAGGTAATAATACCGAGCACCTACAATGCCTGGCATATGATAGGTGCACAAGAAATATTTGCTAAATAAATGAATTAAGCAATGGGAGGCAATAGATTATTTAACAAGTGACATTTGGACAACTGGAAGACAATAGAAAAATTAATTTAAATTATTCCCTCATACTACATACCAAAATAATTTCCAGATGGTTTGAAAAAGTAAATACATAAAAAAAATTCAAACCAAAAAAAGAAAGTATACATGAATATTTATTTAGTCCAGAGGTCTGCAAACTATAGCATGTAGGTCAAATCAGTCATGCCCATTAGTTTGTGTATTGTCTGTGGCTGTTTTCACACTACAATACCAGAGTGACAGAGACATATGGGCTGCAAGGCCAAAAACATTTATTATTTGGCCCTTTACAGAAAACGTTTGCCACCTGATCTACTCTTTTAACAGGTGTGGACTTTCTAAGCCCAAACCTGTCTGGACATCACAATCACCTGTGAAACTCAAACTTAATGAATCATAATTAAATCCCAGTAGGAACAGATCAAAAACCTAAATGTAAGAGCTAAAACTATAAAACGCTTAAAAGAAAACATAATTGTAAATCTTCATGACCTTGAATTAGGCAATGATTTCTTAGATATGACATCAAAAGCAAAAGCAACCAAAGAAAAAATAAATAAATCAGACTTCATCAAAATTAACACTTTTGTATATCAAAGGATATTATCAAGAAAGTGAAAATACAACCCACATAATGGGAGAAAATATTTGCAAATCACATATCTAATAAGGAACTTGACTTCAGAATATATAAAGAAGTCTTACAACTCAACAATAAAAAGATAACCCAATTTTTTAATGGGTAAAGGATTTAAATAGACATCTCTCCAAAGAAGATACATGAATGGTCAATAAGCACATGAAAAGATGTTCAATATCATTAGTCATTAGGGAAATAGAAATCAAAAGCACAATGAGATAGCACTTCACACCCACTAGGATAGTGATGATCAAAAAGACAATACTGAGTGTTGGAGAGGATGTGGCAAAATTAGAACCCTCATATACTGCTGGTGGAAATGTAAAATAGTGCGGATGCTTTGGAAAATAGTAACAGTTCCTCAAGAAGTTAAACAGAGTTACCACATGACCCAGCAATTCTACTCCTAGGTATATAGCCAAGAGAAATGAAAATACATGTCCACACAAATACTTGTACACAAATAGTGTGCAGCACTATTCATAATGGCCAAAAAGTGGAAATAAGCCAAATGTCCATCAACTGATGAATGAATGAATAAACAAAACATAGTATATTCATTCATACAATGGAATATTATTCAGCTATAATAAGGAATGATAAATATTACAACTTGGATAAACCTCAACATAACGCTAAGAAGCCAACACAAAACACTACATATTGTAGGGTTCCTTTTCTATGAAATGTCAAGAATATGCAAATCCAGAGACAGAAAGTAAATTAGTGGTTGCCAAGGGTTGGGGGCAATTGGGTGGTGGGGGGAGAGAAGAAGGAGGGAAATGGGTAGTGACTGCTAACGAGTATCGGGTGTCTTTTTTGGAGTGATAAAAGTGTTATGGAATTAGATAGTGGTGATGGCTGCACAATTTTGTGAACATACTAAATACCACTGAATTGTACATTTTAACAGGGTGGATTTTATGGAAGGTAAATTATATCTTAATAATAACTTTTTCAATTAAAAAACATTCCAGCAAGAAAACAACTTTCCCAAAACATACATATGATAACAAACTTGTATCCAGTATACATAAAGAACATCTACAAATAAGATAGAGAAACCAATTTAAAAACGGCCAAAAGAGGTGAACAGATACTTAACAAAAGAAGATAAACAAATGGTCAATAAGCACATGAAAACTGCTCAACATCTTTGGTCATTAAGTAGATTCAAATGTAAACCGCAATAAGATATCATTTCACACTCACTGGAATGGCTAAAATTTAAAACCTTGACAGGGCCAGCCCCGGTGCCGTAATGGTCAAGTTCAGCATACTCTGCTTCAGCAGGCCCAGGTTCAGTTCCCAGGCATGGACATACACCACTCATCTATCAATAGCCATGCTGTGACAGTGGCTCACATACAAAATAGGGGAAGAATGGCAAGAGATGTTAGCTCAGGGTGAATCTTCCACTGCAAAAAGAGGAAGATTGGCAATAGCTGTTAGCTCAGGGTGAATCTTCCTCAGGAAAACAAAAAGGTTGGGGGGGGGGGCCAGCCCCAGTGGCCTAGTGGTTAAGTTTGGCACACTCCACTTCAGCAACACAGGTTTGGTTCCCAGGCACAGACCTACACTACTCGTCTGTCAGTGGCCATGCTGTCGTGGCAGCTCACATACAAAAAGAGGAATATTGACAACAGATGTTAGTTCAGGGTGAATCTTCCTCAGCAAATAAATAAATAAATAAATAAATAAAGAGGGGCCAGCACCATGGCCGAGTGGTTAAGTTCGCATGCTCTGCTTCAGTGGCCTGGCATTTCGCCGGTTTGGGTCCTGGGCACCGACATGGCACCGCTCATCAAGCCATGCTGAGGCAGCGTCCCACATGCCACAACCAGAAGGATCCACAACTAAGAATATACAGCTGTGTACCAGGGGGCTTTGGGGAGAAAAAGGAAAAATAAAATCTTTAAATAAATAAATAAATAGAAATAAAAAATAAAACCTTGACAACCTCAAGCCTTGGTAAGGATGTATTGCAACCTGAAAACTCCTACATTAATGATGAGAGTGTAAAATGGTACAATCACTTTAGACAACACTTTGGCAGTTTCTTATAAAGTTAAACATACACTTACCATACGAACCAGAAATTCCACTCCTAGGTATACATCCAAGAGAAATGAAAACAACTATCCACAAAATAACTAACACAAGATTGAAGCAGCTGGAAAGAATTCAAATGTCCATCAACAGGAGAATGGACAAACAAATTGTGGTATATTCATACAGTGGAATACTATGCAGTAACAAAAATGAACTGCTAAAACATAAAATCACATAGGTTAATGTGAAAAACGTAAAATGGAAGAAATCAGACACAACAGAGTACGTATTATATAATTCCATTTAGATGAATTCAAAGAACAGGTAAAATTAATCTATTGTGATAGAAAAATTAATCTATGGCAAAATAAATCTATGGGGATAGAAATCGGAACAAAGATCAACCGTAGGATGTAAAGAATAACTAAAAGAGGCAGGAGGAAACTTTACAAGGTGATGGAAATATTCTATATCAGGGGTCAGCAAAGTATGGCCCATGGGCCAAATCCAGTTCATTGCCTATTTTTGTAAATAAAGTTTACTGGAACCCAGCCATGCTCATTCATTTATATATTATCTATGGATGATTTTGTACAACAAGGGCAAGAAAAAGTTGTGACAGAGATCCAAAGGCCCATAAAGCGTAAAATATTTACTCTCTAGCCCTTTACCGCAAAGGTTTGTCAACCTCTATTCTATATCTTCATTGAGTGCAAGTAACATGATGAATATATTTGCTAAAATTCACTGAATACTACACATAAGATTTGTGGATTTCACTCTAAATTTCACTTCACTTAAAAAAAAAAATCCCAGCATATTTTTTTGAGGAAATTCCTAAAATGATTCTGAAATTTATATGGAAATGCAAAGGACCTAGAATAGCCCAGATCAGTGTTGTACAAAGAAGTATAACATGAACAACATATACAATTTAAAATTTTTTAATAGCTACATTTTCTAAAGCTTTTTAAAAGAGGTAAAATTAATTTTACTAACATTTTATTTAATCCAACACATACAAACTATCATTTCAACTGTTGGAAGACCATTTTTCATCGGTCTTTTGCATTTCTGCACACCTATAAGTAGAGGTACAGATAGCTTTTGTCCTAGATCATCTTTTCAACAGTATTTGTTGCTGTCAAGTATAATGTCCCCCTCCAGGTCAAAAGCTGAGTTTGTTTACAGCCCCCTTATAAAAAATAGGGTTTCCTAAGCTCAGAGTTCCTCAACTATGACACAAACCCACTGAATATGCAGGCACCCACCTATACCAATTGCTGCATCACCCCATAGGGTCTGAGGGGCAAGAGGAACTAAGGCAAACATGAAGCTCACGTTGCCTGCTGGGCCATGACTAATAAAATTCTTTGTCTCAAGCCAGCCCTGGTGGCCTAGCAGTTAGAGTTCAGAGCACTCCACTTCGGGGGCCGTGTTCAGTTCCTGGGCGCAAAACTACACCACTTGTCTGTCAGTGGCCATGCTGTGGCGGCAGCTCACACAGAAGAACCAAGAGAACTTCTAAGTAAACACAACTATGTACTGGGGCTTTGGGGGTGGGGAGGAGAAAAAAGGAGGAAGATTGGCAACAGATGTTAGCTTAGGGTAAATCTTCCCATGCAAAAAAAAAATTCTTCATCTCAAATCCAGGAGTTTCATGTCTTCTGCCAACATTCATCAAACCATGGCAGGTTAACATGTCACCTTGCAAGCAGGGTAAAATCTTAGATCTTTCACAGTTCTTGACATCAAGGACTATAACCAACATGTAATCAAAATTTTAAAAATTTTAATAAGATATTTTATAGTCTTCATTTTCATACTAAGTCTTCAAAGTTCAGTATATATTTTTACACTTAGAACATGTGTCAATTTGGATGTTAAATTTTTATTGGAAATATGTAATCTGTATTTAGACTTCATAAAATCTACAGTTAGGAAAGTGGATTCACATTCCCAAGTTGTTCCAAGAATACCCATGTTGATAATGAGGGAGGCTATAGATGTGTGGGAACAGGGGGTATATGGGAAATCTCTGTACCTTCTGCTCAATTTTGCTATGAACCTAAAACTGCTCTAAAAAATAAAGTGTATTAAAAATAAAAGTTTTCCAATAGCTGAATCAAGTATCTTTTAAAAATTTATATTTAAGTTAATTAAAATTAAATAAAATTAAAAATTTAGTTCCCTAGCCACATTGGCCACATTTTAAGTACTCAGTGTCCACATGTGGCTAGTGACTATGGTATCAGACAGCTCAGGTCTAGTCAGTCTGGAAAAAGAGTGAAGTTAGAGGACTTACGCAGCCAGATATTAAGAGAATTAAGACAGTGTAATACTGCTACAAGAACAGACCAACGGTAAAAAATAGAAGCCCACACATATATAGACGCTTTTATTTATGTAAAGGTGGCACTGCAGTAGCCTGGAAAAAAGAGCTCTATTCAAAAAATGTTCCTTGGTCAACTGGAAATCCACATGCAAAAAAATGAATCTTGACCCAAACCTAACATCATACACAAAAATTAATTCCAAATGGATCATAGATCTAAATGTGAAAAGTAAAACAATAAAGCTTCTAAAAGATAATTTAAAAATACCTTCATGACCTTAAGGTAAACAAAGATTTCTTATGATCATAATGAACTTATGTTCATTAAAAGACTCCACTAAAAAAATTAAAATGCAAGCCACACAGTGGGAGAAAATATTTGCAATCTACATATCTTCAAAGGACTCATATCCGAAATATATAAAGAACTCCTACAATTCATTAAGAAATAGAATCCAGGGGCCGGCCCCGTGGCCAAGTAGTTAAGTTCACGCACTCTGCTTCGGTAGCCCAGGGTTTCACAGGTTTGGATCCTCAGCTCAGACCTAGCACCGCTCATCAAGCCATGCTGAGGCGGCATCCTACATGCCACAACTAGAAGGACTCACAACTAAAAATATATACAACTATGTACTGGGGGGCTTTGGGGAGAAGAAGGAAAAATAAAATCTTTAAAAATAAATGAAAGAAATAGAATCCAGCAATTCCACTTCTGGGTATTTATCCGAAGGAAACAAAATCACTATCTTGAAAGCTATCTTCACGCCCGTGTTCACTGCAGCATTATTTACAATAGCCAAGACATGGAAACAACTTAGGCGTCCATCAACAGATGAATGGATAAATCAATAGTAATATAAATCAAGATGTTGATTACCATTGCGAGTAAAAAGCTAGTGACTTGGAAGGTGCACAATGGGAGCCTCTGGGCACTATAAACGTGTTACTTCTTGCTTTAGGTTGCACTTACACAGATCTATTTATCAAAATACAGTGGGCTTTTATACTTATCATCTACTTTCTAAATGAAACATATTTCAATAAGCATACTTAAAAAATAAAGTTAACAGGGGCTGGCCCCGTGGCCGAGTGGTTAAGTTCGCGCGCTCCGCTGCAGGCGGCCCAGTGTTTCGTTGGTTCGAATCCTGGGCGCGGACATGGCACTGCTCATCAAACCACGCTGAGGCAGCGTCCCACATGCCACAACTAGAAGGACCCACAACAAAGAATATACAACTATGTACCGGGGGGCTGGGGGAGAAAAAGGAAAAAAATAAACTCTTAAAAAAAAAAAAAAGAAAAAAAAAGAAAGTTAACAGTACTTGTCCTTTCTGTACTTTCTACTATGCACATGTAGTATTTTTATAATTAAAAATAATTTATTTTTTAAATAGAAAACATAATCAGATACAAACTGAAGAGATCTATCTTAATAGCCCCAAGAGTTTTAAAGGTGAGACACGAATATGATCTGGCCACCAAAAGTTAATGCAACACAAAACAGAAAAGGTAACCTATAATACTGCTGCTAGGCATATCTAAAGGAATATATTGAGATATGAGGGACACATTTTCAGAGTGACATTCATAAAGTAGACTGTAATCTCAAGAAAGGAATGGTTTCTAGATCCATGTCATGAGATTTGACTGATAGGACAAATGACAGCCGACATTGAGAAGAGAGTAACAACACCCCAGCATCCTGTATCTAGCATATAGATGGCACCAAAAAATATTTGGGGAATAAGTAAATGAATGGATGAATGGGAGAAATATAAGGATGTTTTAAAGGTTGTAAATGGAATTGGGACAAGTAAGCACCCAATAATTTGATAAATGAACAAACAAGTAAATAAATGAATAAGATATTATCAGTCTTGATAATGTTTAAAGAGCTGTCATAAGTCCGATGAGGACTAGAGTTATATATGTTGTGTCTGGAGAAAGATTCAAGATGAATGGGGAGAAGTTACAGAAAACCTTGAATTTCATCCTATTTAAAGAATTTGCTAACAGTTAGGGCTGTCCAAAAACAAATAGGATGCCTCAAAAAGAAAGGGTTAAGACAGAAACTACATGCCCCTCTGACATTCGACTACACGACCCAGAGGTCCTCTTCAGCTCTAACATTCTATGGTTCTATGAAACGTTATCTTTATATCTTACTGCACAGTAAATAGTTCACAGCCTCTTGAGCTCCTTTGAAAACAGCATCCATAGGGCCAGCTCCGTGGCCCAGTGGTTAAGGTTGCGCGCTCTGCTGCCGCAGCCCAGGGTTCAGATCCTGGGCGCAGACATGGCACCGCTCATCAGACCACGTTGAGGCGGTGTCCCACATCCCACAACTGGAAGGACCTGCAACTAAGATATACAACTATGTACAAGGGTGGGTAGATAAATCAGAAAAAAAAAAAGGTTGGCAACAGTTGTTAGCTCAGGTGCCAGTCTTTAAAAATAAAATTGAAAAAAAAGAAAAAAGAAAAAGAAAACAGTATCTTACTAAATTAAGATATTTTACCTTAGTGACTTACCTGCATACTATAAATCAAATTTCAACAGCTGTCTTTGAAACATGATGACAAAAGCAGTAATTCATATTTTCTAAGAAACTTTAGGTGTTCAGGACAGCCAGAGAAAAGGTAGTTAAATCCAGGAGAACAAAAACCATCCCTGGTTACCTACGAAGGCCCTTTGACAATCAGAAAAATCAAAACTGCATATTCTAGAATTCAACGCACTGAAATCAGACTGACCCCTTTACTACTGTTAATATATGTGAGTCCTCCCCCAAATTAAAATGGTTTTAGTAATTCTATATAGAGTTCATCCCATTTCTATTCACTAACTGGAATCCACCACCCAGCATTTTCAGCATTAATACTTCAATTACTCCTGGCATAGCCTCACATTTATATAATATTTCCTATAGTTTTCAAAGGACTTCCTCATATTATATAATACCTTATTTGAGCCTAGTAAATGACATTTGAGGAAGGTAGAGTTAGGATAATTAATCCCATTCTACAGATGAGAAAATGGAAATACCAAATTAAATGATTGATCCAGTACTACAAAATGAAACCAAAATCACAATCTAGTCTTTCCAGGTCACATTTTATCATTTGTCTGGATCCCGTATGTTCACCAGGCCTAAGACAGAACTGATGGAAATTCTTCAAAGTAACAGTTATGAAATAAAAGGAGCTTCACTTCTTCACAAAGAGAAAGAAGATTGTTGCCAAAAAGTACACACGCTTAGTTAAACAAAATCAAAACTATATAAGGAATTTAGATTTCCAGTTTAAAATGTTTACCCAACTGCTGTGAGAAAAACGCACAATCAGGAAAAGCACATTTAATATTTCTAAAGGGCTGGATTAAAATTTCAGCTGTAAACTTCATTACTGTAATTAGATTTTTAATGCATATTTATTAAACATCCATTCAAATACTGTGCTCACAATTATTCATGAGTTATTTGTACATTTGTGTTGACTTTAACAAACTGTAAACAGTGGCCACTGACCAGAAATGTTCTTGTACAATGACAGAAGCCCATGCTAAGGTCATAGGCAGCCCATTTACGTTCTATTATGTTCTAATCATACACAAAAGATAAATATTCAGCTGCTTTTTTGAAAACTGCAATGGTCATCAAGGACCCAAAAAGTCAGACTTACCAGTGACATTAAAGACCTATGTTTGCTTCAGTAATGAATAAACAAAGTGCAGAATACAAGAAAATCAAATCTTAATTAAACTCTTTCTTTAGAAAAACAACATAAGCCATCATCAAGGAACGTATCACAAGATGATTTACTTTATTTATAAGGGGCTGATTTAGGGGCTTTAAAAGGTGCTTTTGATTTAAATAGAAAAATTATGAAAATTAAAACTAAATGCTTGCTGGTTATCATTCTTTTCCTTTAGAAGCTAATCTTAAATATGCCAATGTGTGTAACTTTACAAAAGGAAAAAAATTGTACTTTAAATTTCATGATAATAAATCAGTAAAATACTGCGTAAAAATCTGAATAAAGCTATTCTGAAGTAATTATAGGCATGGCCTAGCATACTGAGTAACCCCTTAATATTCACTCTGTTCATACACTAATAATGAGATCTAAGGTATCTATTTTCTTTCAAACGACAAAGAAAAACAACATCTATTTGTTATATTCATTTAAATTTTATACACTCACACACATATACAAATGAGAATTTTTAAATGGAATCTACAGGAGTTGCATTTAAGATATAAACTGCATTATGAAGCTATGAAGGAACTACTCTAAGAATTACACACTCAGGCTTTAAAAATTGTTGAAAACTGCCACCTGGTCAAGAATATGGATAGATATCGTGCTGAAAAGGTAACTTCTGGTATTGCCTCAATGGAGAGAAGAAATAAGAAGGGGCAAGCAAGACAGTCAACAAAGGTTATGAAAAAGACTCCAGAGATAAAATTATCAGGTACTTCCAGTAGGGTAGGCATACAAAGGGGACCTCAACAGAACACCTTAGGCAAGGAAGACAAAACACAGCAAGAAGAACAGACATATCCAAAAGGCTTTTAAGAGAGAAATTAGAACAAATCTTAGTCACAGGTTAGTGAAATATATGAGTGATCTAGTTAGATATATTCAAGCAGAGGCTAGAGGACCTCAGAGAATTTATAGCGCATATTATTGCACTGGGCCCAAGGCTGAACTACCTATTTCTACACCTTTGATACCAATTATTTCTGTGGTACTTTTCGTGAAAAGACAAATTCAAAAACACAGTTATACCCATTTAAACATTCATCATTTACTTAAACAAAGAGAATGAAGCTCTTGAGGTGTAACACAGCGCTAATCTACAGAAGATCAATAATCCATTTCTAGACCTCTGAAGTTCCTTTCTATCACTTCTACTCTTGGACTGACCCTATTTCATCTGCCTCTCCTTCCACCCCAGAACTACATCTAGGGCACTATGTCTATGTAATAAGCTGTGCTATGCTTTTAAAAAATTTTAATTGAAAGAAACCATTAACATGAAGTTAATCAGCCTCAAGAGTGGGCATGAATATTCTTTCCTAATATAATAATAAATGTTAATGGAAATCCAAGAAATATGAAGTTTCACATAAGGGTATTCATCTAATTGGGTAATAAAAGTCCAAAGCCCATCTTCTTAACCACTTATCTGTACTACCAATAAATTATATCAATTCATCAATTCATATGGCTGAGTTGGATTAGTTCTCCTCATATTAATACCTAATCAAGATCTTCTATGCACATGTAGTAAAGAATAGATTGTGGAGCTAAAGGTAAATATGAGTCATCATTTAAGAGACACCTAAAAATATAACATTGAGATACAGAGGGACACTATAATAATAGGAAATCACAAGATATGACTCTCATATTACCTTGCCTCTATGAAATAAACTTAATTTCTAAGTCTAGCTTAAATAAAATAGAATTTTCAGACAAGCTAATTTTCAGTTTTAGAAAACCTAGAAACATTCTCTTCCTTGGCTTCTCTCCTAGTTTTCCTATGACCTCTCTCCTGCTCTCCGACAAGTTTATGTTCTTCTGCTCATAAACTGTCAGTTTTCCTCAAGGACTCACCCTCAGCCTTTTCTCCTTTTCACCCTACAAATATCCCCAGGCTAGTTCTTCCATTCTCATGGGTCTCCACACCTCATATTTCCTTTCTTAGTCTCAGATCCCCATATTTTCTACAACTAATTAGACTTATTTACCTAGAATCGTCATAAACACCTCAAATTTAACAAATCGAAAATGGAATCTCCCTCTAAAATGCCTCTGGACCTTTCGTGTGTTTGTTTCCCTTGATAGATGGATGGTGAAACCACTAAATTACCCAAACTAGGAAACCTAAATTGGTCTTAACTCTTCTTTCCTTCTCTTCCCCAAAGCCTGTCAACTCTACCAAAGTGTCTCTGAATTCCCTCTCTTGCTGGCCTGCTCTCCACCTCTTGCCACAGCAGTAATTGAGGCCACAAACTACTCTCCCTTGAACTACAACTTCCTCCTAAATAATCACCCAGCTTCCAATATTCCCCGATCCAGGCATTCCTGATCTGTTTTTCAGGCAGCAGTAAGAATAATCACGCTAAACCAGATCTGATCACCTCTCTTCTTAAGAAACCTACAAAATCGTCCCACTGAACCTAGACATCTTCACACACCACACAAGCCTCCTTTAACCAGATCCCAGGCCACCTTCCCAGCTTCATCTCTAGCTATTCTCACTGGGGGACCATAAACCAATAAAGGCCATGTACAGCTCAATTCTATACTTTTACTAAAAAAAACTTCCTCTCCCTAAGCAGAGCTGCTTTCTCATCTGTAGTCCTACCCCTCACTTCAGATGGGCCTAGATGATGGGTTATTAATGACCATTATTATGTTAAGGAGCTAGTAGAACACAGAGGTTACGTTTGTGGTTCTGGAGCAAAAATACCTGGGTTCAAATCCCAGTTAAGTGCCCACGCCTGTTTATTCATCTATAAAATAGAGATAACAATAGTCTTACAGGGTTTTTAATGAAGACTAAATTATGAAGAAAGAAAGTGCTAGTATACTGCCTGGAACATAGAAAGGGTTCAATAAACGTTAGCTATTGGAATTTCAGCTCCCTTCCAAGACTGTGAGCTATTCAAGGGCTGGGACCCGATTTCATTCACTTCCCTCCCCCCCACACACACACTTAATACAAGGCTTCAACTGAATTACCAATTTTGAGGCATTTTCTACCCACACCACAGCCACTCTGATTTCTAACAAAATACTTCCCTTTAACTACCTAAAGGTTGAATAACTGTTACATTAATGAAAACCTTAAATGAAGGTTTCTTTCTTAGACCTAAAAGAAAACAGGCAGTGAAATCAAAATTGACCATATATGCTTAAATTACCTAAAACACCAAATTTCACTTTCAATTTTTTAATAATCTAACTATTTTAAACAGATGTATCCCAAATGGAATTCACAATATTGTATTTCCTAAGGAATTTAAAGTTAGGCAATCAGGTAGGTGATTTGGATGAACAGCATTCTAGGATCCCTAAAGTTTTCATAGTTCCAGTTTCCAAAATGTCTTGGAGTCAGGGCTGGCATTAAAGCTTAGATGGGGCATAAAAACAAAGTTAAGAACCTGCTCTTCCTTTCCCCTTATTACTTTCCTTTCTCTATTTCCTTCTTTTGTTTAACATTAAGCCAATGCTTCTATCACATTACACTGCAGTAAACAGTAGACTTGGAAAGACGAAAAAGTAGAGATAAAATATGAACGTATGTAAACAGTAAAAAAAAAAAACAAGAAAGGGATACAAAACAAATTTTTAAATCAGACTCTAAACGCTGAATAACATTTCAACTTAAACTGTCCTTTTGTTTAAAGAAGGGGAAGGAGCATCTTTAGCTACAATCAAATCAACCTCTACCCTAGCTGCATTTTCATCAAATCTCCACATCCAAAACTGGCTAAATTTTGAGAATAGGAAGCAGTATGAATACAGGTTAACAGCATAGCCTTTATGGTCAGATATAAGTCCAAATATAGCCTTTACTTGAACCCACAAGTTCTGACACTTAACTAGCCACATAACTTCTGCAATCTTGGATTCATTATCCCCAAAATGAGGATAATGAAAATTAAATGAGATAACGTATGGAGAAAGCAGTTAGAATAGTGCATGACACAGAATAACCACTCAGTAAATCTTATACGTTATTATGATGACGTTCCTTAAATCTTAATTTTCATAAATTATGGTACATGTATAGAATGGAATTCTATTTTAACCATTTAAAATATGAGGCAGTTCTATATGTATTGATACGGAATGATCTCCAAGATATACTAAATGAAAAAAAAGAAAGGAACAGAACAGTGTGTATAATCTGTTACCATTTTTATTGTTTTAAAAACAGATATTTATATATGTATATGTTTTTATATACACAGAATGTCTCTGGAAGAATACATGAGAAACTAGTAACAGAGATTGCCTCTGTAGAGGAAAACTAAGTGGCTAAGGGATAGAGATGGATGAGTCTTAACATTTTACCATATTCCTTCTTGTACCTTTTGAATTTTGTATCATTTGCTTTTATTGCCTATTCCAAAAGTAAAGTTTCCATTACGATCCAAACCTTATGTTACCAAAATATCCCATTATATAGTAAGTGAATTATGCTAAACTTTGCAGAAAAATCTAAGGTGACTTAATCATGGTGCTAGCATTAATTTCAACTCTATTGATGATAATAATGAAAGACTGATACGATTTTAGCTAAATTAGCCAATAAGAATCCATTTAAGATGTATAAGAGGGAGTGCTTGGAGATGAGAAACAGGAAAGCATAAGTATGAGAGAGACAATAAGAAAAACGTCATTCATTCATTCAAAAAACATATCTGCCAATCAGACAACAAACATTGTGTGAAGTGCTGAGGAAACAATGACACCTCGTCCTTGCCTTTGAGTAGCCCGCAGTTTAATGGGAGTATATGAATACAGCCGTAAAATTAGCACTCCTGTGGGCTTGGTTACTCAAAATATATGTTCATTCATTCGTGAACACATAACAATTTGAATGAATGAATGAATGAAGCAAGACCCATGATAAAATACACCCCCCTGAAGCCTATAGAGACTTGAAAAGAACATGAAGAACCTATCCCTCAATCTGAGGATGCTTGTACACTTGGGTTCCCAGAACCCCGAGAGCCCGCAGGGGCCTGCAGAGGTCCCAGGCTTGGCTTTTAGATCAGTGCCCGGTCGGTCACCAGCCCGGGAGAGCCTGGGCAGGCGGAAGGCGCAAGGGTCCCCCGGGCCCAACCCCACATTGCATCCCATCAAGCCAGGCACTCCTGCACCTGGGCTCACCGGGTCTCAACTCTACACCGGGAAGGAACAAACTCTGGGTCGACCTCTGACACTCAAAATGAAAGTCACTCTGGGCCAGCTCCCTCAGCGCTCAGGACTCTTACATGGGCAGACAGTAATAGAAGGGCCTGAAAGTCCTCTCGAGGGGCCCTTAGCTCCGAAAACCGTGAAAGCAGAAGGCAGCTGAGGAGGGAGGGTGACTGACCCGAGGCTTCCCCGGTCAGAGGCAGTCATGGCCTACTCAAGGCACAGTCACTGACCTTTCCAAATGGGGTTTCCAAGGACGGTGGCCGGAGGGGCGAGAGCAGCGGCCTTGGCCCCGCACCCAACACATCTCCCTCTCAGCCGGCTCTGTACTAAGCGCAGGGTAACCAAGGGCGACCAGGAGGCCGCCATCTTGAGCTCCGTACAAGGGAAGGAAGAAAAAAATTTTATTGAAACCCAGATGAGAGACTGCAGCACGGACAAACGCAGACGGGCTAACGGAACCCTCTGGCCAACAGAACGAAAAAGAGCAGCGGAAGAACGCGACCTCTAGTACCCAGGAGGCGGGTTGGACTGCACTGCCCTTCCTTCCGGGTGGCGCCAGCCGAGACTACGACTCCCAGCATGCAGTGCGGCGGCGCCGTGGGAGGGGCGGGGCGGGCAGTTCTAGGCTTGGGAGGAAGGGCGATTCTCCGCCCAGCTCTGGCGGTGTAAGGTCCCTAAACATTCTCAAGGAATTGGAATGTGATTACGACGTGTAGTCACGTAACCACCTCTGAGTCTTTTCGGTTAGCGTAACTGAGTGAGATTCCGAAACCTAAATAAAATGTAGGTGACCCAATGAGCCCTCATATTTTGAGAAAATATTGATGTTACTTCGTCACACCTCTCTAAATGGTAGCCCCAGGGTTTTTTGTCTCCAGCCAAACTCATCTTTGGCATCTTTTGTCCAACTCATCTTTGGCAGAATAGCTGAAATGTGTTCCTACCACTTTTGCTTTCTGTATTTGAATAGCATAATTCATTTTCAATATGGCATATACTCAAATGTTTTGAAAGAATTTATAAATAACATGGGAAAGCCAATGGCCTGAGATGGACAATGAATGGATGGAGTGGCCATGAGATAGTGTATCCAAAGAGGAATTTCTAAGTGATCTGCCCTAATTTGATTAAACAAAAAATGTTTTGAGTCACTATGATAAGTGTATTGGGAATACAAATTGCTGTTCAGAAGAGGCTGGCATTCCAGTAGGAGGGATGAAGAAAGTAACAGATTCTACCAGGTGTCAGAGAATCAATGAAAGGAGAGCACTTTGGCTGGGAAATCAGGAAGACCTTCTAGAAGCTTTACTTTTAACAGGAAATGAAGACATTCCAAGAACAGGGAGTAAAGTGAGCTAAGGCAGGCAGGAAAGAAAGTCTGGATTACAGGAAGGAGAAGCCAAGTTTCAGTTGTGTGAAAACTAAATAAAAACTACACTCGAAAGAGTTCCAGGAAGTTAGGCAGTTGGTCCACAATAGAAGATTCCAAAGAAACGGGAAAAGGGAGAGCATAGCATGTATAACAGTTTGGAGACTTCTCTACCAACTCTGTCAAATCATTTATGGAAAAATTATTTTGATTGTATCGTTCAAAATGAATCAATTTATACTTACTATTTGTTTTCTATCTTTAATTCCATTGTCTGACGTGACAAGCTATTCCTCTATGCTCTAGGGAATGGGGTTTTTCGTTTGTTTCTTTCATTTCATGTTCCTAATTTTTCGTGTGACACTTTGTGAAAGACCTTTTGAAAAAATTGGACTATTTCTTCCTTGACTTACATATTCATCACACTTAAGACTGTCAGAGAGTATCTAGGTATCGTTTTTGTTCCTCTGGGAAAACAATTGCCTTGGTCAATGAAATTACCTTTGATTAGACTTTCCAACAGCTTAATAATTATGGAAGTGAAATAAGTACTCACATATAGTCTAAAGCCAAATTGGCAGGAAGATCTACAGAAGATTTTCACGTGGCTGTGCAAATAGACAGAAACATGGCAAATGAACTTTATTGTATACAAGTATGGGTAACAGTGGGAAATAACTTAGATTACATTTGTTGTATTCAAGAGAATCCTCATGACCAGAAGACTAACTAGTAGCGGTTGTAAAATATTTTATTAAAACATCAGTCCTGTGCTCCTGCTGTACCTGCAATTGTGAAAACAAATAAAAAAGCAAAAATAACCCTAAAAGAAATTTTGAACATCATCAGAAAAACTAACAGAGGTAAATCAGAAAATCAGAAAGCATTATCTTGTCCTTATTTAAAAATCTTCCTAGAGAAAGGGCCAAGTAGTTCTGACATCTGCTCTCAAGGACAAAACTAGTCCGAAAGTAACCAGAGAAGGACAAATAAAATAAAGAAGGAAATGGGAAAAAAGTGGTTGACAGAAAACATACTATAGTAGTCATCAGAAGATATATTTGGATTCTGATTTAGTCACTGATTTATCCTCTCCCTTTCTGTTTTCCTTATCTATAAAATTAAGATGGTGTCTGTCCCAGCTACGTCACAGAGGTTTTGTGAAAATTGAATGAGATAATGTATATACACAAAGAGTTAGTCAAATGCACATGTAAATAGAAATTGAAAAGGAATAAGGTCAAAATCTAAAGTAAGGAAGAGCCTAGACCAGCATGGATTCATGATATCCAAGAAGTGTAGAAATAAGGCATGTACCCTAAAGCTTGAAAAAAGTAGGGGGAAATTTTTAAATAAATAGAGGAAAGTACTACTGAACCTTAACACTTGAAACAGCAAATTTATAAAACTCATTAAAAGCAAAAAAAAAGGGGGGGGATTTCAAGTAGGATTTAAATAAATGAGATGATAATCCATAATAAATATGGGTGATTTGGAGTATTCAGTTTTTCTCTAGCTCTAGGACACTATAATTTTCCAACAGTTAAGTTCACAAGGTTGTCACCTTAGAGGGTGCCTGTTGGCCACTGTCAGAGACAGACTATAGATGGGATAGGCTGTTGCATGAACAAGCCAGGATGCCATCCCTTAATACTGTTATTGTTGTTGTTCTTCTTCTTATGAGCATTCCCTTTGGGTAAGAGGATGCCCTAACTCTTGATTCCAACTTCCACTACGCTATCTGTAGCCCTCTCTGCCTCAGTAGATAGCAACAGGCCTTCCAGTTGCGCAGACCGTTTATCAGAGTCATCCTCTTTCTTTCTCATCCCCGCATCCAGTCTACAGTGAAATTTGTTGGCCCCACCTTGGAAAGAATCCAGAATTTCATCACTTTTCACCACTAACATTGCTACGACCAATCCTGGTCCAAGTCATCATCATCTCCCTCCTGGATGAATGCAGTCGTGTCCAATTGGTCTCTTTGCACCCACTCTTGATGCCTACAGCCTATTCTCCACAGAGCAGCCAAATTCATTTTTTAAATTTTAGCTTGAATCATGCCATTGCTGAGTTCAACACCCACTAGTGCCTTCCTCTGTCATTCAATTATTTAAATAAACTACAAGGCCTCATGACTTCGACCCCAACTAGCTCTCTGATCTCATCTCAAGCCACTCTCCATTCCCCTCCCTCTAGTCCATCCACATTGGCTCTCTTGGTGTTCCTGGAACTCACAAGCCTGCTTCCCACCCAAAAGCTTTTTGTGTTGCCTGCACCTTCTGCCTGGAATGCTCTCCTCCAAGATAGCTACTTGGTTTACTCCTCATGTCCTTACTTCCTTATGACACCTTCTCAGTTAAGGCCTTCTCTATCAAATTACAATCTCAGTCAGCACTCCTTTTCCTCCTTCCCAGCTTTATTTTCTCCACAATTATTACCATCGTCTGGCATAATACGTACTTTACTAATTTATTAGCTTATTATCTGCTCTTACTGCTCTTTCTAGAATTTAAACTCCACGTGGGCAGGGATTTATGTCTTTTTCTCACTGCTATATCCCCAGGGCCTAGAATAGTGCCTAAGTTAGTAGACACTCAGCAAACAATAAACATTTGTTGAATGCCTGAATGAGTAGCCTTAGTAAAAATACAAAATTTATCATCCTTTAGTTTTTCTGCAAAAAAGCAGACTACCTACTTCATGAAATCAGTGATGCTCCTAATATTTTTAAGCCAAATTGAAAGATTAATAAAAAACCACCATCAAACTCAATATCACAGAAGTAACTGGAATACAACCAAAGAGCCCTTATTTTCCACTTCTTATTTATTCATATATTTGTCATTACACATGATGCTTCATAGTTAGAGATTCTTCTAATTTAATAAAGAAACAGTTTAGAGCTATAAGAAATGATATGGTTCATTTGAAGACAGATAAGGAATCATTTAAACCATTATAACTTGTTTTTTGGAGTCAAGTAGAGTCAAATATCTAACTTCTACATTCCAACATTTGTGTTTGATCCTTAACCAAAAGTATAATTTAGATTACTTAATTTCAACAAATAAATAAATATGCCTGTGTCTTATTGACTATGAAAATTTCTAAACAAGATATAGCTAACCTGTGACGTGTAAATTTATATAAAGTGTAGATTTTGGTGCAAGCAGTCCATTCCTTCTAATAAGAAAAAATTATAAATTTGCTAATCTTCAACAAAAGTTGCCATTTTTTTCCTTTACTGAAACATTGTTGGGGGCTGGTCCCTTGGCATAGTGGTTAAATCTGGTGTAATCCACTTCAGTGGCCTGGGTTCACAGGTTTGGATCCCAGGCACAGACCTACACCACTCATTAGCCATGCTGTGACGGTGACCCACATACAAAATAGAGGAAGATTGGCACAGATATTAGCTTAGAGCGAATCTTCCTCGCTAAAACACAAGCAAACAAACAAACAAAAACAAAAATAGTCTCTCTGGCATCTTTTTAAAACAGCAACAACCCCCAATCAATTCTAACCTCCCCCAACTCCACATGGAAATTTGTAATCTGAGAGAAACCTTCAATTAATTTCTCTTCTTCATCACTCACATCCAGTCTTTCACCAGACATGATTGAATCTATCATCTTAATATGGCTTAAATTCATCTACTATCTTTGGGTCTTCCTCCTATCTTTCTGAAGCTAATGCAGTCATCTCCTAACTGGCTCTGTCTTTCTCCTCCACTCCATCCTACTGTCAGATTTATTTCGAAAAATGTGGCCTATCTGACCACATCCCATCACACAGTCTAAACTTCCAATGCCTTCCTACGTCTACAGAGTGAAATACAGTTTCTTTATTATGGACTTTAGAAAATCAAGACCTGGCTCTTACTGCCTTTCCATCTTCTCATATCACTCAAATGATTTAGACCCAGAATACATGTCATGGGTGATTTACGGAGTATCTCATTTGTTTTCATGAACCTCCATATATATTATTTTGGAAAAACTGGAAAACTTGCCATCCCCCCACTCCCTACCCCCATCTGTATTTCCTGTGTGTTCTGATACTTTTTTTAGTTGGGAGAAAAATTATGTTAATAAAAATAGTTACAAAAACTAGTAATTGAATTTTAATATTTCCAGGGCAACTCCAAGAATGTTCCAAGTTTAATACTGCATATGTATTCAGTATTCATCATTACAAAAAAAAGCATGTGGATAGACATCCAGACTTAATGAGAAAAATTATTTTTAGAGTCTCAAGGGAGCTTAAAGATCTTCTGATTTTAACCCAGCCATTTTACATATTAAGACTCAATGATCTTGAGAGATAAAGTGACTTACCCAAGATAACATAGGTACTACTCCTTCTTAAAGTTAACTGAACAGTAATAGGGACTGAAAGCTTATCTACTCAACGAGATAGTTCTTCAAATAGCCCCCAAATCAGATCTATATACAGATAAAAAGTAGACCGTGCTACATAGAATTTTGATTGCCTCTCAGTGATGGTTATAACCAATCTAGTTTTGTTGGTTGGTTAGATGATTTGATGCAATGCATCCAATCAAATAGACTGAATGTTTTTCACTTCTGTGGACTGCTTATTCAGAGGAACTGAAGTTGACCTAAAGTGTAGCCAGTCTTCAAAACCCAAGACGCAATCATAAAACTATATGAATTCATTTATTTATAAGTATTAGTACTTGCATCAGGTGACCATACTCAGAATTAGCCATGATTTGGCCTAGACTTCAAAGGAATCAGCTAAGTGATTTTGTTTGTTTTTGTTTTAAAATGGACATCCTGGGGAGATTGCTTGGATAAGTTTTAAATCAAGGTGAGTTTTATTTAGCCAACTTGGCTGATAACGAAGTTCTCAGTCTAGACTCTCTAGATAATAAAACCTGAATACCATTTATTCTTGGGACCTATCTAATTCAAGAAGGGTTTATTCCAAAGTTGAGTGTCTTCTGCCAAAACCAAGACTGGAGAAAACTAAGGGACCAGATGAGGAAAGTGTCATGAGACCTCTAATGTCTATACACACTAATCGTAAGGGCCCAATTTTCCCAGCATGTATCTCACTTAGGCCAAGCAAGTCTCATCAACTTCAAAGGGAGAGATGTGCATCCACAGATCTCAGTTTGCAGTATCCAGGACTTACTCAGCAGGAAGACATACTATAATTTATGGTACCAGGCTTCATTTCTTTAGTCCAAATCAACTCAGCTGGATTTTGAAGCTTTAGTTCTTGGAAATAATCAACCACCCCTTAAAATATCAAATCCACTTGTCTTTATTTCACACATCAATCCTGTTGATTATCTAGGATAAGTCATAGTTTGGGTTTATAGATTGATATACAAGATGTGTAATACAGAGCTCTATGCTATACAGTCCTACTATGTAGCTTTATAGTATCAAATTACCAAAATTTATTCTGGAGGTAATTTTATGCATAGCAAAGAGAGAAGCAGGAGATATAATTTCCCATGTTTGCTGTTGAACAATTTAAAAAAAATATATAATTCTGTTTATAAGTACTGTTTTTCAGCTTTAATTTGACACTTTACTACCAGGTAAATTATCTTTTAATGTAATTACTTTTATATAATAATTATGATCTTGAAAGTCTGCAAAGTGATTAAAGGGCATTTTCCAAGAAATAGATTTCTGGATTTAAATTATGCAATTTTTCTGCTTATAGTTTTGGTGTTATCTAATTTATTATTATCATCATTATTATTACTATTATTAAATGGTTATGAAATGGCAAGTATTCAGGTAGACCTTTACAAATATCTGAGACTTTAGGTCTAAAATGTTTTCAATCACAGATTTCAAAAGTTGACAAGTATATCCCCGTTATCTTTTTTTTTTTAGCATTTATTAGTTTTGACTCACTCTAGGATGTTATACACATCAGCACCTGTGCCCATTTAGCAAAGGATTTCAGTACAAATCACTCTGAATTGAATAGACATCTCTAAGAAGCATTCCAATTGTTGCAATATTTTTAGAAACTGAAACAAGGAAATAAACAACTTCAGTAAAAGTGATTTAAATAACAAATAACGTATCTTTATAAACAGCTTATCTCCTTGAGAACAAAGAATAAACAAGGAGACAAAGTTTTTTTTCCCTTCCACTATTAAAACAGATCACAATATGAATGGGTGAAATGTCATGAATAAGTGGAGAAAATCACAGAGTAATCTTCGACAAAAACATCTGATTTATTTAAATTGTCGCTGTTTGTCTTATTAGAACCTTTATTTAACCTTGTTATCCACAATGCAGTATTCAAGCTAGTTTATCAAAAATATACTTTGAAACCAACCATATTTTGAAAATTTTGACTTTCTCAAATGTAAGCTGTGGTAATGTAAATCTCCCGTGGCAGCTGTTTTACTTGGGACCTAATTAATTGACATTGCATTAGACTGAAATGTCTGTGAAAACCAACGTTTTGAATCTAAAACAACAGTAAATAAATCAAGGCTTTGAAACATTCTGTCGACAGATTTAAGCTCAGGTTTCTGGTCAAGAAGATCATCAAACTTTCCACTATTAGATTCATCTAGATACAACATTCTTTCAATATCTTCTGCTCACAAATCTAGCCACATACCACCAGTCACCCCTAATCATGCTGTTCAAGGCCTTATCCTATGATTTGCCATTCACATTTTTTCTTTTCTTTTTTCTTTTTTCTTTTTTTTTTTTTTTTGAGGAACATTAGCCCTGAGCTAACTACGGCCAATCCTCCTCTTTTTGCTGAGGAAGACTGGCCCTGAGCTAACATCCTTGCCCATCTTCCTCTACTTTATATGTGGGACGCCTACCACAGCATGGCTTGCCAAGCAGTGCCATGTCCGCACCCAGGATCCGAACTGGCGAGCCCTGGGCCGCCAAAGTGGAATGTGTGTGCTTAACCACTGCAATACCGGGCCCGCCCCACATTTTTTCTTTCTAGATAAACCCATTTCCTTATTCACTCCTACACAGATTCTGGGTATTTCAGGGTTCACCACGTGGTGCCACTGTTCTAAATGCTTTATATTAACTCTATCGATGCTCATAACCACCTGTGTGGTAGGTACGATTATTGTCCCCATTTTATTAAGAAAGGGAAGAACAGGCAGGTAAAGTAACTTTTCTAGGGTTATGCAGTTATTAAGGATTTTGCCCATCTCCTCTACCAAGCCCTGATTAAATAGAATTGATTTGCTTGTAGTATTGTCTTCAAGTCAGATACATTTATATAAAATAGAAAATTCTAGCCAGGAGATATTTATAACATAAAAACATTATCAGAATGGTAACATGTCAATCATGCTAGTATTAGGCATAATGGATAGGAGAGATTAGAGAAAGCAAGGCAGTATGGAGATCGCTGCATTAACTAAAACTAAGATATAGCAGGGGGTGAAGGACAGATGAGAAAGAAGAGAAAAAAGATGACTCATGGTTATAAGTCCAAGTGATTAGAAAAATAATGATAGTATTTACAGCAAAATGGATGTAAATATTCGGGGTATTGCTCTAAGGTAAACGGGATCAGACTGATATTAGACAAGATGAATTTGATGCAGTCAATGGGACAATAAACAGAAATAACATATGGGTATTTGTGAGAGTGTGTGGTGTGATGGGGAGCAAACATTGTAGTGACATGCTCATACTCCAAGTTGAGGTAATTATAGATTTGAGAGCATTAAACAGCTTAGTGGATCAAGCCTTGGTCCAGCAGGCCCAGTCAAGCTCTCTACCAAACCCAATCCACGGGTTCTACACAAATACACCTCCTTTGAGGATGTGTTCCCAAATGAATAGTTAAAAGAACTTACTTCTTTGCAAATAAAATTAGGAATCGAACCAGGTATGCCAGGGAGTGTATGTCCTGGTGGCTAAGGCTTTTCACTAGAACACTAACACCAATCCACAGTGCTTTGCCAGGCCCTCCACCTCCCAACAGGAGTTGTGGTGCTGTTTGCGTCCTGACATTCTCCTCCCACCTAGCATTTCACAGACTTCTGGTCTGAGCAGTCCCCCCAGGCTCTGTGCTGTACCTTCTTTAGGTCAAACCAGAGAGACAGGGGCAAATATTTCTCAAGTCCATTCACTTCTCTACATTTGTACCGCTATTATCTTAGTTCTGCCAGAGTGATCTTTCTAAACTAAAACTCAAATCCAACCACTCCCATTCAGTGGTTTCTTTTAGAATGTCTTCAGATAATGTCCAGAGCCATAAATCTAGACTGGAATGCCCTTCATGGCCTTGTCCCTCTGGCCTTAGTCCTTGTCATAGTTCCCTTTCATTCCAGGAGTACTGAACTACGTGTCGTTCCCCAGCCGTGCCACGCTCTTTCTTTCCTCTGGGCTTCTGCTTACTTTTATGCCTGTCTCTGAAATGCACCTCCCACACAGACACAACCAAATCACAGGCACTTTGCCTGTCAGACACCAACTTCATGTCTCAGTTTTGTTGTTGCTTCCTTCTGGAATTCTTCCCCCCCTACCCTGAAGACTGGGCTTTGTGGTTCTCATCACGTTCTACTGATATGGCTTGTTTGTTTTTATGTCCCTACGACCAGACTGAAAGATCTTGGAAGCAAAAGCTTTATCCAGTTTACCACTCTTCTTCTTCTCTGTGCTCCCTCCTCCCCCAGTACCCAGCACAGTGCAGGTTTATTGTAGATGCTCAGTGCATATTTGTCATATGATTGGCCAAAAGGCTCTAAGAGTCCTAAGGGGAATGTATCTGTTCAGCTAAAGGGACCACACGATGCCATTGGTTCTAAAATGGGACCCTCTCTTTACCCCACCAACTAATCAATATATCTGGTATACTTGAAATTCTCTAGACCCTTGCTACTCAGTGAGGTCTGGGGACCAGCAACTTTGGCATTACCTGGAACTTGTTTGAAATGCAAAATCTCAGGCCACATCCTAGCACTCCTGGATCAGAATCCACATTTTTACAAGGTCCCTAGGTGACTTGTATGCATATTAATATTTGAGAAACACTGCTCTAGATAACCTTAGTGGTTCTTTACTCAGAAAGTAGGTAATCCATTTTCTTGAGAGAAGAAATGCAAATGCCTGCTTCCCAATGTTCCCACAGCTGAGGACTTGTTTATTTTTACCCTGATCCAGGTTTACAGTAACGTTGCCTGGCCTTACATGTTTGAAATCAGTCACTCTGTGTGGTAGGGGCCCTTCTATCTCAAAATAAATCCTATGCCTATTTTTTTTTCAGAAGTCAGCCATTCGACTAGAAACAGGAATTGCTCCCTGTCGTGGCTGCTTGTGACTCTTCCAGACGTTGGATCCAATGTCATCTATTAGAGGAGTCCCTCCTCTCCCAGGAATTGTTTCCTTAAGTTTGGTCTCTGATCCTGATGCCAATCCAAATAATAAGAACAGGGTCTTGGGTGAAAAGGAAAGGCTTGACTTTGCCAGGCATAGGGAGCAAAGCAAGGGCTAGTGCCTCAAAAGTTGCTAGCTTCCCGTTAAGAAATAGGTAGGGGCTTTTATTTGGGGTTTTAGGTAGGGGAGGGGGGCCATGGCCTTCTTGGTCAGCATTTTCCCATTGGCCTGTGTCTGGGGCTGCTTCCAGTGGAGGAGACAAAGGATTTCTCAGATGAGTGTCCTTGGCTGTTTATCAGCATGGTGGAAGGTAGACTCTGATGTCAGGAAGCTGAGGAGTGGGACCTGGGAAGCTTCAGTTTCTTGATATTCTCTGGACATTAGTTTCTCTCTAAAAGAACTTGAAGCTCCTGTGATTGGCCACAGCTTTAGTAGGAGCCCAGCTTGAGACCATCTGGGCTTTAACAATTTGTAACTTCTATTTGGTTGTAAAGCTCAGGGAGTCAGACTTTAGAGAAACAAATATTTACATATGACAGTAACTAAATAACCAGGGAATGGGGAATATTGCTTTCAGTTTTAACCCCATACACACTGGGTTCACTGCAGGGGAGCGGATATCACGGCTGATATTAACTAACAGCCAATAACAGAATGGGCTTTATATCCCTAACGTCTGAGCAATCCTCAGCCAATGGCTGGGAGCAGCCCATGGGAAATGTGGCCTCAGAGCAAATGCAGTAATGAATTTCAGAGCACAGCAGCTGAGGTCACAGGTTAATTATGTTTCCTGAGGCTGGAGATCTGAGAGGCACATTCTTATGGCTACCACAAAAAGTAAGGAGAAAATATAGGAAAAAAGGAATAATTGGTGGAGAACTTGAAAAAGCAAGAGAAAGTGGTTCTGATGGTGATACAACCAGCTAGGCACTGCCTGATTTACCAAGATAGAAGAGGCACTAAATCCTAAAAAAATACAACAAATTGTAGAATTGTGTGTGCTTTGGGAGAAATACTTTGCAAAGGATCTCAGGATGGGGAGTAATCTCCCTTAAAGGGCATGCTTAAAACACAACAGATGGTCATTAACCTGCCTACTGTGAGAGAGTCAAGCTACCAGCAGGCTTACTTTGCTGAGTGGGTCATGCAAGCAGGGCCTGGCTTGCTCCAGCTCTAGCTTCCAAGAACACAGCCTCTTCTCTAAATAAAACTGTGGACAAATATACGATGTGTGTGTGTGAAGATGTGTTCAGCTAAAGTATAAACCTCCCAGAGACTCCTAACTCTTCGACTGTGCAGGGAGCGACCATGTGCTGACCTCTCTCTGACTGTGGAAGCATACAAATTAACCCTTGAGACGAGAGAGACTATCTGATATGCTACTAGAGCAGATTAACATCATCTCCAAAGCCTCTGATTCTTCAACACCAACTGGGTGTCCAGTAATTCAATTCAATTTTGACACTAACCACCTGGAATTAGCACAGACCCCATAGGTTAAGGACTCAGTCCCACAAGACTGCCCCCACATCAGACATTAGCCACAAACGGGTGCCTAAGCTATGCACTTCTGCCCGGCAGCTACAAATTTGGGGGATTCTCATGATCCTCTCCCCCTCAGGTTTGATCATTTGACTCACAGAACTCAGAAAAACAGTTTACTTTTGTTTACTAGTTTATTATAAATGATACAGCTCAGGAACAGCCAAATGGAAGAGATGTATAGGGCAAGGAATGGGGAAGGGGTGCAGGGAGCTTCCACCCTCTCCTGCCTGAAACCTTCCTGGAGGTCGGGGCTGAAACTTCCCACCCTCTCTTCACATGTTTGGGCTTTCTGGTGGCCAGCTCCCATCCTGAAGCTATCTAGGGGCCCTACCCTCAGTCACCTCATTAGCATAAACTCAGGTGTGTAGAAGGGGCTCCTTAGGAATAAGAGAAGACACTCCTATTACTCAGAAAATTCCAAGGGTTTTAGGAGCTTGGTGCCAGGATACTCAGACAAAAACCAATATATTTTTTATTAAACCACATACGGTCACAGGAATATACAGGACTAAATGGGAAATACATTTCAAATGGAATTTCAAGTAGAATAATACAACCATCTCAAGTTGGTGAGTAAAACATAATTTTTTAAAAAATAGATTGTTTCATAAATGGTGTTAGACCAACTAGTTAGTCAAATGGGGGAAAGTTTTAGATCCTTACTTCTCTTATGCCAAAATAAATTCCAGATGTATCAAATATTTTTTTAAACCCTATAAATATCTTAGAAAAAAGTAGATTTTTAAAATAAGAGGTGGAAGGGCTTTCTAAGCATGCCTGGAAACTCAGAAACCACAAAAGAGACATGGCACCGCTTGGGATGCCATGCTGTGATAGGCATCCCACATATAAAGTAGAGGAAGATGGGCATGGATGTTAGCTCAGGGCCAGTCTTCCTCAGCAAAAAGAGGAGGATTGGCAACAGTTAGCTCACGGCTGATCTTCCTCAAAAAAAAAAAAAAAGCAACCACAAAAGAAAAGACTGATAAATTAAACCACATAAACTACAAAATATGTGGTAAAAATCATCAATGGCAAAGTCAAAAGTTAAACTGAGGAAAATATGGGCAATTTATACCACACAAAGACTTATTCTTTAATATTTAATAAGCTCCAACACATCAAGAAAAAGAGCAACCATCAATAGAAAAATGGGCAAAGGATTTGAACAAATAGGTCACAAAAAAAAGGAAATGTAAATGGCTTGTAAACATATGAAAAGATGCTCAACTGCGCTCATAATAAGGAAAGATTATGGAAATAACTAGGAAAGACTAAAAAGTTTGATAACCCTCGGTGGTGGTGAAGCTATGGACAAACAGGCATTTCTATACATTGCTGAACAGGATGGAAACTGGTAAAACCTATACAGAAGGAGATTTTCCAAAATCTCTTTTAAATGCATGTATCCTTTGGCCCGGTGATTCTATTTACAGGAACTTACCCTACAAATATAATCCCACATGTGTGTGATGATGGCATATTCAAGGTTATATTTTGCAGCATTATAATAGTGAAAGATTGAGATCACCATATATATCTTTGTCAGTAGGAGACAAGTTAAATAAATCATTGCATATCATGTAATGGAATACTCTGCTGCTGTACAAATGTGGAGCAATTTTTAAGATATATTGTTAAGTGAAATAAGGTACAAAAGTGTGTGTATCCTGATGAATAAATGAAAAGCAATAAGATATATTGGAGTATATGAGGAAACCATTTAGTTTGAAACTAATTCAGCCTGACCTTGTTTTTCCAAAAGGGCCTGATGTGGCCTGTTGAGTATGTATTGTACACCTGCTTTAAACATTTATTATGTCCCAAAGACAAGAATGATGCCCTTGAAAATAGGGATGTAACTTCCCCTCATATCAGCATTTCTTTAAGGATAAGCATCTCTTCCTGGAAACTAAGGATTAATTACCGACCTGCTGTGCCAGCTACGAATCTTGTGACACTAGTAAAAGAGATATTCCTATCATGTGTAATGTGTGCTCTTTGTTGCAAGATGGTATATAACCACGCTGTACACCCCACTTCTTTGGTGCCCTTCCTTCCTTGGGGAAGGAAAGCCGTGGACTATAGTCCTCAGACTTGGCTCATAAAAAACTCACTCCAATTTTTTGTGTGTGTGAGGAAGATTATTGCTGAACTAACTTCTGTGCCAATCTTCCTTCATCTTATGTGGGATGCTGCCATAGCATGGCTTGATGGGCTGTGCTAGGTCTGCACCTGCGATCTGGACCTGCAAATCCTGGGCTGCCAAAGTGGAACACATGAACTTAACCACTATGCCACTGGGCCGGCCCCCCCCCCCCATATTGATTTATAGATTGGTTATGGATTATTTGCATTGACAATCCTATGATGCCATTTCCATATATATATATGTATACACATATACACACACACACAAGCACATACACAGTTTTAGGTTTTAGATGCTAGAATATTTCTGGAAGAATACAAAGATATACAAAAAACTGGTAACAGTGGCTGTCAACAGAAAGGGGAACTAGATGGCTGGAGATAGGGATTGGAGGCAGATTTTTCAATGAACACTCTTCAGTACATTTTGACTTCTGAATCATGTAAATGCTTTATTTAAAATTCACAAATAAACCACATTTATAAATAATTCTCTCAATGCCAATATCAAAAATGCCCACATCCTCCAAAGCTGGAATTGGCCTGGATCTGCCTCATGCTCTGAGAAGCTCTGAGGATGGCTCATGCAGTAAGTAGCCTTCTAGCGGAGGAGATACTGAGCTTCATGGATTTTACTTTGCTTGGTTCTACATGAAGCAGGGTTACCTGCTGAGAGTAAGGAAGAGGGGTGCGAAATGTAAGAAAGGGATATAATAAAGGATTGCTGAGGCGTGTTGGAGAGTCAACTGAAATTGGAAACCATAAATTTGCAAAGGTGCCAGTCGGTCCAGAGTTTTCTTCGGGAATACTCAGCAGCCTGGGAGGAGAGGTTTAAGAGGTGTGTCAGAGCGTGAGAACTGAAATGCTTTGAACTGGAAAAATGATCTAAAAGAGGCCAGGCTGGCCCTTGAAAAGCTTACAGGACTTCATGATGTTTTCCCCAATTCCAGAGTCTGACTTTTTGGCCATCCAGCTACTTGGTTTTGTTATTTCCTTCAGAGGTAATCAGGCTTGGAGGAGGGATGCATTAATCAAGCTCACAAGAGACTAGTTGATAAATCAGAACCTTTATTTACAAATTTAAAGTGAATATATGAACTAACTGCTCCCACAAGGCAGTACCTCCTTTTGCCAGTAAGAAAATCTTCATAGGAAATCAAATTACTATCAGCTGACTGTTTAGTGATCTCTGAATAAAGAGGAATGGATAATCTTAACGACCAGAGCCATTGACGCTGTGATAATCATACACTACTCAAAGGACACAACTCTCACGGTCCCACAGGAACACAGACACCCAGACAAATTATTTTTCTAGAATTAGGCCATTTAGGAAAACATAAAATTGACTACAGATTTCTAATATCTTAACCTGTCCCTAGAGTGTGCTCATGTATTCCGGACCCTCGTGCCACTGCAATTGCCAATCTCTCGAGAGTTACCAGCATTAACAGCCTGGTTATATATCTTTCCATTCTTTTCCCCATCCACATATAAACGTATATATATACACACTAACAGGGTTTTATTTGTTTACTCGAATGCGATCATACTGGACAGACTATTCCGTGATCCTCACTTACCTACTCGTCATGGATACGCCTCTTCTAGTTCTAATAACTAAAAGATAGGTATATTCTAATATGCTGAGACATCAAAATAGAACTATTTCATTTGCTCTAATTATTATATAATTTCCCACAGTCTGAATACACAGTAATTCAAGCATTTTCTCACTGGCAGGCTTTCAGCCTGTTTCCAGGTTTTGCCACTACAAACAAAGTTGCAATAACATCCCCGGCACTTAGGTCCTTACGTACTGTGGTCTCTTGCAGCAAAAGTTGGATTTGGGGATCAAAGTGTCCTGGATATTTTTAATTTTAATAACATGATCAAATTACTTTTCTCAAAGGTTGTAACAGTTCAGACTCATGTCATCAAAGGTTGAGTGCCTGTTTCCCTATATTCTTCCTAACACTGCATGTTTCTTTTCTTTTCTTTTCTTTTCTTTTCTTTATTTTTGAGGAAGACTGGCCCTGAGCTAACATCCATGTCCATCTTCCTTTACTTTATATGTGGGATGCCTAGTACAGCATGGTTTGATAAGTGGTGTGTAGGTCCGTGCCCAGGATCCAAAGCGGCAAATCGTGGGCCGCTGAAGTGGAGCATGCAAACTTAACCGCTGTGCCACCCGGCCTTCCGCTGTTTCTGTTCTTTTTTATTTTTACCAATCTGATAGACAGAAAACATTATGTATTTCATGTTTGCTTTAATGTTCATTTATTTGATCAGTGAGGCTGAGCATATTTTATAAGCTTATTGTCCATTTGAATTTCTTTTCCTAAGAGGCAGCATGAAATAGTGGGTAAGTATATAAATTCAAGAGCTAGTTTTGCTATTTGGTACTAAATGATCTTCAAGTTATTTAGCCTCTGTGTCTCAGTTTCCCAGTTTGTAAAATGGGAATAATAATGGTACTCAACCATAGGGTTGTTATGAGAATTTGACAAGTTAATTATCTGAAAAAGACACATAACAATACCTAGTCATATTCTTTGCCTATTTTTCTATGGGTTTGTCTTTTTCTTATCAATTTATGTCAGTTCTTTTTATGTTAGGAATATTAGCCTTATACTATCCTACATATATACTTACTTACCTCAATTTCTTTTTATTATAATGCCTTTTGTTATATAACTTTTATTTAAAAATGTATGTACTGGGGCCGGCCTGGTGGCACAGCAGTTAAGTTCGCACGTTATGCTTCGGCATCCCAGGGATCACTGGTTCGGATCCCAGGTGCAGACATGGCACGGCTCGGCAAGCCATGCTGTGGTAGGCGTCCCACATATAAAGTGGAGGAAGATGGGCATGGATGTTAGCTCAGGGCCAGTCTTCCTCAGCAAAAAGAGGAGGATTGGCAGCAGTTAGCTCAGGGCTAATGTTCCTCAAAAAAAAAAAAAAAAAAAAAGTATGTACTTAGGGGCTGGCCCCATGACCTAGTGGTTAAGCTCAGTACACTCTGCTTCAGTGGCCCAGGTTGAGTTCCTGGGCACAGACCTACACCACTCATTAGCAGCCATGCTGTGGTGGCCACCCACACACAAAATAGAGGAAGATTGGCACAGATGTTAGCTCAAGGCAAACCCTCCTCATCAAAAAAAAAAGTATGTACTCAAATGACTACTTTTTCTTTATAGCTGGTTTCCCCTATTGCTTAGGAAGCATTACAACTTTTCTCCTAAATTTCCTCTAAATACATTTGTTTTATTTTTTATATTTAAGTCTATCTTGAATTTTTTCATAAATGGTATAATGCAGGGGACTGGCTCTGGTACTCCTAGTCCCCGGACAACCAACTGTGTCAGCACCAGTCCCCAATGAAATGCAATGCTCCTCTTATTATATATCACGTTTTTTATTAGGATCTATTTCTTTCTTTCTTTTTATTTTTAAGATTGGCACCTGAGGTAACATCTGTTGCCAATTTTCTTTTTTTTTTCCTTCTTCTTCTCCCCAAAGCCCCCCAGTACATAGTTGTATATTCTAGTTGTAGGTCCCTCTGGCTGTGCTGTGTGGGACACTGCCTCAACATGGCCTGATGAGCAGTGCCATGTCCTTGCCCAGGATCCAAACTGGTGAAACCCTGGGCTGCTGAAGTGGAGTGCACGAACTTAACCACTCAGCCATGGGACTGGCTCCTGGGATCTATTTCTATATTCTATTTTATATAGAGCCAAAACCATACTCTCGTTTGTTTTTTTTTTTTTTAAAGATTTTTTTTTATCATACTCTTGTTTATAGTGGCTTCATAGTGAGTTTTAACATTTGGTGAAGCAAATCCCACTTTAATTTTTTTTTTTCCTGAGAAAGATTTGCCCCAAGCTAACATCTGTGTCAATCTTCCTCTATTTCATTTGTGGGTCACCACTACAACATGGCTGATGAGAAGTGTAGGTCTGTGCCTGGGATCTAAACCCGTGAACCTGGGCTGTCAAAGTGGAGCATGCCAAACTTAACCACTATGCCATGGGACCGGCCCCTAATTTTTTTTCACTTTCATAATCTTCTGGGTTATTCTCCAACAAAAGAATTTTTTAAAAATCGTGTCCAGTACAACTCACCCACCCAAGGCAGGAGGGACAGTGAAATCAATCACATTGGAATTCTGATTATAATTGCATTAAATTATTAATTTTGGAAGAAATGACATTTTTCTGATATTAAGTCCTCCTGTTCAGGAACATGGACTCTTGTTTATTCAGGTTTTGGCTTATGTCTGATAAACAAATGACAAGCAATAGGATAGATTGGATTATACCAGGAAGCCATTTGGTGTAAAACTAATTCAGCCTGACCTTGTTTTTCCAAAGGGCCTGATGTGGCCTGTTGAGTATGCATTGTACATCTGCTTTAAACATTTACTATGTCCCAAACATAAGAATGATACCGTTAAAGTTCGGGATGTAACTTCCCCTCATCTTGGCATTTCTTTAAGGAGAAGCATCTCTTCTTGGAAACTAAGGCTTAATTACCAACTTGCCGTGCTCACATTGTGACCACTGACCTGCTGACCACTGACCTGCTGTGCCAGCTAAACATCTCGTGACAGTAGTACAAGAGATATTCCTGTCACATGTGATGTATGCTCTTTCTTCCAAGACAGTATATAACCACTCTGTACACCCCACTTCTTTAGTGCTCTTTCTTCCTTGGGGAAGGAAGGCCCTGGGCTATCATCTTCAAACTTGGCTTATAATAAACTCACCTCAGTTTTCATTTATAGATTGATTATGGATTATTTGCATCAACATGTCCTTTGATGAAACTTCATAATTTTGTTTGTATAAATCCTGTGCCTTCCTTCGTAGGTTTTTTTTTTTTTTACTTTTGGTCACTATTGTGAATAGGATATTTTTCCTATCCCTGTTCTTTTTTGTGTGTGTGTGAGGAAGATTGGCCCTGAGCTAACATCTGTGCCAATCTTCCTCTGTTTTATGTGGGATGCCACCACAGCATGGCTTGATGAGCAGTGGCAGGTCCGCGCCTGGGATCCAAACCTGCAAACCCCAGGCCACTGAAGAGGAGTGTGCAAACTTAACCACTGTGCTACCGGGCTGGCCCTCCATCTCCATTCTAACTAGACATTGCCTAGAGAGGGAAAAGCTATAAATGAGGTTCTTTACTTTCATTCAGCTACTAAATTTTATTGTTAATTCTAGTAGCTTATTCTTTTTAGATTTTTCTAGGAATACAATCATATCTCCTGAAAACTAAAGATCGTTTTTTTCCTGATGTTTATATTGGGAAGCTCTTCTTTAGCTACATGACTGTGCTATGCTGCGGGCTGCTTGCTGGAGCTGTTCCCCACTGCAGGCAATTGTTGCTGCGGCCCAAGGCTGCTCTGAGTGGCCTCCAAGGAAGGAGACAGAAGCTTTCTATGTGAACATCCCATCACTGCTTTGTTCGGGTGTCATGGATGACAACATAATACAGTGGTTCCTGGTCTCTTAGCTCTCATAAACTCTAACTCAAAGAGTCATCTATATTCATTTCTTGAACTTACTGCCGTGATCATAACTGTCAAGTTCGCATTTAGTTTCTTGCAACAGGAGACAGGCCCATCAGGCAGCCCTCTATGGGCATACTTATTGTGACATTACCCTTACTCTTTTTTTCAGATTAGCCCTGAGCTAACATCTGCCGCCAATTCTCCTCTTTTTGCTGAGGAAGACTGGCCCTGGGCTAACATCCATGCTCACCTTCCTCTACTTTATATGTGGGATGCCTACCACAGCATGGCTTCCCAAGCAGTGCCATGTCCGCACCCGGGATCTGAACTGGCGAACCCCGGGCCGCTGAAGCAGAATGTGTGCACTTAACCACTGCGCCACCAGTCTGGCCCCTACCTTTACTCTTTGAAAGAGAGTTATACTCAGAGAGGACTTCTCTGACCAC
This sequence comes from Equus przewalskii, assembly GCF_037783145.1. Taxonomy (NCBI): domain Eukaryota; kingdom Metazoa; phylum Chordata; class Mammalia; order Perissodactyla; family Equidae; genus Equus; species Equus przewalskii. The sequence goes on along the minus strand of NC_091839.1, from coordinate 57,747,053 downwards.
TCTAATGAGCTTGTCTTAGTCATCCTCTCTCACATTATCCAGTTTTATTTTCTTCATAGCACCAATCATATATTTTTTCTTGGTTTATTATGTCTCCCTAAGATAGAATATATACTAGACTATAAAGTTAATAAGATCAGAGGAATTTCCATGTCTCATTTACCCTTATCTCTCTCGTATCTAGAGTTGAAAACAATAAATATTTGTCAAATCAATGAATGTTGAGTTTTCTGGAAAATAATCTACAATCACGTTGAAGTAATTTCTTTATTCTAACTGTTCTTAGTGTTATTAGGAATCGTTGCTAATGATCTGGACAATTTTTCAGCTTAAGGGACTTTAAACTCTAAAGTGAGTGGGGTTTCTGAAACTCAACATATAAAAAAATGCAGTGATAGTTGTGGGACTACAACATCAAGGAAGATAACTCTCCAGCTAGGGATAGAAAATTATCTTTCTACCTCAATATTCAAAATCTGCATTTGTAGATCTATGATCTACTTAATTGACTTGTCTTTTTTTCAATTCTTATAAAGGCTTACCTGAGTTTCATTTCAAATGCTGTAGAGGTAGGTTTCTCACCTTTTTGCTGTTTAAAACCCAACCGCGGGGGCCACGAGTGGTTAAGTTCGCGTGCTCCGCATCAGCAGCCCAGCCTGGGGGCACACATGGCACCCCTCATTAGGCCATGTTGAGGCCGCGTCCCACATGCCATAACTTGAAGGACCCACAACTAAAATATACAACTATGTACTGGGGGGATTTGGGGAGAAAGAAGCAGGGGGGAAAAAAAAAGATTGGCAACAGATGTTAGCTGAGGTGCCGATCTTTAAAAAGAAAGAAACGAAAAATAAAACCTAACCGGACTTTGTGAGAAATGAAACAAAAAAGTTGCAGGTGAAGGGGAGCAGAATACCCCGCCTAAAAACGGGCCACTTTGGCAAGTGGATTGTTTTGAACTGAAGGCAATCAAGACCCAGCAGATTCAAGAAAAACTTTCACCTCTCCCTTAACTCCCTAAAAGAATTTAAATAGAGGGCCTGGGCCAGGAAGAGAGCTATTCCAGAGATAACTTTTTATCTGAAACACCTATCTGTAAGGCAGGGCAAGCATCTAATTACCAAACATCTGCTCTTCTCACAACTTGTGAATTACTCTCCTCCCCTTAGAAGCCACAGGCCCCTATCCCATTCCTTAGCTCAAGAAGGCACATAAGCCTCAAATGCAGGACTTGCCCTTGAGTCCCATAATCTTTGTGGGGCTCCCATACATGGAATCAAATTTGTTTTTCTCCTGTTAATCTGCCCTATGTCAATTTGATTATTAGACCAGCCAAAGAACCTAGAAAGAGAAAAAGGAAAATTTTCCCTCCTCTACGTGGGTCACTCTAACATAGGGCATTCAAGGCAGGTTTCGGCCTATCCATTATCTGTTGTTCTCTTTTCTAGGACCGACCAGTCTCCAAAACCGGTTTGACCTTAGTACTATGATCTCGCGAGGTTTTTTATTCCACTCTCCTACTTATCAGTTTATCAATCCACACACGTGTATGGTGAAACTCTCCAGATGTCACAATCATCATTTAAAGCATTTGTTAATGGTTATCTAGAAAGGCATTTTCAGCGGTTCACGCTGAGACGGTAGATAGGTTGGCACAGGGATAGCGGAGTCAGTTTTGTTTCGATTGCGGGAAGATCTCGCCGTTTAATTTTCGGCCCCGCAGTTCCCAAAGCAGCGAAGACCGTTTCCGGCGTTCTTCCCACCGCTCCAGACGCAGGCAAACGCAGAAAGACAGGAAGCGACCGCCCCCGGACCCCTGGGTCCTCTCAACACCTCGGCAGGAGTCCGGCGGCGGCGCGCTCGCCCGGTGCATTGTGGGCGCTGTAGTCCGGCCGGAACCTGTTAGCGACTACAAGTCCCGTGAGCTCGCTTCTACTCCGCCGCCTCGCAGACCGCAGTTTCCCTTCACCGTCTCAGCCGGGCCGCCCCGGGGCGCGGCGTTCTGGCGAGTCAGCTGTTTGTCTCTAGGGCACAAGAGGCGGAAGCCGGAGGGGCGCGGGGAGGAGCTTCGCGCACGGGGTGAACGCCGCCCTACGTGCTCGTTCGCCCCGCGACCGCTGCGCGCGAGCCCGGTGTCCCCGCGGCGGGCAGCGGCGGCGGCGGCGGCGGCACGCGGAGGGGGCGGAGGGAGCGGAGGGAGCCCGCGGCGGCTGCAGAGCGAAATGGCGGAGACCGTGGCGGACACCCGGCGGCTGATCACCAAGCCGCAGAACCTGAATGACGCCTACGGGCCGCCCAGCAACTTCCTCGAGATCGATGTGAGCAACCCGCAGACAGTGGGGGTCGGCCGGGGCCGCTTCACCACTTACGAAATCAGGGTCAAGGTGAGGCCGTCTTTCCCCTGTAGAGAGACCCCCTCCCGCCGTCTCTCGTCGCCCCCAGCCCACTCAGGAGCGGAGCCCCTCAGGTGGCCCCAGACGCCCAGGCCAGAAGTCCCCGGCCGACTCGGTCGGGCAGCCCTGTCCACCCACGGGTGGGGTCGTGGGCAGGGCACCCCCTCTTCGTGTAGGGCTTGGATGGGGGCTGCGGGAGTGAGCCGAGCCCCAGCGCTGGCGCTTGGAGAAGGTGCTCGAACAAGAGGGCGTGGGTTGAGCGCCGCTTGCCCCTCAAGCAGCTGATCTGGGAAATGACATTTGAGTTGGGAAGGAGTGGATCTTTCGAGAACACAGCCCTTCCTCCTGGGGAAGGGAGCCAGGTGGGACTGAGAAAGGGGGGTTTGTGCACAAAGTTGAAGGCTTCCCACTTTTCTTTCGCTGGAGACTTTTCCCAGAGGTGGCCGAGCCAAGCCGGTTGCTCCAGGCCCTTCTCCAGCTTTCGAGCTAATCTAGGTTGTCCCCTCTTTTTGAACGGAATCAGGTGGGAGTTCACAAAAGCCGGACACATTGGGGAGGGCCGAGCCGGGCGGGAACCGTGATTGGAAATGACCGACCGTGGCGATCTCGGCCTCCGTCGGGCTCGCGGCTGGGAGGTCGAGTGTCGCCTGCCTCCCAGTCCACAACTACAACTGCTTTCAGAGAAGCCTGTTCGTTGAGGCATCTTGCGCTCTTAATTTCGAGATTTGCACTTCACTGAATGAAGGAATCAGCTGAAGTAGAAACACGCGCCTAATTTCATAACTCGTATTTGTTGGCAATGAGTAATTCACTTGATTTGAAAGATGCTAACTGAGAAATAGTGCTTCACTTTTACTCTGTAGTTCGGGATTAAAAAGCTTGCTCGTGTGCGGAAGTATCTTTAGAAATTAGTTACGTAAAACGAATCCAGCTGTTAAAGACATAACTACTTTATTAAAAATTAAGCGTAAGAACTTAGCTTTAGAGTAATCAAAATTTACATAACGAGTGACTGGTAACATTTAAGTGGTGTAATTTCTCAATAACTTAGGCTCTTTTTTGTGTGGGGGGTAAAACACAAAAAATTTACCATATTAACTATTTTTAAGTGTACAGTTCAGTAGTGGAAGAACAGTCACATTGTTGTGAAACTTTGGCACTTTTAAAAAATGATTTACTTATCGTGTAGTTAATGTTGCCAAAAAAGTTTAATGATCATCAAACTTGAAGATATGAAACTAGCAGTTAAATGTTACAAGCCACCCTCCTCTGCCTACGGATCTGTAAAACGTGAGCCATAAGCTGTCTTGTTATACTGAAACTACAAAATCCAGGCTCCAGTATACCTAGGGAAGTACATTATCACGTAAACCTAGTGAAAAAGTGAAGCTTTTTGTGTTTTTTTTTAACTTTTGGAATGATTTTGGATTGTCTTAAATATATGGCAGATCGTTCTCTAAAAAGAACTTCCACTTTTACCCTTATTCACCAGCATGTTTTCCTTTATTTCTTGTGCTGAAACAAAACTTGGTATTCCTGTTTCTAAACGTCCATAGCTAGTACTTCCTGTCACACAGCTGAAGCAGAATCTCCTGCCTACACTTCCTCTATTTAGTAACTTTGTGTTTACCTTGCTGAGTGCAGATTATTAAATGGACTCTAGCATGATGATTTAGGTGTTTGTTTTTTTTTTTGATGAGGTTAGCCCTGAGCTAACATCCGTTGCCAATCTTCCTCTTTTTGCTAGAGGAAGATTGCGGCTGAGCTGACATCCATGCCAGTCTTCCTCTGCTTTGTATGTGGGACTCTGCCACAGTGTGGCTTGATGAGCTGTGTGTAGGTCCACGCCCAAGATCGGAACTGCAAACCCCAGGCCGCTGAAGTGGAGTGCATGAACTTAACCACTACATGGACCAGGCTGGCCCCAATTTAACTGTTTTAAAAATACTTCTGATACCTTATTACCAAATAGCTGATGTGACACATAAAAATAGTGTTTATGGTATGATCATTTGCATTTTAAAGAAAATAATCCTTTTTATGAGTAATTGATGACTTAAGGAATTAAAGAAGTCTACACCTACACTGGGTTTGTATTATACAAACCAGTTCGTTGTGTGTTAATGACTGTCATAGTCATAAATGAAGGTTCCCTCTAAGAAAATGTGAGTTTTTAATGCTTATGAAATGCCATTGGGGTTTTTCTTAATATGTAATGTGTTAATTTAAAACTCAGGACACCATGTAAGATATTAGGTGTTAAGCAGCATATGATTTTCGAGAGTAATTACTGTCTTGTATTAAGGTAGAATGGCCAGTGAGATGATTAGGTAAACCATTTTGTAATTTTATTTATTGCTACTTTTCTATACTGATGCTGCTCTCCCTAGCCCCTACTGCCTGCCCTTTGCTATTGAACTCACCATGTGGCACACCATTTTATGTTCCAGAGTTTGGGCCCTTAAACTATCTTATAGTTACTCTCTAATTCTGGTCTTGAGAAAAATGTTCAATTTTACAAGATCTGATTGAAATTACTCTAATTCACAGCGTAATTTTATCTGGATGGTGGCACTTTAGAATGTAGGTTTCCCTGCCTCCATTTATCTTTTGATTTGAGGGTAGTGTTTAAGACTGTTAGGATCACTTGATTAGTATCTCTGGGCTTTTGAAAATAATTGGTACACTGTTAATGTTTTTTAAAATTGTTCTAATGGGTAGGTAGGTACAGGAGAGAGCACCATAAATGATTAAAGGTTTAGGAAAGCTCAGGGTCTAGAATTATTTTCGCATATTAAAGAGAAGGCTAAAAGGGAAATTCAGTCACTGTTTATGAAGTTTATGCTATAATGTAACTTTAATTTTCTGGAGTTCTGAATTAATTAAAATCTGTTGTGCCTAGAGACAACTATTTAAACAGGGGTGAAGTTAAGGATCTTTCTTGAGCTCTGAGTTCAAAGAATAGATTTTATAATTTATTAGCAGAGTCAGGTATAAAATCTAAGCTCCACTTGCCGTCTGTAAAATTGGTATGCTGATAATAATACCTACCGCAGAGAACTAAATGAGATAATGCACATAGATCTCTTTAGCACAGTGACTGGGGCATAATAAGCCCTCAAAAGTTACCTCTTTCTAAATCCAGATATCTTTTAAATTAAAAGTTAGTGATCAACTAACTACATTTTCTGAGTTAATATATGGTTGAGTTGCTAAAATTGTTAGGTTTTTTATCAAGAAACCACTTGCCATGGAGGTGTACTTTCATGGAGACAAATGTGGTATAAAAAGAAGCCATCTTGTTTAGTACTTAACTAAGTAGGCTTTTTTTTTTAATGTTTTAAATTTTTATTTTGTCTGATTTCATGTGGGAAGTTGTTATGGCATTCAGAACATGGTAAATTTCACATTTAAGACGAAAAGTATTGAACAGAATACTCCATATTTTGAGTTAGTCTGTTTCCTTTGTACTAGTATTTTTTCCAGTTTTATTGAGATATAATTGACATATAGTGTTGTATTTGTTTAAGGTGTGTGACATAATGATTTGCTATATGAAATGATTACTACAATAAGTTTAGTCATCACCCATTACCTCACAGAGTTACAAAAGTAGCCTTTTGAAATTGAGGCATATTAAAACATAAAGCTGAGTAGTAAAGTTTGCTAATAGACATTTTGACAAGAAAGATCGTCAGTAAAACTAGCATCTTACAGTGTTAGCAATTCAAAATCTGTATTGGTGGTGGTTCTCTGGGTGAGTCCTCTCATTTTAAATTAGGAGTCAATATCCAGATTGGAAGCTGAGAAATAAATTAATTCTTAGACTTGTTTTTAAGATTTATAACAATGTATTATTAAAGGGCCAAAATAATATTTTAAAGAATCAAAGCATTTTGGTGCCAGAGGACATCTGCAGAGTGTATGTAGCTTTATCAATTGGCCATGAGATATTGTCTGATACACATCTTTGCTGCCAGCTACAGCTGACTTCAGAGTCTCCATCAAGGAAAGGCATGTTGCTTGCTTTGAAGATTCTGTTCTTATCTGTCCCACCCCTTAAGATAGGGGAGGAGGGCAGTGGCAATTAAAAAGTAGCCCTGTTATATTGGGTTATTAGGGACTCTGTTCTATATTGTTCATTTTAACAGATATGGGAACCAAGGCACAGAAGGTTGTCTCTCACCCAAAGTAAATGATCTAGCTAGTGTCAGAGCCAGGGATAGATTTGAAGTATTCTGGTCCTGGGTCCGAATTGCTTCACAGCTGCAGTTCATTTAATTTAAAACAATACATTAAAACCTTTGTTATCTACAGCCTAGTGTTGGGGCACCCTCAAGTGTCTGAACCTTTTGAAGGAAATCCCAATCTTGGCACCCTTGAGACCTGGGAATTGACTCTTCAGTAATCTACAGTAGGTAAGATGCACCCAGAAAGAATAAACAGCTGAAAAGAGCGTACTGTTAAATTTTGTGCTGTGATGAGATGACCTGAGAAAAAAAGAGTGTGTGGATTGGCAGTGATGCTTTTAAAAGGCGAGCTTCCTTCTGTGTGTGTTAAAGCTGAAAAGTGAGGGGATTTATCACTTGAGTACCTATTATGTTCAAGGCACTGTGCTATATATATATTTTGATCTTTGAGGTAACTAAGCAGAGTACATAATATCCCTGTTTTGCAGATGTAGGAGCTGAGGTCGCTGTTGATCTCCATTTCGTGTTCTTCCCTCATTCTTATTTTGTGCTCCAGTCCTACTAAACTACTTGTATCTCCCAAATGGGCTGAGTTCTCGTGTATCCAGCCTTTGCACACACTTCCTCCACTGTTAAAAACAGACTTCCTTTAGCAGCCTTGTCTGGCCACCATTGCTTGTCCAGTAGGACTCAGCGTTGCTATCACCTTTTTAGAGATTGTGCTGATCCCTGGAATCTGGACTGGATTTCCTTCTTGTCTGCCCTTGTAGCCTTATTAGGATTAAGATTGTGTGCTGGTCTGCGGCCTCCTTTAGTTTCTGTATCTTCCATTATAAGCTTCTGGAGGACAGGGACGGTCATCATCACCTTTACTCAGTACCTGGCACGGTGCTTGGCACATGGTAGACGCTTGTGAATAAATGAAGTTCAGGAACGTTAAGCAACTTGCCCAAAGTCACAGCTATTAAAATGGAAAAACTGGGATTTGAATCTAGATTACCTGACCTTCAGAGCCCATGCTTTTTCCTCCACCCTTACTGAACGTTCAGATCACCTGGAGAGCTTTTGAAACTGTCTGGATTCTCTCTTTATTGGGTTGGAGTGGGATCTGGAAAGTGGTAGTTTAAAAAGCGCCCCAGCAAGGGCACTTTCCTGATACGCAGCAAGGATTATTTCTGGTTGCACCATGCTTTGTCTCCGAGAAATGACTGGCAGCAGAGAAGTATCTGAAAAATGTATGGAGCCACAGTGGTTGGTAGCCTTGATAGGATCAAAAAATGGGCAAATTCTACAATAAATAAAATTTTAAAATATCATATCTTGACAGTAGAGGGGAAAACCAATGACATTTGCCAAAGATTGAAAACTGCTTTAGGACGGGAGGGAATTTAGATACTAGCTGAAAGCAAGCCGACCTATACAGCCAAGCTTTGGGGGAAGAAGAGGAGGCATGGACTATATTCAGCCAAGCCTGGTCTTTTTGCCCCCTCTCTTGCATCATCCATGTCTATATCCCTGTGTAATAATCATGGCAGTAAGTCATAAGAAAAGACAAAATATATATCCATTTAAGAAAGCAGTCTTTGTATCAGTATTTCCACTCTACATCTTTAAAGTGTTAATTCTAAAAGTGCTTAACTTTTAGCTATCTTGATGATTCCTTGTAATAGAGATTTCCCCTCCTCACCTTCATAATCATGCTTGCCAAAAAAAGAACAAGTACTGAATTGTTATTTTTAGATACTTTGATGTTTTGTACCATATTATGCTGCTTCTATCTATGTAAGCAGAGCCAGCAATTTTTTTTCTTTTTTTCTTTCTTTTTTGCTGAGGATGATTTGCTCTGAGCTAACATCTATTGCCAATCTTCCTCTTTTTGTTTGTGAGCTGCTGTGACAGCATGGCCACTGACAGACCAGTGGTGTAGGTCTGCACCTGGAGTCAAACCCAGGCCACTGAAACAGAGCATGCCGAACTTAACCACTAGGCCCCTGGGGCTGGCCCAAGCCAGCATTTTTTGAACATCAGATAAGAAAGTTGATGTCTAAGAAAAGCAATACTATAATCTCGGTACTGCTGTTTACTGATTGCTTAATTAAATAACTTAAAGCTTTCAACCAAAGTCCTACTTATTTAAAGAAATATTTAACTTAGAACCTAGGAATTTGGACATGGTAGTAAAATGTGACATTTGCTTGCCAGAAAGGTTGTATCAATTAGAGTACAGTTTGGGCTGTTCTCACAGAGACATCAAAACTAGAGAGTTTGTGTTTTTTTCATGTGAAGAAGTCTCAAGGGCAGTGTAGGGCTGGTCTTGTGGCTTGACTACCAGCTCCCAACATCACATCCACATTCTAGCAAAGGGGAAGGCATATTCCTGCCCCGTTGCCTCATACAGCAACAGAGAAAGCTGGGAAATTTAGTCTAGCTGGGCAGCTGTGAGGAAAGAAAGACCAGACACTGTGCTTTGCTTTGCTGCAGCTGCAAATCAGTGATTGGGGTTGGCCCTTTTAAGTTGTGGTTTTAACAACATTCTGATCATCTCTTAATTGAGTCATTTTTCTTTTGCTGGGAAGAAAGATTTGTTCTGAGCTAACATTTGTTGCCAGTCTGTTCTCTCTCTTCTTTTTCCTCCCCAAAGCCCCAGTACATACTTGTATATTTTAGTTGTGAGTCCTTCTGGTTTTTCTGTGTGAGCCACTGCCACAGCATGGCTGTTGACAGACGAGGGTTGTAGTTCTGCTCCTGGGAAGTGAACCTGGGCTGCTGGAGAGCGCACCAAACTTTAACAATTAGGCCGTCAGGGCTGGCTCAGTTCTTTCCCTTTTTTGCTAATGCCTGAAATTTCAGAGTTTAGAGAAAGTTCGTTTGATTTGTAAGACATAAAATTGGGCTCCTGTTAGTTTTGATAATCTTAAAAGCGAATGAGCTTCATTCCTTCTGAGAATTAATTTTGATGTGTAGAGAAGAGAGGCAGGCATGAAGACATGGCATATCTGATAGGGGTATGCCATGGGATTGAGGTTGGGTTAGAGGTACTGTAAACAGATGCTTAACTTTTTTTTTTTTTTTGCCTTCAATAGCTATTTAAAACTATGTAGGCAGTTTTACTTAGGACCAGCATTTTAGTTGATGACATGGAATGATGGAGTATATAATTTGAGCCACCAAAATAAGTGTGATCAGTCTCTTTTACCATAGAATCATAGGAAGACTCAAAATAATTTTTATAAAATTACTTTGTGTGTAATAATATTAGAATAGTCACTTTCTAATTCCTTGCTCTCTAGATGTTGATTTATCACTGATGTAGCATCTCTGTTTGCTTGACTTTCCTAAAATTATTTCTACATCTGCCACCATAGCTTGTTTGCTTTCTGCTTTTTTACGTTCCTGCCTTTGTGGGATGAGCTTCTCTGTTCTGTAGTAAGTTTGGGAATTTTAATCCATATGGAGGAACAAAGGAGTCTCAGAGCTCCTCTCCCTGTGTCTGCTTCTCGGTATCTCACTCCTCTTTTGCCTTGACATTATTGGTTATCTTCAGGTGGAAACAAAAGTAAATAAAATCTCATTGGCTGGGCATACATCTCTGTGTCATCAGGTCTTGTTTAAATTTACATCCAGAGATTGCCCCATAATATATAACTGAGCACATTCTTAAGACACTAATAGATCTGGAACAGGGATCAGCAAGCTGTGGGCTTCCTTGTTTTTGTAAAGTCTTATTGGAACACAGTACCTCTGTTTGTTTACTTATTATTTATGAACACTTTTGCACTAAAAGAGCAGAGTTGAGTTGTTGGAATAGCCTAAAATATTTACTGTTTTGCCCTTTGAGAAAAAGTGCCGATTTCTGGTCTAGAGCTTATGTAGCATTGAAATAATGGAAACCCAAAGCACTTGGGGAATCTGCATTTCAAAACATGGGACTATGAAAAAAATATTTGACTTAGGATGCCAGTAGTAAATGATTGAGGAAATGATAGTCAAATGTAACATTGCTAGTTAGGTTTTTTTCCCTTACACATTCATCAAATAGCAGTAGGATCTTAAAGCATAGTCCTGTTGCTGGGTGTTGAATGAAATATTAGATGCCTTTTTTTTCCTTCTAAAGGGTCAGTTTTTACAAAGACAAAAATATAACTTTGTGAGTTATTAAATTATATCTACTGTTCGTGTTAAGGCCAACCACAAGGATTTTCAATCTATAAAGCTTATTTTTTCACTTGAAGCCTTTTACAAACTTCTTTGAATGGAAGAAAGTTGGTTGGTGCTGATAAAACTAATAGGCAGCTGTTCCATGGTGGTTTAGGGTCAGTCAGTAAACCAGTGGCAAAACTGATGATGCCTGACAAAACTAACCATAGTCAGTTCTAGCCAGGATCATGGTTTAGATATTTTCCAGCCCCGAAATACTTTCTTGTACCATATCACCATTTAATGTTTTGTGTTCTTACATGTTAACCCTCTATATGGTATGGCAGTATTCCATTATTAAATGATTTTTAATATTTAAATTGGTATTGGTTGAATTATTGACATGGGTAAGTTTAATGTCCAGGTTAAGGGGTTAAGTTGAAAATTGAGAAACTGTGATATTAGCTTTCAAAATGGGACAATATAGTAAATTGATAGAATTCTTATCTTAGTTTAAGAGGGTAGATGATGTTGATGTACTTACGTTGAAATAAATTATAATTGTAGATCTTTTCGCTTAGACATTAGGATATGATTCTTAGCTGTAATCTATGTATTTTCCCGGTTTTGTTCTCTCAAGATTTCTAATCAATTTTTTCCTAACTAAATTTCTTTCTTTCTTTTTATTGCTGAGGAAGATTCACTCTGAGGTAACATCTGTTGCCAGTCTTCCTCTTTTTTATGTGTGGATCACCACCACAGCATGGCCGGTGAGTGGTGTAGGTCTGTGCCCGGGATCCAAACCTGTGAACCCATGCTGTTGAAGTGGAGTGTGCTGAACTTAACCACTACACCACAGGGCCAGCCCCTAAATTTCTTTTTAGGTTTGTTACTTAGCATTTGAGTAGCTCCTGTGGGCCAGTGGCTTTACTGAGTTCTTGGAATGCTAAGTTTAATAAGACATGGTTGCTGTATTCAGCAAGTTCACACCAGCCTTGAAACAGGGCTAGACATTTTTGTTGATCATTTTTCCCAAAAACTGTCCAATAAATGGACATTTATGAACTGCCTACTATACACCAGACATTGTGCTAGATGCTTGGCTGAGAAATGAATAACGTATGCCTTCCCCTTAGAAGCTTACAGACGAGGCGGGGAGAGAGGTAAATTCAATTTAATTTAGTGGTACTTGGTAAAAATATTTATAATGTACAGTAGGAACTCAAGCCTGCCATGAGGGACCAGGAGTGTAAGGGCAGAATGGGCTACTAGTGTTCTAGGCAGTGGGAGCAGCTGTCTTTTCTCTCCTTACACTGCCAGCATCTAATGTTATCAGTGACTTGCTGACGTCACACAATATTAATGCTGGATTCTGACCACTTTATCCCCTGGGACCCCTTGACTCTCTAGGTCAAACATCTTTCTTTTCCTCTTTACTCTATTTATAGTTGGTTTTGTTTTAAGCATGTCTTGGGCAACTGCTGCGTTTCAGGCAGTATGGTAGACTCTTTCTCCTGTGTTTTCTTTGATATGGTTTTAGTTATCTGACTGCCTTTTTTAGAAACTGTAGTGGCTCTTATTTCTAGATCATAAATGTAGACCAGTTGATCATTCTTACTAACAGTAGTCATTTCCTGTTTCAACCTGATCGTGCTTTGTGATACAACCAAGAAAGTTTACCTGCTGTTCTCCTCCCTAACTTAACGCTAATGACCTTCCTTTATTCCTCTTGCCAAAAGTTCATCCCAATATGTGTGCATAGTATAGGCTAGTCTTTCCACTTCCCGGTGTCAGTTAGCTATGCATGACAAACCCTCCCAAAATTGAATGACTTAAATCAGTGATTTGTTTCCCACCATTATGTGGGTTGGCTGGACAGCTTCTTTGCTGGTTTTCGCCTGTGCTCATTTATGTAGCTGTTTTTAGCTGGAGAGTTGGCATGTCTGGCATTTGATAACATGTCTGGCTTCTAGGATGCCTCATTCTCTTCCACATGGCCTCTCATTCTCCAGTAGGCTAGAGTGGCTTCCTTATGTGGCAGTCTTAGAATAGCATTCCAAGAGGATGAAGGTAGAAATTGCAAGACCTCTTGAGTTTTAGGCTCTGAAACTTGCTTGTCACTTCTACCGCGTTCTGTTGGTCAAAGCAATTCCAAATTCAAGGGGTGGGGAAACAGACTCCACCTTTTGGATGGAAGGAGCTTCAAAGAATTTGGCAACATTTATCTACCATGCATTACTCATTAGTTAGGAATCTCCAAGTGCTATAGTTCATGGTGGCATCTTTGACTTGGGTGATTGTGATAGGCAGACTAATGACTCCCCAAAGATAACCACTTTCCAATACCTAGAACCTGTGAATGTTACCTTACATGGCAAGTGTGACTTTACAGGTGTGATTAAGTTAAGGATCCTGAGATGGGAAGATTGTCCTGGATTGTCTGGGTGAGCCTAACATAGCTACAAGGGTCCTTATAAATGAAACACGCAGGAGAGTCAGTCATGGAAGGAGATGTGACAATGGAAGCAGAGATCAGAGTGATGCACTTGCTGACTTTGAAGATGGAAGAAGGGACTACGAGCCAAAGAATGCAGACAGCCTCTAGAACCTAGAAAAGACAGGAAATGAATTGTCCCCTAGATCCTCTAGAACGAATGCAGTCCTGATGACACCTTGATTCAGCCCAGTAAGGCCCATTTAGGACTTCTGATCTCCAAAACTGTAAGGTAATAAATTTGTGGTGTTGTAAGCTACTAAGTTTGTGGTAATTTGTTACAGCAGCAATAGGAAACTAATAAGAATGACCATGCCCTTGTCCTGAAGATGATTTCCAACAGAAGGAGACGCTAGTCTAGACTCACTCCAAGAGAATGAGAATCAGTAGGGAGTGGGGCTCAGCTTGACTCTGAGCCTTGGTCGTAGGCCACAGCCTTATCTTTCTTCTTCCCCATCAGAATCTAGCACCATTGGCTCTCATTATGCCTCTCTTTCTAGTCCGCCAAGATGTTTTACCAAGGGTGTAGAAAAATATTTTCTCTGAAAAAGTTGAATATCTTAAGTTAATAGGCTGTTTGGATTATTTTTCCAAACTAGAGAGAAAATTACTAAAAGACCAAGTCACTTTGTCTATCCAAGTATAGGTCAGTATTAACTATGCTAAATGACCAGTGCACTTTTTAAAAAGACTGAGTATAAGAGAATCACATAATCTCTGGTATGGTTCTTTATCCTTGCTGTTGTGATCTGGCGTCCTTGTATGAGAGAGAGCTGACTTCTGAGACTAGACAAATGTAAAATTATGAGTACTAGGTGGTGAATATTTTAGGTTATTGGCTCTTGATTAAAATTTAACTTAAAAAAGGTTTCATACTTTATTGTGAGACCTTTGACCCTCCATAATACCAAGCAAGTCTTAGAAACAATAGTATCTTCCATTCACTGCACACATTAGGAGAAAAGTGTACTTTGACTTTTACAATTTGTGAGTCTAGGTCTCAGACTCTAAAATATATTTAAGTATTTCAGGCAATAAATGTATAACTGCACAGTTTCTTCTCATGTCACGTGATTTTGTTTGTTTCTATTTTGAGCAGAAACCTGCGCCTTAACTTCAGGTGATCATTTAAACCGAGCAAGAACAATCTGTTTTTTTAAAACATCCACATCCGTTTGTGACAGGATAGATTTTAAAAATCCAACTTAAGAAAGGATTATGAAGTATATAAAAATATGTATCAAATATGTAAGGCCCCAGAGCTTCTGTATTAACAAAGTTCAAGAATGTCAAAGCTAAAGGAGCATTGTAGAAGAATGATTGTAATTATGTAGAATCTGAGAAGACATTCATAAAATTCAGAGAAGCTTTATAGGTTGAAGTAGGCCATCAGTTATGAATATAGTTCAGTGGATTATTTAGAAGGAATATGTTCTTTGATCTGCTTTCTTTTTTTTTTTATGAGGAGGATTGGCCCTGAGCTAACATCTGTTGCCAATCTTCCTCTTTTTCTTTTCTCCCTAAAGCCCCAGTACATAGTTGTATATCCTAGTTGTAAGTCACCCTAGTTCTTCTGTGTGGGGTGTCACCACAGCATGGCTTGATGAGCGGTGTGTAAGTCTGTGCCCAGGATCTGAACTGGCGAACCCTGGGCCGCTGAAGCAGAGCACGTGAACTTAACCACTCAGCCATGGGGCCAGCCCCCGATCTACTTTTATTTGCAACTTTTGATCTGCCTTTCTCTAAAACCACTCTAATACAGTATCCATTAGCCATATGGGACTAAAGTATTAAGAGTCAAACTACCAGATGTCTTTTTGTCCAGTTTCCTTGAAATTGAAGTGGACTTGTTTGTCTTGTCTTTAGTTGCTTGTAAGTGATACTGGCCTCGAATATACAGGATGGCTCATATATGAAGGCATCTGTGTATACAGGGCTTTTTCTCCTGAGTTTCTTTGACGTTTTGTCTCCATCTCATTGTGTTGCCGGTCAGTGGTCACTCACAGTCTGGTCACTGTTACCCTCGTGCCAAACTCCAGGTGTGCACTGACTTCACCCTCACCCCATTCTCAACTGATGAAGATAGAGAAAATTTCTTGATCCCAACAAACAAAGGTTAGAGACTTATTTTCTTGATAGGATCTTTTAATTACATTAGGAAATTGAGCATAAGTTTATAAACTGTAGTTTACTTAGACTATAGCTTAACTAAAAGTGAGATGATAGGAAATGATGCCTTTCAGAGTGCATAGTATCTTATTCTTTTTTTCTTCAGTCTTGTCCAGGTTAGATGTAAAATCTGTGTGGTCCCAGACCAGATTTCAGTTATATCTGCTTTCCGGTCTGTTGAGAGCCCTGTGCCTTCCCAAAATACTTAGCTCAGGGCCCTTGAAGTAATTTCCTGTTCTGCAGTGGATTTGGATCTATTATAGGTCTTGCTGTGGCCAGTGGAAGAGGAAGTGCTTCCTAAATTCCCTTCCTGCAACGCTTCCTCAAGAGTTCTTTGTAAAGGCCTCAGAAAAAGTCTGTTAGATTAAAACGTTGAAGTCCTATGACTTAAGTTCTCGTGTAGGCAAACTAAGACAACTCACCAGTGGATATTAAATTTAGATTTTAAAGCATACATTAATATATTCTTTTCATAAACACCACAAGCTGGTGAGGAGTCAGGATTGGTCATCTTGAACAAGCTGCAAAGCAAAAACAGCTTCAGCTGTTGCTTCATTGAAATGCCCTAGAGAACTTCCGTTTTTATAACTTCCTAATTTAAATTTTTGGTTGTTGAACAAGTCACCTTGTTACAAAGATTGTTTGAATTGTTGCAACACTTTCTTTGGCAGCTTTTTATGGCTTGCAGTTCTGATTAGAGTTTGTCCTGGTTTCACCTGACTATTGGAAGAGCACAATTTCTTAGCAGTGTCATGTGGTTTCAGAGACATCTTGGCAGGTTTTTTTGGTATCAGTATTGCTAGAAATTCTATATTCTGTGCCAGAATCTGCAGAGGAATTTTGTTCTTTTAATTCATAGTTGCTATTATTTATTACTATTAATTTCTACACTTGTGCTCACATTGCATTTTCTCTCACTCTCCATCAGTCCATATATAGGACTCCCTATTTCTATCCCACCAACAGAATACCTGACCCATATCTCATTTTTTTAAAAACCTGATTTTTGTGTTGTTTTTTTGTGTTGTTTTTGTTTTTTGCATCTTTTTGAGGAAGATTAGCCCTGAGCCAACATCTGCCGCCAATCCTCCTCTTTTTGCTGAGGAAGATTAGCCCTGAGCTAACTTCTCTGCCCATCCTGCTCTACTTTACATGTGGGGACGCCTGCCACAGCATGACTTGACAGGTGGTGGGTAGGTCCACTCCCAAGTTCTGAACCAGCGAACCCTGGACCCCCGAAGCGGAGCACATGAACTTAACCTCCACACCGGTCCGACCCCATGTTTATCATATTGTTCACATTTCCTTTTCAAGGAAGCTAGACTTCTCTCCCAATTGATCTTAGCATCCAGGACCATCTTTTCTTACCCAGTGATGGTAGAAAAGAACTGGAGGTAGAGTTGAGTATTATGTGCGTGTGAGGGAAGGGGAGGTTGTGGCAGAGGAGCAAAACTATTATTATTTGTGTGACATGGACTTCCGTTCTTTTAGAATCTCCACCAAGTATTTGGGAGATAGTGTTTAACATAGTCTAAGAACACTTAAATTATGATGTGAATGCATATCCCAGTTTTGCCCCATCTACTAATTGAGTGCCCATGGGTAGATAACTCGTCTGAAGCTGTTGTCCACCCTAAAGATGAGAGTGTTAGTATCTTCCTCAGACTTACATGAGAATTAAATGATTTGTGTTATGGACTTTAAATACTATCTCATTTATTTAATAGTAGCTGCTGCTGCTATTATCTGAGAGTTGGCTCTAGCTGTTTATTGCACTATCAAAAGAGAGAAGAAAGTGCTGATTTCAGTAAGTGATTAGTTTTCTGACTCATATTACCAGATCTGCATTTCTTCCCCCAAGCTCTCTGATTTATCACTGGAATGTGCTTAAGGAAAGGTCAGAACTCTTCAGTTTCTTACTTATATTCTTATAAAATATATTATTTTAAACATGGAAGTTCTAGTGATGGATGGTAGTGATTGTTGCACAGCAGTGCGAATGTACTTAATGCCACGAAAGCAATGTACACTTAAACGTAGACACACTGTACTCTTAAAAAGGTAACTTTTGTATTATGTATGTTTTACCACAATAGAAAAACATGGAAACAGCAATAATGGGGGAGAAGCAGTTGTTTAAGTTTATGTAATCTTTCCTTTCAAGTTACCAGAGCAGGGGAGGAAAGTAGTTCTTCATGATCTTTTGCCAAGAATCGCAGTCCTTACTTTTTTTATCTTGTCTTAAAGCTTTATTTTATCTGATCTTAATACAGCCGCTCCAGCTTTCTTATGGTTATTTGTAGGCTATATTATTTTCCATCCTTTCACTTTCAACCTATTTTTGGTTTTGAATTTTAAGTGTGTGTTTTGTAGACAAGATATAATGGGATCTTGTTTTTAATCCAGTTTAATCTCTGCCTGTTGATTGGAGTGTTTAATCCATTTATGTTTGATGAAATTATTGGTATAATGGGTTTATTTATGCCATTTTTATTTTCTATATGTCTCGTTTTTGTTTCTCTGTTCCTCTGTTACTGCTTTTTCTGTTAGATAATTTTTAGTGTACCATTTTAATTCCTGAGACCTTTTATACTTCTTTTTAAAAATTAGGGGCCAGCTCTGTGGCCGAGTGGTTAAGTTCACTTGCTCCGCTGCGGTAGCCCAGGGTTCAGATCCTGGGCGCAGACGTGGCACCGCTCGTCAGGCCACGTTGAGATGGTGTCCCACATCCCACAACTAGAAGGACATGCAACTAAGGTATACAACTGCGTACAGGGTGGGTTTGGGGAGATAAAGCAGAAAAAAAAAAAAGGAAGATTGGCAACAGTTGTTGTTAGCCCAGGTGCCAGTGTTTAAGAAAAAAAAAAATTATTATTAGTGTTTGATCTAGGAATGACAATATGCCTCAACTTTTCACAATGTACTTCAGATTAATACTAATTTAATTCTAGTAAAATATAGAAACTTTGTTCCTGTATACCTCCATTTCTTCCCCCTTCCTTTGTGCTATTATTCTCATGTGTGTTACGTCTTTATATGTTACAAGGGCAACAATACACTTGGTTTTTTTTTCTTCTTCTTCTCCTCCTCAGAGCCCCCCAGTAGATAGTTGTATATTCTAGTTTTAGGTCCTTCTGGCTGTGCTGTGTGGGACACCGCCTCAGCATGGCTTGATGAGCAGTCCCATGTCCGCACCCAGGATGTGAACTGACGAAACCCTGGGCCGTCAAAGCAGAGTGTGTGAACCCAACCACTTGGCCATGGGGCTGGCCCAACAATACAGTTTATAATTGTTTTATACCATTGTCTTTTTAATCAGCTGAGAGAAGCAGAGAGAAAGATATACAGTCTTATATATTGACCTATGTAATTACTTTTACTGCTGCTCTTTCTTTGTTCATATGGATCTCAGTTACTATCCAATGTCATTTCTTTTCAGCCTGAAAGACTTTATTTAATATTTCCTGTATGGAAGATCTGCTTACTCTGAATTCTTGGAGAAGTTGTTCATCCAAGAATATCTTATTTAGTGATTTTTTAGGGATAATTTTGCTGGATATAATAGTTTTCTGTTGCTGCATTAAAAGTTATCATAGGGGTCGGCCCCATGGCTGAGTGGTTAAGTTCGCACGCTCTGCTTCGGCGGCCCAGGGTTTCGCCATTCGAATCCTGGGCACGGCCATGGCACCACTCATCAAGCCATGTTGAGGCAACATCCCACATGCCACAACTAGAAGGACCCACAACCAAAAATACACAACTATGTGTTGAGGGACTTTGGGAGAAAAAGCGAAAAATAAAATCTTTAAAAAAAAAAAGTTAGGGGCTGGCCCCATGGCCGAGTGGTTAAGTTTGTGCGCTCTGCTGCAGGCGGCCCAGTGTTTCGTTGGTTCGAATCCTGGGCGCGGACATGGCACTGCTCATCAAACCACGCTGAGGCAGCGTCCCACATGCCACAACTAGAAGGACCCACAATGAAGAATATACAGCTGTGTACTGGGGGGCTTTGGGGAGAAAGAGGGAAAAAATAAAAAATCTTTATTAAAAAAAAGTTATCATAAATGTGATACCTTAAAATATTACCTCACCAGTTTTTATAAGCCAGAAGTCTGGGTATGGCTTAGCTGGGCCCTTTGCTGAGGTCTCACAAGGCCTACAGTCAAAGAAGTTGGCCAGGGTTGTAGTCTTTTCTGAGGCTTGGGATTCTTTCCAGGCTCACTTGGTTGCTGGCAGAGTTCATTTTCTTCCTTCCTCTTCAAGGCCAGTGGAGAAAGCTCTTTAATCTCAGGAGAACTAAAGTCCTGTTAGAGGCTCACCTGATTTAAGTCAGGCCTACCCAAAAAAATTCTCCCATTTGATGGACTCAAAGCCAAACTAATTAGGGACTTCCATCTGCAAAACTTCACCTTTGCCATATAACGTAACCTAATCATGGAAGTGATATCCATCATATTCATAGGCCTCACTCACATTCAGGGATGTGTGTAAACCAAGGGGTGGGAATTTCTCTTGCTACTTTCAAGATTTTCTGCTTGTCTTTGGCTTTCAGCAGTTTGACCATGGTCTGTGTAGGTGTGGATCTCTTTGTGTCTCCTACGTGAAATTCATTGAGCTTCTTGGATGTGTAGATTAAAGATTTTAGTTAAATTTGGGAAGTCATCAGCCATTGTTGATTCTTTCTTTCTCTCATTGTGAGATTTCCATTACATGTGTGTTGGTAGACTTGATGGAGTCTCACTGGTCTCTGAGGCTCTGTTCTTTTTCTCTTTCTGTTCTTCAGAACTGATGATTTCTGTTGGTCTGTCTTCAAGTTTGCTGATTTTTTTGTCTGCAGGTCACATCTGCTGTTGAGCCCCTCCAGTGAATTTTTCATTTTAGTTATTGTACTTTTCAACTCCAGAATTCCAATTTGGTTCTTCTCTTTGTTGAGATTCTCTATTCATTGGGTCATTGTTGTCATACTTTCTTTGAATTCTTTAAGCATGGTTTCCTTTAGTTCTTTGGACATATTTATGATAGCTGCTTTGAAATCCTTGTCAGCTAAGTCCAGCAACTGAACTTCCTCAGAGACAGTTTCTGTTGAGTGTTTTTCCCCATATATGGATTATACTTTTTGTTCTTTGCATGTTTCATAATTTTTTATTAAACTGAACATTTTAGATAATACAGTTTAGAGACTCTTGAGTTAGATCACCTCTCACCCCTCCCCCAAGGGGGTCTTGTTGCTATATCTCTATTTTTTTGAGGACTACCTCTGATCACTTTTTTTTCAGTTTTTGTTTTCTTTTCTTTTTTTTGGTGAGGAAGATTGGCTCTTGAACTAACATCCATTGCCAGTCATCCTCTTTTTGCTTGAGGAAGATTGTTGCCAAGCTAACATCTGTGCCAATCTTCCTCTATTTCGTATGTGGGATACCACCCAGCATGGCTTGATAAGCCGTGTGTAGATCTGCACCCAGGATCTGAACCCGTGAACTCTGGACTGCAGAAGCAGAGTTTGTGAACTTAACCACTATGCCACCAGCTGGCACTCCCTCCCTTTTTTTTTGTGGTGAGGAAGATTTGCTCTGAGGTAATATCCATTACCAGTCTTCCTCTTTTTTCACCTGAGGAATATTAGCCCTGAGCTAACATTTGTGCCAGTGTGCCTCTATTTTGTATGTGGGTCACTGCCACAGCATGGCTTGATGAGTAGTCTTGGTCTGCATCCAGGATCTGAACCTGTGAACCTAGGCTGCCAAAGCAGAGTGTGCTGGACTTAACCACTATGCCACAGGGCTGGCCCCCTTGTGATTGCTTGCTTGTTCAATCACTGAGCAAACCAGTGATTGCTCAGAGGATGTGCATAAACACCTTGAGTCAGTAAGGCTTCTGCCCTTTGCCAGTGGATTGGTATGTAGGTTGGGGAATGAATTCACAGTATAGTTATGCGTCACTTAACAGTGGGGATACGTTCTGAGAAATGCATCATTGGGCAAGTTTGTCCTTGTGCAAACGTTATAAACTGTACTTACACAAAGCTAGATGGTATAGCCTACTACACACCTAGGCTATATGATACTAAGCTTATGGGACCACCATCACATATGCAGTCTGTTGTTGACTGAAACGTTAGGCAAAGCATGACTATATAGGCAGTTTACAAGTTTGTTTCAGTTTTTACTTTGTGCTAAGTCGTCTCGTGTTCGTGGCTCTTCTGTATCTGTGAAAGACCTCACATTCAGCCAGGTATGCATAGATAACTGGGGTCCTCGCCAGTCTTTCCTGAACTTGCATGCAGCTTTCTGCAAGCACACAGCCTTTCAGACCACCAGGGATAAGTAGGAGCTTGTCAAGGCCCATCATGGCTGTGCCATTCTCAGGATATCCATGCTAAACTTCTGGCAAGTTTATTGTTTTGTTTTTTTGCCCCAATCCGTATTGCAGCCTTGGCTGCTGCAGTATTGTCCTTCCCCAGTTGTTTGCCACGAGATCACTATTGTTCTCAGCAATACCCCTGCATATTGAACTTTTGTGCATTCTACTCTTAATCAGTGATCCCCTCTACCTGCGATGGTACCTGTTTTCACAGCTTGCCCTACACTGGTAAAACTACCGTTGATGGAGCTGATGGGAGATGACTAAAATATTGCAGACTTCTACTGTTTCCTACCTGACATTCAGTAGCTTTTCTTGAATAAATGCTTTTCAGTTTGTTATATGTTTTTGGCCAATTTCCGGAGTCTTCATATGGTTGTTTTTGACAGGTTTGTCTAGTTTTATCATTGGCTTTTTGAGAGCGACTTTTCCAAGCTCCTCATTCCACTGGTCCAGCAGCTTCACCCTTACCTTTTTACATTATACCTTTCTTTTAGGTTCCGTATTTTGAAGAGAAAACGTCTCACTCATGCTTTTAATGTTAACTTATCGGTGCTCAGAAGCACGTTTAATGCAATGGGTAAATGTTTTTAAAAGCCTCTTAGCCAACTGTTACTTAACTCCTTGCACATAGTAGTTGTTGAGACATTTATTAAATGCTTAGTAGAGTTTTATGCTTTATTTTTAATATCTGCTTTGGGTCAGGTACTGTAACCATAGTGTGCCTTAAAAGCATGAACTCTGAACTCAAACATGGGTAAGAATTCTCTCTCTGTCTCTTAGTAGACATGTGACTAACCCTGAGTAGGTTTCCTAACTCCTCTTTTTGAGTTTCCTCAACCTAAAATGAAATTTCAGAGGATTAAATGTGACATGTGGCATAGTATTTGCCCTACACTAAGTATCCAATAAGTGATAATATGTGTAAAGTAATAATAGTTCCTATTTAATTATTGAGGTGAGTGGCAATATCTTCGTTTTAAAGATGATGCAACTCAGATTTAGAGAATGAAAGTAAATTGACATGGTCACACTGTTAATGAGTTCCAGAGGAGGACTTGAACTCCCGGGTCTGCTTGACTAATTTATCTGTTCCCTGCTGTTTCTAGGAATCAGAAATAGTGTCACAAATTTGTGATTAGCTCCTATTATGCTAAATCTACAATCATACGAAGGAAGTAGTGAATGAATATATGTATTCATATATATTTACTTGCATTATTTCCCCAACAATGTAACATGTCAGGAACTTCCACCACTAAAAGTGACATAATTTTTGAACCTTAAGTGTCTCTCTGAGATGCAACCTTAATGACTAAAACGTTGAATATCTTAGGGGAACCGAGGAAAGGAGGACTTTAAACTCTTCATCCAGAAAGTTGAACATCTAAACTTGAAAATTTTTGATATGTAATGGTGTAAGCAGCCAGAAAAGTATACTTAGAAAAATTTTCTATTAGCTTTGAAGCCTCTAAGCTTAAAAGGTTGTACATACATGTCTTTATCGTAATATTGTACTCCCCAGATTGGGTACTGTCATACAGAAACTTCCCGCCATGGTATTCCAGCATCCTTAATTTCTCTCTCCTTACTCTGACCTATCCTGGTCTGTATAATGTCTGCTGAATCAGGGACCACGCCCATATACTTAGTGTTCCTGGTAGATCTCAATTAATGCTTTTTATGCTGTATACTTATTAATATTCTAAGTAACATCAGTTTAATGTGTTATGAGACTTCATAATTAATATTTCTAAGTGTCATGACTGAAAATGTCTTATTTACCATACTTGCAGGTAGGGTTTGGGGGCCAGAGGTGAAGGATCTGGAATGATTTCCTTGTGTTACAAACTTCACAACAAAGAGGAGAGGGCAAGGAAGGGGAAGTATGAGGAGAAAAGAGGCTAGACAGAGTATTCAGGAAGAACTTAAATTATGAGGTAAAGAACCAGAAAACTCTGCTATCCAGCCCCACCTCACACACTGATTTCACCCAACAATTAAGAAGGATATGCTGACCAGAAATTTTTTTTTAATTATGCTGACCTAATTAGTAATGTATTGAAACATTTGATGACAAGTTGCAGCTCCTCTTGTGACCTGTGCTGTTAGCCATGGTTTATTATGAGCAGTCTTAGACAACAGAGAGTTGCTTGCTCTTTCTAATAAAAAGATTTTGTGTTAGTGATTTGACTGCTTTCAGGTTATTAGAACAATAGTCACTTTTTGTGGGGCTTTATGAAATGAATTAAGTGTAATGGCACTGTCAATCTAAATTTAAAGCATGCATGCATATAGTGTTTAATATCATTGTCTGGTTGCTCTTATTATAGCTAATCACTCTGACTAGAAGAGAAAGGAATCTATTAATAGAGGTATCACGCATGTCTTAGAGATTTAAGACTCACACTAAACACCCTTTTCCTTGTTTTTTTCCCCTTGTTTTTTATAGTTTTCCAGATAATATTTCATTCTTCTAAAAAACACCTCAGCTTCATTCTTTTATAATATAGGTGGCAAACTGTTTCATACTATCTATTCTTAGAGGTTTATCAAGTTATTACAGGGAAAGCAGCTCAGTTTTAAATCACAATTTTTATTTTAGAAGCTTACCTTCGTTTAGAGTAGAAGAACTTCAGTTCAGCTCATTTTATCAGCCTTTAAGTTATGGAGGAGCACTTCCTTTGCTGAGTAATCCAGAAGCAGTTAACCATTTTGGATGTTCTGGGAACCTCACCTACTTAAAACATAATCAGAAGCTGATAAGGAAGCAAAAAAGTAAACAGCAAAGAGATACAAATTTTAAAAAGTCCATGCGCATTTCAGATACCATGTTTTTATATGTGAAATACTATCCTGTCAATCTGTTTCTTGTTCAGCATAATTCTACCGATGTCAAATTACTTACTCTGTTACCTATTGCTGTGTAACAAGCACCCCCAAAAGTTGGTGACTTAAAACAGCAACAGTTAATATTCATTTTATCACAGTTCTTCAGTTTGGTCAGGTCTTAGAGGGGACAGGGCACAGTTTATCTCAGTTCTCCTTGATAACTGCTGGAAGCAGCTTGACTGGGGCTGGAGGATTTATTTCCAAGATGACTCAATTATATGGCTGGCTGGCAAGTTGGTGATGGTTACCATCTGGGAGCTCAGCTGGGGCTGTTGATCAGGTCCTGAGTTTTCCTCCATGTGGATAGCTAGAATTCTAACAGAGTGATGGTGGCTGGGTTCCAAGAGAGAATGTCTTTGTGAATAAATGTTCCAAGAGGACAAGCCCCAGTTCACAATATTTGCTAATATAGTATTGATCAACGGCAGTCACATGGCCGGACAACATGGGAAAGGAGACAGAAAGATACTGAGAAGCATGGTCTGTTGTAGGCCACCAAAGTCATAGCCTTCTCCAGTTATGTACCTCCTCAATAGATGGTGGAGTAGCCCCTCTGGAGGACATTTTGAATCCTTAACGTTTATAGCCTTTGGCCCAGTAATTTCACTTTTAGGGGTTTGTCCTAAGGCAAATGTATTCCCTGGATCTATATCAAGTCTTCCTCTAGCTCTCATCCATAGCATTTTGCCCAGGGTCAGATAGCTGGTTAATGTAGGAATTCAGATTAAAACCAGATTGTCTGGTTCCAGAGCTGTGTGCTTAACCATTGTAATACACCACCTCTCACAGAGATGATGTCTGTATACAATCATGTTAACAATATTAAGTGAGAAGCTAATAATATAAGTATATTTAATAAAAATAAAGTTTGTATATATAAAAAAGCCTGAAAGAATACATATCAAAATGAAATATCGACAGATGAACGTATACTATTCTGTTTTTTAATTGTAAGGATACTTTTTTATAAGTCTGCCATGCAGACTTAACCTAATATATTTATATCTATATGTTTTGGATCTATTTTATTTCTACCCTGATTTCTCTAGTACAGGTTTCCACCCTTATCTAAGCAGTAAAGGTCTATGATGAATTATGGTTGTAACTGCTACCTGTAATAAATCTTGGAAGACTTCTTTGCTTCCCCCTTCCTCACTCCCCAGCCCCCCACCCTGATTTCCTGCTGTAAATCTCTGTTTAGGAGGATGTCTTTTTTAGATCCCTGTAGTCCATATGTGCCTGATACTGCATATTTAGAAGTTCAGAATACACTTACTGAATTAGAACTTCTTAACTAATTCTTTTATTGGGTTTCCACATCATAGTTTTAATAATGACTTTCTGTCCCATTTCCAGTCCAATATTTTCACAGTGTTAGTTCCGAAACACTGTTCTTGAGAAGGTAAGGTATTATTTCCCATATCTGTGCCATCTAAACTGGAATCGCTTGGTGATCATACAGATTCCTGAGCTTCCCTATTCTGTTCCACCTTTAGCAGGTCTAGGGCAGTGGTTCTCAACTCTGGCTGCACCTTAGAATCACCTAAAAATACTGATGTTCGGATTCCACCCCAGACTAATTCTGAGATTGTCTAGGTGGTGGCACTTGGGGTGTGTGGGAGTGGCTGTATGTTTAAAACTATTGAGACGATTCTTATGATTAGGCAAGGTGGGAAGATAGCGAAAATAGTTTTGCACTTTTAAAATTGTTCAGAAAAGGTCTTACAGTATTAATAGGCAGTTTTCTTTCAGCAGAACCCTGTAGGATTACGTAAATGTTCTGTTACTGCACAGTTCCATTAAAGGTTGCTCATTGAGAACTTGGCGTGAGCTTGCAAGTGAGTCTTGTTGCCAGTTCACAAATGAAGAATATGGATAAAGTAGGAAAAGTGTATGGAATGACTTGGTATATGCATTAAACAAGTCTAGATAATTTCTTCTCTACTGTTTTGGAAATTATACCATAAAGGATACTTCTTTTAAAATAATGAGAAATTGTATCACTGGAAGGCCATGTCCTTACTTTTTTTTAAAAAATAAAGAAACTAAACTAAATACCTTGGCTTAGTGACAATCTACATTTCAAAGGTTCTCCAGACTGAAAGCTTATTCTTCACTTTAGTGACTTCTTCCCAGCCATATTTAGAGTTCATCTAGGTTATAAACCATATCTCCAGTTATTCATGCTGTTCCAGATTGGGTAAAACAAGTATCAAAAGTACTGAAGGGCGAGGTAATAGCTTAAGCACTTCTCAGCTTATCCTTTATCTCTAGATGTAGATATTTGGAGAAATGCAGCCGTTTAATGAGAACTGTAGTGGGGCATCCATTTACATCTCTTAGGATTGGTTGAATAGAGTATGGTCTATTGAGTATACTTTTGATGTCGTTGCCAGTCTCTTTTTTCAAATGTACATGTGACACTATCTGAAGAAATACTAGAAACACCTAGTAAACATTTTTCTAATATCTATTGTTAAGCTACCTTCAGGTGATCACATTTTGAGGCTTGGTTTTCTGCTTGGCTATCAGTGATAATCAGGTTACGTGTAGAGTATCTGTGAGCTGCTGCTGACTTTAATAGGTCAGCCTATGTAAGTGTGTAAGACCCAGCTTTTTGGAGACCAATAATGTGGCGGTTTCCTCTGCTTAAACGTGAAGGGAGCACTTGTTTTAGAGCTCTCTACCATGGTTTCAAAAGTCTCTTCTTTAGTATATAGTGTCCGTTTGGATTCCTGATGATTTTACCCTATGTGATTAGTAAATCCTTGTGGGAAATGACTGGTTTGTCTTTTATGTAAATAGCAGTTTAAGAGTCTCAGGCATACAGACATCTCTTATAACATTTCAGCCCTTTGGAGTTTTGTTTCTGGTATATTATTAGAACAAATAAGCAGCAACCAAATAATTTGAACAGTTCTCTTCAGGTTTTTAGTCTTGTTCTTTTCTAGTTTTCTGAATATCTGTCCCAGGTGTCTTATGTTATTAGTCCATCTCCTTTTCATGAGCTACCCAGAGTACTCTCCTCTTGGAAAAGAAAAGGCAAGATGCACAGGAGCTTGAGAATTGCCCTGAATTTCTCCTAGGGCAGGTACAAATATCCATGGCTTCATTCTAGCAAGGAGAATATAAATCTTCTTCTTAATCTGTTTACCAAATCAGCAAATTGTGAACGTAATGTGCTTATACATCTGCATGTTCACACTGTATTTAGCAGAGAGTAGTAGGGCTTTCCTGCAATAAGCCAGTCTCTCTCCTAATGGTTAAAGTCAGGCAGATCATTGCACCTAAAAATTCTGCAAGAAGCAGAATTCATTATGTGCTCTGACAGTTCTGTAAGTTTTAAGTTTGAGTAAATTCCAACCAGCGCTACATTTTATTATGAAGGGCAAGTGCAAGAATAAGAAAAAACTTACTATAAAAAGGAAAAAGGTAACTTGACGTTGGAGAAATCTGGCTAACCTCACCTTAACCAAGTGATCCAGTAACAGGGCAGACTGACGTCATGTGCCTTCTGATGTGATGCACTGAGAAGGCTTCATCATTTTTGCCATTAGGAACATTCCTGCCAAAAATGCATGACATGAAACTGGTCATGAGGAAACAGACAAACTCAAGTGTGTAGTGTATCTCAGATACCTGGCCTTCACGCTTTAAAATTATCAACATCTTGAATGGCAAAAAGGCAGGAGGACTGTTCTAGATTGAAGGAGCCTAAAGAGAAAACGAGGCAGTGTTTGAGTGTTAATTGGATTCTGGTTTTTAAAAAGTTATAAACAATACTATTGGGACAGCTGGTAAAATTTGAATATGGACTGTATTATCAGTGTTAAATGTCCTGTATTTGCTCCTTGTTCCATGGTTATATAAGAGAACGTCCTTCTTAGGAAGTGCACACTGAATTACTTAGGAGTAAGGGTTATGGTGTCTGCAATTTACTCTCAAATGATTCAGCAAAAATAACTGTGTGTAAAAGATTTACAAAGCAAATGTAACAGTAATAACAATTGGTTAAAGGTATAGGAGAGTATTGTAGCCAGCCTTCGTGGTCTAGTGGTTAAGGTTCATTGCTCTCATTGCCATGGCCCGGGTTCATTTCCCCGGTCAGGGAACCACACCTACCAACAGGTTACCCATGGTGGACAGGTTTCAGTGGAGCTTCCAGCTGAGAGAGCCTAGGAAGAAGGACCTGGCCCACCCACTTCGAAAAAATTGGCCATGAAAACCCTGTGAATAGCAGCAGAGCATTGTCTGATATGACGCCAGAAGGTGAGAGGATGGTGTAAAAAGACGGGGTAGGGTTCTGCTCCGTACGGGGTTGCTTGGAGTTGCAGTTAACTCAGCGGCACTAACAACAAATAAGAGAGTATTATAATATTAGAAGTTTTTGCTAAGTTTAAAAAAGACACGGGGTAGTGGAAGAAAAAGAAATAACTTAGACTTACTGTACAATTATTGTGTGCTAAGTACAGCTCTAAGCATGTTTATATGTGTTACCTCATTTAATCACTACACCAACTGTATGAGATGGGATTACAAGAACATGGCCTTCCAGCTTTACAAATCTAATTTATTTCAAAGTAATTATCCTTTGTCTGATTTCACAAGTATTAGAAAAGGAATCATCTAGGTTAGTTTAACTTCTAAACCATGTGTTTCAATATACTTTCACACTATTATCCCAAGTTTATAGATGATCAAATTGAGAAACAGATTAACTTGCCCGAGTCACATAGCTAAGTCGCATTGCTGGAATTTGAACCTAGACAGAGACTGAGCTGTTAACTACGTTGTAATATAGAACACTAGAGAATGCGTACTTTTATATGGAATGAATCTCTGAGATTGGAAGGGGGAAAATATAAATGTCAGGATGAGAGAATACTAAATCCTGTTTAAGTTTCAAAAGTTTTAGTCATCTTAAAGTAAGTTAACCATATTTGGTCTGATTTACATTTAATTTCAGAATTCAGCACTTTATTTCTCTCTGGACAATTCTAAAGCATTTTAAATGAGATCCAAAGTAAAACCTTTAAGGAATTTTTCCTATAATTTGCCTCCATAGTGTGACTCTTGTCCGTATTCTTCAAGCAGAACGAGCCAGAGCCAACTGTTTTTAGTTTTTGGGGTATGATTGACAAGCAACATTGTATTAGTTTCAGGTGTACAGCATAATGATTCGATATTTGTACACATTGCAAGATGATCACCACAATAAGTCTAGTTAACATCCATCACCATACATAGTTAGAAAAAAAATTTTTTTCTTGTGATGAGAATAAAACCAACTGTTCTTAGTGCTGCCCCATACATATACATGTAGCTAATCTGTCATAATCTGTAGCTTCTACTTCTGTGGTAACTTCTCTGTTCCATTTTCTGTTTCAAAGATATTTTCCTGTTGAGATGTTATTAACTCCTGGTGCTCACAGGTAGATACCTTAGCCAGATGTTTAGGGCATGGTTTAACCTTTTCACTTCTATTTCCAGTCATCTCCTATGTTCTAGAATGTACATGAATTACTTCCTAAATATACGTGTTACTTTTTTGTGTGTGGTTCACACTATTTTCACCATTCTCAACTGTTTTCCTCTAGAATGGCTGACTCCATTTGTTAAAGGAATACTGGCCAAATCAATTGTCAATTTCTTTATTCTTTTTTAAATCATATAAATGGTTCATACTTTATATACTGTTCTGAAACTTATTGTATTTAACACATCTCAGTTTGGCTTCTTTACCGGTCTATGGCCAAGTTATATGTTGTAAAAGCTGTGTAATATTTCGTTTTATGTTTGTTGTTGTTGTTTGCTATTCCATAAACAAGGCTAAAGTAAAGTTCTATGCCACAATATCTTTTTGTATGTATGGAAATATTTGTAGGATTAATTCCTAGTGGAATCGTTGGCTCAAAAGATAAATGCGTTTAAAAGAGTGATAGATGTCACCAAAATGCCTTCCCTAAAGCTTGTACCAGTTTTCACTCCCGTCACTGGAGTTTTTAGCACCCCTCTCTCTCTCCCCTCACTCACTGGGTTTTAAAATTTAATACCTGCTGGTGTTGTAAATGAAAATTGAGGCGGGGCCAGCCCTGTGGCCGAGTGGTTAAGTTCTCGAGCTCCGCTTTGGCGGCCCAGGGTTTTGCTGGTTTGGATCCTGGGTGCAGACATGACACTGCTCATTAAGCCATGCTGAGGCGGCGTCCCACATAGCAGAGCTAGAATATACTACTATGTCCTGGGGGGTTTTGGGGAAAAGAAGAACGAGAAAAAAAAAAAAAGAAGATTGGCAACAGATGTTAGCTCAGGTGCCAGTCTTTAAAAAAAAGAAAATGGGATCTTACTGTTTTAACTAGCATTTCTTGTGTGAGTGAAGTTGAACATTATTGGCCACTAGTTTTTCTGTGTTTTGCCTATTTTATTTGTCAGGTTATTCATCTTTATCTTTCATTGGTTTTTAATTCTTTACATTTTAATAAGGTTATCCTTTTGTTTTATGTTGCAAATATTTGTCTACAGTTTATTCTTGGTCTTTCAGCTTTGTTTTTGTTTACAGTGTTTTTTTGGTTTTGGTTTTGTTTTTTGTTGAGGAAGATTGGCCCTGAGCTAACATCTGTTGCCAGTATTCCTCTTTTTGCTTGAGGAAAATTGTTGGCTGAGCTAACATCTGTGCCAGTCTTCTTCTACTTTGTATGTGGGATGCCACCACAGCATGGCTTGATGAGCAGTGTGTAGGTCCATGCCTGGGATCTGAACGTGTGAACCCAAGGCCACCAAAGTGCAATGCTCAAACTTAACCACTACGCCACTGGTCCGGCCCCCATAGTACGATATTTTTAACCACGTAAATTTAACTTTTTATACGCTTATCTTCTAACCTCCGTAATGTATTATCAGCTTCATAAGGGTCAGGATTACATCTTATTCATCATCATATTCCCCTCCTTATCCAGCTCTATGCCCTTTTATAGATGCTCCCAAACTGTCATTATAGTTGAATCCTCCCAAAACTCTAAGAAAAAAATAATCCTTACTCTTCTATCTTTAGAAAACTGAAATAGAACATTTTTTAAGGGTTAAATAAGTTGAAAGTGACCAGTCATAAGAGTTTGTAGTCAACAGTGATAGTTCAGTGGCTTAAACAAAAAAACCTTGGCGTTTTTCATTTGTATTTTGATCAAGTTGAGTTTAAACTCCTTGTGATGACCAGGAAGAAGTTAACAGGCAAACTTACCACTCTCTAAATGTAGTGGGCAGATAATATTAAGAATTACTTGACGTGACTTATCAGAACTCTAAAGCAGTCCTCATATGGAGAAATCATAGCTAGCTGAGAAAACTGAATAAAAGAATTTTCTTAAACTAACCATGCCTTTTTTGCTAATCTATCAAACTGTTAGCTAATCACAGAAAAGAATGGACTTTTTCTCCCTCCCACTCCCCTTCTATTAAAGTGAATCAGATATAATCACGATTGTGTCAAAAGTTCAAAAGGGAAAATGGAAGGTAAGTTGAGCTGAATTGGCACTCTTCCCTCAACATTGTACCTGTAAGCTTGATATGTTGTTTCAGAGATTAACTTTAGAGACTTCCGTGCCCAGAAGTATGAAAATTCTTAGGGAACTCTTTTCACAGGCTTGATCTTAACATATTGAATAAAGAGAGCAGCTAATCCCTTTTGTAAAGTAATTTGAGAGGAGGGAATTCGAAATGTAAAATCTCACCTGCAGAAAACACTCAATTCTGTAAAGGCCTTTCTATCTTTAGACACTTACAAAGACTTAATATTTTAATGCGGAAGGGTGAACTTGGTTAAGAAGCCAATGGATGAAATTAGAGAGAAATAATCCAGTGCTTTCTTTCTGGGAATTATCATCCTGCTCTCCAGGGGACTTGATTGTATTCCCTGTGGGGAATGAGAATACCCCTCTGTACAGCAAGCCGGCGTCTCTCAATATAAGCTTGACTTTTAGTATAATAAGAGTCTTGTTAGGTGCAATTCTGCTCTTAGTCATTAATACAATGAACAAATGTTGTGGTTACCTGGGAAAGAAAATTCAAGTGCTTTTAAACCTCTTGTGAGATTTGGTTTCATGCTTGAAATGTATACAGTGTTATGCCCAATAGTGTTTGTAGAAGATTCGAAGCTGTAAGGTATACACATAGAGAAGTTAATACACTTTGGAAAAAATTGAGACCACTACAAAATGGATTAAAAGTCCTGAATAAAAAGCTTTTCTTTTGCGGAATGACAATTACTTACCAGTGCCATTAAGTTTAAATGATTGGAATTTTCTTAGGAGTGAATTTTACATGATGATGATGATGATGTCCCTGTATACAAAGTAAGAAGCCAGTTTTTCCTTCTGGTGCCACTTAACTTTTTTCTTTTCAGCTGAAAACAGTTTGCAGTTCTAAGAGTACAAGGACTGAATTAAGGACAAAATATAATCTAAGAGTATATAGTGTTAAATAGCATTTCAGTATGGTATGGCATTAATTGTGTTAGATCATTTCTGTCCCCTGTAAACCTTATGACATTAGATGCATTTTAAAATCTTCTAAAACATTTTTTTTAATTCTTTTTTTTTTTCTTGTGAATGTGGGATGCCACCACAGCATCATTTGATGAGCAGTGTGTATGTCTGCGCCCAAGATCCGAACCCTGTGCTGGCAAAACAGAGTGTGCAAACGTAACCAATATGCCACCGGGCTGGCCCCTAAAATCTGTTCTTGATGATAAAATCATGGAGGTATACAGCTTTGGCTAATAGTCCTTAGTCATAAACCATTTTAAATTGGATTTGGTGGTATAATTTCTCATTTTATAGGGATCAGTAAAAGATAACAGAAATCTTTCCTGCTACTTTAAGTTTAGAAGTTGACAGAAGTAGTCTTCACAGTCTGGTAATAAACAGTCTTCCATTCCAGTGTCACCTCAAAGCGCTGGGCATATGTTTTCAGTTCTTTTTTTTTTTTTTTGAGGAAGATTAGCACTGAGCTAACATCTGCTGCCAATCCTCCTCTTTTTGCCGAGGAAGACTGGCCCTGAGCTAACATCTGTGCCCATCTTCCTCTACTTTATAAATGGGACGCCTACCACAGCATGGCTTGCCAAGTGGTGCAGTGTCTGCACCTGGGATCAGAACCAGCGAACCCTGGGCCGCCAAAGCAGAACGTGCAAACTTAACCGCTGTGCCACCGGCCTGGCCTCCATGTTTTCAGTTCTTAAACTGCCCCCAGCCTGTAACGCTTTGGATCTATGAACCTGATCTAATGTGCATGACTCCTGGTTTCCTACAAGTTGTAAGAATGCAACATTGCACTCCTTCACTCCTCTTTTCTGGCATTTTTTAAAAGACCATGAAGACTAACCCTTTATTCATTTCTTTAGTTGTGAAACATCTGATCTAGTCGTAATAAAATATTTTGTATTTCGTTTCAAAGTAGTGAGATCTCTTCCCCCGTGAGCATTGCATACTAAGTACTTTTTAAATGGGATAGCAATCAGAGCTAGTTTTATCTCACCCCTTTTCTATAGGACATTTTTATTACTCGCTGAAATAGAAAAAAAATGACCTGTATTTGTGTAACTAGCCTCCTTCAGAATGACATCCAAAAGCACGTGTGCATTTTAAAAGTTGCTCTCTAGTGTAAATATCATACTTTTTAACAGTTAGCCAAGTTGTATTTTGTTAGAGGTAAAATTTCATATTAATAACTCTATGATTTTCTTATCTTAAGGTAACTGGGCTTGCCGTGCTAGCACTTTGACGAACAGATCCTCCCCCCACCCCCCCCGCCCTGTTTTGGAATCCCTGTAACATGCTTCAACTTAGGAAGGATTTTGTTGTTGTTTCAGACAAATCTGCCTATTTTCAAGCTGAAAGAATCTACTGTTAGAAGAAGATACAGTGACTTTGAATGGCTGCGAAGTGAATTAGAAAGAGAGAGCAAGGTAAGAATTATTTGTAAGGCGACTTTAAAGCAAAACATTCCAAATTTTAATATTTAAGACCTCTCAGGAAACTTACCTTGAATAAAGTGGGTAAAAGCAAACTTCTTTTTTTCAAATAGTTTAATTTCACCTTATTTCATAGGAGATGGGGGAAGTCTGTAGCTTTTCCTAGAACTCTCTTCCTTCTCTTGTCTACGTTAATGGCCCAATTGAGACCTTTGCTGACTCATACTGGATAACACTTCTTAGAACTTTCTTGCTATTCCTTCCTTTTCCTCATCTTTCTATTCTACATTGCCCACTCTGCACGCTTTGCCAAGTTTCTCTTCCTCAGTACATCTCATATGTCAGTGTATTTCAAGTTTTTTTACTGACTTATCATAAATACATTTTTTCATCATCACACATGTGCATATAAAAAGTTTCATAAAGGAGTACTTACTGTGTGATATGTGCTGATATTCTTCAGCTTTTTTGATACTGATTGGTTGCTACCTACAATTTTTAAACAGTGTTATATACCTTGGTGTAAGAATTGTTTTCTCTTGGAAGAAAATTTGGTGGCTTTAGCTACAAAGCAAATTAGAGCAAGGTTTCATCCTAGTGTTCCCTATTTCAGCGCTACGTCAGAATGACATCAGAGGTGTGGAGTCATGAAAGGGCATGGTATGCTTAGAATGATGGAAATTTATTTTTTGACTAGAGTGTAGTAGAAAAGAAGTGGGTATGGTAGGAGCCCTGAAGTAGGGTAAGACTAGCTTGTGCTCGTTTCTGAAGCATTATAAGCTAGAAATGGAAGAAGAAGTTTCTTAACCTGATAAATGTGGCTGGATACAAGAGCAACATAAGCGAATCATAGCATTCCATCAAAAATGTAAAGGAAAAACAGTTTTACTCAAAAGAAGATCTTGTACATAGAACTAGAAATCTAAAAACCATGTAAAGAAAACTTTAAAACTTCACTGAAAGACAAAGACCTTAATAATTAGAAATACTACATTCCTGGTTTGGAATATTCACTTTTGAAGATTCATTTACTCTATGAACATTTGAGAGCTCATTCTATGTCTTCTATGAGTTACAGTTAGAGCTGTGAACAAATTAAGGTCCCTACTTTTAGGGTGCTTACATTCTATTGGGTAAGTTGGGGAGTGGTGGAGGGAAAGCAGAAAATATAGTAAGATATATAGTATTTCAGATGGTGATATGCTGTAAGAAAAAGAAAATTAAACTAAGGGAAATAGGGAGTGTCAGGAGAGCTACTCCTAATAGGATGGTCAAGGGAAGGCCTTACTCAGGTGACATTTTAGCAGTAGACCTGAAGGAAGTAAGGCAATGTCTCTTATTTGTAAGCTCATAACATTCTGGTAGAAATCTTAGTGGGGTTCGTTATAAACTTGCAGATTTATATATGAGCTTTAGAATCAGAGAAAGCTTAAGAATAGCCAAAAAATCTTTTCAACATGTGTTGAGCACCTGCACACATCAGAGTGTATCTTAAAGCTATAGCAATTAAAACAACGTGGTATTGCTTTAGGGGTGGGCAAATAGGTTAGCGTAATGTAATAGAATTTAGAAGCTGACCCATGTGTTTATTGGAAATTTAGTTCATAACAAAAATACTATTGTCAGTCAGCAGGGAAAGGAATTTATATTCAGTAAATGGGGTTGAAGCATTTGGCTATTATTATTTGGGAGTAAAGGTTTATAACTCACTGTATATAAATTCCAGATGGTTTGTAGATGTAAATATACAAAACAGGGGCCAGCTTCATGGCCAAGTGGTTAAGTACATGACCTCCACTTCAGCAGCCCAGCATTTCTCCAGTTCGGATCCTGGGTGCAGACATCGCACCGCTCATCAAGCCATGCTGAGATGGCATCCTACATAGCACAACTAGAAGGACCCACAGCTAGAATATACAACTATGTACTGGGGGGCTTTGGGGAGAAGAAGATATAAATAAACAAACAAACAAAACAAGTTAGGAAAGTTTTGAGGAACAAAGAAGAAACTTTTTATGGCCATAGGGAAGATATAATTGACAAATAACGTAGTGTAAGTTTAAGGTGTACATCATGATGATTTGATGTATGTATTGTAAAATGATTACCCCAGTAAGGTTAGTTAATACATCTGTCATCTCAGTTCCCTTTTTTTTTTGGTGTTGAGAACATTTCAGATCTCTCTTATCAACTTTTAAGTATACAATATAGGGTTAACTGTAGTTCCCCAGAACTTACTCATCTTATAACTGGAAGTTTGTACCAAACATCTCCCATTTCCGCCAAGCCTCAGCCCCTGGCAACCACTGCTTTACTACTCTCTGTTTCTGTGAGTTCAACTTTTTTTTATTATTATTGATTTATTTGTTTATTGATTGATTGATTCATTCATTCATCTAGTTATCCATTCATTCATTCATTCATTGATTTTGCTGAGGAAGATTCACCCTGAGCTAACACCTGCTGCCAATCTTCCTCTTTTTCTATGTGAGCTGCCGCCACAGCTTGGCTACTGACAGAGGAATGGTGTAGGTCGGTGCCTGGGACCAAACCTGGGCTGCTGACGTGGAGCGCTAGCCCACTGGGGCTGGCCCGAGTTCAACTTTTTTAGATTGTACATATAAATGAGATCATACACTATTTGTCTTTCTCTGTCTGACTTACAGGAAGAAGTGTCTTGCTAGGATTTAGGCTTTGCTTAACATAGCACAGGTACACTGGAGTGTTTAATAAACATTTGATGAATGTATATATCACTTTTTTTAATAACAGCTTTATTGACGTACAATTCACCCATTTAAAGTGTACCATTCACTGATTCTTAGTATATTCACAAAGTTGTGCAACCATTACTACAGTCAATTTTAGAACTTTTAAATCACTCCATAAAAGAAACCCCATATCCATTAGTAGTCACTCCCAGTTTCTCCCCAACTCTCCTCACCCAGCCCTAGACAACCACTAATTTCCTTTCTCTGTGTATTTGCCTATTTTGGGACATTTTATATAAATAGAAACATAGAATATATAGTCTTTTGTGTCTGGCTTCCTCCACTGAGTGTATTTTCAAGGTTCATCCTGCTGTAACATTAATTACCACTTCATTTCTTTTTATTGCCAAATAATATTCTGTGGTATGGGTATACCACATTTTATTTATCCATTCATCAGTTAGTGTACATTTGGGTTGTTTCTGCTTTTTTTTTTTAAGATTTTATTTTTCCTTTTTCTCCCCAAAGCCCCCCAGTACATAGTTGTGTATTTTTAGTTGTAGGTTCTTCTAGTTGTGGCATGTGGGACGCCACCTCAGCATGGCCTAATGAGCGGTGCCATGTCCACACCCGGAATCTGAACTGGTGAAACCCTGGGCCGCCAAAGAGGAGCACGCGAACTTAACTACTTGGCCATGGGGCTTGGCCTCACTATTTTTTGACTATTGTGAATAATGCTGCTGTGAATGTTCATGTACAGGTTTTTGTCTGGACATGTTTTCCGTTCTCTTTGGTATATACCTAGGAGTGGATTTACTGGGTCATGTAATAACTCTGTTTAACCTTTTCAGGAACTCCCAGACTGTTTTCCAAAGCAGCTGTACCATGTCTGCATTCCCACCAACACTGTATGAGGGTTTCACTTTTCTCCACATCCTCATCAACATTTACTATTATCTGTCATCTTTGTTGTAGCCATCCTAGAGTATGTGTGAAGTGGCATCTCAATATGGTTTTGATTTTCATTTCCTTAATGACTAATGATGTTGATGATCTTTTCATGTATTTATCGGCCATTTATATATCTTTTGTGGAGACATATTTTTCAGATCCTTTGCCCATTTAATTGAGTTTTTTGTCTTTATTATTGAGTTGTAACTAGAATATAGAAAAAAACTCTTACAAGTCCTTTCTCAGATATATGATTTGCAAGAATTTTCTCCCATTCTGTGGATTGTTTTTCACTTGATGGTGTCCTTTGAAGCACAGTACTTCACTTTTAACATTAGACC
This sequence comes from Equus przewalskii, assembly GCF_037783145.1. Lineage (NCBI taxonomy): Eukaryota > Metazoa > Chordata > Mammalia > Perissodactyla > Equidae > Equus > Equus przewalskii. The sequence goes on along the minus strand of NC_091839.1, from coordinate 57,708,454 downwards.
AGTTAAATATCTTGGGGGTTTATGTGAAAGTTGTACTTATATTACAGTATTGCTAAAAACAATCGGTTATTATTTATATATTAGTGCTTTTAACTAAGATCAATTATGGTAGGCTAGGAAGTAGGTGACACTTATTGTGTTTACTGGTCATTATGGTTAAATCTTTTGGCTTTTATTTCAGTATGCTTTCACTAGATTATCCAGACCAAACAGCCTCCTGTCTACTTCTCTCCCTGCAGGCACACTCACATATCTGACTTTTAAATTGGTGTGAGAAGTCTAACTAGATTTTTTCAGACTGCTGAAGCAAAAATAATTTGATGTTGAAGAGGATGTTTGGAATCTTAGCTGGACAGGCCACTCATGGCTTTTGTAGATTGTTAATCCTATTGCCTACAACCTCACCATCCGTTTCAATGACTGTTTTTGTTTTTGTTTTTGTTTGTTTGAGGAAGATTAGCCCTGACCTAACATCTGCTGCCAATCCTCCTCTTTTTGTTGAGGAAGACTGGCCCTGAGCTAACATCTGTGCCCATCTTCCTCTGCTTTATATGTGGGAGGCCTTCCACAGCATGGCGTGCCAAGTGGTGCCATGTCCGCACCTGGATCCAAACTGGCGAACCCCGGGCCACCGAGGCGGAACGTGCAAACCTAACTGCTAAGCGCCACCCAGCCGGCCCCTCAATGACTATTTTGAATGTTATGTTAGGAAGAATGTATCTCTACAGATGATAATAATAGTAATCTTTAAATCTTCAATTTCATGCTAAATTCTGCCCTGAATTAATGGTGGTCATTTATTTAATGCACTCGTTCTAGATTCCTTTTTTTATAATAGCTTTATAGATACAGATATTTTTACCTACCCATCAGATAGCCATTCTACTGGAGCTCAGTTGGTGGTCCTGATCCCTGATCTCAGTTGTAAGGTCCCTATAGGTTTTAACTCTCAACTTGACAAATGCTAAACAGGAGAGAGAATCAAGAATGCTAAAGCAGACTTCTGGAGATAAATCTGTAGGTCTTCATCATTAGTCATCTGGGGAGAGTAGATCTAGGAAAGAATTATAAAGTTTTGGTTGGGCATTTGGTTTCGTGTCTCTTTTTTGCCCTTTGTTTTTTCCTAATCTGTATGAAGTCGTGTTGATCTCTCTCTTTTTTACCCTGTTTGGGAGAGAAACTCTGTACTGAGAGTTTGAAGTTTTACTTCTTTTAGAATGTGTATAGTTTGTATTACTGGTGTTTACTGTTTATCTTTCTCCTGTGTGAATTGTTTGCTTACACCTTTCCTCTGTTTTAATGTAAGATAAAGATTCAGCTAAGTGGTTAGTTGTTTCACAGATATTTGAGCTTCGGTATATGCTCACCTTTTCTTAAAATAACCATAAGAAGCCTGAGACAGGGTCCTTGATTTGAAGGCATTAATGGGATAGATTGGTGGTTTTCCACCAGGGGCGTTTTGTCCCCCATGAGACATTGGACAATGTCTAGAGAAGGTTTTCATTGTCACAACCAGGGGTGCTACTGGCAGCGTCTGGTGGGTAGAGGCCTGGGATGCTGTTAAGTATTCTACAGTGCACAAGAAACCCTCCTCACCCCATAAAAAGAATTATCTGGTTCAAAATGTTAACAGCACCGTGTTGAGAAACCCTAAGATAGAGAAACCAAACTACCTTGTGAAATAAGTAGCTAGGTGCTATTTAATTCAAACAAATATTTGAGCTCCAAGTAATTTCTGGAGAGAGATCAGTATAAGTTGACCCTAGAGGATGGGTTAGGCTTTGAAGGAGAATATTTGGGGTGTTCCTTTAGCTTGGGAAGAAAGGAATGACAGGTCTTTGGGGAAAGATAGGATAGCAGATGTGGGAGAAAGTTGACATGCTTCTTAGCCTATGAGATGGAAGAGTGGCAACAAGTAGAGTTATCGATTATTTTGTCATCACCTCAAACAAGTAGGAAAGACTATATGCAGATGGTATGAGATGGAAAAAACTGACCACAGAATTCGTAGCTGCCTGTGCCAGAAAGAACATTGTTACTATTTTATTTCTTCACTTAATCGAGTTGATTTTGATCTCTGCAGTTACAATAAAGCATTGTCTTCCCCAGATGGCATCAAAACTGAAGGGCATGGTAACCTTTATTTCAGTATTGCTTGAGTATTCTTTTTGTATACTTGTGCTTTGGTAAATCCAGGAAAAATGAAAATTAAGCTATGGACTCCACCACTGTGGAGCTTTGGTCTGATGGGCTGTTCTGCATTTGGTTATCATGCCTTCAAAACATTGAATCTTTTTTCAGTGTGTTCTTACTGATTCCCTTTTATATATATATATATATATATATATATATATATATATATATATATATACACACACACACACACACACACATATATATATATATTATTATTGTTATTAATTTTAAATTTTTTTTGAGGAAGATTAGCCCTGAGCTAACTGCTGCCAATCCTCCTCTTTTTGCTGAAGAAGTCTGGCCCTGAGCTAACATCTGTGCCCATCTTCCTCTACTTTATCTGTGGGACGCCTACCACAGTGTGGCATGTCAAGTGGTGCCATGTCCGCACCCGGGATCCAAACCAGAGAACCCCTAGGCTGCCAAAGTAGAACGTGTGAACTTAACCGCTTCACCACCAGGCTGGCCCCAATTCCCTTTTCATGTTTGACGTAATTTAAGAGTGTGGTGCTCTCATAAGTGAAGATATACTTTGTCTTCATGTCGTGCTTGTAATTTTCACAGCCCAGTCAGCATGTTCAAGAACTTTCTTTCCTTATATTTCAGGTTGTAGTTCCCCCACTCCCTGGGAAAGCATTTTTGCGTCAACTTCCTTTTAGAGGAGATGATGGAATATTTGATGACAATTTTATTGAAGAAAGGAAGCAAGGGCTGGAGCAGTTTATAAACAAGTAAGTGCTTTCTGTTCCTCGAGGTGTAAGAGTAAATAGTGTTCTGAGACGACTTTAGGTGACTACTAGTAATTTAGATATTAAGCTAAACCATAATATAGCTTTTCCTCTTGGCCATTTGCTAACTGACTTTTATATCATTTAAACAAAGTAAAAGTATCTAAGAAGTTGAACATCATGTGATAAATATTAACACACTTGAATGATTGAAATGAGTATCTTTGTGTTGACCTAAGTTTTGTATTTGTTTTTCTTCGTTAATTTATGCAAATTACACTTAAAATTACAGCATTTAAAAAACACAGTTGTACTTATGATTCTTTCTGATTTAAGATATGTTCTAGCATAAACAATAAAACTTACAATGCACTCGCAGTCATTTTGTTTGATTGCAGATGGAGGTGTTATCAGCATGTCTTGTGTAAAGGTGTTCATGGCAAAATGTATTCCTTTGAAAATGTGAGAACACTTGGGATCATTTATCTTTTGCTTTAGAAACTCTTAATAAACTCAACCCAAAACTTCTAGCTTTTAATTTTATTCCTATGTGAAATAGAACCATTTTTTTAAAAGCCAAAGTAATAAGAGTTATGCCAGGAGGGAGCTCACTGTAATTGTGCATTGGCCTGAATTTAACCAAATAAAGTCAAATCCTAATGAAATAGTTATGTGAACTTACTTATTAGCAACACTTTAATTTTATCTAGTAATTTGAAGATCCGTGACTGGTAAACACAAGGGAAAGTTGTACAAAGCCTTTAACTTTTACTTATCTACTGTAGCACACAACCTTTGTTGTCTTTTTATGAACATACTATCCTTTTGGAGAAGGCAGTGCTGGCTTAGATGTTTTTCAATTCTGAGAAGTCTGGTTGCCCAGTCTGATCTTGTGTTCAGTCTGTGATGGAAACCTTTAAAAGCAACCAAAGAAAACAAAAACAAAACTGGACATTTGTGCCTGTTTCTTAGGTTTTTTTGGCTTTTGTTAAACTTCAGTGTGTTTCTATCTCTAATCTTATGTTTTCCTTCTTTAAAATGGATTCTTAGAATCAAGGACATGTTTCTCTTGTTATTTTTTGGTGAGGTTAGCCCTAAGCTGACATCTGTTGCCAGTCTTCCTCTTCTTTGCTTGAGGAAGATTGTTGCTGAGCTAACATCTGTGCCAGTCTTCCTCTGTTTTGTATGTGGGATGTCGCCACAGCATGGCTTGATGAGTGGTGTGTAGGTCCGCACCTGGGATCAGAACCCACGAACTCCGGGCCTCCAAAGCAGAGTGTGCGAACTTAACCACTGTGCCACTGAGCCGGCCCTATGTGTTTCATTTTTAACATTAAAATTTATTTAGGTTTCTTGTTAATATACCAACTAATATTTAAAGAAGCTAATTGGATACATATGCCAGAAGCAGTGCTAAATTAGTGATTAAATGTTTTCTAAATTACTGTGGTGAACCAAGGGAGAGAAAATATACTATTAGTTGACAGAGCATGGCTTTATGGGCAGTCCAGAATAACACTTACTGTTACTAAATTGTACATGCTTCCTACCCTTAATATATGTGTTTGATCCTCCTCTCCCACTTTTATAAAATATCGGACTAAATTTGTGTTTTTTATTTCTAGGGTCGCTGGTCATCCTCTGGCACAAAATGAACGTTGTCTTCACATGTTTTTACAGGATGAAATAATAGATAAAAGCTATACTCCATCTAAAATAAGACATGCCTGAAATTTGGTGAGAAGGGGCAAAAAAACCTTTCCGTGACTATTAATGATTCATATGCACCAGTGAAGAAGTTCTAACTAGCTGTAAGCATGCTGCACAGAAACTGGTATAACATGCCTTCAGTATACTAACACTCATATGCTCAGTTTTGTTTTGTTTTGTTTTGGCAGTTGACAAGAAGTTAATTTGCTTTAGTGAAAATCCCTCATTCTGGCCTTTCTGTAGAAATAGCTCTCTGTGCTGTTTGAATGTGGTGCACACTATAGCCTCACAAACCTGTTATTCCAGTATAACCTGCAGTGTCCTAACTAAAGTTACTGGCTTGGTCTTATCTGCACAGTTTTTGTGTCATGTTTGCTTCTTGAATCTGATTAACTAGAATATTTCTCTTATCCCCTTTTTAATGTGTGATGTCACATGACCTGATTTATGTGTAGGAGCACTACACCATTGGTTCCCTACCCTACATGTAAGAGACACACTCGTGTGCAGAGTAGCTCCCTTCATCTGGAAGATCAAGGAGGGAAATCTTTATATTCTGTATAAAACAAAATCAAATTTATATACTAAAATCATTTGTCTAAAAATTTAAGTTGTTTTCAGATAAAAATAAAAATGCATTTCTGATATGCAGATCGTGTTGCCTCCGGCTTTTCTTTTTTCCCTTTATGGCTTTCCAACTTAACTACTTATTGAGAAGGATTATTTCCTAATTATATACTTCTCATTCCTGTAACTCCAGTCCTCTTTAAACAGTGGTGATATCAAATATGCCACCACCCTTTGAATGTGGTATTTTCTTTTAAACAACAAAAAAAGTGATGTACTAAATAAAGCATTCCTTAAAGCTTATTGAGTCTTTATGAAGCACTTTGTGCATCTCAAGTCATTCTTTTTAAAGGGCCTTTTAAGTCAATACCATGCCTCTTACTTTTCAGAAGAATTTTTTTCCCAGTTAATTTGAGTGACTTGTTTAAACAAACTCAGCAAAGGTGAAATAAGCCTTTTCTTAGTCAGCAGATTCGTGTTTTCTCTTTCATTTGGCTTGGGATAGTGGCACACTTTATCCTCTTTAACCAAGGGAGAAGGGCACAGTGTTCTAGCCTGACTTGTATAAATGATAAGAAACCAGAAAATCCGTGACTCCTTGCAGCCTAACTTGTGTTGTCAGCAGACCTTTGCAGCCAGTATGTGGTCTCTAGTTTGAATCTGCACAACCTCTGGTGATTTGGGGCCTCATTGTGACCTAGAGGTAAAGCCCAGGCTAAGGAAAGTTTGTCTTCCCACTCCAGAGGCATCGCCTCGAGTCAGTCCATTGAGAGGAAACCAGCTTAGGTCTTGGCCAAAGTACGAAGTCCACCAAGCAGATTGGAAATCATAGGAAGAAGTCAGAGCTGCCCTATAAGGCCTTTTGTTGTTACACAGTATTTCACATTTCCATAATACTGAACTTTTTAGTTAATATAAATTAGGAAGGCACAAAGCTAAACATTTGGATTTTATTTCAGTGAGCTAGAGAAGTATAATCAGAGGCTGTCAGTTTTTGGTATGCAGAGTGGAGTAATGGTAACTCTGCTAAACAGAATAATTTCTCTAATGCAGTGGGTCTCAACCAGGGACGATTTTGCCTGCTGGGGACATTTGGCAATGTCCCGAAACATTTTTGGTTGTCACAACTGGGGAAAGCCCCTAGAATCTAGTGGGTAGAAGTTAGAGATGCCGTGAAACCTCCCAGAATGCACATAACAGCCCCTACTATAGCAAATGCCAGCAGTGCCGAGGTTTCCACTCACTGTGGAATGCTTTTAAGTTGAATCACTTACAGACAAGGGAATCATGTGGTTTAGGATGGTGGTACTGGCCAGCTTCCTTTTAACCTCTGCAGTTTCCTAAGGGCAGACATGCTCTCAGAAAGTTGAAGATTTTAATTTAGGCAAAAAGTTGCCTATTCCAGGTAACATGTTTTTGCCTAATGTAGGAGGGTACTTTTCGGGGTCATCTCTCACAGAATTGAAAACATGGTCTATGTTAAAACTACACTTTTAATCCTGTAAAGTAAAATGCAAGTGCTGTTAACTCAAGCCACATAGGAGGAGGTTCTAGAAGCCCTTAAGAGTCTTCCTAAAAGAGTAGATGTTAATTTGGCAGTGAGTTATGCAGCCAGAGTTGCAGGCTCTGTGTCCTCTCAGTAAGTAAGTCCTTTGTCTCAAGTCCTGCCAGTGGTAAAGGGTCAACATCAGTGATACCTTCAGTAACTTAGAGTTGTTGAGGACTAAATCTGAAATCCATAGAACAGCAGTGTCTGGGACATGTAATAGCTTATTAATAGTTATCTGATGGCAGCGGTAATCATAGATACAGTAGTGAAACAGCAAATGGTACTAAACCCATGACAGCTCCCAGATAGGTTTCTCTGCTGTTTGGTTTCCTGCTTGGAGGTTCTGCCACCATGACCCTTAGTAATGATGTGACCTCTCTAGGGAGTGGTGCAGGGGAGCATCTCCTCCTTATTACATCCCCTGAGTTTGCACCTCAGCCCTCTTGTTATAGGCCACTCTAGATTAGAAGTTCTTGTCCTGTTGTTTCAGTTTGCCTGTTTGGAGTGAATATGCCAATGAAAGAAGGAGGCTGCTGGGCCCTAGGCCTTTACAGATGAAATTTCAGGTATGGATGGACAGACAGAGAACTTAACTTAGCACACTGCCCGGCGTATAGGATAACTGCTCAGTGCGTGCTAGCAGTGATTAGTACAGTAAGTGTTTGGACTGGGAAACAAGTGAGAAACTGTTGTAGGAGAATAGAGAGTAGAAGTCATCTTAGTAGTAGTTCTGTGATCTCTGTCACAGAACGTCCCTCAGAAATAGGTAATCTCATCCTCTATAGGTGAGAAGACTGAGGCTCTGCAAGCTTAAGAAGCATGCTCAAGGTTCCCGGATGCAGTGGCTCTGGAGTTAGACCATGAGGATGTCTGACTCTGGAGGCCGTGCTCGGGTGCACTTCCTTCTTGTGGTCAGGGCCTGCGGCTTGATATTCAGCCCTTACTTCATGCTCAAAACTTTATTGAATGAATGAAAGGGTGAATTTTCAGTAACCTTTCCTATGTCTTCTAGGCTGAACACAAGTGAATGAATGGATAATGTTTTTTGGGTTGATTTTAAATGTGGTTATAAAAAGCACTTTTGGTCGTGAAGTGCTTGCTGATCAGAAGTATCTTATTTTCCTCAACTTAGCTGTGTACCACAATTACTCTCTCAAGACTGAGTCCAGGATTTTTTTTAAAGCTTCCCAGATAATTCTGAAACAGCTAGATTTGGGCACTTAGCTAGGAGGCCCTTTGACTTCCTGGAATTTGGTCAGATTTGATCTTAACGTGGCTACTTAAGTCATTACAAAAAGAGATAAGGAAATCATGAAAAAGGGCTTAATCAGATATCAAGAAATTACTTTTGTAAATCTTGATTTATAGTAAGTGAAGTTTGCCTTAGTCCAACCTTGCTAACAAAATAAGACCTTGATTTGGAGACCAGGAAAATTAATTAAAAAGCACAAAAGGAAATTTGGAGGATGCTGGGTAATATGTCACCACAGATGCTTTTTACTGTCAAAATGAGTGCTGTAAAGGGATATAAACCAGCAACACTAAGTATTTGTTATGTGCAAAGTGTTAAAATCGACCAAAGGTTAAACATGGGCCATTTTCTGAAGACACTCAGTCTTGTTAGTACACTGTCATGATGACTAACTGATAGTACAGCCCGATAGGAGCCATGGCAAGTGTGAGGACGAGAACGGGCATGGCAGTGCAGATGGAGGGAAGGAATGGCCATTCAAAATAAAGGGGACTCTGGTTTCAGCTCTGACATGTCAAGAAACTTAAAAGTTGGCACCCTTATCCTTAGAACAAGAAAAAGCTGGACAAACTAAATATCAGTGACTTTTCTTGGATCCACCTATCAGAGAATTGAGGTTGCAGGGCAAACCACCGTCCCACAATCTGGAGAGAGAGAGAGAGAGAGACTCATCTTGAGAGAGACAGCCAAAATCTGTTTACCTGGTGCACAAGCTACTGGAGCCATAAACTGGTAGGGATACTTAGATGTTAAGGTTGATGAATTGCTGGAGGTTGAGTGTGGTATCACATGACAGAAACTTGGAGACCACAGTTTTAGAGGGGCCCCCACACTTTCCTGGTCCAGGAACCCCACCAGACTCCCACAGTGAAGATCGAGAAAGATCCCCATGTGGCTCTGACAGGGAGAGGAGAAGACTAATTATTGTGAAACACACCCAGAACCTTCTTTATTACAATAGGCCTTCTCTCCAGGGTAAAAGACTTTGCCAGAGCCTTATTCCAGCTAGGGGGAGGGCATTCTTCCCACACCAGCCCCCTCCAGCCTTCCTGTCTCACCTAAGGGAGAAAAAGACCCACATAGTCCACAGGAGTCAAGACTTAAGAAAATAGATTGGCAATGCTGCAGCCAGAGAAGGGAGGAAGGGGCAGAGGGAGAAAGCTGTACCACTGGGGAAACACTTATGAAGGTCACAGACCCACTGAACCCCTGAGATTTAATCTGGAGATGATAGAATGCCCTCCCCACTTTATCACACCACACGGCTCCAGTACAGCCATAACGGATTACAGCTGCAGGACAGACTCTGAGGAGGAGTAATTAGGGAAACCCAAACTTCAGAGAGAGGCAAAAACAAAGGCAGTAGAGGAATTTGAAGCACCTGGTACTGTATCTTTAGCAAACATTGATCACATCTACTCCCTAGCCAGAGTACCATAAATCTTCACACACAAAGCCTGTTTACCTCAGTTTATGTTATCCAATGCAACATTTCTGACTTTGAACAAAAAATTACAAGGCATGCCAAAAGGCGAGAAACAGTCTTCAAGGATAAAGCGATCATCAGGAACCAGTCAGAAATGGCACAGATGTTGGAATTGTGAAATAGAATTTAAAATAACTATGATTAATATGTTAAAAGTTTTAATGGATAAAAACATACAAGAACAGAAGGGTAATGTGATCAGAGAAATGGAAATGCTATGAATCAAAAGGAAATGCAAAAAATCAAAATCACTGTAATTGAAATGAAGCATGCCTTCCACAGGCTTCTCCGTAGACATGACAATTTAGGAAAGAATCAGTCGATCTGAAGATAAGTCAGTAGACACTTCCCAAACTGAAATGCAGAGAGAAAACAATAGAAAAAACAGAACATTGAGAAACCGTGGGATTCGAAAGGTATAACGTGTGTAATCGGGATAGCAGAAGGAAAAAAGCAAAAGAAATACTTCAAGCAATAATGGCTGAGAACTTTCCAAAATGAAAGACACCAAACCACAGACCCAGGAAGCTGAGAAAACACCAAGCAGGATAAACTCAAAACAAAACAAAACAACACAACACTTAGGCAGAGCATAGTCTAACTGCAGAAAACCAAAGACCAAAAGAAAATCTTGAAAGAAGCCAGAGGGAAAGAATAAAATAAAGGAGTGCTGGTGTGACAGTTTTTAAATGGCTTTTATCAGTAGTTTTGGGGCAGGAGGTGGTGATATTTTATAGCACCTGTGTTCTTAACCTGGCGTCTGAACTTGGATGGGAAAAAGTTGCCTGTTTATATTTAGTATCCCCTAGCTGAAATTTAGCATTTCTTCCATTATGAATGTAGGAGCAAACTATAGCAGTAGTATAAGCAGAACTCATGACTGTTACCAGTTAAAACATGCAAATATATTGAATTTGTTGTTGCAGATCTTGAAACACACTGATCATTACTTGAAAATTATTGTAATTGGACCTGCCCCCCAAATCTTGTTTAATGTGTTAAAGAGCAGCACATATATCATTTTATCACAAGTTCTTAAAAATGCTTAATAAATAGTCAACAAATTGGTTTCCTTTGTAATCCTATGTGTTTTATTTTATACTTTTATAAACATCTGAGTAGGGATCTTTGGTACAAAAAAGGTTAGGAACCCCTGATGTGACAAATTCTGAGCCCTCTGGCACAGGGCACAACTTTGATGTGCCCTGAGTCTGCATGAGGTGGGGCAGGTTTGCTTGGAGCTCCCCAGGTGTGCGGGAGGAGGGGGTAGCGGGAGAGACTGGAAACACCGGGCCTGCCATCTCTTGAGTGCTTTGGTTTCAGCCTGGGCTCTTTACATGTATTCTCATTTAATTCGAAAAACAGCCCTATCGGGTAGATATTATCCCCATTTTACAGAGAGAAACTAAGAGCGCAGGTCATTTGCCCAAGGTCACACAGCCAGTAAAAAGTGAAACCGGGATACAAACCAGGTCTTTGTGATTCTAAAATCTGCCTGTGCGATGCTGCCTCCAATATGGATTGCACTGACTGTTGGCGCTTGGGCCAGGCCCGCGTGGGGACATCACCCTGCCAGCCCGGGCCTCCGGCCTCCTGGGCATCAGTGTCCCCAGTGATTGCACAGTTGCCCTGACACCGGTGTTGTTATCAACGAGGCCAACGACAACAGACTCATGATCTTGGTCTAAAGGAAAGTTAAACATTGAAGAAAATTTAATTATAAAACTGGAGTGGCCGTCCCTGCTTGGCCCATGTAAACACCGCAGCTTTGTCATTACATAGCTTTCTCGGTACATTTCCTCTCCTTTCTAGCCAGATTATACTTTAATCCAGTTGTTTTCATGTTCAGTAAATCCAAACCATGTTTAACCGGTTTATTCATCGGAGACTCTCCGAGGTGAAGAAAGTTTTGTCCTTTCAACTGCACTGGGGATTTGCTGTCTTCTTTCTGCAAAGGGATTTTCCTGGACCTGTAATCTGAACACTTTGACCTATGGGTTTTTTCCCCCACTATGAGCAAATTTGTGAGGCTTGACCCTTTGTGTGCTGTGTTGCAGAGACAATGCCCTTCTGTGAAATTCTCCCGAGGACAGTAGTAATTGATGTTAGGAATTTTCATCACATGGCTGTCACTTCTTCACAGCCTCGCTGCCCCTGGCTACCGCAACCGCCCCCACTTGCTTCGGCTGTGTGCTTCAGAATGGGCCCGCCGTTCTGTGACAGCATTCTAGAGAGGTTTGTCCATGAGCATGTTGAGAGTTGACAGTCTGACTTAAGCTGAAGTGAATTGATGTCTCAGACAACAGTCTGTTGGTGAAATGACAGGTCCTCGTACACATTGTCTTGTGCAAGGATAAGTTGGCACAAATTCCCTGGAAGGCACTTTGGCAATAACAAAACTATAAGCCCAGGATCCACGTCTAGGAATTTATCTCACAGACATACTTTCTGTTTTGAGAAATGATATTTATACATTACAGATATTTTTTCTGACAATTAATTGGATATCTCTGAAAGATTATATAAGAAACAGGTAACATTGGTGGCCTGGTTGAGTGCATTGGGTGGCCCAAGGACAGAGATGAGAGGAAAACATTTCACTGTATATTCTCAAAAAAAGACTTTATTTTAGAATAATTTTAGATTTACAGAAAAGTTGTCAAGATAATACAAAGATTTCCTATATACCCTCTCACCCAGTTTCCACTCATGTTGACGTCTTATTTGACCACGGTGTTTTTGTCAAAACTAAGCAACCAGCATTGATACATTACTGTGAACTGAACTCCAAACTTTGACTTTCACCAGCTTCCCTACTGAGATCCTTTTCTGTCCCAGGATCCAATCCAGGAGACACAGTCATTTAGACATCACGTCTCTTTAGTCTCCCCTGCTCTGAGACGGGTACACCTTTTGGAACTTTTTGAATTTTGTATCATGTGACTATTAACTATTCAAAAATAAGTAAATTTTTAAAAGGAAATTACTTAAAGTGTCATAGGATAGAACTATAGGGAATCTTAGAAGCAATCCAATCCACGCCTCTCATTTTTGAGACACGGGAAAGGACTTGTTCAAGGCCTCCCCAACAGCAGACCCAGAGCCCAAACTAGTAGAAAGAGGAGCTTTGAAGTCACCCAGGCTCAGGTTCAAATCCCAGCCCTGGGTGCTTGGCCAGTAGATACTCTTTTTTTTTGGCCTAGATTCTTTTGCTCAATATAATGTTTTAAGATTCAACCATATTGCATATATCAGTAATTTGCTTGAAAGACCAAACAAAAAAAAACCAGTTCTTTGTGCTTTCCCAAGGTCACAGGGATTTTAAATTATAGAGACATGATCCAAACCCAGTTTTAATGGTCACCAAATCCTTCGCAGGTCACCAGGGCACCTCCAAGGACTCACACCACCCCTTCCATGAATCTTCCAACAGAATTAACTAGACCTTATTGTGGCCCTAGAGAACTCTGGCCCCGGGTTTTAACCCGCACTAGGGCCTGCCTGGTACTTTAGATACTTGCATCCATGTTTTCTCCCTCACGAGACGGCGATCCCCAGCAGGGACCAAGTGCTTTGCACCTCGAAACCTCATAGCCCATAACCTCAGCCTTTGCATGCTCTTAGATGCTGCATTGAACTTGGAATACAAATGACATTAAGCCCTACTCCCCCCACCCCCACCCACCCCCACCCCCGCAAATACCAAACAGCTCTTTGAGGAAGTAGTCATGATTTCTAAGAATTTGTTGAGAAAAGAAAGTGTCTTTTTGCATCCTTCATCTCTGCTTCTTGGACAGAAATGCAACACCATTGACCAGACTGCGCTTCCCCTCCTGGGAACACTGAAGCATGGAGCTCTCGGGCCCCCATACTGCTGCTGGGGCGGGGAGCAAGAGGAAGGAGCAGTGTGAGATGAAAGCCTGCAGAGACAGCCTCATTCCTCAGCGAGAGGGAGTGGGAAGAAAAGCAAGCCTCTAGTATAGGCACTGAGTGGACACATCCATATTAAGAAGCAGGGGCTTGGGCTTCTACATGGACTGCAAAATTCCGTTGTAGAAGCTGGGGAAATTGCTGAGCTCCAGGTTCAGAGCAGCCATGGGACGTTGGAGATGTTACTCATCTGCCTGGGCCTCCAAGGTAAAATGAAGGGAGTGGACAGCCCACCTCTAAATTCTCTCGTGTTCCTCACTGTCATTTCTCTTCACCATTCGTGCTCATACCTCTCAGAGATCCCCTCTCTTCAGTGTCTATGCCCTTGTTTTTCCTGTAGGTATTAATGACACACCATGGATAGAAAGATTTTTCCTGAACTTGCATAGGCATTCCCAAGAAGGCAGGTCACCTCCTTATTACCTTCCAGGCTGCGTGTGTCTCCACAGACCTGCCAGCACCTGTAAATTCCCTGCAGTCAAGACTAAATCAGTCAATGCTCCAGCTTTGGAAATTTTAAATAAATTTGTGGCCTATAAATATAAATAAAATAATGTAAGTAATAAAAACTAATATAAGTAGAATAAATATGTCAAACTATTAAAAAATAATAAAATCACCTGATAGATTGCTTGGAAAATAGTTGAAAAAATAACTTACCCATAATCCCACCATCTTTTGCCATGCAAATTTTCATGAGATAATACCTCCACATAATCTTGCAGATATAACAATAAATGAGGAGGGTATACAAGTGTGTTTGTGCTATTTTCTTTTATTTGACGCTTTTGTTATTTCCAATTTTTAATGTTATAAATAACACTATGGTGAGCATCTCTATGCATAAAGCCCTTGCTGGGGGAGGAGTTCCAGAAGTACATCTAAAGATGTGAATGAATGCCTTGGGCTTGTGATTCAAGTTGCTAAATTGTCTTTCACAAGAGTTGTGTGCTGTCACAAGCATTTTGTGGAAAGGTCTAATTCACTGAGGCACCTCCTATTCTGGAGAAGACACCTCATCGTAGGCGTGTCTTTCAGCTGGGAGGTGAGGTTGGCGTTCCAACTCTTCTGCTGGCTTCCTCCCTGGAAGAGAGATACTATTTCCAGGCCTTGGCCAGCTGTGTGGGCACGATAGCCTGCTGACCTTGTCCCCTCTGGTGTTGACTGCTTCGGTTTCCACACTGCCCTGGAGGCGGTGTTATGCAATGGACTGCTACCGTTTTCGTTCTTCAGCAGTGTCAGTTTCACTTGCAGGTGAGATGATTTTTAAAAAAAAATAAGGTAAAGTGCTTTGGGACAGAACAGTATAAAAGGGGATCCATGAACAGATGGATCAGATACTGAGTTATGCTGGAGGTTTTGATAGAAAACACAGGAGTTAGTAATTCCTAAAGGGATTCGATGGGACAACAGAATTTTACTGACCAAATGAAAGTCCCTAAACCCCCCATTGCTTTGGTCTTGACCCTTGTCAAATGGATTAACAGAACCTATCTCCCAGCCCAATTGACCCCATACACTCTACAGAAACACAGTTAACTCTTTATTCATCAGATTCTTACGGACTGCTTTCTACGTGCACTGCTTACCACAGGGTGAGGCAGTCTAGTAGGCGACTGGGGGTGGGTATGTAACAACTCAAGGTAGAAAGTGGTGCATAGAGAAAGATGTACACACCTTCAGAATCTGATCTCAGTCTCGTTTCCATCATCATCTGCTACCGCTCCCCCAACCCTTCAGCCCCTAACAACATACCCTCCAGCCTCTGAAGCTTGGACCTAAAAATGCCACTCTGATAGGCATTTGACATGCTGTTCCACCTAAACTGCTGTTCCCAACTGTTCAGCACCTGGCTCACCTCACTCGTCAAGAGCCAGCCTAACTGTCACCAGCCCAGTGAAAGCTTCCCGAAGGTCCCAGGGAAGAGAGAAGATTCTTTCTCTCTGGTGTTCCCTGAGCAAAGTGTCCAAGTCTCCAGTTATGATGGCCCACATCACTGTGTCATACTTCTTTGTATATCTGTTTCCCTTACTAGACCATGAATAAGCTCCTCGAGGACTTTATCATTCCTCTGTGTCCTGGCCATGGAGCTCAGGCCGGGTGCACAGTAGGCTCTCAACGAGCATTACTGGGTGAAGAAATGAATGAAGGATGAATAACATAACCCATGGGGCTATGGCATCTTATTTCCCTCCCCAGTCAATATTCTTATTTTGGATTATGGCACTGGAATGCCAGAGCTAGACAGGAGTTTGGCGATCTCTCCACTTTAGCCCATCATTTCACAGTTCAAACGACTGGCCCAGCCCCTTCAAGCTGATGTAGGAGAGCCCACACGAAACTCTCACTACAATTCAAATTGCACAGATGCCTGATTTCTTTAGTTTATCCGCAGTTCGCCCGGTCTTCTTCACAAACTCACACCTACTGCTTAGAGACAAAAATTAATTTCTCATCCTATCTTGTGGGAGTGGTTTACACAGACTTTTAGGTAGTTTGCAGTCTCCCAGAGAGTGACCCCTTCCCCCGGCTTTTCTCCCTAAGAAGGTGTCCCTGTGTAATGGGAGCTAGTGCAGCAGAAACGTGCTCCTGGCTGTAGGAAGAGCTGAGGTCGTCAGGCACAGTGCCCCCACCCCGCTGGGCTCTGGAAAGATGTCCTTGTCGGCCGGGTGCTGCCCACCAGCAGGCGTTGTGCTGGGCTTCCCAACAGCTAAGTTGTGGTCTGAGCCTGTGGTGGTCCCCGGATGACAGGGCCCCACTTCAGCCCTTGCTGGCTGCTGAGCCCTGAATCTCTGCCAAGTTCTCCAGACTGTCGTAGACCCAGGGGTCCACCCCTACTGCGTGCTAAGAGGTCTGTCACCTTGCTTCAAGAGAACCTGTTGATACTATCCACAGAGCCCAGGCTCCAGCAGGCCAGCCACAGTGGAGAGATCAAGAGTGGCCTCACCTAGCACAGCTTCACCCTACCAGGGAGTACTTGCATTTTAAAAGAGAACTTTGTTCATTCAAAGGAGCCTCTCATTGACAAAATGCTGGAGCAGGGCGAGTGTGTGGAACCCTTCCTATGTAGTTTTTAAGTGGAGAGGAGAGAGCTGGGTTGATCCTAGAAAGAATTTGAACTGGCCAAACCACTTGTCTTTGGGCTTGCTGGCCTCTTGGAGGCTGCCGGGTGAGCCATTGCCCGGCAAATTCCCGTGAAGAGCCAGATGGGGCTGAAGCTCCAATGTGGCCCACACTCTTGAGGAGACATTAACTCCAGACTTGGGCCCGACCTTGGTGCTGACTGAAGAGCTCAAGATGAAAGTTTCTCTTGGTGTCTCTGTGGTGGAGTAGTGACCAAACCTCCATCCTTGGTGGCTCCTAAAGAAACTCGAAGCAAGCCTCAAGCCTGTGTTTCCAGAAGTATGGAGCTGGGAGCACCTCCATCAGGATTTTTTAAATGCAGATTCCCAGGCCCCGTCTCACACTTGCTGAATCCCAGTCTCAGGAAGCAGGAACCAGGAATCTAAATTTTTAACAATCTCCATGGGTAAGTCTTACGCATGCTGTTCCATACAATGTGAATTTATTTTATTAAACATTTTTGTTAGTAATTATCCAAAACAGTGAACAGCAGGTAAATTATGGCACACACCAAGTAACAGATTTATTGTGCAACCACAAAAAGGAATTCTGAGGCTTCACAACTACTAACAAAAAATGTTAGTGGTAAAACGTTAAGAGCGATATCACAATCCAAAACACGTTCACTATGATTACAATTATGTTAAAATATATAGGTGCATGTGTAAGAACTAGAAAAAACAGGCAAAAGTGAAAACAGTTGTGATAGGGAGGTGGCATTACAGACGATTTTTTCCTCTCTAGATTTTCCTGTCTTATTATCTAATGAAAGAAAGTCACTTTTAATGTTGTTATAATGTTTTATTTGAAATTAAAATAAACCCCCTCACCTCTGGGCCATCACCCACCTACTATGTATGTGTGAGATATTCCACTAGGCACTGTGTGTGTTAGAAACTGAATCAACCACCGCAACTCTCCTAGGAGGGAAAACTCAGCTGTAGGCCCAGGGCCCCTCTGATCACAAGCTCCCTGCATGCGGAAGGAAGCCTGGAGTCATGCTGGGCTAGGGGAGGGGCGGAGAGGGGGCGCATCACTCCAGGCTCAGCTGCTGTTTAGGGATTCCAAGGGGGTTGGGGAGGAATGTGTCGCTCCCTTGAGCCTGACAGCCTCAACCCCACTTCTGAATTACAAATAATCTGGACCTACTGCCCCTCCCCCACAAGACTCAAGCTGCCCAGTGTGTAAAGAATCCACTGATCTTCTGGACTCGGGGTTCTGAAGACCTTCCTTTCCACGGCAGAGAGCTTGTGCGGGGGGGGGGTGGGGGGGGGTGGGGGGGGGTGCGGGGGGGCAAGGGGTTGCCAGAAGCGCTGTTGGCAAGAACCGGTTTCCTCCTTTCGACATTCAGGGCAGATGAAGCTGGAGCTTGCTGGTCTCAGTGGGAGCAGGCCACAAAGAGGCCGCAGAGTCAGTTCAAGGAGGCCCTCCCCTCCTGCAGCCTCCCCACAGCCCCTGGATGCCTGGCTCCGAATCTCAGGCTGCTGCCAATTACAAAAGGACTCTTAACTCTGTTTCACAGCCCCTTGATTGATAGCACTGGTGAGTGAAATTATAAGGCTTAATGATCACGTTAATTTCTGGGGAAAGGGAAGCGGTCAGAAGAGGTTCTCAATCATAAGCACCTCAATCAGCTGGGTGAGTTCAATGACAGGCCAGAGCAGGGGGAAGAGGGGAAGAAATTAACTTTCTTAAAGGTCATCAGAGAGTAGGCGGAGAGCAGCCAGGCATGAAGGGTGAGGGGCACAAACGATCCTGGAGCCTGAGCACGAACCCATGTTCCCGGGCTCCTGGTCAAAGGCTGGCATCTGTGCTTCTCAGCCTTAGCCACACAGTGGACTCATCTAGGAGCTTTCCAATGCTAATGCCAGGGCCCCGCCTCAGAGACTCTGGTGTAATTGCTCTGGGATGCAGCTTGGGCACCGAGAGTTTCCAAGGCTCCTCAGGTGATTCTGTGTGCAGCCAAAATTGAGAATGACTTGCCTAAATGGAAGGATTTGGGAGGCAAGTAACCAAGGTTGGGCACATTTGGAAATGTGCTTAATCTGATTAGTTCTTGCCACCAAGGAGAATTTCTTCTGGGGCCATCTCCTGGCCCTACTTAAAGATAATGATGGTGAGAACAGAAGGAGGGAAATTAGGCATCATTGAGCCTCATGTTCCTTGGTACAGATGAAGACGCTGAGGTGCAGAGAGGTTAAATGACTTGCCCAAGATCACCTTGGTCATAACAAGAGCCCCAGCCTCTTTACCCTGGCCAGTGCTCCTTCCACTAGGCTCATCGCTGGGCCAGTGTGAAGAAGGTGCCCTGGATGGCACCCAGTGGGACAGGCCTTCATGGTAGAGGTGCCCAGGGCTTTGCTGCTCCTGGCTCAGTGTCCTGTGATGTGACCATTGACAAATATTAGAGAGTCCAGGGCCTTGGAGAAAAAAGGCCACCTGGCTTCCCTGAAGATCAAACCTATGACCTTGGCCTCCTCAAAACAGTGACCCTACTCACAGTTTCCCAGCAGAGCATTGCAACACTTTGGCACATCAGAAAGATGCCCAGGCTATGTGGCAACATCCTGGTTTCTTCATCAGAAGTACTGGCCTCCACACATTGCTGAGCCCAGCTCAGTGGGCAGCTGAAAGCTCTGATGACCCTCCTTACTGGTCTGTATGCACATCAGCAATATTTGGAGGAAAAAAAGCCACTTCGAGTTCCAAAGTGAGCTTCAAAAATCTAAAAACATTTAAAATACAGTCTACATAAAAAAAATAAATGCATTTCATTTGGGGTAAAGGTGCTGGAGTTCTTCAGTTAAAGAGAGTTATTGTTCTTCAATTTCCATAAATGATAATGAAAAATTTTATTGTAAAATGAGTGGCTTGAGATTCTTAGAGCAGCATCTTAGCAGCAGAAAGTGTCTGCCAAGCTCCATCGATATTTTCACTTATCCACTTCTCTCCACCTGTATCATGACATGGGTACTCCCAAAAGTTCACAAAAGTGGCCCGAACTGAAAAATTTGGGGAACCAAGATCTAACCACGGGTACAGGGTGAGACCTATCTAATCAGTCAGTAAGCATTGTAGCCGAGGCATATTCATGATAGAAACATATGCATTCTCTGTATTTTTCTAACAGCTTCTGAAGTGTTCATCAAGCCTGTGTCTGATTAAGCACTTTTAAATTCTAAGCAATGAAATGGGCCCTCTCATACCCTCTTGGCAGGAGTGCAAATTGATACAACCCTTTTGGAGAGCCATTTGGCTCTATGTATCAAAATTAAAAATGCATATAATCTTTGACCCAGAATGCCACTTCTAAGAATTAATCCTACAGTAATACCTCCACAAGTCCACAGAAGTGTACCTAGATGGATGGTTCCTTGCAGCTTAATTTATTATAGTGAAAATCTACAAGCAACCCAAATCCATCAATAAGGAATTAGTTGAATAAAATATAGTCCATGCACAAATTGAAAGACTAGGCAGATGTTAGAAAGAATGACATAGAGCCATATGTACCACCAGGGGAGAGGGACATACACACAAAAATAACTTGTAGAAAAGTAGAGGGTTTCCATTTTTGCACAAACGATTAAGGACAGCCATCTCAGTGCAGGTCTGTGATCAATCAGCTCAGTTCTTGGGCTCCAAAATTTGACTGAAAACCTTGAACTATCAGTGAAATAATTCGGGAGTCTCAATTCAGTTTCTGAATTCATCCCTTGCTCTCTCTCTTCCCTAGCATCAAAAAACAACTGAAAGTAATTCAAACACAAACAGAAGACTCCATCATGGTATGTAAATGACACTTTTGACAAGTGGCCCTCCCAGATGTAGAAAAACTATTTGTCAAAGGAGAGGCACTGAAGACAGGATTTCGACTGCAGTAGTCACTTGGCTGGATTCATCTTCTCTGGTTTGTGTATTCAAATTGCACATATTGGAATAGTATATCTCGAATTGTATCTTCAAAGACCACTGTGGCACCGTCCCCACAACACCAGCCTTAAAACTCCAGCCAGGGGGCAGGCCCCGTGGCCGAGTGGTTAAGTTCGCGCGCTCCGCTGCAGGCGTCCCAGTGTTTCGTTGGTTCGAATCCTGGGCGCGGACATGGCACTGCTCGTCAGACCACGCTGAGGCGGCGTCCCACATACCACAACTAGAAGAACCCACAACGAGAAATATACAACTATGTACCGGGGGGCTTTGGGGAGAAAAAGGAAAAAATAAAATCTTTAAAAAAAAAAAAAAAAAAAACTCCAGCCAGGAAGGGAGGTTTTTATTTATTTATTTATTTTTAAGGTTTATTATTATTTTTTTTTTTTTGAGGAAGATTAGCCCTGAGCTAACATCTGCTGCCACTCCTCCACTTTTTGCTGAGGAAGACTGGCCCTGAGCTAATATCCATGGCCATCTTCCTCTACTTTATACGTGGGACACCTACCACAGCATGGCGTGCCAAGCGGTGCCATGTTCACACCCGGGATCCGAACCAGCGAACCCCGGGCCTCTAAAGTGGAACGTGTGCACTTAACTGCTGCGCCACCGGGCTGGCTCCAGGGAGGTTTTTAAAGTACCCAGCTGCATCCAGGAGAAAGCCCAAAGTGCCAGAAGAGACTGCTACCGAGTTTTTAATGCTGGGCATTTTCCAATGTTGAAAGCCAGGTTTGATTCTTGTTTGTAATGGCAGAGATGCCCAAAACAAAGGCAGTTCCAGTGGGAATCAGTATTCCCGTGGCGTGTCACCAGACACTTACTTCCTTGTAATTTTACTAAGAACATTTTAAATAGATTAGCCTATGATTGTGCTAGATTTTATTATAGGTCGGTGATACCTTTCCCTCCCCCGCCTCTCTGCCCCCTTGAGGTAGAGTTTGGCCACATGTCTGGCTTTGGCCAGTGGAAAGGG
This sequence comes from Equus przewalskii, assembly GCF_037783145.1. NCBI lineage: Eukaryota > Metazoa > Chordata > Mammalia > Perissodactyla > Equidae > Equus > Equus przewalskii. The sequence continues at coordinate 57,687,010 of NC_091839.1, read as the reverse complement.
AACAAATGTGACGTGAGCAGCAGCTGTAAATGTACTTGCATGGTTTGGCTCAGTCTCTTGCACTTCTGCCCTCTGCGCCTCAAAGAAGTTGCATTAGAGAAACTGCTCGTCCAGAAGGAGGAAGCCCTGGAGCAGCTTGAGCCCAAACTACAGCCTGGACCCAGGCCCAGCTGGGCCTCCAGGGACCGTGGTCCCGAGAGCAAGAAATCCAGTTTGTTGTGGTAAGCTTTGGGGGTGGTTTGTTACTCAGCATTGCCGAAGCAAACTTGACTGATACATGGAGGAACAGCCTCCAACCCATTGCTCAGCTTTGCCAAATCTTGTCATTGATCTCATATTTGTTTCTGATTCTTTTTTGTCGTATGAAATAAATCATTTTAGAAACATTTGCAGGGCCTCTTCGGGTCCTTCACCAATCCTGTCCATTCCCAAAAGCAACCACTATCATGCAGGCAGTGCTTATCATACCACGTTTGTTTTAAGCATCTCCCATACATTTATATATCTATAAACATATATAGTATTGTTCCGTAGGTTGTAAAATTTTATATAAATACCGAACTGTGTGTAACCTCTGTGATTCACTTCCCTCCCACCCTCAACACTGTATTTCAGATTTGTCCATGTTGATACATTGGTTCTAGTCCATTCACCTTACCTACTGTAACACTGTCTGTATATACCACAATGTATCTATTCTCTGTTGGTGCATGTTTTAGTTGTTAAATATGAACAGCACTGCAAGGAACATTCTTGCTTTTCTTTAAGACCTACTTCTCCTTTGCAGAGTCAGTAGACAAGTAGTGCATGGCTGACTCAACTTCCACACACGCAATCTGCAAGGTCAGTTTAGCCAAGAGTTGCTAGGGCTTCTGCTCCAGACTCTTGCTGGAGCTGCTGCCCAGGAGAAGCCCACAGTGCCCACGGCCTTGGGCACCTCTGATTCCCACCACTGGCCTCTGGCCAAGGGGCCAGTGTCCTAAGATTTGCTGGGAACATCTGAACGCACTTCCCACTGCTCCCTCCACATCTTACTCACCAATATAGTTCTTCACCCTCTATCTTTGTGATCATTGAATGATTTCAAGTTCCTGGTCAGGACTGAAATGTTGGCAAGGGAGTGAGAAACAGAAGAGTGAGTGAATGAAGACTTTGTTAATCGGCCTCTTTCTTTCTCACACAGCAATTTTTCTAACAGATGCAATTTCATTTGAGAGCTGCAAGAATGGAATCTTGCGTTTTATTTCTTTATTCATCATTTTACAAATGGGACTCACTGTAAAAAGGAAATTGCCTTTGTGGTTCAGTTCTTCAGACTGGAGCACTCGGGAGAGCTTCAGTTTTTACACCAGCTGCTGCCACCACCTTGGATCTGGTGGGTGTGAACCAGCCCCGGGGGGAGGCTAAGAAATCAGGCAGAGTTCATTTAAATTCAATATATTTTTATTCTTTGTAAATACAATGAGTACAACCTGTAACTTCACAAATCAGTTAATTCACTTTGTACAAGAAAAGTTTGACTCACCCTATGATAGGCCAAGTGCTGGATATTTTTCCTCAGTGCTAGTACCTAATAAATCAAAACGTGAAAAGTACAGCAGCTATTTTAAAATGTTTGTTTCTACATTTCCATAAGTATAGATTCATACCAAAGGAGCAGCGTATAGTATAGGACGATGTGTGTGTGTGTGTGTGTGTGCACATGCGTGTGTACGCATTCAAGGCTTTACTAGAAACCGGTTTTCTGAAAGGCATTGAAGAGTCTCAGGCTGTTAGCAATGGATCAGTCACGAAACCTTTCGCATCCGTCTCCTTGAAGTTCCTTCTGGCATCATATCTCTATTCATTTACTGTCTGGTGTGACTCGCTGAAACACGAGTGTCGACCCCCATTGCCTTTGGTTTCAGCACTATGTTAATGGGACAGCAATCTGCCTCCCTCCATCACTCATCTCCACTTTATTTGGTTTTGCTGTCTTTATTCACCCTCCCTCGACTTGTGTTCCTTTAGTAAAGCTCTTCTATTTTTGAGATGTTATCCAACCTAAAGTCCTGGTGAGAATCTCATTTTCGTCCACCAATTCCTTTGACAAGGTTGCCTGGCCTATGGTATTAAAAAGAAGAAGAACGAAAGAGAAGGGAAAGAAAAAAGAGAGAGGAAAAGCAAATCTCATGGCATCAGCTACCTTTCACTTATTAACTCAGTTCTGAAGGCCACTTCATGATGTATTACAATAGAAGGGGAACTTTTGATAAAACTTTTGATTGAAGACCTAACCATTATTTGTAAAATAAATCCTCCAACATAAGATAGTTCTGAAGGCTGCTGTCTGATGTTATACACAGAGAACTATATTTGGTTACCCAACTTTGTAAGCTAAAAAGGAAAAGAAAGTTCTACTCGTGTTTCGGCTTTTGATAATTCAGCCGGATCTTCCAGGAAGAGGCAGAACGGCAGGCCTGTGACAGCCCCCGATTCCGCCCCCCTCCCAGGGCATGGCAGCAGTGAGCGCTCTGCTCAGGGGTCCTGTGACTCCCCCTTTCCTTCCAGGCTGCCCTACCCTGGGTGAGGCAGCAGGTCAAAGCTACTGGAACTGTTCTGTGCCAATTGACATTTTTTCCTGCAGGCTGCACATCCCCAGGTTTATGCCCCCTGAAGCGTTTGTTAGTTGAGGCTTGTTCTCCGTGGGTAGAAGTTCATCAGAGACTGTCCCATCCTGAAAAGTGGGGACCTCGAGAGCTTAGATGTCGCTGGATTTGTACATATCTGAAAGCAGTCTTGTAATTGGCACGTTGCCAATGGTCTTTTTGAAAAACACTTCTTCTATGGTTGATGGACTAATAGAACGTAAAGCTGGCAAAAGCAACAGGAGTTTTCCAAAGCGACACGGCTGAGTGGGATATCTGGAATAGGAGAAGCCATGAAAGCAATAAGATCCATTACTGATGGCAATTAATATCTTATACTGGAACACACACCATCTTCAGCATGATCTCCTGATTGGGCCTCTTTAATAACATACTATCCTTGCAACAGAGTCCTAGACAGGCACTACCGTCCCAGTTTATCAGGTAGACCAAGCAAGGCATGGTAAGCATAAACGATGCTGCCAACATCACACTGCAACTGTCTCTACATTAGCAAAGGGGATGCATTTTGTTTGGAGAAAAAAAATAATTTTAACAAACATGGTACTAAGTGTAGGTCAAATAATAAACTTAAGGTTTCCAGGGTAGAAAACACCGCTGGTATGGACGACAAGGCTAGCCATAGTACCCACGTTTTCCAATTCTCAAGGCTTCTCCACCAGGCTATTTCTCTAAAATAAAATGAGTCCTTTTCTAAGCAATTCTCCAAATCATTATTCAGGCATTATACTTAGTCACTCTCAGGAATAATTCCATCCTTATTACACTGCAAATTAAAGACTAAGTTCTGTTGGGTGGCACTGCCACCCAACTTTCATGTCAATGAAATTGGCATATAATTAAAGATGTGAGAAATTGCTTAACAATTTCCTCTCTTGATGTCCAACATACATCTGGGCTCAGATATGCAAGTTCCGTTTTCTGCTGCCTTCAGATGCCTATAAACCATCTCCTCATGGCAGCCCCAATGATTCTTCAGTCAGTAGCCTGGAATCAGGTATCCATCCCCTCCACAAGGAGGGCTCCCTCCACTGAAACTGACCGCCTAAAAGACTGAGCTCCAGGACACCTACCTACAACCAAGCCAGGTTCAACCCGTGGCCATAAGGTGCCAGAAAAACTGACAGATATCAAAATTCCTTCACAGGAGTTGGATAGCTGAACACTGAGTTGAACTGCCTGATAACTCTCCCCTGCAAATAGAGGCCAGGGGAGCAGTTTTCATGACTGTCTCTTCGCTGGAGCACACGACAGTCCCTCTCTTCAACCTGATAATGGTCTGATAATACATCCTTGGCCTCTGAGGACCTCATTTGGCTCTTTCGCTTCACGACCACCCATGGACAGGGACCTCTAGACCACCTTCAATGATGTGGTATGGAAATAGCATAGCCTTTCTACATTTTAAAAAACACCCAAACCCCACCACTTGCTCTCCTTGATGAAAGTATCTCCTATGTTTCCTGGAAAGTAATCCCAAGACCCACCCCTCCCTTTCACCTTGGTCACTCACTCCCTTCAACAGCTCTGTTTCCCTTCCCAGGATCAGGCAGAGGAGAGAGAAGCCTGCAGTGGGTGGGAGGTAGTGGCTGTCTAGACAAGCCCCCATCGTGTCTGCAGCATCCACCCAACGTGCTGGAAGTTTCCCAAGGTGAGAAACCACTGTGGGAAATAATTGCTTTCAGAAAGGATGGATTTGGGACAATCCATAGACTGTTAACTCTTGATTTTCTATGAGTAGACTATCCACTAACCCACTCACCCACTTCTTTTATTCTCTAGTTTGGAAGGGGCTGGTTAGTCAGTCAACAAGAACTAATTGTCTATTATATGTGAAGTACTGTGCTACCCAGGGACAATAACATTGTGTGTGTATGTGTGTGTGAGAGAGAGAGAGAGACAGAGAGAGAGTGTCTCTGACTACTCAAAATTATTTTTTAGAATATCTATGCCCCTGACTTCATCCATCAGCAGCATAAATAACTGGAAGTTTTCTCTCCAGGTGTAAGTGTTCTGGGTCTGTCACAGATCTGAATATTTGACCCTTAGTTATAACATATAGTTTGTGTGACATGCCAATTCCTTCTCCTTATGTCCTAAAGAATTACAGAAATAGCTTACAGAGCTGTAACAACTGGCTCAGTTCTCAATTTTAACAATTAATGTACAATTAGCTCAATTGGCAACATTAACTTTTCAATTTCAGATTTTGTTTTTCTAGACAGGAAAGTGCTAGAGGAGAATGTTCACTGATTTGAAGAAGCTAAGGAATAAGGCATCATCAGTTTTGTCACATGTAGACTCTAGATATTAATATTAAATTATAGCTGTAGCTGATATCATGAAATCAAAATTGCACGTCAAAGCAAATGTGTTCCTTCCGTGAATAACTTCCCTGTTTTGAGGGTGGGGGAGAAATGGTCTATTCGCTTTTCTCTAAGACAGAGTTTTGTCAGTTTGTGGTTTCACCCCCTCTACTCTCCCCATAAGCTGCTCCTGGCAGGCCAGCTCACTTAGATTCTCCTTGCTCACCTCTCCAGCACCTCCCACAGCGCCTCTACCAGCCCCTCTACTGGCTCTCGTTGCGCCCCTCTCCCCTGCTGAGATCCTCCCAGTCAAGGACCAGCTCACATGTGCTCTCCTCCATCCATCAGTCTTTCCAGACTTTCCCTCACCCCGTCTAAACAGAACGTGTCTCTCCCACTCTCCATTTTTCTTTCCCCTCTCCTCTGGTCTGAATTGGAGTAACACTTTTTCCTGCCTCATGCAAAGATAAGGGGCAGTGTCTGGTTCTTTCTGGGGTCCCACAATGCTCACCAGGAGCCCTGCACAGAGTGAGTATTCAGTAAAGCCTGACTGAATCACTTTCCAGATATCACATTCTCCTTGGCGTAATGTTCTTTATGCCTTAAAGACTCTAAGTGTCAAAGGTCACTTATGATATCCAAGTTAGTTTTTAGTAGGGAAAAAGTGCCCAAATTATGCACTGCTCCATTTCATGATTTTGAACAAATATTAAGTGCTTACTACATACATTCTGAAATTTAACATGGATTTAAATTTAAAACCCATCTCACTTTAATTTGGAAAAACATATACACATGCACTGTCACAACACAGTTCCAGTGATGTTCCATGGACAGGGGACAGTTTTATTCATTAGTATTCAAAAGAGGATTTACAACAGAATAGGGAGATCCTAGCAGAAGTGTTATCACCCCCAATGAATACAGCTGACTTGGGGTTTCTCTGACCCCTTAGGTGAGGGGGGCATTAACCACCTCTACCCGTTTGATTTAGTTACTTCCACGTTGAGATGATAGAGACAGGCTTCCATGGGTTTCCCTCAATATCAATCTAGAGAATAAAAAGAACAGCAACTTGATTCTAACCTCACCTCTACCACAGTCCTAACTTAGGAAGCTGCTCACCACTCTTGAAAAGCCTTGCTTTTTTTCATGTGAAAATGGAGTCAGAAACTCTATACCTCCGGGTAGACCTCCCCATCAGTGGTGGGCCAGGAAGAGCATCGCTGGATCCCCAGCAGGTGAGAGTTTCTACAAATAGCCAAGAACAGCCTCTGCCAGTAGGCACTGCTTGGCCAGAAGAAACCCGGTGGGGGCTATGACTCAACCACTCAACAGATACTAATCAGCAAAGTCAAACAGCAGTCATGACGGGGGAAAGATGGCCTCTTTAGAAAGTTCTCTGGTCCTTCTCTTTGGGATGGGCATCCAAAGAAAGGCACTTGACTTTTTTAAAGGATGATGGGCCCGCTCTCTACTATATCAACCATAACACTTTAGCCTTCATTTTTGGCTTTTCCCATATCTGGGTCCATTCATCAAAATGTGTTCAACTGTTTTGACAGATCAACTTGTTCCGCCAGGACGGCTGTAAGGCGTCTGTTGTGTTTCCCTCCAATAATCTACTTTGGTTTACTCCTCTCACCCACCCTGCCAGATAGGTGAGGACATATACTGTAACTAAATTAACTTGCTGGCAACAGGATAATTAGTCACAATGTTTGAACTGGCTTATTACCGTCTGCTTACACATTCACAATGGAAGCAATTTTCTTAAGTACACCTTCAAGGGAAACAAAAGTCACCTGGTGTGGATGTAGCTGTTGAGAGTTAGCTGAGCTTCATCTTGAAGAGCTGCGATGGCGGCAGCATTCCGGAAACTTCTCAGTTCAGAACCACTGTGTGTTGGAACTAGAAATGAAGACCAGGAAACTGTGACAGGCAGCACAGGAAACGCAGATGGGGAAAGCTCCTCTCTGGAAGTGGATGGCCAGCACAACATGCAGACCCCTACGGCTATCAAAAGCGGGGGCCTCCCCTCATCAAACTGAGAGTATCGGCTCCCTTGAAAAACAATCACCTCTTTTTACAAGGGTCTGTCTTTGAGGTGGCTGAATTATTGAGGGGGCAAAACTGGGGAAAGAGAAGAGACATGGATTTGAGTCTGCTTACCAGCTTTGAAAGTGACAATGCATTTTAGACAGGCAAATTCAGTAGCATCTAACCGGAGTTGTCTAAACCGAGCCACCACCTCTTGTAAAGCCTGTATTTCAGATATAATCTTGTTCAGCTTCTGGGAATCTGTGTTGTCACCATTCATGCCTAGAATAAAAATATGGAATAAATGCTCTAATATGAAGGCATTTTCATGATTTAATATTGATTTTTGACAAAATCCTGCATATTAATATCTATTCAATTGTCACTCTGAGATATCTGATTCCATGTAAACCGGCTATATTGTATGAAAGTTAATATAAAATCTTCTCTTGGATGATAACAAACACAGTAATTTGCATTTAAATAACAATGCAAGCAGTCATGAATACAACAAAACAACATTATTTGCATTTAAATATAGATTTATAAATGACAGGTATACGCTATTGTTCAGCAGGAATTTGTTATTCTTTACATGTTGTTCTTTTTTCAGTAATGTATTTTTATGGTAATTTCTACAACAAAGTCATTAAATTGTGCAATTCTTACCAGATACAGCCAGTAGAGTGTTAGCATCAACCGGAATGGCCCATTGTGCTATTCCTAGAACAAACAGTTCTCTCCAAGCATCTTCCAAAAGCATCAGCTGTCATACAATAGACGTATAATATAATATAGTGTGTAATTTATAAATTTATAAACAATTGCAATATGTAAATTTCCATTATTTTAAAAAGTGTTTTAAATGCCTGTCTTGGTCATTTTTCCTCTGAATATTTTAGCTTTCCCTTATTTTCCTGGATTTTCCTTTTTGAAAAGGTGCCTATGGATAAGCACATGCAATTGAAAGTCAGCCATCCCAATTCCCCCAACTTTGCTTCCCCTGGTAAAGGGTTTATCCTTCTTGTCCTTGCATCCATTCCTTCTTAACCACCTAGAAGCTTCTGAGATCCAAGATCTACGAAATGTCACCAGCAGCTCAGCAGGTGAATTTCCCTCATATAAAATGCTGATTTTATCCGAGTTGAGGATTCTAGACTAAGTGGGCAGATTTGGGCCCCCGTCTTCCTGGAGGGTTGAGGGGGCTGAGCCGAGAGAGAGAGAGAGAGAGAGAGAGACAGACAGACAGACAGACAGACAGACAGAGAAAGAGGGATCACTAATTCCCAAGAGGCATGCAGGGAAATCAGGGTGTAATTATGTTAATCGGGTTTTGCTGAGTTTACCTCATCTCACTGCCTGATTTTTCCGAGGCTCATAAGTGGACAGCATCAAGGTGCTTGTCATTTTCATTCTAATAAAATGTGCTACTGAATATTTAAAATGAAACTCCGGCTCCTATTCCAGATTAATATACTGGATTCTACTTCACCACAGTTTGCTTGTTGTTGAAGGGTTTGCACCGAAGGGCTAAGTGGCGGACAGTAAGTAAATTTTGTTTGGATTAAAGAGTCTACAAATACTTGTTTTGAGAAAAAATAGCCAATTTACTCATACACCACAGACACAGAGCAAATGGTTAGAGTGAATGAGTAAACCTGGTTGAAGATAGAACCCAGCCATCTTGAAAAATCTGTTTTTGAAAAATCTCTCAGAAACCAGCCAGTTCTGGATGATTTATGTGAAAGGATTTCCTTTTGGGAGCTAAAAACTGAAATGTGACGGCCTGTAACCAAAATCACAATTAGACCAAAAGGTTTAATTTTCAAAATGCTTTATTTTTAGTTTATTGCATTAAGTACAGAAAATAATACTTTAAAAATGGAAGGTAAACAATGTCTAATTCTGGCCATGTCTGAGCATCCAAACCATGAAAAAAACAACATCCCAGGCTGGAATATTCAATGTTTTGAGCACATTGCCAAGTCTCTCTGTAGGAGATGTACTTCATATTAAAGGGCACTATTATGCTTTAATTAGGTATAAAATGAATTAAGGAAATAAACCCTTTACCTTTAGAACCACTTATTAGCCTTTTGGGAAATTTGTCATTGATTTTCGTGAATGCACTAGTGACAGCCAATGGTTGTGAACGCTTCATTTTCTTTCTTTCCCTTAAGGTTAGAAAAATTCTGGTAGAGGCTATTTCTGATATTCCTAACGATAACATTTCTGTGTTTTGGTACCATGCAATTTTTAGCAGCACATACTTTTTCTCCCTCTGAATGTCATTTACAACCACAGAATTATGCACAATGCCTATTTGTTTACAAAATCTCTGAAAACACTTAAAGAATCAAGGGAGACCCTCCCTGCAGGAGGTGTGCAATGTACCCTTCACTCCTGCATGCTGATAAATCAGTGGCCAAAACTGAGCATCACAGTGGAAAATATAATGCTGTGAATATAAAATGATGAGACTAGTTCCAAAAACCTTACAGGAGAATACTTTCATCTCCTTCTATTTCTCTCAGTACCAGTGTGCTTAAGAAAACATTGTTTTATTAATAATTTTAGAGGTCATTAAGATATTTAAAAATTTGTGATTAAATTTAATACTTCAATTAAACTTAAAAAAAGAGATAATGTTCTTGTAGGTTTGTTTTGCATAGACCAGATCCATCTTTACTGAAATAACATAATTACATTTCTTGCTAAGGATTCCATAACTAGATATTTCGAACCCATAGAAAGAAGCTAGTAAAAATAGGTTCCTCGGTGCTGTTAAGAATGGATGCCTGTCCTTGGCGATTTATCTGGGTAACCTCCGGCTTCATAATGATGACTGTTGCTTCTTTCCCGACCGCCCTCCCCCAAGACCTCAGGGCCCTCCTGGCCATACCTGGTCTTGCAAAGAGAGTGTGGAGAAAGCTGGCACACTCTTAGCCCACTTGATGCTCATAAACAGAAGCCTGGCAGCTGACTCGCACACTGACTCGGTGGCCACTTCATAGAGATACATTGGAGTCCCATTCACTTCGTGGGGGTACTGGGTGGGGAAGAGAGACACCAGAGAGTGAGGAGACCACAGCTTTGCCAGAGGAGCCAACTTTTTAACTTTATGATTAGAACAGGGAAGGAGATAGGAATTTGGATGTTCTACTTAAATGGGCTGTTGCCATAGGGGGATAAAAACCAAACATCTACATCCACAGAACTTGGGAAATAACAATTTTTGGAGACGCCCATTTCCACTCTTTAGAGGCCTGTTCCTTCCAGAGGGGGCATCTGGCTTTTCTATCTTGTGCAGCAAATTTTCCTTGGGCTGAGCCAAGTGCCAGGCCTGTCTCCCAATTTAGACAAGAGCTGCTTGCATTTGTGTAAATAAAAATAGATGTGAAAAAAGTATAAATTAATAGGCATCCCAAACACAAATATGCATATGAGTATTTTTAGAAAGGATTAGTATATTATGGAAATATTTCAATTAGGCATCTTAATCATTCACAGAGCATTCCCATTCATAACTGACAACATATTCATAACACTACTTTCCCAAGCTTATTATACACATCAAGGGTAAGAAAGCAATATTAAATATTGTGCGTGTGCATGTGCCCAGGTGTTTGGCTTCCTGCAGCGTGGGGCTGCAGCTGGCCCTCCTCTGGGGGAGGCCCCGAGCCCTGCTCCACTTGGAGTGGGGGCTTTGGGTAGGTACCAGCTGGAAGCCTGGAGGGTAATCCCTAGGTGGCAGCCTTTTGAGGTTGTTCTGGCTCTGGCCCTTCTAGTAGAGGCTCAGTCTTGGTGTAAATCCACGTATGTCAGAAGAGAGAGTGGGGAGTGTGGGAAAGGACGCCAGGTTCCTCAAACTGTCTTGGCGGGTGAATTCCACATTTGTCTCCTGCATTAGGGAGCCATAGCTTTGCCCAAGAACACACATCCCTGAGGTTTGCAACTCGGGCTCTTCTGTCAGCTGCAGGCAACTCCTTTCTTCTAAAAACAGACGTCTGCTCTTCTAGCCTCAGGGAACTCCTAGGCTGCCCGCTCAGTTCAGGCAGGTTCACATCTGGGTTTTCTAAAGGAGCGGGTTCCTGAGCCCGACCTCAAACTTGCAGAAAGGGACTCTGGGGGGCATGGGCCTGGAGTCCACATTTGTAGCCAGCTCAGAGTGACTTTACCTCACGCTAAAGTTTGAGCACCTCTGGCTCCACAGGGAAGAGCAGGAGGTCTAGAGTGCCCTGCAGAGGCCGGCTGAGCACCCCGCGAGGGCTCTCCATTTTTTGCTCAACCCCACCCCACCTCAGAATGAGTGGGTGCGCCCCTCTCCGCCCTGCACTTGGCGCGATCTCCTTGGGCCCAGCAAAGCCACTGACCTTGGGCGTGGGCTGAGCCAGGCTCACGAGGGTCTGCCGCTCGGGGGTGGCGGACACGGCGGCCAGCTCCAGGCCGTGTGGCTCCAGCTGCGTGACAGCGGTGAAGAAGGCGGGCGCTGGCAGCGCGGCGGAGGGGAAGTGCGCGGCCGCCCCGTTCTCCTCCTTGTGCCCACGGAAGTAGAGGGCCACTTGCTTGCGGATGGTGGACGTCCGAGGCCCCCGCTCGTGCTGCACGGCTGCAGAGACAGACAGACGCGTGCCTGGGATCAGAGACTCGGCGACACTTGGCCGCTGCCCGCGCTCCCGGGCCAAACGCCACATCTGGACAGGCAAAGTCACCCCAGAGGCGAAGAGAGCGAGGGAGAGGGGACGTGAGGGCGGAGGGTGCTCTGAGACCGTCTAAGTCTTACATCGAATGCATTAGGAAGCTGAGGCCAAGGAGAGGTCACGACACCGGCCGAGCTTCAAGCAAGACTAGATGACTTCTCTATCCATTGAAGGCTCCTCCCCACCCAAGGGAGGTCGCAAGGAAACCGAGAGCCTTGGGACGGAGCAGCTAGGTATCCTCGTCCGCAACCAAGGGGAGAGGGAGCATTGCGCACAGCCAGGCACCACATCTGTGCACGGAATTTTCCCGCTCCGCCCAGGGGCGACTCCCCCCACCTCCACCCCCCGCCCCCGAGGAAATGTCGTTTGGCCTCGGAGGGCCCCAGGAGAAAAGGACCCGAGCCCGGAAGACTCTGGGAGATGGGACGAGGGAGAGCCTGTCTCGGAGAGTGCTGGAGGAAGGCAGGGGAGATGTGACAATTACCACCAACGGTTTAAACAAACAAATTAATTCAGGGCAATCTTCCGCTCGCCGAGCTTGACAACTTGTCAATACACAAGTTCAACAGGTTGGACGCTCCCTCCTGCTTCCTGCGCTGCGGAGGAAGGAGCACTCCCCAGCGGGCACGGTGCCTCCTGGAGCTGTCACCCGGCCCGCCGCCACGGCAAAGCCCCCTCCGCACCCTGTCCTGAGGCCCCATTCTTCCCTCCTGACCCCTACCCCCGCCCCGCCCCGGCCTGGGGCGCCCTCGCCAGGCCACCGCGCGGCGCGCACTGGGACGGCGCTCTGTGTGCAGCCAGCATCCTGACGTCCTAGTTCTTTCTTCACGTTTAAGAGCCTTCTGGGAGCTGGGTGTCCGAGGCACCCAAGGTGTCACCCTGCCTGTCCAGCCCTTTCCTGGAGAACCGAGAGAAGGCCTTGAAAAAGCCCAGCTCTCTATAATGGCCTTCCTGATTTTGGAATCTTGATGAATTTGCAAACAAGGGCTCGAAATTCCCAGTGTTCCTGTCTCTGCCCTCCCTCCTCCTGCACACCGTCTCCAAGTCCCCGTGATTTCCTTCCTGGCAGACTATCCGGACTGCGAGATCCTGCGGGAGGCTAACAGGCTTAAGGGTGGCCACAAAAAGGGCTGCAAGGAGAGGCGAGAAGAGGAATTAGGAAGCGAGGCAGGAAATATCCGTAGCAGAGTGGGGTCCCTGGCAACGACGCCTTTGTGGGGGCTCAAATTTGCTAGGTGGGCATGGGCCTTGCCTAGGGAGTTCAATGAGGAAGGATACACCTGAAAGCCCGAGGCCAATTCTCAGCATCTGGAAAGAAGTGTTAGGGAGATGATTTGCATGCATAGGGGGGCCATGTATTTTCTGTACATATAATTTACTTACTACTCAATCGACATTAGACCAATAAAAAGATGTATTGATTACCATCTTTGTTCATGTTGACTTCCAAACACTTCTTGAGCCGACACGCCCTGCACTGGTTTCTGTGCGTCTTGTCCACCGGGCAGCCTCCCTGGAACAGAGCGCAGGCGGTCAAGCGGCCCCCAGGGCCTTCAGGCTGGGGATGCGAGGCCGGCACCGGGTAAACGAAAATGTCGTGGAGGTGAGAACTGACCCCGCCACCGACCCCGGAGCGCCAAGCCTGGGTCCGCGAAACTCCAGGGCCTTGGGCACCAGCAGGGACAGGTAGAGAAAGAGCTAGGATTCCCGGGGCTGCTTCAAGAGGACCAAGCCCTGATCCTATGAAAGCGGACAAGGAGGAAAAGTCCTTCTCCAAGCAGGTGAAGGGGCGCAGCGCCCGGCCGGCCAGACTCTGCAGCGCTGGGAAGAGAAGCTGACGAGGGGAACTTCGGCCAGGCGCGGAGGTGGTGGAGCAGGGGCGAAACTTTTCAGGACCGAAGACAGCGACCTGGTGCCGGAGGAGGAGGCCTCAGAGCAGTCGGGAGTGCGCTGGCCTGCCGGCATCCCCGCCGCCGCCCCTCTCGCCAGCTATGCTTTCCTTCTGCTTCAGGTCCGGTTTACCTCTTTCGGTCATTTTCTGGGTGAGCCCATTTATCTATCAGATAAATATCTGCTATTTATCCTTCACTTTCTTGTTTCCTCACTTTTGCCTTGGTACTTGAAATAATCCTTATAACCAGCCTGACAAGAGTTCTCTTAAAGACTAGCCTCAGCCCAGATTCATGGAAACACAGCCATTCCTAGAAGGTGAGGCAGAAGCCAGTGAGGTTAGGAGGGCTTCGTCTACAGAGGTGTGGGTGGGAAAGGAAGAGCCCAAAGCCTGGGCAAAATCTAGAAATGCCTCCTATGTAAATATGACAAGGAAGCTAATGTGATGGACTATCCGACAAAACGATAATATGGACTGAGAGCGACAGCCCGATAACTGAAAAAAAGAGGTAATTGCTGCCTTAGAAATATTTATCTAAGATGCGTGAGAAAATAAATGTTTTATCTAATGCAATTTTCTGGAAAAATATTGGCCACTAAAAGGAAATTGACAGAGAAAATTTCTTATGGAATTTATTCAGCGTTAGGTGTCATTACTGAGGGAACATATGCATAGATACATAAAGAGTCAAATCTACATACGTATTTTATACACAGAAAATACATAAGAGGTTTGGTGCTCTCCTATGTTTATATGACTTGCTACTGTTACATTTGCAGTGGGAAGGAAGAGAATAAAATAAATGCATGTTTATTTTGCTTCATGATCTCAAAAATTCATATACTCTGAATTTGGAGTAAGCACATTTGCTCAAATATCCCTTAGGGAAAAATTACACACTTGAATACACAATTTTATGAGATCACACCTCTCCAATTTAAAATATGTTGACTTATTTAAAATAAAGGTAGGGCAGAGGTTTTGTAACAATTTCTAAATGTCCTCATTACTGTTAATAATAATTTGGAGTATTATTTACCTAATTTTAGAATAAAAGAGAGAATGGAAATAATTTTGGGTTCCTAAGTGAATTCTTCAGGGCATCTTTGCTGGCCAGTGTAACAGTTCAACGTAAAGAGGTTTAAAGAACTTATTGAATGCAATCATATGTCTATCCTCAGATGTTATCCTCCTAGTATTCTGATAAACATGCTAATGCAAAATAGAAGTCTTCATTAGTTCTTAAGAGTGTCTTCAAATCAAATGATGTGTATGTAAATATCAGGAGCTTGAGAGAAAAAGAGCGCCTCAGCTCAGTCCATTTATTCTGTCTGCAAGGAGAGACCACCAAGCCTGATGAGTCTATTATCACTCCTTTACAAGTACTTGGACTGACATCAATATGTTTGAATTGATAGCCAACCCCTTTGAAAATATCAAGCATAACATCTGAGATTTTGATTCCCCAATTCTGTGCATTGCATAAAAGCGAAAGATAATTTAAGTAGAAGTCTGCTCAAATTTGATGACCCACAGTAATCCCCATATTTCTGTGGAGCTATTAGGATACAGTCCTGTGTGTGTATAATGTGATGGGTCCCTATGGCAGAGCTAAAAATTGATACAGAGCTGTGTACCAAATTAAACAGGTAACAGAGCTAGAGAGTTCAAAATAACTTATCCAAATGCAAATGTCTTCTTCTTTTTGTGGATAACTCAAATCTATCAGAAATTTATATGAGCAGACATGGCTTCAGAAAAAGATGGACTAATTCACTAGCACCAAACAATATATATGTAGGTATATACATGTATCATATGTATTAATTAGTGAGAATGTTTTCACCATTTTGGTTACCAAAGGATGACCTCTGACTAATACACTCTCCAGGATCTTCTCGGGAGTTAAGGTGGTAGCTCTGAGCTGAGGGTCTGTGTGCCTGGCTAAGAAGAAGGCAAAATATGGGACCAAAAGACTGATATCCTAGGTTGAAATAAATCTACTACTGAGCTAGAAACTGAGTCGGGGGTTCTACTCTCTCTTTCTGGAAGCTTTGACTCACATTCAGCCCATGCCCTGACTCCCCATTCTCTTTGAGACCCCTTCTGCCTGCTCAAGACCAAAACACAACCAACCAGGCACGTCTTCTAAGCAGAGAAAGAGGAGACATGGGAAGCTTGGAGAGGGTCCCAGTTAGCCCTTCCTTGGGAGCCTTCTCGCTCACTCGGCCCTTTTCTGACCAGGCCCAGTTAAAGTCACATGGGTGCTGAAGCTCCTTTACCCTTCTCAAAGTTGAAAGGGCACAGTCCCTCACAAAGCACATCGTCTCTGTCCCAAGCGGCCAACTCTCACTTTGGGCCTCAACTTTGACTGTGATGCCCTGTGCCTTTTACTCCTGCCAATCAGGCGAGTGGTCAGTGCACTGAGCTTGGGTGCTGGGGGTGGGGTGGGCAGGCAACACAACATAGCCTTTTCTCCTGCTTGCACTTGTGGTTTATATTCTAAACTTCTTTAGGTCCTTTGGGCTGGCCTTATAGCCACTGGGTGTAGGCCTTACCCAGTGTAAAAATCTATCAGAAGATTAAAAGGGCAGGGGAGGGGGGCGCAGGGGTGGCGCAGGGTGTAGGGAGGCTGGGGGCATTCAAACTTCCCCTTGCAAACTCTTGTCTTCTCTTACCTCTTCCCGCCTCTCCCAAGCGAAAGGGCCTCTGAGAGTGGAGGCAGTAAGGAGGGGAGAGGAAGGGCGAGGTCAGGGCCTGGTCTCTCCTCTGTAGCTTGGAAACTCAGAGGCGGCCTTGGCACAAACAAAGGAGGGGGAGGCAGCGGAGGGGAGCCAGGCAGTGCAGCCCTGGCTAAGGTACCTGGTTTCCAGATTTGCAGACATACGTCCTATTCCTTCGGATGCTCCGTTTGAAAAAACCCGAGCAGCCGTCGCAGGCGTAGACCCCGTAGTGTTTCCCCGAGCTGCGGTCGCCACACACTTTACAGGGAATATCTAAAATGCGGCCTGAAATCGCAGGAAAGACCGGGAAGGGGGGATGGGGCGAGAAGGAGAGGAGGGCGGAGGAGAGGGAGGAAAGGAGAGAGAGAGAGATGCTAAGCAATCTGACCTCTGAAGGGATTAGCACCGAAGCTGCGGTAAAAGCAAATAATGAAGTGATTTTATAGCCAAACTTTTTTTCCTTGAGCAAGTGTCAGTTTCCTACAATGAGCATTATTCATGCACCGCTACATGTATTTGGGTCTCCTCTAATCGCCGAGGCCCATTTTGGAATAAAAGATTACAGCAGGCCGGGGCGGCAGCGCAGCCCGCCGCTGCCTTTCTGCTCCGCGCAAAGTTTGGCCGCCTCCCTCCCCGGCTCTTGCATTTAACAGAGAAAAGTTGTTAGTGAGCGCGCGAGGAGACAAACTTGAAATGTAAAAGGGAAAAGAAGAAAAACAAACACGGCTGGAACCAGGGATGGCAGCTGGAAGGCAATCGAGTTTTCTCTGAGCTGCCGGGCGGTTGTTATTATTAGGATTATTATTGTAATGCTAATACTAGGATTATTAATGATAATAAGGGTAGTGGTAATTGCCCAACTTTCGCTTTACCTATTTAAAAAAATGCTGGGTGGATCGCTTTTGAGAAATTATTTCTTTTAGGGAAAAAAAAATTTCTTCCCAAAGTAACTAGCACCGGCCTAGGCAAGCGGGAGGGACGTGATGCAAGTCGATTCGCTAGCAGGTCAAGTGGGACCTGTTACAGCCCCTCGCCTTCCCTCGACTCCCCGAGTTCTTCCTTCTTAGAGACCTGCCTCCTCACGCTGGACCCTGTGCGGGTCTCTCCCTTCCTGTTTTTCCACCACTGTCAGAGGCTAGTTTTGTAAAGGATTCGACTGGTTTCTCTAGATTGCCCCCCACCCCGACTGGCCTCGACAGTCGCCTGGCTTAAGAGAACTTTCCTCGGGATCCCGTCAAGCCTGGGGTGGCCGCCGGCCCTGGAGGAATGTCAGGAAGGGGGTAATATTCCAAAATTCAGTAGGGAGGGAACTACTTTTCTCGAAGGTTCAAGAGTCCAACCAGTTTGAAGAGGTTTATAGGGACTTAGAAATCCTTCTTCCTGCAAACAACGGGGGTATTAAATAAAGTGGTAACTTAACGCTTTAATAATAATGATGATGATAGTTAATAATACTAGTTAATAATAACTAACTTCTTAACATGTAGTTTTCCCGTCGCTGCCCGTTCGAAGGCCTCCAGTCTGGGCCCGGCGTCCTCGGGCCTGGGTGAAACTCGACAGCTGCTCCCCGGAGCGCCCCGGATGGGGACGCGATTAGGCGGGGTGAGGAGAAGCAAGGGTGACAAGGATGTGGCGAGGGGACCAGGGGAGGCGAGGGCGCGGCGTGCGGAGGGCCCTCGAGGAGGCCGAGGTGGAAACTTGCTGATGGATTCTCAGGCGTCCGGGGGGGGGGCTGGAGCACACCCTGGGCTGCCGCCTTGGAGGAGGGGTGGGGGGGAGCGGGGGAGAAGCGCGGGGGGGTGGGGTTCGGTAACCACCAGGCTCGGCTGGGGTAATTACAACCCCTCCATAGCACCTGCCTATAGAGCCACCAGTGACCCGTCAAAAAGAGTAGCATGGGAATTCGGATGGCGACAAAGGGCGGCGGGGGAGACGCGCGGCTCGGCCACCATCTCCTCGGTTCCCCCACTCTCTGAGGGTGGGAGGAGAGGTTGTGCTGGAGGGAGGGAGGGGCTGGAGAGAGCCAGGCGAGGCCACAGCGGGTCTTGTCCCTCGCCCCCTCGGGCCTGTCCCTGCGCCCCAAGGAACTCACGGGCCTGCCAGTAGCCTGGCCGCCAGGCCAGCTCGGCCTCACCGCACTCACTCTGGAGGCAGTAAACTTGGTTGTCATATTTTGCAATCATACTGCTCTGCAGAACACACACCCCTCTGGCTGAGATGGGGTCCGTGTTTGGGGTCCAACCATTCTGTCGCCCCAGCTGTCCTCCTCTTCCCAGTGGCACTTTTGAGGATGCCAAGACGAGCACGCGGGAGGCGCAGTGGTAGGGGCTCTTTTCCCCCGCTGCCCATCCAGACAGGAGGGCAGGGACACCATCCTCTGGAGAACCCCGCGGGGGTGCAGGGAGGACCAGGGCGGGGTGGACGACCCTCCTCGGGCTCGGCGCAGACCTCGGAGCCGCGGCTCCCGGGGCAGATTAGAGACGGCAGACCCGCCTGGGGCGGGGCACAGGAGGGAGGGACGCAAACATTCCGGGGCATAGCGGGTCTGCGCCTCAGACTCCGCCACCCAGCCACGTTAAGGTGACTTGGGGTCACGAGACAAGCTGGTTGACCCCGTTGCAAAGCTCCTCTCATTTAGCAAGCCGAGCGAGCTCCGACGTGAGGCGAGCGGGAGTTTCCCGAGGCTGGAAAACCGTTCTTAACTTCCCTCGCCAGGGGGTCCCCTTGGGGCTTTTTGTGTGTCATAATTGCCTAAAGATATATGGCAGCTTCGATTACTGTAATTACCATCAGAGACTGTTGAAAGAAGTTAGTCTGGGCTGCAGGGGTGACTGGCCGGGGTCTTGTTACCACCCAGGCGGGGCTCCCGGGTGACAGCGCTCTGCTCTCCAGCCGGGCGAAGCCGAGCCAGGCGGGGGCTGCAGACCTCGCGGCCCGGCTCGGCCCTGACCTCGCCCGCTGCGCGCCGACCTCCCCGCCGCCCGGGGCCGAGGGCCGCGGCTTTCGGGCCAGGCTGCCGCCGCCGGTCTGGAGAAGGCCTGGACGCGCCGGCGCCGCGGGCGGGGCTGCTGTCCCCGCGGGCCGGGGACCCCTCTGCAGCGGCGTCGGGACCCGCGCCGGGGCTCCGGGCTGCCGAGGCCAATCTCTGGCTCTCGGGACGTTGGAAAGCTCCAAAGTTTGCCCAGTACGTCACTCCGCCGTTCCTCCTAAAAGTCCTGAGGGTCCCCTGCGTCCTCGTGCACAACAGGCGGGCGCAGCCCCCCGCGACCCTGCTTGGCGCCGGCCGCTTCCCTCGCCTCCCAGGCCTCGCTTTTCACACCCCCGCCCCTAGCCCGGCGGCTCCACACCCGAAGTGGGCGCGAGAGTCCGAGCCCCCTTACTTCCAGGCAAGGAAGCCAGGGCCTGGCACAGGGCGAGCGAGCCAGGAGGCTGCCGAGCGAGGCCTGCGGGCTTCGGTTTTTGCCATGGAAGCTCGGAATGCAACAGGAAAGGGTCACTTCGGCGCCTCCTGCGAAGGCCCCTCACACGCGGGAACGTGGGCCGCAAAAGGCGAGCTGGCCTCCCTTCCCAGAGACTGCGCAGGGAGGCCGGGGTAGGCCCGAGGCTCGCTGCGGACGCTGGTCCTTCTCCAGGGTGGGCTCCAAGGCGGGACGCGGCTAGAGTTCCTTCTCTCTTCCCCAGATCTAGACATTTCTCATTTTCTCTTTTTGTTCGCGTTCATTTTACTCTAATTTTTAAAACGTCAGCACCCAAACCAAAACAAACGGGCAAAGTGAAAACACCACGCACTTCGGGAAGGGGGGTAGAGCTGGAATTGCATGCCACTTAAGTGGACCTCAGAAGTATCTCGAACGCTCCCAACTTTCAAAGACTCAGGACAATGTGGGCGAGCGAGGAGAGGGGGACTGAGGAAAGCACAGAGCGTCAAAAATGCCACAGGCGGGTGCAGAAAATCTCAAGGCCGGAGGGAGAACTCGAGACGTGGGGACGGCGGCAGCGGCCACCCCCGGCCTTGGACCCCGGAGGCGGCAGCCCCGGGCCCCCGGAAGGCGGGAACTGAAATGCCCTGGGGAGATCCGAGCACTGCGGCCGCGCCGCCCAACCCCAGCTCGGGCCTGCACGTCTCGGTTCCACAGGCACGGTGTACACAGATGCCCTCGCACACACTCAGCCCTGCACGGCGGCGTCTAGGGGAAGTTAGAGACCAGCCTCGGCTTGTCGTTCCGAGGGAGAGCCACCGGTAAGCAAGTCTGAGGAAGGAGAGGAGCGCGCGAAGGGAACAGGCCGCACACTCCTGCCTCTGCCGAGCTCCCGCTCGAAAAGTACTTGGGATTAGGGATTTGGTCCTCTCTTTGCTAGAGCGGTTCGCCATACTTTAAATTCCCCAGTTATGACCTACGCGGATTTAGGATTAAGGAAAATGTGACTTTTAAATTGTTTCTGCTTCCCGGTTTGCAGGATTATTTGAAACAGCTAGAAACGGGGTGCAAAGCATTCCATTCAAATCCGCTTTGCGCAGAGTTGCTTTTGCGCCTTGGAGCTCGGAGTTTGGAGCGAGCGTGTTATTGTGCTGCCGCCTGGAGCTGCGGCCTAGTTCCCGCCCCCGTCGCCCCCCTCCTCCCCGCACCTGGCGGCTAAGTGGAGGCAACTCGCCGGACTGGTGGGCTGCATGGGTCGCAACCTTCCCACCGCACCAGAGAGAGGGGGGAACCAAGCAATCCAGAGGTAACGAAATTGCTCTTCCCTCGCCAGGAAACGCTCCGACTCACAGTCTGGAAGGAGCTGGGCCAAAGCGCGCACGCCGCCGGAGTACCGCTCCCGGGCTCGGAGCCGCAGCGCTCGGGGCAGGACCTCCCAGGCCTCCCCGCCCGCCCGCCCCAGGCTGCGCGCCGCCGGAGCCCCGCGGCGGCCGGAAAGGTACCCACTTGTTGATCCGGCGGGCTTGCTCATGCTGGCGGTCCCGGGGCGGAGCGGTTGGTGGGCGCTGCCCGAGTCCCGGCCGGCAGCGCCCGCCTCGCCGCCGGGCGCCGCCGCTCTCCAGCCGCCCTCCAGCCTGCGAGGCTTCCGGGCCGGACAGGTGGGTATCAGTCGCGCGCTGCGCTGCTCCCCGAGGGCTCAGAATTCGTTCCACAGTGGAAATTTAAGCATCCTTAAGTTTCTTCCCGGCTCTTGCAAAACCGCAGCTGCTGGGAATGTTGCTTGATATGGACACACGCATGGACAGACGAATGGAGAGACGGACAGGCAGATCGAGGAAGAAGGGAGGAGGACAGCGAGAGAGGGGTATTGAAGGACAGAGATGGAGACACGAAAATGGTCTTCCTACGGAGCAAAAAGGGTGAAATCCCTCTCTTTCCCCATTCCGGTCTCTCAGTCTTCAATTTCTCCCTCTACATTAGGCATGCAGAGTATGCATAGATCTCTACAGGCCGCTGGTCTTCTAAGGAGAGAAGGAAAACACAACTGCAGGCTCAGGCAGATGGGCTCGGCGCTGCCCAAACCCGAGCGCGGGGTGCGAAAACTAGATTGCTGGGAAGTCTTCCGAGGAAACAGGCGGCCAGGTCCGGGTTTCCGGGGAGAGCCGCGCACGCAGCGGCAAAGGGTCCCCGAAGTTCATTACCCCGTGACTTTGTGCCTGTCGCTGCGGGCTGGGTCCCCTGTAATATCTCCAGAAGCGCTCTGACAGGCAGCCGCGGGGAGGGGAATAGGGCGTCCCTGGCCCACTTAGCTTTTCCCCCAACTCCTGGCGGGGTCTGACGTCAGCCATGTGCAGGGAGGGGATGGGAAGAGGGAGGGGGTTAAATGCTAATGATATTAATGAACCTCCAAGCGGCTCCCAAAGAAAATGCAGGCGCTCTCGGAGCTGACGAGTTGCAGAGTGAATATGGGAGTGTGGCTCTGTGCGTGCGCGATGGTGAGCACGGTACTGCTCTTGCAATAAAAATGAATTACTCTATTTCATGGCAAGAGGGGAAGGGGAGGGGAGATGGAGCTTTCTCAAAACGCTTTTCCCCTTCTCTCCAGAGTGCCAGACAGGTTCGTGGAAGAAACTGGGTGGCTGTGTGATTGTGTGTGATTGTGCGCGCCGGCTATGACCGTATGAGTTCGTTCCGTGCCCCTTCTGTTGAGTAAAACTTGGATCTGGTCCGAGGTGAGTAATTATTCATTTTGCAACTATCTACGGAAAGTTAGAGTTGAGGACGCTGTGTGCAGACTTGGGGTCTGGGATGGGGTCTGCGGAGGCTCCGAGTTCCTGCGGCCTTCACGCGGTCCTCTTGGGCACCAGCCGCGGGGAGGGTGCTGCTTGCTTCCCAAAGCAAAGCCCGACCGGAGCACAGCGAAGCTCCTGCCGCCTCCATTATCTGCGCTGGAGCGGCTGCAGGGCAGAGCTTCCCACCCCACCCCCCAACCCCCGCCACCCGCCGCCTCCTGCCACTCGCAGCTCGTTCCCAGTGGGCTTCGCTGACCTCCCTTCTCCAGGCCAAGGGATTCTGGAGAGCCCACCCCGCCTCAGCACCTCGCTCCCCGGCCTCCACCGCCTTCCCGCGACTCCACTGCTCTTTCGCGCCCTGGTTGCTGCGTCGCGCTGAGAGAGCGCACGCCGAGGGAGCGGTGATCCCCGATCTCTAAGAGATTAATTCTTATTTAAGCTCTCCCAGCAGCTTGAACTTGTCGAACAAGAGCTTGCCAGCCTCTCCTCGGGGCATGGGCTCGGCCAGAGGTCAGAGGTCACACCTCCTGCTCCCCCGCCCTCCGCGGCGCGTTTGCGGGAAGGAGAACCCAGGCGGGCACTGCACAATTCTGCCCGCCCACCCCTGGTCCCACTTTCCCCAGACTGGGTGTCAACTCGGGCTTTCGATCAGAGAAAGTGTGTGCAAGTAACTGCTTGCGTTCCCCGAGCCCTCGGAGGGTGCAGCATCTCGTCGGCCCGGCGTCTCAGGGGCGCGGGCTGTGCGCCACTGTCGGCGGCCGAGGCACGTGACTGTAACTTTCCCCGGCAGCCTCGGCTCCGCCTGGAGCCCGGGGCCGCGCCCGCCCCACACAGCAGAGCCCGCGGTCTCTCTGGTGCCGCGCAGCGACCAGGGCTGCGGGCTGGGGACGCCCGGAAAAGGCAAGAAGTGGGACAACTATCTCCCAAGTTACCCCTCCTCCGTTTTTCGAATTGGGACGAGATTGGGGAATTGTGGGAAGAAACCATAAACTTGAGGGGTTTTTTTAGGCGACAGGACAAGAAATCAACATTTTTTACAGACAAGTTGAGCAGACCCGTGCGCCACCAGCCCTGCCCGCGACGTAGTGCAAACTCGAACTCCGCACCCAGAAAGGAAAGTGACTTCCAGGCAGAGTTTGGGAAGCACAGTTACTGCGCCAGGCTCGGTTTTGGGGCTTGGGGTTCTGGCTCCCGCCAGAAATCCATTTGTGGCAGCCACCACCACCACAACCACAACGACCACCACCATCACCCCTACCATCATGTGGACGCAGAGAGGGGCGCTTGGTTAAGGACAAAGAACTTCAAGAATCCAAGTAATTTATCTCGGGCGAAGATGAGGGCAGGTGGCGAAGACTAGACCTGGGCCTGCCTCCCGAGGAAAAGTTTAGGAATCTGTAGTGAGAAGACCCACAAGCCGATTCGCGGGTTCCAGGGCTTGGAGGTAGGAGGATGATAGTTCTGGAGGGGCCCAAACCACCTCTGCCCCAACTCCCCGACATCCTCGCCCTGCTGGCTCATTTGTAGGCACCAGAATTTTTGGAAAATACTCCCAAGGCTCCCTGAATTGTCTCAAAATCAAAATGGGAATGTTCCTTCTTTCTCCTGTCACCAGTCCCTAATCAAGCAGGTGTCAAGAAGTCCGCTGAATAGAAACACACACACACACACACACACACACACACACACACACACACAGCATCCAACCCTGGCAAAAGGCACAACACGCTCACACACATCCGCAGCATGTTCGTCCTGCGTTCTGGGCGCCCGGCTGTAATTATCTGCGCGCTTTGCATAAATCACAATGCAGTTCTGAAATCATCGTGATGACTTTCTGGCATGATTGGTTCGGTGGCAACGGCAGCAACAAGATCCAGGGTAGGCAGGAGGGGCTGGGGCCCGGCGCCCACCAGCTCCAGGAGGAGCCTGGAGCCGAGCACCCGTGCCTTCTGCTCGCCAGAAACAGTTGTAGGCCAGAGGGAACGCGCATCTAAGGTGTAGAAATTTAGGGCTCTTGATGGCCGAAGGTCAGAGAAGAAAGCTTCTACAGGGCAGGGACTCTTACTTTTCATCTTCCTATCCACAGGCTCCAGCATGCTGCCTGATTCATAGTAGGTGCTGCATAAATGTTGGTAGAATAAATGAAGGAGGAGAGTCACCTGAAGATTTCCCAAGGGGCCACTGGAGGCACAGCAAGGCTAATCATGGAAGCCAGAAGGTGGGGATTCAGGCTCCATCCCAACTAGCTGTGTAACCTTGGGCAAGTGACTAGATCTCTCTGGGCTCCAGGTCATTATATGTAAAACAACTATGCCCTGTTCAACCTCAACTTTCAAAGATTTTTCCTGTGAGTCCACCAAGGGAAATGACTGATAAGGGGCAAATGCCATCTATCTCAGAAATACCTTTTAACAGAGACAAGATCTTAAATTCAAGGCTGAGTTCATAGTCTTGGCTTGGAACCGGGCAGAGCCACACCCCAGAGGTTCTGAAGCCCTCTGACCAGGTCCAAACATAGCCCCCAACTTTCTCTTTAGTCTTTTGTGAGTACCCAGCTCTCAACCAAAACCAAAGCCAAAAACACAGAGAAGGCATCTTTTAGCACAGGATGTCTACATTTTGGTCCAGGAAAAAGACCACAAGAAGGACCATGGAATCTAGAGGTCTCTCTGTCCATCCATTAATCCACCCCATTCAAATGCTGATCACCCACTATGTGCCAGAGATTAATGACATGAGCCCTTTCTCAAGGAGTCCGCAGGGAGAGCAGACACATAAAAGGTGATAAGTGCTTCAGATTGGACTAAAACCCAGGGCAGTCTGGAAAAGAAAAAATACAAGGGACCCTAATCAGTGTGGAGTGGGGTAGGCTGTCAGGGAATGCCCTGGAAAGCTGGCCTTGTGTTAGGGGACTTTAGTGCCTCTGAAAACTGTCCTGTATCATAACTCACTCTCCTGCGAACACCGTTCCCATCCATTTAAGAAGGTAAGCCGACCCCTGTGAACTCATTGTAGGAGAGGCCGGGATGCCTCCTCAGCATGCGATTATCTGAGTCTGACCCTTAGCTCTCTATTTACTAGCTTCTCGAAAAATGATGCCATTTTCTCCATTAACTGTCCCCACTTTTCTTCTAAATTAAAACAGCAAAGGAGAAAGGAAAAGCTTTCTCATCAGCAAGCAGAGCTGAAAAAGTTGGTGTGGAACAGACCGCCCCCCCCCCTTCCCTGACCAGCGATCAGCCCCCTCTCCGAGGCCGTTCTACTTCTGGAGATTCACTCCTTTAAAAGGCCCTTCACTTCACTGACGAAATACGGAGACCCAGAGAACGGCCGGGAAAACCTACCAGTTGAGCTCGCCTCAGGTTTGACGTTCAGTTTCCAAAAGACACTGATGCAAGTTTTTTATTTGTTTGCTTGTTTACCAGAAGGAGAAAGTTGATTTTCACTTACTTCCAAGTCATAATTCAACCTCTGGTTGGTTGTTGCTTCTCCAGCGGATGGTGAGAGAGAGAGAAGGTGGGTCATGGAGCAGGGGCTGAGCGAGGGCTTGGGAAGTGATGGGATGAAAGAAACAGTCTCTTCAGGCTTGCTCCTGATTCTGCTGTGGACCTTTCAACAAACTGTTTGGCTCCTATCTAACTCTACTCAGAAAAGAAACATCAAGAACAATCCAGAAAAGAGACCCAGCTGCTCTAGAACCCATGGATACTGAGTTGCACAGTTTTTCCTTGACACTTTCCAGGACTGTGTCGGCTAAGAGTTGTTGTTACTCCTCACCAGTGGGAAGATGAACACTGTTAAGAGCAACCGCAATATGACAATGCTGTGTGGGAGAGTTCCTTTTTTTTTTTCCTTAACAAATGACAAATCGTGTCTCTGCATTTATTCACACCCTCCCTCGGGCCACATCAGCAGAAGTTCAGATCTGGGGGCTGGCTGAGGATTAGAGGCTTCTAGGGTCTCATGGCACTTTGATTTTCTTCTAGCCCCCAAAATAATCAAATAGAAACACCTTTCCCCCATCTCTTACTTTATTTCCTACATAAACTATTTTATTTATTTATATCCTGCCTTGTTCCAGGAAGAATTTTTCATGTTTCTCATGTCAAATTGCTTTACTTTGGGACCTGGGCTCCTTCCCTGTAAGATGACTCCCTGAAATGTATTTTAAACAGAAACAACTAGATATGTTACCAGGAAGAGAGGAGCAAGAAAATAATGTAGTCTCTTCTCCCAGGAAGATAGGTCAACAGAAACAAGGCTGCCTGCTTCTTATTTCCTTAATAGGAAGAATAAAAAGTTCAGAGGTGACATAAGGGATACCAGCTCTCCAACTAGACAGGGAGCTCCTTGAGGGCAGAGACGCTCGGATGCATCTTTGGGTCGCCAGCCTCAGCACTCTGGCACAGAGCGGTGCTTTATAAATGTGGACCGTATGAGTGGCCCTGCCTGATGGTACTCACAATCAAAGCTGAGGCTTGAGGTGGGAGGGGCTCGCCTTTGCTCTGCCCCAGCAACCGGGAGGGTAGAGAGCAGGGACAGGTCATCTAGATCTCCAAACCTCGGGAAGCGATGCAGGCCATTTTTGGCGTTTTAAAACAAAAGGATGGCTAAAGAAACAAGAAAGCAGACTATAGCCAGGGAGAGATTAGCTACCAAGTCTTCTTCAATGCTTTAATTTCCTGTGAATTACATGGTCCGACTTGGCTTCCATTTGGCCCAGAAGCACAGAGCACACGGGTCAGAAGGGAGCTCAGGGCTCAGTAGCCTCTAATTCCATCATTTCCAGATAAGGAATCTGAGACCCTTAGAGACAAAGCTTGTCCTAGGTCACTCATCTAGAGACAGAGTCCGTTCCCAGGACCAAGATCCCTTGGTGCTGAGTCTAATGCTCTTTGAAATACGAATTCCACTGCTTTGAGCTACCTCCCATTTCCCAGAAGGGCTTCTAGAAGCTCCAATTAAGGCAATTTCACTCACTTGCTAGTGAAGTTATCAGAATTAAGAAAAGTGTTTTGTGCATCTTGAAGCCATAGTATTTCTGGAACTTCAGACTCCTCCACATCACAGATTTTTCTTCACATTTCCTCTCTGCCAGCACTTAAAATTTCCTGTGTCCCAAGGAAGAGAAAACCTGTGAGGTCTCTCTTTTTTTTTTTCGCAGAGGGGATGGTGTGAGCTAAAGAACTACTTAGAGACACTAATAGTAAATGCGGAGAAAAAGTCAATGATTAGATTGAACAATTAGTCACTGAATTTGATCAGTGTGGATTGCCAACCTGGGACTTTCAGATTTTAAAAACATCCCTCTGTTCCTTCCACAGCAGGTTTAGGACCTGCTTTATCCAGATTACTGTTTCAACACTAGTAGAAACAATTGTTATGTAAAACAGGGTAGCCCAGTTTAAATGTGGCTAACATATTTGAGAATAAGCTAATGATTCTTTCTTCCGTGAATAAATATATCAGGATCACATATTTGATCTCTACCAACGCAGTGAAAAACATCATACATTCTAGTATGCTTTGTTCCAAATGGTCTAGTTCACACAGTACTCTGTTGTCCTCCTATTCTAGTAAGTAATTTCAGAATTCACATCACTTACAAAGATGCCGAGTGTCTATTTAGGGAAGTCTGATTCAAAAAAAAAAAAAAAAACCCTCCAAAACAAAACAAACCTCCCCCTCTCTTCTCCCTCCCCCAAACCCCACGTGCTTTGTGCAAGACGGAGTCAACCAGTGGGATTCACAGGAGGTCCCCAAGTCAAATGCTGCAGCTGCGTTTTAAAAAAGGGTTGGATAAACTACAGCCGTTAATAACATCTGTATCTATGCAAGCTAAGATGATGATAGGGGTAATCAGATCTCATGCTTCAGGGCATAAGATGATTGCCTGCTGGGAGGAGGAGGATTTGGCTTTTCAGGTAGAGCAGTTCACGGCTCAGGAGGTAGGTTGCAGGCTTTCTCCCAGGCTCTAAAATTTCAGGTGTAATTGACATGATTTTGAAGTAGATGAAACAGTGATTTGAAACCTGTTTCTATCAGATCAGGACATTGAATGAGCTATTTCAAATACATACACGCACCACATACAACATATGTATTTCTCTATAGATAAGATACAAATATTTAGATGGCTTTTTTTGAAGGCTGAGGTTCTTTGACATGTTTTGACCATCTTTTAGTGCAAAGTGGATGCTTAATAAATGCTAAACAACAACAAAAGCAGTGGAGGTGATTCAACTTTGGTCTATGCATTTATGATTAGCTAAAATAATGTATAACTACCTAAGTATTCATAACTGCACATATTTGGATCCCTAAATCTATGTATTTCTAGTTGCACTAGCTAAATAATGATTGGATTGCCTGTTTGGAGTGTACCAGTAATGCATTCATTTTAATGTCCTGATCACTAAAGTAATTTTTTAAAACTTAATATTTGTCTAGAAGTGAGAAAGGAATAATAACCTTACCTTCTCTTTTGATTTCTTTAATATTTTCCAATCCCTGGAGGGGTACACTTTAGTTCAGTTGCACAATTGAATCCATTTTTGAAAACACTTGTGCAAGTATGAGTAGGATTAAAGAGCTCCATTTATTTAGACACGTTAACCCATACCGCAGAGCATACAGCATCAGAGAGCTGTCCACATTTCAGAGAGATGTGGAATCTTTTGAAGGAGTTGATTTCTAGTAGAATAGAATCCTTTTGTCGTGAAAAACATTCTTGCTACTGGCTTCATCACTGTTACTAGATCAGTCACTTCTGTTCCACACAGAGGGACCATACGGAATGATATGGCTGTTAAATGCAATTTTTTAAATGATGCACATAAACATTTTTAAAGGGGGGGAATCCTGCAGCTGTTTGGCTGCAGAGAGGCATGGGAAATTAGTCAGAAGCCCAAAGCATCATAGTTAATAACCATTATTCTGTTGTCTGGGATGTTTGTTTAAATACTATTGACACTGTGTATGTATTGTCATCGTCTCTAAATTGTAGCTGTTAACCACTGAAATCTCGTTAAAGACCACCTAGGGTTTCCTCTGTAGGATGCTGAAGGATGTATTCACCTGATGGATAAACAAAAAACAGATTTCTTTTTTGTTTCAATTTTTCTCTCATGTGCACCTAGCAGGAAATTTTCTAGCCTAAAGAAAGAGACTGCCTGGGTACAGTAAAAACAGATGCCGTGGAGACCCAACCTTTGTATTTTCTCCTCTAGTGACAGAAAATGAACAAACCCATCAACTGATTAATACAATTCAGTTCTGCTTAAAATTCACAGATCTGTTTGGTATGAGACTGTATTTTAAAAGACTCATACTTGCCATTAAGTGTGAAGAAATCAGTAACTATTCTTTTCATCAACAGCATGTTGGGTTTTTTTTCCCCCATTTAGATTTTGCTTATTAAGTGAGGTCATTTCGGAGAAGAGCGGCTCTGGTGAATGGGAAAAAAAAAAAAAATCTAACAGTCTGACTCCCAAGTTGAGATCTCCAGACCAGGGGCCTTTCAGCACAAAGCGTTTTATATCTTGACTTATGAGAGGACAATAGCCGGTCTTACAAAGGCACCACCTGTGATTCGGCACGGTTGACATCTCTGTTAAGGAGGAGCCGGAGGGCACGAGAGAAACAGCACGAGCACAATCCGGAACTTGTCACCGTGACCCACCTTCAAGGCTATTTCACGTGGTCGCTGAGGCCTCGCCAGCTTTTTTGCTTACAGTTTTTAAAAAGGACGGGGGGAGAGAGAAAGGAAATGAACGGCGTCCACGCGAATTGACCCAAAGCCCTGGACTTACGGCTTGCAAGCTCCCAGCTGTCCCATTTCACAGATGGGTAAACGGAGGTCGGGTCCGCGGAGTGTCTGGCCCTGCAGGTGCCGAGAGCGGGGACCCCCGCGGGGCTGGGGCCGTCGGGCTGCGGGGGCGCAGGGCCGGGTGGCCGAGGGTGGACGGCCAGGCCCCCTCTCCGGCCCAACCTTCAGGCCGGTGGCTTTTTGCTTCCTTCCCGAAGGTCGCTTCTGACAAATCTATCTATTTGGGGCAAATTGTCAGTGAGAAACTTCCGCTCGAACTGCCCTGGACAAAACCGGCTGTTTGAAAAGGGTAAATCCCGCGGCCCGGCGCGGCCGAACAATGGGCCGCTGGTGCTGCTGCGGCGGGGGCGGCCGCGCGGGCCGCACAAAGGGCGGATTAATTGGGGCCGCGGCTGAGCGGTTCGCGCTAGCTCCACTCAGCCCGCGCCGCGGGGCGCCCCATTGACTGGGCCCCGAGCCCCACTTTTCACAAACTCCAAACAAAAGTCAATTTCTTTTTTATAAGGCGGGGGAGGGGGCCGCCAAGATTCTCCACTTGCTCCCTCGCCTCAACCTTGCTGCTTGGTGGGGGGTGGGGGGAGAAGGGCTGGAGGGAGAGGGGTGTAGGGGAGCCCGCGAGTGGAGAGGGATGAGGGTGTGGCTGCCGCGTCCCGCCTCCGCTGCACCCGCCTGGTGTCACCCACCTTCCAGGCAGGAGCTTAGTTCCCTGCCCGAGGTCTGTAGCCGCAGATAAAGGCGATGGGGTGATGGGGTGACGGCAAGGACCGAGGTGAGGGTTGGGTGCACCGGGATGGGAGAAGTATAGGCAGGTGATTTAGGAGGAAGGGGAAGATACACCCCCTTGAAATTCTAGCCCTCGGAGGTGTGACCATGCATCAGACGTTTATTGAGCAACTATTTGTTCCTGATAGGAGGGAGACAAAAGTGAGTTTGCCTTCGGTTTACAGACAAGTTGGGAAGGTTGACACCTAAATCATCCAGCAGGTGGGGAAGAGGAGGTGCCAAGACAGTGGGCTCAAAGGAAGGCGTCATCATTCCTCTATAAAGTCACAAGATGGATTTGTTCATGAAATGCGTGGGAAAAAATATCTAATTACTTTGTAGATGCACCGTACTATGAGAACCAAGTAGCAGTAATTTTTTTTTTAAAAAAAAGAAACTGTAAGATTAATATTGTCACTAGTCTGAAAACCACATCCAGAGGGACCAGGAGTTCATCTCCTCTTGTTTCTCTCCTTTCAAAATGGGAGAATGAATGCAGAGGGCTCTTCAACTGACACGAGAGGGGCAGGAAATTCCTTTCACAATAATACTGGATACAAGCCTCTGTTGTAAGCTGGGTTGGCAGTGGTTGCATACAAGACACCCTCGTCCTTGTGGTTAGTGCAAAGGCCACATTCTTTTTCGAGGACTGGCTTCCCAAGGGAGTCAACAGGGCGGAGGGACCGCGTGCTGGTGTAAGGGAGGCCATTTGCTGGGTGGAGGGCTTGAGCAGGTGCTCACAGCTGATATCCCAAGGTTTTTATTTTGTGGGGGTGCTTCTGCTCTTGGATCTGGAGGCACTTTGTGCTCTAAGGCTGGCGAATTGAAGTCTCCAATAGCTAGGCTTTAGTATGAAGACCCTCCGAAGGCATCAGGCCAGGGTATTTTGGCAACCCTCTAGGCCGCCACAGTGAAGGTGGAGCTCTGATGGCAGGTCCTGAATCTGTGGCAGGCTCAGGAGGAGAGGTGAAGAAAGTCTTCAAGGACAGGCTGAAATAGGGCTGGAGGCAGAGAGACCCAAACACTGACATCAGGAGGCTACAGCCGCAGACGGACCTGCTGGCAGACTCCAACCTGGGCTCCTTTTCAACCACAGTTTAAAGCTGTAGATTTAAAATGATATTCTCTGGGCCAGACTGTTGAAGCCTTCCAGACTTCTGTTGAATCAGAGCCTGTGAAAATCAAGGGCAAATATTTATCTAAAGATGTCACAACTTTGAATTTCAATAATAACTTATCTGCTAATCTCTGATGGAAATCTAGAGCAGCTGTTACTCCATTGTGTATTTTGAATTCCCAAAAGATAAATTTGGGAAGCAACATTTTTCTTCCATCAGTTCTCAGTATGCTTTCTTCTTAGCTTATTGATGCCTTTGCAAGTTCAAATCAAACAAATGACAGGACCTTTTGCTTATCATGAAAGTTATTAAAGTCTACCAAAAAATATATAGTAGTTGACCTTTATTGGCAAGTGTGATAATGCCATGTGTCCATGCCGGCAAAGGTTGACTGAGGGCATAAAGACTGAGATATTGCATTATCGGGAAGAAAAAGAAAATACAAGGCATCATTTGACAGCAATGTGTAGGTTAGACAGAATTGATGACAGGGTCTACAGCCTATTGATAGAAATCTCATGAGCACAGCTTCTAAGAACACCCAGCACAATTGCTGATCATTTTTATTTTGCAGATGAAGGTCTTCAGAGAGGGAGGACTAGGTGGTTTTGATATGATCTACCCGTGAAAGGGCTGACATACTGGCATCAGGCCTTTCCACCACTCGCTCTGGTTAGCTTTCAAGGCCTTGAATTACTCTCTGTCTGTTAGGAGGAATTATTTTGGAGTCACTCAATGTGAACATCATTAGAGGAAGTTTCTGGAGATCTCATTATAATTTAACTCCATTTATTTCTCTTACACTTGCTGGCTGAGCAAACACTGCTGGAAGGGGAGGAGGATGATTTTGGTACCCCCAGGCTTAGACTGCCAGCAAAGTACAGAAATCTGACTTCTGATCATGGCAGGGCAGGGGCAAATACAGCACTGCAACTAGACTGTGGTAGTCACGAGCCAAAAAGAAAGAGCTCTGAGGGGCTGCCCTGTGGCTGAGTGGTTAAGTTTGTGCGCTCCGCTTTGGCGGCCCAGGGTGCACAGGTTTGGATCCTGGGTTCGGACCTATGCACCTCTCATCAAGCTGTGGCGTGGCGGTATCCCGCATAGAACAAGTAGAATGATTTACAAGTAGGATACATGATTGTGTACTGGGGCTTTGGAGAGAAAAAAAAAGAGGGAGATTGGCCACAGATGTTAGCTCAGGGCCAATTTTCTTCACCAAAAAAAAAAAAAAAAACAACGCTGGATCCAGGGATGGACTCAATAAGAGAATGGCATTTTCTAATGGCTTTTCCTTGAAGAGGGAAAACAGGAGACATAGGCTGAGCCTCGGTATGATAGCTAAGATCCTAGAAATAACGTATCTAACATTTGATGGTGATATGAATCATAAATATAAGACTATAGGAATGTATCTGTACAATCTAAAGAATGAAATAAAATAAATGCTTGTATCCTAGCAGCTATGTTAAAAAAAAAAATAGAATCTCAGTCGTATCTATAAGGAGACTCCTCTGTGCCCTCTTGGATTGCATCTCTTCTCCCCAGGGCACACGCTGGAGGTAACCACCACCCTGAATTGTGTTTTACTCATTTGCTTGCTCTCTTTATGATTTTACTACTTATGTGTGTATCCCTAAATGATATAGTGTGAAGTTTGCTTTTTTCAAACTTTACATAAGCAGAAGCATACATTATATAGTCTTCAGTGATTTGTTTTTTTCTCCCAACACTGTTTAATGTTGGTATTAAATTAACTGTGGCACATTCACACAATGTCTTTCTTCATTCTCATTGTTGTGTAGTACTCCGCTGTGTGAGCATGCCCAACTGGTTGGTCCTCACTGTTGTGAATGGATATTGGTTTCTTCCCTTCCCTTTCTCTCTCTCTCCCTCTCTCTCCTTTCTTTTGTAATTATCATAAGTGCTGCTATGAGCATCTTTTGTGCATGCCTCCTGGTACACATGTGTAAGAGTTTCTCTAGTATGGAAACCCAGTAATACCATTGCTGTCTGATCCATTTTCACTAGGTACTATCAGACTGTTTCACTCAGTGGTTGTATTAATTTACACTCGCACCAGGAGGTATGAGTTATTGTGGCTGCCCATCCTGTCAACACTTATTATTGACTTGTTTTACAATTTTTATTATTCATATGGGAGAAATATCTCTTTGTAGTTTTAATTTG
This sequence comes from Equus przewalskii, assembly GCF_037783145.1. Taxonomy (NCBI): domain Eukaryota; kingdom Metazoa; phylum Chordata; class Mammalia; order Perissodactyla; family Equidae; genus Equus; species Equus przewalskii. The sequence continues at coordinate 57,652,593 of NC_091839.1, read as the reverse complement.
CATTTCTCTGTTTACTAACAGGACTGAGTGTTTATCAGGTGTCTGTGGGCCATTTTAATTTTCTCTTTTATGAAACACGTCTTTGTGCTTTTGCCATTTTCCTGTTGGGTTGTTTTTCTTTTGATCGACAGGAGCTTTAAAAATAGCATTTTGGATACTAATCCTTTATTTCAATTATATGTATGGAAAATATTTTCTCCCGTTTAGTGATTGTCTTTTCACTCTCCTTCTAATGTGTTTTGATGAACCAAAGTTTTAATTTTGTGTGGTAGAATTTATCAATATTTTCCTTCATGAGTTGATATTTTTGTGTCTTGTTTTAGAAACATTTCCCTATTGTGAGGTTGTAATAGTGTTCTCTTAAATTGTTTTCTAAAAGTTTTATAGTTTTGCCTTCCACATCTAAGTCTTTAGTCCAAATGGAATTGATTTTTGTGTATGGTGTGAGGTCGGGTTCCAATTTAGTTTTCTCACAGTTGTTTAATAAATTTTCCCAGTACCATGATTGAATCTTTTCTCTATCTCTAGTGCCCACTATGTTATAAAAAGCAAGTCTCTATATATACACTGATTTGTTCCCAGGTTCCCTATCATAATCCTTTGGTCTTTTTGTCTAGCCCTCTGCCAGTATCCCATTGTCTTACTTACTATAGCTTATATACTGTCTTGATATCTGGGAGGGAAATCCTCCTTTCCTTGTGCTTTTTCTAGGGAGACTTGGCTATTTTTGACCCTTTGCTCTTCCATTCCAATTTTAGAATTAGCTTGTCAAGTTCCATGAAAAATATTGTTGGGATTTTCATTGGAATTGGATTTAATCAATATAGGGAGAATTGACATCTTCATGCTATTGAAGCTTCCTACTAACAATTTGATATTTCTCCATTTATTTGTCTTCTTCAGTGTTTTTTCAATAAGGTATAATTTTTCTGTATAAATGAGGTACATACTTTTATTAGATTTATACCTAAATTTATTACATTTTTTTGCTATTATAATGGCATTTTTAAAGAATTATATTTTCTTATTGATTGTTTTTGCTGCACACAAGGGTATGTTGATTGAAAAACTCTTATTAACTCTAATGATTTATCTATAGTTTTTCTTGAGTTTCTATGTGGCCAATAATATAATGTACAAATATGACAGTTTTTTTATCTTTTTTAGTCCTAAATCTTTAATTTATTTTCTGCTTTTGTCATACTTATAAAGGTTAGGATTTTTTTTTTTTTTTTTTTTTTTGCTGAGGAAGATTTTCCCTGAGCTAACACCTGTTTCCAATCTTCCTCTTTTTGCTTGAGGAAGATTCTCCTTGAGCTAACATCTGCACCAGTCTTCCTCTATTTTGTATGTGGGATGCCTCCACAGCATGGCCACTGACAAGTGGTGTAGGTCCATGCCTGGTAACTGAACTCTGCCACCAAAGCAGAGTGCACCAAACCTAACCAGTAGGCCATGTGGCCAGCCCTGAATACACTATTAAATAGCTGTGGTGATGGCAGTAACTTTGCATTGCATTTTCTCTGATATTAAAGGGAAGTATATGATTGTGGGTGCACATGTGTGTAGAACTGGCATATCTTCTTGGTGAATTAGGTAGCAACAATTTTCATTCCTAGTAATGCTTTGGCTGTAGTCTGTTTTCTCTGATGTTAATTTAGCCACACTAGCTTTCTTCTGTTAATATTTGGTTTTCCATTCTTTGACTTTCAATCTTTCTATGACCTTATGTTTTAAGAATCTCTTGTAACCAGTATGTAACTGTTTTTTTAAAGAAATTCAGTCTGACAATCCTTGTCATTTAACTGGAGTTTTTAGTACATTTACGTTATTGTAACTAGTCATATACTTGGATTTATTACTACCATCTTTTTGCTTTTGATTCTTATGCATTCATTGAGGAATTCCCCCCCCAGTCCAGTTTCCCCCTGCTCTTGTTTGGAAGTTGTCTTCTTTGTGTGTCTATTCTTTTGGTGATTACCTAGGTATTTTAATTTCACTTAAAGTTAATCAATATCTTTCTTACTCCTGAACAATATGAGGACCTTATAATCTTTTCAGCTTATCCTTTTCTACTTCTGAGATCCACTTCTGACTTAATCCCTTCCCCCCTACAGATTAGATATCATTGTTAATACAATCAAATTTATTTAGATTTATCCATATAATTACCTATATCTTTGCTGATTCTTTCTTTCTTTCTGAAGTACATCCTTTATAATTTTCTTTAGTGAGGGTCTGCCAGTGTTAAAGGCTCTCAATTTTAAGTTGACTGAAAATAGCTGTATTTTACACTGATTCTTGAAAGATATTTCACTGGGGATATAATTCTTGACATGTAGTTATTTCCTCTCAGGACACTGACGACATGCCACTGTCTTTTGTTTTTTTGTTGTTGCTGCTGTGGAAAAGTCAGTATTTGGTCTAAAGCTCCACATTTACAGGTGATCTGTCTTTCTTCTCTGTCTATTTTTAAAGTTTTCCTTCCCCCTTGGAGTTCTGCACTTTTACAGTCGTAGGAATACATGTGGATTTCTTTTATTTATCCTACTTGGGACGCACTTGGCTTCCTGGATCTGGGCCCTGTTGTCTTTAACAATAGTGGAAAATTCTCAACTATTGTCTCTGTGGAAATTGTCTTCTCTCTACTCTATTAGTTCCTTCATGAACTCTGATTAGGAGTTATAAAACTCTTAACATCTCTTCCATTTTTTTTTTTTAGGAAGATTAGCCCTGAGCTATCTGCTGCCAATCCTCCTCTTTTTGCTGAGGAAGACTGGCCCTGAGCTAACATCCATGCCCATCTTCCTCCACTTTATATGTGGGACGCCTACCACAGCATGGCTTGCCAAGTGGTGCTGTGTCTGCACCCAGGATCTGAACTGGCAAACCCCAGGCCGCCGAAGCGGAACGTGCACACTTAACTGCTGTGCCACCAGGCTGGCCTCACATCTCTTCCATATTTTCTGTCTCTTTATTTCTGCACTGTATTCTGGAAAATGTCTTTTAATCTATTTTCCAGTTCACTGATTCTCTTTTCTGTTGGGTCTAACCAGTTGTTTAATCACCCCCCTTCATTTAAAAAATCAATCATTTTATTTTTCATTTCTGTACCGTTTGGTTCCATTTCAGTTCTACTTGGATGTTCCTTACAGTCTCTTGTTCCTTGCTGATGTTTTCAAGCTTCTCTTTTATTTCATTGGTGTCAGTTGCCTGCTTCTTCTGGTCTTCACTTCATGGTGCCATGTTTCCTGCTAGGCTTTGTGATGTTTTCCTTCTGCGAGCTTCTCATTTGTCTTGGCACTTTATCTCTGGAGATTCTTAGAGGCCAGCATTGAAGATGAATTTGTTCAAGAAAGATTTGCGTTTTCTCTTTCTAGTCAAGTCACCTGGTTGTACTACCAGCTTGGATCCTTTTATATTGAAATACTCTATCATTAGGGTTTAAAATTTTTGGGACCACCTAGGTGGTATGAATCCAGAGAGAATATCTGCTTGAGACCTAGTTGTGCTTCCAAATTCTTAGGGAAGTTTTTTTCCATCTGCTCTTCCAGCGTCAACATTAAGATAGGCAAATGTCCTTGTTGTGGCACCAGTTTTTCGGGCTGGGTTTATTTTTAAAATTTATCTTTACACCGAGGATGTAGCCCTTTGTGTTTTCAGCTTTACGCAAGGATTCTCCTAACAGGTTCCCCACCTTGGGCAATCCCTGAGCATTATCTCAGGTTGAGATTCAGAGTCCCCAGAGTCTGATAAAACTCCCAGGGCGAAAGCTGGCTTTGAAACTGGCTTAACTACCAGGGTTCCTGCGTTCACTTACTTTTTGGGATCTGAAAAATCTCTCCCTTTTGTGCCAGCTCAGTGATGCATTTAAAAAGATGTTTTAAAATTATTTTATGAAGCATTTTAGTTATTTTAGTTGAGATTGTCATTCAGGCTATCTGTAGTAGTCAGGGATCTCCAAAGAAATATATATACATATGAGAGTGAGAGAGAGAGAGAGAGACAGGAACAGAGACAGCGAGAGGGAAATTTTAAGGAACTGACCCATGAGATTGTAGGGGCTGGCAAGTTCAAAATCCACAGGGCAGTCTGGCAGGCTGGCAATTCCAGCAAGAGTTGATGTTGCAATCTTAGTTCAAAGGCAGGTCTGGAGGCAGAATTCCTTCCTCCTAAGGAGAGCTCAGTCTTTTCTCTCAAGGCCTTCAACTGAGTGGACGAAGTGCACCCACATTGTGGAGGGTAATCTGCTTCACTCAAAATCTGCTTTGCCCACATCTAAGAAATACCTTCCCAGCAACATCTGGATGTGTTTGACCAAACACTGGGCAACACAGCCTACCCAAGTTGCCACATAAAATTCACCATCACAGCACCTAGTCCACTAAAGTGCTGGAAGCAGAGGCCAGAGCTACAATTTCTCTTGACGAAATGATAGCACAATCAAGGGGCACAATAATGTCATGCTTAGAGGCTTCACTGAAAATAGGTCTCAGGAGACACTGAGCATCCTCTGAGGAGGCTGACAGACTGTTCTGGTTTCTCAGTCTATGCTTCCTACAGGCTTTTAGTGCTTACTATAGGTACTATAGGTTGTGACAAATGTGCTCTTCCATTGACAATTACAGGAAAAGGAGGATACACTCAATTGCCTTAAGTTCTAGGCCATAATGATGCAAAGCTAGAAAACCTGTATTATTTACTCAAACTTGCCAAAATTCAGTAAGTATCTTAAACTAAAAATTTAAAAAGAGCCGGACTGAGGAGAGTAATGACTATGTTGCAGGAGAGTCAGAATAATGGTCATCCCCATTTTAGAATCTAAAGGGTGTTTTCAACGATGAAAAAGATTCTTTTTCTCCTTCTTTTTCTTCCTCTTCTTTTTTTTCCAGATATTCATACCGTCTTAGAAGCCTGGAAACAGATGATGATAGAAATGCAAAAATTCACAAATTGCCCAGCTATCCCCATACAGAATGAGGATATTTTCTTCACAGTGAAAAGCAGTAGGCTCACTTACCATGCTTTTCAGGAGTGGAAAAGCCTTTTTGTTCTATTTGAGGATTTATGGGGATGCCTCCGGGGAAGGAAGGTGTAAGGAAGCAGTGTCAACAGTCAGGAGGAAAGGAGGCAAGAGAATCCGGTAGCCTCCCTGTTCTTTCTTGGTTTCTCTCTGTTTTTCTTCCCTGTCATGAAAACTCGAGCCAAGCCTCAGCATGAAGCATTATTGCTTAAAACAGAACAACGAAAGTCTAAAAAAGGAATTTCAAAATATATGCATAGTCAAGAGACTGGAAGAAAATATGAATAGTGGTTATCTGAATGGTGGAATTATCAATTATTTTCTTCTTTATATTCTTCTGTGTTTTTTCAAAGTTTCTACAATAAACACAAATAACCTTGTACCTAGATTTTGTAGCATATTTTAAAAATCTGCTTTATTAAAACCAAAATATTTTTTCAGCTTCTAATTTAAGCTGGTGTTTTGTTTGTGAAATATATGGCTTAAAAAGCTGCAGTCCCTAACACTGGTTACTGCTTTCCAATCTCTGTAGTCTGCATACAGATTAACTGTAGTTAGAGCTCCTAGAATTCCCAACTCGGGGGGCAAGTTCATGTGTAAAAATCTATGATTCTTTGTACTGCATAGACATGGGGAGGCCAGAAAGGTCAGTTTAGCGGCAAAGAGGCTCATGGTGCTTCCTTCTGGGAGTAATCATATAAACCAGGAAATGTACAAATCTGTGAACACAGGCACATTCAGACATTTCTCTGCAGAGGGTAACTGCTGACTGAGCCAGAGAAATTCCTATCAGTGATGAGACCTCCTAGGACCTGTCTATCTTTTCTTGAAAAGAAAAAAAAATACTAAAAGTTAGGTAATAAAAAAATGGTTCTGCACTGGCATTCCATTGTTCTTCTCTGGAGAGTTGTAAGGATGGTGCTCAGTGACCTCTCTGAAATGTCACAAAGAGCAGTGGCATCTGGATTAGCAGAGAAATTAACATGCAGAAGAGACTTCAAAGGCCCCTACACAGATCCAGAAAATTCTTTAATGTATATGTATACATAAATTGCATGTATACTGAATTAAGCTCTACCAAATATCTCTCGATAGATATGTGACCTCCTTGTTTGGTGGATGGATATAAGAAAAGATGCTGGACCACCTGTGGTTCTTCATGTTAAACTGATCTTTCGTCCGGCAAAGCAAAATTCAAAATCAAGACTTTAGAATTTCAGAATCAGGACTTTGTTGAGACACTTTAAATACACTACTAAAGATGGATGTGATAAAAGAGAAGGGAAGGAGAATTCAGAGGAATAAATGGAGGTGCAAAATAGGAAGCGAGAAGAGGAATAAGAAAAGATAAAGGGGAAGGAAAAGAAAATGTGAATTGAACGAAGGAATTATATTGGGGGGTATGGGGGATAACCCGTCTCCATAGGGCCCCTCGCCCCATGAACTTTTAGATAGCGAATCCAGCCCATAAACAAGATGTGGCTTTTCAGCAGAGAAAATATCCAACTTTCTTAGTTATTAGGAAGTCTCTTCACACTGGGAGGAAATTTTGTGAGTGGGTCTTACTGATATAGAGAACAAAGAAAAAGGAATTAATTCTAGGGATGGTGTGCAATGGTGAGGTTGCCATCCATTATTTCTGACCCAGTTTGGTGATATCAAACCTTGTTAATGCCTGGTATTAGAAGACTCTCTTCTTTCTTTCTTTCTTCTCTTTGAAGATTGGCCCTGAGCTAACATCTATTGCCAATCATCCTCTTTTTTTTTCCTCCTGAAAGCTCCCCAGTACATAGTTGTATATCCAAGCTGTAGGTGCTTCTAGTTCCTCTATGCAGGACACCGCCTCAGCATGGCTTGATGAGCGGGGCTAGGTCCATGCCCAGGATCCGAACCAGCGAACCCAGGGCTGCCACAGTGGAGCGTGCGAACTTAACCCCTCGGCCTCAGGTTGGCCCCCAGACTCTCTTATTTCTATCCTACCCTCTGTTCTCTCTATTTTTGTGGGGTGAAGTGAGGTATAGTTAGAGGGTTGTTGTGAATACACTGAATTGCTTCTAACAGAGATTTTCTAATCCCTTCAAAAATCACTTACTTGCTCATCTCTTTCCCACTTTTCTCTAGACATTGTATCTTTCTTGCAAGAACGAACAGGAAGGGTGATGAGGCATATTGATCTAATGGAAACTTGTAATATGTGTAGTTCAGCTGGACATGCTGACACTAAGACACAGATGTAGACACTGCCTCATGAAGTTTACAGTCTACCGGGGAATAGAATCTCCACCCATTTTGGCTGAATTAACGGAAAAATGCAGATCGAATTAGAGAAAAATAGACTTTTTTAAAATAATTGGTCATGTATTTTTGAAGGTTGACTCTTAGTTGTATGGTGATTCTGGGATCTTTTAAAACAATTATAATTATGGAAGGCATTTATTTTTTGAATTTTTCATAACAGCTTTATTGAGATATAACTGACCTACCATAAATTTCACCTTTTTTTTTTTTCTGAGGAAGATTCACCTTGAGCTGACATTGCTGCCAATCGTCCTCTGTTTTGTATGTGGGTCACTGCCACAGCATGGCCACTGACGAGTGTGTATGTCCACGCCCAGGAACCAAACCTGGGTGGCTGAAGTGGAGCACATTGAGCTTAACCACTAGGCAACAGGGCCAGCCCCTAAAGGAACCCTTTTGTTTTTTTTGAGGAAGATTAGCCCTGAGCTAACATCTGCCAGCAATCCTCCTCTTTTTGCTGAGGAAGACTGGTCCTGAGCTAACATCTGTGCCCATCTTCCTCTACTTTATATGTGGGATGCCTGCCACAGCATGGCTTGACAAGCGGTGTGTATGTCCACACCTGGGATCCGAACCAGCGAACCCCGGGCCACTGAAGCAAAACGTGCGAACTTAACTGCTGCGCCACTGGGCCAGCCCCAGATGTCACCCTTTTAAAGTGCACAATCCAATAGTTTTTAATATACTCACAGAGTTGTACATCCACCAACACTCTCAAATTGCAGAACATTTTTATCACCCCAAAAAAGAAACTCCATTTCCATTAGCAGTTGCTTCCCATTTCCCCCTGCTGCCAGCCCCTGGAAACCACTAATTTACTTTCTGTCTGTGGATTTGCCTATTCTGGACATTTCATGCAAGTGAAATCATATACTTGGTAGCCTTTTGTGTCTGGCTTCTTTCACTTAGCATAATGTTTTCAAGGTTCATCCTGTTGTAGCTTGTGTCAGTACGTCAGTTCTTTTTATTGCCACATAATATTCCATTGTATGGATATGCTACAATTTATTTATCCATTCATCAGTTGATAGACATTTGCATTGTTTCTACTTTTTTGGCTATTGTGAATAACACTGCTATGAACATTCCTGGGTCAGTTTTTGTGTGAGCGTATGTTTTCAATTCTCTTGGATATATATGTAGGAGTAGAATTGCTGGGTTATATGGTAACTCTATGTTTAACTTTTGAGGAACTGCCGAACTGTTTCCTAAGGTGGCTGCACCATTTTATATTCTCATCAGCAATGCACGAGGGTTCCAATTTCTCCACATCATCCTCAACAGTGGTTTGGGCCATCTTTTTGATTATAGCCATTCTAATGGGTGTGAAGTGGTATCTCATTGTGGTTTTCATTTGCATTTCCCTAGTGACTAAAGATGTTGAGGAGGCATTTATTTTTATCATTTAAAATAATCTTGACTACAGGAATACATGTGGATTTCTTTTATTTATCCTACTTGGGACGCACTTGGCTTCCTGGATCTGGGCCCTGTTGTCTTTAACAATAGTGGAAAATTCTCAACGATTGTCTCTGTGGAAATTGTCTACAGGAGCACAGCAGAACTACTTGAGGAGCTTTACAAGATACTACCTGGGCTTCGCACCGCTTCAAGTGGTGAAAATATTTGCCAGGATGGTCTATTGATATTTGGAATGTAATGGGAAGCCAATTCAAAATGGCTTAAACAATAAGGACATGGCACCACTTGGCAAGTCACGCTGTGGTATGTGTCTCACATATAAAGTAGAGGAGGATGGGCACAGACTAGCCCTGAGCTATCTGCTGCCAATCCATGCCCTTTTTGTCTGAGCGAAGACTGGCCTGAGCTAGAGGCATCGAGCTGGGCGGTCCATCTGAACCTGAAAATGTCCACTGGAAGAGAAATCTTCCTGAGAAGCCTCTAGCTGTCTTTTCTTATATCTCATTGGCCTAGAATTGTATCACATGCCCAGATTGAAACCAATCACAGGCAAAAAGAAATGGGAATTCCATGTATATGGTTGATTCGAAGTGAGATTTACTACCTTCCTAAATGGGAACTAAATGGGAGTTCTGCTAACAGGGAAGAATGGAGAAGTGGATGGTAGACAGGCAGCTAACCGTCTCTGTTGTGTAGCCACCGGCTACAACATTATGAGGATGAAAAAATTAGGTTGAATCTTGACATTGCTGCTATTGGATCATTGACGCAACACCAATTTCATCTGGTTCAACCGAATAATTTCCAGTGCCATTTTGACAGACTGGGCTGAGGAGTGGGGAGGGGATCATATTGGCTCCAGGTTTTAGTTCAATCACTTCCTATAGCTCATAGGATGGGAACCACTTAACTTGATTGACACCAGTAAATCAGACCCTTACCAGTGAGAGGAATTTGAGTAAGACACGATCTCATTTGATTTCTTTCTCTCTTTCTTGGCACATCTCAAATGTTAGGAAATGTTTCCACAATTCCGAGGCCCAAAGCATTTGTCCCCGTGCACAGGCTGATGAAGCCTGTGTTTTATTTGTACAGACTTAACAGTTTGTTGAATTTTAATTTTGAACAATTAAATCACAGACTGCATTAGTCTGTTTTCATTTAAAAACATTTAAAGATTTCAAAGACAGAGTGACTTTGTACCTTCTGTTTTAGGGGTCTTTTAATCTAGACAGACTTTGAGAAGTCTGAAATAAGCCATTTAGTATGCGGATATGAACAGGACGGTTTTAAGACTGGGCCGCCCTTGAATTATACAGAGCTATGCACAGAGCACATTGGAAGATGTTAACCTTTCTCTTTTTTTAGTTTTAAATTTGCGTATTTTTAAAATAGGTAATGTATTCACATAGTACAAATTCAGAAGATACAAAAGTTATAGTGAAGTCTCCTCCTACAGCTGTTCCTCAGCCACCCAGTTCTCTGCTCCCAGGACAACTGCTGCTAGAAGAAAATTTTTATGCATATTCAAACCATGCCTTTCCCTGCAAATGTTAGCATACTTTACACACTCTTCTGCTCTTTTTGTTTGTTTGTTTTTTACCTAACAGGCTATTTTTGAGACCATTCCAAATTGGTATATAGTGCACATCTTCATCCATATTTTTATGGCTGCGTAATATTCCACTGGATGGATGTACCACATTTCTTTAACCAGTCCCCTATGGATGAACATTTAGGTTGTTTTTATGGACCCTATTTGATCTGTTACGGCCAGTGCAGTAAAGAATAACTTTATACATAGGTCCTCACACATGTGTAAGCGTATCCCGAGGGCAAATTCCCAGAGAAGAATTGCTGCATCAAAGGGTGAATATTTTCATAATTTTGATAAATAATGCCAAATTGCCCTCTATTACAGAGAGGTTGCAGCAATGTAAACTTTCACAGCAATGCATGAGAGCACTTGCCTCCTCACAAGTGGCAGCTTTCCAGCAGAAAGATGCCTAAGGCTGCCTGCCCCCTGCACTTTCCATCTGGGTGCGCGGGCAGGCCATCGAAAGGAGCAGGACAGTGCTCATGAAGTGGTATTAAAGGAACAAAAAGAAGGATACAAATCCAAACTGTGTAAAAATTTTGGGGTGCATAGAAAAAATGGAAAGACATAATTAAAATATTAACAGTACTTATTTAAAGTCTTTATACTTTTCTACAATTAGCTCTGGTTCTGTTTATAATCAGAAGACAGTATTAAAGTCACTGCTGCTGCTGTTGTCCTTGGGTTAGGAATCTCTTTCCCTTGGAAGAGATTCTCAGAGGAGCTCGCTCTCTGCAAAGCCCTCCTTAAAGGGAGCCCCCACCTTGGTTCCATTTTAGGCTGAGCACCTGCTCTTTCCTGTGTCTCCTTTGCTTGGTCAGAGATGTCAAGAAGCTGGAGCAGCAGCCCCAACTCATCCGCATAGTCTGGCAAATGTACCCAAACTGAAATTCCAGTGGGAATATCCCTTACTTTTTTTTCTTTTAATTGTTCTGGTTTATCAATTTCACTGATCACAGTGGGGTTTCGTCTTGCTTTCTAGCTTTTCCACCATTGTGGTTTCTGGTTTTCACTAAGACCATTAAAATATTTCTGAACACCAAAAGACCACTCTATCCAGAAAAAGACCTGCTCATCAGCTAACAGTCGTTGGGTGCCCCAGGCCGTTCATCCCCAGCCTGGGCGAGGGCAGTATATTGGGAGCTTTTTCTCTGGGAGGTGACTGAGCCCCTGGCCCTGTCCGCACTCACTCTGCATAAAGGCTGATAGCTGTTGCAATTTTCTCTCTGAATCCCACTCCTTTTGTTGACTTTCAGAGGCTTAGATTCCAAAAAAGGGAATTTGAAAGTGCTGCTGAATTTAGATGCATTTTACTAATTTGTTTTTATTATGCATAGAAATATTGGTATAAAAGGTGTTTCAATTATTTTCTAAGGGAGGGACCTATGCATTCTCCGCGGCCACAAAGCTTTTAAATGGAGTTATTTTTCTCGGCCTATAATCGTTCCCCTTTTAAGTACCCCAGCAGAAAAAGTAAGTTTACTGCTCCTCGCACAATGGGCCTCTTCACTTTTTGGGTTTGGGAGACCTGGGTGACCTACGAAAGTTAATTAGAAGGTTAACAAAGACGAAGACAGAGTCGAATCCATCGCCTCTCCTTCAGCCAAAGATGTCATCCATTAATTAGGGAAATCGTTAAGGTGGCCTTTACAGAATCCATAGAAAGTCTGCCGTTGGCGGTCGACAGTTTTGATCAGATTTTCCTCTTCCCCAATAATGCTATCCTTAATAGTACGACAAGCAGAGGGCCGGGGTGGGGAGGGGAGGGGGCCGGAGCGGGGAGGGTGTGTTTCAGCAACATTACAGTTAACCAGCCGCTGATTGTGACGGCTTTGATTCTCAGGCTGCCCCGCATACTTGCTCCATGATGTAATCCTTATTGAACCTGGAAGCCGGGCGAGCGGGAGGGAGGCGGCGAAGCCTGCTCCCGCCTCGCAGCCACAGGAGGCCCTGGGAGCGAGGCGCGCGGCCCCCGGGGTGGGCTGCGCCGGCCGGGGGGACGCCCTCTCCGCCCGCGGGTCCGCGGCTCCGGCCGCCGAGGGCGAGGGCAGCCGGGCGCGGGGCTGCGCGGGGCGGCGGTCCGCAGGGGTGGGCGCCCGGCCCGTTTTCGCTGCTTTGAGGAGGAAGATTTCTCGCTTCCCGTTGATTCTCTGCCGCCAAAACAGCAGCTCAACTAAGGAAAAACTTCAGTCTGACCAGCTCTTTGCCATCTTGAGAACCACATGGCTGATGGAAAGATTTGGTGGTGATGGCATAGACACGACCTCTCCGCCATCCCGTTTCTTGCCTCTTCTCATACGTGTTTGAACCTAGAATTGCTGATTTAGGCAGTTAGTAAAGCCTTCAGGGTTTCAGTTTTGGTATTATATATTTAAAGGTGCTGTTAATTCTGCATATGGAATGCCTTTATTTTTTAACGGGAAACTTTTTATTTTGCGCCATTTAAACCATTTTTAAGTGTGAGGTTCAGTGGCATTAAGTACATTCACATTGCTGTGCAACCATCACCACGGTCCATCTTCTCAAACTGAAACTCTGTTGGCAGGGTGGGACTTGTTTCTGAAACTATGTTGCAGAGTTGGATCCACGGTTTTTTAAGGTTATCAGTAAATTCTCTTTAAGGAATGAGCATCTTTGAAGGCGTTGGCAGCTTTTGCAAAGTTCTCCTTCATGGCAAAAGCTGGAACAATAGAATGTGGCTCTTGTTTACCATGGAAAACATTTCTATGTGCTTTTGCCTCTGGTTGGACTGATACTGAGCAAATACTGCACAAAACCCACACAGACTGTAAATTACCATTTTAGTTCGCCTTATTTACCCTATGCCAGAGTGGGTGAGAGTTGCTGTCCCTCAGAAAAAACGGTCACTCTCAGCTCTTAGCATCACCATGGAAAGGACTAGAACTACTATCCTAAGTATGCAAAGTCCTATCTGGTGACCCCACCCACACCCAGGCGCTGGTTTCTTCCTCAGCTAGGGTGGAGAGGAGTTTCTCTCCCCCTCATCCTCTCAGCCTCCTCCTTCTCCCCACCCCACAGGGAAGCCCAACTCCATGGCCCAGGCCAGAGGCCCTCCCTGCAGCCCCTTTAGCCGAGTCATCCCTTTTTTCCTGGCTGTGGGCATAGCACTGGGCAAAATGAGGGAGTGACATGCCCCCAACTTCCCAGAAGAAAAAAGTAGCAACTACAAAAAATCAGCTAAATGATTAAAAGTGCATGGAATCAAAAGTACCTAAATTATGAAACATAAACCATAGTTCTATTTGCCACCAACACCGAAGTTTAAAACCTCACCATTCCCATATCCAAAGGATCTCTGTTTCCCCCAAAAGCTTTGTGTCTTTGATTTCAGTTTTATCGTATGTGCACTTGGCACCTACATTGTTAAATTGCATGATATTTGCTTGCTGTTACAGCCGGCAGTGCATTTAGGGCCCTCAACTAATTAAGAGACTCTCAGTGGTTAGTTGGTGCTGGCCTTGGTCTGGGTCATAAAGCACTCCCATGTGGCTTCTCTGCCCAGCTAAGTTTGCTGGCTGAGGTACCTCATCTGTCCACCTTGACTGCATATCAGAGTCACCCCAGGAGCTTTTAAAACTCCCAAGAGAAGCTGCACTTCCGACCAATGACATAAGAATTTCTGGGGGTGGGACTAGAGTGTGGTATGTTTTGAAAGTTTCCCAGGGGCACTAATAAGGTGATTTATGAGGATGAGAACTGTGATCATTTATTTTATGTGTCAACTTGACTGGGCCATGGGGTGCCCAGATATTTGTTCAAACATTATTCTGGATGTGTCTGTGGGGGTGTTTATTGGATGAGGTGAGCATTTGAATCATAGACTGAGTAAAGCAAATGGTCCTCCCTAATGTGGGTGGGCCTCATCCAATCAGTTGAAGGCCTGAATAGAACAAAAAGGCTGAGTAAGAGAGAACTCCTCCTGCATGACTGCCCTTGAGGTGGGACATCAGTTTTTTCCTGCCTTCGGACTTGAACTGACACATGGCTCTTCTTCCCAACATCTGGTGAGATCTTGAGCCACCAGTCTTTGGACTGGAACTACATCGTTGGCTCTCCTGGGTCCAGCTTGCTGACTGCAGATCCCTGGGACTTGTCAGCCTCCATAATCACAGGAGCCAATTCCTTATAATAAATCTCTTTCTATATAGATATACATCCTATTGGTTCCGATTCTCTAGAGAAGTCTGACAAATACAGATTTTGGTACCATGAACTGGGATGCTGCTGTATCAAGTACCTAAGAAGGTGGAAGTGGCTTTGGAACTGGGAAATGGGTGGAGGCTGGAGAGGTTTTGAGGTGCATGCTATAAAGTCTATAGTGCCAGGAAGGGACTGTTGTTAGAAATGCGGGTGTTAAAGCCAATTCTGGTGAGGGCTCAGAAAGAAAAAAGGAGAGCTGGAGAGAAAGCTTCCATCTTCTTCGAGAACACATAAATAATCACGAGCAGAATGTTGGTGGAGACATGGATGTTGAAGGCCATTCTGGTGAGATCTCAAGTAGACATGAGGAACAGTTTATGGGAAACTGGAGGAAAGGGGATCCTTGTTGTAAATCAGCAAAGAATTTGGCTGAACTCTGTTCTACTGTTTTGTGGAAGGACAAGCTTTCAAGCAATGAAATTGGCTATTTTGCAGAGGAGATTTCTAAGCAAATTATTGAAGGTGCAGCTTTATTCTGCTTATCGTAAAATGCAATAGGAGAGAGATGAGTGGAAGAAGGAATCCTTAAGCAGAAAGGAACCAGAATTTAAAGATTTGGAAAATTTCCAGCCTAACCATATTGCAGAGAATGAGGAAGGTGTTCTGAAGAGAACACTAAGGGTGTGGCTGAATAGCCCTTTGATAAGGAGATTAACGTGGGTGTGAACCATGGGCTCAATCAGCCATCTCAGCAGAAGCCAGAAATAGAGATGGGATTATACCATCAGAAAGACTGCCAACTTCAAGAAAATGGGACAAATGAAGAAAAGCTGCTAACATGGGTTATCCTTCAAGAAAAAGGAAGAATGACCCCAAGGTGATGCAGAGATCACTAGGGCTGGCACTCCTACCACAGGCCCAGGGGGCAAGACTGTTTCCCCCTTGATTTCAGAGGGCGGGCTCTTGAAGACAGCCATGGTGGGGGCCCCAGCAGACAGCTGAAGGAGTGGGGCTGCCTGCAGAGCCTTGAGGGTGACACTGCCAGCCCCGTGGTCCTGGAGGTCAGTGAATCAAACCAAAGAGGATTGTTCTCGAACCTTAAGCTCGAATGGAATTTGCCTTGCTAGGTTTTGGACTTGCTTGGGACCCATCGTCCTTTCCTGCTTCTTCCTTTTGGAATGAGAATGTCTGTTCTCTGCCTGTCCCACCATTGTGTTTCGCAAGCACAGAAGTTGTCTGGTTTCATAGGTTCACAGGGGAGAGGAATTTTGCCTCAGGATGAATCGCACCTTGAATCTCACCTGTATCTGACTTGGATGCTATTTAGATGAAACTTTGGACTTTAGACTTTAGAGTTGATGATGGAGTGAATTAAGATTTTCTGGGCCGTTGGGATGGAGTGCATGTGTCTGCGTGTGAGAACAAGAATTTTGGGGGGACAGGGGTGGAATGTCATGGACTGAATGTTCGTGTCCCCCCTCTCTCCCCAAGTCCATATGTTGAAGCTCTAACTCCCAATGTGACTATATTTGGAGATGGGGCCTGTGAGCAGGTGATAAAGGTTAAGTGAGGTCACAAGGGTGGGGCCCTAATCCTATAGGGCTGCTGCCCTTATAAGATGAAAAACTGCCGTCAGAGCTCTCTCTTCCACATGTGAGGACGCAGAGGGAAGGCAGCCACCTATAAGCCAGGAGGAGAGCTCTCAGAAGAAACCAAATGCACCAGCACCTTGATCTCAGGCTTCCCAGCTTCCAGAACTGTGAGAAAATAAATTTCTGTTGTTCAAGCCACACAGTCTATGGCATTTTGTTATGGCAGCCTGAGCAGACTAATACAAGAGCCATATAAGGGAGATGCCCATCACTGCCCCCACCTGACCCCCTCTAAATAATACGCCCTGGCCTGCCCCGTGGGCCACATGCTCCTGTGTCCTCAGCTTATTGGTCAGGGGTGAGCACCTGACCCAGGAGACTCCATTCATGGGCCCCTGAAACATTTCTGGCATAAACCCCACAAATGAGAGCTTCATTTAGGTTCAGAAGATCTTCTTTTGAATTGTAGGTCTCTGGGGATCACTCATGTTAGGATGAGTTAGCTGGTCGGGAAATGTTAATACCTACCTGAAAAGCACTTTCCAAAAAGGAAAGAAGAGGCCTAAAAAGACTGTAGCGGTTCGGACCTTTCAGAAGCAGGGTCAGGGTGGGAATGCAGGACACCCGTGGGGAGGGGTAGGAAGCAGGTGAGGGTGGAGAGACGGACGGGTACAAGACAGACTCGGTTGGCAGGGCAGTTTCCCCAGGACTTCTGATCATACAGACTCTACCCGCTTTCCCATCCACTTCATCCTGAGGGTGGCCTGTGTCATAATTGTCTTAATCAAAGCCAATTTGATGGTTAGGATGAAAGACCCATTCAAACCTACTTATGTACTGGGGGAGAGGGTGGTGGTTATTGGATGGGTACAGGGGAAGTGTAGCTAGACTTCTTGGGAAAGTACAGCCCATTTCCTCCTCTCCCTCTCTCTCTGAGGCCCTTGTGGTAGTTCACCTTGTGCTGGTCCACAAGGTAGGATGGGCCTGGCAGGGGGTTTAGGTCATCAAGCATCTACTGAGGAAACGCATGCTGAAAATTTCTATTCAGATTGTTAGAGATGTCCAAAAATACCTTTTTTTCTATTTTAAATCCTAAATAATTGGATCTAAATTTGGATTAATGGGTACACTGGGGAGTGAAGTATTCTGACTCATTTTCTGATAAAAATCTTTGTGTTAACCAGAATTATTTTATTTATTTATTTATTTTTTTGGTGAGGAAGATTGGCCTTGAGCTAACATCTGTTGCCAGTCTTCCTCTATTTTGTATGTGGGTTGCTGCCACAGTGTGGCTTGATGAGCAGTGTGTAGGTCTGTGCCCGGGATCCAAACCTGTGGACCCCGCGCCACTGAAGCAGAGCGTGAAATTAACCACTATGCCACCAGGCTGGCCCAGAAAATACTTTTATTTAAAAAAAAAAAGACTTCATCGGAAAATGTTTCTAAAATGTTTACTTTCCTCTCTTTGTAAGATACTGACAATATGTGCTCCCTCTTGGCGACATGTGAGTCATGAGTTTCAGGAGCAGTTCCCGTGGAAGAGGTCCAGGGAGCAGTGGAGAAGGAGCTGGGTTTTGGGAGTTGGAACACCCCCTTCATCCCAGCTGTATGGTCAGAGGAACCTCTGGCACGTCACTGGGCCTCGAGCCCTACTTTCCTCATATGAGAAAGAGGAAGTGGACGTGGCAATTCTTGTCTTTTCTTTGTATCTCAGGGGTAATTGCTTTAAATTTATATGTGAAATTAATTAGTAAATTGAAAGTGTAAGTTATTATTTCAGCCCTTGGCATATGGGACTTGCTCTATAAATGTTTGCTGAATGACTTCTATGTTGCGAACTCTCCATGTACAAGGTGTAGGAAATTGGGCTGAATCTGTGCAAATTCCAGGTCATGTTCTGAAAAACTGAAGTTAGTTTTACTTTATACTAAATTCCTCATAGGAGCTAGTTCTGTTGGTTTCTTCTTTAACAAAGTGAGATTTAGGGGTAAAAGTCAGGTAAATTGAGGGTTCCATCCACTGAGTTCAGGTTTAACCGGGCTGCTACTATACAAGGAAGTCATTAATAATGTATTCGTTTTTTTAAACTCATTCAACAAATATTTGCCAAGGGCCCTGGGGATGTGTGTTGAACAGAAACAGACATGATCCCCGCCCTCCTGGAGCTGACAGTCTGGTACTCGAAACACCCTCACACAGCCAAGAGGCCCTGGGGAGGTGCTCCACCTTCTGACCAGTTTTCTCAGTCCATGCAAATGCCATTTTTGACCAGGGCCTGGGAGCAGGTGGGAGAAGGAGCACAAACACCAAGATCGTCAAGATCCAGCAGTCCAGAAGAAGGCTGGGGCCTGAGTCTAAATCCCACATAGAGATTCGGAAATCTCCGCCCTTGGCCGGGGTGGGGAAGTTTTTGTTCACTGAGGCTGGAGCACGCTCAGTGACTCTGTATATGACACTATCCAAGCGCCATGTCCTGGCTTAGCTTCAACCTGACAAGCGCTGACACTTTTTGAGAGCCTGTTAAGGGTCAGGCACTGTGTTGGATACTGGCCATGTTTCGTCTTTAATCCTCATACCAACCTTGCAAGGTAGACACTATTATCATGCTCAGTCTGCAGACGAGGAGACCGCGGCTGCAGAGAACAGGGCCACAGTCACAAGAGATGCTTACACCTGAACTAAACCTGTTCTGTCCTACTTGAGTGCCCCCCCCTTCCTGCCAAGCCACACAGGGCCTTTGCTCTTTCCCAGACAGAACAGTGGGGGCCTTGTGTTTCTATCTCCTGCCACAATGGGGGGAAAGTACACATTTTTCACCATATCAAAGGATAATGATAACATCTAATATTAATTGAGCAATTACTATGTGCCAGACAATAATCTAAGCTCTTTACATGTATTAATTCATTTAATCCTCACATACCTACGAAGTGGTTACTCTTATTATTTAATATTATTTATCTATTATTTTACAGATGAGGAATTGAGACACAGAGAGGTTAAGCAATTTGTCCAAGGCAGCTCAGCTAGTATATGGCAGAGGCAGAGTTTAGAACCAATTTGTCTGGGTCCAGAGCTTAAAATTTGTCATTCTGTCCAAAAGAAATACACTATTTTCAATATCTATTGCAGTTTTCTTAAATTGGTGAAATAAAGATCGCCAGCATGGGAGTGACCTCTCTGTCCTCAATCCCCCATCCCCGTGAGCAGAAGATCCAATTCCATCCATAGATTGATTGCACGCTTCTATCATTGTGCAGTGTACAACCCATACAACTGTATGCAACAGCCCTGAATTCCATCCACTGTGAAATGGCACATGACCAAAAAAATGTACCACGTATTCTAAATCTGAGACTTCTGCCTAATTTAGTTTCTGTTCCCAAATGCATATTTTTTCTCATAGATTTGAGAGTTCTCTCAGAGTTAACAGCACTCCGTGAGAAGAGGAATTGAAGGAACCTAGGAGCATTTTCTTTACCAGCTCAGGCAAGTAACTGAAAAATCAAAAATTAATTTTGAAAAACATTAGGTTTCAGATCTCCCCTCCCACTGACTGGCTATTTGGGTAAATTGGGCAGTGGCCTCACTGATCAGGCACCAACCTCCGTGGCTCAGTTAGGGGCAAGGCGGGGGCAGAAGGCAGCAGGAAAGTGGGGCATCAGACTGGCAGATTCTAGCTTCAGCCCTGGAGGAACAGCCTCCTTCTTTCTGCCTCACAGAGACACAGGAGAGATGGCTGAAGCAGACTGACGTCCTCAGATAGAGACCTAGCTTGTGGCCAGGAACCATTAAGGATGCTTGATAACTACTAATCAAATGAATTAGGTGCACAATATATAATTACCAATGTTCTACTTTCCCCCTGTCTTTGCTGTACTACTGGAAAAAGTTTCCATGGCAGTTGGTTTGTATAAGCAAAAACCAAAATTAAATTAAGAGGTCACACGCCAGTAGCAAAGACAAAATCAGGAAAACATTTTCTCATCAGAAACGGCGAAGAAATCGGGGCTTTTATATAATAGCGAAATTAGGGTTTGGATGGTGGTATTCTTCCAACCAACTTTTCACAAATATTTCCTGGAACAGGCCCAAAGACTGAATCCTAATTTAGCCTATTCTTTCTCAGATGTAATTGAATTCACTTGTTTAGGTTTCTGTCTCCCCCACCTTCCATCGGGTGGCAGGGGGAGAGCTGCTTGGCTCTCAGCGGCACCGGCACCGGCACTGGTGAGGACGTCTCTTCTCCAAGGATCCCCCAGAGGTACCCCGGGCTCTAAGTCCTTTCTCCTCCCATCCCAGGAAAATTCCTGGGTACCCTTCCCTCCCTCCTGCCACTCACCAACTCCCCCCAGTCCCTAAAGTTACCCTCCTATGAAAATGAACGATCCCATCAGCTGGAGAGGAGAGTATCTGAAAAATATCTTCTGGGAGGAATCCAGTGTGAGAAAATATGAAGAAAGGTCTAGAATCCTTCACTGAAATCACTTAACGATTGCAAGAGCTGACCCTGAGCTCAAGCAACAGGCATTCCTTGCAGAGGAGGGATTCACGCATCAGTAGAAGGAGGAGAGATAGCTTTTGTTGTTGTTTGGGGCCGGGGGAGAGGGTTTAGCAGGGCACACATCAGGTTGGAGTGAAAATCTCCAAGGACGCACTGGTTCCCACGTTACCCTCGACGACAATGGCAGGCCTTCGGTTTGGCATCTCCTTAGCCTGAAGACACGAAAGCCATCTCTACAGGGAGGATGTGACTTGCCAAACAATTCCCCCAACCCGCCTGGACACCCCTCATGCTCCCGGAGTGCTCCCTGGCAGGTTGGCTGGCTGACCTGGCTTCAGAGTTTAACAAATGTTAGCTTCCATGCCTGCTCCCTGAGGCTAAAAAAATATTCAGATGAAGGCACAGCAGGGAAAGGTAAGAAACCATGTTTCTCACCTTTCTCTTCTTGGATGGAAGTTAAGAAGTTAGTTTTTGAAAAGGAATTTGATTTGGATGCAGAAACATAAATAAAAAGACTTCCCCTTCTGCCTTTGGGGATTCTTTTCCACTATCTTTGTCAGAGGCTAACCAAGGTGGTTTGGAGCATGCACACACACTCACACACACACACACACATACGCACACATGCAAGCATGCACACCCCAGCACGCAGCAGTCTCTGCTCTTGTACTCACATTTCATCCCCGAGGACGTGCAGGCCTCCAGGACAAGAACCCCACAGTCACTGGGCAGGAGAGTTTGGTGGGCAGCCAGGGGGCGGGTGGGCCCCCGTCTGCTCTCCATGAGTGGTTCTTTAGCCTGAGTTAGCAGGAACCAGAGTCTGTGTGATTTCGGCCCTGGCGTCCCAGAATCTCGTTGTCTCCTCTCCAAGTGCAGCCTCCTACGTGCAAGGAGGGAATGCAGGCTTCTTTGAAACAGGCTTCTCAGAGCAGGAGCACAGGGAGCCAAGTGTGAAGGGTGTCAGCAGCAGTGACACGCCCTGGGGGAAGATGTGGGACCAGCTGGGCTCCGAGCCAACAGCAAGAGAGGCTACTGGCTGCTGCAAGACAGAGGCATTCTCCCAAGAGCCTGCTTTTTCTGGGACCATCTTTTGTCATTTTAAAGTGGTGCCTTCACCACTGGTCTTGCCCTGGCCCCAGAGCCTGCATTAATTTTCCTTCATTAAGGTATTCCTTCATAATCAAGTCATTCTCATACAAATGGTATTATTTAGGCCTCATATCCCATAAATTAAGTGTCATTGTCCCCATTTTATTGATGAAGAAACCAAGGTTTCAGAGTGGTTTCAGTAAGGTGTCCCCCAAGGTCAGGCTGTTAGACAAGAAGATGAGAAGTTGCAGCCTCGCGATCTTCAGTTCTTTCCCTGGCACATCTTTAGTGAATGGACAAATGTGTGCTGTACTCCCAGCATGGAACTAGTATCAATTAGGTTCTGCAGAGAATCCAAAGACACTGGGACTTGGTTCCTGCCGACCTGGCACCTACAACCTGGTTAGCCGGAATTAAGAGAGAAGGACGCGCTGGATGGCACCCGGGCAGTGAGTTATTGGTTCGCTTATGCACTCAGCGAAGGGTTCTTGAGCAGTACGTGCCAAACACTGGGATAGGAGTAGAGGACACAAAGGTGAAGAGGACACAGTCTCTATTCTCAAGAAGTTCAATCTAGAGAAGGGATTTTCACTGGCCAAAACTGTTCCGTGGCTTCCAGGGTAAAATCCAAAATCCTTGACGCGGCCCACATGGCTGTAGGAGATCTGACCTTTGCCCCTCTCTCCAGCCTCACTTTGCTCCACCGACACTGGCATTTGCTGAGCTGCTCCAACAGGCTAAGCCTCCTTCCTTCCTTGGGGTCTTTGCACAATGGGATGGCTTCACAGAAGCGTCATTTGAGCAGGGTCTTGAAGGATGCATAGGAGATTTCCAGGCAGAAAGGGATGGGGGAGGGGGTGAAATTCCAGGTGGAAGAGTTTGAGTGGGGAGGAGACTTAGTGAGCAAGAGACTGGGGCAAGTTTCATAGAAAAGGCAAAACGTTCTTGGTACATAACTGATATTCCATAACTATCTGTTGAATGGAGCAGGGCTGGGAAGCCTGGGGATGGGCAGAGCTGGCAGGACCACATAAGCAGAGGCTGGGGAGGGAGTTGGGAGCACCTGAGCATGGGAGGGGCAGAGAAGCCATCTAAGAGGCAGGTTGAGGAGGTGGGGTGAGGAGCTGTGGGAGGGTGGGTGCTCAGTAGGAGGGGATGGGAGATCTGAACCCATCAAGCAAGCTCAGCTACTTGCTCTGTGACCTTGGACAAGTCACTTCTCTGGGCCTCAGCACTTGTGAGGAAGATGGCATAGGTAATCTCTAAACCTCTCCTTTCCAGGAGAAGTGTGCTCTTTAAAGATCGAGTGATGACACGGAGCTGCAGAAGCCAGGATGGATGCCAGACACTGGAAAAGAGAAGGAAATCCCAGGAGGAAAGAGGGAGCCTCTGCAGCAGGCAGGGCTGTGGAGAAGGACTTGAGGCTGGAGGGGAAGCCAGGGCCGAGGGCCCTGCCCAGGGAGGGGTGAGGGTGGGGGGAAGGCTGCACCCTGTGACCCAGGGGGTCCCGCCAGGACCAGATCCAACCCCAACGGCATTTTCTAAGACAATCTGACTTTTCCTCACTCCTACCCTGATCTCGAGTCTAATATGGGGGCACCAGGCCCCCCATCATGGGGGGAAGGCTGCTGTGGCCAGTAGAAGTGAGGGCCAGGTTGAAAGAGTAAGGAAGGATGGAAAGTACTGGAGGGGCTTTTGGGACAGTCCAAATGACAGGACAAGCCCCTCACCCGCGTTTTCTTCTCTAGTGACCCCATTCTGCTCTATGGATGTCACTTGTTTCTCTCTCTTTTTCTTTTTTGGAGCTTTTGGGGAGGGGGAGCAAGGCGAGGGAGGTGGGAAGAGACTTTTTTTCACATGAGTCCTCAGAATTACAGTTCACAAACTATTCAGTAAACTGACCGGCCTCAACCTCCCTTCAACGGCCTAATCTAAGGGGTGGATCTATGTGTTTTGTTGCTTGTCAGGAACAATCGCTGCGCGGCCCATTACATTTACAGCACGTCGCCCTTTAATTGGTGTAACACGCTGAGGCCTGAAAGGAGGAGAGGCCCACAAAAGCGCCCGTGAATGAGCCTTGACTCGCACAAAAACACCCTGCAGAAGTTCAGAGCTGGCCACTAACAAGGAGGTAGGGAGTTAGTTTGAAAAGGGGGTGAAGTTCAGAAATGTGTCACCTTGAGGAGCCTCCCATCAAAGCAATGGTCGCATTGACAAGCTGCGAAGAAAAAAAGTTAAACCTTCACGGCCGAGGACTTTGCCTGCTGGATTCATTCTTTTTAAACTGGACGGGGGTAGGAGAAGGGAGAGTCTTTTTTTTTTCTTCTTCTCTTCCCCACCCTTGTCTCTCTGTTCCCCCTATTTACTCCAGAGAGCCTTAAGAGAAATCGGCTTGAAAACACATACCTCCTACCCCCCTACTAAGATACACTATTAAAAAAATAAATGTATAAAAAGTCAGGCTGGAGGAGACCGCCTCAGGCCGCGGCGGCTGATTGCAGCCTCTGTGGGAACAGCGTTTCGTCTCTGCCCTCTGCTCCTCCTCCCCCCACTTTCCAAGGCGACTCCCCGCGTCCTGGAGCCGGGGGCGCCACGGCCTAGGTCCGGGGCGACACGGCGCGGGCTGGACACTGTGCGCAGGATCCTGTGCGGGCGAGGGCACGCGCTTGGGTTCCCTGGTGGCAGAGGGGTCTGGGGCGAACCACACCAAATCATGTGGGAGCAGGGCTGTGTGCCCGCGCCGACGCAGCTCAGCGGGTCCTGCTCGCGGCCGCCCTGCCCCCGCCCTGGGGAGGGGACCCAGCTTTCCCTCCTCCTGCCTGTCACACCTGGGGGAGAGCCTCCCCAGGCCAAGCGGGCTTCCACGCGTCGATTCCAGTTTGCAAAATAAGGCGTCTCTAGAAGAAGATTCTAGCGTGCTCAGGTCAGGGGTGGGGGTGGGGAACCAGGTCGCACCTTAGGTTCTCCAGCCCTCCACGGGCACCTGCTGGGTCCCTCTCGCGCACCTTCCTTGCTCCAGATGCCCGGAATTTACCCAGTGGTGGCGGTGGTGGGGTGACCTCTCTCAGCCCCCTCCCCTGCATCCTGCCCCTCGCCTTCCTCGGTTCGGGGCTCCCCGCCACACCTGCGCCGGGTGGACCACACCTCGTCCAGTTCCTCAGCGCCTCCTCGGCTCGCCCCCTCCCGCCTTTGTCTGGCGACGGGACCCCCGCCCCTGGCGCTGCTCCTGTGAACCCGCTGCCCCGTGCGGAGGCGGGGGCGCTTTTCAATGCGGCGCCGCAGCCCCCTCCAGATTTGTAATCCGCCAAAAAGCCGCTGATTGCTGCAATCGTTACTTTTCATTAAAAAAACTTAGAAGCAATTTGGGAGAACCCTTCTCAATGAATACATTTACCCCCGAACGGTCTTTATTCTCCGCCTCCACTTGATGAGTTTCTCTGGCACGAATCCGTTCTTACAGGCACAGAATGGGCAATCCCTTGATCCCCGTCAATTGTCATCCCGAGTCGGGGCCACTTTGACCGCCAATAGTGGGGAAGTCAGAGCTAATCCTCAGAAGGAATCACGGGAAAAGAAAAGCAACAATAACCAAGTCAAGCGTAAAAAATGAAAGAGAAATCTCTATTATCACTCACTACATTTCCCAGCTATGTACTGAAAAAATCAGCTCGCTTGTCATTCGAGTCAGACACCCGCACAAGAATATGGGGTCGTGGTGGGTTGGTAGACTCACACGACGTAAGGCGCGATGTTTGAGAGCGAAAGGCCTCTCTTCTGCCTCTGCCAAATCCCCCTCACATCCGCCATAACCATTAAATACAGACTGACTTTATTCTGTATGGGGAGGCCCGGGGGTGGGTGGTGAGGGAGCCCCCAGCTGCTCAGGGATACAAAAAAGGCCCCGGAGAGAGGGATGGGGGCGGGGTGGCAACGCTAAAGAAACGCGCCCCTCGCGGGCATCTCCCGCTCGGGGCCCCGCCGGCGCCTCGGGCTCGCCCGCCCGGGTCCAGCCGCCGCCCTGGGCGCCCCCTCCGCCCTTTGCCCACAGCCCCCGGGGCCCTGCGGGCGCGCGGCCTCGGCGCTCCGGTCCCCGCGCGGGCACAGGGGTGCGGCGCACGCGCGCACGGGGTCCGGGGGCCGCCGGCGCCGCGCAGCCCCGCGTCTCCCGCCCGGAAGCCGCGGCCCGGGAGCTGGGGCGGGGGTTGGGGTGTGAGAGGCCCGCGGAGCCGCGGGAGCAGACGCAGCGAGCCCCGTGAGAGTGTGCAAACACTGCCACTTTCCACGCTGACACCTGCAATTATCTGACAGCGGCCTTGATTCCTTTATGCCGCAGCCAAGTGAGGGGCAAAGTTAGTTCTGAAGAGGCCGATGCAAAGCGGGACGCGGGGCCCGATTCCAGGCGCGGCCGCGGCCCGTCCGGGAGGGGTGGCCCCAGCATCCGCGCGCTCTCTCTCCCTCCCTCCGAGGAAGCACTTCGAGGTCTGGGGCTGCTCTGGCGCCCGCCGACGCGGGGTCCACAGCCCGAGTGTCCCCAGCAGCGGATTCGGGAGGGCCGCGGGGGACCCGAATCCCACACTCCCTCGGGCAGAGAAAGGGCCGGGCCGGGTGTGGACGCGCAGTCGGCGCCCCTCCCGCGGCCTTTCCGCGTCCGCTGCTCTCAGTATGTTACGAAGCTGGTCTTGGGATGCCTTTTTCTCTACTTTCATTTTCTCTGGGTGGGTAGAGAGGGCCTCCCATGGCCGAGAGGCGAGGCTCTTCTCCTGGTCGCTCCGGGGGCGGTGAGGGAGGGCCACGTGCGCACGAAGGCGTTTTCTCCCCCGCCTCCCGCCCCAGCCCCGGCCCGGGTCTCCCGCGGCTCCCCGCTCCTGCCTCGCCCCTGGCACCCAAACCCGTGAAGCCTGTTGCCCTTATCTCTGGGGGAACCTCTCCAGGCTGCCACTTCCCCCCACTCCGCGCCACGCGTATCACGCACTACACACACATCACATGTGTACACACGACATACACTGCATACCATTTGCACGAACGTTATCACACTTGTGTATACACAAGCAGAAAAAACGTTCACGCAGCTTACGAAACATATTCACATTTACACAAGACGTGGACTCACCCGCATACACAGTCACACAGACATGCACACGTTCTTGCACACCCAGGCACACACGGCACAAGCACGCACTCCCCAGCGCTCTCGCAGTGCACACGCACGCTCCCTTGGGAGCCCACGGACTGCCTCCGTCAGGAATGGTAGGTCAGGCAGGGGGCATTAGAGGCAGCCAGCCGGGTAGGGGTCACGGACTTTGGCCCTAAGACCCGGGCCTCCTTGGGGGATCTTCGCCGCCCGGGCAGATACCCCCGAGCTCCCGGCGGGGCGTGCGCGCTGGGCCTGTGCGGCGCTCGCACCCCTCACCCAGCAGGCGCTGCACCAGAGCTGGGGCCTCCCCAGCCCGCCACACCGACCAGGCCAGAGCCCGCGGCGAAGAATGGACAGCGGGACTCGCTCACTGCGGCACCAGACACAAGCCCACGAGCCTCCTTAAGGGCGTGGGCGAGCTGCCCTCCGGTGGCCACGGGGGTGGGGAGTGAGATGCAGGGAAAGAGAGGGTGAGACCCTACTGACCCGCATCCCCACCCAGGTCGGGCAGCCCGGCCTGGAAAGATAGTGTAGAGGGGGAATGGGGGTCGTGATAATCGCCATCTATAAAGTGAGCGAGCCCTCTGCCCAGCTCCGGATTGACATAAACGTGGATCTCCGCTTCGTCCGCGATCTGGAAAGGGTGCTTGCAGAGAGGGCGACATTCTGCAGTCCTAATTAGTGATTTTTGTCCCCTTGTTACTGGGCTCAGCATCTCATGCAAATGAACTCTTCATTTCAGCCACATTACCCCAGCTCTAGAATTAACTGACTCTTATCTTTAATGATATGCCGCTGAAGTTCTCGGAGCCCGGCTAGCTTTTTATCTTGATTACTCTAATCAATAAGAAATGATAGAGTAGAATTATAAACTCTATTGGCTTTTAAATGTTACTGACAAGCCCTCTAGATGCCATTCCCGGTCATTGTTATTTATTAAAATGATCCTCATCCTAACAGGGATGCAAATAGAGAGGTGAACTAGAATAGCTTTGGGACGCGTCCTAGTCCCTGACACCTTTGTCCCCCGGTCCCCAGGGAAGAGCCATCGCTGTTTGGTCTTGAGGATGTGGAAACGTTTTTTTTTTTTTAAACCTCTAAAAGAAAATTTCTCTTTTGGAGGTGCAAAAAACAAATTAAGAAACACCAGATTCCCCACCCCATCCAGATAGATAGCCTTAAAGATAGAAGCTTTGAAAAAGGCACTTTGAGACACAGAGCCTCTTGCTCTGGAAATTAATCAAATCTGTAACACAAACGCACACGCACACACACATATACATCCTCCACCTTACTGATACCTACCTCCAGCTCACAACTTTTGCATATCAAGATCGATAGACTTTTTGTATATGGTATGCATGTATAATTTCAGACAGAACTCGGGAAATGCAATTTCCCCCATTTAGTTCTCTTGGGAGAAAAATTGGGCTTGAAACTCCTCCTGTTTGCAGACGATTGCTTCAGCCCCAGCTGGATGGCGGTGGTAGTTGGCCAAGGCGTCAAAGCACTTGGAATGGGAAATTTTTGAGTTCCTAGACGTCCAGCACTGGGTGGGCTGAGACCAGGAGCCTATCCCTCCCGCCTCAGGAGCCCCTCGCCCATACCCGGCCCAGGTCCAGGACCCCACGACTCTCCGGGTCGCACCTCCTTCCCAGGCCCCATTTGCGCAGCACTCTTTCCCAAGAAGCCAAAAAGAGGGCGTGGGGGCATTTCTTCTTTCCTTCTGGCTCGCTGAGAGTGAAAAGTGTTTATGTTGTACGTGAGACACATCCCTTCTCACCCTCGACCAGCATATTAACCCACCCCTCACGCCCAACTTTGGCTCTAAGTTTGGTCCCGGGTGCGGTGGGAGATTTCTGGGTACCTCAGGAGGGCCAGGGGTGGCTGAGAACACCGGGCGTCAACACGCATCAGAATCACGTACAAATTTACTAGCTTTCGTTTAGATCCAATAAAACCCTGTTAAGAGCCCGCTCCGCACCAGGCACTGTGTCAGGAGCGCGACCCAGGCTCCGAGGCGCGGGGAACCTTCTCCTAGCTCGCTGGACCGTCCGCCTCCTCGGCGCTTTGGATGGTTCTCGACATCTGTGGCGTCCAAAGCTCTGAAAGCGCGCGAGCGGGAGGTGCACACACACACACGCACCACAACTCGGCCTGCGCCTTGCCCAGCAACCCCGTGGGGCGCACCACGACTGTCTAGATGCTGCACGCACAGTCCTACTCGCCCGCCGCTAGGCGACCGGTCCCCCAGCAGCAGCGCGGTCCCTCCCGCTCCCGTAGCTGCGAATTCGGTCCTCTCCTCCCAACCCCGCACCCCAGCACAGCCCCCGGTGCAGCGCGGCGCTCGGGCCCCGCCAGGAGGGGAAGCTGCGCGCTCAGCCTAGCAAAGGCTCCCTGGCCGCCGAGCCGGGAACCGCCGACCGCCCATCGGCGGACGCACCGGCGAGGGGCTGCGCGCAGGGAGCGAAAGAGCTGGAACACGAGCTCAAGTCCGCCAAGGCCTCGGTCGATCCGTGGAAGAAGTTGGAAATCGAAGGCAGGCTAAGTCTTTTTTTTTTTTTTTTTTTTAATGGCACGTGGGGGGAAGGGCTGAATGTATCAAAATCATGTAAAATTTCTGTTCTTAGCAACATCCTTGTTATTAGGAATGATGACTAAACCGCCAGGATTATTCTGGACTGTAAGTTATCAAGAGCCCACTAATTTCACATTAAAACCCATTGACTGCAACGGCGTGATTGAAGGGTTTTTAACAATTAACATAATCAGAAAATGAGCGGAGATAATTTTTATTCAACTCATTACTTTTTAATCATGTATTTCTTTTAATTAATATCTTCTCCGTGAACATAACACAAAGCGGAGCCCCAGTGCTGGCCCAAGCCAGCCTGCGGGACTGAATTTGACACAGCCAAACATTTCACCAGCCGCATTCATTGCGTCTCTATTGTGGTGCGGGTGAAATACAAAAATCTTGTCCAGAAGTCACCATGTTGTTTTGAAACACAGTTTAAGGGGGGTGGGGGGGGGGCGGGGAGCGCAGAAGCCATACGCTTTTAATTCGACTTGACTTTTTATATTTGGGCGCCTCTCTTGGTTTGCAGCCAGAGGGATACAAATGGGAAAGAAGAAAAAGGAGGAAGAACGAGAAGAAAAGGCTTTTGGAGATGAATGTCCCATCCTGAGTTCGAAGAGAAGTGGGTTTTGGCTGCTCCGCCTACTACCCGGGCCGGCTGGGGGACCTTGGAAGGCCCAGAGCTTGGGAGTGGAGAGTCTCGGCCCTGCCAGGGGCCTGGAGGAGGCTGTCAGGGCCGAAGAGCTCAGCCCTCGCCCTCCCACCCTCTCCCCTCAACCTCCCGTGCTCGGACCCAACCAGGGCAAAGTCCCTCCGCTACCCTGGCCCTGCTGAAAGTGGGCGGCGACCTGCGGGCCCTTTTCAGGGGCGGGATCCTGGACCACCGCCGCGGCCTCTGTGCGCACCGCCCAGGCATTTGCATCGCCATCTCGGTGTCGCGACCCCACCCGTCTCCCAACGCTTCCCCATATCCCCAACCCGTTTGACTCGACCCGACTCAGATGCCTCAAATGGGGCGGTGAAGGGGCAATTTTGTTGGCAGAGAGAACTCCAGCCTCCCCCTTGGCGAGCTCCCTCCTCACTCGGACCCAGGGGCTGATCTCCCCAGGGTCTCCCATCCATCTAAAAAAAAAGGACTGTGTCTGGACTAAGATTTCTCGCCCTGTGGGAGCCTCATCAGCCTCAGAAAAAGAAACAAAGCCGACCCCTGGTGGAAGAAAATGAAAGTTTAAGAATATAAGGAAGGTTTGGGGAGAGCCTCATGCTCAAACATCTGTACACGGGAGAGAGAGGAGGAGAAGGAAGGGAAGGAGGGCCGGAAAGGATAAATAAGGGAAAGGGAAATCGGAAGGGGCGGAAAACAGGGGAGATCACATAGCAGTAGCTGGAATTCAGGTGGAGAGAGCTGGGAAGAATGGAGCTCAGACAGGCCATCCGTTTGGGCCCTTGGGTCAAGTTTGCATCCTCAATGCTTGTGGCCTGGCCAGTGTCAGAGTTGAGGCAGAGACGTCTCATTTCGTCTCTTTCTCCCCAGTGGAGGTCTGGAAGTTCTGTGATTACAGAGGGCAGGTGGAGGTTTCTGTTGGACACTGGCAGCCACTGCCTACCCGCCCCAGACAGCATCCAGGTTCCAGAATCTTCTCATTCCTCGAAACAAATCTCTGCTTCCCATCATTCTAACCTCTCAGTCTTAGCTAGGTGATAGTAACTAAGGCAAAAATTCAACGTACCGAGGAAGATAACAGCTTAGAATGCAAGCCCCATTCCTCTCTGGTAGTTATTTGTTGTTGAATTTTAATGGGGAATATCTGGGGCACAAGGTTTGTGCACAAGGGATGGTGGTATTTCAGGCGCTACAGTGAAACAGTGACGGGAGAACCACTACACTGAAGTCTCTGCTGATGTCCAGGCCAAACAGTTAAAAATAAAAGAAAGAAAAGGTGACATCAAAGATAAAGATCTCACTGATGAGCAAGTCACTGTTTACTTGGAGTGAGCGCTTCGGGTTAATCAAGGAAATGCAAAGGGTAGCATTTGTGTTCTTGAGCTCTTTTTAAAGCCTTTCTTGAACCCACTATCAAGATGTGCCTTGGTGTTGCTCCATCCTCATCCTTCTACCTTATCTTTCAGATTCTTCTACGTGTCCTGATATTATACAGGGATTTCCTTCACACACCCCATCTCTCCTGCATCTATGATATGCTAGAAGCATTTTCTTCTTGGAAATTACCCCCCACCTCCATCATCCATTTATCCAGAACTTTGCCCTCAGTGAGTTCTCAGAAAATATTTGTTGAATTGTTGACTATCCTGAGATTCTCAGTTTGGTCTAGGAGCAGGGTGGTTCTGGGCTGGCCCTTCTGGAATCTGGTGTGAACCACAGCCACTCCTTGGCAACTAACAACCCTTGCTGTGGGGTGTGATGAGGATGCTGTCAGAGGCTGTGTTTGAGGGTATAATAGGAAGGAAAACCTACATGCTGTGCTTGTGACTCTCCAATGAAAGTGCCAAACACGGGGACAGGGAGTTGGGGGTGGGCAGACATGCAGAGAGCACAGTTGTTCTGAAATCTGCTTTGAGAGAAGCAGGTCAGGAAGATCAGTTTGGTGTCCTGGATAGAGGACAAATAGCCTCTCCCAACAGAAATTAATGAAATGGTTGTAGCCTGTTCCAAGGAAATGGGCTGTGGGAAGTATTAATAAGAGGTGAGTACATGTTCTGGTGAGAGTAGACAGCACTATATCCCGCAGAGTTTTGTCAGTAACAGTACATGCTTCTTTTGGAGTTTCTCCACTTTGCCTCCCTGGTAGGCCCATCACTGCCTCCAGTACAGCCTTCACCTGAATCTGACCCAAATGATGACTTAGGCTAGAGATGAGGGGTACCAAGTCAACAAAGGGAGTCTTGGCAAATGAATCAGAATTCCTGTGGCTACCTTTGGAGCCGGAGGCAGAGCTGTGGTGACCCTGCTTTGGCACAGGGCACTCCCCTGAGACCACGCCATCTCATCTTTAAAGCTTTCACGAACTCTTGTCAGTTGTATCCTCTTCAGTCTTTCCTGTTCATCAGAGCATCATGACACACTCAGCACATCCTGGTACACTCATACACCCCATAACGACATCTCAGTTGATGGACTGCATATATGATGGTGGTCCCATAAGATTAGTACAATACAGCCCAGGTGTGTAGTAGGCTATACAATCTAGGTTTGTCTAAGGACACTCTGTGATGTTCACACAACAACAAAATCACCTAACAATGCATTTCTCAGGATGTATTCCCATGGTTAAGCGACACATGACCGTATTGTAACTACTGTCCTGAAAAAAGCTGGAATGTCTCATGGCTACTCTGGACAATTGCAAAGGTGATTTATTTTTTTCCAATTTGGACTGAGTCTAAACAATATAAAGCCAAGAGAAGAATGTACTATTATTAAAGCACTGTAGGTTTTGAGACAGCCAAACTGCACAATTCAGGTCAGAAGGTACACTTGAAGGCTGAATGATCTGGGTTGCGTGCCCCACTCTCTGTCAGCGGTTGGCTGGATAATTTCGGTTTGCTTTGTGCTCTGTAGACACAAGCGAGCTCTTTAGAAGAAGCTGCTTGGGCATTCTCAGGTTGTGTGAGGAAGAGCTTAGTACTTTGAATGCTTTTGGGGGACTCTATCATCCCGTTGGTGAAAAACTGAAACCGTACTTATGCTACGTCTAGATAAAAACAAAAATGAGGGGCTGGCCCCGTGGCCGAGCGGTTAAGTTCGCGTGCTCTGCTGCAGGCGGCCCAGTGTTTCGTTGGTTCGAATCCTGGGCGCGGACATGACACTGCTCATCAAACCACGCTGAGGCAGCGTCCCACATGCCACAACTAGAAGGACCCACAACAAAGAATATACAGCTATGTACCGGGGGGCTTTGGGGAGAAAAAGGAAAAAATAAAAAATCTTTAAAAAAACAAAAAAAAAAAACAAAAATGAACACAAATTAGTATTCGGTGGAAAATATCAAACCTGAATAATATGTCATATTATATAGCATGGCATGTTTTTCTTTTTTATAGCTTTTATTGTGAAAATTTCCCATTATACACAAAAGTAGAGTATAACAATCCCCCCAGGAACCCGTCACCCAGCTCCAACAAGCGCCATATTTTGTCTTCTTGTTTCCTCCCTTCCGCTTGGTTTGCCTAGGGCATTTTAAAGTGAATCCCAGGCATTAAATGTCATTTCACCCCTAAATACTTCGTTGCACATCTCGAAAAATGATATTTCATAGTCACAAGGGCAATATCACACCTAATGAAAAATAATAATTCTCTAATACCATGTACTATCCAGTCCATATTAAAATTTCTCTGTCTGAAAAAAAAGTTGTTTGGTTTTTTTTTTTTTACGGTTGGTTTGTTTGAATCAAGATCCAAACAAGGTAGACCTTTATTTGGTTGTATGCTTCTTAAATCTTTTTTAATGTTTTCTTGTTGTTGTTATGGCTTTAAATCTTTTCAAATCTTTTACTATAATCTCTCCTTTCTCCACCCCTTTTTTTTTCACATGACACTGACTTTTTTCAAGAAACCAGGTCAGTTGTCCTGAAAGGAATGTTCCACATTCTGGATTTGCTAGCTTGCTTCCTCATGGTATCATTTAGTAGAGACTTCATGTGTCAATGAAGCAGAGATTTAATCTGTTTTCCCTTCTCCTGCATTTCCTGAAGACTAGAAGTAAGATCTAAAGATTTTAATAAATTCAGGTTCTTTTTTTTTTCCACTTGCTGGGCAAGAATATATCAGCGGTGAACTTCATATTGCACCAAGTCAGGAGGCCCACAATTTCTGGTTTTGTTTTGAGTGAAGCTCAGCCTGATCAGCGGGTTTGGGTGATGTCAGCCCAGACCCTCATTGTAAAGTTCCTATCACCCTCCGACCATTGTTTGAACCAGGCATTTCATTAAGAGTTAGCATACCATCCTTTTCAAAGCATATCTTCATGTAAATTATGTCTTTCTACCAGCCGTATGCATCATTTCCCTTATTGTATAGAAGAGTGACAGAGAAGGCACTTCCGGGGCCACACAGTGACTTTAGGGCCTACACAGAACCACAATTCAAGCCTGTTGATTCCTGACTCCAAATTCTTTTCCACAGCAGGAAACATCACAGGCAATAATGCTTCCTGGTGTCTTGCCATTTGGAATCCAAAGGAGTATTTAAAAACTGGGCTCAAAGGTTCAAAGTCTTTTGACTTAAAAATCTTAACTGAGAATTAATCAATTTGGGCCACTCTGATCTAGATTACCAGATACAAGAAATTTGATTTCCTTGGTTATGAACATCTGAAAGCCCAAACCATCTTCATTGTTTGAGTCAGGTTTTTGTTAGCATAATTTTGGCCAGATAAACCAAAGAAGACACTCCTCTCACTCAAGAATATTCTAGTCCCCAGTGCTGGGATGTGTACAGTAAGGGTTGTGTTCAGCTAAAAGTATCAGAAATGCCAATTCCAGGGGCTTAAACAAGTAAGATTTTGTTTTTCTCGCATAGCAAGAAAGCCAGAGGTTGGCAGTTGCTGGCTTTGCTTTGGTGGCTTGATGATGACAGGGTAGATGTTATCTCTTAGGCTTTTCTCCTTGGCCTCGAGATGGCTGCTGCATCTCCAACCATCAATCAAGGCAGAAGAAGGGGGCTCAAGAAAGGGCTATGCCAGCCACATCTGTTCCTGTCAATAAGGAAAACATATGCGTTATCAGATACCCTCGCAGTATTCTCTTGGGTCAGATGGCATCCTGAACTGCTAGAGAACTAGGAAAGCAGTATTTGGCTTTCAAACCTCTATAGTGGAGGCGGCAAGGGAGAGGGGGGTTGGGCACAAGTGAAATGCTGATCCACCTACACCAAGCCCATCCTCCTTTGCTCTCTGACCCTCACCATCCCCTACACTTTCATAGAGCCAAGTTCCTCAGCCATTCATTCTGTAAGACAAATGGTAAAGAATAAGGATGTCCATAAAACCCTTTCACCACAAAGGATGGACACCGGCCAAAGATTGGCTCCCACCTCCAAAGGGTACTAGAGGATATTAAGGATATTAGACTGGGGTTGGAGTGAGCATGAAAGGTAAGGGAAGACCTGCAGAACTCAAAATGTAAGCCAGGGTACTGCGAGTCAGAAAGCAGCCCTGACATCGGGAGATTTCCACTGTAGAAGGATTTCCAGTGACCTCTGTCCAAAAATGTCTGCTGCATATGATTTCTGAATGCTTGAAAATTCCTTTAACAGTGGACAAAAATCTATGTTGCAGTTAGTGATAATGTTAAAATTCAAATAGTTGTTAAAAGGCAATGTTAACTTGCTTCCCTCCCGCCCCCCACCCCAAATATAAAGGGCCTCAAGGAAAAAATAATGTCACTCTTATTTAGTTTAAATGAAGTTCATATACTTCACCTCCAGGGGCCAACTGTGGGAAGTCAGTCCTCTTGTTTCCTAGTAGCACAGAGGAGATCTGATTAAAATGTTAAAAAAAGACTTTACTCAACGCTCTCTAGCAAAAGAGGTGATAAAAGGGAAACAAACAGTTTCTGAGACACAGCTTGCACTCATGGTTAGACTCATACCATTAGTCAGAGAACCCAGGGAAAGAAATCTCTTGAAGATTATCCTCTCTCCCCATGGTGGAGGCCATTTTGACCTCCACCAGCCAAGCATGGACTTAGTGCTATTTAAAGCCCCAGGAATCTAAATTCGGAGAGAGAGGGCCTGAGTCTCCCTCCTTAGATTCTGACCAGAGTCCTAGTTTCCTGTCTGAACTCTTAACAACTCACTCAAAAAACTGACCCCCAAAATGACCTCCCTCTTCCGGTGAGAGGTGTATTCACAGGATTGGGGTCTGACCCTGACCCTTGCAGGCCCCAGATATGAAGATATTCATATCAGAATAGAAGATACCAGCCCCACAGCCCCAACATTCATACATAACTGGGAAACAGAGAATCATGGCTGGGGGGCGGTACGGTGGGAATGTAATGTCCATCCAAGGACCCATATTAGCTCCTCTGAGTGGAGAAGGATTGTCTGAAGGAGAAGTGAGGGGGGATTACAAAGTGCGGAGATGAGTAGAAAGGTAAGCCTTGGGTCAGAAAAATATAACTTATGTTTTCAAACAGGCAGTAAGAAGCGCATCACTATGATGGTCACAGTCAGCATGTCTTTGTGGGAACTCCAGGCCCTCTGCTGCTGAGAGCCCACAGAGAATCTTGCATGTTGCCCCTAGAACCATTCCTGTGGCCATACTGGGGCACTGATCCTTTTCCTCTCATGTACTCCAGCGATGTGCCCCATGGCTTCCCGCCAGAGTCCCTATCCTGGGTACCACTAGCCTCTGCATCAGCCTAGCTGTGCAAGTTTCCTGAAGCCACCATTAGTGCACACTCCTGGCCCTTCTCCTGTCACTGACATGTCCCTGACGCTGCCTGCGGAGTCACTGATATCGATGCCGCCAAAGACTCATGCTCTTTACTTCTCGTAGACGGCGTAATTTTAAAAACAAAACTACATCTTTTAGTTCATGCTGCTTTAGTTTTTGCAGCCCTTTTGCTCGGAAGAGGAGGAGCCTAAGGGGCTGGGCTTGGGAAGCAAGTCCACGCCAGACTTCTTAGCGCTCAAAATCATCTCTCTCCTCTACCCATCCCCTTGTCTTTGAACCAAATGTCAAGTCGCTGACCCTGGGAATCCATTATTTCCCAGAAAGCCCCTGGGTTTCTCAAGCTCCAGACCTCTAGTAGGCTGCGTCCCCTCCCCCACCTCCAACATGCCCAGAGCTCACATCTGTTAGGCACTTGCTGGGACCTCTGCTATTTGTGCTTTGCCCGCCTTGAAACTTTCTGTTTTTCTGCTACCAGGTAAGTCCCCAGGAAAAGTTAATACTAAGCATGAAAAACATAGTGCCATACATCTAAAAAGACTTATAAAAACAAGAAAAGAAAAAAGAAAAGGTGAAATACTATGAAAACACTCATCAAAATTGTAACAGAATTCTTAAAATGCGTAAAAAAATCACTGAATTTAAAAATTATAGAACATTTTATTTTGTGATTTGATCTTTTTTTTTTAAGGAAGATTAGCCCTGAGCTAACATCTGCTGCCAATCCTCCTCTTTTTGCTGAGGAAGACTGGCCCTGAGCTAACATCCGTGCCCATCTTCCTCTACTTTATATGTGGGACGCCTGCCATAGCATGGCTTGCCAAGCGGTGCCACGTCCGCACCCAGGATCCAAACCGGTGAACCCCCGGCTGCCGAAGTGGAATGTGCGAACTTAACCGCTGTGCCACCAGGCTGGCCCCAAGAACATTATATTTTGAAATTGCTTTAAAATCATCTGACCCTCTTATTTTTTTAATTAATTAATTAACTTTTGGTGAGGAAGATTGGCCCTGAGCTAACATCTGTTGCCAATCTTCCTCTTTTTACTTGAGGAAGATTGTCTCTGAACTAACATCTGTGCCAATCTTCCTCTATTTTGTATGTGGGATGCTGACACAGCATGGCCTGATGAGTGGTGTGTAGGTCCACACCCAGGATCTGAACCCGCGAACCTGGGCCACCAAAGTGGAGCGTGAGAACTTAACCACTATGCCACGGGGCTCGCCCCTTGACCTTCTTATTTGGATAAATAAACTGGGGCTCAGAGAGGTTAAATAACCAGAGTCATACAGTAGATTAGTGAAAGAGCTAAGTTAAGTAAAATTGGTTAAACGTGGAATATATGTATGGGAATTTGCACATCTACATTTACAGCATCAGTTCACATGTTCTATTTTGAAGAGGTAAAGAATGCTTTATTGTTAGTTGTCTTGAATTTTAGTTGTTAACTGTCAACAGGAAACAACCGCATCTGAGTTTGAACAGTTTCCTCCCACCCCTGACCCTTAAAAAATCTGCACTGTGTTCTCAGCTGGGTCAAAAAAAAAAATTCTTTAAAGGTCAAGCAAATGATAATCATAAAGAAATGGAGTGTTTCCAATTTTACTCTAGCAGACAATGCAATTTCAATTCATTAGCTTATCCAGTTTATATACAAGTTTATACAGTTTCCTGTACTTCATCAGATGTCTCTGGAACGTGAGTGCTAGGTGTGAGCCTTTGGAACAAAGAGATGGCTATAGCCAAATAATGATCAATGAAGCAGAGATCGGCACTTATTTGGTTTACTTCACCCGTCAGATGGCTTATCTGTGTAACTCAGAGCCCAAGGCCTGGATTTTCTCATGTTAATTTCTCCAGTTCTTAGCACAGGTGCACAGTGGATGCTTAATTAATGCTTAATGATGAGGGTGACAACATTTATAAAGCATGGTACACTCCATGAAATCTTTTCACAATACTGATAATTATAAAAGCTTCACGATATGTTGTGTATTCCCAGCCTGCATAAAAATTCTGTGAGACCACTATAAGCATTATATATCTATTTCAATCATCAATTTATTTTAGTGTCTTTTTTGGTGAAAATTGACACTTAAGCTATTTGACCTATGAAGAGAAAAATAGGAAAGTATGGTGCCTTTTTA
Organism: Equus przewalskii; assembly: GCF_037783145.1. NCBI lineage: Eukaryota > Metazoa > Chordata > Mammalia > Perissodactyla > Equidae > Equus > Equus przewalskii. The sequence goes on along the minus strand of NC_091839.1, from coordinate 57,613,628 downwards.
GGAGTTGTGACAATTTTTCTTCTTGCAAATAGTAGAACAAGTGACAAGAGAGAATGGACATATGCCCACATAGGGTCAATTTGGGATCTCCTGGGATTGGATTTCCTAGCTAGAGCAGTGAATGTGCATCGGCCTGGGGACAGTGGTTGTAGGTTTATTGACTCAGTGACAATGAATGCAAGGAAAGTTAATGTTGGGCATATGAAAAAATTAATACTGGCCTGCAAGCCTAGGAACAGAAAGAAAGGGAATTTTTTTATTTTTTTACTTTTCATTATGAAACATTTAAAACATAATGAAGAGTAGAGAGATTAATATACTGAACACCATATATTCATCACTTATATGTAACAATTGTTAATATTTTGCCATATTTGCTTCATATTTTTTTCTCCCCAAAGCCCCAGTACCTGGTTGTTTATCCCAGTTGTAAGTCATTCTAGTTCTTCTACGTGAGCCACCGCCACAGCATGGCAACTGACACATGGGTGGTGTGGTTCCTTGACAGGGAAGCAAATCTGGGCCGCCAAAGTGGTGAGTGTCGAACCTTTAACTGCTAGACTATCAGGGCTGGCTCTTTGCTGAAGTATTTTGAAGGAAATACACGCAATATACATCCATAAAAATTAAGGGCCACTTGTCTATATAACCTCAATGTCTTTATCACACCTAACAAAATTAGCAAGTGCTTTCTAATATTATCTAGTATCTACTTTATAAAATAAACTTCACATTATCACTTCATGGGCAACTAAAATCATGAACATTAATTGCCAAAATGCCATTCTTTAGCTACCGATATTCATCTTTATTGTCCACAAAGGTCGCTTGGTGCTGTGAATAGCATCCTACTGTTGAGGACACCTGGGTTCTGTTTTTCAGTCTGCCACTGATTTCTTGCGAGACCACAAACAAGTTGCTTAATTTCTCCTTGTCTCAGCTTTCTCGGTGGTGAACAAAGAGAGTGGAATAGATTATTTTCACTGGTGTTTATTTGAAGAGCTGACCACCTGTTGGTCCAAAGATTATTTGGCTCTATCTTCACCCATTGTTGGGATAGTTCAGGGACAATGCGGAAACAAGTTCTTTTACTGTCTTAGTCCATTTGGGCTGCTTTAACAAAATACCACAGACTGGGTGGCTTACAAGCAACAGAAATTTGTTTCTCACAGTTCTGGAGGCTGGAAGCCCCAGATCAGGGTGCCAGCACGGTTGGGTGAGGGCCCTCTTCTGGGTCACAGACTTCTTGTTGTATCCTTACATGGCGGAAGGGGCTAGGGAAGCTCTGCGGGATCTCTCTCATAAAGCACTAATCCCAATCTTGAGGGTTCCACCCTCAAGACCTGATCACCTCCCCATGGCCCCGACTTGTAACACCATCACCTTAGATATTAGGATTCTGACATGGGAATTTTGGGGGGACACAAATATTCAGACCATAGCATCTACCATAGTCACAAACATTTCTACCTAAGGTAGCATTCTTTGTCTGTAAGAATATACTTGTATCACTGGGGGTTTTTTCCATGATGTTACCTAGGTGGGTTAAAATGATGGTGTCACTGTGGCTGCTCCTTAAACAAAACTGAGCCAGAGGGTTTTCTGACTTTCCCAGGGTGATACAGGGAAGGAAACACATGTCCCTAGATTTTCACTTCTTGACCTGTATGATTGTTAGTTTTAGGTGTCAACTTGACTGGCCTATAGTACCGGGATATTCAATGAAATACTAATCGAGGTGTTGCCGTGAAGGTATTTCGTCATGTAGGTTAACATCTACAATCAGTTGACTTTAAGTAAAGGAGACCACCCTCAATAACATGAGTGGGCCTTACAAAATCAGTGAAGGCCTTAACAGCAAACACAGTTCCTAGAGAAGAAATTCTGGCTCAAGACTACAACATCAACTCCTGCCTGAGTTTCCAGCCTGCCTGCCTGCCTGCCCCACAGATTTCAAACTCGTCAGCCCCCACAATTGCGTGAGCCAATTCCTTTATTTATTCCATAAATGAATCTCTTCATATATACAGTACATATCCTTTTGGTTCTGTTTCTCTGCAAAACCCTGACTGATACAACCTACTTTACAAATAAGAATAACTTTGAACAGTATATATGGTATATTTTGCAAATTAATTTAGATTCTTCTAATTCAGAATTTTAATAGGGTAGAATTTTATTTAGACAGATGTTACTTTGAAGTCTAACTTTTCAATATCTGTGAAGGAAAGCATTGAGCAAAAATGATGGATCACAGATGGCAGCGGTTTACCCAAAAGGAGAATAATGCACAGCATCCCATGCACCCTGGAATCACCTCCTAAATAAACTACCTGAACGCAAATCAGTAACTCAGGCTCTGGTTTTTGGCGGCATTTAGGGTAAGACAGCGAGAGAAATTTACCATCAAAGGATGGCCTCAAGAAGCAACTGAAGCTGTTGATTACAAAGAAGAGTTCAAAATCAGTTATGTCAAAATCATTTTGGTTTTCAAACATTAGTTTGGAACTCTTCATTTACAAAAAGTTTTATTCGGAAATCTAACATACAAACAAACAAACAAACAGAAATTGGGCCTCCTCTTCTATCCTTCCTCCAAAAGTGCCTAAAAGGGTATTTGTGTTAGTTTGCTAGGCTGTCATAACAAAATACTGCAAACTAGCGGGGCTTAAACAACAGAAATTCATTGCCTTACGGTTCTGGAGGCTGGAAGCCTGAGATCAAGGTGTCGGCAAGGGTTGGTTCCCTCTGAGGGCTGTGAGGGAAGGGTCTTTTCCAGGCAGCTCTCCTTGGCTTGTAGACGGCCATCTTTTTGCTAAGTCTCTTCACATTGACTTCCCTCCACGCACATCTATAAGCCCAAACACCCCCTTCAACAAGGACATCAGTCATACTGGATTAGGATCCACTCTAACAACTTCATTTTAACTTGATTACCTCTGTAAAGACTCTGTCGCCAAATAAGGTCACCTTCTGAGGTTCTGGGGACAGGATTTCAACACATCAATTTGGGGGGAACAAAGTTCAACCCATAACAGTATTTAAAGACTCTTAGATCAGGGTTTTAAAACTACTACTCTCAAGATGTATTTGGATAATCTGAATCAATCCCACCCACCAGATTAACATTTTTATTTAATAGGTGCACAGTATGCAGACTTAGGGAACAGTACTACTCAAAAGAAACATTCCATGTGAACAATGTTACCTTTCTTTTATAGTAGAAGCAGTTATACGGAAATTCCTGCCCTCAAAATTCAATGGTTGTCTTGAGGCTTAGATCTTTAAGCATTTCGGCAGATTTGAAACTGCTGTTTGGGAAAAGTTTTAGCCAAGACTGCAAAGCCTTACACTTTCGTACAGTTTATACTATGCCTGGTCACTAGAATAGTTGGGGCCCCTATTAATCAGTAGTACAGAACGCCTGATTCTTCCCTCCCTAAAGTGACTGTATAGGTTTGTTATGTACCAAAACAATTCTCAACCTTATTAATTGGGGACCTGACAAACAAAATTTTATCAGGAAGAAAAACCCAAGGTGAATATTAAAGGTTATTCTCAAATAAAAAAGTGAAAGAGAGAACAAGGCTGAGGAGTATTTTTTTAATAATAGACTTTATTTTTTAGAGCAGTTTTAGATTTAAAGAAAAATTAAGACAGTACAGAGCATTCCCATGTACCCCACACCCTATTTCCCCTATTATTAACATACTATATTAGTAGGGTATATATGTTACAATTAATGAACCAATATTCATACATTTTTATGAACTGAAGTCCATAGTTTACTCAGATTTCCTTAGTTCTATCTAACATCATTTTCTCTTCCAGGATCCCACCCAGGACACAACATTATATTTACTTCTTATGTCTCTTTGGATTCCTCTTGGCTATGACAGTTGCTCAGATTTCCCTTGTTTTTGATAACCTTGACAATTTTGAGGAGTACTGGTCAAATATTTTGTAGGATGCCCCTCTACTGAGATTTGTCTGATGTTTTTATCATGATTAGACTGGAGTCATAGGTTTCTGGGAGGAAGACCACAGAGGTAGAGTGCCATTTCCATCACATTATATCACAAAAAAATTGAGGGAAGATTTATTCAGTAAATGCTGTGTAGATAACTAGTTGACAATTTGAAAACAGCAATCTGTTCAGGATTTCATTTCACATACGTGGCCTCCTTAGCTGTTCTCTCCCTGTCCATAAGCTATTTCATAAAAGGATTCCTTCAGTAGCCAAAATAAAAGGCAAAAGGAGGGTAGTGAGTAGGAGTATGGATCCATTTCCCAAGAGGAGCTGCTGTTTTGTTGACAGTGTGATGCTCAAGCAGACAGCACCTGGCCAGCGTGTCGCTACTGCAGATGAGGTGGATCCACCATCAGGCACGTAGGGGTACAGCCCAAGTCAATTCTGCAGCTTCCTAATACGTGTACGGAAGTCCCTACAGGAACATCTAGGACAAAGAAACTGCTATCTTCTTGTTTCAGTTAGGAGAGTTTAGGCTATGTTTTAGTAACAACCTCACATCTTAGTGGTTTTTGAGAACAAAGGTTTATTTATTACTCACGTTATATGTCCATTGCAGTGAAGCTGGAGGCCTTTGCCACTTGCTTCCCCACTCTGGGACCGAGGCTAAGGGAACAGCTTTCTTCTCAAATGTTGCCAGTTTCCACGGCCAACAGAAAGAAGGCTCTGAAAGGCTCGTATTAGCAATCAAATGCTCTAGCCCAGAAGAGATCTGCTCAAAACTCATTAGCCAAAACTCGTCACATGGCTCTACCCAACCACACGCTTTACTAAGCCCACCCCTAACCTTGAGGAGAAAGCGGGGGAACTCTGTGGTAAGTGGTAGTTTTAAGAATTTAGTGCCAGTAAAGCTTCGTCTTCCCTAAAAGATAATTATGGTTTTCCTATTCTGATAATGAGAGTTTTGTAACTAACAATAGTAAGCTACCTAGGTGCCTGGAATTTTACATATATTATTTTTACTCCTTACGATGATTGTAAGGTTTCCAATAGATGAGAAAACTGTGGCTTTCTGAGGTTAGAGAGGTAAATTAGATGTAAATAGTAAGTGGCAGAACCAGGATTTGAACCTCAGGTTGACAGACTAAGTTTAGGCCCAAATGTTACATTAGATCATTGCCAGCTTCTATGATTAGCATGCTTGCTTCTTTTTTTTTTCCAGCCATTTTTAAAAAAATTCTTGGGGCCAGCCCAGTGACATAGTGGTTAAGTTTGCACACTCCGCTTCAATGTCCGGGGGGTTCAGATCCTGGGCACGGACCTGCACACTGCTCATCAAGCCATGCTGTGGTGGCGTCCCACATACAAAAGTAGAGGAAGATTGGCACAGATGTTAGCTCAGGGCCAACATTCCTCACCAAAAAATGAAATAAAATAAAACAAATAAAAAATTATTATATTAACCTTATGATTGTGTATATTTTTTGTGTTATCTCAAATATTCTTAAGTACCATGGAAAACTATTTACAGCAAGTATAACAAAAGTATTAATATCTTATATAAATAACTCAGTCATTGCAAAAGGAAACATTAAAGCTTAAAAGATAAGCGGGAAAAATCATTAACAGATACACCTTGAAAAATAAAGAAATCTGGATTTTAAAAAAGCAAACTATGTTCCAATGTATAAGTTAATAACAAAAAAACATTTATACTAAAATTTTAAGAATTACTCAGTTTTGGCAAGGTTTTGGTATAACTCGAGTATTCAGGTATTACAGGGAGCAGTGTAAACTAAGATGGTCATTTGGGATATAACTGGAACTCACATTCAGATTCACAAAAATCATCATTTTCTTTGATTCAACAATTGTATTATTAATATTAATCCCAAGGAAAAATTAAAATGATAGGAAAATGTTAAATATCTGAAAATGCTTATTACAGTGTTACTTTCACAAAAAAGAACGGAAAGTAATATGGTATGGTTAAATTATGAAAGGTCTGCTCAATGAAATGTTATCCTTTCATTGAAAATTATAAGTATGGGGGCCAGCCCCGTGGCCAAGTGGTTAAGTCCGTGCGCTCTGCTTCGGCGGCCCAGGGTTTCGCTGGGTCAGATTGTGGGCGCAGACATGGCACCGCTCATTAGGCCACGGTGAGGCGGAGTCCCACATGTCATAACTAGAAGGACCCACAACTAAAATATACAACTATATACTGGGGGGATCTGGGGAGTAAAAAAGTAGAAAAAAAAAGTTTGGCAATAGTTGTTAGCTCAGGTGCCAATCTTTAAAAAAAAAAAGAAAATTATAAGTATGAAGACAATCTAGAAACATGAAGTGATATATATGCTAGGTATGTTCCATGATTACAAGTATGAAACATGTCTACACATCATGACAAAGGAATATATAAAGAATGGTGATAGCGGCTGCTCTATGATGTTGAATTTCTTAGCCACTTTCCCCCCTTTCCAATATTCATGTAGTACTGTTATAGATTCTTATAGTAATTATAACTTGAAAGAATCCTAAACATACTTCATTGACACGGCCCCTACAATTGACAAACCCTAAGGAATATGCTTTCATTCAGTAAAGACACACGAGAAAGTAGGGAAGACAGTAATCTTAAGGGCATCGGCAGCTTTCATGGAAAAACAGTAACAAACCAGGACTTATGAAGGTGGGAACATGAGCCAGAACTGAGAGTTTCTATGCAGGGCCACTGGATGAGGGCAGGTGTCCCCACAGGGGATCATGCCGAGGTGAGACTTACATCATGGAATAGCAGAGGAGAATTCATGCTCTCTGCTGGTCAATTACTCTCAAGAGGAAGGGACAAAGAATTGAGCCAACTATTCTTAGTTCTTAGAAGAATTCAGAATCCTTCTAAAATTTACCAATCAAATAAATCTCTTCACTTGCCCTCCAGTGGAGTAAGGAAAGGAGTGGAGAGAGACCAAGAGTATTACACTAATTGAGTTCTTTCAACACAGAAGGAAATTTTGGGAGTGAAGACCATATTTGAAAATAAGAGGGGCTGGCCCTGAGGTCGAGTGGTTAAGTTTGTGCACTCCACTTCAGTGGCCCAGGGTTTCACTGGTTCGGATCCTGGGCGCAGACATGGCACTGCTCATCAGACCATGCTGAGGTGGTGTCCCACATGACACAACTAGAAGGACCCACAACTAAAATATGCTGAGGGGATTTGGGGAGAAAAAGCAGAAAAAAAAAAAAAGAAGATTGGCAACAGTTGTTAGCTCAGGTGCCAATCTTTAAAAAAGAAAATGAAAAAGAAAATAAGAAAAACTGGGGCTGGCCCTGTGCCCAAGTGGTTAAGTTCACATGCTCCTCTTTGGGGGCCTGGGGTTCACCGGTTTGGATCCTGGGCATGGACCTACACACACTCATCAAGCCATGCTGTGGTGGCATCCCACAGAGAAGAACTAGAATGACTTACAACTAGGATATACAACAATGTACTGGGGCTTTGGGGAGAAAAGAAAAAAAAAGAGAAAGATTGGCAATAGATGTTAGCTCAGGGCCAATCTTCCTCACCAAAAAGAAAAAAAAAGAAAAGAAAAACTGAAAATAAATGAACTAAGTATTCAACTCCAGAAGCTACAAAAGAATCCATGGGAAGTAGAGTAAAAGAAAAAATAGTCAGAAATTAAAATGAAAACAAACAGAAAAACAAAAGAGATCATCAAAAAAACAAACGCAGGTCAGTTGAAAAGACCAATAAAATAGACATACCTTTCACAAAGTAATCAAAAAAATAAGAGAATGGCATTAAGTGAACTATATTAGAAAATTTAAAAGGTGACATAGCTAGAGATGTTGTAAATATTTTAAAAATCATGAACATTTTATTAATGTTTCCAGTATGTTCGGAAACAGATCAAATAGCTAATTTTCTAGAAAAATTAAAGTCACCAACAATCATTCAAGAAGAAACAGAAAAAGTGAACAGAACAGTAACTGCTAAGAAAATTTTATTGGCATAAAAAACCTTTTACTCTCCTAAAACACACCAGGCTGTTTTAAAATGTACCCAGGATTTGTCTTAATCAGGTGTGGAAAGATTGAAGACACAGAAATTACTGTCAAGAAGGAAGAAGTTTTTATGCTTACAGATCTCCAGAAACAGGAGGCATGGCATGCCACGCAGGGGATCCACAGAGGGAAGCACCAGGGATAACCAAGAGGTGGAAGGAACAAGGGGGAAAGCATGGGCCAGATCCTTTGCTGTGACTTTTGGCAGGAAGGAAAGGATGAGGCAGTACAGGTGAACTGCGTACATTAGGATTGGATAGTTTGAATAACTGTGGCAGGCTCTGGGCTATAAGTGGTCCCTGGTTGTCTAGTACCTGGCCTAGAGTGATTTAGGGCAGGGGGCTAATGTCTCAGAATGCAGGGGCCTGATAAAAGGAGAGGGATATGGATTTAGGGTTGGTTGGTTTGCATATCAAAGACATGCTCAAAGGCAAATTGTTTCTCTCTAGAAATTAGCTAACACTGGGAGGGGCAGTCTCTCCCTAGGTCCATAAAGCCCCAAGATGTCAAAGCATCATAAAATACAGAAAATAAAAAACATGGGCCTAGGTGAGTTTTACCAATTCTTGAAGAAAGAAAAGTCTGTCTTTACAAACTATCCTGGAGAACAGAAAGAGGGAAAGCCACCAAACTCATTTTATGAGGTTGAATAACCATGACACCCAAAGCAGAGTAGAAGAAAATAAAATTTTAGATAATCTCACTTATGAACACAAATACAAAATATTTAATAAAACATTAGAAAATTGAATCTAGCATTGTATAAAAAAAGATTAGATAGGATTTATAATAAAAATGCAAAAATAACTTCAGAAAACTATTAATTCACTATATTAACATATTAAAGAAGAAATATCATATGATTCTCTCAAAAGACACATTTAAAAGCAGGTGATAAAATGCAACCCCCATTCATGATTTTAAAAAACTTCTTAGCAAAATATTAGTAGAAGAGAATTTCCCTAACCTGATTATTTGGTATCTACTAAAAACATACATGCAAATAGTATGCTGAGTTGTAAAACTTCAGAAACATTCCTTTTAAAGTTAGGAACAAGACTATACTAAATACTATCACTCCTATTATTTAACATTGTACTGGAGATCCTTGACAATTCACTGGGATGAAAAAAGAAAAAAAAAAGAATAAGAGGTTTAAGGAGCCAAAATATATCCCTTAAAGTTCTTAGTTACAGCAATAGACGCTGACTTTGGCTGATTAAGCAGAAAAAGAGTTTATTACAAGAATATCTGGCAGCTCACAGAATCACTGGGAGAGCTGAAAAACCAGGCTTAAGGCTGAGTTTCCAGAAGGGTCCATAACATGCTGCAGAAATGGTCTGACAAGGAATCCTTTGCTGCCACCATTGAGCCGTAGACATTGCTGTTAGACCATTGTCACTTCTGCTCCTGCAACTTGATTGCAACTGCCATCCCTACTGACACTGCTGCCAGCTCTGCTCCATCACTGCTGTTACCGTCACTGCTGTCACCGCTGCAGTATCAGTAAATGCCTGTTCCTCAGTGGCAGGAAGGCTGGGAAAGAAGTTTGGAATATTTTAAGATCCCATAGAGCGAGCAGTCTTTGTCTTACAACCAGACTCATAAAATGGGAAATTCCTCAAACAAAGAAAGCAGTTCTGACGCTGGGTGGCCAAACAAATGACAAATGTCCACCCAGAAAGAAAAAGTAAAAAATGCTATTTATTTACAGATGCTATAATAATCTACATGGAAAATCTAAGGTAATTTATAGGCAAACTTGTAAAATTAATGAGGAAGTTTAATATTCTTGACACAATACTAACATAAAAATCAAAGGCATTTCTATAAATCAGCAATAAACAATTAAAAATCCAATAGAAAAAAGGACAGCATTCACTATAGCAAACATACTATAAGGTACCTGGGAATAAATCTAAGAAAAGATGTATGCACTTTTTAAGGAGAAAACTATAACATACTATGAAGGCTTTTTAAAAATGGAGATACACGAGGCTGCCCCGGCCGAGTGGTTACGTTCGCGCGCTCCACTTGGGTGGCCCAGGGCTTCACTGGTTGGGATCCTGGGCGCGGACAGGGCACTGCTCGTCAGGCCACGCTGAGGCTGCATCCTACATGCCACAACTAGAAGAACCCACAACTAGAATATACAACTATGTACTGGAGGGATTTGGGGAGGAAAAAAAAAAGATTGGCAACAGTTGTTAGCTCAGGTGCCAATCTTAAACAAAAATGGCGATACATATACTATGTTCTCGTTTGGGAAGACTTGATTTCAGGACATGTCAATTTCCCCAATTTTGATGTATAAATTTAACACAATTCCAATAAAAACCCCACCTGGATTTTTTATACAATTTGAGAAATTGGTTAAAATGCAAATAGAAAAGTAAATATCTAAAAATATCCCAAACAGTTCTGGAAAAAATGATAAGGAGGTGGGACTTGCTCTTTAAAATATCGAGTCATTATAAAGCTTTAGCAATGAAAATAGTTTTGTTCTGGTTCAGAAGTGCTCAGAGGTCAGCTGAGTGGAACAGAAAGCCTGGAAATAGACTCATGGGGATATGGATCTATAACAGAACCGATATTTAAATCAGGGTTAAAAGGTGGATGAGTTAATAAATAATGTTGGAATGATTTACTTTCCACATAGAAAAATTAAGATCCCTACTTCAGACAAAACACAAGCAAATTTCAGATAGATTAAAGCTTGAAGTGTAAAAAAACAAAACTTCAAAATTGTTTGAAGAAAATATAGGGAATATCTTTAGGATCTTGGGTCACAGAAGGTTTCGTAAACTAGACACAGAAAGCACAAATTATCAAGGCAAAGAACTGATATTTGACTACATCAAATTTTTTTTTGTATGAAAAGTGTTTTTGTATAATCAAAGTGTAATCAAAAGCACAAACAACTCAACAGAAAGATGGCCACAGCATTCACAGTAGTGAATAGAGACTGAAGGGACAAGGAAATCCAAATGATTTATCCTGCTCAATCTTAATGGTAATTAGAGAAAAAACAAGTAAAACAACAATGAGATACCATGTATCACCAATTTAGGGTTGGCATGCAAACTGGGGAAAGGTAAATCTCTTAAACTACAGGCATAAGTATAAACAGGTGTACAATCTTAAATTGTATAACAACAATTTGGAAGTATAATATTTAAATAACTTCTAGGTTTATAGAAACTGGTATATGTACTCAAAGAGACATGTGCAAAGATGCTCATTGTCACTTCGTTAGTAACACCAAAAAAAAAAAGAGAAACAAATGTCCATTCATAAGAAAATGAATGAGTAGAGTTTTAAGTAAAACGTGGTAATGCATAGATTGAATACTGAATAGTAGTTAAAAGGAACTAATTACATCTAAACAGATCAACACGAATAGATGTCAAAAATATAATATTGAGGGGCCAGCCTGGTAGTGTAGTGGTTAAGTTTGCATGCTCCACTTCAGCGGCCCGGGGTTCATGAGTTCAGATCTCAGGCATGGACCTACACATTGCTGATCAAGCCATGCTGTGGTGGCAGCCCACATACAAAACAGAGGAAGATGGGCACAGATGTTAGCTCAGTGACAATCTTCCTCAATCAAAAAGAGGAAGATTGGCACAGATGTTAGCTCAGGACCAATCTTCCTCACCAAAAAATATATATATTATATATAATATATATTATATATATAATATGCTAGAAAAAAGCAAGATCAAAATGATTCACACATTATGAAACCATTTTTGTAAATTGAAAACATGGATCATTGTATATTTTTATATTTATATGTATAAAATGTTCATTTACAGATATTTATACAAAAGCACAAAATAATTAGCTGGAAGAATACACGCTTCGGAATTTTTTTTTTCAGGAAGATTAGCCCTGAGCTAACATCCGCTGTCAATCCTCCTCTTTTTGCTGAGGAAGATTGGCCCTGAGCTAACATCCGTGCCCATCTTCCTCTACTTTATATGTGGGACGCCTGCCACAGCATGGCTTGATAAGTGGTGTGTAAGTCTGGACCTGGGATCTGGACCAGCAAACCCTGGGCCCCCGAAGTGGAGCATGCGAACTTAACCACTATGCTACCCTGCTGCCCCCTATATACACAGTTTGGTAGCCAGCCCTTAAGATGGTCCCCAATGAATCCTGCCTCTTAGTCTTCATGCCCTTATATAATCTCCTCCCCTTGAGTGTGGCCTGGGCTTAGTGACTTGCTTGTAGTGAACAGAAGTGATGGGATGTCACTTCCAAGATTAGGTATAAAAAACCATGACTTCCCTCTTATTGGCTTTGGCTCTTCTGGCTCTGAGGAAGCAAACTGCATGTTGTGAGCTGCTTTATAGAGAGGCCCATGTGGCAAGGAACTGAGCAGCCTCTAGCCAAGAGCCAGGAAGGAAGTGAAGCCCTCAGTCTGACAATCCTCAAGGAACTGGATCCTGCCAACAATCCTGGAGTGAACTTGGAGGTGGACTCTGCCCCGGTTGAACCTGGAGAGACTGCAGCCCCAGCCAACACCTTGATTGCGGGCTTGTGAGAGACCCTGAGCCAGAGGATCCAGCTAAACCACACGATTCCTGATCCACAGAAACCGTCAGATAATAAATGTTGTTGTTTTAAGCAACTAAGTTTTGGGATAATTTGTTATGCAGCAATAGATACTAATACACCAAATTAGGAGAGTTATAGCCTGGATTGGGGTGGGGTGGAAGGGAAGGGGATTAAAGAAAAGATGGGGAATTTTAAAAATTACTTTTATAAAGATAACTTTCAGTAAACATGACAAAACGTTAAGAATTTTAAAAATCTGGGTTGTGGGTATATGGGTATTTGGTACATTATTATATGTGCTTTTCTGTATTTTCTTTGTTTCTCAAAACAGAATAAATTTCCAATCCCAGACTATGAGAAAAACCTAGGGCTGGGTTGCTATCTTCTAGTAGTCAGGATATGAGAAATACACCTTTTGTTTTCAACCTCCGTTCCACTAAGCTGTTGGAGCCTTTCTTGATATACCTTTTAAGTTATTATCATGTTTATTCTCTATAGAGCTAGTTGCAGGAGACAATAGAAAAGAGAGCGAGCTCATTTAAATTCTAAATTCAGCATCACCAGATTTCAGGAACGATGACTCTATACACAGAAGGAATTAAAAATGGAAGGGGAATTGATTTATATTTGAAAATTATTTCATGCTAAGTTGAAAATATAAATTACTCAAGCACAGGCCAAAGAGGTATAATGAGGCAAGTGTAAGAATTACCCTATAATTCAGACAAAACTCCTGTCCCACGACAAAGCAGCATTGGCCCACTTACATTTTTGGTCCTTTCTTCTTTTGACTTTAAGATAAAACCAGCTTAAAAAAATGTTTATTTCACAAGGATATATTTAAAAAATGGTATATGATACAGTAACAACTTAAATTATTGAATATATCATTTTTATTTCATTTTGTCACCTACTCACTTCTCCTCATGCTTTCTGGTGATTTGCTATAACTAATCATATATATTTAAATTGTTTGGGTCTATCAAAAAAGATATTGCTTGTGATAATTTAATAATTATGAAACTTCAAATGTTAGGCTTTAGTTTTAAGTCTCATTTCCACTTTTATTCCTTTTCTTTGGATTAGCCAGCCATTCTATGAGCGCCATCTTGAGTTCCTCTTATGGAAAATCCAGTAGCTCAGTGTTTCTTTCATTTCATAATGAATGGTACAATTAAGATTTAATTAGAAGCACACCAAGAAGGGAATTGAAAGCTACTCTGAACCTGTAAATGAAATGTTACACTTTTAAATTGCTCACATGTTGCCACCCACCCTCTCTAAAAAGCTGCCACATGTAAACTTAATTTGAGATGGAGCTTTTTAAAATAACATGATTGCTTGTTACACTGAACCCCTTCCTAGTCATGTGCTCACCAAAAAAGCTCATTTTATCTAAAGAAGAAAGACTCACAGATGCTTCATGGAAGAAAAGGAGAATTTTCACTACATTTGCTTTACTAAGAACATCCTGTACAACTATTTCACGGTGAAGAGAAGACCTTACACTCATTAATGCACATTCTACCTACTTCGCCTCCCCCGTTTTCATAACCTTACAAAGAAGCACATTTGGGAAGTGATTTACCCATCCCACATGAATCAATTTTGAATGAATATGTAGCTTTACATTTAAAACAATAATTTAAAAAACTAATACTTCCTATTAGAATTAGTGTCTTCATTATTGCTTCTAATCCCATTAACTTTTTTTCAAACTTAGATATATGATTTCCAAAACTGAAGTAGAGGGTACATTTAAAGATGATGTTGCCATTTGACTGTGATTAATTACTTTTCTGAAAGGTAGAATGGAATAGCCATTTAGTGCAGAGCTTTGAGCCTTGGTGAACTGAGAGAGAAGAGTTCAAGGCTACTGAAAATGACCTACTGACATGTCTTGGATATAGGAAGAGGAGTGGCTTTGCTCCAAAGTGGATTTTAGGTAACTATATGTACTAGGGCTTGAGAGCCTAGGGCTTAAAAGATTTCTGACAGCTTGGACTACAAATAGAGAATTAGTATCTTAGAAACCTTTCCTATCCACCTTATTCTTTACATCTGGGTCCAGAGGGCCTAATCACGGATGAAGCAGAGAAATAAGCAAGTACCTGTGATCATTATGGAGATGAGGACTTGAATGAAATCCAAAACATCCAAGGCCTTGACATTCACAGGATGATCCAGAACTCATGTTCTAAAGGCAGAGAGTATTTCTGTAAATGACTTATCACTCGCCAGTCCCTGTCATTAAGGCAATATATTATCCTAATCAATACATCCAATAAGGGGGTAGATGATATTTTAATATATTTTAAGAGGAAAGTGGAAGGATTTTCCAGAGGTCATTCTTTTAGAGAGATGACTAATTATCATGGAATAACAGGCTTGCTTCTCTGACTTGATATAAATCTATTCTAAAACAGAGAAATGTGCTGTTTTAGGTAGCTTTGTGTTAGGTAAGTTTACGATTTCCTTTAGAATTTATGAAATAGTGGAAATAGTTTATGATCCCAGGATGTCTAGGGATCTCAGGCTGGAACCCACTGGTTTACAGAATGGAAACAACTGAGTCACCACTTGTCCATTATGGTCTTTTCAAGCACACGATAATTGAGTCAAATCTCTGCAAAGCTGATCTGGATAATTAACATACATTTAAATTTGAAGATGGTTCAAAATCTAGGAATAAATTTGCCACAGTAAATTAAATCTCTTTGTAAAATAAGAATGGCCCAAATAATGAGCTGTATCTTAAAAAACCATACTTAAGGTATAAATTGAAGGGAGCCCCAAAAGGCCCAATTGCCTGAAAATTCCTCCCTTTACCCAACCTACTGTAATACCATCCACTTCCTTTCCCCCAGCTCAGACTCCAGCAGGCTACTGTTTGAGATCAATTTTCCATTAGGAGGAAAGAGAAGGGTCCTGCAGTGGACACCTGTTAAGTTTGCCATCTAGATTCCCTTCTCTGAAAACTTCTCCCTTTCTCTCTCATCCACAAGGTTACAGGATAGCCTCTGAGCAGCCATGGTTATAAATTATGACCCCTTACTCTCGTCCTGTCTACATTTTGGGCTGAACAGAGACTCAGTCTTGGAAAATTTGGAATTGGGAGCAAGAAATCTTGTCTTTGTCTAGGGTGAAATCTTTAATGCAGGCGATATAAAAAATGGAGTTTGTGCAGCCATATTTTCTACCATTAAGATTGAGTAGTAAAGAGAGACATAGAGTGGAACAAAGAGAGGGTTTCTGGTACATAGTTTCAGTCCCATCCTGAAACATGACCTTGGTTTCATCCTCATATTTTCCATTTTTTACTTAAGTTAACTTGAGTTGTTTCTTGAAACCAAAAGAGACCCAACAGATAGACTGTCTTTTTTTGTGTGTGTGTGGAAGATTAACCTTGAGCTAATATCTGCTGCCAATCCTCCTGTTTTTGCTGAAGAAGATTGGCCCTGAGCTAACATCCGTGCCCATCTTCCTCTACTTTATATGTGGGATGCCTGCCACAGCATGGCCTGATGAGCAGTGGGTAGGTCCACACCCAGGATCCCAACCCGTGAACC
Source organism: Equus przewalskii (assembly GCF_037783145.1). Taxonomy (NCBI): domain Eukaryota; kingdom Metazoa; phylum Chordata; class Mammalia; order Perissodactyla; family Equidae; genus Equus; species Equus przewalskii. The sequence goes on along the minus strand of NC_091839.1, from coordinate 57,597,464 downwards.
CCAGGCTGTGGAAGTGGAATGCACAAACTTAACTGCTATGCCACCGGGCCAGCCCCGGGGTAGACTGTCTTGATGGAAGACTACTGGCAAGTCCTACAGTCACATTATTGCCTCTATCAGATCAGCCAGTAGTTATTCTCAAATGTACAGAGAATTCAGTCTCTGAAGATCTAGGAATATAATCAAGGTTTCCCAGGAGAGTCAAAATGAGATCTTGGTCCACATCTGACAAGTCTAAGACTTATATGTATACATAAATGTGTATATATATTTCTGTGCAGTAAAACCAAGTAATTAGTTCAAATAGCTGTCATAGTCTTTAAAATGTTAATAGACTAATAAAGGGAACAGATGGGCAACTATCTGCCCCGTGATACTTGGAGCAGAAGAATAGTTTTTTTTGGTGGGTAATTTCTTTCTCTAATTTTTGGGAGAAAAAAATGACCCTGTCCATAGTTTTATCATTCAAATACAGAAAGCATAGCTCTCTATTCTTCATAAAAAACCGGGGTGGATGCAGCTGGAAAGAACCAGATAATTAAAATATCACTCAGAACAGGAGAGATTAAATGACTTTACTTGAATAGAGCAATTGGGCAGGATTAGAATTGGAAGGACAATAAGATAGTTTACAACAGAAGAAAAGCAAACAATTTAACATTGGCTCAGGTCTTCAAGTAAGCATAGTAGAAGGATAATAACAAGTGGCACTTGCTCCAAATGTTGCCATAGGTGAAATGAAGAACATCCACTTCTCTGAGACATGGATGTTCATACACTTTACCTCGTTTGTAACATTTGCTTCCTTCTGCTTCTGTTGTCATGTCACAGTGAATATGATTCACTTACAGAGAATATTTAAAATTTGATATTAAAAAAGGCATACTATATAGAAATAACATCTTCTTGATTTCTCTAGCAATCTGTATATCCCAAGAAATTAAATGGATAAGAAACAATAAATAATGAAACACACTCTTTATGTATCAAGAGATATGTAAAATCTGCATCTGGTTATTAATAAGCATTGAACAATGAACAAGATTTTTTTAATAGTGCAATCAATTTTCTATTTATAATTAAGGTATTTGCATTAGTCAGGGTTCTCCAGAGAAACAGAACCAATAGGATATAAATATACCACACACATATATATAAAGAGAGATATTTATTATAAGGAATTGTCTCATGGAGGCTGAGAAGTCCCAGGAGCTGCAGTCGGCAAACCAGGGACCTAGGAGAGCTGATGTGTAGTTACGGTCTGAATCTGAAGACCTGAGAACCTGGAGAGCCGATGGTGTAAGTTCTAGTCTGAAAGCTGGCAGCCTTAAGACTTAGGAAGAGTTGATGTTTCAGTTCAAGTCTCAAGGCAGGAAAAAGATCAACGTCCCAGCTCAAAGCAGTCAGGCTGGAGGAGTTCCTTCTTACTTAGCCTTTTTGTTCTATTGAGGTCCTCAATGATTGGATGAGGTCCACCTACGTTATGGAGGGCAATCTGCTTACTCAGTGTACTCATTCAAATGTTAGCTTATCCAGAAACACCCTCATAGATACAAGCAGAATAATGTTTGACCAAATGTTAGGCACCCCATGGCCCAGTCAAGTTGATATATAAAATTAACCATCGCAAGTTCACCCCTTGGCAACTTGGAATCCATATATATCTCCTTAAACCAAACTTAATCTCTAAATAAAGAGAATAACAAGGTTATAATTATACCTAACATGATACAACTGTCCTGCATACAACCAAAAACACACCAACCCCTTCCCCAGAAGAGGAGGTATGTCCTTGAGTGATGTTTACTCTTCTCCTTGATATTCCGTAACTTAAATTCTATGATGTAAAACTAACAATACTTAAATACTATGACATAAAGTCAATATATCTTATATGATAAAGGAATAAGAGAGGGAAGAAAATGAAAATATTTGAGACGGAGAGATATATATACATACACAAACATTCATAACAAAATAAGGAGGAATACTCATGACAATTACAGTCCTCATTTCTATAGCTAGTCACATGGCCATAGCTGGTATTTATAACTACCTTCTTCCACTACCCATTCTGTGTTCCCTTTGCCTTCAGCAAGCACCTCAGCTGCTCATGGTTCTTTACTTGGTGGGGTGATCCAAGTCTTCATTCCTGAAGGGTCTAGGCCATCAGTAGTCCTGCCTAGACTCGGTTGTTGTAGTTTTCCATTGGCCTTAATCACAGGGCATAGTAATATGAAAGGATCTCCCGTATTCCAGACATACTCTTCCTTCTCTCCATTGTGATGCAGGAGTCCAATGTCCCCTTGATAGTCAGGATCAATTACCCCAGCTAAAACTGTAACTCCGTTCTTTGCCTGTTGATTCAGATGCACGAGGAGCCCAAGGTGGCTGGGGAGGCAGTGTTAGCTTCCAGTTCAACGGAATCATTGCTGTGTCTCCTAGTGGAAGCCTTCCTCCATCTGCAACTAAGACCTCTAGGCCAGCAGAACACAAGGTTACAGGAACAGGAAGCAAAAATTTTGCTAATGGGTCACTAGGGGTAATAGTGAGCAGTGCCATTCTCATTTCCATTCCTTCATTCCTGGACCTGTGATTTCTGGCTATAGAAGAATTATGGTATATAATATGGTATATATAATATATATATATATAAAAAATATGGTGTATATATATATAATTATGCTATATAATTATGGTATAGAATATATACATACACCTACCATATATTAGGTATCCAATTAACAACCAGGTTTTCCTGTTCTATTAGGAAGTAGATTCAGTAATCAGAATTTGGTTGCTGATAATATACAAATACTGAAGCAACTGAAGCACACATATTTATGTATATCTCTATTCATTTATTTATTGAGCAAATATTTATTTAAATATATATTGATAAAAACTCGAAGTTCTAGTAAGATTCATCTATTTGAAATACATATTTACAACCAGATGGTCTGTCAATGTGAAAAAGGTGACGGAAGAGCTAAAACTAGGATGACTGTTTGAAAGTCTGTTTACAATACCCTTTCCACAACTCTGCCCCACCCTGATTCCAGCAGAATACCCATGAAGTTCTGATCTCTGGAGAGAGTGAAGCAGACGGAGTCTGGACCAAGAGGCACAAGCATGTTTGAGGGCAGAGGCATTTTACCGAAAACAGAGGGACTAAATAAAAGTTTACTGACTGTGGAGATCGCTAGTCTTTTCCCACTGCCGGGATCTCAGAATGCTGGCAGCAAGATAGCACATTGGCAGAATCTTCTCTGCAGAGTACCACCTGCCCAAGAGAAAAGATCTGAAACATTGATGTTTTCAATTCTTTGTTTCGGGTGACCATTCTATGCATTGTAAGATGTTTAGTATCATTCCTGGTCTCTACCCATTAAATACCAGTAGCACCCCTCCCCCAGTTATGACAACCAAAAGTGTCTCTAGACGCTGCCAGTGTCCCTGGGGGAGAGGGATAAACTGCCCCAAGTTGAGAACCACTGACTTATAGTGACACCCACAGTCAAACTGCCCTATCCATGAGCTTCCATTCAGCTTTGTAGTGCCTCTCTCTTAAACATAAGCAGACAGCCAAAGTTCACCAGTCATTCAAGGAAAAAATGAAGAAAAAAGTAACTTGGAGGAAACAGGCTGTGAGGAAGGAGAAAACTTTAAAAAGAAAATGTAGCATTTACAAAACCAGGATTCTTGGAAATTAAAAATATGGTAGCAGAAATGAAAAACTTAACAGAAGCACTGGAGAACAAAGTTAATGAAAATCTCCAGGAAGCAGGGTAAAAAGACAAAGAGATGGAAAAATAGGAGAGGACAATAGAAGATGAGAAAATTAAAGTAAGAGTCTAGGAAGACTGCATCAGGAAGCAGCTTATGCTTCTGTAACAAAGATACTCCGAAATACAGAGGCTTAAATAGCATAGAAGTTTATTTCTCCTAGGCCTACGATAGGTAGATGGCTCTGATTTACGACCAGTTGGCTCTGTCACGCTAAACACGTTACATCCATATCCACGGCTGTATCCAGGGCTGCTGTTTCAGTTGTTAACATTTCCTAACAAGCAGGAGAGAAGTCGACAAAAGTCACAACTGAAGTATGACTCATAAGGTACCTGCATCACTTCTGTTCACATCTAGAAGCAAGGGAGTCTGGGGGATGTAGTCTTGCTTATGTGGTCTTATGCTCAGCTCAAACTCAAGAGTTCTATTATTAAAAGGAAGGAGAGAATAGATATTAGAGGAATTCGAGCAATCTCTACTATAAGGTCTAACATAAACAAAGGAAGATCCAAAGAGAGAGAACCAGAGAAAATAGTTGGGAGGAAATCAGCAAAGAAATATGTATTTGGGTAACTAGGTTTTGCTGTGGTAACAACCAACTCCTAAATCTTAGCAGCTTATAAAAACAAAGGTTTATCCTCACTCAAGTTGCATGTTCATCACAGGTCAGCTGGGGGTTCTGTTCCATGCTTTTTCTCCAAGCTGACAGAACTTCCATCATCTAGAAAGGTGTTAGTTACTGTAATAGGAGTGGGGGGGAGTAGAAACCAGGTAAATCGTACACTGATCTCTAAAACTTCCACCTGTCATTTTTGCTCACATTTCACTGGCCAAATTAAGTCAAATGGCTAACCTAACTCCAAGGGCACAACAAAGTGCAATCCTACTATGTGCACAAAAGGAGAAAAACTGGAAATATTTAGTGAAAGATATTAATGCCTACCTAAATATTTAGCTGACCTAAATATTTGGTTCACTCTCCTTGCAGGCATAATACACTCTTCCCCCATCTCCTCCAAAGGACACAAAAGTCCTATCTTGTTATAGTATAAAGCTCAAAGTCTAGAATCTTTGGGTGATATGTGGTAGTCTTTACAACAGGTTTTCTTCTTGGTCCAGAGACCTATGAACTGAAAAGCTGAGTTCTCGCTCCTCACATACCAACACACGATGGTGGAACAGGGTCAGGATAACCTCAGAAATGGGAAGATTGGAGACACACAGCAGACAGTAGAGTACTGCAAAAATGTAATAAAACAGTGATTTCCAAACTATTTTCTCCCCTAGCGGAACTGTTAAAAAAAATCTTACGTGGAATTCCAGCGTGAAAAGTAGACCAAAGTAAACCGCTCTGCTTGGGGACTGGAATGCAGCCTTGATCTCCACTTACCCTCAGTCTAGGGCTGCTCTTGAGGAAGCTCCATGAACTCTTTAGAGGTCATGAAGCGTAGCGGAAGTGAGGTCATCAAGGGAGAGCCAGGTTTGCTTAGGGCAAAGAGGGTGAAGTTACTGTTTAGAGAAGATACTGAGGAAAAGGGAGATTATAGATGATAGATTGTGAGTTCCAAAGGACCCAGTGGAACGCTTTGCGAAGGTGGGAAGGAATGGAAAACTGGGTCAGGTGAGGAGACATATAAAGTAGCATGGTGCTCTCTCCTTTCCTCCTACTGGCGGAGACAATGCCCCAACAATTTTAAGCTCAACCTTTATGCTGTTCTGTACTTTCACATGAACAGCTGATCATTGCTGAGGAGAATACATAATTAGGCCGACTGGTTAGACCTTAAAATTGTATCTACTCATCTCAAATAGGCATTCAATATTGCCTGGCAATCTTATTCACTTACCTAATATGTTCACTTTTTCATTATCCAAAACAATTATTTAAACCTTCTTTTCAAGCTTCAAACTTCTTATACTCCACTCCTCTCTAAATGAAAATCATTTTTCAAAAAATATTTATTGAGCATTTACTAAGTGCCAAGCACTTACTAGAGAGAGAGCAGCGGACAAAACCGTTAGTTCTTGCTTAAATTCCAGTGGGAGGAGACTGAAAATAAACAAACAGTAGATAGGATTTTGTAGGGTATTAAGTGCTATGGAGAAAAATAAAGAAGGTTAGGGGGAAAAGGCATGCTGGTGGGAGTGGCAGATCCTTCTAGAACATAGTAAAGACCTTGTCTTTAACTTTGAGTGAGATGTGTAGCCACTAGTGAGGTCAGAGCATCAAGAGTGACATGATCCAACATAGGTTTTGAAAGGTTCTGTCCATTACAGTGAGAATAGACCATAAGGGAGAAAGAGTGTTAGCAGGGAGACTGGTTATTGGCCATGATCTCTGGGCCTCTTCTGACCAACCTTGACTACCTTCTTGTCTTACATTCTTACTTTCCCCCCATTCCACATGCTGTAAAGGAAAGAACTGTCAAACTATAATTTTCAAAAAGCTAAAAACATGACATACAAATATAGAATAAAAATGTGTTGAATATTTATTAACTCATTAATGTCTCTCAAGCTGGATATAGGCCCTGAAAAAAGAAAGAATATTAGAATCAGATTGCTAGGTTAGATACTAAACTTGTAAATGTCCCTCAAGGTAATCAAACCATAACCTTTGGGGTTATCTTTTCTAGCAGAGAGAAATTTATACATTAACATGTAACTTCATAGTGTCTGAGCTCTAATTAAATAGTAAAGAGTCAGGGGCCGGCGCCGTGGCTGAGCGGTTAAGTTCGTGCACTCCACTGCGGCGGCCCAGGGTTCAGATCCTGGGTGCGGACATGGCAACACTCGTCAGGCCATGTTGAGGCGGCGTCCCACATCCCACAAGTAGAAGGATGTGCAACTAAGATATACCACTGTGTATGGGGCGGCGGTGGGGGGGGGGGTGGTGGCGGTTGGGGAGATAAAGCAGAAAAAAAAGATTGGCAACAGTTGTTAGCCCAGGTGCCAATCTTAAAAAAAAAAATAGTAAAGAGTCAAACACAGGTTTATTCTCCTAGATTTGAAAATTAAATAACCTTTGCTTGGGCCTGTTGAACAATGCCCCAGCATACCGACTCTCTTTTGCTTTACTTTTAAATTTTGGGTAAATTTTCTTAACAAATTTCCATGAAAACAAATTTTTGAAAAGTCTCATAGATAGTCTTGATTCACATTTTTAATTTACTAGAGGAATCTAGGGTGATGCCATAGGTCAATTTCTCTTCCTCTTCTCTGGGTTTCTTGCCTTTTTCCTTTGATCTCTGTCCTCTGCTGCTGCAGTATTGTAGGCAAGAGAGTTAAAGGAGCTGACTTCAGGCAGTGGCATTATTTTGGTTATTAGATTTACATTCAAGACAAGACCTTTCCTTGATCTTATTCCTACAATCTGGGGCTATTATGTATATCATCCATGAATATGATCTTCTTTAACAACCATCAATCAATCTTAGTCTCTCAATCTCTGGGTGACTCATTTACCTTCAAGGACTCAACTACCACATAAACCTCAATGATTCCCAACTCTAGACCTCTAGCCCAGGCCACTCTACCATACACCAGATGTGTAATTTAAAAGCTCCCTGGTTGTCTCTATCAGAAGCATCCTGCACTAACAATTCCAGTTGAATTCATTGTTTCTCTCCCAGTCCAAATGTATCCCACTCTTCCTGTATTCTTTATTCCTGTCCATGGCACCATCATTACCCAGCTATCCAAATCTGTAACCTTGGAGCCATCACTGGTTCACATTCCAGATCTACATAACCAACAATTCTTGTTCCTTCTGTAACATAAATATCTCTTTGATCCAATTCCTCTTCTCTCCCACTCCTACCTCAGCCTCCGTTAGGCCTTTACCATCTTTCACTTTAATTATGCGTTAGTCTCAATACTGCAAAAACATTTTCCACACAGTTGCGAGAATTCTCTTCCTAAAATGCCTCTAGGATTATATCACTGTTCTGCTTAAATCTTTCAATGGTTCCCCATTGCCTACAGAATGAAACTGAAACTTTTTAGCACAGAAAGTATCAAGTGGGCAGATTGGCTTTAGTACGATCCCCATAATCTCCATCAATAACTCTAGTAACATCAGCTCTAAGCAGTAACAGTGCACTTGCCATGCAGACGGAGCTTTAGAACGAGTTTTCCAGTCCTTCCTCCTATCCAGACTACTGCCACTCACTTCTCCTACAGAGACATTCTGGAGCTGCCAGTGGGTGAATTCCTACTCATTCTGTTAAGACTCCACTCAAAAATCACCTCTTCTTTGAAGAGCTTCCTGCGTCTTCTCCAAACTTCTAGGTACAGTTAGTTCCATCTTCAGTGCTTCTAAAACACCTCTGCATTGCCTCCTTTCCTATTTAATTTTATTGTACACATTGGATTTTATGTCTTATTCTTTGTGAGCACAATGGTGTTCTAGTCATCTTTGTTTATTCTAATGCCTACCACAATAAATTACTGCTTTTTGTCTTGCTTTTCTGTTTGTGTCACATATTCTAGGATATGTGAGATAAAAAGCAAATTTAATGTAACTCAAACTTGGAGGAAGGAATTTTATTTGGGTTGATTTTAAATCTATGGTTCTTAACCTTTTGGATCACAGACCCCTACAGAAATTATGATGGAAGTTATTACTTTCTTCTCAGAAAATAATACGTAGAAAATTCTATGAACAAGTTTAGTGGCATTCACAAATGGTCTGAGCCTACTGATAGCTGAAAAATTAAGAAACTTTGTCTTCGGGCTGGCCTGGTGGTGCAGTGGTTAAGTGCGCACATTCCACTTTGGTGGCCTGGGGTTTGCCACTTCGGATCCCAGGTGCAGTCATGGCACCGCTTGGCAAGCCATGCTGTGGCAGGCGTCCTGTATATAAAGTAGAGGAAGACAGGCACAGATGTTAGCTCAGGGCCAGTCTTCCTCAGCAAAAAAAAAAAAAAAAAAAAAGAGGAGGATTGGCAGCAGATGTTAGCTCAGGGCTAATCTTCTTCAAAAAAAAAGAAAAGAAAAGAAAAGAAACTCTATCTTTTCATTTTTATTAATTTTTTGAGTAAGAAGTATATTCATATGGAACCATACCTTAAAAGTACTAAAGTTTACAATGAACAGTCTCTCTCCTAGCCCTGTTGACACATTAAATTCCTCTTTTACCAAAGTGACCAGTTTTTATGTATCCTTCTGGAGACAGTCTATGCATATGCACATGAGCATTAAAAATCCTTTTTTCTGACACTTTCTTTTTTCCATTTATCTTGGCAATTGTTCCACATCAGTACATAAGATTTCAAATGTATAGAATTCTGTTGCATTGCTGTGCCCTAATTTATTTTTACAATATATTTTTAGATTTTGAAACAATTTCAAGCTTACAAAAAAGTTGCATGTATAGTACAAATCATTTTTTTCTGGAACCATCTGCAAGTAAGTTGCTGACCTGATGTCCTATTTGCCCTGAATACTTTCCTGTGTGTTTTCTACAAATAAAAACATTCTCTTACATAACCACAATACAATTATCAAAATCAGCAAATTAACATTATACATTAGTACCATCTAATTCTCAGACCCCATTTAAATTTCGCTAGTTGTCCCAATAATGTCCTTTATGTAAGTGCAGTTCCTTAATCTTTCCTTGACTCTTATGGCTATAAGAAGATTACAGGCTATTTTGTAGAATGAACCTTAATTTGATTCATCTGATGCTTTCTCATGATTAGAATCAGGTTATGTGTCTTTGGCATAGTTTTAACAGAAGTGATGCTGTGTTCTAACTGTATTCTATCAAGTGGCATGCAATTTCTATTTGTCCCATTATGATGATGTTCATGTGATCATTTGATTAATGAGGAGTCTGACAGACTTCATCACTGTAAATTTACTCATTTTTTCCATTTGTAATTAATAAGTATTTTTTAGGGGAGGAAAGACTTTGAAAACATGTGAATATCTTATTCCTCATGAAATATTCAATTTATTCATTTATTTAAATATATCACTATAGGCTCACGGTTTCCTGTTTTATTCAATGGACTATGACTCGTTAACCATCATTATTTATTTTGATGTTCAAATTGTCCCAGATTTGGGCAGTGGGAGCCTATTCAAGTTGGCTCCTGTATGTTCTTGACATGTTCCCATCATTCTTTGAGCACTTTCTTACTTTCCGGCACAACAAGACGACCTGGGCTAAACTTGTGCTTTTCTTGCCCCAGTGACGGAATCAGCTATTTCTCCAAAGATTCTTGGCTCCTTTTAGTGGAGAATGGTATTTTGAAGCCATGATTTGGGCACCATGTGTGCTCATTAGTATTGGAGTGCCTCTGCTACTAGGCTTCTCAGTGGACAGAGCCAGGGAAAATGTACACACACACACGTGCATATACCTATATGTAAATATACACAAACATACATTTACATCTATATTTGTTTCTATATCTATATGTATTTCCAGCCATGGATACTGCTGATTCTAATCCAATATTACAGAGTTCATTCTACTTTCCTCCCTTTTCATGTCTGTAACTCTCTTCGTTTCTCTCAGTCAGAAACCAGGCTGCCATTATCTTTAATATATTTACTTATTTGATCAATCTCTCTGAATGTAAGCAAACTCCCAGTCACTGCCGTCCTGTCCCCTGTAGAAACCCTTCTTACCCCACTCATGATCCAATGCCCTGCATCAGGCTGATGCCACCCCCGACCCCCCTTGTCCTCCTCTTCTTACCTGTGCTCTGACACCCCTCCCTGGGCCTCTGACACTCCCACTCTACCAGCATAGATGCCTACCTTACTCTACTTGATCTAATGGCTTTAGGAAGGAATTGTTCCAGGAAGGGAAGGGAAAAGAAAGGAAAGGGAAAAGAGGCCACAGTATCTTTAACATGCCCTTTAACCCATTCTTTTACTATTACAAACAATATTGCAATTAATAATCATGTCTATATAAGGTTAGTATATGTTTAAGATAAATTCCTACAAGTGGATTTGCTAGGTCGGAGTATGTGCATTTGTAATGTTGTTGATTGCGCCACATTACTTTCCAGAGAGGTTTAACAATTTACTCATGATGCTGCCTGAAAGAACACTTAAGAACAGTACTTCTAAGACATAAAAAGACCTGAAAGTTACAGGATGACATTTGAGAAAATTAAGACAACTCTCTTCTCTTTTGGAAACACATTTATTGTTACACAAATCAAACTTCCTACTAATTCAGTTTCTTGGCAACAAAAATGAAACAAAACTTAGCCATCACAAGCGAATTTAGGAACACAAAACAATAACCAAACAGACTGGGTGAAAAGTAACTCTCAGCACCCTCAGAGAGGTAAATTAGCACCATCAGCTGAAGAGGAGGAATTGCCCTGCAATTTACAAGGCAAAGATGAAAGCAGGACGACACAAAACGGCCAGGAAATAGTTTTCTACCAAACTTGTTAGGTAGAGACTTGTCAGGAAACCGTTTTCCAGGTCACTAGCTTAACTTCTTTTTACAGCCCAGCAGTGGCATCAGTACTCTTGTTACACCATCCCCCACCATTGCCTTGGGCATGTCAGAAACTGGGCCGGGGTTTGAGGTCGAGAGGTTTGCGAGGGATTTTCAGGATTTTGTGCTGGATGCAGGTTTGTGCCGCACCCCAGGAACCCCTTCAGCTCCAGGCACACCTGGACATTAGCCACCCCAGGGCCAGGCTGACCAGCGAGAGAACTGAGACCTGCGCTGTCCAACACAGCACCCACAGACGCAGCTCTTTACACTTAAAGGAAATAACATGAGACATTCCGTTCCTCTGTTGCAGTAGCCACGTTACAAGGGCTCAGCAGCCCCATGTGACTAGTGGCTACCGTCTTGGACGGCGCAGATACAGAGTCTGTCCGGCATCGCAGACAGTCTATCCGACAGCGCCGACCCAGACAGTATTAAAAAAAAAAAAAAAAAAAAAGTAGCTTGGAAGCCACTAGGCTCCAGTACCAAAAATAATCAACAGACGTCATTACTCTTTCCAGATACGATGAGGGGGGAAATTATGCTTAGAAACACCAAGTGAAAACCTGCAAAGGCACCTGCCAGCAGGCTTTCTCAGGGAACTCGTAATTCCCACGGCCCAGGCCGTCCCTCTTTCTGCGGTGGGAAGTAACGCCGCAGACTTCGAGAACGCAGGGAACTCCAAGGGCCAAGACCCCCGAGATCTAATTGTTGAAGGTAGCGGATGCTTGGATTCCCACGGCAGGCGAGCCTCGGCTGGGTGACCCACAGCTGCACGCCACCTCCGGCGTTGCGCGCCCCTCAATCAGCAGGCTGGGTGCGCGAGGCGGCCCGTGCGCAGGCCCGCCGGCCGCGGAGGCTCCCGGCAGCCAATGGGGCGGGGCGCCGCGCGCCGGGGGCGGGGCCGTGACGCTCGCTCCTCGTGACCTGGCTCGCGGCCTGCGCCCGAGGAAGCCGGAAGCGGCGGCCGTAGACAGTACCGGCTCACGGAGGGGCGGCGGCGAGCGCCTTGGGGGTTGTGAACCCCGCGATGGATCCGGACGAGACTGTCGCGCCGCCGAGGTCGTCGCTGCTGCCGCGGCTGCTGCTAGTGCCGCTGCTGTGGTCCGGGCTGGCTCTGGGCGCGCTTCCCAGGGGCGGCAGCCCCCAAAGGGTCCTCTACGACCTCCTGTCGGAGCAGCAGTTGCTGGAGGCGGAGGACTTGTCCCTGACCCTGCTGCAGGGCGGGAGGCTGGGGCCACTGTCCCTACCCCCGGACCTGCCCGATCTGGATCCCGAGTGCCGGGAGCTGCTGCTGGACTTCGCCAACAGCAGCGCAGAGCTGACCGGGTGCATAGTGCGCGGCGCCCGGCCGGTGCGCCTCTGTCAGACCTGCTTCCCCCTCTTCCAACAGGTCGCCAGCAAGATGGACAACATCAGCCGAGCCGTGGGGGTGGGTAGAGCACACCCGAGACCTGTGCCGTGGAGGGTTGGCAAAGCAGGAAGGTGTAATGATGGTTAAGTCTGGGGGCCTCAGTTTCCCCATCTGGAAGAAAAAGGGGTTGGACTGGGGTTGTGGAATTCGGGGCATCAGAAAAGGAGGTAGAGGCATTATAGGGCTTGGATTTTGCCTCCATGGCTGCTGTTCGGCATCCTCTTGGTACATATTTGCAGACAGGTATGCCTAGTTTTCTTGGGGTTCCTGCGCCCGTAACCCTGTCTTTCCTTACTTTCCTTTGCTCCCTTCCCCCGACTCCGCCACAGCTTCTTCCCATCTTCGCCTGGAGTTCCCAGGAAGGGCCCTTTCCTGAAACCCCAAGTGAAGTGGGGAAGCTATAGTGGGGTAGTGGGTAGGAGCTTGAGCTTTGTAGCCAGAAATTTTGAGATCCTCCACTAACAGTTTGGCCTTGGATTAGTTATCTTAGAGTCTTAGTTTCCTCCTCTGTAACATGGAGAAAAACTGCTGCCTGATGTGACTGATAAAAGGATTAAAAGAGATAACGTATGAGAGTTCATCTTAGTGATTAAGACAGACTGGAGCCAGTCGGCCAGGAGTGCAGTTCTCCTCTGCTTATTAGCAATATACTCTGGACGAGTTACTTATATCCTCTGTGCCTGTTTTCTTATCTGTAAGATGGGGATAAAAGGAAGTCTTAGAAAACTGGCACATAGTAATAGTTCTCAGTAAATAGGAGCTGAAATTTTTGGCGATGGTAAATCTGCCCTCCGTTCTTGGTACCCTTAGAGCTTTTCTGGTCATGTGGTAGGTGCTGTGAGGGATTTAATAAAAAGAGAGACAGAGAGAAGACGTGTTCCTGCTCCTGAGAACCGTATAGGGTCTAGAGTAGGAAAGGATTAGACTATCAGGGCTGGTGGGAGTCATGAGGTGTGGGTCGGATATGCCTTGTAACGGAAGAACATGAGGAGTGACATTGGGATTGTGGAGTGGGAAAGTTCCTCTTGTACTGAGAGGACAAGTAGTCTCATGAAAATGTGGTTGGAATTATTTCATAAATCATAGTTGATTTGACAAAGTATAAACTTGTATGTAGTTGCTTCCTGCCTTGTCAGCCTGATATTACTTAACATGTCTGGGTTTTTTTACATAAATGGGGGATTTATTTACATTAAATAAATTCTGTGGTCAATCTTTCTGTAAAGAGTTCGTTTTCAAGATGGTTTAAATAAATTTTGGCTTAGATGCAGGATTTTTCAGGTATACGTTTATTGGGTATAGCAAGGGGGATATATAGGTCCATCTCACTATGATTTTAAAATAAAGCACCAAGACTTGTCCCTGTCAACTACAGCAGGGTGTGGTGTGGCATCATATTCTCGAGCAGTTAGGTGAGTTCTGTAGCCAGAGTGACCGTGAATCAGGATGCAAAACTTGGATCTTTTGAGGCAGCAAATGCCTTTCCCATTTGTGTAGATAGTGGAATTAAGAAGAGGTTAAGAAATCACCCCAGACTCCAGTAGTGCAGTATTATGGGCATCACCCAATTTGTGTATGAATTTCCACATTTCCCGGGGGAGGCTTCTCAGGGTGGGGGGTGGCAGGAACTTCCTCTCCTTTGTGCCTCTCAGATTCCACCAGTGACCTGGGCACCTGGGTCGCCTCACCCTTGTGTGAAAGGAAGAAGGTAAAGAGATTAAAAAGGCAGAAAAACCCTTTCCCCAATCTCCGTGTCCCCTCCAAGTCAACCTAGACCTTGGTCTGTTTCCCCTCCTTTCCTCAATAGAGCTGGATGTGGTTTATTAGCTCAAAAGCATGATTTCTACAGTTCTGTGGTACTTCATGGATTTAGTAGGCTTTTTTGGATTGGTTTGGGACTTGAACCATCATATATAATAAGGAACCTATGGGAAAATGTGTTGTGAGTTTCTTAGGAGTGAACTTGAAGGGATTAGTCGTCTTTTGTGTATTTGGTGGGGGTTATTTCCGTATTTTCCTTTTGTCTGAGTATCAGTCTCTCATTTTAAAAGTCTAATCAGCAAACACACACTGTTCTTAAATGTTGGGCTGGTAAAAGGATATAAAAGGAGAAGAGGATAAGGTCCAGGCCTCAAACTCTCAGTGTAGTTGGGGAAAAGTAAACCTATATTGAGAAAAAGAAAAAGGAACAAATTGTCAATGTGAATGTTATAAATTGTACAATAGCAATTTAGAGCAAAAGAGTGAAGGAGATGCTGAATTAAAGGCAGGAACAGAGCAAGGTGGGGTTAATCAGAGAAAACCTGCAAGCTGAATTTTGAACAAGACATCCTTTCTCACCTCTTTAGGGTGAATCCATGTTCATGGATCGAGAGAGGAGGGGAGTATAACAAGGAGAAAAAGGATCAAAGGTAGAAATTAGCAAGCTATTTCTGTGATACAGCAAGCTAATTCATTTAATTATAATAGAATTATGACAATTCTATTTTCTTGTCACTTCCTCTTGGAATTACTGCGACAAGGACTGCATGTGGTTTTATTATCTCTAGGTAAAGAATGCAGTGATTTGAGGCCAACCTGGTGGCCAAGTGGTTAAGTTCACTCGCTCCCATTCAGCGACCGAGGGTTTCACAGGTTCGGATCCTGGGTGCAGACATGGCACCGCTCATCAAGCCGTGCTGAGGTGGTGTCCCACATAGCACAACCAGAAGGGTCTACAACTAGAATATGTAACTATGTACTGGGGGGCTTTGGGGAGAAGAAGAAGAAAAAAAAAGATTGGCAACAGATGTTAGCCCAGGTGCCAATCTTTAAAAAAAAAAAAAGAATACAGTGATTTGTGAAACCTGAATGGTAGAAGTGATGGATTCCCTCTTCCTTAGAGTCATACTTTCTTCTTTTAGTTTAAACTGAGAGGGACATGGTTTCTTTCAGCTCTTCAGCATCGTCAGAGTGGTTGCCAGGATGCCGTGGCCTGGCAAATTGTGAATTGCTAAGTTTTATCTTATTCTCCTTGGTTTTTAAAAAATTTATATAGATAGGTAAATAGATAGACAATAGATATGTATATGTATTTATGAAGGTGTAGTGTTAGGGGGTATGTATCTGGAAGTGTTCAACATACTTTTAGTATACATTAATAAATAAAATCTTAGGAATATAGGGGGAAAATTGGAACACAGAATAACAATAATCTCTGTCTATTTAAAGGTTGGAAAATATAATGCTTCTTAAGAATTCATTCAAAAAGTTATTGAGGGCCTATTATGTGCAGGCTAATAGTAGTTACTAGGGATATAGCTGTGAATGGACAGAGGTTGTACTCTGATAGGGAGAATAGACCTTAAATTTTTCAATAAAGAAGTAGTATTTTAATTTTGGTGTGGTAAGTGTTGCAATGAAAAAAACTCCAGATGCTACCAAACCGTTATCACAAGGGTGCTGATCTTGACTAGGACTGGAGGTAGATAGAGTGGTCAGTGATTAAAGCTGACCCCTAAAATCTGAATGAGAGTAGGGCAGCGGAGAGAAGGTATACATGTAAAGAAGTAGCAGGTGTGAAGACTCTGAGACGGGAGTCTGGTAAGTTTGAGCGGGAGGAAGAACTGAAATCACTGTGAGTCAGGAGGAGACTAGTGATCTGAGCCTGGGGATGTGAGCAGGTGCCAGGTCATGTGGGCCTTGTTGGGTATGTTAAGGATTTTAGACTTTGATTTTAAAACAATGTGATGTTAGTGAAAGGTTTAATTCTGTGGAATGACATGATCAGATTTGTACTTTAAAAGGCCACTCTGGTACATAGAGAAAATGGAGGGGACGGGGACTGGGGCAGGGAGGGGAAGAGTAGGTATGGGGAGATGGGTTAAGAGACTCTTGCAGGGATGTGGGAAATGGCGGAGGCTAGGATACGTGGGGGCCATTGTGATGGGGAGAAATGGATAGATTTCAGAGAGATTATAAAGATAGAATTGACAAGATTTGGTGGTTAGTTGAATATGGAGAGTGAAGGAAAGGAAATGCTCCTTCCCAGGGTTTTAATAAGAGCAGCTTATTGAATAAGGGTTGCCATTTACTCAGATGGAGGGAGGAACCTGTTTGCTGGGGAAAGATCATGAACTTGATTTTGAACTTGTTGATTTTAAGGTGTTTATGAGACATCCAAGTGGAGATATTGCATATGTGGTTGGATGTATATGTCTAGAGATCTGGATTGAGGATAATATGTTTGGGAGTAGGTGGCTTAAAAATAAGTGTTTGAAACCATGGCATGATGGATGTACCTGAAGAATGAGAAGGGAACGCTACAAATTGGAGATTTGGGTAGAGGATAAAGTATCAAAGGAGACTGAGAAGAAAGAGTCAGAGAGATGAAGAAAAATCAGGAGAGTGTGGTGTCTTGTAAATGAAGGAAAAGGGAAGGGGTGGTTATTTGTGTCATATCCTGCTGAGAGGACTGGAAGTTATTTATCAACATTGACGTTATTGGTTCCATAACACAGGAGTGGTTTTGATGGAGTGCTTGGGGATGAAAGCAAGATTAAATAGTTAAATAGTGAATGGAAGATGAGGAAGTGGGAAGAGCGAACCTACACAATTCTTGAAGAGTTTGGCCTTGAAGAGGAGATAAGAGAGAGGGGTCACTAAAGAAGACTGGGGGACTCAGGGATTTTCTTTACTTTCTTTCTGGTCTTTTGTCCCTCCAACCCTCTGTCTCTCCTTTTCTTCCTTTCTTAAGATGGAAGTGACCGGAACGTGTTTAAAGGCTGATGGGAAGGATCCTATAGAGAAGTTGAAGATACAGGAGAGAGTGGAAAAGTAAACAAGTCGGTTTTCCTGAGAAGGCAGAGTAGATGGGATCTAGGGCATCCACAGGGAGATGAGCCTTTGATGGGGGAAGGCACTTTTGGTCCTGTAACAGGAGGGTAGGAGAGGTTAGGGTAGAGGTTGGCAGGTCAGAGTTTCAACTTGATGGCTTCTGTTTTTTACTGTCAACTGGGAAGCTAGATCTTCTCTTGAGATTAAAGGGTGAGTGGAGAAGACTGGAATAGTGGTTCTAAAGGGGGGAGAATGAGCAGACAGGACAGTGAGGTGTGCAGTTTGGGATTATGGATTTATTGTGGAAATAATCTGCTTAGTGGTTTGCTTTTTTGCCAAACAGGCATGATGAAAGTGGATGGTTGGGTTCATTGTGATTAGGGTTCTGCTAAGTGGTTATGACACATTTGAGTACTAGGAGTTCTAAATATAAACCAAGGGCCAATATTTTTGGTCATGTGGTAGGCATTGAGAATACTAAGATATAACACAAAGTTTCCTTCCTGAAGGAACTTCTGTCCAGGTAAGGAACCTAGACACACACAGGTGGATATCATACTTTAAGAAATGGAGCCTCAGAGTGATTAAGTAACTTATCCAAGGCCATGTAGTGGAAGAGGCTGGGTTTGAATCCAGAGAGATACTACTTCTATCATAGAGTTGTTATAAGGATTAAATGAGTTCCACATTTGGAGCATTTAGGGCAGTTAGGTATTCGGTAAGTACATCATCATCATTGGGGTTATTCGTCACTTCTCGTCCTTTCACACTTTCGCCACTGTCTTTTCATCGTGCCTGAATTATAGAAATATTCTAGTTAGTCTCCCGCCTCCTTACACTACGTCTTGTGGCTGAGACTGGTGTTCCCAAACTCTGCTTTTCATGTCACTCTCTTTAGAAATCTGTAAAAGTTTCCCACTGTCTGACTCTCATGACCCTCAAGACCCTTCATAACCTTGCCCTAACATCTCCCTTTAATGCCTCCACTTTCGTAGAGGTACCCTCCATTCTAACTATATTGGCCTACTGAATACCCCCTCAATACCTCATAATCACTCCCACTTTCACCCTGTGATTGTTTTGTTCTCCCATTTTAGAATCCTCTTCCCTTTCTCAGCCTAGGGCTGAGTTCAAATCCAACTTCTTCCATGAATTCTTTCCTAATTTCCCCCAACTACACCAGTATCTTCTTCATCTGAACTATTCTACACATTGACCACTCATACAGGCTATACTGTATTGATTTTTTAAATAGCCAGTCATGTACTTATGAAGACTCAACTTAAGTAACTTATTACACTTAGCCAACTACACCCACTTAGAGCAGTTCAGGTTGGCAGCAAGGTGGCTAGGTGAAGAGCATATATCAGCCATGCTGCATTTAAGAAGTAACAATAGAAATTTTCTTTATTGCTCTGAAAGCAATTCCAAGAAAGGAACTTTTTTTTTTTTTGAGGAAGATTAGCCCTGAGCTAACATCTGCTGTCAATCCTCCTTTGTGCTGACGAAGACGGGCCCTGAGCTAACATCCATGCTCATCTTCCTCTACTTTATATGTGGGATGCCTGCCACAGCGTGGCTTGATGAGTGGTGCGTAGGTCCGCACCTGGGATCCAAACTGGTGAACCCTGGGCTGCTGAAGGGGCCTGTGCGCACTTACCCGCTGTGCCACTGGGCTGGCCCCAGAAAGGGACTTTTTAAATGAATTTTTAGGTTCACTATTTTAAAAGCGAGCGTTCATTTGGATACATCTTTTAATGAGAAGACAAAACTAAGCCACAGAGAGGGTAACTATCCCAAAATGAACATCAGAGGTATTTAAAACAAGAATTCTGCCGTAAAGCCCTCCTTCCCTCTTTTCCCGCCCCACCTGCCTGATCAGCTCTTTTCCCGAGTTATCACTCTCTCTCTCTCATTACTCTTCACACTATATAATTCCTTATCTGTATGTCTCTGGGGAGATTCTTGAAGTCCCAGTGTTGATGGCATTCCCTTAACTTTCTGTATCCTTAAAACTCTAGGATTCTTGTACTACCTGGTAAATAATAGGAGTTAAATAACTTTTAAGGAATGAAGGATAAGCAGGACTTAGTTCTTTGCTTGGGGCAAAAGGGAAAATTAAATAGATAAGGCTTAAATAATTTAGGAACTTGTTTTTATTATTTGCATAGTGTGAGTTTCATTATGGAAATGATCTCTGGAAATCGTAGTCTTCTATCTGGGTGCAAACTGTTTGGGTACAAACTTGATGTGTCACATTTTCTTGTGGATTATAAGATTTTGAACCAAAGATTGCCAAGAAGATGAAACTAAATGTTTGGTGATCATTTACTCACCAGATTAAAAAAATTGTGTAAATAATAGATGGTCAGTATAGAAAAAATTGAGACAGTGTAAAAGAGGCGAAAAAGAAAATAAAAATCACCATATTTCCATTTTTCAGAGATAACCACTGCTACATTTTGGTGAATAACTTTCCAGAATTTTTTCCTTTGCATGAAAAGTAAGAAACATGACACGCACACAATTTGGGCCTCAGTAGTTGAGATTGTTCTGTAGAAGCCAGTACTTATTCAAGAAGCAAAGATGTTCTTCCTGTGCAAGTGAACTTGGTGCCGATAAATGTTAGCTACCATTGTTTTATTACAGGTGTTCTTATTAATGGCATGATTATTTGATTATATCAGGCAAAATGTTAAAATGCTTATAATAAATATTTAAATTAATTTTATAAGGTTTTTTTTGCCTCTTGTTGGTGTTTGGGAAGTCTAAAAAATATTCAGATTGTATTTTTCTATTTTCTTTTTTTGTTACAGAATACTTCAGAGAGTCATAGTTGTGCCAGAAGTCTGTTAATGTCAGATAGAATGCAGATAGTGCTGATTCTGTCTGAGTTTTTTAATTCCACGTGGCAGAAGGCAAATTGTGCAAGTAAGTAATTCTTTCATTTTCATTTTGCAATTATGGTTCAATAGCATAGATGTCACATTTTAGTGAATTTTGAAATCTTTGAGACTAGATAATACTTTTTACTACTGAGTTTAAATGAACTGTGATTAGCATCCTGGTTTATTACTGGGAACTACTCGGGCAAGTACTGAGAGGCAGAAAAGCGTAGGAGTTACCGCCATGAGTTTTGCAGTCAGGCAGATGTGGGCTTGATTCTAATCTCTGCCACTTACTAGCCCTAACTACCAGCTGTCAGATCTTGGGCATGTAGCTTTGCCTCTTGGAACCTCAGTTTCCTCACTGGTAAGTTGGTCATAGTAATGGAACCTACCTTATATGATTGTTTTGGGATTAAATGAAATAAATTGTTTAAAGCAGTTAGCTCAGTACCTGGTACACAGTTAATGTTTTAGAAATGTTAGCTGTTTAATATAATAATTATGATGTTTATAATAATCTGTCAAATGTAGGGGGAGGTGATAACATCTGTTCTTTCAGTTTTGTATGTATTTGTACAACAAAATGAGATCTATTTTCAGGCATTTTTGGGAAAAATTAAAATTACTATTTCAATTCAGAAGCGTTTTGAATACCAACTACGTACTAGGCTGTTTTTGTTTTCCATGCCTTATAATTTAGTGAAGGAGAAAGTTATATTTACAGTATAACCTAAGACAGATAAATAAATGCATTAATAAAATTACAGAGTCCTTGGGGGAAGTAGAAAATAAATCGAATTAGGGAGAATTTGAAATGACTTCCTGGAAGAGATACCTTTTGATCCTATACGTTTATGGCTGGGCGTGATTTCAATAAATAGAGATGAGAGGAAGGACGTTACAGATAAAGAGGCCTTGTGGACAGAGGCCCAGAGGTATAAAGGAGTAGTCAATGATCTAGGATCCTAGAACCACATGGGAGATACAGTTGGAAAGAGAAACTAAGACCTTGACTGATATAGTAGTTTATCACTTATGCCAACATTTTTAATACTGCTTGGGACACCAACATTTTATTAATAAATAGTTGTGTACTATAGTCTCTTGGGGGTTTACAATACACATGGAATATGAAAGGCAGTGAGAAGTATGACAGGTTAAAAAAAAAGTTTTTTAACATCATTTAACCTGGCACTTTCAAGCTTTTCCTTTTTAACTACAAAGACCCTTTTTTTCATGGAACTCCATTGGAAGAGGAAGAGAGAGACCAGTGAGGAAGTTATTATAATAGTTTAGGCAAGAACCAAAAAAACCATGAAGTAGGGGCATGGGCTGTGGAAATAGAAAGGACAGGGTGGATTAAAAATCTGTGTATGTGTAAGTCATTAAGGAGCTTAACTTTTCTAAGGACTTGTCTTTTTGGTTAGTTCATATGAAGAAAAACTGTAAATGGGAAAAAGACTCCCTTTCTCGATTATTTGCCTTTTTATTTAAACACAAAAAAAGACTGATCAGTTTTCTTAGAATTTATGTTAAATTTTCTTCCTTTTTTTTTCCTTTTCCTCCCCAAAGCCCCCCAGTACATAGTTGTATATTCTTAGTTGTGGGTCCTTCTAGTTGTGGCATGTGGGACGCCGCCTCAGTGTGGCTTGATGAGCAGTGCCATGTCTGCGCCCAGGATTCGAACCGACGAAACACTGGGCTGCCTGCAGCAGAACGAGAGAACTTAACCACTGGGCCACGGGGCCGGCCCCTCTTCTTTTTTTTTTTTAAGAGTGGCCCTGAGCTAACATCTGTTGCTAATCTTCCTCTTGTTTTTCTTTTTTCTTCCCAAAGCCCCAGTGCATAGTTGTATATCCTAGTTGTAAGTCATTCTAGTTCTCCTATGTGGGATGCCATCACAGCATGGCTTGATAAATGGTGTGTAGGTCTGTGCCCAGGACCCCAACTGGTGAACCCCAGGCTGCTAAAGCAGAGCGTGCAAACTTAACCACTTGGCCATGGGGCTGGCCCCCTGTGTGAAATTTTCAAATGCAAGCCACTAACCCATTTGTCTCAGTTACCTTTTTGTGATGAACTAGTTATTAAATTTCCAAATACAATGGCTGGTAAGTGATGCCAGCTTTAGGGATCTTTAATGGTAAATAATATGGAGTCCATTCAGTCTGGCACCTAAAATATAAAATGGGGAAGGAAAAAGTTACAAAGGAAGAACAGAAACTACGGATATGTTTTAGAAATTTGTTTTTTTTTGTTTTTTTGTTTTATTTATTTATTTATTTTTATTAATGTTATGATAGATTACAACCTTGTGAGATTTCAGTTGTACATTTTTGTTAGTCATGTTGTGGGTACACCACTTCCCCCTCCGTACCCTCCCCCCACCCCCCCCTTTTCCCTGGTAACCACCGATCAGATCTCCTTCTCAATATACTAATTTCCACCTATGAGTGGAGTCATATAGAGTTCGTCTTTCTCTGACTGACTTATTTCGCTTAACATAATGCCCTCGAGGTCCATCCACGTTGTTGTGAATGGGCCAATTTCGTCTTTTTTTATGGCTGAGTAGTATTCCATTGTGTATATATACCACATCTTCTTTATCCAATCATCAGTTTCTGGGCATGTAGGCTGGTTCCACGTCTTGGCTATTGTAAATAATGCTGCGATGAACATAGGGGTGCAACGGACTCTTGAGATATCTGATATCAGGTTCTTAGGATAGATACCCAGTAATGGGATAAAAATTTGTTTTTAACTGAAACTTAAACCAATATATGATCCATTTTGTAGGAATATATCTTTTGATATAAAGTAAGTACTCCTTTCTCATCCTCTATGCTAGCAAATACAAAACTATATATAGGTAAAATCTTTTTAAGCAAATTTAATAATTCACTTGTAAAAAGAATATTATTAAGAATATAAATGTAAAAATATAAAACAGAAAATATTGTTTAAAAAATATTAAAATTGCTGCACTGCCCAAAGCCACCTTTTCTTTGTACTTGAGCTAGCTGTAAGGTGACACCTAGTCTCTGCAGTTACTAGTTGATGAAAGGAAGGCTAGAAACCCAGTAAAAAAGAGAGAGTGCCGTCCTTGGACCACTCCCATCTCTTTTATCTTTAGAATTCCCGTGTCTTTGAATGATATTAGTCTTGATGGGAAATGAGTTTTTGAAAATTGGTGGAGACTCAAAAGAAGTCTCAAGAGCTCAACTCTTCCAATTCGCGTTACAAATAACATGGAAACGAGTTCTTCTGTAAACTGACTGACATATCAAAGGTTTCTCCTGTTCAGAATTTTAAAGCTGTCATCAAAAGTGTATTGTTGACACACTGACAGCCTTGTTATTGAGGTGCTTCTGGTTGTCTTGTGCATGTGACAGTTGAATACTTTTAGCAGCGTGATCAGATTTGATGAGACCGTGGATTGTTTTATGGTAGTGTGTTGGTTCTTTGTTTTTCTTTTTCAACTTTATTGAGATATAATTGACATATAATGTTGTGTAAGTTTAAGGTGTACAATGTGTTGATTTGATACAGTTACATATTGCAAAAGGGTTACCACCATAGTGTTAGGTAACACTTCCATCATGTCACATAATTACCGTTTCTTTTTTGTGGGGAGAACATTGAAGATTTACTCTCTTAGCAGTTTAGAAATATATAATACAGAATTGCTAACTGTGATCACCACACTGTACATTAGATCCCCAGAACTTATAACTGGTGATTTGTACCCTTTGACCAACGTCTCCCCATTTCCGCTACCTCCAGCCCCTGGCAATCACCATTCTTCTATTTCTGAGTTCAGCTCGTGGTTGACTACACATGTGGGGCTTTGTTTCTGAGCTCTTGATCCTGTTCCATTCATCTCCTTTCCTGTGATGAGTCAGTCTTCCCTAGTTGATGGGACTCCGGAGGAAGGGATTTATGACCATTCAGTTTCTTTTGGAGGATCTGTTTTCAGGCAGATAAAGGGGAATTCACAGAAAGCTTCTCTCTGCATTTGCTGTTTTTCAAGTGCCTTCAGCTCAAAATAATCCTTATGGCAAAGGGGCATATTTTAGAAAGGCATATTCTGCCATCTTTCACTTGTTATGTCTTGGTTCTTTACAAATCAATAATAAAATTTAATGGTTAACCAGAAGGTCTGTTAACCAGAACCCCTCTTTCCTGTATTTTATCTACATGGTAATGTACTAAGCATCAGCCCTACTTATTTGTATCTTACAATTTTAAATGTCTTAGTTTTCATACTTATGACAACTTAATTATGTTGTTCAGGTACAAGGTTCCCACAGTTTGTACTATATTTTCTGAAGCTTGCCCTATTTTTCAGAAATTGGTGATTGTCTCTCTTGTTTTCTATAAAACTAGTTTTGAAAAACAACAGAGATCTTTGTACATACTCCTAATAGATGCCAGATACTTTATCTAAAGATGCATAATTCCTGTTATGATAGTTTAATAGGTTTCTATGTAAGATTTTAACTTGAATCTTTACCACCTTTAAGAATGCTTCTTGAGCTGATGTTTGAGCCCTCACTGAGAAAGAAGCTATGCTAATCTGTCCTTGATGAGGCCTCATTGATTATCTGAGATGAGGAACATTCATAATGACCACTTCACTTAGTGCTCATAGGAAGCTTTATTATTAGTGATATTCCTTAACTTACTAATTTCTAATATATATAGCTTCTCACTGCTTATAACCTTATGTTTCCAATTCCTGCAAAAGGATGAAAGAGGAATTTTGCTGGAGTTCCTTTGTTTTAAGTCAGAAAGTCAGGGCTCTTTAATAATGAAGACATTTTTAACCCCATTATATAAGTGAATTTCTTTGTGTTTTATGATACCACTCTAATGGTCATTGGAAGAATTTTGATGGAACTGCACTGATGCAGTACTTAACAAGATGACCAGTCTTTATTAGGTTTTAGTTTAATTTTCAAATAATTCTAAGTGAAAAGGAGTGATGGTCAGTAAAATAGAAGAGATTAAGTCCTATTTGTTGTTCAAAGAAGCTTCATTTATAAATTACTTTTTTCTTTTGTTTTTATTTATTTTTCATAATTCTATAAATTACTTTTTATAAAGAAATTACAAAAACTGAAAACCCTGTCAATCTTGTTAGCCCAACATACTAATATTCCGCATATATGTAATTGTGTTTGTTTTTATTTATATATACTCTGCCTCATGTGTAAAAGGATTCAAGGCTACTTTGTGATGACGTTAAAGCAGGATTAAGAGGGGCTGTGTTATATGTATATATATTTTAAAAGAATTTAGTGTGTGAATTTTTTGAAAGCTGACAGATGGAGTAACATTTTTAAATAATAAAGAAAACATGGTATAATTAAGAGAATACTTAATGGAGAGTCTGGAAAGTATATTTTATATTTTCATGCCTTACTAACTTGATGTATGATCCTCAGTATATCATTTTATTCCTCTGGCTGCTTCCTAATTTGTGAAATGATCCCTCAGATTTTTTTTTTTATTTTTTAAAGGTTTTATTTTTTCCTTTTGCTCCCCAAAGCCCCCCTGTACATAGTTGTATATTCTTCATTGTGGGTCCTTCTGGTTGTGGCATGTGGGACACTGCCTCAGCGTGGTCTGATGAGCAGTGCCATGTCCGCGCCCAGGATTTGAACCGAGGAAACACTGGGCCGCCTGCAGTGGAGCACGCGAACTTAACCACTCGGCCACAGGGCCAGCCCCGATCCCTCAGATTTTTAAATGATAAGGTGAACAGTCAGAATGGGACTTACATTCTTGAGAAGATAAAGCTGCCGAGAATGTAGAGTACTGAGTTCAGAGAGGGAAGGGCTCTAGGAATAGGTTCATCAGCAGGGCCCCAGGTATACCAGGTTCAGACCGAGCCCGGAACCAGGGGCCTGTATGAAGGGGGTGAATGGGGCCGAGTTCCAGCTCAACTTCTGGAGGCAGAAGTGCCTTTTGTAACTGATCTAGCCAGAGGGGATGCCTTTTTCTAATTTGCAGAAAGGAGTCTAAACGTGCTCATTGCCACCCTGTTCGCCAGGTTTATGTTTCATGTCTGTTGCCAGCGCTGATCAGTTGGTAGTGACTGCTGGAATCCTTGCACGTGAGACCTCCAGTGCAGTGGAGGGAGGAGTGCTGACTCCGAGGGTTGAACTTTAGTGATTTAGAATGTAGATGTGAATATTTTATTTATTTTGCAGTGTTTGAAAGTACAGGCTCAGGAATCAGACTGAGTAAAAATTCCAGGTTTTCACTTTCCAGTTTCGTGACCTTTGGCAACTTCCTTATTCCTCTAAGCTTCTGTTCCTTATTTAGAAAGTGGAGATAATGAGAAGTTCTTGCCTCATAGGGTTGTTATAAGAATTAAATGAGTAGGGCCAGCCCCGTGGCCGAGTGGTTAAGTTTGCATGCTCTGCTTTGGCGGCCCAGGGTGTTGCCGGTTTGTGGACATGGCACTGCTCGTCAGGCCATGCTGAGGTGGCGTCCTACATGCCACAACTAGGAGAACCCACAACTAAAAATACACAGCTAGGTACCGGTGGGCTTTGGGGAGAAGAAGAAAAAAAAAGATTGGCAGCAGATGTTAGCCCAGGTGCCAATCTTTAAAAAAAAAAATTAAATGAGTAGATGTGTTTAAAGTACAACAGAGCACTTGGAACACAGCAAGTACCCAGTTAATGTTCGCTTTCGTTGTCATGATTGTCATTTATCACAGAACATGGACATTTCACAGTGCGTCATGTCCTAGTGTCTACTGTAGGGGAGGAAAGAAGTATTTTTCCTCCACCCGTTTTAGGTTCTCTGGCTGAGACTCTCTCAATTAGGCTGTCCAAAGACAGATCAACAAGAGAAAAACAAACCCAAGTTTATTAACGTGTACTTTGTGCGTGTACACATGGGAGCACACAGTGATGAGTAACAAGAAGGGAAGGTTAGAACCTGGGCTTATGTACCATCTTGGGCTAATCAGAGGAAAAGGGATTTGGGGCTTCTGGTGGAGGAGGGAAGTTACAGGAAGGTGACCTGGAAAAGCATGGTAAGCAAGGGTTGTTTGGTAAGGTTTGTTATGCATGTTTAAGTTGGAACCTTCTCCATAGATAAGAGTTGTTTAGAGTCCTCCTCGTCCTCTTACATGAGAGGGAGACATCTTTACAAATGGACATTTTCTTTATAAATGTAAATTTTATTTACAAAATGAAAACTTGGACCCTGTTTTTGGAGCGCCGCCCCCCACCCCTCCTGCATCTATCTGCTGGTTCTCAGTGGCCTTCAGCTCAAAAGAATCCATGTGCCAAAGAGGCATATTTTGAGGTGTTGTATTCTAGTACTCTTCACCACCTATTCAGTCTGTCTCTTATCCATTGAATTCTTTCTGTTTGCTTTGCCACCTTTTTCATGGGTGGTTGCAGTAGCCTCCTCTCCTGTTCCTCCACTCCCAGGTGAGAGAGAGCATATTAGATGGTCCTGAGTGGGTGTAATATACAGCTATCAGTTGAAATTAAGGGAGTCAAGAGTAGGGTTGAGTACTAGAGAATAGAAAATATTTGGAACATCCCCTCTGCAGTAATTGGCAGGGTGTCTACAAGATTGTTTTGTGGCCCTGAGATTAGAATTTGAACTGAGTCCCTTCATGATAACTTTAGAGTTTTCTATAATAGCGTTCCATGATGCAGGCTCAGCAAGCCGAAGAATCGAAAGAAAGATTTCTTAGACTCTCAAGGTCTGGTACTAGTGCTCCTTTATTCAGAGAAGAGCATGGGGACAGGACCCATGGGCAGTAAAGAGCTGCAAACATGGGTTGAGGGTAGGGCTAAATTGATAAGGCATAGGTATGTGAGTTATTTCTTTACAAGACAAAGGAAAGATTATGTAAAAAAGTTGTTAAAATGGTATCAGTGCAGGCGGGGTCTGGTTATTGGGTGGTCCTGTAACTTTGGATCAGGTCAGATGAGGTCAGGATGTCCTGTGCTTCCCAGAGGATGATATAGATTGGTATATAGGGCAGGACGCCTTGGACTTCTCTCCCTGGGGCAGCCTTGATCCTCCTCATTCTACAACCAGAATTGAAAGTAGAGAAAGTAAATGGAGGCTGTCCAGGGTTGGAAATGTTTGTGAGTACGTGGAACATAAAGAGAACGAGGATTCTAGGAGAGTGAGATTGAAATGGCTGACCACCAGAAACCAGGCACTTGAATCTAGATCTGAGAGAGTAAGCTGAGAACATAGGGAAAGGTCAAAGCGAAGTGAGGATAAAGAATAGGTTCGAGGCCGGCCCAGTGGCTGAGTGGTTAAGTTCACATGCTCAGCTTGGGCAGTCCAGGGTTTCATGGTTCAGGTCCTGGGTGTGGACGTAGCACCACTCATCAGGCCGTGCTGAGGCAGCGTCCCACATAACAGAGCAAGAAGGAGCTACAGCTGGAATATACGACTATGTACTGGGGGGCTTTGGGAAGAAGAAGAAGAAGAAAAAAGAAAAGATTGGCAACAGATGTTAAGTCAGGGTCAATCTTTAAAAAAAAAAAAAGAATAGGTTCATCGAAGAAGAGAGAATAGATAAATCGTGCTATAGTCATACATAGAAAACAATGAAAAGGGATGAACTGTGCTAATGCTAAGCGAGAGTAGCAAGTTGCAGAGGAATATCATTTATGTAACATTTTTTAAAACATGTAAAACAGTTCTGTTTTTTTCCGGACTTTCCTTGAAACCCCTTGATCAGTATTTTAGGCAAAATTCTCACCAGCTTGTTTCTCTTCTCTTCCAACTCAATAGATTAGAAAGAGCAAATTAAAAAAGGTTACCCTGTTAGGTGCAATAAACGACCTGCTAGTGAAGATGGAAGAGACACAGAGCTACTAAATTTGACACAGAAAAGGATCAAAAGCATATGAATTTAGGTAAAATTAATGCAGGATAAACAGTCTTATTCCTAAACAGCATTAGGAGTGCCCCTTACTGCGCAGCGTCTGATATCTGATGTTCGTGATTAAGACTTTGCACCATCAAAAATCAATTTAAATTTTATTTGGTGTATTGTTTTTATAAAGAGGAGAATATGTGATTATTTAAAGATTTTCATGGAAATGGTTATGATGTAAAAAAAATTGTTTTGGAAACTGAAAGGGGTAAGCTTCATATATTTGAGAAATTCTCTTATGGGGAACACTTCATGCTTATTTGAATGGAGAATTACTGTAGTGTGAAACAGAAGATGATAGCTTGAGAGATAAATGACAATACAAAATTGTTGCTTGAGATATAGTAATATACTTTTTTGTTTTTTTGACAGATTGTTTAACGAACAAAAGTGAAGAATTATCAAATAGCACGGTATACTTCCTCGATTTATTTAACCACACCTTGACCTGCTTTGAGCATAACCTTCAGGTATTTTATGTATGATGCTTGAAATTAAAATGATGCCTTGCACAAATGAATAATAAATAATACCAATTGTTGATATTTATCTGTACACGCAATGTACGGCAACTAGTAGACATGGATTTCTGCTAAGTTCTTCCATTACCAGACCTTAGGCAAATCACGCAGACTTGAGTTTTCTTATTTGTCAGGTGGGGATAGGAAGATCTACCCTGCCTGCCTTCAAGTATTTTGTAGTGAGGATCCAAGGAGGGTAATGAACATGAACACTTTAACTGAGGCATGTGATTATTTAATTAAAACACGATGTTGTTCTATGTGACAGTAATTTACCGTGACTTTGTTTAAGCAGTAGGGTATTTTACAATGTAGTATGATTCTGTCTACAGAAAGCCTGTTCTTTGCCTCAATGTTTGCTTAAATATGTTTTACCTACTTTAAAAGGCACTATTTAGTAAGGTAACTTTTTGAGTATTGAATTATAATATAAAAGGTAGCCTTTAAGAAACCTACCATTGGTTTTTGTTTTCTCCATCTCTGACCCTTGAATGTTGGTATTCGAACTTCCCTGGTGGTGGTGAGGGGGCGAGATTGGAACTCTGGTAAAATCCTAGTTTGAAACTTGCTTAACAAGTAAGTAATCCCCACAAAGAGATGTAAACATATTTAGGATGCAGGGATGTATGATTTCCTCTTTAATAAATGTGATAACATGGAATTCTGAATTTCCCTGAGAAGAGTAAACTCCATTAGATGAGCATTCCCCAAATATGTTCTGCAAGACGTTTATAGATGGTCCCTAAAAAAAGGTTCGTGTTGTAATAAGGCTGGGAAATGCTTTACTACAGGACTTCAGAACGTTAGTGGACTAATGTACGTTGTAAAACTCCAAATGGTAACTTTTGTAAACAGCATTTACCACATGTATTTGACCAGGCACTCTTTGGTTTAAGAGACTAGTGTTCTGATGAATGATTTTAGGGAAATTAGCATTTTTCCTGGGATGTTAGTTGCAAATATTTTTTTGCTAGTTTGTTGTTTGTCTTTTTATTGTGCTTTTCTTTTTGTTATGAAGACAATTTTAACTTTTGTGTTGTTAGATTTATCAAAAAATTTTTAATGGCTTATGGACTTTGTGTCACACTAGAAGGCCTTTTCTCACTTTGAGATTATTTAAAAAATTTCTCCTGTGATTTCTTTTAGTACTTTTATGGTTTCATTTCCTGTATTTAAACATCTTTTATCTATCTGAAATTTATTTTGGTGTAAGATGTGAGGCATAGCCCCAACAATTTTTTCCTGACGGCTTCTTGACTATCCTGTGAAATGAATTTTAGAACCAAGTTCAAAAAATTAATCATTTTAAGATTTTGTTAGAGTTGCGTTACATTTTAGATTCATCATTTGGAAAGAATTGACACATTTAGATACTGAGCTTTCCTATCTAGGAATATGATATGTTGTTTTTTTTATTGTGGTAAAATAATATATATTTGGTGTATATATATAATGTGATAAAATAAAATATAAATTTTACCACATTATATAGAATACCACAGAGTATAAAATTTCCACATTATTGTTTTAAAGTGTACAGTTCAGTGGAATTAAGTAATCTCACATTGTTGTGCACTGTCCCCGCCATCCACGTCAGATCTTCATCTTCTCAAACTGAAACTCTGTCCCCATTAAGTATTGACCCCAATTCCTCCCCTTCTAGCCCCCGACAACCACCATTAGTCTCTATTTTTTAATGTCTTCTAGAGTAGTTTTATTTATTTAAATTTCATATAGGTCTTACATGTTTCTTGAGTTTTTCCAAGATATTATATAGTTTTTGGTGCCATCGTGAATGATACCTTTCCTTCCCCTACTACAGATTTTAACTGGTACTTTTGAAATGCTTTGTTTTGGGATAATTTTAGATTTATAGAAAAGTTGCAAAGGTAATACAGAGAATTCCCATACGTCCCTGACCCAGGTTCTCCCAGTGTTAACCTTACATTATCATGGTACATTTGTCAAAACTAAGAAATGAACATTGGTACGTATCTGTTAAGTAAATGCCAGACTTTATTCTGATTTCCCCAGTTTTTCCACTAATGTCCTTTTTCTGTTTCAGGATCTATTCTGGGGTAATATATTGCATTTAGTAACTGATTACTCCTTAAAATTTCTATCATGTGTAGCTATGTTCCCTTTCTTATTCCAAATGCTGTTTTTGTGAGTCCATTTTTTCCCTTTTGTTTCCTTTAAGCTTCTTAAAGGTACGTTTGTTTTTATTGATCTTTTTGAAAACCTACATTTGGCCTTATCAATTTCTGTTTTATTTTTCTTTATGTGTTTATTCATGCTTTTGTGTTTATTAATTTCTCCTCTGTTCTTTTGGTTAATTTTGTCATTTTTCTAGTTCTTTAAATTGAATGGTTAATTTATTTTCAACTTTTCTTGCTCAACAATAAAGTAATTTTCAGACTGTAAGTTTGTAACTTTGGCCTTTCCAATAATAGATTCTGATATGAAGGGATCGCATTTTCATTTATTTCTAAATAATTTCTAATTTTAATTTTGATTTATTCTTTGACTTAAGAGTTCCTTGGAAGATTATTTTTTAATATGAGTGGCATGATTTGTTTATTTGCATTTGTATGTCTCAAATTTTAATTGGAGTTGTGATTAGTAAATGTAGGCTGTCTACATTTTTGAATTTATTGAAATACCTTTGTGATGTAATAATCAGTTACTTAAAATGTTTCCTGGGCATGTGGCCGGCCTGGTGGTGCAGTGGTTAAGTTCACACGCTCCGATTTGACGCCCGGGGTTCGCCGGTTCGGATCCCGGGTGTGGACATGGCACTGCTTGGTAAAGCCATGCTGTGGCAGGCGTCCCACATATAAAGTAGAGGAAGATGGGCATGGATGTCAGCTCAGGGACAGGGTTCCTCAGCAAAAAGAGGAGGATTGGCAGCAGTTAGCTCAGGGCTAACCTTCCTAAAAAAAAAAACAAAAACGTTTGCTGGCCATTTGAAAAGAATTTGTTTATAGGATACAAAGTGATACATATATCCAGTTCTAAGCAATTATTTTTAATATAGCCACTTTTACCTTTTGGGACTTCTTTTTTTTAAGAGGCAGCCTGATCTTCTTTTACCATAGATCTTTGCAAATAAATATGACAAAGTGCATTATTTTTTCAATCTTTTTATTATAAAAGGATTTCAAACTTGCAGAGACATTGAAAGAGTGATATAATGAAGACTCATGTATCTATCATCCAAATTCAACAATTATCAACATTTTGTCATATTTGCTTTATGTCTGAATATATGCATTTTTTTTGCTGCAGCACTTGAAAGTTGTAGATATTATGACATATTACTCATCTAATTTTTTAAAAATTTTGTTTTTTGAGTAGTGTTAGATTTATAAGAAAGTTGCAAAGATAGTAAAAAGTTCCCATATGCCCCTCATCTGGTTTCCCCTATGTTAATATCTTATATTGCTGTGGTACATTTGTCACAACTGAAAAACCAACATTGGTGCATTACTATTAACTAAACTCCAAAGTTTATTTGTATTCACTAGTTTTTCCAGTAAAGTCCTTTTTACCATCCAGGTTACCACATTGCATTTAGTTGTCATGTTTCCTTAGTAAGCTGGTTTTACTCATGACAGTTCTGACGCTAAATGTGTGGGGTTTTACCACACCAACAATCAATTCTCTGATTCTCTGACACCAACTAGGTCCTGTAATGCAATTTAATTCTGACACTAATTACCCAGAGTTAGCATCATACTCCACAGATTTAAGGGCTCAGTCTCACAAGACAGCCCTCATTTCAGATGCCAGTTGCAAATAGGCTGCCCAGGTTACTCACACTTCTGTCTGACTTGGCTACGAAGTCAAGGGGTTCCCACAGCTGGTCCCCTTTCAGGTTCGATAATTTTCTAGAATGACTCACAGAACTCAGGAATGCTCTTTTCTTCTGTTTACTGGTTTATTAGAAAGGATACAACTCAGGAACAGCCAAATGGGAGAGATGCATAGACGGTATGCGGGGTGTGGGTGTGCAGAGCTTCCATGCCCTCTCTGGGTGCACTACCCTCCCAGCGTCGATGTGGGCACCAACCTGAACACAAGCTCTCTGAACATTTAGGGTTTTTAATGAAGGCCTCACTACATAGGCATGATTGACTGCATCGTTGGCTGTTGGTGATTAGCTCGATCTCCAGCTCCTCTTCCCTCTCAGAGGTCGGGAGTAGGGCTGAAAGTTCCAATCCCTGATCATGCCTTGGTCTTTCTGGCGACCAGCCTCCATCCTGAAGCTCTCTAGGAACCCCCAGCCACCAGTCACCTCATTAACGTACAAAAGATGGTCTTGTCACTCAGGTATTCCAACGGTTTTAGGAGCTGTGTGCCAGGAACCAGGGACAAAGACCAAATATCTGTTTCCTGTTGTACCACACTTAGTCTCCTCTTGTCTGTGACAGTTTCTCAATCTTACCCTGTTTTTCATGACTTTGACAATTTTGAGGAGGGCTGGCCAGGTATTTTGTAGAATGTCCTTCAGTTTGGGTTTGTCTAATGTTTTCCGCATGGTTACAGTGGGACTGTGGGTTTTGGAGAAGACGGAAGTGAAGTACCTTTCTCATCACATCCTGTCAGAGGTACATGCTGTCGACGTGGTTTATCCCTGATGATGTTAATCTGTATCACGTGGACAGGGTGGTGTTTGCCAAGTGTCTTTAACGTAAAGTTACCTCCTTCTTCCTCTTTCCATACTGTTTTTTTTGGAAGCAAGTTACTAAGTAATAAGGAGTGGGGTTAGGGAAATTAAGCTCTGAGTCCTGGAGGGGTGAATGTTTACTTAAATTGTTTGGAAATCTTCTGTAAGGAAAATTTGTCACTTCTTCCACATTTATTCATCTATTTATATCAATATGGACTCATGAGTATTTATTTCATTCTTGGGGCTATAATTAATTTTTAAAGTTCTCTCCTATTTACTGAATTCTTTTTTGTTGCTCTGAGATCTGGGTTTAATGTGTCTCCCTTTAGAATCATTTCATTTGTTTGTTTGTTTGTTTGTTTTGTTTTCTTTTTACATCCATTGTTAGGCTCATCTTACTTTCTTAAGTGCTCATGTGGCCAGTGGTAGGATGGTTATACCAGGCTGGGAGCACTGGAAGAAATCTCTCTCTTTCCATATGGAGTTTGGTTTCTGTAGCTTGGCTTTTGAAAGTTTCCTCAGGCAGGCAGTATGTGTTCACTTATTCAACAGATATTTATTGGGTGCTGATTATGTACCAGGCAGCATTCTGGGCACTGAGGGTAGAGCAGTAAACAAGACAGATAAGATTCCTGTTTTCGTGACCTT
This sequence comes from Equus przewalskii, assembly GCF_037783145.1. NCBI lineage: Eukaryota > Metazoa > Chordata > Mammalia > Perissodactyla > Equidae > Equus > Equus przewalskii. Next base: position 57,562,314 of record NC_091839.1, on the reverse strand, counting down.
ATGTCCTAGTAGGGGTGAGACTGATAACAAAGAGATGAGATGATTAAGAGTAATGAGTCTCGGGAAGGGGTGTGGTATACTACCTTAGATAGGGTGGGCAAGGAGTACCTCTCTGAGCAGGTGAATGTTGAGGTGACCTAAAGTTTGAGATAGCGTCAGCCATGGGATGAGTGTTTCCCGCAGAAGCAAGGATAAAGAAATGCCTTCGGGGAGAGAATGAGCTTGGTATGTGCAAGGAATGGGAAGAAGGCCAGTTTGGCTGGAGCACAGTGAGCAAATGTGAATGACATATGGGGAGATAGGCAGAGGCCAGATTATAAAGAGCCTCGTAGAACAAAGGAAGAAGTATGGACTGAATTCTCAGCACAATGGGAAGCCATTTAAAGCAGGAATGTTACATGACATGATTTACTTATAAAAATATCACTCTGGCTGCGTTGTGGAGAAACTCAATTGAATGTAGGCAAGAGTGAAAGTAAGGAACCTAATTAGGCGGCTGGCACAGGACAGAGATGGTATGGACTAGGGTCTTGGCCTTGATGTTGGAGAAACAGATGGATTCAGGGTACGGTTTAGAAGTATATCTAACAGGGCTTGCTGATAGATTGGGTAATTCCTGGAGAGTGGTTTTGGCTGATCAGAGAAGGAAAGAGAAGAGTCAGGATGATCCTAGACTTTTGGTCCTGAGTAGCTGAGAGGATGCTGGGGCCATGGGAAAGACTGGTTGTAGGAAAGTGGGGACTAAAAATTCTGTTTTGAGGGGCTGGCCCCGTGGCCGAGTGGTTAAGTTCGCGCACTCCGCTGCAGGCGGCCCAGTGTTTCATTAGTTCGAATCCTGGGCGCGGACATGGCACTGCTCATCGGACCACGCTGAGGCAGCGTCCCACATGCCACAACTGGAAACACCCACAACGAAGAATACACAACTATGTACCGGGGGGCTTTGGGGAGAAAAAGGAAAAAATAAAAAAATCTTTAAAAAAAAAAAAAATTCTGTTTTGAACCTGTTAAGTATGGAATCGCTATTAAACTTCCAAGGTGAGGTGTCAAATAGTTGGTGTTGTAAATGAGATTGGAGCTCAGGGGAGAAGTGTGAGCTGGAGATAGAGATTTGAGAGTCAGTGGGTGCAGATGGTATTTAAAGTCACGAGACTGGATATGTGTGAGTGTAGACAGAGATGATCAAGAAGCCCCAAGGACTGAGTCCTGGGGGACTCCAGTGCTGTGTGTGTGTGTGTGTCTGTGTTTGAGAGGGGAGGGGAGTCAGCTAAAGAGATAGATGGAAGCAATGAGATTGGTGACATTGGCGGTGACATTGGCTGTGGCAGTGACTTCTAGCTCACTGGTTGAGTAGGGATGTGGGTTTAAGTTCCAGACCAGATCCCCCTTGGGTAGTAAGTGTTTGCAGGTGGCTTCTCTGGGAACCTGGACTGTCATGGTGGCTGTGGAAAGACTGCTTTTTTGTGGCTGGCCCCGCAGGCAGGGCGGGGCTATGATTCCAGCCTGCTGCATCTCTCGAGGTCAGTGTGGGTGGTTGCAGGGGAGTGGAGGTTCACAGGAGACCGTGGGCCTGGCTAGTTTCTCTGGGAGTGGTGTGGTGGCTGTAACACAACCTTCCTGTGATGACATATGCATGTCACACCTTTACATTTCACAGTGCTATTCAAGTGCCTGGGTTTACCCTTTTCTTGAATCTCTTAAGTAAAGAAATCAGGAGACAAGGCACATGCTGATATCATCATCTTCCTGGAATCCCACTTCCTCATTCATTTTAAAGGCCGCAGAGCTTTTTATTGTTCAGCTCTGCTACCATTTAGTCAGTCCCTGTATTGATAGAGCTTTTTATTTGGTTCAGTGTTTTACTGTTATAAACACAAACAATCTTTTTTCATATATTTGGAGTATTTGCATGAGTTTGGTAGATTCCTAGAAGTGAAATTGCTACATAAAAAGGTATGTGCATTTTAAATTTTAATATAAATGCCTAAGTTACACCCCCCCATCAAGGTTCTGCGCTCAATTTTTGATTGAACACATTTAGCTAAATGCACACTTGTTTTGTGAAAAACAGACATTGGGTTATTTCTTGTGGCAGAATTAAAGGGAGACTTCGTTTCTCTGTCAAATAGATGGTGGGGGTAACATTGTGGGGGCCGCCTCAGTTTAATTCCTTTAATTTTTCCTTCTCTCTTTCATTCCAATATCCAGTTCATATCATATTTCCAGGCTGCAGGTAAAGAATAAAGGAAATAGAAAGAAAAAGTGTGAGCTGGCTGTTCAGCAAACGTGTTCTTGAAAAGACAAGTGTCAGTTCCAGAAGTGGGAAAGATTGAGATTCACTAACTTAACACCTTATATGTTATATCTACTCCCTTGATTTTAGTTTCTAGAATTCTTTGGTGTTAGTTCCTTTTTGCTGCCCGGAAAGTCCTGGCTTACAAGCCTTGGGGTAAGAGGGTTGAGTGGGGATGTAGTTTTGGTGCCTTTTCCTTTCACTTGAGTAAAGCCATCTCTGTCTAAGGTAGCCTTCAGTGTTGAAGTCGGCACAGGCAAGGGCATGTTTTAATCATCCGGTGAGAGTAGGATACGTAAGAGCAGACATAGAAATGACAAGATAATTTAGGAAATTTGTGGTATTTAGATATCAGTAATTTGGCATATGAGCTAGTGTTGTCCTCAGTTAACAGAGGCTAATGCAGTGTTTTTCAAAATTTAGGGGCAATTAGAAAGTGCCAAGTATTTTGCTATGTCCTTTACACACTAGGTCTGTAATCCTTGGGACCTATAATACAGGTAGTGGTAGCTCTATTTTATAAATGATAAAACTGAGGCTCAGAGTGATTTAACAACCTGCCCAACACTTCACCATGCTATATCTTTACCTCTAGGCGGGCAAATAGCTGACATTAAAGAGATGTAATGTTATTGTGTGTATTATATGTGCCTTTGACATTTTAGGGGAGCACATACAGTCTTCTCCAGTTAAGAAATTATTCAGAAGTTTGCAAAAACTGTCGCGAAGCCTACAAAAATCTCAGTAGTCTGTACAGTGAAATGCAAAAAATGAATGAACTTGAGAATAAAGCTGAGCCTGGAAGACACTTATGCATTGATGTGGAGGATGCAGTAAGTACTTTGCTTCTGATATGATACATATTTTGTAGCGTTGTTGAATGTGCCTTCAATGTTATCATCCCTTTTAAGGATATATTGGAATCTGCATATGCTGTCTTCAACCAGAAATAACTAGTTATAAAGTAGCGAAGTTTTAGAATATCCTGATCTGTCAAACTGAAATGGAAATGTATCACATCCTTCATAAGGAAATTGATAATTTGGTACATTTTGGTTTTTAGGATTGACAACGTGTGTCATTTTCAGAGGCGTGGGCATTGTTATACGTTTACATTTCAGTTTCTTGTGCACTTGTTGCTAATTCAAGAAGCCTCTAGGTTTTGCTACCATTTGTTTCCAAAGCCATTCCTCAGTTGTTTTCTGTCCCATTGGTGTGTTTATTTCTTTATATCCATTACTATTTGAAAATTTTTGTTTACTTGTTTATAGTCTGTCTCCCGTCACTAAAATATAAACCACATGAGGACAAGGACCTCATGTCCTTTTTCGTTCAGTTTTCAGTATTTAGAATAGTGCCTGGCATATAGCAGGCCCTTAGTAATATGTGTTGATTGAATGAATGGTCAACAAAAAAGCTTTTTTGTCCATTGTATAGCCTGCCTTTACATGGGACACCACTAGATGGCAGACATGCCTTTTTACAGGAATATGATGCCTGGGTATAGAGGCATTAGAGGAAACTGAGAAATTATTGGCTAAAAGTAGAGAATGCAAAGTCAAAATTGATAAAACTACTGGTTGAGAATGATTGAATATGAATCTATCATAGTAGCTCAGAGTGAACTGTAGTGGATCAGTAATAGTCAGGAAGGTAAAAAGCACTTAAAATGGACACACCATGGGGATTCTTGTTTATTTTTTACTGCTGTATTCCTAATGTCTAGAATGTACCTGGCTTCTCGTAGGCTCTCAATAAATAATAAATATATATTTTAAAAATAATAGTCTATTTCATTGTTTTTAAAATAAAGAAGAAAAATGAATATTGGTTCTGTGACATAGGTTGGATTAGACAGGAGTCAACATGACCACCTATTTTAGAACATCCTTCTTGCGATAAGCAAAACTTGTAATAAATCTACACTGCACCATTTGCAAACTATATCTCAATTAAACAAAATTCAGGCAAGAACAGTTTTCTGCATTAAATTTGATAGTTTCCTTACATCATTTAGTCTGTTTGACGGAAACCCTGAGCTCAATGAGAGTGAGGTGCTGGCGCCCCTAAGTCTGTTTCTAATGTAGCTGCTGAATAGGATAGTAACATTGTCTAATAAGGTTTCCATGACTCCTTAGATATTGTCTACTTAAAAAATTGTTTGCCACGAGTATGAGTCCTTCATAATAACTTAGATAAGCTATTAAGCATTTTGTAGATATCTCTTGAAGAGAAGCCCTATAAAGTTGGTATTTTTATTTCCATTCTGAAAATATCGCAGTAAGCTCAGTGAGATTACATATGTAAGATATGAAAAAAAAAATTCTTTTTGTGAGCCTTTTCCCCCAGTTTCATTGAGGTATTACTGACAAATAAAATTGAAATATATTTAAAGTGTACAACATGATGATTCGACATGCCTATACATTATGAAAGATTCCCACAGTCAAGTTTATTAACACATCTGTCACCTTGTCGAGTTACTCTTTTAAACCTTTTTTAATGAATGAAGCACAGTCTAACTATATTGCTATTGATATGAGTTCTCAGCTTGAAATCTGTAAAAGGTTGACATTCTTTGGACAGTATTATGAATTTAGAATATGAACTTTCAGTATGGATATGAATTTAAACAATGACTAATCGTGAACCAGTTTATTTCCCTGGCAGAAGAAATTGTCCTCAACTATCAATAGATTTTTTTAGGGGTAGATATTTAGTTTAAATTCTGGGTGCCTGTGAACTTATTAACAAAGTAACCGTATGGAATTTAGGACAAGTTAAATATAAAATAGAGTAATATTATTTGTTATTTTTCCAGATGAACATTACTCGAAAACTGTGGAGTCGAACTTTCAACTGCTCGGTCCCCTGCAGTGACACCGTGCCTGTAATTGCTGTTTCTGTGTTCATTCTCTTTCTGCCTGTTGTCTTCTACCTTAGTAGCTTTCTTCACTCGGAGCAAAAGAAACGCAAACTCATTCTGCGTAAGTTTCTTTTTACAATTGTTCATTTATTTAGATAAAAACCTGAAAATTTAGGCCTGTTTTAGAAGGGATATATACTCTGAGAACTCAAACTATATTTGTCTTAAACAGCTTTCTGCTTCACATTTTACACTTAAACTTACTAATGGAAGAGATATAGAAGTTCGTAAGTGTAGTAATCAAAAATCTTTCAGATGGTTTAATTAAGAAAGCTAGATTCCCTGGAATAAGGTTGGCAACAACACAGGAATAGCAAAGAAGGCTTTGCGGACTGAACTGGCCATAGTAGGGAGGTGTAGACAGCTCTTAGGCCCATTGGAGCCATGGCGGAACCACCTAAAAGCACGGCGGGCAGGGAGAAGCTGTAGCTTACACACAGACAATTTGTTATGGACAAGTTGGAATTGTAGTTGCAAGAACATTACTCGACTTATAGCACGTGCTCAATAGATGTTAATTCCTTTCCTTTCTCCCCATCAATTAGGGCAGAGCAGAAAAAGCGCTAACCAGAAGATCCAATCTAGCTGAAGAAGAGTGGTTTCTTTTTATCAGAGTGAAAGTATGAGCTTATCCCTTAGTAATTTTAGTTTTTAAAGAGAATTTAGAATTTAAAGAGAATTTCTTTGAAGAAAAAAGTTAGGCTTTTTTTCTCTCAAATATTATTCCTCGTCTATGATGTAAAAATTCTTTCTCCTGTAAATTTCTTTCTAGCACTTCTTCATGGTTTATCCTACTTCACTTCTAATGTATCTAACTTAAGAAAAGGTTACTTGTAGATATTTGTAATGTCTTGTCACCTTAAAAAGCTAGCTACTAGAAGAGAGAGTTTTCATCATGGGTGTGTGTAGTAATGCTTTTTGAAGATTGCCAGCGTTATGTAAATATATAATAACTCAGTCCTAAAAGCCGTTATTTAGAATAATAAGATATTGCAGAGACCTCACTATTGAGAAACTTTATTTTTCAGGACTTGATGTACCTTTAAAGTTTAGCTTCTTATTTGCCTTGCAAGTCTCTTTAACCCTGTGGAAGATATTTACTGCTTCTAATCAGGGTTTTGTTTGTTTTCACAGCAAAAGTCACTATCATCCATCTGCTTGTGCAAGCCACACACCTTATTGTCTTTTAATTTCTTCTTTTCTTTTCTCTATTCTCACATTCCTTTCCCTACCCCTTTTCAATTCATCAGCAAGTACTTCCAACCCCACTTCCCAAAATGTATCTTAAATTATCTTTTCTCTCCCTCCACTGGTAATACCCTAGCCCAGGCCATTGTCATCTCTTTCCCACACTAATGCAGGAGGCCCTTAACTGGTAACCCTGCTTCCATTTCTTGACCCACTACAATCCATTCTCCATATAGTGGCTGGAGTAATTTTTTAAACACAGAGTCTTACCATGCCCCTCTCCCACTTAAAACTCTTTCTGTCTTCCTGTTGCACCTAGAATAAAACCCAAACTGCAAACTTATTTCCAGTGTCTGCTTTCCAAGTTGTATGTGACCTGACCCCCATCCCCTTTCTAAACTCACTGCGTGCGCTCCTCTCCTTGCTCATGATGCGAGGAGGTGTTCTGGCCTTCTTCCTGCTCCTCTCTAATACTGAGCTCATTCGCACTGCCGCCTTTCCAAGGCTCTTGTACTTGCCCTCCCCACTTTGCTTGGCTGGCTTCTTGTCATCCAAGTCTTAGGTCCAAGGTTACTTAATTCAAAGAGACCTTTTATGACCCCCCAACCTAAGGAAACACCCCTTTTAAAATTCTTCTGTATCATCTTTCTTTAATGGCACTTGATCACTATTTAAATTACCGTATTCATTTATTTTCTGCCTTATTTGTTTGTATGCCTTGACTCAGCTGTTAGCTCCATCAAGACAGGATTTTGTTTATCTTGATTACCACTGTGTCACCAGCATCTAGAAAGTACCTGGCCCTAGTAGGTGCTCAGAAATATTTGTTGAATAAAAGAACATTATACTTAATGTTAGCATTTCCTAGAGTGTGTTCCTCAAAATACTAGTCCTGTGGAATTCCCTTTTATGAGCTTCACAATGTATCTGGTTATAAATTAAAGGCCCTGAGATTACATTCCCAAAACTTGACAGTACAACTTCTGCATCATACCTGTTAATGTTTCACAGGAACATTGTTTATGAGTTAAATTATGAACCTGAGGAAGTGCTAGTGCAAGCAAACAGTTCTTGTGCTGTTACCTCATGGATGTTTTTCATTACTTTTCTTTATGCCCCCATTTCCTATGCCACCATTCATCAAGTCCACTGGTAGAAATTAGGGATTAAACATAGGAGCAAAGCACAGTACACGCCCTCAGAGAACACACTGACCCTAATCCAATTATTACAACAGATGTCGTGGAGGTCTGTACAGTGCGGTTGGACCACAGAGGAGGAGAGACTGCATTAGAGGTGTTGGGAGTCACCATTAGATGATCCCTGGAGTGGAATGTGGAAGGATGTAGGGATTTATCAGATAGAGAATAAGGGAGCAAGGAAGTTGTAGGTAGAGGTACTCACTGGTATTGTTCCCTGGTTAGTTTAATAAATTTGGTCATTAGTCAGTAAGAAACTAGATTACTTCTAGTAATTTTAAACAACGTAATTAAAAAAAAAACTTTGGATTTATTTTGCTTCCCAAATCCACTGAAGGCTTAAGAAGTAGAATTTTAACTTAGGCTGTTTTTTTGTTGAAATTGCCCTTTAGTTAGGCTGAAACCATACACTTCCAGGAAGTCGTGTTGTCATCTTGTACTTGGAGTGGTGGTCAGGGGGGACCCTGATAGAAACCAGGACAGTGCTGCTCCTCCGTGGCCAGTATCAGAATTGTCTGCAGAGCTTTGAGAAAAGATTACAGCTGCCTGGGGCCCCTCGCAGACCTTCTCAATCATAACCTGCCCTCTAGTGTCGAGAGCCTCTGACGTTATCCAGTGTCAGATACTTTCACTATGGCGTGATTGTTTTCATTTCTGGCACATGAGATACATTCATGTTTAACTGTAAGTACAAAACGTCTTACCAAGCCAGATAGCCATGATTTTCTTTATTGACCCTAATGACCCAGTCCAGTTAGCATCATAATCAAAACTGTGCATATTTTATTAGCAGCCATATATGTTCGTGTATGTGTTTGTGCGTCTGTGTGTAATATACAACTCACTTTTCTTTGTAAGACATTTAAATTTAATTTTTTTAACACTACAGTGTTATTTCACTAAATTCCTCTAAGAGAAATTTAGATTTGGACTTCCTACTTAGACTTTTTTTTTTTGAGGAAGATTAGCCCTGAGCTAACATCTGCTGCCAATCCTCCTTTTTTTTTTTTTCCCCCACTGAGGAAGACTGGCCCTGAGGTAACATCCGTGCCCATCTTCCTCTACTTTATATGTGGGACGCCTACCACAGCATGGCTTGCCAAGCAGTGTCATGTCGGCACCTGGGATCCAAACCAGTGAACCCTGAGCCCCCAAAACAGAACGTGCAAACTCAACCACTGCGCCACTGGGCCAGCGCCCCTACTTAAACTTTTAAATATGTAATTTTATTATTATACCTCATGACACTTCCATTTTTTAAGTAGAGTAATTTCATGTCTGTTACATATTTAAGATTGTGATGTTCAAGATGATGTAAATTATCTCTGTTTTATTTGGTACTGCTTCTAGCAAAGTCATGTGCAACTTCTAGCAAAGTTATGTTTTTTGAGGTTGGTAGAAGAAAGTAGACATAGGTTTTAATTCTTAAAAGATTGAATCTATTCAGATTCAAACATAGAATTAGTAGATGAATAGTATAGCTTACATAAAAATAAGGAATAATCATGTTTAGAGAATTAAATGTAAGTTAACATATGATACGTTTGATTTATCTAGCTAAACGTCTCAAGTCCAGTGCCAGCTTTGCAAACGTGCAAGAAAATTCGAACTGAAACCCACAAAATGGAGAACTGGCCTCGTATCCTGTGGATAAATGGTGGAAGACACGGCTTGGTCCAAAAGAAGATAAACTGTGATTTGACAAGTCAAGTTCTTAGGAAACGCAAGGACTTCACATTTATTTTGAAATAAGAATTTTCAATTTTTCTTTCTTTTTCCACCCCCTTTTTAGGGTGTGGGTATTTTTAATTTCCAAGCATAGCAGTGTTGTCTATTTTAAAGTGTGTTTGTTACAATAACAAAAGATGCAAGAACAATCTCTGTTTTATAGGCATATTATTACTGTTTGAGACTTCTGGTATCTCCTTTTAACATGTTATCTCAAGTAGCAAAGTTTCTGAAAACTAGCACTTAAAAAATCAGTTATAGCGAAGACTTTGGAAAAGAAATATACTTGCCAAAAAGTAGCAGGTCCAAAGATTAATTTAAATTACTCGCCATTGCAGTATTATTGTTGTGTGTGTGTTTAATATGTCATATATTACAAATAATATGTAATTTGACTCTAGTTTCCTTAAAGTCATTTTGGAAACCACTAATTATAAACCTCCCTAACAATTTTTAAAAGAGGGAAGGCACATTACATTTATCTTTGTAAAAAGATTTATGGTAACTGGTTTCTTACTTGACTTTTCTAAACAGTGTTTTACACCTTATTTTTGCCTTTATTTAATAAGTAATTTGAAATCACTGGACTGCTTTATTATATTCAGGGCGAGATGGATTCTTTTTATACCAGGGATTTGCATTGTGAATTACATTAAGTTATTTGGCAATTTATAATTTATTACTACTTTAAATCAAATGTGGCATTATCACACTGTATTTAAATTGTGATTTTTTAATGGAGAGTTTGTCTTGGGATATGTGGAGATTTTTGGAGAGGAGAGAAAGGAGGAATAAAAAAAAACGTAAGTTCCAGAGACTAGTCAGGGACCTGAAAGGATGCTCATTATAAGACTGTTGAATGGTTCATACTGGGGGCACGAGTCAGTAGGAGAGTCTGATACAGAAAGCAGTCAAGTTAAGATGATGCTTATTTTTTTCTAAATTATTTAAATCGGATAAAGTGATATGAGTGAGATGAAGCCACATATTTCACTCTCTGAAAACAAATTCTACTTGGGAACGTTTGTATCAATCTTCAAGAAGAAAAGCTTCCTTACAGAGTTGTTCATAATTTTTTTCCTCAGGTTTTTAGTGCTAGATATTTCATTTGTTAATTCCTTCTTTGATTTCTTGGTGGAAATAGACCTTGTTTTAAACGTTGAGAATATGAAGGCTGCTCTATGTAGAAACAAGAGTTTGGTTAAATGGTACAAGAATTTGAATCCCTTCATATACTGGAAAGTGCTCTATAGAGAGACAAGAAAGTGTTATTATTTTTAATGTTTACCGTATTTGTGGAGTGAAAGAGAAGGCTCGTCCTTGGATATGTACCATATTCAAAAGCTGTGACAGTTTTCCTAGTCTTCTGTGATCCATTTAAAATACGCTGGGGTTCGCTCTGCTGTCCCTGTTCACGCTGCTGATAGAAATAGCACTGTCTGATTTGAAGCATACGGTTGAGAGCCGTTGAAAGCAATCTTCCATTAACGCAGATGAAACCAGTTTACGTGCACAAAGTTACAAAATGGCATATTTGATTCTGTAAGTAGTGACTCTTTGAGCACCTTTCACTATTATGTATTTCTAAAAACCATTGCTTTTGGATATGGTTGTGAAAATAAGCACTTTAAAAAAGAAAAGGCAGCCTTTACTGTTTTTCTGGTTGAGTCAATGCTCTTTAGAAGTAGCATTAGCAATAGATTTAAAAAATAAGTATTAAGCACTACACTAAAGTGTGCAAATATTTCATTTTTTACTCATATCAAAAAATTCTTTGCATAGTTCTGAATTCTGAGACACATAGCATATATGGGTGCGCAAGAACATCTTCAGTTTTTTTCACACTTTGAAATAAAGGAAGTACCTTAAGAAAATTGCAGTGCTGTATTTGATTTTTAAATACATTTTTAGTATAACTTCAGATGTAATTGAACATCACATTTCAGTTTGTCAGGTACCGAATTTAAATGCCTACTTTAAAAGTACCATATATCTTATAATTTTGCTGCAAATAAAAATGTACTTTTGGGGGCCAGCCCAGTGACGCAGCACGTAAGTTCGTACTGTCTGCTTCAGTGGCCTGGGGTTCGCCGGTTCAGATCCCAGGTGCGGACCTCTGCACTGCTTGTCGAGCCACACTGTGGCAGGCGTCCCACATATAAAGTAGAGGAAGAGGGGCACGGATGTTAGCTCAGGGCCAGTCTTCCTCAGCAAAAAGAGGAGGATTGTTGACAGATGTTAGCTCAGGGCTAATCTTCCTCAAAAATAAAATAAAAATTTTAAAAAAATGTACATTTGGAGGGGCTGGCCCATGGCCTAGTGGTTGGGTTCTCGTGCTCTGCTTTGGTGGCTCAGGGTTTCACCAGTTCAGATCCTGGGTGCGGACATGGCACCACTTGTTGGGCCGTGCTGGGGGGGTGTCCCAATGCCACAACTAGAAGGACCCACAACTGAAAATATGCAGCTATGTACCGTGGGGCTTTGGGAGAAAAAGGAAAAGTAAAATCTTCAGAAAAAAATGTACATTTGGATTATTTATTTTTTTGTTGAATTTGAGAAGTAGAAATAGCATCAGTTATATTAAAGTGTAATTCTAAATTGGTGAATAACACCAGAGTTGAGTTGGTAGATGTTACTTTTAATGGGACCAGTATTTTCTAATGTTTCATGGATGGGCTCCACTCTTTACTGCAATGTACTCTTTATAAAGTGAAATGTTTTCCCAGAACAACATTGTAGTTGGGGTTGCGTTCCTGACCAAAGACTTGACATCAGATAAATAATAGACATGACCAGCAATGAACTGTGAGAGCAAAAAACTGCTAGTAACCTGTATAGCAATTTAAAATGGAAAAAATTATGTTCCAAGTATATATGTTTTCTGAGCTAGAAGAAACCTTAGAGATCATCTGGTCACAGAATTCTAGAGCTGGATGGATCCCTAAAGACCACTTAATCCAAGCTTCTTTCTGCTGCATGGATTCCCTCTAAAAAGTATCACTCATTCCCCCCCTTCTTAACTAAGGAAGCAGAACACCGCAGAGCTCCTTATTTATGACTGAGCCATTGTTTGATAGTCAACTCTCAAATTGAAACTTGAGATGCTTAATCACATGTTTTTCCACCACTCTACTCTGCTTATCTCCTAAAAATTCCATAAACTGAGATGATCCTACATATTGACTATGAAAGGGCTTTGGCCTATGCTGAATTATTCATGTAGCACATAAAAGTTACGGCTCTACCAACTTTGCTTGTTCTCAACTATTACATTTGGGTATAGTAAATATTAGTCATACGTGTAACACATTTAATGACCAGTAATTTTCTTTGTCTCCTTAGAACTCAAGAGAGTTTCTAATAGATAATGTGACTGATTCAGGCTTCTTAAAGTATGGAGGTTTTCAGTAATGATTTTTAAAATCTGTTTTCCTATGATAAACAGAAGTATTTAAAAAAGAAATCCATCCCATTACCCACATGCAATCAAAATATTTCAAACCTTTTAAAGGAATCATAGGCCCATTTTAGCTAGATATTTTAGTAATTCCTAAATTGTCCTTCTTAGATATCAGGATTGTATTCAAAAGATTTACCCACTAGCATTAGAAGTGAAAAGCAATTCAACAATTGTAGTTTCTGGAATAATTGTAGACAACTAAGGTGTAGATAGGCAGGATTGAAAATTATTAACTGCTTATCCTTTTGACTTCTGAAACAGAAGGGTAATTGGAAGACGTTAGGAGAAGGTTTCTGGTTGCCGTATTGTGTTTCTAGAGGCAGGGCCCACGACTGACAGCCTTGCAGTCAACCCTGTTTCTGGAGGGGACCAGTTATTTCTTCCCTTTTCTCTCTCTCTTATTAGTACTTCATTTTCTACATTCATTTGCAGTGCTATTGCCAGAAATGTAATAAGAGCTGATACAAAGCCCTCAGCTTTTTAAAATCCTCTTTATATCTTGGCTGTTCTCCACTAAATAAGGCACAGTGTTTATTTGTACAACCCGGGGACTCTTACCAGTTAAAATCCAATATTCCCCCCAACACTCATACACGTGCTGTCTCTCATTGCTGTTCTCCTGTGGGCTTTAAGAATTAATAACTTGTGGGCAAAGAGCTAACATAAGGATATAAAGAGGGCTGGGGAGGAAGTCAAATCTCCAGATTGAATCTCCTCTGCCCTCACTCACTTCCACCCTGTGATTCCCGAGTGTCTGTGCAGGAGGGACCTAGGGATGGCAGTCCTCATGGAAAAGAGGAATTGGGGTCACTTGTCTTGAAGATGTGTGTGCGTGGCAAATTCACTGTGTGTTATTAGATTGTATATTTACTGGGGAAGGCTTTCGGGAAGTGATGGTTATTAGGAAAGGACTAAAGGTCTGCTTGGCGTTACACTGCTTAGCATGCTTTGCCCACCATCCACTCAGGACTTACTCCTTGCTCCAAGCCAGCATCTCAGATAGGAGCAGCATGAAATGGCTGTTTAGCTGCTTTGGCTCCTCCTCCTAGGTTTATGTCCTCTGCAGCAGGAGCTTCTTTGTTCACTTTTTTTCTTCTTGTCTCCTAATATCACAATATATGGAATCATAGGAAGTGTCCTATGTAGTTTGTCTATTGTCACTGAATCTGCACCACTCATTCTATGTCTTTGAAACACGAAGGATAGGTGCTTTCATGGGCACTGCAATTTTGCTTGTAACTAAGCCCATCATGCTGTAAGTGAGTTAGAGAATGCAGTCTCTGACCTGTTTGGGCTCTAGAAAACCCTTTTTAGGGTTGGGGTCCTTGCTTATTGATGGTCTGATTTGAAGAGGTATATCCACATCACTGGCTCTCATGCATCTAAGCTCCTTGCATCTAAGCCCTATCATTTACTCTTGTTCCCATAGTGCCACCATTTTTCTTCTTAGCCCTGATTAGCTTCACCAACATCAAAAATTCAAGTGAGGGGCCACCCCAGTGGCGTCGTGGTTAGGTTCGCGTGCTCCGCTTCAGCGGCCTGGGGTTTACTGTTTCAGATCCCGGGTACAGACCTACACACCGCTCATCAACCCATGCTGTGGCAGTGTCCCACATATAAAATACAGGACGATGGGCACAGGTGTTAGCTCAGGGCTAATCTTCCTCAAAAATAAATAAATAAATAAATAAAAAGATTTAAAAAAAATTCCAGTGAGTCAGCCTGATGGTCTAGCGGTTAAGGTTCAGTGCTCTCACCACTTTAGCAGCCTGGATTTGCTTCCCAGTCACAGAACCACACCACTTATCTGTCAGTTGCCATGCTGTGGTGGTGGCTCACATAGAAAAACTAGAAGAACTTATAACTAGGATGTACAGCCATGCAATGGGCTTTGGGGAGAAGAAAAAAACATTCAAGTGACCTGATGGGATGGTGGTCTAAGTTTTCCAGTACTTTAAAAAAATCACTTGACTGCTTTCTGGCTTGCAAAGTTACTGATGAAAAGTCTGCTATAATTCTTATATTTGTTCTTTTATATGTAATTTTTAAATTTGTTTTCTGGGTGCCTTCAAGATTTCCTCTTAGTTTTTGATTTTCAGCAGTTTTACTATGATGTGTCTTGGTGTGTTTTTCTTTGTGTTTATTCTGCTTGAGATTCTCTGAGCCTCTTGGATCTTTTTATAGTCTTTCATTAATTTTGGAAAATTCTCAGCCAGCATGCCATCAAATATTCTTCTGCCCAGTTTTCTTTTTCTCTTCTCCTTCTTGGACTCCAATTAGATTTATTTATTTATTTTTGCGCAAGATTGGCCCTGAGCTAACCTCTGCCACGAATCCTCCTCTTTTTGCTGAGGAAGATAGGCCCTGAGCTAACATCTGTGCCCATCTTCCTCTGCTTTATATGTGGGACGCCTGCCACAGCATGGCTTGACAAGCAGTGTGTAGGTCCACACCCGGGATCTGAACTGGCGAACCCCAGGCCGCCAAAGTGGAACATGCGACCTTAACTGCTGTGCCACTGGGACGGTGTCCAATTAGATTTATATTAGACCATTTGATACTGTCCCACAGCTCTATTGGACACACTCTTCTTTTTTATTCACTGTCTCTTTCTCTTTGTGTTTCAGTTTGGATCATTTCTGTTGACCTACTTCAGGTTCATTGTTTTTTGTGCTGTGTCCAGTCTGCTGATAAGCCTGTTGAGTGATTCTTCATCTCTTGATAGTGTGTTTTTATTTCTAGCACTTCCATTAACTCCTTTTTATAGTTTCCATCTCTCTACTGAAATTCCCCATCTATTTTTGCACGCTGTTCACCCATTCCACTAGATCCTTTAGTATTTTAATCACAGTTGAAGTTCCTGTTGGATAGTATCAGTATTTGGGCCATCTCTGGATCTAGTTCTGTGGACTACTTTATCTCTTAGCAATCGCTTGTTCTTTTTTCTTGCTTTTTTGATGTCTTATAAGTTTTGATTGAATGCCAGACATTGTATGTAAAAGAATAGTAGAAACTGAGGTAAGTGGTATTTATACCTGCAAATGGGCAAGTCTCTCCTATCAGGCCATTAGTGTAGGGGGACTGAGTAACTCCCATCAGTAGTTGATCTGAGTTTGAGTTTTATTATTGATATCATTACCTTCAGTATACTACAGATTTTGAATTCCTCCAGTGGTGGACTGCTGCTACCTTGTGCTTAGTGTGTGGCCTGGAATGCCAGAGAGTTTTTCTCAGTGTTCCGGCTTCACCCTCAGCTTTCAGGAGACTGTACACCTATACTACAAGTGTATAAGTATACAAGATCTCTCTCTGTGGTCCTGCCCCTCCCTCAGCTGTAGAAATCTGACACTTGTTTCTTTGTGCAGTGCTTGTGGTTGGGGCAGGAAGTGTTTCTCCCCATCTAGCCTCAGTCTCATGCAGGCCCTGGGCTCTTGAACTTTAGGGATGGGCCTCCCTCACCCCATGGGAGTCAGACTGCCTTGTAATGGGGGGCATCTTAGATGAGAGGAGGTTTCCTTTCTCTCACTGGTAGCAGTCATCTGCTTTGTATCAATGCAAGATCCTAGTCACAAGTGGCTTTCTTGCCTCCCTTCAGCATCTGATGGCTTTTGCTTCAACTCCGCACCACCACAATCAAACTTTTCCTGGGACCAGGGGACAGGAATGGTTTGTACCACTCCTCTAGTGGCATATGGCTTTTTCTTTATGTGAAAGAAGGATGTGGGCTTCATGCCTCTCCCCAAGTGGGAGCTGGTTGTCATCTGCATGCCGTTGTCACCAAAGGGAGGCTCTTTCAGTTCTCCTGATCTGCCCCCTGTCTTTCTTAAGAACACCTAGAGGAGGCAGACTCTCCTTGTATCTGTGGCTCCCAAGGATTCTAAGCTGTCACACTAGCCCACACATGGTCTTTAAGTATTTGTTAAAATTTAGGGGATTTTCCTCTCACTTTCTGGATGCTACTCTTCCTCCTGTACTCTGCCCAAAGCAAAAAAGGTCTGTAGGAGCTGTGCTTCTTGGCTTTCTATATCCTAAGTGGAACCGGAACTCATTGATTGCATTTTTGTTGTCAACTCTTTTTTTTTTTTTGAGGAAGGTTAGCCCTGAATTAACTACTGTCAATCCTCCTCTTTTTGCTGAGGAAGACTGGCCCTGAGCTAACATCCATGCCCATCTTCCTCTACTTTATACGTGGGACACCTACCACAGCATGGCTTTTGCCAAGCAGTGCCATGTCCGCACCCAGGGTCTGAACTGGCAAACCCCAGGCTGCCGAGAAGTGGAACATGTGAACTTAATCACTGTGCCACTGTGCCGGCCCTGTTGTCAACTCTTGTTACTTGACAGCAAATTGCTCTGCAATTTGTTCAGTAGGTTCAAAGAGATAAAACACAAGATTGATAATTATGGAAACCTTAAAAAGAAACCGAATCCCAAACCAAAAACATATAGTAGTGGAAATTAACTCAGTGGAAGGGTTTTATAGCAAATAAGACATCGACAAAGAGATATTTAAGATTATAAAGAAGAATATCTCTAGAAGGAAACATGGAGAGAAACGAGTTTGGAAATACAAGTGAGGGATAAGAGATAAGGGATGCAGTAAGAAGATTTGATATAAATGTATTTAGAGTCCCTGAAGCAAGGGAGAGAGAAAATGGGACAGAAGCAATTTTTGGGAAGATAACAGCTGAGAATTTTCCACAACTGGTGAAAAACATTGTCGCAGATTAAGAATTTAAAACAAGTCAAAAAATCTAGGCACGTTCGTAATAAATGAAAACCAAAGAGAAAATCCTTCAAAATAGCTAGAGAAAAAAGACATTACCTTGGAAAGAGCAATAATTAAACTTATTGCTGGTTTCTCAAGAGAAATAATGAAAGCCAGAAGACAAATGGAATATTTTCAAAGTGCTGAAAGAAAGTAACTGACAAGCTAGAGTTCTATGCCCAGCAAAAAATGTTCCTCAAAATTAAAAGAGAATTAAAGGCATTCTGGACATAAAGACTGAGAGATTTATCATGAGCAGGCCTGCATTAAAGGAAATACTTAAGATAGTTCTTCAGGCAGAAGTAAAAAGAACCTAGATGGAAACTCAGAGATATAAGAAGAAAAGGTTGATGAAGAAGGTAAAAATATGTGGATAGATCTAAATAAATATTGACCATATACAATAATGTCTGTGGGTTTTTAAAATATGTATATGTATATATAGATTGAAAACACAACAATGGCATAAAAGTCAAGAGGGGATTCTTGGAGTTAAAATGTTTTAAGATCATTGCATTATCTTGAAAGAAGGTTATTTCTTTAGGCTGCTCCTGAAAATAGAATTGACTGTCAAGTGGGTGTGCACTGGTAAAGGATTTTTTTTTTTTTTTTTTTTTTGCTTTTTGTCCCCAAATCCTCCCAGTACATAGTTGTATATTTTAGTTGTGGGTCTTTCTAGTTGTGGCATGTGGGACGCCACCTCAGCATGGCCTGACGAGCAGTGCCATGTCCACGTCAAGGATCCGAATCGTCGAAACCCTGGGCCACTGAAACGGAGCGTGCATACTTAGCCACTCGGCCACAGGGCCGGCCCCGATTTTGTTAAGTTGGATTGAAGGTACGTTCTGACTCAGATCCAATTCCACTTCTTTCATGACATCTCTTATGATATTCTTTTGCTCTTGACTCTTCATATTTCTTAAGGAAGCAGCTTGCCATAAAGGAAGAAACAAAAGCTTTAGAATCAGACCTGAGTTTTACCTCCTGTTTTTCCCCTTACGTGGACAAGCAATTTACTTCTCTGAGCCTTCGCTTTCCACACCTGTGAGATGGGGAGTACTAATACTGGCCTCACGAGATTATTGAGCAAATGAAATCAGATTAAATATACCAAGAGCCTTCCCTACAGTGCAATGCCCAATACCTAGTACTTCATACGGCTCAATAAGTTCTAGTCTTTTCCTTATGGACTGCACCGTGCAATTTGGCACTTGATTGTACGCCCTCTCTCATTGTTTCCTAGGTTCCTCATGTTATTCCTTCTCTCCCAACTAGGATGTAATCTTCTCCAGTTCAGGGACTATATCTCCTTTCCTCTTGTACCCCTCGTTCAGCGAATTGTTTTTGGAGTCAGAGTAATTCTTGTTTGAGGAAAGCACGTGTATCTGAGATAAAATGCATTCCTGAACTACGCATTGTGTTTGAAGGGGCCTTTGTAGCAGGTCCACACAAAAGGGTGTTTGAGACCTTGAAGGAAAGCCCTTCAGCTGCCCATGAAAACCGTAAATACTAAAAACATAACTATTGAATGGAAAGAGAGAAGTGCTAGCTTACCATTCGGGAACCCTCCAGTTTAAGCACTGAAGATTCCAGGCTGGAGCCAATGCTGAGAATCATGGATTGCTGCCCTTAAAACCAGCGTCTTAAGTCATACACAATACCTTTTCTGGGCAAGAGTCCTATTGGCTTAATGTCTGCTAAATGAGTGTATGTTAGATCTGACTGTTGAAAAATACCAAGTTAAATCGGACAGTTAAAAAAAAATCAACATGATGCCCATAACTGGTTTAATTTATCTTTCCTTTCAGTAATCCCACATATTACCTACTTATTTGCTGTAATGAACATGTCATTCAGCTAAAATAAGATTAACTGCTTAAACGGTGGCATTACAGGCAGAGAATGTTAATGCCGCTTTGTGTTTCATTGTTAAGGTTCAGCAGTTAAATGATACGGTGTTGTCATTTCTTCCTTTGTAATCAAGATGGTTTCACTGAGGATTAGCACTCCCCAGCCGATTCCCCTGATGGAACATTTGAAGCAGCAAATTTCTATACCTGGGCCACCGCCAGGCAGCAATAACAACCTTCAGAAGCAAACCTGTTGGTCTCGTCAGCACTCAGATTGCACTGCTTTTTGTGAAGTCCCCGTGTGCTCTAATGGTGATGGAGATCTCGCCTGCCATGCAGACCACGGAAGGAAAATTGGAGGGAGCTTGGGTGTGCGTCTGGAGAATAGCACTGTGATGCCTCAGGTGGGATCAGAGTTCAGAAAATTAGCCCAAGTTCTCCCCAAGTGAATGAACATTCACATGTTCTCTGAGTCAAGGTCAAATCCCACTTCCGTGGAGCTTTCTAGACTGTTCCAGCTCACTCATCTCTCTTCTTCAGACTCTAATTGCAATTATAGTTCTCCCTACATTACTTAAGGTTGGTTATTTATTGATTTATATGACTCATATCATTGTTCTGTATAGGCTAACACTGTTTCTTCAGTTGGACTCTCAGAAGTCAAGGACTAGCATCTGCATGGTCCTGGGCCCACAGAAAGGGCCCAATAATTGCTCCTTGACTGAAGGAGATAACCTCTGTGTGATGTGACCCGTTATGACTCTGCCTGGATAGTCTGAACTGGGGCCTAGCAGCCTCAGCTGAGCCTGCAAGGAGCCCCTATCCTTATCATCCCTTCTCTTCAATGGAGCATCTTCCATTTTTGTGGTTCGTCAAAGGGAGGCAAAGACAATGAGAGTCAGCATGGTGACCAATAGATTTATCTATCCATTCAATCATTGAGTTATTCATTCAGTAAATATTTATTAAGCACCTACTGTGTACCAAGTCTTGATTCTCAGAACTCTAAGAACTGAGAAACTCCTTGTGACTATTTTGGCAGAAATGGAGAAAACAGTATAAAAGGGCTGGAAGAACACTCCTTTCTTCTCACACCCTACCCTTCAACCCCACCTTTGGAGCAGGAGCACACTTCTGTAGAGCTTCCTTTCCCTGTCTGTTTATTCAACACTTCTTCCCATTCTCCCCTCTCCTCCTACTTCAATCTCTGTGATAGAGGACACTGTGCCTCCCCTGCCTCCCTGGTTGTGACAATAGCAGGCTGTTGAATTTTACTGTGTGAAACTGGTTTGCTTAGGTCTCCGCTGGGCGGGCTGCCCTTGCTAGGATGCATGGGTTCCAGGGGTGCTGCTCTGGATGGGATTTAGTGTGGGTGGGGATTCTTCAGTGATGGGAAAAAGATGGAGAGGGGAGAGAGGTGAGGTTGGTTCTACCCTCTCTACCTAGGGAATTTGATTAATTATTTAATGAATTTAATGAGCAAGGAGCCCTGCCTTGTATCTACCCCTACCCCTAGCCCAAAAGTGGCTTATAATCATTGACCATGTTTTGAAAAGCCAGAACCTCAGTTGCCCGTGGGATGACGTGGGAGGCTGGTTTGGGGTTGTTGGAGCAACTGCCCTCCGAGGTGGACCTCTTGGGAAACCTGAGGTCACTCTTGACAGCTGTGAATCCAATAGTGAGGCCCCCTGCTCCCTGGCTTCCTTCATTTTCCTGCTAGAAATAGAGGATATACTAGAATAATAGACTGTTAGAACCAAGAGGGAGCGTAATCATCTTTCATTCCAGGCCTTCTTTTTCTCAAGTGCAGAACTCACAAGCAGTCAAAGTGGCTTACCCAAGCAAAAGGAGCGGTAGAGGCAGAGCCAGGACTGCGACACAGGTCCCCTGACTCCCAGGCTAGAGCTCTCTGATATGCCATTCCCTTCTCCATCACTCTGTTCCCATATGTCCTTTCACTGCCTCTCAATCTATTCCTTCTCCCTTGACTGACTTACTGTTTTTCTTCATGTTAAAATTTCAAAAGCAAAAGCTATCAGTGTAAGAAGGAAAACAACAAAAATGAACAAAGCTGGTTTCCTCAACATTCTCCCAAACACCTTTGATTATCCATAGTTGGCTGGTAAATATTTCTCAGATACCAATCTGCTTAAGTGTTCGTTCCACTGAATTTACTGTGGACTTGAAGTTTATTGTCTATTTCTAAGAGGAAGAGCATGTTATTTAACTTTTTTTCTTTTCTTTTTCTTTAGTTCAGACCTGTTTTGATTACAAGTGACAGAAACCCAACTCAAACTAGCTTAAGCATAAAAGGAGATTTATTGGATTACATAACTGGGAAGTCCAGGAATTGATCTAACTTCCAGTTTGACTAGACCCAGGAGCTCAAAGGAGGGTACCGTCTGCACCCTCTACCCTCTTATCCATGTTGTCTTCATGCTTCCCCACTGCACACGGTGTCCTCCAAGCAGTGAAAACAATAGCTGCTGGCAGTCTCCATTCACATACTTCTGAAAAGCAAGACCTTTTCTCCTCTGGCTCCAAATTGAAAAGTCTCAGAAAAGGGCTCTGACTGAAATTAGGGCACATGCCCCTTCCTAGACCCAGCATTGTGCCCAAGAGAATGAGGTACTGTGATTGGCTGGGCATAGGATACTATGCTTGGCTGCTCCTACCATTTTTTTGTTGTTGTTATTCTAAGCACTTTATTATTTTTTTATTGAGGTAACATTGGTTTATAACATTATATAAATTTCAGGCGTACATCATTATATTTCTGTTTCTGTGTAGACTACATCATGTTCCATCACCCAAAGACTAATTACTGTCCATCACCGTAAGCACGTGCCCAGTCACCCCTTTCATCCTCTTCCCTCCCTCCTTCCCCTCTGGTAAACACCAATCTAATCTCTGTATCTGTGTGTTTGTTTGTCGTTGTTTTTATCTTCTGTATATGAGTGAGATCATACAGTATTTGACTGTCTCCTCCGTCTGACTTATTTCATTTAGCAAAATACCCTCAAGGTCCATCCATGTTGTCACAATTGGCAAGATTTCATCTTTTTTTTAATAGTTGAGTGGGATTCCATTGCATTTATACCACATCTTCTTTACCCAGTCATCCTTTGATGGGCACTTAGGTTGTTTCCAAGTCTTGGCTACTGTGAGTAAGGCTGCAGTGAACATAGGGATGTGTGTATCTTTATGCATTTGTGTTTTCATGTTCTTTGGATAAGTACCAGCAGTGGAATAGCTGGATCATATGGTAGATCTATTCTTAATTTTCTGAGGAATCTCCATACTGTTTTCCGTAGTGGCTGCACCAGTTTGCACTCCCACCAGCAGTGTACGAGGGTTGCCTTCTCCCCACATCCTCTCCAACACTTACTGTTTCTTGTCTTGTTAATTATAGCCATTCTGGAGTGAGGTGCTATCTCATTGTAGTTTTTTTGTTTTTTGGGTTTTTTTTTGAGGAAGATTAGCCCTGAGCTAAGTGCCGCCAATCCTCCTCTTTTTTCTGAGGAAGACTGGCCCTGAGCTAACATCCGTGTCCATCTTCCTCTGCTTTATGTGTGGGACGCCTACCACAGCACGGCTTGCCAAGCGGTGCCGTGTCCGCACCCGGGATCCGAACCGGTGAACCCCAGGCCCCTGAAGTGGAATGTGCACACTTAACTGCTGCACCACCAGGCTGGCCCCCTACATTCAAGTCTTTAATCCGTCTTGGGTTAATTTTTGTGTGTGGTGTAAGATAATAGTCTACTTTAATTCTTTTGCATGTGGCTGTCCAGTTTTCCCAACACCATTTATTGAAGAGCCTTTCGTTTCTCCATTGTATGTTCTTGTCTCCCTTGTCAAAAATTAGCTGTCCAAGGGCCGGCCCGGTGGTGCAGCGGTTAAGTGCGCACATTCTGCTTCTGCCGGGGGTTTGCCAGTTTGGGTCCCAGGTGCGGACATGGCACCGCTTGGCAAGCCATGCTGTGGTAGGCATCCCACACATAAAGTAGAGGAAGATGGGCACAGATATTAGCTCAGGGTCAGTCTTCCTCAGCAAAAAGAGGAGGATTGGCGGCAGTTAGCTAAGGGCTAATCTTTCTCAAAAAAAAAAAAAAACAAAAAACATTAGCTGTCCATAGATGTGTGGGTTTATTTCTGGGCTCTCAATTTTGTTCCATTTGTCTGTGTGTCTGTTTTTGTGCTATTACCATGCTGTTTTGATTACTATAGTTTTGTGGTGTATTTTGAAATCAGGGAGAGTGATACCTCCAGCTTTGTTCTTTTTTCTCAGGATTCCTTTGGTTAATCAGGGTCTTTTGTTGTTCCATATAAATTTTAGGATTATTTGTTCTATTTCTGTGAAAAATGTCATTGGAACTTTGATAGGTATTGCATTGAATCTGTAGATTGTTTTAGGAAGTATGGACATTTTAACTATGGTAATTCTTCCAATCCAAGAGTATGGAATATCTTTCCATTTCTTTGTGTCTTCTTCAATTTCTTTCAACAATGTTTTATAGTTTTCAGTGTACAGGTCTTTCACTCCTTTGGTTAAATTTATTCCTACATATTTTATTCTTTTTGTTGCAATTGTAAATGGGATTGTATTCTTAATTTCTCTTTCTGCTACTTCGTTGTTAATATATAGAAATGCAACTGATTTTTGTATGTTGATTTTGTATCCTGCAACTTTTCTGTATTCATTTATTATTTCTGAGTTTTTGGTTGGTTCTTTAGGGTCTTCTGTACATAAAATCATGTCATCTGCAAATAGTGACAGTTTCACTTCTTCCTTTCCAATTTGGATCCCGTTTATTTCTTTTTCTTGCCTGATTGCTGTGGCTAGGACTTCCAATACTATGTTGAATAAGAGTGGTGAAAGTGGGCACCCTTGTCTGGTTCCTGTTCTAAAAGGGATAGCTTTCAGTTTTTCTCTATTGAGTATGATATTAGCTGTGGGTTTGTCATATATGGCCTTTGTTATGTTGAGGTGCTTTCCTTCTATACCCATTTTATCCAGAGTTTTTATTATAAATGGATGCTGTATCTTGCCAAATGCTTTCTCTGCATCTATTGAGATGATCATGTGATTTTTATTCTTCATTTTCTTAATGTCATGTATCACACTGATTAATTTGCGGGTGTTGAAACATTCCTACATCCCTGGAATGAATCCCATTTGATCATTGTGTGTGATCTTTTTAATGTGTTGTTGTATTCGATTTGCTAGTATTTTGTTGAGGATTTTTGTATTGATGTTCATCAGTGATATTGGCCTATAATTTTCTTTTTTTGTTGTTGTCCTTGTCTGGTTTTGGTATCAGGGTAATGTTGGCTTTGTAGAATGAGTTAGGAAGCTTCCCCTTCTCTTCAATTTTTTGGAATAGTTTGAGAAGGATAGGTCTTAAATCTTATTTGAAGGTTTGGTAGAATTCAACAGGGAAGCTGTCTGGTCCTGGACTTTTATTTTTTGGGAGGTTTTTGATTATTGTTTTGATCTCCCTACTGGTGATTGGTCTATTCAGATTCTCTATTTCTCCTTAATTCAGTTTTGGAAGGTTGTATGATTCTAAGAATTTATCTGTTTCTTTTAGATTATCCAGTTTGTTAGAGTATAGCTTTTCATGATATTCTCTTATAATCTTTTGTATTTCTGAGGTGTCCATTGTAATTTCTCTTCTTTTGTTTCTGATTTTGTTTATTTGAGCCTTCTTTCTTTTTTTCTCAGCAAGTCTAGCCAAAGGTTTGCTGATTTTGTTTATCTTTTCAAAGAACCAGCTCTTAGTTTCATTGATTTTTTTCTACTCTTTTTTTAGTCTCTGTTTCATTTATTTCCATGCTGATTTTTATTATTTCCTCCCTTCTACTGATTTTTGGCTTTGTTTCTTCTTTTTCTAGTTCCTTTACATACATGCTTAGATTGTTTATTTGAGATTTTTCTTGTTTGTTGAGGCAGGCCTGTATTGCTGCAAACTTCCCTCTTAGAACTGCTTTTGCTGTATACCATAAATTTTGGCATGTTGTATTTTCATTTTCATTTGTCTCCAGGTATTTTTTGCTTTCTTCATTGACCCAACTGTTGTTCAATAGCATTTTGTTCAATCTCCACATATTTGTGGCTTTTCTGATTTTCTTCCTGTAGTTGATTTCTAGTTTCATACCGTTGTGGTCAGAAATAATGCTTGGTATTATTTCAGTTTTCTTAAATCTATGTATTAGGTAAATCAGCTACATTTCCTGATCTTGGAGAAGTGGCCTTATGTAAGAGAGGCCTTATGAGGCCCAGCAATGTGCTTCCCTCTTCTCAACAGTTCCAAATGTTCTAGGAGTGTCCCCTTTGTGGGCTACATGTGCCCTTCTGTTGTAGTGGGGTTGCTCTTACTTCAGGTGCCCAGGGAGTCTAGGCTGTCCCCCTGGCCGGCTCGTTGTAAGGCTCAGCTGCGTGCAGCTGCTCTGGTCCCTTTAGTTATTTTATTGGGTGGCGGGATCCCCAGCACAGTTGGCTGCAAAGTTTAATAGCATATTCCTGCTATGGTTTTTCTGTTAAGTGAGCAGGCCCCCAGCATGGCTGATTACTAGGCTCAGGGGCTCATAATTGCTGTAGACCCCTGGCCTGCAAAGCTGTTGTCAGCTCTCTCAGTAGTGCAGCTGGCGGGGGCCAGCCCCAGGCATGGCAGCACACAATTGTTTCAGGTGTTGGAAGGTGGGCCGGATCCCCTATGTGGCTGTTTGAGAAGCACAAGTCTGCTGCAGCTGACAAGCCCCACTGCGCGCAGGCCCACACACTGTGTCCAGGCAGTCCTGACCTGTGCACATGCCCTGCCCCACTGAAGTAGACCCACTCACTCTGTGCAGAGGCCCCACACACTCTGCCAATGCAGGCCCACCCCTTGTGCATGCCCTGCCCCACAAAAGTGGACCCAGTTGCCCTGTTGCAGAGGTCCCACACACCCTGCCTATGTAGGCCCACAAGCTGCCCAAGGGCTTGCTGGTGGCTAGGGCCCATCCCTAGTGCAGGCTGACTGCCCTGGCTGTGCTGGATTAAATTGGAGCTCTGGAGTCCAGCCCAGTGGCATAGCAGTTAAGTTGGTGTGTTGCTCTTCAGTGGCCTGGGGTTTGCTGGTTCAGATCCTGGGCACAAACCTCCATGCTGCTCATCAAGCCATGCTGTGGCAGGCATCCCACATATAAAATAGAGGGATGGGCCCAGATGTTAACTCAGGTCTAATCTTCCTCAGCAAAAAAAGGAGGATTGGTGGCCAATGTTAGCTCAGGGCTAATCTTCCTCAAAACAAACAAACAAACAAATCAATCAATCAATGCTCTGGTGGGTGGGGCAAACCCCTGGGCTAATAGGCCAGGAGAAGAACTCCAGTGACATCTGCCAGTGTCTGTGTCAGCATGCCTGTACTAGGTTACAATAATGGCTGCCGCCAATGTCTTAGTCCCTGAGGAGGTGGTCCCAGATGCCTCCTACCTCCCTGAGATGCACCCGGAGCCTACCAAGTGTGTCTCTTTTCACCAAAGCACTGTGTACCTTTCTTTCTGGTGATTTTGTATTGCTTTCCAAAACAGGTGAATTTGTGCAAAAGCCCTTTAAGAGCAGGCTTTTCTTTCTCTTATGTTTGATAGCTTTTGGGGGGGTATTCCCCACTGTTGTTAATAGCCAGCAAAGCCAGATATTATGACAGTCATCTTGATTGTGCTGAGTTCAAAAGCTGCTGATTGTGGCATAGCTCTCCCACTCCTCCAAGGAAAGCTTCGTACCTTAAGATTGCTCCTGGCCGTGATGCACCACAGCTAGAATGGGCTTTTTACCTCTCCAGAAAGATATTTTTCCTCTTCCTTCTCAAGCAGCACTGTCCCTTGTTGTGGGGGTTCTTTTTATCCAGTTTCTGGTTCTCTCTCAGGGGTAATTGTTCCAAGGGTGGTTGTAAATTTGTTGTGCCCATGGGAGGAGGTGAGTTCAGAGGCTGCTTATGCTGCCATCTTCCCAGCAATCCCCCTGGGCTGCTCCTGCCATTAACACAAACACACACACACACACACCCCTCTGTGTTCAAAGGACAGAGTCAGAGGAGCAGTTCTCTACAAAAAGAAACTCTGAAAAGACAAAATTGGTAGATTACTACTTTAAACCCCTTCCCACTGTCTCCCCTGAAAACACTCTACTTCTGAGTCCTTTGGAGTAGATCTCTATCTGTAACCTTTCCATTCCCGTTAATTGTATACCTCACTTGTCATTAACACTGACAGGGACCATTGCTCCCTGGTGTCAACTCCATTCTCTCTCACTGATGTCAATTCCATTCCCTCTCTTTCCCGTCCACTTTCACCTTACCAGGTTAATATTCTTGGACTACAGTTCTAATCTTATTTGTTCATCTACTCAAAAATCTTTATAAGACTCTAGTCCTATGAATTATGGAGGTGTCCACAGGGCAACAGAATGGACTTTCCAGGTAACTGCCATGGCTGCTAGCTGAATCCATGCCTCAGTGGTTAAAGGAAAACATTAGACCATTAAACTAGGCTGTCTCCATCACTCAGATGGGAAATGCACTCTGTAATTCCAGTTACGGTCAATGCTATATTTATCCAGATTTGTGCTCTGGCTGCTTGGTGTGTTTGCATTGTGACAACAGTTTAAGACAGTCTGCTGTTTGCTCATGGTTGGAAATTGTGCTCTGAGCAGCGTTTGAGGTGGAGCAGTACAGTTTTCTGATTTTCTTTTAATTTCACACCATACCACTTCTGAGAGGCTGAAAAACACTTTAAAATGCCCTTTTCTATTGTGCAGATGGCATCGGTTTTTAAAAAAATCTCCTTGCCTCTCTTTTTCCCGTTAACTGTGGTGAGGAAGAAGGAGAGTGGTGGGAAGGAAGATGTCTGTGTCAGAGCCTGCTAGATGCCCCCAATATGCACTCTACATTTCTTCCATTGTTATAGAAGTTTTAGCTGGACACATGACTTCCCAGGATAAAGATGACATTTCCCAGATTCCCTGATAGCTAAGGTGGCCATATGACTGAGTTGTGGCCCATGGACTCACAGAAGTGTCGAATGGCATCTTCTAGAATCTTTGTTTTTAGAGAGAGCTAGTGTAGGCCAATGTAAAAGAGAAATTTCCCTGTGTTTCTCCTTTACTTTCACACTACTACCAGGCTTCACTTCACATCTGACACCAGATGTGTGGGTTTCCCACACCTTGAGCAATTCTCAGGTACCAGCCGGGTGTCCTACAACTTAAACAGTTCTGACTCTATCTACCCAGAGATAGCATCAGATCTCCAGGTTGAGGGCTCAGTCCCACAGGACTGCCCCTTTCCCCAACTTCATATGCCAATCACCAGTCCCAGGTTGTTACCTGTGCTTCTGACTGACTGGCTATAAATCAGGGTTTCCATGACCCTGTCCTTGGGTTTGACAATTTGCTGGAATAGCTCACAGAACTCAGGGAACCACATATATTGACTGGTTTATTATATAATTAAGGATATGATAAAGGATATAGATGAACAGCCAGATGAAGAGATACATAGGACAAAGTCCTGAAGGATCCTGAGCACAGGAGCTTCTGTCCCCATGGAGTTGGGGGTGTGTCACCCTCCTGACATGTGAATGTGTTTGCCAACCCAGAAAGTCTCTGAACTCCATACTTTTGGGATTTTTATGAAGGCTTCGTCATGTAGGTATGATCAATTGTTAACTCAATCTCCAGCCCCTTTCGGAACCTTCCCAGAGGATGGAGGCTGAGATCGAAAGTTCCAACCTTCTAACCATGGCTTGGTCTTTCTGGTGACCAGCCCCCATCCTGAAGCTATTCAGGAGCCCAACAAGAGTTATCTCCGTTGGAACTAAAGACACTCTTATCACCCAGGAAATTCCATGGGATTTAGAAGCTGTGTGTCAGGAACTGAGGTCAAAGACCAAATATTAGAACAAAAGATGCTCCTAGTGCTCTTATCGCTTGGGAAATTACAAGGGTTTTAGGAGCTCTATGCCAGGAACTGGCAGGCAGAGACGAGTATATGTATTTTCCATAATCTCACTAGGCCTTTATCTTTCTCCCCTCCTTCCATCCTGCTGCTTAGAATATGGCTGTGATGGCAGGAGCTCCATCTTGAAAGAAAGGACGAAGGTCACGCACAGCAAAGCAACAAGCCTGAGTCCTTGCCATGTGGAGCCCCCTACCAGCCCAGGACTACCCAGTCAGATTTTATATGAGGGAGTGTTAAATTTCCATCTTGTTCTTGATCATTCATGGTTAAGCCTAATACCAATTGATTCAATATATTTCAGGTGGAACAAATGAGAAGAGGAATTCGGTTTGCACTAAGGGACAAGAAAATGTATTATATTACCCAGGATGGGGGTGATGCGCTGGCTGGCAGGGAGAGGGTGAAAAGCTAGACGTGGGTTTTTGGAGGGTTGGTAGGAGCAATGCCACTTCCTAGAAGTAACCGAGCCCAAGGCTCTTGAAGTCACTTCTTTCTCTGCTGTTGGTCATCAATTACCAGGGCAAATCCCTTGAGTATTCCATGTCCATCTCAGTAAAATAGAATAATGTTCTAGGCTTTTGGTTTCACAAATAAGAAACATCGAACAATTAATAGAGATATAAATATGCATTCTGAGGTAGTTTGAAAATTGAAATGTACTTAAAAATAGTAAAAAGAAGAGCTCCAACTTATTGACGGTCTTCTATGTTTTAAGCACAGTGCTAGTGTTTTACAAACATTATCTCATTGAATCCTAACAACAATCTCACGTGTTAAATATGTTTTAGCTCCATTTTCTGGATGAGAAAACTGATGCCTAGAGAGAAAGTTTAAGTGTCCTTAGAATCTTTAATAAGGACAGATTTGTATCACCCCAAAGTCCATACTCCTCAGCAATATTCCCATTAAAGTTGAGAAGAAAATATATTCTATGAACTCAAGATCTTTTTTAATAGCTTCATTTTGAAAATGAGTGTCAGTTGGTGTATCAGTCGGATTTACCACAGGAAACAGAGTTCACCCCAGATAGTTGGGTGAAGAGACTTGATAAAGGGACCACCTCCAGAGGTGTGGACAGGGTTGGGGAAATGAAGAAGGGATTTGGGGGCACTCTGAATCCCGCACCAGCAGGAAGCTGTTATTCCCCCTAGGGCTGAAGGGACAAGAGAGGAAAGAGTGGTACTGGAGCCTGGTGAGAGCTGGAGCATGAAAACGGGCCACCTGAGGGGAGCTGTAGGGTGGAACATCACAGCTACCAACAGAGACATAGCTTCTAAGCAAGGAGGGCGGAAAACAAAGCCTGTCGCCTCTCCCCTTCCACCCTCTCATCTGAAGGAGTCGGTCTCCTTGGGCACAGAGCAGCGCTGGGAAGGATGGAGAATAAGTCTGGCAAGCAGAGGAATTCTAACAAGTACACTCCATCTCTGAGCTACAACAGATCTGTAATCTAGCCACCATTCAGACTTTTCTCGAAGATAGACACTTTGGGGAGTTCTTCGAGGGAAAAAGCCTGTAGGATTGAGGGCAGCTCTCAGAGCTCAGGACCTACTCACTTTCTTCCTCTGCTTTGCGAGGATAACTCTGTCGAGTGGAATCTGCGGCACAGCGTAGGCAGTTCTGTCCTTCAGTCCCAGTGTTTTCTTTACCTCGATGTCACCTATCCAGCGATCCTTTAGGACAGTCTCAGCTTTTATTGCTGTATTCTTTCATGCCACAGGGAGAAGAAGCACCTGTCAGAATGCAGAAGTATGTGATGGCCAGACAAGAAGCTGCTTACTTGGGCCTAGTGTAGTCATTTATTTTTTGAAAATTAATGAGTACCATATCCGTAGGAACCAAAAATTTGCTTCACGCCGCAGTAGACACCTCTTAAATGACAAGCGATGATGGGCCAGGGGCCATGCCACTACTATCAGTTGAGTTTATCTCATATTATTCACAAATTTTCTGTTAAAAGACTGTAAGAGGGGCCGGCCCAGTGGTGCAGTGGTTAAGTGCGCACATTCCGCTTCGGCAGCCCAGGGTTCGCTGGTTCGGATCCCAGGTGCGGACGTAGCACCACTTGGCAAGCCATGCTGCGGCAGGCGTCCCACATATAAAGTAGAGGAAGATGGGCACAGATGTTAGTTCGGGGCCAGGCTGCCTCAGCAAAAGGAGGAGGAGTGGCAGCAGATGTTAGCTCAGGGCTAATCTTCCTCAAAAAAAAAAAAAAAAAAAAGGCAGTAAGAGAGGTGCAGGGAATTTGTGAGAAAATATTTGCAGTGAAATGAAGCATAAATAAATTGACAATCTACTGTCTTTTGACTTCTTAAGAAGGAAACATTCCAAAATTTGTGGCTTCCTGTCAGATAATTTTGTACCCTCATTAACCATAAAAAAGATTGTTATCACAAAGAAAAAGAAAAGGTACATTCTGATCGTATAGGCCTCTGGGAAGCACAAGTGATTAAGTGACACTGCTGACCAAGAGTGCAATCTTGTTTTAATGATAAAAAGTCTGAAACAACCTTCAGCAGCCTACACAGCCCAAATCAAGGCTTATTATAAGCAGTTTTGCCACCCTTAGCCAGCCCTGGTGGTCTAGTGGTTAAGATTCGTTGCTCTCGCCGCCCAGGTTTGTTACCTGGTCAGAGAACCACACTACCCATCTGGCGGTTGTCGTACTATAGTGGCTGCATGTTGCTATGATGCTGAAGGCTATGCCACCAGTATTTCTAATACCAGCAGGTCACTCAAGGTGGACAGGTTTCCAGAGAGCTTCCAGACTAAGGCAGACTAGGAAGAAGGACCTGGCCACCCACTTCCAAAAAAATTGGCCATGAAAACGCTATGAATAGCAGTGGCGTATCATGTGATACAGCGCCAGAAGGTGAGAGGATGGCGCAAAAGACCAGGCAGGGATCGGCTGTGCTGTGCACAGGGTCTCAAGGAGTTGGAATCAACTCAACGGCACCAATAACAAATTGCCATCTTTGGGCCCCCTGGAAAGTCAAACCAAACCCCTGGGCAAATTATAAAATGGTGCTCTTAGGAATTAGGAAAATAGTGAGTCATTCTACTTTTCAAATATATGGTGATGAAATCACATTATATCTGTTTTTCAGTTAAGTTTTATTTAAAAGTACTTTTAAAAGCAGTATTTTGGAAAATCGTTTTTCTGACTTCGTGTTCTTTCACCAAGAAGTTTTGTTATATTTTTCTGTTTGTGTTGGTCACTAAAGGACTATTTTATATATAAAAAAAGGAATAATACCAGTTCTGGCTTCAACAGGCAAAACAACAAAACTTAGGAGAAAAATGTATTTCTTTCTTACTGAAAAGATATATTTCAAGTCTTTAAGCTTTCATTTTGGCTTTTGCCATGCCACACAAAAAGAAAATCAAGACCTCTGAAGAGAAAAGTGTTAATATTGATGGGGAATTTCTTTTAGTGAAAGAATGAGTAAGAGGAAGGTGGAATTACTAAGTCAGTATTTTCCAAAAAGCTTTCTGCAGAATTCTAGTCTTGAGAGATGCTACACACGTGTACAGATAGGTACTCTCTTGGAGATTCATAATGTACACTAATATATTAAAGGCTCTGAGAATTACTACGAGAAAGAAATCTGCTTAACATTTGTTTTACTCACCCTTTTTTTTCTTTCCACAAAACTCTATTCATCCACACGTAAGTTA
The DNA here is from genome assembly GCF_037783145.1 of Equus przewalskii. Lineage (NCBI taxonomy): Eukaryota > Metazoa > Chordata > Mammalia > Perissodactyla > Equidae > Equus > Equus przewalskii. The sequence goes on along the minus strand of NC_091839.1, from coordinate 57,529,229 downwards.
TTAAGAAAAAATAAAAGATATGCTTTGGGGAATGCGGCCTCAAGCTGAAGTTCCTAACTACAGTGTAACTCATTGTAAGCATTTCTGTTGTCAAATTGTTCTGAAAATTTTAAGCCGTCCCAGGAAGAGTTTGATTTCAAGAAAGGTTCTCTGGGACCAAGTCTAATCTTGCCCGTATGTCACATGACCAGCATCAGCAAGAATGACGCCTGGGACGCTTGCTTTGTTCTGAGCCTATGAATCATTTCACTTGCCCTGAGTTCCTGAGAAGTTCCTGACCTCCTCTGCCTGAACTTTCCCCTTATCTCTTATTTTTGGCCTCATAAAAATCCCTGAGGGGAAAAACCCCAAACAAAGCACATTCGATACTCCTCTGCTGTTGGCTCCCTTCCTCTGCTTTGATTCACATTTATCCCTTAAATTCTATCTCCTTCCAGCCACCAGACATAATCCCACCAGATTCAGTTTATCCTAAAGCCCCGGTACTGGATTGTGTCCACTCATTCATCCACTGAAGAAATGTTTCTGGTCCCCTAAGACGAGGCAGGCAGTGTGCCAGGCACTGGGCTCCAGCAGTGACCCGGATGGAGGTGGACCTGAGCTCACAGTGCTTTGGATCTAATCACAACACCAGCGGGGTGCTCTGGTGCCCAGGCCAGAAACCGGGCAGGTCCTGGGTAAGAAAACCAGGGATTACTAACTATTAAAGATCAGAGAGACTGGAACTTAAGTGTACATGGGCAGCTCTATTTTATCAAAATTTAAAATTATGAATCCTTTTAAATAGAGTGGTTATTGTTTCTTTAGCTGTTTTAATTTTAGATGAAAAACAAAATTGGTGATAAAAGCATGACGATTTCCCTCTAGATTAACTGATCCTATAGATAATATAAACTTCACCAAGTTTACTTGCTGGCCGCATGTTCTAATTTCAGTAAAATAAGCGACCAATAAAAAGTTTCTTCAGGGATGGCATTGAAACTCAAAACTTTTTAAACGCTAGGTGAATGGTAGGTATTCATATATAAAGAGACAAAACTTTTTTATGGAGAACATTTTTAGGTACAAATTCTTTTGAACTGAGGATTGTGGTTTTTCAAGGTGCCCTTCAGGATGGGTTTGGGAGGAACCACCGGGCTTGGATAACTTTGGAGAAGAGCGAGATTTCTGAGCATTGGAAATCAGAAAACCTGGCTCCAGACAGACGGTAGTCTCTTTCTCTTCCTTCTTCACAAAGCTCTCTCTTCGTGACTGTGAAATTCTACCAATTCCAGCGTCTCCTCCTACTTCGCACTGATTTAAGGTGAATCGAGCTCCTTTTCCAGAGACAGAGGCCGGCAGCTTTGAGGAAGCTTCATCTATACTCTCCCTCAAGGGCGGTGGGCTTAGGGGCTGGAGGTGCGGTGCTGCTCGGGGAGGAGAACAGTGTCACTTCCTCACAAAGCGCTGCGGGCGAGACACATTTTACCCAAGATGTCATCAGGAGCGACTCGGGAAATTCACCAAAGCTCAGGTTCCTAGCACCCGAACAAACCTTAAAAAGTGGGGGGAGGTCTAGATTAGAGGAAGTGGAGGAGGAAGTGGCTCGGGCTTTCTCCTAGAGACTGTGCCCACCTCTATAAAAGGTGGCCGTTGTGCCCCAACGAGCCTTATCCCACAGCAGAGTGGGTCATCCCTGATTCAAAACTGACAACTTGATGGCTTGCCAATCCGCCACTCTAGTTTCACCTGTTTTGATTCTTGAGCTCTTTCTTCTTTAAAATGCACATATCCCTCAGAGGAGTTACAGCTTATCTTAGGAGTTACAGCTTATCAGATAACAGGTGCAAAACTGAATTCCTGATTTTCCGTCTCAGTAGATGGGTACCAATGCCCACACAGTTGCTCAAACTAGAAACACATCCTTTCCTCTATGTTCCTTTTGCAGTTCGTTGCCTTTTCTTGTCAAGTTTTCCTCCAACATATATCTCGAGTCCATCTACTTCTCTCCCTTTCCACTGCCACCATCCTGGTCCAAGCCACCCTTGGAGCTCGTGTGTGATGTTCTCCTGTGAGCTCCCTTGGCACCCTATACCACCCGCCAGTGCTGTGCGCTGTAATTGTTGTTTACTAGCCTACCTCCTCCCACATGAGCCAGGGGCCTGGTTTGTTGAATAAATGAACGAATCTGAGTGATGCTATTTTCTAAGCCACTGCTGGGGACCAGAGGTTGTGAATTCTATTTAGTGTGCTCAACTAGAATATTCTTTCCCTAGGTCTGGCCTCTGGACATGAAGAGAAATCCACAGCTATATTTTGAAGGATAACTTGGCCTGCAATGCATCCTAATGCATTTAGACGGTAAAATATGACTTGATTTAGAACAAAGAGACTTTTGTAAGTTTCCCCCATCAAAGTGTCTTCAGGATGTTTTCATCATGTTGTTGGAATCCCTAAAGAGGCACAAGGGATGATTCTGGATAAATTAAACAACTGGGATACTTTGAATTAAGGTTATTGGGAGCATCCCACACAGAGTAAATATCCCTTTTAACCTTTGGGACTTCAGGGTCAAGTTGTCAGGTGAGGAGGGAAAGACACTTTCGCATCTAGATGACTTGGAGGGCTAACTATGCAATGTCTGAATCCTTTCACTCCTCATCCTTATTCCTCCAGCTCCCTGCCTTTCTCCAGTGTAGTGCCCATTCACACTTCTAGCAGCAGATGCACAGGAGAAGAGAGACGATAAAAGGGTAAAAACCCTGTAGACTCAGGCAGCCTTCTTTACAAAGAGGGTGCAATCCAATGGCACGTCATATTGATAGAACAGTTAAATAAGCTTGTAGGAGCTCTAAGAATAACCAGAAGACTTGGGGCAAAAATAACACTAAACACTCAATCAGGGACAGTCATAGCTGACGGAAGACCCTTAATGGGCTCAGCTTCTGTTTCCTCATTTATAACCTCGGAGGTTTCTCTCATCTCTTGCCTTAGCATAGGTATTTTCAGTCCCTAATGGTCACCTAAAAAGTATTCATTGGTGAAAAGTGGCTGTGTCTGCCAAGTGCTGTGGCTTCCCCAGTGGATGGGCGGCAGCGAGCGCTGGTTTCCCGCTGGAGTCGACCACTTCCTCCACCTCAGGAAACCGGCTCTGCTCCTCCTAGCCCTGGAGGATATGACTTTCATATTTTTTTCTTTCCGAAATTACTACTTGGAAAATCGTGGTGTTACTCCTGCTTATTAAGTCTTATAAGCATGATTTGACACGTCACATCCCCCAATGAATTTTCTCTTCATAGACTCTGGGCTGTTTGGACAGTTGCAAAAACTAGGCAAGGAGGCTGGAGTGGGCGGGAATGAAGACAATCACCCCCTCCCTTCCCACACACACCATCCAGCCAACGGCAGTGCACTGCTGGAGAAGTAGACGTATGAGAGAGAAAAAGTTTAAGAGCAATTATTACTCTGCTGAGAGAATAAAACTGACTTTCCTTAAAACCACTTCCTTGGAGTATCAGGCAAATGTCAAATATCCTTCAACCTCTTGACTTTGAAATGGTTTTATAGGTCTGTGTGACAAGTGACTTCAAAACAAAGGCTTTTGGAGGAGACAAGTCTCTAACTAGCTGCTCTCCTCTCTAAACAGGTTTTATAAGCAGGCAGATGCCCGTGGGAGGAGGAGGGGATGAGGAACCAGGGAAATAGTGGAAGAGAAAAGGAGGAGATGGGGAAGGCTAGGAGAGAGGGAGGCACAGAAAAGACACCTGGTGTCTAAGAGTTCGTCTTCCTTTTCCCTTTCATTAGCACAAATGATGGGGCTACCCATGGCTTTCAAATCTACCTCAACACTTCTTGGGAGCTAGTTGTGGCCTGAGGCACAAGCTCACTCTAAAAGGACTCTCAGAGCTCAGAGTAACAGAGGCAGAAGTCAGACAGAAAGACACGTGAGCTGTCGTGTGATGTCAACAACAGCTGACCTGTCATGAGACCTCAGGAAGAAAACCAGTAGGAATCTTGTTTCAGAGCATGTAGTGCCCAGCTAGCTTCCTGCTAGGTGCTTGGAAACAGATCCACTAACACAATGGAGTGATTTTGTAATCAGTCATAATACCATAAGCCACAGATCCGCAGACTTTGACCCCTCACAGGTATAACAAGCTCCTTGATTCAGCGGCACATGCTCTCCCTATGGGAGGGGCGTGCTTCTTCTTCTGATTACATATCCAAAGCAGATGTTTTGCTGGAGAACAAAGCGTTATATTCATTAGCAACAATCTTATAAACCAGGTTCTTTTTACTCGCCAGTTAACTAATTGACAGTTAAGAATTTGTATTAATAATAACCTGCAGCCAGGCATTGTTGAATCTGACAATGTTGTTAAAAACGTAAGCAAGCTCTGCAAGCCAGCATGACCGTCAGCCTTTATGCAGGAATCCTGCTCGCCGAGGGTCTTAACTTGCCTGTAAAACAGTATCACACTGGCAGGAAATTGTTCTCCCAGGTTGAAATCAGGAGTCAGCTGAGTTCCTTGCTTGGATGATTTTGTGGTTGTTGTTCCCTTTGTGACACATCTGAACAAGGAAGTGATTTTGTCCGTGTTTTCTTAAAATCTTATCAGCATGGTTCACTTGTTCTGGACCAAATTCTCCAGGTAGTGAATTACCTTGACGCTTCCTTTCTGCTTTTCTGTGTCCCTCACCCTCTCGTTAAAAAATTTATTTTATGGAGTATAGAAAGAACGATTTCTCAAGTTGTCAGCAGCCCCACCAAAAGCTGTGTAAGTGATGGAAGAGACGGTGAAATTCAAAATCTAATCACTGCTCTTTCCAGTCTCTGCCTTTGAAATTCTACCCATTTTTCAGGACGCAGCGTAAATACGTCCTCCTCCACGATATCCTCTCTAATTTCCCCCACTGATGGAAATTAAATAGTTCCCTCTTCCACTCACCCAGCACTTGCACCAGACTTCTCAGGCACCCTCCACTCACCTCATCACAACCCCCTTGGGGCCCAATCTGTCTCATTTATACTCTCATCCTCCCTCCCAGGATCTCTTGCCTCCAGCAAATACTTACCAAATATTCGCTAAGTCAGTTTGAATTTACTCTTTATTACTTGCTCTAATCTCAGTCAGCCAGTCTGTAAACACTGTTTTGATCTCTGTTCTTTTTATGACTATCTCTAGTCCTTTGTGGCAGAACCTTTAATACCTCTTGCCCTTCTCCTTGCTTCAGTCTCAGCCTTCTTGAGAGGGATCCAAGACATAAATATGGTCATGAGAGTCCTCTGCTTAAAATCCTTCCACTGTTCTTCATTCATTCATTCCTCAAATATTTACAGAGCACGCAGTGTGCCAGGCACTGTGTTAGGAGCTGGGAATTCAGCAGTGAACAAAACTCTCCAAAATCCTGCCCTTGTGGACTGACCTTCTGGTGGGGAGACAAATAATACATAAACAGGTAAGTACCTATGATGTCAGAGGGTGATAAGTTCCACAGGAAAAAGAAAACAGGTGAGCAGGGTCTGGAGTGAGGGAAGGAAGGCCAGTGCTGTCCTGGTTGGTCAGGAAAAGCTTCTGTGTGAAGGCAATCTTGAGCAGGGACTGGGGGAAGTGAGGGCATGAACCTGGTGGAAACCTGGAGGAAGAGCTCACCAGGCAGGGGCAACAGCAGTGTGAGGAACGTCCTGTGGTGAGAAGGAGCGTGTCAGTGTGATTGGAACAGGGCAAGGGTGAGAGGCAGGAGGTGGAGGTGTGGGGACCATGTTGGACTCGGTGGCATTACAAGGACTTTGGGTTTTATTCTGAGTGAGACGGAGAGCTTTGAAGGATTTTCAGCAGAGGAGAGTTTTGATCTAACCGCAGTTCGTAAATGGTCCTTCTGGCTACTGTGTTGAGTAGAATGCTGGAGAGGGCTGAGGAAGGACGGAAGGAGGGAGACCAGTTCAGAGGCTGTTGCAGCAATCCAACAGGGGGATGACAGTCACCTGGGCCAAGGTGGACTGTGCAGAAGAGGCTGGACTTGATGGTTTTTGAAGGTAGAGCCAACAAGAGTTGCTATTGGAATGGACGTAAGAGGAGAGAGGGAGAGAGAGAGGAATCCAGGGTGACTGCATGTTTCAAAATATTATTATTTATTTTGAGCAGCTGGAAGAATGGCTTAGGATGAAGGCTATGGACTTTTCATTCGAGGACTCTATTTGGCCCACCTCTCCAGTGTTGTCACCCTCCTCTCCCTTTCTATATTATATGCTCCATTCACCCCCAGCCCCTCCGTGTTCCACGCTCATATTCTTTCACACGCCTGAGTCTTTGCTCGTAATAATCCCTCCTACTGGGTTGCCAATCTGTGGCCACTTGTCCACCAGGCAAACTCCTATTCCTCCTTCAAGACTTCTAAAATGACACATCTTCTGCGAGGTCTGCTTTCTTTTACAGACACACACACCCGAGCAGGTGCATCCACACACACCTCTCTTTCCTGGGGGCCTTTATAAATGCCTGTCTTGCACTTAGCTCACTGATTTGTTCAGATTTCATGCATCTGGGGCCTCTTGGAAAAAGTGTGCTCCCCAAGGATAGGACTCAACCATATTTATCACTGTAGCCCCACCGCGATAAGTGGAGCATGGTGGGGCTTCAGCAAGTGTTTATTGAATCAGGGAATGCATGGGAACCATGGAGGCACGTGCCTCTTCCTCTCAATATCTCTTCTTCCTCTCCTGCACCTCCACAAAACAGTTTTGGCTTTCCTCCCGCTCTCTGTAACCACATAAGCATTCGCGCCACCTGGCAGGGCATGTGAGGAAGGGACTTGATTGGATAAACACTGACTTGGTTTGGAAACTCAGGAGTAAAATTTTATCTGCACCTTAAATATGTTTTAAAATATCAAATGGACTTAACACTGCTTTAATTATCCCCCAAATGAGGCTGTGTTGTAAACAATGCAGCCTCCAAGCTTAGTCCCAGGAAAGCTTTCTCAGAGGTTGTGGAACAGACCCAATTAAATTACTCGAGTTACATAATTTATTGAATCCATTTAAAACAAAGAATGAGAAGCAGGGGGACACAGACAGGGTGAGTTAACACCCTTAGGATAGGGGGCAAACAACGTGGAAGGAAGATTACCATTTTTTTTTTCTGCCGGGAAAGATTCACCTTGAGCTAACTTCCATTGCCAATCTTCCTCTTTTTTTTTTCCTCCCCAGAGCCCCAGTGCATAGTTGTATATTCTAGTTGTAAATCCTTCTAATTCTTCTATGTGAGCTGCTTCCACAGCATGGCTCCTGACAGATGGCTGATGTGGTTTCGTGCCCAGGAATTGAACCCAGGTGTGCCAAGTGGTGAGAGTGCCAAACTTTAACCCACTAGGCCATCAGGGGGTTGGAAGATTACCTTTCTCTCTGCTTAGACAAGGTGGGGTGGGGTCAGCAGAAAGAAGGTACTTGGAACTCCCCCATGCTTTCTTTGCTGGAAAGACACAGGTCAAGTACACCTGCACAGAGCTGTCACTTGCCAATTCGTTTGCTGGTCGGCATGGGTTCTATCTGCATTTCTGGGGCAGAGCATGCATGGGGCTGTAAAGGATGCTCCTGAGATCACTAAAAGGGGGCCAACTCAGGGATGACGTAACTATCAGCCTAGAGGTAGTATAATCCATGCTTTATGACATGTCTTTCCATTTCTTTTTGTCTATAAGTAACCCTCTTGTTGTTCTGTCCTTTTCAACATATATTTTACAGGTTACCAATTTACTTACTACCTGATACTTAGCACATCTTATGAATTCTCTCCGTGTTTCATAGGGCATTCGCTCACTCATCTATACTTAACAGATCCCATGAGTTTTCTCTCTCAGAAACTACTCATCTACTTTCTATCTATGCTGAACCCTTCTTAGGAGTTTCATCCATCTTACGCATTTTTCTTTCTTCTATAGTAGAATTGCATACTCTTAAATAACACAGCCAACGCATACATTACAGTCTGGAAAAGAGAGACTGTAAAATGCCAGTTTAAGTATACCTGTGCCCTAATGCAACGTCTCGGGCGGTAATTATACCTGGTAAGTTATGCCTCTCTCCACCCACAGTGCATTCCCTAGATTTGCTTATTGAAGAACATGTTTAAAGACTAAAGAAAAAGGAAAGTCATAAAAACCTCTGGGATCATTAATTATGTAAACTCATGCTGGCTGGTTAGTAATCATAATAGTTAATTGGAAAATTTTGTTTCCAGTACTTTAGTGACTCAGTATCTTTTTATTTTCCTGCTTAGTCCCTAACGGTCCTAAACTATTTCCAAAATGGTATTGCTCAGCTGAAAGAAAGGAAGTCCAGGGGCAGTAACTTGTTCACTTATTTTAGATTTGCTCTGATATTTTTTATTGCGCAAACTTCTTTTAAAAAATAAACTTAGAGGTTTACTTTGCATACAGTAAGACGTACCCATTTTAAATGTGCAATGCGATGGGTTTTGACAAACGTTTGCACTCATATAAACACCTCCACAACCAAGACGTAGGACCTTTCCATCATCCCCCCAATTTCTTCATTCCACAGCAGCAATTTGACACAAAAACGAAAAGCCTCTGAGGTATCCATTTGTAAAGGATTTTGCTTTTCTTTAAAGCCCGACTCTTGTCTCTGTGGGCAAATTGATCTCTTTGTAAAACATCACTTAATGGTTTCTGTCCAACAGGCCCAGGGCATGCTTATCCAACACATCGTTTTTAGTTATTGGTGTCAGTTAGGAGTACAGGTGCTTTTAATCATTGGTGTCAGCCTTGCCTTCTGCCATCATCTCGAGAAGTGGCCCAACCGCTTTTCCAGTGTTTCTTCTTCCCGCTTCTGGACCCTCAGCCACGGTCAGACAGAGTGTGTGACTGCCCTTTAAATGTACCTCATTCGACACTCAACACAATGCAACCTCTGCGCATTTGCTCACGTGAAGCCCCAGCCTAGAAAGCTCTTCTCCAGGGACCAGCTCAAGCGCTCCCCCTCTGAGAAGCCTTTCCCTACACACCCAAACTTTTGGAGATCCCATTCTCTGCAGAACGTCTACTGTGCACTGCTCAGCACGCATGGGTAGCATCACCGATTTTTTTTTAATTGCAGTAACATTGGTTTATAACATTATATAAATTTCAGGTGTGCATTGTGAAATATTTCAAAGCATCGTTGGTTTAGTGTCTCATGTGTATCTGTCTCCTCCACAGCTGGATAGTAAACTCCTCAAGGGCGCTTCCCTTCACCCCCGCGGGGTCCAGTGCCCAGTGAATAGTCACTGCATGACTGAGCCCACGAGATGTTCCCTGGCAGAATATGTTATCTTTGAATAGGTCCCTAAACACTTCTTGATTCACAACAGATAATTGGATATTTATCCCACGCCCTAGTCAACACCCTCAAGGAACACAATGAGGATGTTAGATCCTGCACTCTGATGTAGAAGCCATTTCACCTGAAGGAAATCTGATGTGTGACAATCCAAACTTACAGAGCATATAAATCATGCATACTTTTTGGAGAGCAGGAGAGGGTTTGCACAAAGGGGCGGCAGTGGTGAGAATAGAGAATATGCGTGATTACATCCCTTACAAAATATTGTTTCACTGTATGGAAAGCAGTCAGCACAGGGATCCTGAGCGCTTGATTCCTTCCTCCTTGGGTCTCCTGTGGGACTTCCCTCCATCATGCATCTTCTTTCTCTCCAGTTCCTTCCAACCTCTCCTTCCTACTGGGTCCTTCCCCTCATGCCATGAACAACTCCAGTTTTCTTTAATTAAAAAGAAAAATATATATATTTCTCTGAGATCCTTGATCTGTAGCTATGACTCTATCTCCCTCTTTCCCTTCTCATCCAATATTCTGAGTCACCTATGTTCTTTGTCTACGCTTTCTCTCTGCCTTTTCACTCCTAAACCTGCTCCTGCCTGGTATCATTGCAGACCACCTACTGATATTGCTCCTGCAAAGACCACTGAACTCATAACTACCAAGGCAAATGGTCAATCTTCAATACTATCTTTGTTTTATTTGCAGAGCTGATCATTCTTTTCTTCTCCCTTCCAGGTTTTCTTCCAATTCTACCAAAGCTCTTTCTCAGTCTCTTCCTTGCACACCTTTTTCTTTATATCTTATCCTCCAAAATGTTGCCACTGCTCAAGATTCTGCCCTTGGCCTACTTTCCTTTTTCTTTATGTAATCTCTCTTCCCAATTGCATTTATTCCCAAGCATGAAGTATCACCTGTAAAATGATAACACTGGAATCGGTTTTTCCAGCCCAACCCAGATCTGTCTCCCAAGATTTACATATCTTCCATCACATCTTCAAAGTCAACGCGCCCAAATTCTACCCATGTTGTTTTAATGGCACCACCATCTCCTCAATACCCAAGTCAGAAACTTGGACATCATCCTGACTTCTTTCTCTGCTTTCCTCCTGCCCCTCCTTCATTCAGGTCTCTCTCCAGGTAGAATAAACATTTTTTCCCCTCAAATTTCCCATATAATCTAGACTGGAGTTGCATTTTACTTGGTGGAGATTGGATCCCAAAGACAGCAAGCACAATGACACTTGAGAGAGTTAAAATTAACCTGAAAGATTTTTGCTTCTGTTTATGAAGTATTAAACGCTACAGGAATTTCCCTTCTACCATAAACAACTAGAAAACCAGACAAGATATTTGAAACAACAGTTTCCAGACATTGGACAACAGGCCATACAAGATTATAATTCCTGAGAGAAGGAAAAGAAACAAGGGAAGACTTAGTTCTCTAGCTCATTGTTTGGGGGCAATTTCAAGGCCATAGAGCAAGAAGAAGGAACGTAAATAGAACCTGATGATCTCAGTGAGTAGAAAGAGATTAGAGTTTGAGGAATCTGAGGTATAGGGTACTAGAGTGGAGGGAGGTGCACGGAGAGAGTGTTACCGAAAGTTCAGGCTCTGAACCCGGTGCCAATCTAAATAACAAGAACAGAGACTTGGGTGAAAAGGAAAAACAGCTTTACTTTCTTTACCAGCTAAAGGGAGCTCGCAGCTGGTTAGTGCCTTAGGAACTGCTAGCTCTCTGTTAAGCAATGGATAAAGGGTTTTTAAAGGTTTGCTGCTTGTAGGGAGCGGGGAGCCTGTGACCTTGCTCATCAGCACTTTCCCACCAGCCTTCGGCTGCTTGCAGGGATGGGGAGCCTGTGAGATGAGGGAATCCGCAGATGGCTGTCCTTGGTTGTCAGCTTCTCTGGTGGATGGTGGATTCTGGCAACAGGAAGCCAAGGAGCTGGGGTCTGGGAACCTTCAGCTTCTTGACATTCTCCAGACATCAGTTTCCCTGTAATAAATTTCAAGGGCCCATGATTAGCCAAAACTTGAGTGGGAGCCCACCATGAGGCCATCTGGGCTTTAGCAATCTGTAACTTCTGTTTGGTGGTAAAGCTCAGGGAGTCAAAATGAAAGAAACAGGTATTTACACATGAGTGTAACTAAAGAGGAGGGGAATGGGGATGAGTGCTTTTGATTTTAACCCCATATATGCCGGGTTTAATGTAAGGGAACTGATATCAGGGCTGGTATTAATTAAAAGCCTATAACAAGAGAACTCCAGAGAGCTACAGAGGAGTCCCTTTGAGTGTTGATCTGAGCATGCGTAAGAGGAAACTTCCCATAACTTGGGAATAAACCACTATAAAAACAGTAGGATGATCAATGCTCAAAGCTCACATGGGGCTGTATTTCCCCAGCCAGAATGGAGAGACTGCATGTCAGATAGAGTCCTTGCTCTTGCAGTGGGGCTAAATTAGTTCTAGGACAGTGGGTACTCTGTAGTGCAGTTCTGCTGGAGATGAATTCTTGCAGCTTTTGTCTATCTGAAAAAGTTTTTTAATTGTTTTTGTTTTCTGAAAGATATTTTTGCTGGGTATAGAATTCTAGGCTACCAGTTTTGTTTGTTTGTTTTAGTACTTTGAAGTGTTTTACTGCTAATGAAAAATCTGCTGTCATCTTTATTGTTTCTCTGTATATAATGTGTATTTTTTTCCTTTCCTATTTCTAGGATTTTTCTCTTTGTCACTGATTTTCAGCAATTTGATTATGATGTGGCTTGGAGTAGTTTTCTTCACAGTTCTTATGCTCAGAGTTTTTCGAGCTCCTTGGATCTGTGAGTTTGTAGTTTTCAGCAAATTTTGGAAAACTTTCAGCCATCATTTCTCCAAATATTTTTCTGCCCATTTCCATTTCTTTGGAGGCTCTAATTATGCGTATATCAGGCTGCAAGAAGTTGTCCCACAGATCAATGATGCTCTGGGGTTTTTTGTTATTTATTTTTTTTGCCCTGAGCTAACTGTGCCAATCTTCCTCTTTTTGTGTGTGGGGTGCTGCTACAGCATGGCTACTGACAGACAAGTGGTGTGGTCCATGCCTGGGAACTGAACCTGGGAAGCTGAAGTGGAGCACACCAAACTTAACCATTAGGCCACAGGGCTGGCCCTCTGTTCATTTTTTTTTTTAAAGATTTTATTTTTCCTTTTTCTCCCCAAAGCCCCCTGGTACATAGTTGTATATTTTTAGTTGTGGGTCCTTCTAGTTGTGGAATGTGGGATGCTACCTCAGCCTGGCCTGATGGGCAGCGCCATGTCTGTGCCCAGGATCTGAACTGGTGAAACCCTGGGCCACCAAAGCAGAGCGCGCAAACTTAACCACTCAGCCATGGGGCCGGCCCCTCTCTCTTCATTTTTAAAATTTCTTTTTTCTCTCTGTATTTCATTTTGAATATTTTCTTCAATCTCACTAATTTGCAATGTTTAATCTGCCATTACTCTCATTTGGTGTATATTTTATCTCAGATATTATAGCTTTAACCCCTAGATTGGCATCTTTAAAGTATATTTCATGTCTCTACCTTTTTGAACATATGGAAAATACAGTTTTAATATTGTCTTCTAATTCTAACATCTATACTAGTTATGGATTGGTTTCAATTAATTGATTTTTTTTTCTTCTCATAATGGGCATATTTTCTTGCTTCTTTGTATACCTGGTAGTCTTTGATTGGATGACAGACACTGTGAATTTTACCTTGTTGGGTGCCGGATACACTTGAATTATAATAAATATTCTTCAACATTGTTCTGAAATGCAATTAAGTTACTTGGAAATCATTTGATCTCTTTGGGTCTTACATTTAAGATATTTTAGAGTAAATTAGCACAGTATTTTGTCCAGGGCTAATAACCGTTCCCCATCATTAAGGCAAGACACTTCTGAAGACTCTACTAATGCTCCATGAATTATGACGTTTTCCAGTTTGGCTGGTGGGAACAGACACCATTCTTAGCCCTGTGCAAGTTCCAGGTACTGTTTCTTCTGTTCCTTTTGGATAGTGCTTTCTCCAGCGTTGGGTCATTTTTTACCGCTTGTGCTGATAAATGCTCTATTGAATATTTGAAGATGATTTTCTGCAGAACTCTGGGGTTCTCTCTCGGCAGCTCTCTCTTCTGTGACACTCTGTCCTGTGAACTTTAGCTGCTTGGTCTCCCCAGACTCTCAGCTCCATCTCCTCAGTTCAGAGAGTCCAACAGGATCCATCTGAGTTCCACTTTTCTTTGCTGTGGCCTGGAAATGTCTCAAGGCAGAAATCTGGGGCAGTCATAGGACTCCCCTCATTTGTTTCCTATCTCTTAGAGATCACCGTCCTTCTTTGCCTGATGACCATTGTTTCCGACATTTAATCAGGTTCATTGTTGTTGTTTCAGGTGGGAGGGTAAATCCAGTCCCCATTACTCTATCATGGCTGAAAGCAGAAGTCTTAAAGGCTCCTCTAGATCTGCCCTGAAAAAGCTTAAAAGAAAGCATTGAAAGGATTAAACTCAAATAACTTAGCTGCATGTCAGAACAAAGTCCAAAACTCATTAAGAGTACAGCAAAATCCAGTGTCCAACAGTGTAAAATTCACAATGTCTGGCATCTAATGAAAATGACCAGGCAAACAAAGAAGCAGGAAAACATGACCCACATTCAGGAGGAAAATCAACCCATAGATACAGCTCCAGAAATGACAGAAGTAATGTAACTAGTAGACAAAGAACTTAAAACATCTATTAGAAATCATAGAAGTATATTGGAGGATGTGAAGGAAAGCATTAGCATGACAAAGAGAGAAATGAAAGATACACATATATATTTTTTTCCTTCTCTCCAAAGCCCCTGTGCATAGTTGTATATCCTAGCTGTAAGTCCTTCTGGTTCTTCTATGTGAGCTACCACCACAGCATGGCTACTGACAGATGAGTGGTATAGTTCTGTGATTGGGAAGTGAACCCAGGCTGCTGAACCAGAAAGCATGGAACTTTAACCACTGGCTCAAAACCAGGGCTGGCTCAAAAGATATATATATTTTTAAAAGAACCAGAGACTTGGATTCTGGTATTAATGCTTCCACAGGCTGGCTGTATGACCCTAGAGAATACCTCTTCCCTCTCTGGACTAATGACATCCCTGCTGATATGCTCTTCCTCTCAATCTCTTTTTCACCCCATAAGATCTCCATGCCTCCATTTCTACTTCCCAATCATCTCTCCCCTAGACTCTGGCAAGTCTCCCATCCTAACTACCACCACACCCAATCCTTTTCTCCCACAACATAGCCAGAGAGATTTTTCTAAAATGAAAATGAACCCTGCCTCTCTTCTAGCCTTTCACTGCCCTTAGGATAAAGTCCACAGTCCATATTGCAGACTCAAGCCCCTTCTTGGGCTGGTCCCACCCTGCATGCTCCCTTGAGCTTCTCTGGAAACCATTCTTCTCTCCCTCAAGGCTCCACTCTTACTCTTTCATCTTGGGACTTCCTGGCTGGAACATTTCCCCCAGCAATTTTTCACTCACTGAATTTCTGATTCTTCATTAAGTTTCCAGCTTTAACACCACTTCCTAAGAGAAGGCTTCCCTGACTCTGGACCTCTCTCTCGTGGGGAGGGACTCAGATGGTGCTGTTTCTGCTATATGCTCTCACATTTCTCTGATTCAGTGGTCATCGCACTCATCTCACCATATTGTAATTGCTTGTCTCTCCCTGTCCTAACCTCTGTGCCTGTTCCCCGTGGTGTCCCAGCACCTAACCCAGTGTCCGGTTCTAAAAAGAATGAGTGAATGTTTATCCACTGTAATATATTCTAGTTCGGCTCCTTCCATCCCATCCCATCCCCCGTTCTAGGCCGTGCCCCTGTAACCCTGGATTCCTGAAACAGCCTCGGATTAGCCTCCCTGCCTGAGGGCCTCCTTCATTTAATCCATCCTGCTCACAGCAGCAAGGACCACTGTCCTCAAGCATCATTTTGATCATATCACTCCCCTTCTTAGAAGCCTACAATAGCTCCAATTGCCTCTTGAATTAAATTAAAACTCCTAATCACGGTTTTGAAGGGTCTCTACCAATTAGCTGCCTCCCTTCCCCCACACCTAACTGCTGTCATCTTGTCACACGTCCTCCAGCGTGGTTTCCCCTGCTGGCCTGCAGCTCTGCTGCATATCCACCTCCCTCCTAAGCCGCCCCTCTGGCACTCTCTCCTCCCTTCTTAGCTTTCTCCCCTCCTCTTTCTTTCTCCCCAATCATATCTCTTCCCCTACTTTAAAAATATTGCTCAGTAATGATTTCCTTCATGATCATTTCCTAAACCAACTCCATGTGGCTTCATCCTTTTTATCATAACCTGTTTTCAGGTGTGTAGAATATTTGTGCTTAGATGTATGTTGTCAGCACCCCACGCCTTGTGGCTTCTGCTAACTTATTTTTGTCACTGTCTGCCCTATTAGGGCCTGGAAATTCCAAGGACAGGGATGATATCTTTTCACCCCTTGTGACTCCCTGTGATCCTCAGGCATGTTCTGTGCCTGAGGTCCTTGCTTACCTTTGCCACAGAGTTGGCGGGGAGACTGGAAAGTGGGAATTCCTAAGGGAGACCTGTTTTCCTCCAGGTTTCCCGGACCAGCCTCCAGGCAGTCTGATGGGTGGAGTGCCGGCTGAGCAGTAGAGATTTCATGCTCAGCGTCCCCATCCTGGGGGCTCTTAATGTGTTGGTGAGGAAGAGGGACAAAACCAAACATTTCTGAGCGCCCACTCTGTGACAGACTCTGTGTTAGGGGCTTTCCATATGTTTTTTCACATCTGGCCTCCCAACAATCTGACCAATTAGGAATGTTTATTCCTGACTTACAAGTATGTTACGAGACAGGTCCATATCATCCGCCTTGTCATGGATACAGGTCTTCCTGGTCCAAAAATCCTGCCTCTGTTCTGTCACCACGGAAGACATGTTTCTGCACGACTGGACCTTCTGGCAGAGTGTCCTAAATCTAAACCACACTCAGGACATGTGCTCTGATAATGTGTCCATACAACATATACAATGTCGTGTCTACCACTTTAAGTCTGAAGAAGATGCTCACCGAGCCCACACCACGCGGCTCTGCTCGCCCTGCTTGCTTGTCTAGCCCTTGTGAGACAAGACGCTTCCTATAAATGATTATTTTTAAACTTTTAGTCAAAGATTCCTTTAAGAATTTGATGAGGGGCCAGCCACGTGGCCAAGTGGTTAAGTTTGCGCACTCTGATTCGTTGGCCCGGGGTTTCACCAGTTCGGATCCTGGGTGCGGACGTGGCACCGCTCATCAGGCCATGCTGAGGCAGCGTCCCACATGCCACAACTGGAAGGACCCACAACTAAAAATACACAGCTGTGTACCGGGGGGCTTTGGGGAGAAAGAGGAAAAATAAAAATCTTTCAAAAAAATAAAAAAGGATTTGATGAAAGTCATGGACTCTCACCCCAGAAAGAATACATCAACATATGACATTGCTGTACAATATCAGTGTCCACAGACACTCCTCCCCTTACTGCTATCCACAGGTTTATACAGATCCCCGGTTTACAGAGAGAACTACACATTCTTTTTATACCTTTTTTATTTTACAGAATCCGGAGCCTATTAAGGTAAACCTTCAACACTCCAGGTCAATATCACTTACGTACATGTTTCAGATGATGTGCAGCATAACTCTTGAGCTATTTAACAATGCAGAGCCTAGCTTTCAAATGGAGATTTAAGAAAAAAACCTAGGGATTGGAAAGTAGTTAGAGAAGGGGATTTGGGGAAAATAAATTTCCTGCTCCTTCCTTCTGGTTGTGCCCACATTAATTTGCGGTCTCTACTGTTGGTTTTAATCAAAACACCATTATTTCCAGATGGGCTTTCGTCTTGATTATAGATAACACTATCATTCCGTTTCAGCTGAAGTTTTTGAAGCACTGCACCGGAGTCTGCTCTGTTTACAAGGAGAAGCTCATTTTCAAACAGTAAACTCATTTCCTTGGGAAATTCTTCCTTTTGTACTGAGGAGAAAGGGAAAAAAGAAAAAATTGGAGTCTTCTGGGAGGCTCTTTGAGGCTGACGAGCGACACCTCTCAGTGGAGAGATGGAAGGACTTCTTAGGCCACCTTTACCTGGGACGTGTAGGAGACCAGACATCCACGCCTTCTGAGTGTCCGTGAACCCCCTAAAGTTGTACACAAAATTTGGGGTGCAAATGTGATTTTTTTCTGAAAAAATGGTCCAGAGCTTTCATCAGGTTCTCAGAGGATTCTTTGCTCACAAAGGTTAAGGCCCACTGGGTTGGGCCTGTGTTTTCTCAAAGTGTTTGAAGTCAGAGGATGACCTGCAACAGGACCACTGGGGGAGCTTGTTAAAAATTCATATTCTGGGGCCCCACCCCCAGTCTTCTGAATTAGAATCTCTAGGGGGATGGCCTGGGACTCTGAATCTTTAACTACTTCTCTGATTTGGTTATTCGGTGAAATTTCTGAATTAGCTAGGTTTCAAATGTTTAACATCACCTGTTAGAATAAGATCAACAATCACAGTGTAGGGAAGTACTTACATTTACCCAAATAGGCCAGCTCAACTACTTACTAGCTGTGTAACCTTGGCAAACTGTGAATCTCTCTGAGCCTTAGTTCCCTCATCTGCAAATAAGGGGCCATGTAATTTGTCTGTTTTGAGATGATATTGCCTAATATAGGAGTCCAAGAAATATTATTTACTATTCATAGCTTCTCTTAAACACCAAGTATTCTCCAAACTCTCCAGGTCTAATGTTTCTTTTTTTGAGTGCTTTATGAGGCTTTTTTTCATAAAGGGATTGTCAAAAAAATGAAACAAAACAGATTAATCATTTTCTACAATGATCCACTAGCCACGTGTAAAGGGGTTTTGTTATGCCGTCAAATATGCCTGAACTGTAAACTATAAACTGAAATTTTGTCTCAACCTAACAGAAAAATTAGCAACATTTCTATTCTGCAGGTTCTACCATAGTGATTTTAGCAAATGGAAAGCATAAATACCAGAACTGACCAATAAGGACAAAGTCTTCCGTGCTTAATAATCACAGTATTGACAATGTTTGATTTAATTGAAAATCTACTCACTAGTACATCTTCAGGAGCAAACAGCAAAAAGGAGAAAAAAAGAAATGCCTATTTTTGTAAAACCAGTTGTAAAATCCTGCTTGGTATGAACATGCTCCCTGATCCCACCCCCATGCACACACACTGGCTTGTTTTGAGCAAATTCCTCCCTTCTGGTGATTTTGCAACTCTATTCTACCACAGCTGTATGTTTTCTACGATTGGAAAGGCGTTTGCACAAATGTTCATTCTTACATACCAAGGAATATTTACCCTGGTTCATGATGTAAGCAGAAAATCTGAAGGAAATACGACGCCTAAATAAAAACAGCAAACTCTTCTAATTCATCTTCCCATTTCATTCACTAAAGAATCTAGGAATTTATCTCTGGTGCCTTTTTTGAGGTTAGACATTTATTTTTGTCACTGGTGGAAGACTTGTTTCGAGCATAAGAAATTGTGGTTCTGTGAAGAACTGGTATTCAAGAGGGAGAATGCAGCGGTCTGCTTACCTTAAATTTATCATCTTATTCTTAAATCTATTTATCAAAATTTTCTTGAATAGGATAAGCTCAGGTTTTGTATTCTTTGATTGCCATCTGCTGGTGGTCCTCCACATGAGGAAATAAAAATTCCCAGGAAGACTGCCACAACCTGGTTATTGCTTGATTTAGGTAGCTCTTGCAACCTCTGAAAGAACGATATTTTTAATGCTCACAATGATAGAAGAGAGTCCTGCCAAAGTTTCAGAGAACATGCCCCTTAGAAACATACCTTGTGTAATTGTTTCCTCGGAAGATGGGGGCACAGCTGGCTGCTAGGCATCACTCAGAAGGGCCAGTTGCTCACTCTTTTTTAAAAAATAGACTTTATTTTTTAAAGCAAACTTTATTTTTAGGTTCACAGCAAAATTGAATGGAGAGTACAGAGAGATCCCATATATACTCCCTGTCCGCACACATCCACAGCCTTCCCCATTATCAACATCCCCCACCAGAGTGGTACATTTGTTACAATCGATGTACCTACATTGAGGCATCATCATCACCCAAAGTCCATAGTTTACATTGAGGTTCACTCTTTGTGTTGTACATTCCATGGATTTTGATGATTGTATAATGACATGTATCCACCTTTTATAGTATCATACAGAATAGTTCCACTGCTCTAAAAATCCTGTCCTCTGCCTATTCATTGCTCCCTAACCCCACGCAACCACTAATCTTTTTACTGTCTCCATAGTTTTGCCTTTTCCAGAATGTCATATAGTTGGAATCATACAGTATGCAGCCTTTTCAGATTAGCTTCCTTCACTTAGTAATATGCATTTAAGATTCCTCCATGTCTTTTCATGACTTGATAGCTCATTTCTTTTTAGCACTGGATAATATTCCATTGTCTGGCTGTACCATAGTTTAGCCATTCACCTACTGAAGACATCTTGGATGCTTCCAAGTTTTGACAATTCTGAATAGAGCTGCTATAAACATTCATGTGCGGGTTTTTAGGTGGACGTAAGTTTTCAGCTCATTCGGGTTGTGAGTCTGTGGAATGTGATTGCTGGATGATGTGGTCTGAGTTGCTCATTTTTAAGAGGATTACCTGGGCAGCACTGGCCGTGGACATCTATAACAAGAGCACTGAACCCCTAGTCCCTGGGCCGATGATGGGCTTCAGGTGTTCAGGAATCCCGCCAAAATCATACACAAACTGTTGTGTAACGTGCATTTTCTGGGGGGATGGTTCATTGTTTTCAACAGATGCCCAAAGATGGCTATTGTTCAGGAAACACAGCTCCCTGGAAACTTTGAAAAGAGTGTAGTTGAGGTGCTCACATGGGAGATATGACAAGTGTGCCTCAGTTCTCTTTGCCACAGGGCATCCATTATTGGAGTTAGAATTAGAAAATAAAGGAAACTAACATTTCTTAAGAACTTAAAACATGCCTGATACTCTCAGACAGCTCCCACATTAAAAAAAGTAATACTAAAACAATAGCTGGGATTTGCTGAGACTCCACCAAGCTAAATAGTTTAATTTGATTACTGTCTCTCTGATCTTACGTGACCCTCTCACCAGAAAGTATTTCTATTTTATAAAAATGACTTGGGGCTGGCCCGGTGGTGTAGTGGTTAAGTTTGCACATTCCGCTTTGGCAGCCTGGGGTCCGTGGGTTCGGATCCTGAGTGCAGACCTAGCACTGCTCCTCAAGCCGCACTATGGCAACATCCCACATGAAATAGAGGGAGATTGGCACAGATGTGAGCTCAGGGCCAATCTTCCTCACACACACACAAAAGGCCACTAAGAATCAGAAATATTACATCGCCCAAGTTTGTACAGCTAATCATCACGCTGAAATTCAAATGCAAACCTGTGTAGACTCCACTCTCTGATAACAAAGACAATAAAATAAAATCTCTGTCTTGGATGGCTTCCGTGAAGGGGGACAGAGCTGTACACCATCTGTGGTGAGGAATGGGCCCCTGGTTCCTTCTACTGGGGGGACGTGGAGACCCCCAAAGAGGAGGAGAAAATATCTGAGCTCAGTCTTGAAGGGCACCTGGCTAGGCAGAGAAGATGGGGGCAGAGATGGAATTCCAAGTAAGGAAACAGCACGTGCCATGGCACAGAACATGAGAAAGAGGCTGATTGAAAGTTCCAGAGCTGGTGCTATGATGCTTAAGAAGAATGTATCCTTGCCAGCTGTTGGGGCAATAGGACAAAGACAAATCATCTCTGGTATTAAAAAGAAGAAATTTCAAAAGTGAATTCAAAATAGATAAACTGGATTTCATCAAAGTTATAAATGTTTGTGCTTCAAAGGACACCTTCAAAAAAGTGAAAGGACAACCTACAGAATGGGAGAAAATACTTCTAAGTCATATATCTAATATGTAACTTGTCTGCAGTATCTTAAAGAACTTTTACAACTCAGCAAATAAAAGACAAATAAACCAATTTTTAAAATGGCATAGTGGGCCGGCCCAGTGGTGCAGTGGATAAATTTGCACATTCTGCTTTGGTGGCCCTGGGTTCACCAGTTCAGATCCTGGGTGCGGACCTACGCACCACTTGTCAAGCCATGCTGTGGCAGGCATCCCACATATAAAGTAGAGGAAGATGGGCACAGATGTTAGCTCAGGGCCAGTCTTCCTCAGCATGCTGTGGCAGGCATCCCACATATAAAGTAGAGGAAGATGGGCACAGATGTTAGCTCAGGGGTAATCTTCCTCAAAAAAAAAAAAAAAGGCAAAGGATTTGGATAGATGTGTCTCTAAAGAGGACATATGAATGGCCAATAAGCATATGACAAGATGATCAACATTATTAGTCATTAGGGACATGCAAATCAAAACCACAATTAGATATCACTTCACACTCACTAGGATGGCTAAAATAAAAAAGACAGACAATACAAATGTTGATGAGGATGTGAAGAAATTGTAATGCTCACACATTGCACTTGGGATTGTAAAGGGTGCAGCCACTTTGGAAAACAGTTTGTCAAAATGTTAAACATAGAGTTTAAACTATTTGACCAAGCCCTTCCACCTCTAGGTATATACCCAAGAGAATTAAAAACACACAACCACACAAAAACTATGCACGAGTGCTCACAGCAACATTATTCAGCCAAATGGTAGAAACAACCCAAATGTCTGTCAGCTGATGATTGTATAAACAAAATGTGGAATGCCCCTGTCCTGGAATATTATTCCACCATGAAAAGGAATGAAGTACTGACACGTGCTACAACATGGAGGAAACTTGAAAACACTATCTGAATTGAGAGAAGCCAGTCACAAAAGACCACATTCTATGATTTTATTTATATGAAAAAAAAACAGAATAGGCAAATCCATAGAGTCAGAAAATAGATTAATGGTTGCCAAGGCTAAGGGAGATGAGGGAGAATGAGGAGTGACTGCTCCTGGGTACAGGGTTTTTTTGGGGGGTGACGAAGTGTTCTGAAAGTAGATAGTGGTGATGGTTGCACAACTCTGAATCTGCTAAAAACCACTGAATTGTACGCTTTAATAGGATGAATTTTATGGTATGTGAAGTATGTCTCAATTAAGCTGTTGTCAAAAAAAAGGGGAAATCATTCCCGAAGCAGAGTTGTCCCATTCTCTACAAAGTGAGGGGAGGGACCTTTGGTGGTGACAACAATAACAATTATAACAGCTAACTTCATTCACTTAGCAAAAATATTTATTGAGCACCTATTACAGTCCAGATGCTGTAGATACGGAGAAACAAGACAGACAAAATCTTTGTCTTTCTGGAGATTCTATTCTAATGGGGGAGGTAGGCAGTGAGCAAATAAGTCAATATGATATCAGAGAGTGCTAAGTGTTACTCAGAAAAATAAAGCAGGGCAGGGGCTAGGAAGGGATGGTGGAGGGAGGCGCTATGTTATATAGAGAGGCCTGGGAAGGCCTGTAGGAGGTGACATTTGCATAGAGACCTGAACAAAGTGAATTTTATGGAGTATTTCTTCTATGTAGGCACTGAGCCAACAGTTTCAAATGCAGCATATTCTTTAATCCCTCCAACAACCTATGAGGTAGATACTACTCTTATGCCCATTTTAGTGATGAGAAAATTGAAGTAGAGAGAGATGGAGCTGGTATTGAAACCTAGGTGTTGTCCTTCCATAGCACTTTATAACTTTTCAAAGCTCTTTCATACAAATGGAATAATTTATACAGAAGTGCTTTGTGGATGATAAAGTACTATGCAAATATAAGTAATTATAACTATTTTAATGTAATCTGATTTGACCTCCATGACATCCCTGTGGGGGAGATAAGGTGTATATTATTGTATCCTTCTGCAGACAAAAACAAACACACAACTGTGAAGTGCAAAGTAAAGTGACTTGCCCAAGGTTACAAAGTTCATTAACAGCATACTCAGAACGAGTACCCATGTTTTTAAAGTTTTGTACTTTTATCTCTTGAGATGATAAATTCTGCTAAGTATTTTTCTTGCCAAGCATGTTTATAACTACATTAATTATTAGAGTTAAAAACAGTTTAGGGTTCATAAACAGATCTTTGAATTATCCGTTCTCCTATAGCTTTGATTCCACTCACTCTATAAGCTCCTTCCTTCTCCTCCTCATCTTTTCCCATTCTCTAACTCTCCCAGACACTGCCATACTCGCACACACACACTCCAGGAATTAGGGAAGAGCCATCCAGGCTTCAGTTAACACAGGGAAGAGGTATTTATCCTCTTAACAGAATGAGACCAGATCATCAGTCTTAAGCTAGAGAGTCAGAGGACAATTACTAGGAGAAATATGGATTTCTTAAGGTGACTACACAGGTTTGGAAATCATTCTTCAAGGTGATTAATTGTGCTTGATTTTAGATGCTCTAGGTCAGAGGAAACTACTAATATCCCCCAAAGTAAGACCCATTAAGAACCAATGAGAGCATTTATTTTTCCCTTCATTCACTGGCCACTGAGGGCCAAACCCAGAGGCTGTGAGGTTGTAAGATTTCAGAACACCACCTGCTCTCCCTGCCATGACGGTGCCTGAGGGCGAAGAGGCTGGTTAGGGGCCCAGGGATATTTACCTTCATCTTCCCCACCCCCAACACCCACCCCGTGTAGAGCTTGGTTCTGAACTTCTTTCCTGAACCTTTGAGTAAATTACTGTGTAAACCTTCTGTAGGGATTGGAAGTAAGGTGGTGCTGAAACTGAGGAGGACCCAGGCCCCTTCCTAGTGGGCATAGGACCTTCACGGCTGGCCAGGAGGGGCCCAGCCCTGGAGGAGGGCAGCAGGGGTGATTTCTATAATGACCCACCCAGAAGAGCAGCTAGAAGCATCCTATGAGGAACAGAACACAGAGGGGCTGAGGGTATGTTATATAGGTAAACATGGCAAAGTCATTTGTGTTCAAAAAGAAAAAAAACTCAGCAATTGGTTCTCCCTAGATATCGCTTCCCCACCCTGGTTCTCATTCCTGTTCCTTCCCTTCCTCACAGAGCAGTCCAGATGCTGAGCACCTTCACTTGTCTCTGTCTTTCCTTTTCCCTCTAATCCCTACACACTGGCGTTTCCACATCCCAACTACTGTAGTCCCCCTTTATCTGTGGGGGATATGTAACAAGACCCCCAGTGGATGCTTGAAGCCACAGATAGTACAGAACCCTATATACACGATGTTTTTTCCTGTACATACACACCTATGATAAAGTTTAACTCATAAATTGGACATGGTAAAAGATGAGCAACAACTAATAATAAAATAGAAGTTATAACAATATACTGTAATAAAAGTTACTGTAGATCTTAGCAACCTCAGCATATGATAGTTTTCCTTCCTTAAGTTGAGAACTTTCACCTTTTCTCTTAAAGGAAGCACTTTATGGCTTCTCTTTGGCAAGTCCAAATGGCCAGCACCACTACTTTTGCGCTTTGGGGCCATTATTAAGTAAAATAAGGGTTACTCGAACACGAGCATGGCAATACCGTGACGGTGGATCTGATAACTGAGTCAGCTACTAAGTGCGAACGGGTGGGTAGCATATACAGCATGGAGAGGCTGGACAGATGGACAATTCACGTCCAGTGGGGGATGGCCCACAACGGCACAAAATTTCATCACCCTAATGAGAATGGTGCACAATTTAAAACTTATTAATTGTTTATTTCTGGAATTTTCCATTTAATATCTTTGGACCATGGTTGACTGTGGGTAACTGAAACTGCGGAAAGTGAAATCATGGGCTGGGGGGAGACTCCTGCGTACTCCATTGAAACTGCTCTTGATAAGGTCATCCATCAGCGGCAACCATTTTGCCAAAACTACTAGACCAGCATTTCCCAAGATGTGTTTCTGCAGACCCTTCTCGTGCTCATTCTTTTAAAGGGGGGCAATGGTCAAATAATTTGGTCAGATCTTATACCTCATCTTAGAGATTTACATTCCTGTTAACATAGCAAGGATTTTCTGTGTGCTTCAATCCCCTCTTTCTCCTTATTCTCTCTCGCTGCCCGATTCCAGTTTAGGACTCCTTCATCTGACACCTGCAGGTGGGTCACAGCAGGTATAACACTATGTACGATAGTTAATACGACAGCCCAGAGCTGCTCACCTGTTCTTATATTCATTTATTGGAGATAAACCTCTCTATTTGAAGCATCTGGGGCTGCCCTCGTTGTTAGTGTTGGAACCCATATCTGAAGGCACTGACTGCCTGAGCAAATGAACCTGAAATTAAATTTTTTTCTTTTGCTTTTTTAAAATCCTCCTCATTCCCTGTCCATTATATTCATTATGTAGTCATAGAATTTGCCTATAAAGTCCAGAGTCCTTATTCTGATCTTCAAAGCCCTTTACAAAATTGGCTCCATCAATATCATCTACATCCTATAACTGAGTGACGTTGCTGGGCCAGAGCTGAGACTCAGATACTCTGGGACAGTGGAGCCTGGTGACCTTCTTCACCTGGTAGCTATCTGCATTCACTGACGTGCATCAGAACTAAGGAGCCCTCTGGGTAAAATCCTTGAACCATAGCCACAGTTGGGATTAGACGTATACAAACATGTCTGATTGACTGTGGGTTCCAGATGGAAGCCAGGGTTTCCGGGAGAGCGTATTGGTAAGTAAGAGGAATCTAGTGCAGGGAGCAGCCTACCGAGCGGACGCAGAGGCACGTCTCTGTCCTGGAGTCGGACTGCCTGGGTTCCAAACTCGCCTCCACTGCTTACCACCTGTGTGACCCTGGCATATTTCTTAATCTCCCTAAGCTTCCTCACGCAGAAAACGAGTGCAGTTCTAGTACCTACTTCGTAGAGCTGTTTGAGGAAGAAATGAGCTGATGTTTGTAAAGTACTCAGCAAATATTCCTGTTATTAAGAATAAGGCTTGAGCATCAAGGAGCCGGTAGTGACAAGTTCTGGACAGAGTAGAAGTCGACCCTGGAACTTCCACTTCACGTGTGTGCTCTGGGGAGAAAATGCCTATGTGTATGAACTGAAGCTTCTGTGATCCTTTGGCTCGAGAATCCTTTTTGTGAACTTCTCCACTGGCTCCAACATCTGCACCCCGACTTCAGAGAAGAGCCTACTGCCATCACCAACTCCCAGACAAGCAACACAGTAATTCTAGTGTATATTCTTTTTGTGAGAGTAATGACATGGATTTCAACAATCAGATGCAAAAGCTCTAGCATTTAGGCAGTGGCAACAGTGGTGGCGAGGGCTGGGCAATGGCCTCTCTGGGTTCTGTTATAACCTAAGCCTGCAGGGTTGTAACCTAATTAGCCATGGCAGAGAGCAATGAGCAAGTCCCAAATGGGCACACATGAGAGCTCCCTGGGTTATTTGCACAACTTCTGCATGAGGCTGGATTTGCTGCAGCCTGCCAAGCAGGAATGGAGAGCCAACAAGATTGAATGAATGAACCCACATTTGGTGAAGCCCTAGGCACTTGGGCTACATTTATATAGTTTAAATATATATGATTATATATGATTAATTCTAATTCATTGAGGACCTACTGTTGGCAGGCCCTAGGCCGGGCCCCTTTCATTTGCTAAGCATACACACACAAAGATATCCCCATTTTACAGATGAATTTAAGCCATTTGCCTAAGGTCACACAGGTGGTAAGTAGTACAGCCAGGTTTTGAATCTTAAGCTGATTTGGAAGCCAAGCTCTTATGTTCTCTGCTACCCTGCTTTCCTCCATCTACCCTCTAGCCATATCGCTCAGTATTGTTGTACACACTCCTTAGTTTAACTTTGATTATCTCAAATCTGTCTCATCAGTTTGGTCTACGGTTCTTTCCACTTTTGGTTGCTCAAACGCTGCCTTTTATGATGTTTAATAGGCTTTACAGCGTCCTGCCTCCGTGAGAGTCACAGTCACCATTCCCTTCCCTCTTAGCGTACTTCCCACACCTGTATGCTCTCACTGCTTTTTTCTATGGACGCTAGCTTTGGGGGAAGATCTACGGCTTGCTGCTCAAAGGGTAGTTGGTGGTCTAGCAGCATAAGCATCGCCTGGAGCGTATCAGCAATGTGCAATCACAGACCCCACTGTGGACTTACTGAATCAGAAGCTTTATTTTAATAAGATCTCTAGGGGAGTCACATGCATAAAGTTTGAGAGGCACTACTCTTTAGCTTAGAGCAGAATCCCTGAAGCCACCAAACTTTGGGGTAGTTCCTGATCCAGTAAAGAGCCTTCAAAAGCTGATAGGCTGCTGGCCTCAGCAGATCTCGAGCCCTCAAGATCACCTGATGAGACCTCACCTGCCCCAAAACTTAAGCCTGCAACACTTAAGCAGGATGTGGGTTTTCACGGCAATGGGAGGTAACTATGATGGGAAGAGACTGTGAGAGGTGCTTCAAGATGAAGTGGGGGTTAACTTATACAAATGATTGTACTCGTTCTAAAATTTGGCAGCCAATTGGAATTACAGGGGCAGGTATGGAGGAAAATTCTGGTATAATTGGTATAGGGAGTGGGCTAGGCACTGGAATTTTTTAAGTTCCCCCAAGTGATTCTTATATACAGCAAAGTTTGAGGACCACAGAAATATAGTTCTGGGGTCTCTGTTGGATTCAAAGATGGTTTAAAACAAGGTTTCCCATACTTCTTTGATTTCAAGACTCACTTGGAGTAATTGCTAAAAATACACCAACCAGTCCTCATCCTTAACTCCCTGCGTCAGAATCACCAGGTGCCTGGGACCTGTAATTTTAACCAGCACCCAAGGTGCTCTGCTCCTCCTCATAGAGGAGGTTTGGAAAATACTACTTTCAAAGACCAGTGGACTAGGAGCTCTAAAACCTGTAGCAGTTGTCTGCTTTTATCATCTTGCTGTTTCTGAAAGGGCACCTGGTCCTCACCCATGGGGAACTAAATAGTTTCAAAAGCACAGAAAAATGGTCTCAGCATCCTTCTTCAGCTTCCTGAAGGGAAATGCTTTCTTATAAAATGCTCAGGCTCACTACTCTCAAGCCTAGCACAGCTCTTGGCACAGGGTCTCAAATATTTGTCAAATAAATGAGTGAGTGGTTAAATAACTCTGAAAAGGTGCACCAGAGCGGCTGGAGGAAGGAAATATCCAGCAGACTGTCTCCCTTAATTCCTGACTTTTGACTTCCTGCTCATATGCAAATTACATTCACGCACATCGAACCAGTACATTAGACTTTGCTTCAGTAAGCTTGACATACGACAAACAGATAAATTAAGAAGTGATTACTCATTGCCCAGAAGGATTATTTGATTTACAAAAATGATTCACTAGAGCGGTGGTTCCCACGCGAGCAGCATCAGGGAACTTGAGAGAAATGCAGATTCTCAGCCCACCCTGTACTGCCTGAACCAGGACCTCTGCGGGTGGGGCCCAGCAATCTGCATTTTAGCAAGTCTTCCAGGGGATTCTCCTGAAACTAAAGTTTGAGAACTACTGCCCCAGAGTTCTTTAACCGAGAAGCTCCCCACCTGATAATACAAAGAATGTTCAAGAACACACTATCAAAGGGACCTTATCTGTATTCTGTGATCAAGCATCTCTAGGCATCTTCAGAAAGCTTCCAGACTGTAGTTGAATATTTCTTTAGTAAAGCATTTTATATATAAATAAGCATAATTTATTTATATTTAATATGAATAAATGTATAGTGTAAGATAGAAAAATATCACAGCACATTGCACACAGTGGGCGTTAAGTACTGTTTTGTGACACTTTTCTCAGTACTATACTGAGGCTCAATGTAAAATATATTTCTTGTTATGAATAATGGCCAAAAACATTCAAAGAGCACAGCTGTGTGTGGTTCCAGGTTTGGTAGTTCTCATCCATGCAAACACGGAATAATATGTAAATAGGCATAGAGAAGGGCTGATTATAAGGATCAACTCAATAATCCCTAAATGGAAGAACATTCCTCAGGTTCTAAAAAAGCTTTTTATTTCTGTGGTCCTGTCTCGGATTCAAGCAGTGAGCTTGATTCTCAGGTTCGTTGGTTGGTTTTTTCCCCAGAATGTCTGGGTTTTGGTGAGAGGAAATGTAGGCCCTTGGCAGATCACTAAGACTTCTGTGCTAGACTACTGGTTCGTGTGTAATACAATACCTAGCAACTGTTCAAAGTAACTCATTTAGCATTTACCTAATGGGGGATTACACAAAGATCATCCAAATGAGAACAAACAGAGGCTATTTACTCAGAGCTTGCTATAGCAGGATATTCTGCCCCCATCACTTGTGTTTGGCAGAGACTCAAAGCCAGGCAGGAGAGTGGGGAAGCTTTAGCATGGAAAAAAGGGAAGGCTTCAAGTGTGCTCTGATTGTAGGGTGTTGGCTTGGAGGAGCTGGAGGCAAGCTAACCAGGAGCAGAGCATCCTCTGTGATTGGTTTAGGCAGCATATTTGGCTGGTTGATTGTGATTTGGAAATGGGGGCAAAAAACTGGAAAGCTGTCAGTTGACCTGGTTGGTCCTGATGTTCTGGGCGGATTGCTGAAGAGGTTGTGTTTTGGCTTCCTGGATTGGTTGCTGTGAGGGTTAGAGGTTAGAATTCTATTGTCATATAGGTCTGGCCATTGTCTCACAACTTATCAAAACAAGGCAATGACTTAACCTGTAGGGCAAGTTTATTCATTTATTTAACACTTATGATGTCTTGCCAACTTGTCCAGTGAATCAGAACTTAAAATGAGGGTTGAATTTA
Organism: Equus przewalskii; assembly: GCF_037783145.1. Taxonomy (NCBI): domain Eukaryota; kingdom Metazoa; phylum Chordata; class Mammalia; order Perissodactyla; family Equidae; genus Equus; species Equus przewalskii. The sequence goes on along the minus strand of NC_091839.1, from coordinate 57,499,079 downwards.
GTCAGCCTGTAGGTCAAAGTTTCCCTCCCTCAATCCGATTAGTTAGTGTTGGCAGGGATGGCTCATACCAATGTGCTTTTGGTGGACTGGAAATGCTCGCTGATGCTGAAACATCATGGCTGGTTATCAGCCAGCTCTGTAGTGGAGACTCCAAATTTGCACTAGTCTGAGTGAGCCATGAGAGCTGGGGACCCATAGTGACCATAGCCACTCACCCCTCCGCAGCCCAGCAACAAAGCAGGACCCCAACTCAGCTGCTTGCCCTGGTCCAGGCTGCTTTCACTTGCTTTTGAAGTTACTCAGCCCGTCTACTCTGTGGGTGGGTTTGCTGCAATCTCAGCAACTCAGAGATGTCAAGCTTCTAATATTCTTTTTAGATTAGGGGTCTCAGCCAGATTCCAACCGTGGTGCATGAAATAATGGCTCCAGGATCTCACCATTTAACTGCCCAGTTACTATGGACCATTGACATTCTTAGCGGCATCTGCACCCCTTCCAAAGTTTGGGAATCTCCTACCTTATGAGGCAGAATCTTTGTCTCACCATAGAAGATAAAAACACTAAATACTCACTTTCCCAGCCTCCTTAGCAACTAGGGCATGGCTGTGACCCAGGCTCCATCAAACTGGACACATCTACACAAGCCTTATACTTCCTTTCTATGCAAATACAAAAATCCTGTAACATACTCTATTTCCCATTATCTACACCTTCTGATGTTTTATAGTGTTAACCAGGAAAAATGGGGAGAAACAAGACAAAGAAGAAAAAGGGAAAAAGAGTCAGTGAAGCTTGTTTTAAATGGGAGATTTTGACCAGGCTTTTGCTCATGTTTAAGAGAAAATCCAGTTTCAATTAACATGAATTTACCTAGCACCATGGTAGGGGGATAGAATACATAGAAGGTGGCAAGTTTAAAAATAATTATCAAATGATACATCAAAAAGTTCAATATAACTGTATAAATTGAATATTCATTCACTCAACAAATAATTTAATGTCCACCTTCCATATGCTAGAGACTATTCTAGGCACCTGGGATACAACAATAAACAAAACAGGATTCATTTTGTGGAGTTTACATTCTTCTGGGGAAAGAAATTCAATACATAAAGAAAGAAATTAATATAGAATACATCACCTAGTAACAAATGCTCTGAAGAAAAATAAAAGCAAATAAGGAGATAGAAAATGAAGGAGGATGCTACTTTACAACGAGATCAAGAAAGGCCTCTCTTAGGACTGGCCTGGCGGTGCAGCAGTTAAGTGCACAACGTTCCGCTTTGATGGTCCAGGGTTGGCCGGTTCGGATCCCGGGTGCGGACATGGCACCACTTGGCAAGCCATGCTGTGGCAGGTGTCCCACATAGAAAGTAGAGGAAGATGGGCATGGATGTTAGCTCAGGGCCAGTCTTCCTCAGCAAAAAGAAGAGGATTGGCAGCAGATGTTAGCTCAGGGCTGATCTTCCTCCCCCCCCCAAAAAAAGAAAGGCCTCCATGAAGAAGTAATATTTGAGCAAAGACCTGAATGAAGAGAGGGAGGGGACGACAAGGATAGCTGTAGGACCCACAGGGGACAACAGGGACCACAGGGGAAGAATATTCCAGGCAGATGGACTCACTGCGTGCAAAGGCCCTAAGAACAACAAGGAGGCTAGTGTGGCTGGAGTGAGATAATGAGGGGCAGTGGTAGCAACAGACTCAGGTTGGGGGTAGGGTAGATCACTTAGGAGCTTGTAGATCCAAACCCTTGGCTTTCACTCTGAGTGAGATAGGAAGGATTTGGAGGATTTTCAGCAAAGTTACATCATCTTAAATGTGTTAGAAGGATCTCACACACATACGCACACACACGCGTGTGTATGTAAAACTGATGAAATCTGAATAAGGTCTATAGATTGTTCCAATGTCAACTTTCCAATTTTGATATGATATTATAGTTAAATAAGACGTTACCATTGGAGGAGACTGAGTGAAGGGTCCATGGGTTCTCTCTCTACTATTTTTCCTACTTCTTGTGAGTCTATAATTATTTCAAAATAGAAAGTTAAGAGAAGAAGAAGGAAAAAAAATAGGATCCCTGGCTTCTGTGTAGAGAACAGATGTGAAGCGGAACAGAGGTGGAAAGGCAGGATTGGAAGTACAGAGTGAGACAGGGTGTTGAAACACAGGAGCCAGCGAAGTGAGGTATGGAGTCTCAAAGAAGTCTTTTTGGGTACTTTAGTTTTTATTAGATCTTAAGGAGATTTGATTGATATCTAAGACTTGGCGCTATATTCTGGGTAAAAAGTAAAGAAGAAAATAGACATAGTGCCCTAGTCCACCCTTTTGTTTCCTGCAGGACCGTACTTAAACCACACTAGTTAAAACCATTTCTTTTTCTCTCTTTTTTAACGCATCCAAAGGAGAGTGCAATGTCTCCCATTCATGTACTCCTCTAACAAAGCTCATTTTAAAGACAATATTGCCCATATGTAGCCTGTAACCTGGAAGCTGGACTTAAAAGTGTGGTTCCCACCCCTGTTATTTCCATTCACAGCCAGACTGGACTTCATGCAATTCTTGCAACATGCTTGAGCTGACTCAACCTGGATTTTGTCTTCAATTGCTATTTAAGTTTCAAGACCTAGCTCAATTGCCACCTCTTCCTTGAAGCCCTGTGATTCTCTCTACCAAAAGAAGTGACTCTTTCCTATGAACTTGCAAATAATTTTATCTGTAAATCTCTTATAGCATTTATCAATTCCTTCCTTGGGTTTTTGTTACTTATTGAAATAGTATGTCCTCCTCATGAGATTGTAGGCAAGTTTCCGAGGGTCAGAGGCCCTATCTTAAATGTTCTTGTACTCCCCACACTGATAAATAGTGTGTGTGGGCTCAAGAAATGTTAAATGTTGAATGACTGAATTTCTTCTTTACGATAATCCGTATTTTTGGAGTTTAGGGGGTACATTCATTTTGGAGTTAGGGTGATATGTTTATGTGGTTTATAGTTACTCCCGTGTGTAGTTGTTACCACTTCCAGGAATACTCTTTCCCCCTTTGCCCCCACCCACGGCAAACTCACCCAGCATTGTAACATGAAAGAATGATACATCTTGATTCATGATATGAATATATCCCACTAGGCCTGGCATGGAAGGGGGAAAGTAAAGGAGGAGAAACATTGAAATACATGCAGTCAGAAGCTACTCTGGAAAATTCTTCCAGTCATTAGATGTTAAAATTGTAAGCAGAGGATTTGGTTCTTATTGAACCCTGTCTAAAAGGAAAATCTGTCTTAGTAGGAATATACTCAGTATGCAGTGTGTCGAATTATAAATGTACTGTGTTTTTAAAAAATTCTGATGGAAAGTATGGAAAATAGAATTTATCAGAATTCTTCTGTTTGCAGAACATAAATCTATAGCAACTACAATTATTCTAATTATTAACTATTTTGTTTAGTAGACTTTATTTTTTAGAGAAGATTTAGATTCACAGCAAAATGGAGTGGAAGGTACAGAGATTTCTCAGCAACTCCCTGCCCTCACTCATGTTCAGCCTCCTCTATAATCAACATTCCCCACTAGAGTGGTGCTTTTGTTAGAACTGATGAACCTATGTTGACACATCATTATCACCCAAGACTATAGTAAGTATTAACTTTTGTACCTAATTTTATTCTTTTTTTTTTTTTTTAGGAAGATTAGTCCCGAGCTAACATCTGCTGCCAATCCTCCTCTTTTTGCTGAGGAAGACTGGTCTTGAGCTAACATCTGTGCCCATCTTCTTCTACTTTATATGTGGGACGACTACCACAGCATGGCTTGCCAAGCGGTGCCATGTCCGCACCCAGGATCCCAACTGGTGAACCCCAGGCCACCAAAGCAGAATATGCAAACTTAACCGCTGCGTCACTGGACTGGCCCCTATATTCTTTTTCCTTAATTAGCCTCCCCCCCCACCAATTCTATAAGCTTTAGGACACACAAGTATTTACTTTTCAACAAGATGATTTATATTTTTCCTGAAGTTCTAATCTCTATTGAGATTTTTTTTTCTTCTTACTCAAATACATATCTTTGAAATCGCTCATAGTGAACTCTTCCGTTTGTTTGTGGCCACTCTTCCAAGTTATATTTCAATCTAGGTGGGAAATTTCATTAAGCGCTATTTTATGGCTTACTGTGCAATATCAATCATCATTTTTTTGAGGCAATTCAGATATGTTGATAATGCATAAAATTAATTCATAAAGGAACGGCATGAGTGTGTTGATACATCGTTGTATATGGCTTTAGTACAATAAATTCTCAGCCTTGTAGTCACAAAAGTAGGGATAGCATTAGAGCAATATTGACAAGCCCAGCATACTCTTGAAAAGAGAGGAGCCAAAACACAAACCGGCTCCCGATTCTAAAGGAAAATCACAACCCTCAATTCCTCGTTTAAAATTGTTTTCATGGTTTCAGAGTTGAGCACAATCAAATCCTAATGTCTTTCCAACCCACACCTCCCTTCATATTCTCTCCAAGTGTAAGCACAGAGTTTCATTGGGTTCTAAGGGCCTTAGCGGGTAGGGAATAAAAGGATTGCAATGGTTTAATACATTTTACCTAGTCGAAGTTCCAACATGTAGGTCATGATTTGAAATTTCAACCGAATAACGTGGAAGCTTTTTGTAAATCATAAAATTGTTGTACAAATGTTACTTTGTTGATATTACTGTTGTCATTATGATGGGGGTAACTTTTCATCTCTATTAAGCACAAATAACAAATAATTCATTGATTTGTATCAGAATAGATTTAGCTTTTAATGGAAGAAAATCCTGACTCTGAAACATAGTAACAAGGATTCTAAAATTAAAGATGATTTGCTAGGCTTTGGCAGTGAAGATTGTTGTAGGGTGGTGGGAGGGGAAAAAGGCTGGAAACAATTGCATGTAGTTACTTAATAATTCTTTCCCGTCTTTGAGGTTAATTCCATTAAGCAGGAAATTAAATAGTGTTATGGCTACACAGGCGTATTTTGGTATGTATAAATACAAGTCAACACCAGTAATATAAGAATGATTTGCAAGGAAGAAAAGATTCACTCTAAGGAAAAAGCAAATTATTATTAAGAGGAATTTCTAAATAGTCAGGTTTTCTACACTTGAGAGGAAATATCTACCTAGCATTTAAAATGAAATTGATTAAAATATTCGTTTACAGACACGTAGAGACAATGCAGAAACGCCTTTTAATGTGTGCTATTAGACAAAGAACAAAATGTGTTTGTAGCTCTGGTTGTACCATATTCACTTACCACTATTAAATATTTCATTAAAATGATCTCTTCAAAGAAACAATCGTGTTAATTTAAAAACATTGCTAATGAATCAGATATTGATTAATTAAAGTTATGATTCAGATTTGCTTTGGAGAATATTTGGGTGATCTGAGTTTATCTGTGTTCAGTAATGTTAAGTTCTAGGATCAAATGTGTTTACACTTTTGAAAATAAAGTATCCATTTTCAAATCTTTAATCTGCTTTGGTAAAAAGAAATCATATTTTAGATTGGTCTGGAGTTTAGCAAATAAATGTCATTTGTTCAAAATGTTGTTTCATGGTTCAGTTCTGTTCAAGTCACTTTTATGCATGACCCCAAAGCTGCAGTAAAAAGATTACTCCTGCAGAAAAAAAAGTTAGAAGGGGAATATTTATCATCAATAATTTATATTGCCACAGGTTATAAAACTGATGTATTATCTTCACACAAATGCTGAGTAAAACATATAATCGGAGTAATAAAATATAACCTGTTCAGCATTATTAAAACCTGAAAGACTTAATAACAAATTCAACATAAACAAAAGGAACTTCAGGATCCTACCCGCTTCATTTGAGCCAATTTTATGATTAATTTGTTTCTGAAGCAAGGCAAATTGTTCTGGGTATATCAGTGTTGGGTGATCACAATGCTCTGTTGATTTCATAGTAACATCCTCTTCCCCTCACTTCTCTGTTTTATTTTTTCCCCTCTAATATAGTCTTTGAAAACTTTATACAGGGAAAAATGAGAAGGGAAATGCAGAGAAAATGATTTTCTGAAATTTCCTTTCAGAATGGGTAGATAGGACATTTGAAAGGGAAGAGAGAATATATGTGAACATAATCTCTTACAAAGGAAAGCAAAACTGGTTACGATAAATACCAGATTTGAGAACATGAAATAAAAGATGACATGCCAGCAGATTTCTCTTCCAAAAATGGAAGGCATATTGAAAGAAACTTAGTAAATAGACTATGAAGTCTTAAAATGAGTTTTAAAAAATGTGTAATATGTGGTATTGTAACTGAGCAAAAAGGGGCTCGTTCTGCTCACTGCAATCTGGTGCCAACCAACTGCAAACAAGCCCATGGTTGAGAAAGGAAAATTTATAGGTTAGCTAGCATAATCAAAAGATGGCAGACTAGTGTCCTAAAGAACCATCTTAAAATCATACGGAATCTTGAGGCAGGTATACAGGGGAAATGGGCAGGGAAGGATGGGGGTTAGGGATGTTGACCCTCTAGTGTGACAAACTTCAAAGCACCACATTATCTCTTTCTTCTGTCATTTGTGATGGGTACCAAAGCAGAATTTTTCTTTCTGGAGGTCATGTTCCTCGGGAACTCAGAGAACAAAGTTGTCTTATCACAGCTAGGAGATATACATAAGCAACTAGCAGATCACGTATTTCGTAAAAGCAAGAGGTGCTTAATCATCTAGGCTAGTGCAGGCTAGAATGTATTCACAGAAACAAGTGAGTCAGGGTCATAGTTACAATATTGCTTCTTTTCCCTAAGATGGCTTCCCTCATGTTAACTTAAGATCTAGCTGTTACAGTATTTGCTTATTACATAGTTTTTCCTTTGAAAAGCAACTTCACTGTAATTCACTTTAATCCTCACAACCACTCTGTGAGGTGGGTCAGGTGGGCCTTTCTTTAGACGCTGGGACAGGCCCCAGCCAGGGCTGCCCCGGGTCATTCCCACATTAGGTCACCAGCCCCGTCCGCTCCCAGCTCAGCTGACACGGGCCTCCGTGATCTCACAGCGAACGAAAGGGGAAGCTCCCCAGAGCGACTGCTCCCCAAGCCGTGCCTTCTGGAAGTGCAGATTCCTGTCCACATCCTGCGGGGAGTGCTAGCCGCTCTCAGTGAAGTGTTAAGGTGCTCGACCAGGCGGTGGTCAAGGGCACTGGTTTTGTGGCATCAGGGTGATCTGGGTTTGAATCCCCAGACCTTCTCTTACTGTGCATGACTTTAGGCAATCTCGCTGAGCCTCAATTTTCTCACCAAGGGGTTTACTGACGATTAAATGGTATAAAGCAATAAAGGTCTTAGCCTACTGCCTGGCCGAAGAAAATAGTGGTGAACTGGTGGTTATAAACATTAGCTCTGGGTTGGGTAGGTCACCATCTTTACTGGCTTGGGGAATCTCCATCTGCAAAATGGGCGCAGTCTAGTTCGCAGTCTTTTAATAGCAAACATACTCTGCAAAAAGACCGTACAACAAAACCCCTCACCATCCTCCCCTCCTGCGCCGGCCTGTTCTGAATGACCCTTGTTTCCAAAATGTGGGGGCTGGAGGAACGGATCCAGAACCTAAGGAAACATTATCAACCGGGGAAATTAAAAGGCGAGAGGGCAGGACAAGGTGAGGTATGTATGGGAAAGAGGGGGAGGCAAGAAGGAAGCCTCAGCTTTGCTCCGAAGGGCTGCAGCCCCAGTCACAGGCAGGTGCACGCCCGCGCCCACTCCTCGGCCCAGAAGCCTTCCCTGGGACCCCATAAACCAACCCAGAGGACCCGCAGTGGCAGGCTGGGAAAGGAAGCGGAGGAGGAAGTGGGTGGGACTCTAGGGCTAGAGGCGGGGCCCTGGAGGCCGCTCTGGCGGCGCTCGGGGGGCAGGGCTGTGGAGTACGGGGCGGGGTTAAGGGCGGGACCTCGCAGAGATCCACGGCTGCCCGCGCCACGTCTCCCTTAGCGAGCGTGTTGGAGAGAGGCGGGGGAGGAAAAACCGAGCGGGGCGGGAACTATCTGTTCTCGCGACAGCTGGCGAGGGCAGCGGCGGCGGCGGCGGCGGCGGCGTGTCGGGGAGAGTAGCGTGGGGGCGGGGAGGCGAGGCGGCGGCGGCGTCGGAGCTACGCCACACGGGGTCGGAACGCTGGGAGCCCGAGCGCGGAGCGGGGTCGTGGCGGCGGCGGTGAGAAGAGGGAGGCGGAGGAGGGGGCGCCATGGCGGGGCAGCAGTTCCAGTACGATGACAGCGGGAACACCTTCTTCTACTTCCTCACCTCCTTCGTGGGGCTCATCGTGATCCCGGCCACATACTACCTCTGGCCCCGAGACCAGAATGCCGGTGAGTCCGGCCAGCAGCTGCCCGCCGACCCGCGCAGGCCCCGCTGGCCTCTTCGGGTCGCGCCGCTCCCGCGCGCTCCGGCCCAGCCCAGCGCGCCGCGTCCCGGGTGATACCGCCTGCACGGCCGGGCCTCGCGTCCCGGCGTCCGCCGCTGGCGGGGCCCGGGCTCGCCGTGTTCCCCTCGGTGCCTCTCGGGGCGCTGGTCCACCCCCTTCATTGTCCTCCTCGGGAGTTTCGCTTCGCACCCTCTCCCCATTGTTCTGGACGCTCCTTGCAGCCGCCTCCTGCCCCTTTGTCTTCTCTGCCCCTGGTTTCATTGGGTATTTTTCTTTACGGAGGGAGCAGGATGGAATGGGGAGGATGGCAATGGGGAGGTGAGAGAAGAGTTGGCCGAACGTGCAGGCACAACTCTGAGCCCCCAAGCCCCGGTCCTCGTCCCCCCGCACCCCCGTTTCCCGGTTGCAGCTGTCGTTACAGATGTTTCGGGCACCGTCTGAGCTGGGTGGCATGTTCAGGACTCCGACTGAGCTCACCAGCCGCCCCTCCCCCGTCCCTTCCCCCGGTGCTTTTTCATGTGTTCACTCACGCAGTGGGGGTTGGAGGCAATGCCAATATTCCCCTTAGCAAAAATAGGCTTTTCTCTATTTCCTTTTCTTTGGAGTTTCCTGTTTATGGCGGAAAAAGTGCAAGTATGAAGGATTAAATCTTGTAGGCAGTTCATCTTGTAGCTAGTTGTGAGGTAGCAGGTCCATTTGCTTTTAGTTTTGAGTCTTTTTCGCATTAAAAACGTCGGATTAGAACACAGACTAATATAGATTCTTTTCAAGGCGTTTTATGTTTGGGTAATGTTTGGATTCCATTGGCTGCACTCTGTTAGGACATATGGCGGGTGATATTCTTAAAGCTGTGGAGCTGCAAGGCCCTAGTAGGTTGTTTATGGGAGCGTTCACAGTGACTATTACTCGGTTTTGAGTATTAACGTTTAGGGAAAGCTTTCTGTTTCACAAGAGCTATGCTGACTTGATTAAATTTCTTCTCTAGTGTGGTGGAGGTCCAGGTTGTCCAGGTTATATAGTGTACTTTGGGAAAATTATTGAACAGTGAAGCGTTGAATCAGTTCAGAACTTAATGCTGTAAGACTGACTCAGTGCTTTGTACAATTCTTGAGTTAAAAATAATGAAACTGAATTAAATTGAATTTAGGATAAATAGTAAAAAGAGTTCCATCTTTTTGTACATTTGACAGGTTTAAATATTCATTAGATGCAAAAATCTGCCCATGGTGACTTTTTTTCTCATTCAGTAAATAGTGAAAATTGGATTTTGGACTGTTGTGTCTTCTTTTTCTAAGTGTGTTCAAATTGTCTGGGTTCTTTGGATAGTGGTTGTAATATAAGTGATGAAGTCTTGATACCGTAATGACTTCTCTTATCTGCAAAACTTGGGATACTCTGGTAATTTTATTTCGAGTTAAAAGAGTGCCCTTTTCAGTAAAGTAGTTTATTTTCACTTACCACCCATTCGTGCATGCAGTTGGTTGTGTGGAAGATGAAAGGGTGTTGGGAGAGTAGATAGATTTGGTTAGAATGTGTTTTGAGAAGCTGCCTTGATTTCAGAAATTAGTCATTTTGATCTACACTGCGTTTTTGAAATGTGATAGGGTCATGTTTTCGTGGTGGGTTTTGTGTCATAAAATTTGCCTGCTAGGGGCTGGCCCCGTGGCCGAGTGGTTAAGTTCCCGCGCTCCGCTGCAGGCGGCCCAGTGTTTCGTCAGTTCGAATCCTGGGGGCGGACATGGCACTGCTCATCAAGCCACGCTGAGGCAGCGTCCCACGTGCCACAACTAGAAGGACCCACAACGAAGAATATGCAACTATGTACCTGGGGGCTTTGGGGAGAAAAAGGAAAAAAAATAAAATCTTAAAAAAAAAAAATGTATAAAATTTGCCTGCTAACTTATATCATAGGCAAGTTATACTTGAGCCCCGCCAGCACATAGTTAGTGGAGGGAATTAATATTGACTATTTATGTCATAGACTTCAGATGTTACTTTATTTAATCTCCTTAAAAATACAATGAAGTAGCTTCTATTATCATCATCTCCATCCTGGCGTGAAGAAATTGGAGTTGAGAGAGCTTTAGTAACTTTCCTGTGTGGTGGAGCCTGGTCTGCTTAGCTTCGGAGACCTCTCTTGTTTCCAGATTGCTAGATAGAAAGTTGGGTGTTGATATGCCCCTTCTCTGCATCTGGCGCTCTGCTTCATACTTGCCTTAATCAGTAAATATGCACATGTTGGTGTATTTGTTTGATCTTGATCAAAATTGCATTATAAAAATTAAGGTGGATACTTAAATGCTAGTCTAATCATCATGAAAATTGGTGGACACCACTTGGACTTTTCTTTTTGTGTATCTACCATAATGACTTGAGTTATTTCTTTAGTATTACAGTGGTATTAAAAGAATGTTTTTTATCCTAGTGACTTTTTTCTGAAGCCCACTTGCAACGTCTTGAACATCGAAGAGAAATCGTGAATTAGAGGTTCACCCAAGGCTCTGGAAAAGAAAGTTTTTTCAGATGTTTGCAGCAAAAAAGTTTGATGACTTGTACTGACAGGAGGCTACTTGTAATCCTTATCTCATTTAAAAAAAAGTTATATTTTGCTGTTGGAATGTTAATTTATTTGATTATTGGTGCTGTTTTAGACCCTCGAGGGCCTGTTAGGGTAGAAACACTGTACCGTCTTTCTAAAATCTGAAAAATTCTGCAGTATGTTTGTCCTCAGGGGATTTGAACAAAGAATGTGGACCTGTAGTAGTATTTTTGAATAACACAGCAGGATATTTTAACGTTTGATTCTGAAGCTTATTTTATTTAGCTTTCTTGTGAAACCATAAGTAGCCAAATACAAAAATATAAGCATCTTGAGTTTGAATTTCAGAGTTATTATGGAAATGTTGACTTTTCAGGGATATCCTCTGTATGAAGGCATGAAAAGACTTTCTTTGCTAGCAATTTTACACCCTTAAGTAAACCTTCAGTTTAAGAAATGGTTAGTTTTTTAAAAAGATGACACATTTGGGGCTTTGAGTTTCAAGGTTGATAGTTGTTTCATTGTTGCTCTTTTGGAATTATTGGGCTCTAGAGTCCATCAGAAAGCATAGTGCCATTTCAGAGATTGTAAAATCTAGAACTTGAAAGATACAAATAGCTTGGTCTTTGGCAAATTTGACGTGTTAATTGAAGTTTCTCTGTTACCCAAAACATTATCAGTGGAATCCTTTTGCCTTGATTTTTGTCTAATCTATTGGGCTAAATGCGCTTATAATTAATACCCCTTTTAGTAGTTGAGGGGTCCTCTTTATCTTAACCCTTACTCTCTTAGTGGTTTGCAAATTGGCTGAATAAGATGACTGACTACTTTTTCAGACCATTATGGACAAAAGCTCTGTATGAGGTAATAACATGGAGGATTTAGATTTTCTTGGAATAGTGATTCTCAATCCTGGCTACACATTAGAATCACTTGGGGAGCTTTTAAAAACACTTATACCTGTCCCCAGATATTCTGATTTAATTGGTCTGGAGTGGGTGCTTGTGTATTGGTTTTTTAAAAGGTCCCTATGTGATTGTAAGTTGTAGCTAGGTTTGAGAAGTGCTACTAAGAGGAGAACTTCTTAGTAGTGGTCTTTGCTGGAGTTTTCATTTTAGGAGGTGGTGTATTGTGATATGTGCTCTTTGCTAAAAAAAAAAAAAAAAAACAAAGAACAACCCTCTAGTGTCTTAGCCTTTTTGTTTTACAAAACTAAGAAGCACTTACTGTAGAATAGTGCTGTAAAGTTCTTGTAGTTGAAAACCGAATATTTTTGTTAAAGCGACTTAAATAGTACGGATTTACAGTGATATTTGATGAAAGAAAATAACTGTTTGTAATTACTAGAATTTCAAATCAAAAGCATGCTTTTATTCTTCCCATAGGTTAAGGATTATAGATCCTTTGATTTGAGATAAAATATAGTAGTACTTTTTCCAAGTTTTTGTTTGTCTTTTGACTCCTTGACCTTACTTTTTCAAAACTTACTTGACCTTACTCCTTGATCTTACTTTTTCAAAACTGCCTGGTTTTGAAGTCTGGATCTGCTGCCTACTAACTCTGTAATCTTAGGGAAAATTATTTAGCTTCTGTGTGTTTTAGTTTACTCATCTGTAAGTAGAGACGGTAGTTACCTGTTTCATAGGATTAAACAAATAAATATATGTAAAGTGTTTAGAACAGTGTCTGGCACATAGTGGGGCTGTTAGCTTCTACCAGTTTTGCTGGTTATGTAGGCTTTCTGGAACAATTTGATTTAGTAGTTAAGTTGAGTACTTAAAAAAAATCATCTGAGTGATTCCCCCCTCCCCCCATTATTTGAAAGGATTAATGAAACTTTTAAAAAAAGTTATATTTCTTTGTTCTTTGCTTGCTCCCGCTCAAACAGTGTACAAATGATTCAGCTTTCTGACTTGGGAATGTGAGTGGAAATCCACTTTTAGTGCTTAGTGTAGAAAGAAAACTCTGAATTTGAAAAGTTAGAAGTTTTGAAGTTCCAACCTAGTCCCTGTTTACTTATTTCTAAACTCTCAGCCTCATTTTCTAGGGGTAAGTATAACCTGCTGTATGTACCCAAGAAGTGATTATGAGAAGCAAAACAATAAGTGCATGTAAACATTCTTGAAGAACTAAACCTACTGTAGCAGTTCCTTCATTTCATTTAGCAAATATTTATAGAGTGTTAACTTTGTGCTAGATGCTGCTTTTAGGTGATGGGTGAGATTTTTAAGTGCATATAACTTTTTTCTTAGTAAGTTGCGCATACCCAAGGAGAAAAGCAGAAAGGAACAGAACAAAAATTGCTTGTAGTTCCGTCACCCAAATCACCCACAGGTGACTCAACATTTTGGTGTGTGCAGCCCTTTTTTCCCCAGTAGGGATGACTTTAGATGTAGTCCCTCCTCTTGTGGGGGAAGGCCCCACATCCCTCTCCAGTCTGAGACAGGTAATTGTGATGTTAACATCCCAGCTTTCTGCCATTCATTGAAAGTTTACTAGCCTCAAGGTGGATAGTGCTGAATGCCTGTTAGCACTTTGAGCTAGACTTGTGTATTATCCCAGTTTTATTAATGAGAAAACAGCCCTGGAGGAGGTAACCAACTTGCCTAAAGCCATGACCATACTAGGTGGAAGATGGGGTGTTGGATCCAAATCTGTATTATGCCAGAGCTTCTGTTAGCCACTATTCTGTGCTGCCTCCTGTAATTAATATAACATTATACTGAGTGTTAAAGTGGCAAGTGGAAAGTGCTGTTTGAGCACAGAGGAAGGAGTGAATAATTCTGTTTTGGGATTTGGGTGTTTCATGTAAGAGGAGGTGATTTGAGATACGTCTTAAAAGGTAAGTGGGAGAAGTGCATTCCAGATGTAGGGGAAAGCATATGCAAAAGCGTGGAGATGTTCAGTAAATGGCAAGATTTAATATGATTGGCACTTAGGAGCATATCAGTTATTTTAGGAAGTTTATACCTTACCCTGTAAGTTACTGGGTAAACAATGGAGGTTTTTAAGTAGGGTAATAACATGCTCAGTTTTGCTTTTGTGGAGCATTGTGTGGAGAATGGTTTGGTGAAAGAGGGTGAGGTGAGAGGTGGTGATATCAGGCTGGGTGGGGGAAAACTAGATGAGAAGGAGTACATTTCAGAGGCTTCTTAGTCCATTAAGATGCCAGAATGTAAGGGAATGGGCAGATGAGAAAGAGATTCTAAGATAGCTTGGGCTATTTATGGAATATAAGTACTGTGGAGGGAATGAGAGAGGGGAGTGCAAATTTTGAATTTTCACTCATTTCTGTCTTTACTTATTTCTCTCTCTCTTAAAAGCTGTTTGGTGATTGGCCTAATAATAACCTATTAACTTTTACCAGTTTTGGAATTGAGTGCAGGGAAAAGATGGAGATGAACATTTTTATTTAAAATGAAATGTTGTCCTTATCTATTGATTTAATTTATCTAGATGATTTCTAATTATAGTAGAGTTGATTATCTCAGTCTCTTGTTGAGTGGATTTTTTTTTAAAGAACTGGGTAGTATCAGTTTTGTGTTCAAAGGAGTATATTTTATGAATGTTCATAATTAATTTAGAGCATATAGTCTTCCTAAGACTTTAGATCTTGAAGGGATATTAGATGTCTGAGAAATTTGAGTCATTTTAAAATAGTCATTTCCGGGCCCGGCCCCGTGGCCGAGTGGTTAAGTTCTTCACATGCTCTGCTTCGGCAGCCCAGGGTTCCACTGGTTCCGATCCTGGGTGCGGACATGGCACTGCTCATCAGGCCACGTTGAGGCAGCATTCCACATAGCACAACTAGAAGGACCCACAACTAAAATATACAACTATGTACTGGGAGGATTTGCAGAAAAAAGCAGGAAAAAGAAAAAAAAAAGATTGGCACAGTTGTTAGCTCAGGTGCCAATATTTAAAAACAAAAGATTAAAAAAAAAAAAAATAGTCATTTCCTCTGTGTTCTATCCTGACAAAAAGGTATCAGACATGTAGCATATACACACTTAAGTCCTGCACAGAAGCAGCTACCAGCTGGGAACTTGGCAGTATGAATTATAGTACAGCATTTAGGCTTTATGAATGTGACAACAAGTATTGGATTAGTAAATGCGTTATGTACAATTGTTTTTTAAAGGTCATGTTGCATACTTGCTTGATCTGGAGAACCTGAAAAACGAAGACAGGGTTATTTTCATTTTCTCAGATGTTTGTTCCCTTCCTTATACTTTTATTCAGACGTAAAGAAGGTCAAAACAAATACGTATCCATATTGTACTCAGACTTCCTTTTAAAAAATGTTTCCTATTACCAGACTTTTGATGAGAAATGTTGTTACACCATCTCACCATCACATTGTTTCTTTGAAAGGTGTTGTTCATTCTCTTAAAAAGATGTTACTTATACTTTGGAATTGTGTTTGTGTCAGTGTGTATGAAGGAATTTTCTCATGTGGACTCCAAATCTTTCTGGGTTTAGATTTTTGCCTGTTTAGTTAAATGTTACTTATTGATTGAGCACATTCATTGTTTGCCTGTACTAGGAGCAGCAGACAATACAAAGATGAATGCAGTGTAAATATAGTGGAGTTTGTAATCTGGGTGGGGTGGGAGGATTAGGATTAGACCCATACACGAATTATTCTATCTAGAGGCCAACAAAGGAAATATAAGAGAAGTGAAAACAAGTGCTGTGGAAGTTAGCTGGATAAAGTATTTGCATGTAGTTGTGGATGACAGTGGAGGGCTAGGAGTCAGGAAAGTCTCTTCAGAGTAGGTCGATTTTGACTGGATTGTTAAAGGATGAGAAAGATTTAATGGGTGGAGTGGTGGGTGAGGGTGGTGGAAAGAAATCCCATGAGCAGAAGTATAGTGGCTGGAAAGCATGGGATGTGTTCAAAGTGCAGATCAGATCAGTTGTAGCAGACTTCAGAGACTGAAAAAATGTGAGAAAAGGCCAGAAAAGTTTATTTAAGTCATATGGAGAACATGTATGCCCAGCTGAAGAGTTTTTATATGATTTGGTTGACTGTATGTTATTTTTGGATATTTTAGAACGTATTTTTGCAACTGTACTATATGCAAGTTGGTGTAATAACATCTCAAAGAATGAGAAGGAACAGAGATTAAGCAGCAGACAGGAAATACTGTGGATCTGAACAGTGATGGTGGGATTAGGAAGCTAAGATACACACTTGAGATACTACGGAGGTAGAATCTTTTCCTTTTTTTAAAGAATTTGTAGTTTTAGCCATTTTAAATGTACAATTCAGTAGCATTAATTACATTCACAGTGTTGTGCAACCATCACCACTACCTTTTTCCAAAATTTTTCTTTACTCTAAACAAACTCCAGCTGTTGAGCAGTAACTCCCCTTTCTCCCTTTCCTCCAGCCCCTGGTAAACTCTTATCTACTTTTGGTCTCTAAATTTGCCTATTCTAGCTATTTCATATAAGTGGAGTCATATAGTAATTGCCCTTTTGTGTCTAGCTTATTTCATTTAGCGTAATGTTTTCAAGATTCATCCATGTTGTAGCAGCATGTATCAGAACTTCGTTCTTTACGAATGGGTGAATAATATTCCATTGTAGGGATGTGTACCACATTTTTAGCTGTTCATCTGTTGATGCACAGTTGGGTTGTTTCCGCCATTAGTCTATTGTGTATAATGCTGCAAGGAACACTGGCGTACAGCATCTGAGTCCTCATTTTCAGTTCTTTTGGTTGTATTCCTAGGACTGGAATTGCTGGGTCATATGGTAGTTCTGTGTTTAGCTTTTTGAGGAACTGCCAGACTTTTTTATAGTGGCGGCACCATTTTACATTCCTACCAGCAATGTATGTGGGTTCCAGTTTCTGCACATCCTCTTCAACACTTATTTTCAGTTTTTAAAAAATTATAGCCATCATAGTAGGTGTGAAGTGGTGTTTCATTATGGTTTTGATTTGCATGTTTCTGATGGCTAATAATGTTCAGCATCTTTCATGTGCTTGTTGACCTTTTGTATATCTTTGGAGAAATGTGCATTCAAATCCTTTGCCCATTTTTAAATTGGGTTGTTTATCTTTTTCTTGTTGGGTTATAGGAGTTCTTCATATATTCTAGATGTGAATCCCTAATTAGATATGTGGTTTGCAGATATTTTCTCCCATTCTGTAGATTGTGTTTTCACTTTCTTGATTATATCCTTCGATGCACAAAAGTTTTTAATTTTTAAGTCCAGTTGAACTGTTTTTTCTCGTATTGCTGTGTTTTGTTGTCATATCTAAGAATCCATTGGCAAATCCATGGACATGAAAATTTACCCCCTTGTTTTCTCTTAAGAGAATTATGTTTTTAGCTCTTATATTTAGGTCTGATTTATTTTGGGTTAATTTTTGTATGTGATGTGAGGTAGAACTCCAACTTCATTCTTTTCCACGTGGAAATCCAGTAGTCCCAGCACTATTTGTTGAAGAGACTGTTCTTTCTCTATTGAATGGACTTGGCACCCTTGTTAAAAATCAGTTGGCTATAGGTGTATGGGTAGAACCTATTTTTATAGGATATTCAGTAAGTTATCCTTACTGAACATACTTTAGCAGTGAGGACATCATAATGTTAGAATTCCTCAAGGCTGAGTCTTTGACTTCTTTTCCATCTGCGCTTACTCCTTTGGTGTAGTCTCATCCTATCTCATGGTTGTAAATATCATCTATATGATGAGGATTCCCAAATTTATATTTCCAGTCTAGAACTCTTTTTTGAACTCCAGACTTGTGTATATATAAGTGCCCAGTCCACGTTTCCATTTGGATATCTGTAGAATCTTAACATACACAAAACTGGTGTGATTTCTGTCTCACCTCTCTTCAACATCTTGACCCGCAGTCTTCTCCGTTTCAGTTAATCACAGCAGCCTCTTCAGCCGTTCAGGCAAGAAGTCTTGGGGTTATTCTGTACTCAATTCTTTATCTCCTACTCTACTTCCAGACTGTTAGCATGTCCTGTTGGCTCTACCTTCAAATTATATCCCGTCTGACCATTTCTCATTACTCCACCATCACTACCATCCTGGTTTATTGCCTGGTTGTCATTAGCCTCTTAACTAGTCTTTGTTTCTACTCTTGCTGTTTGCAGTCTATTTTCAAAATAGTACCAGAGTGATCCTCTTAGACGAGAAGCCAGCAGTTGTCACTCTTCTGCTCAGAACCTTTTAAGGCTCTCCTCTCTCAATCACAATAGAAGCTAAAGTCTTGAGAGTGTTCTGTAAAGACCTTCATGATCTCTTTGATCTTATTAGTACCCTTCCTCTTGCTATTTCCATTCTAGCCACACTAGCCTATCTGCTGTTCTTAGAGCACACGAGGCACGCTCCTTCCTTCAGACCTTTACTGTTGCTGCTCTGTTTGCTGAGGCTTTTACTTTAGATAGTAGCCACACTTCTACCGCCCTCATCTCCTTTATGTCCTTGCTCAAATGCCATCTTTTCAGTGATACCTCTAATACTGGCTGTTGAAGAATGGTGGTGCCATTCATGCAAACTGCTGAAAAGAATTTATAGTCCTACTTCCTTTTTTAGAAAGGAGCTATAAAAATGTTAAAAATTTTAAATGTAGCAATTCCATTTCTGGGACTCTGGTGTAAGGATATAGTTCTAAATACTTACAAGACCAAAGAAAGATACTGTGATATTGTGATTTATAAGTATATATTTAGTCATTCATATGGTCTTCCTCTACAGTTCCTGGCTCACACCTCCCCAAACCCTTGGAATTTCCTAAGTGTTCAAAGTCATAAAGATGTCTTTTGTTATGTGAGTGAGATGACTTTTGGGAGTCAAAAATGTCAGGATTGGGGCCTGTTGCCTGGAGAACGAACCATGTGATTAGAGGGTTGGAACTTTCAGAGAGGGGCTAGAGATTGAGTTCATTTGCCAGTGGCCATTGAGTTAATCAATCACGCCTATGTAATGAAGCCTCCATAAAACCCCAGAGGGACACTTTGGAGAGCTTCTGGATTAGTGAAGACGTGGCGATTTGGGGAGAGTGGCGTGCCCAGAGAGGACATGGAAGTTCCTTGCCCTTTCTCTATACCTTGCCTTACACGTCTCTTCCATTTGGCTCTTCTGAGTTACATCTTTTTATAATAAACTGGTAATCCAGTAAGTAAAATGTTTCTCAGTTGTCTGTGCCACTCTAGCAAATTAATCAACCAAAAGAGGGGGTCAGTGGAACCCCCAGTCTGTAGGTGGTTGGTCAGAAGCACAGGTGATAACCTGGGCTTTCGACTGACATCTGAAGTGGCGTGGCAGTACAGTTTTGTTGAACTGAGCTCTCAACCTGTGGAATTTTATGCCGTCTCTGGTAGACAGTGTCAGAATTGAGTTGAATTCTCTGACAGCCAGCTGGTGTTCTGAGAATTGCTTCTTGGAAGTGAGTGTGGGGGGACCCTTCCCCTCCATGTTGCAAATTGAGTCTCAGAACACCAAAAAATTCAAAACAATTTATGTCTAATTGTAGGATGGTAGGTATATTATGGTGTCCTTATTCATTTGGTTATTAGTAGTAATTAAGTGATGTTTTTAATGAATTTCCAAGCATGGGAGATGTTTAGAGATTAAAAAATTAAAAATTACAGGTAATGTGATCTTAACACAAACTTAAGCTTTTTGTGTTTGTATCTCAATTTGTAAATGGTACATGATAGAGTGCTACCTTAAATTAACTTTTGTATGTCCTGTTCCTTCTCCTGCTCTCTGAGAAACTCTATCACTTGGGCAACTGCTGCATTGGGGAAAAGTAGTAGGTGTCATCAGTATGGTGGAAGTGTCCTTGAGGGCTGTGACTGAGGCAGTCCCACAGCCCTCTAATTGAGGGAAGCTCATTGCCCCTAGAAGTTAGTTGCTGAAGCTTCCTTGTTCACAAAGATCTCTCCCCTAAGTATGTACCTTCAACCTTGCCAAGTCCCCTTTCTTCCTTCCCCTTTCCCAAATACTCTCCTAAAGAGGACTAAAAAGGAAACGTTAAATTGCTATTAGTGATTATCATCTGGTTGTTGGAATGGTGAATGTTTTCTTCTTTCTGCTTTATCTATATGCTGAGTTTTCTGTACGGATTTGTATTAACATCTAAAAACTAATTTAAACAGTCTCTGGCTAGATTGGCTGTTATCTTGAGCAAGACATTCTATGTACCACTTATCTCTAGAGGCCTTTTCAGTTCCCTGAACTTTTTTTACTTTGGGGTATGTAGTGTTTAAGGTCCCAGTGGGACATACATCCTTGAAGGTGTTTTAAGTTGTCTTTTCTTTTTAAAAGCTAGCAAGCTAGCATTTCTTTAACAGTACTTGAGTTTTTCTATTTTTGTCTTGTTTTGTCTCTTTTAGAGGTGATTACCCTTTGACCTGGGCTGTGGATTATCACTATAAGCTTAAGGTGAAAAGAAAAACAAGAGAGAGGTAATGGTAGAGGATTGGATGAAGAGTGAAGTAGCTAACAGGGTAGATGTGTTATTGGCAGATGAGATGGCAGGGTAAAAAGGACCCTTTGATAGGATTTTAGGTCATATTTGAGACTATGCTAAGGAGACATAGCATCTTTCTCCAACTCACTTGGAGCATACTATAATTTGTTTAGAATCCTGCACTATCTTGCACCTCTAGTTTGAGAAATGCAACTTGAAATGAATCATTTTACCATTGAGAATCCCCTTCTTGCCTTAGTAATACCTTCTGGCTTAGAGACAGATGGCTCATAAAAAATTCCTGTGTCCTACAGATATGAAGGATGGATGTTTGCTTTTCTTTTGGACCTGGACACTTCTATAGCAAATGAAACTAAAACAAAAAAAAACTGTCTTGCCACTTTTTCTCCAAAATTTATGTGTTGTATTGCCTTGTCCCACACTCTTCAGTATTGAAGTCCTTGCAGCAGTTTGATTTGTAGCACTTTTTTTTGGTCTGTAAACTTCTATTTCACCAGACTTTTTGTTACGGATGTCATCTATTCTAAAGATTGGCCCTGAGCTAACATCTGTTGCCAGTCTCTTTTTTCTTTTCTTCTTCTGCCCCGCAAAGCCCCCCAGTACATAGCTGTATATTCTAGTTGTAGGTCCTTCTAGTTCTGCTATGTGGGACGCTGCCTCAGCGTGGCTTGGTGAGCGGTGCCATGTCTGCCTAGGATCTGAACCGGCGAAACCCTGGGCCGCTGAAGTGGAGCGTGCAGACTTAAGCACTCGGTCATGGGGCCGGCCGCTAGAGGTCTCACCTGTTCAGTTTGTTTTTAGCTACTCCTTGTTCTTAAATTTTTTGACTCGGATTTCTTCATGTTACATTTTCTGCTTTGGACATATAATCAGGATAGGTGTGTTAAGTTAATGAGAACAGGGACACAGTATATTTTAGCTGCTTTTGAGAATTGTTCAGGCGATCTAGTTTTCTTTTTAGGGAAAGGCAGTTAAAGTGAATAAGTGCATAGGCCTATGAATTTACACCTGCGCACAAGTCCCATCTCTGTTCTTTAATGATTATTTGCTATTCCATTGGTACCATCTGTAATTTTGGGCTAGTTACTTAACCTTTCTGAGCTTCATGTTTTTTGTTTGTTTGTTTTTGTTTTTTTAAGTTTACTAATACATATATACGTACATACTCCCTGGGTGGTTAGAAGTCTAAATGAGATAATTCATACATTCAACAGATACTTATTAAGCACCTGCTATTTGCCAGGCATTGTGTCAGGCAGTGGAATATGGGGGTGAAAAATATAGATGGGATCCCAGTTCTCTTGAAGGTTATATCCTAATGTGGGGGAGATGATTGACATATTACATATAAATAACAAAAAATATCAGATAGTGATAAATACTGTATAGAGAAGTAGAGTATTCAGAGAATGTCTTCCTGAGAATGTTTCTTCAAGCTGAGTGACAAAAGGGAGCCAGCCATTCAAAGATCTGAACTGCGTGGGAAAAGCCTGTTTCAGGCTGGGGCAACAGTTGTATACAAAAAGCCTTTAAGACAAGGAGGAGTTGGGCATATTCCAGGAAGAGAGAAGAACAAAGTGGCAGGAGGTGGCAGGTGAGGAGGATAATCTGGGATAAAGTCAGAGAGGGAGCTGGAGAGTAGATCATGTCTATAAGCCAGCGTCAGAAGCTTGGATTTTGTTTTAGGTGCAATGGGAAGTTATTGAAGATTTTTAAGCAGAGAAATAACAAGATCTGACTTAATAGTCTCCTGTTTCTTAATGATGTGGAAAAAATTTTTTTAGCCGGCTTGAATATATATCCTTTTAAGGATGAAATCATATCTCCTTAAAGTGTTTAATTTATAAATTTTAGTTACATATTTAAAAATCACATCCTATAAAGTATAGTACTTTAAAAATAAAGTTTTATCCCCCTACATTTCAGCAAACAGTTATTTTCACATTCCTCATGTATTCAACCTCAGTGTCTTTGTGGTCACCAGAGCTATTTTTTGTCATCTAACAGTGTTTCAGAATATGTACATTTCATTTGCATATGTTTGGGATGTAGCACTTTTGGGTTCTGAATATGATACCATCATTGGAAATTTTATTCCAAGCCACAGTGTAGCATTATATAACATTAGGTATTTTGATCATCCTGTAGGTGGGGGTGTGTGTGTGTGTGTGTGTGTGTGTGTATTTGGTTTTAGTTGAAGTCCATAATAGTTTATAACGTTGTGAAATTTCAGTTGTTCTTTATTATTTGTCAGTCACCATATATCATATGATCAGTCAGTGGGCACTTGGGTTGCCTCCACTTCTTGGCTGTTGTGAATAATGCTGCACTAAACATAGGGATGCGTAAATTTCTTTGAATTGTTGATTTCAAGTTCTTTGGATAAGTACCCAGTAGTGGGATAGCTGGGTCATGTGGTATTTCTATTTTTAATTTTTTGAGAAATCTCTATAGTCTTTTCCATAGTGGCTGCACCAGTTTGCATTCCCCCCAGCAGTGTAGGAGGGTTCCCTTGTCTCCATGTTCTCTCCAGCGTTTGTTGTTTCTTGTCTTGGTAATTATAGCCATTCTGACTAGTGTAAGGTGATATTTCATTGTAGTTTTGATTTGCATTTCTCTCATGGTTAGTGATATTGAACATCTTTTCGTGTGCCTGTTGGCCATCTGTATGTCTTCTTTGGAAAAATGTCTGTTCATATCCCCTGTCCATTTTTTGATCAGTTTTTTGTTGTCGTTGTTGAGTTGTATGAGTCCTTTATATATTTTGGAGATTAACCCCTTGTTGGATATATGATTTGCAAATATTTTCTCTCAGTTGGTGGTTGTCTTTTCATTTTGTTCCTGGTTTCCTTTGCCTTGCAGAAAGCTTTTTAGTCTGATGAACTCCCATTTGTTTTTTTTCTTTTGTTTCCTATGACTGAGTAGACATGGTATTCGAAAAGATCCTTCTAAGATTGATGTCAGAGAGTGTATTGCCTATGTTTTCTTCTAGGAGTTTTATGGTTTCACATCTTACCTTCAGGTCTTTAATCCATTTTGAGTTAATTTTTTTGTTTGGTGAAAGATAATGGTCTGCTTTCATTCTTTTGCATGTGGCTGTCCAGTTTTCCCAACACCATTTATTGAAGAGACTTTCCTTTCTCCATTGTGCATTCTTAGCTCCTTTGCCAAAGATTAGCTGTCAGTACATGTGTGGTTTTATTTCTAGGCTTTCAGTTCTGTTCCGTTGATCCGTGTGCCTGTTTTTATACCAGTACCATGCTGTTTTGATTACTATAGCTTTGTAGTATGTTTTGAAGTCAGGGATTGTGATGCCTCCAGCTTTGTTCTTTTTTTTTAGGATTGCTTTAGCAGTTCGAGGTCTTTTGTTGCCCCATGTGAATTTTAGGATTCTTTGTTCTATTTCTGTGAAGAATGTCATTGGGATTCTGATTGGGATTGCATTGAATCTGTAGATTGCTTTAGGTAGTGTGGACATTTTAACCGTATTTATTCTTCTGATCCATGTGCATGGAATATCTTTCCATTTCTTTATGTCCTCATCCATTTCTTTCAATAATGTCTTATAGTTTTCCTTTTATAGATCTTTCACCTTCTTGGTTAAATTTATTCCTAGATATTTTACTCTCTTTGTTGCAATTGTAAATGGGATTGTATTCTTGAGTTCTTTTTCTGTTAGTTCATTATTAGAGTATAGCAATGCAACTGATTTTTGTAAGTTGACTTTGTACCCTGGAACTTTGCTATAGTTGTTTATTATTTCTAATAGTTTTCCAAAGGATTCTTTAGGATTTTCTGTATGTAAAATCATGTCGTCTGCAAACAGCGAGAGTTTCACTTCTTCCTTGCCTATTTGGATTCCTTTTATTTCTTTTTCTTACCTAATTGCTCTGGCCAAAACCTCTAGTACTTTGTTGAATAAGAGTGGTGAGAGTGGGCACCCTTTTCTTGTTCCTGTCTCAGAGGGATGGCTTTCAGTTTTTCCCTATCGAGGATAATGTTGGTTGTGGGTTTGTCATATATGTAGCCTTTATTATGTTGAGGTATTTTCCTTCCATACCCATTTTATTGAGAGTTTTTATCATAAATGGATGTTGGATCTTGTCAAATGCTTCCTCAGCATCTGTTGAGATGATCGTGTATTTTTTATTCCTCATTTTGTTAATGTGGTGGATCACATTGATTGATTTGCGGATGTTGAACCATCCCTGCATCCCTGGTGCAAGTGAGTTTTCCCACTTGATCATGGTATATGGTCCTTTTAATGTATTGCTGTATTCAGTTTACCAATATTTTGTTGAGGATTTTTGCATCTGTGTTCGTTAGTGATATATTGGCCTGTAATTTTCCTTCTTTGTGTTGTCCTTGTCTGGCTTTGGTATCAGGATGATGTTGGCCCTGTAGAATGTATTAGGAAGTATTTCATCATCTTCAGTTTTTTGAAATCGTTTCAGAAGGTGTTAAGCCTTTTTTGAATGTTTGGTAGAGTGCTCCAGAGAAGCCATCTGGTCCTGGACTTTTATTTTTTGGGAGGTTTTTTGTTATTGTTTTTGTTTTTGAGGAAGATTAGCCCTGAGCTAACTGCTGCCAATCCTCCTCTTTTGGCTGAGGAAGACAGGCCCTGAGCTAACATCTGTGCCCATCGTCCTCTATATGTGGGACACCTGCCACAGCATGCCTTGACAAGCAGTGCGTAGGTCCACATCTGGGATCCGAACCAGTGAACTCAGGGCCACTGAAGCGGAATGTGCAAATTTAACCACTGGGCCACCAGGCTGGCCACAGGAGGTTTTTGATTACTGTTTCAATCTGTTTACTTGTGATTGGTCTATTCAGATTCTCTATTTCTTCTTGGTTCAGTTTTGGGAGGTTGTAGGAGTCTAATAATTTATCCATTTCTTCTAGCTTGTTCAATTTGTTGGCATATGGTTTTTCGTAGTATTCTCTTATAATCTTTTGTGTTTCTGCAGTATCTGTTGTAATTTCTACTTTCATTTCTAATTTTATTTATTTGAGCCATCTCTTTTTTTCTTAGTGAGTCTGGCTAAGTGTGTGTCAATTTTGTTTATTTTCTCAAATAACCAGCTCATAGCTTTATTGATCTTTCTGTTGTTTGTTTCATCTCTATTTCATTTATTTCTACTCTGATTTTTATTATTTCCCTCCTTCCACTGACTTTGGGCTTGCTTTGTTCTTCCTCTAATTCTGTTATGTGTAGTTTAAGAATACTTACTGAGATTTTTCTTGTTCGTTAAGGTGGGCCTGTATTGCTATAAAATTCCCTCTTAGGACCACTTTGTTGCCTCCCGTATGAGTTGGTATGGTGCATTTTCATTCTCATTTGTCTCCAGATATTTTTTGATTTCTCCTTTAATTTCTTCATTGATCCATTGGTTCTTCAGTAGCATGTTGTTTAGTTGCCACATCTTTGTCCCTTTCCCAGCTTTTTTCTTGCAGTTGATTTCTAGTTTCATAGCATTATGGTCAGAAAAGATGCTTGATAGGATTTCAGTCTTCTTAAATTTATCGAGACTTGCCTTGTTTCCCAACATATGATGTAGCCTTGAGAATGTTCTCTGTGCGCTTGAGAAGGATGTGTATTCTGCTGTTTTTGGATAGAGTGTTCTCTGTATATCTGTTAAGTCCATCTGGTCTAGTTTTTTGTTTAAATCCACTATTTCCTTGTTGACTTTCTGTCTGGATCATCTATCCATTGATATAAGTGGGGTGTTAAGTTCCCTAACTAGTATTGTGCTGTTAATATCTCCTTTTAGATTTGTTAATAGTTGCTTTATGTACTTTGGTGCTCCTGTGTTGAGTGTGTATATCTTTATAAGTGTTATGTCTTCTTGGTGGAGTGTCCCTTTTATCGTTATATACTATCCATCTTTGTCTCTCATTACCTGTTTTGTCTTGAAGTCTAGTTTGATATACGTATGACAACACCTGCTCTTTTGTTTGCCTTTAGCTTGGAGGATTGTTTTCCATCCCTTCACTCTGAGCCTGTGTTTTTTTTTTTTTTTTTGAGGAAGATTAGCCCTGAGCTAACTGCTGCCAATCCTCCCCTTTTTGCTGAGGAAGACTGGCCCTGAACTAGCATCCATGCCCATCTCACTCTACTTTATATGTGGGACGCCTACCACAGCATGGTGTGCCAAGCAGTGCTGTGTCCGCACCTCTGATCTGAACTGGCCAACCCTGGGCCACCGAAGTGGAATGTGCGCACTTAACTGCTGCGCCACTGGGCCAGCCCTAGCCTCTGTTTGTCTTTAGAGCTGAGATGTGTTTCCTGGAGGCAGCATATTGTTGGGTCTTGTCTTTTGATCAATCCCTCCACTGTGTCTTTCGATTGGAGAGTTCAATACCTTTCCATTTAGAGTGCTTATTGATAGATGAGGGCTTAATGCTGCTGTCTTATTGCTTGTTTTCTCGTTCGTCTGCCTTTCCCTTGTTTCTCATCCTGTGTATTTTGGATTACCAGTTCAGTTTGGTAGTTCTCTGTGGTAGTTTTCTTGGTTTTCTCTTTATTGTTTGTGTTTCTGTTCTGATTATTTGTTTAGTGGTTACCATGAGGTTTGTATAAAAAGTCTCGTAGATGCAATAGTCCATTTTCTGATAGCCTCTTTCCTTAGACTAAGCCAATTCCATCTCTTTCCTGTTCCCATTCTAAGTTATTGTCACAACTTATTCCATCTTGTATTGTGAGTTTGTGGTTAAAATGATGAGATTATATTTATTTTTGATGTTTTTCTTCCCTTTATCTTTAATGTTGCTAACCTGTTTTTTGTTTGCTAACCTGTTGTGAGAGGGAGCTGCAATTTTCTGATTTTTGTTTACCTGTGTATCTCTTTGCTAAAGGCTTTGTAAACCCTCCCCCCCCCCCTTTTTAAAATTAGGTGTGAGGGTCTTCTTGAGCATTTCTTGTAGGGGGGTGTCTTGTGGCGATGAACTCTATCACTGGCTAGAGTATTCTTGGCTGAAAGTTTCTGTCCTTCAGAATTTTGAATATATCATTCCACTCTCTCGTAGCCTCTAAGGTTTGAGAAATCCCCTGAAAGCCTGATAGGGATTCCTTTGTAAGTTATTTTCTTCTGCCTTGCTGCCCTTAATATTTTCTCTTTGTCATTGACTTTTGACGGCTTTACTACTATATGCCTTGGAGAAAGTCTTTTAACATTGATATAAATCAGAGTTCCAGTAGCCTCTTTCGCATGTATTTCCAGCATCTTTCCCAGATTTGGAAGTCCTCAGCTGCTGTTTTTTTGAACAAGCTTTCTGCTCTGTTCTCCTCCGTTTCTCCCTCTGGAATACCTATAATCCTTATGTTACATTTCCCAATTGAATGGGATATTTCTCAGAGAATTTCTTCATTTCTTTTTAGTGTTAGTTTTCTCTTCTTCTCCATCTTCATGCATTTCTATATTTCTGTCCTCTAAGCTGCTAATTCTGTCCTCCATAATATCAGCTCTGTTATTCAGGGATTCTGGATTTTTCCTTATGTCATCTATTGTGTTTTTTATCTCCAACATTTCTAATTGGTTTTTCTTTATAGTTTCAATCTATTTTGTGAAGAACTTCCTGATTTCTTTGAGCTATCTGTATTTTCTTGTAAGTTGTTGAGTTTTTTTATGATAACCATTTTGCATTTGCCGTCATTTAGATTATAAATTTCTGTGCCTTCAGGATTGATTTCTAGGTATTTGTCGTTTTCCTTCTGGTCTGGAGTATTAATAAATTTTTTGTACTGTTTTATGGGGTGGATTTGTGCCTCAGCATAGTGATAGTGTCTGGTTGCCAGCTTCCACCTGCTGCCACTGGGTGGGAGTCAAGAGCTGTGTATTCTGAGCCTGCCACTGTCCCTGCCTCGCTCTCGCACAGCTGCTGCTTTTCTATCATATGTGCAGGTGCTCTAGCCAGTGGTACGAGCTGGAGCACCGGATGGAAGGAGGGTCGGCTTCTTTCACCTGTGTGATCCCAGGGTCTTGTTGCTTTGCCCTTGCTATCTGCTCTCCAGGGGTTCTGGCTTGATGAAGACACTGCTGTTCTGGCTTAGCGACCTCTGTGATGGACTTTCCTATGGGCTTTGAGGGAACTTGGAGAGTTGAAGGTGTTCCTGCCAAGGGCCCCTCCTCCCTCTCCCAATCCCCATTCTCTCAGAGCCACGCACAGTCCTGGGGTCGCTGCTGTTTGGGAGGGAGAGGAGATCCCCTGACCTCCTTTCACTTCCTTCTGGGGTCCAGCACTTCCACCTTCAGACACGCCTGCATAGGTCTCTCAGATGTCTTTTATGTTGTTTGAATGTGCTCTGTTGGCATATGAATGTCCTTTTCATTGTATCTTAGAGGAGGGAGTTTAAGGGAAGTGCTCGCTTTGCCATTATGCTGATGTCTCTCCCAAACTGTGTCTCTTTTGATTTCTTTTTAGTCTTAGTTTTCTCTTCTCCATCTGATGCGTTTCTGTATCTTTGTTCTCTAAATTTCTAATTCTGTCCTCTATAGTATCAGCTTTGTTATTTAAGGTTTCCAGGCTTTTCTTTATCTCATTCATTGTTTTTCATCTCCAGCATTTCTGAGTGCTTTCTTTTAGTAGTTTCAGTCTCTTTTGTGAAGAATTTGCTCTGTTGATTGATTTTATTTCTGATTTCATTAAACTGTCTTCCTGAGTTTTCTTGTAACTCGTTGAGTTTTTTATGATAGCTATTTTGAATTCTCTGTCATTTAGCTTGTAAATTTCTGCGCCTTCAGGGTTGATTTCTGGGTCCTTGTCATTTTCCTTCTAGTTTAGAGTGTTAATTACCTCTTTATACTATTTGATAGAGTGGATTTGTGCCTTTGCATAGTGCTAGCATTTTACTTTTCATTTTTATTTTTTTCTGGGAAAGATGTACCCTGAGCTAACAAGTGTTGCCAGTCTTCCTCTGTTTTTTCTTCCTCCCCAAAGCCCCAGTACATAGTTGTATGTTCTAGTTGTCATTCCTTCTAGTTCTACTCTGTGAGGCACCACCACAGCATGGCGACTGACAGATGAGTGATGTGCTTCCATGCTTGGGAACTGAACCTGGGCCACCGAAGTGGAGTGCACCGAATTTAACCACTAGGCCATCAGGGCTGGCTCTAGAAATAAGTTTTAATATTTGGAGTTTTAACTTTTTTTGAACATATGGGATATTTACAAGTTGCTTATAAGTAAAAGCGTAACTGATATTTTATTCTCATTTTATTAATTCGTTAATTTCTAATATTTATTTTTGCCCTAATAACATCAAAACAAATGTAGCATCAGAAATTTTAACTTGTAAAACGTTATAAATGTTAAACTTGAGTATAATAAACTTAGTGATACTTTTTGGTGATATGTGCCAAAGCGTTTAGAGGTGAAGTGTCTTCATGTCTGCAACTTACTCTAAAGTAGTTCAGATAAAAAGGAAGGGGAGGAAAAGAGGGAACTGGAGATACAGCCAAGAGTTGCAAAATGTTAACAATTGGTTAATTTACATGAAGGGTATTGTTCATTGTAATATTCTTCCAATTTCTCTGAAGGCTTGAAAATTTTCAAAATAAGTTGGGAAAAACTTAGTCATGGAATAAGAGGTGTCGGTATTATAAGAAATGAGTTTCCAGGATAAAAATATATTACATTAGGATAAAATTATTGGGGGGAAGTGGAATGAAGGGCTTGTGCATGAATTTGTGTAAATGGATGATGTTGGATATGAAATTGCTATGGTCTTTAGATTTCGTTGGTACATTTAAAAGTGAAAAAAATCCTTTTATTTTAAAATTTCAACTTTATGTCAGAAGTGACATTTTACAACTCTACAAACCGATGATGCAAAATTTTAGATGCCAAATTAGAAATCTACATGAAGGTACATGATTTTAAAAAATTCTTTTGTGGTAAGCATGCAAACAGGTTTGAAGACTTCAGATCTGGCTAACATTCTTTCAGCTCTTTGGGTTCTAGGAATATGGTGCTAAGACTTCACTCAGTTATACTACAACTGGCAGATCATCCTGGCATGCACAGATGGATGTGACTCTTTTAGCAAAGGCGTTGTACAGCTTATGAAACAACCGTAATAACCTTCCTCCAAACCTAGACTTACTCCACAGACATGTAAACTTTATGTCCAGCTCCTGAGAGCAATCATAATATGTTGTTGTGTTGCTTTTAAAATCACAGAATTGTTTTATGACCTTGTAATTTCCCTTTCTATAAATGTGGGTAATTTCTTTAAAAACTGTATCATAAGGGGCTGGCCTGGTGGTGCAGCAGTTAAGTTTTCACCCTCCATGTCAGCAGCCTGGGGTTCGCAAGTTCAGATCCCCCGGGCGGACCTACACACTGCCAAGCCATGCTGTGGCAGGCATCCCATATATAAAGTAGAGGAAGATGAGCACGGATGTTAGCTCAGGGCCAGTCTTCTCAGCAAAAAGAGGAGAATTGGTGGCAGATGTTAGGTCAGGGCTAGTCTTTCTCAAAAAACCCCCACAAGAACCAAAAAAGCTGTATCATAAGTTAATGATAATGCTAACATAAGTTTTACTGGCCAGGAAACTGGTAATTCTATAAACTAGAAGTTTATAAATGAGGTTTTTTTTTTTTTAACTCTTCTAAGTGTCTTATAATAAAAAACTATCTAGAAGGACTTTACTTGTGATGGTTACTTTGACTGGAAGTCATTCATATATAGTTTTGGAATGTGTACTATGAATATTTTGTTATGCTGGAAATCTCAATGCCACTGTTACTGTGTAAACCATAATCTGAAGGATTTCCTGATTAACTTAAATGTTCTAAAAAGTTACGATTTAATTTTTGGATTGGCAGAGTGAAGCTTACAAGGTGCCTGTGCACATTGTGCAAGACTGTTGGGGCTGAAAACCGTGTGTACTTTCTCTAGGTCAGGGACCCTGGGAGAATGTTATTCCTTTGAATAGATCAAGCTCCCTGGTTGGTAAAGAGACTTCAGCAATGTCCTTATAATCTTATCAAATGTTTCCTTGGTTTTCTACTTGAAAATGGGGACTGTGGAGGCTTAATTTAATGAAGTACACATTAAAAAATCACCAGTGGTATTTTTCAAAAGTGTCCATAATTTAAGTGTGAAATCAGAAAGTTAACATTGCTTCCATTTCATTCTCAGACCCCATTGAAGTTTTGTCGCTTGTCTCAATGATGTTCCTTATAGCAAAAAAATTCAGTTCAGAATCATACATCACATTTAGTTGACATGTTTCTTTTTTTTCCCCTTTGCTTCATGAATTGGCTTGTCATCTTTGCACAGGAGCCATGCTAATCTTCTCTGTATTGTTCCAATTCTAGTATATGTGCTGCAGAAGCCAGCACAGTTGACATGTTTCTTCAGTCTCCTTCACTCTGGAACAGTTTGTCACTTTTTCCTTGACTTTAAAGATTACAGGCCATTCATTTTATAGAATGAACCTAGTTTGGGTTGTTTGGTGTTGTTTCATGATTAGATTCAGGTTATGTATCTTAGACAGGAATTTCACAAAACTAATTCTTTGTTCTTCTCATAGTATTCTGGCAGATGGTATATGATTGCAGGTTGTCCCATTGCTGGTGATGTTCACTGATCACCTGATTAAGATGGTGTCTGCCAGGTTTTCTGTGTTAGTTTCCTATTGTTGCTGTAACAGATTATCACAACCTTAGTGGCTTAATACAACACAAATTTATTCTCTTTTAGTTCCGGAGGCCAGAAGTCTAAAATCAGTTTTACTGGGCTAGTTGTGGTTTTGGCAAGGTTGGTTCTTTCTGGAGGCTCTAGAGTAGAATTTCTTTCCTTGTGTTTTCCAGCTTCTAGAGGCAGCCTGTATTCCTTGGCTTGTGGCCCCTCCCTCCATCTTCAAAGGACATCGCTCCACTCTCTGCTCCCATTGTCACATCACCTTTGTCTTTTGACCCTCATTCTTATAAGGACCCCTGTGGTTTTGTTGGGCCAACCCAAATAATCTAGGATAATCACCTCATTTCGAGATCTTTAATCACATCTGTGTGATTAAAAAAGATCCTTTTGCCATATAAGATAATATATTCCCTGCTTCTGAGTATTAGGATGTGGACATCTTGGGGGGCAATTATTCAGCCTACCACACTTCACTATAAAGTCATTCTTTTCCCTTTTTTAATATTTTATGGGAAGATACTTGGATCCCTGGTTCATGGTAGTAGAGAATTGTATTTAGAAGCCAAGATCTGGGTGCTAGGTGTGCTTACTGCTATTGAGATGTCACTGCTTCTAGGCTTGCTTAATAAAGTTAGGAAATATGTATGTACGTATATAGATCTACATCTGTATTTCTATATTAAAAGGTATTAGTTTATACCAATGCCTTCAATTCCAGTCCAACACCACAGGATTCATTCTTGTTTTCTGTCTTTTCATATATGTTATTCCCTGCTCTGACAGTGAAGAACTGACTCCATTTATCCTTAATATATTAATTTATTTGATCACTCCTCCTGCATTTTACCAGTCTCCTTTTCTGCCATCACCCCTTCTGCTACCTAGATCCCTCTTCATCACACCTTGATCTGATCTCTCCTGCCACAATCTCTCCCACGTGGCTGCTTTCCTCAAAACGTGGTAGTAACAGGGTAGTTGGACTTATTACATGGAGGCTTTGGAGCATTCTTTTATATGTAGACTTATTTTACTTATCTGGCATCTCATTTAAGGACTGTGGTTTTGCGGTCTTTTAATATTATGAAAAAATTGATGTTTAGTATTATCCAGCTTGACGCACTTTAGATGATCTCAGTTTTGTTGGCAACATCCAAAGCATGATAGTTAGGAGCCAGTCGAATATTTTTTAAAAAAAGCGTGATAATTAGGAGCCTCCTTCTCTCCATCATGTCTAATCAGGATGTTGACCTTGGCCATGTCAGGGTCGTAGAGCTTCTTCACAGTCTGTTAGGTCTGGTGCTTGTTGTTCTTGACCTGCCTAATGAACACAAGTGTGTTGTCTTCTTCATGGCTGACTCAGTGTTCAGGGGGAACTTGATTATGGCATAGTGGTCAAGCTTGTTGCTTATCTAAGGATATTTGGGCTGCCTTTGGAGTGCCTAGGGCCAACCAGAAGGTGGATAACTTGTGGATCTTTTTTTTTTTTTTTCGCCTCTGGACACCTTTTAGCACTGCCTTCTTGGCCTTCTAAGCCTTTGTTTTGGCTTTGGCTTTAGGAGGGGCAGGATCTTCTGTCTTTGCTTTCTGCATGCTGTCTTCATGAAAAGGTGGATTTTTATTTTAAAACTTACTTAAAAGAATTTTTCTAACTTGGGAGAGTTATTCAAGTGATTGTGGTGAGTTTTAGTAAAACCAGACATGATATTTTGGCTTTGGTTTAATTCCTTTCTAATCGATTTGCAGGTTTTTCCTGGGGACTAAAAAGTAATACTTTTTGTCATAACTCTTATAGGAACTTGTTTTAACTTCTTACGTGTTTGGGTGATTTTTCTAATTTAACGTAATTATTTTTATGTTGGAAGAGTGTCGTTTCTGTTTAGTTTCTTTAATAAACCACATTTCAGCTGCTTTACACCTTTTTTTCTTCTCCCCAAAGCCCCCCACTACATAGTTGTATATTCTGCTTGTAGGTCCTTCTAGTTGAGCTATATGGGACACCACCTCAGCATGGCTTGATGAGCAGTGCTAGGTCCACGCCCAGGATCCAAACCACTGAAACTCTGGGCTGCCAAAGCAGAGCACGTGAACTTAACCACTCAGCCACAGGGCTGGCTCCAGCTATTTTATACTTTTTGTTTCTTCTATAGCAGAAGGGAAAAGAGGAGAGAATTTCTCAGAAATTGCTGATTATATGAGTGAATATTTTGGGTTCAAGTCAGTTTTTGCATTTTTCAACCAGAAGTTATTTAAGTCTCACTTGGAAAATGGTTGCCTGGTAGTTGAATAAAATTTTCCATATAGATCGTTTTTTCTTAGTGGCAGAAAATTTAACTTATGTTCTGAATTTTTCTTAAAGGTTATTTAAGTAGGCAGTACTTTAACGTTCCAGTAGAATAACTAGCATGGTAATGAAGGTTAATATGATTTTAACTCTGGTTTTGTCATCCCTGTGAAAAACGATTAACTTATCACCTTATTTTTCTTTTTTGACAGAGCAAATTCGATTAAAGAATATCAGAAAAGTATATGGAAGATGTATGTGGTATCGTTTGCGGTTATTAAAACCCCAGCCAAATATTATTCCTACAGTAAAGTAAGTAATTGGTTTCAATAAAAAAACATACTTAGTGCTTAATCTTTGTTAGATAGCATGTAAAATAGAGCTAGAACAATGAAGAAAATCTGTCTGTAAAGAAATTACAGCCTTAGTAGGGATAAGATGTGATTAGTAAATTCAAGAGCTGTCTGAACAGAGAGATTTAGAAGCTCAAAGGAGAGAGTGTACTTCTGACTCGGGGAGGAAGGGAAAAAGAGAAGTCAAATGTTGAAGGAAGACCTTGTGCGTCTTGTGTCAAGATTTAAATTTTGTCTTAAAGAGTATGGGGGAATGTTTAAAAGATTATCAGGAGCAGGGAGGTGACATGGCCAAGTTTGCGTTTCATGATGATAGAGTTTATTGAGCACCTACTGTAGGCCAGGTGCTGTGCTAGGGCTTTGTATGTTATCTCATTAGTTTTATATTAACTTCAAGGTAGATGTTTTTGCTTTTTCTCAGATGAGAAAACTGAGACTAGGAAGATGAGGTAACTTGACCAAGGTCTTGCAGCTGGAATAGGTGGAGCGGGGACCTAGTCACCTTTCTTTTGGCAGGCCCATCTGCTTAAACAAGCCATTAGCGTGTTTAGTTAGAGTGGGCCCATTTGATTTTGTGAGGCTCTGGGGTACACTGGTTTAGGGCCTGAGCTTTAGACCTTCATTCTAAGTCATCCGTTTGGAGGTAATAGATGAAACTAATATGTGAAAGAGTTGCCCTCATTGCAGGACTGTATCTTGTGAATTACCTACGTCTGTCTCTCCAGTAGAAAGAAGGAGAAGACCTGGAAGAGGACATTAGTAAAAGTAGCACCAGTTATTTTTTAATCTTGTTTTAAATGATAATGATAGTTTTCAACATATCTGTGTAATTTCAGGGGGTTTAAATAGTTTTCTTTGTAAGGTTTGACTTTCCCTGGTAGGTGTCACTTTTGAAGGTCTCTCTGACTTTTCCTTTGAGAGGGAGGGAAATCTTAGCTTTGGTGTTGAGTTCTTCAATGATGTGAAACTAAAAAGCAAAATTAGTATATATAAGAGTAGTTTCATGTTCACTGTCTATTCTTTGCTATTGCTTCTCATTTTAAATTAAACTTTTATGAGGCAGCAAGGCAAATATTTTTGGCCTCTCAATATTGTTTTTTTTGGGCTTTGGTCAACACTTTGTGCGTATCTGAACCTCAGGTTTACAAGGAAGAAGCCCCAACTCTGTGAAGTTCTCTTTGGTGATTAGCAAGCCGATTTACTTAAATGGAAGTACAGATTAAGGGATGCATAAGGAAGAATTTAAATAGATACTGGTAACAATTTTAGATAAGGTCAGAAACCCTCAGAACGTTTTTACTGCTTAACCCTGAAGCATTCTTGCAAAATTAAGCAGTCAAATTAAGCAGTCATTGTGTAGTACTCTAATTTCTGGAAGTTGCTTCCAAAATGGCTTTTAAAATGTCCTTAAAGAAGAAACTTCACAAGATAATTATTGAAGCTTTACGTAGGGAAAATGCTTAAATTTTCAGAGGAACCAAACATGCTTTTAAAAAATTGGACATGGAGCGTGTTGTAATCATTATGTTTCCACCTTTGCTTTGGCTCTCAGGAAATTAGAGCATGGTTTTATTGGTTGTGGTAATTTTCATCAGCCTGGGGGTTCTGTCATGGGCCTCGTTCCTCCTGCCTTCATTCTTTGGCTTAAAAGCCAGATGCTATGTATAAAGCATCTATCATGTGGTGTAGCATATCCTAGGTGTTTTCTTCCCTTTCCCTTCTACTCTTGTTTGCTTTTAAATCTTGCTTTAGTGGTTTTCAATTTCACTATTATCTTTGTTTTCTGAGCTTTTGGGGGAGTTGGCAGAACAAAATGTGGAGTTACTAATTTGTGTGGGAGTCAAGTGTATTTTCAAGTGTTCTTTAGCATGTTGAGGGTATTAGCAAACTGTGGGTTCGAGTTTAAAATTACTATTTTAAATAATTCATTCAATAGGTAGTTATTGTGTGCCTACTATGTATGTGTCAGCTATTATACTAGGTGCTGATATGCTGTAATTAACAAATAGACGTAGTTCAGCAACTTGGTCTTGAGGGATATTGGTGAGTAAACAAGTCATGAGAATAAGGTTTAGTAAGGGAGGTGCCATGAAAGAGCTGAGGAAGGGCTCTTAACTCTGCCTGGAGACAGAGAAGGCTTCCCTAAGTAAGTGAGGTCTGAGCTGAGATTTGGGTCAGAGTTACTAATAACAGCCAGTAGTTAATGTGAATTGAATATTTACTATCTGTGAGGCACCTTGTTAGGTGCTTTACATACCTAATCTTGTTTAATTCTCAAACCCACCCTAAAAGTTGGAAACTGAATTGTAAAAGGCCAAGCAGCTTGCCAAGATCTCTCAGTTAATAGGTGGTGAAGCTGGGATTTGACCTCAGGTAGTTTTGTTACAGAGCTTATATTCTTTACCTCTCCCTAAATAGCCAGGTAAAGTGGGAGTGTTCCAGGTAGGGCTCCCTCTTTGTCCTTGGGCATGTAGATAGTATGGAAAGCAGCTTGCAGTATTCTGCTCTTAATAAGGTTTAGAGCATTATTTTGGCCAGATGGAAAGAAATTTGCATCTGAGTGCCAGCTGTGTTTAAGCTACTCTGGGGTTAGTTAAATCTGAATAAGATCCTATCCACGTGTTCAAGGAGCTTGCAGCGAGTCAGAGGAGGAAAGTCATGGTTTGTCCTTCTTTGTGACTATAACGGGTCTCCCCATTGATCATCTTGACAAGAGTTAAGTATTGCTTCTTGCATGGTGGATAATTTGAGGTGAATCTTGAAGGATGAATAGAGTTTGGATAGGCAGAGATGGGGAATGGGAATTCTAGGTAGAAAGATCCAAGAGAGCAAAAGCATGATGATGGGCAAAGCTTAGGGAACTTTGGGAGATAGGGATTTATTTTGTTGGAAAAATCAGGAATGATTAAAGGTAAGCAGGTGGGTTGGAACTGGATCCTAGAGGCTCATTCCAAATAAACATGTTTAATTTAGGCTTCTACCAAGCAGACTTAAACACATGAAATGTTTTCTTTCTGTCTTTGAAACAGGTCAGTTCAATATTGTTTGATTAGGCCACCTATGATTCATTTTATATGTCTTTGTTTAACAGTTCCTACTCAGTGTAACAAATTGTGATACAAAGGGTCTTAAAAAATAAAAATTACACAATTTCATCATTTTACAGATAGCCACTATTAAGATGTTACCTTCTATATTTTTATCTATAATAAACTTTTATTTACAAAAAATAGGATTATATTATACACACAACTTTGAAAGCTGTTTTTCTTTTTTAATTTAACAATACAAGGCAGATAATCTTCCACAGCAAATAATATTTTTGGTGGCTGAATAGTATTTCACTGTATGGATGTACTGGTATTTGTCCAGTAGTCTATTGATGGACGTTGGGGGGTGTGTGTGTTTTCTGCTACTATTTATATCTGTAACCACCCTTTTACACTTTATATATACTTAATTCTAGTTTATTTCCTTCTAAATTTCTGGAAGTGGAGTAGATTGATAATTAAAATGGTCTGTACTTTAGGGCTTTTGGTACCTTATTGCCAGATAGGCCTTCAGAATGTAGTGTATGAGAGTTCTTTTTTTCTTTAGCCTCTCCAATACTGGTAACGTCAATGTTTTGAATATTTTTAGTAAACAGGACATAGTGGAGAGAAGAAATTAGTTTTTTTCCAAACTATATGTTCTTTTGTATCTTTTTAACCTATTACGCACATTTTTCTGTATCTATATTGGCTAAAAAGTGTTTCATTGTGTGGCTGTTTCTTGGTTTATTTATTAAGTCTCTTGTAAAATGGTTTATTTTACTGGTTTCCTGTAAATGGACATTTAGGTTGTCTCCCAGGTTTGACTATTATAAACAAGGCGTATTTATTCATCTTTGCACGGTTGACTCATTATTTTTCAGAGTTTATCCTACTAAAAGTGTAATTGCAAGGTCAAGAGCAATTCTTTTTCACATTAAATGATTTACTGAATACTTAGTATTAATATATTTTGATTTAATGTAGTGGGTCCAATCAGTTAGTACGTCGAATTAACTTCTGTACTTAAAATTCTGTGACTAGTAACTGAAAGAATATTGCATGCAGGGCATTGCACTAGATTCTAGAGAATTCAAAGG
Source organism: Equus przewalskii (assembly GCF_037783145.1). Classification (NCBI taxonomy): domain Eukaryota; kingdom Metazoa; phylum Chordata; class Mammalia; order Perissodactyla; family Equidae; genus Equus; species Equus przewalskii. The sequence continues at coordinate 57,460,230 of NC_091839.1, read as the reverse complement.
TGAAAATGACACTGTCCTTGCTAACAGGAGTTTACAACCCAGTGCTTATAGAGTTTGTCAGTAGCCTGGTGATAATGGGACCACTTTAGGTTATTTTATGCCTTGATCTTGCCATAATGTCTTTAGAATCTTAAGGAAAACCACATAGATGTATTTATTTATACTTCTGTTATGTTTTTCCTAAACAGGAAGATAGTTCTGCTTGCAGGATGGGCATTGTTCTTATTCCTTGTATACAAAGTTTCCAAAACAGACCGAGAATATCAAGAATACAATCCTTATGAAGTATTAAATTTGGATCCTGTAAGTAGTCTTTTTATATAATGCACATTAGTTTAATGATCCCATGAAAATACTATAGATCCACATGCTAAAAAAACTGGGCCATGCCTAAAGAAATCAGACTTTGGTCAATTAAACTTTTTACTAAAATAACATCTAATCCATTATTTAATGCACGTATGTTTTTTAAGCTACAGATGTTGATTTCCATCCTATTATTGGTTTGTAATTGCTAAAATATAAGAATATTTGAAGTTGAGATGAAAAGTTAGTATATTTTTAAAAGGCATGTATAAGAGTAGTTTAATGCAAAGTTAAAACCAGGAGGTTCATTTGTTAGTTGGATGATAAAAATCTTATGACCCTGTGTTAGTTGACACTAAGGCTCTATGTTAAGTCTTTATGTCTTATAAAGAACTGATGTCATTGTCATAGAAATTCAGGTTAACCTTGGGTATGTCCCTTAGAAGATGATCTATTGATTGAACTTGATTGATGAGTCCCAATAGAAAATTTGTCTTTTAGGTATAACAGTGGAAAGTTGGAACTGAAATGAATGCTAGAGATCATCTAGTCTTTTTTTCTGATGGAGAAAATGAGTCCTAGAAAATTTGTGTCTTATCTCTGGTCCCATAAGTTCTTAGTAGCCAACCTGAATCTAAGTACTCTTTCCATTTTTTTCCCCAAACTGTTTTCCTTTACCTCTAGTCTCTGCTCAGTAGAGGACTTGATCCAGAGATTCATTTAATACAGGGTGAGGAGTTTTAGTTTTGTGCTTTGTAGAAGAAAAGTTTGCATATCCTCTGATTTTTCTTATTGTGGTGATCATGATCATCAAGAGAGATTTTCTAAGATTAAAAGGTTTGGGGGCAATTTAATGCCATAAAAAATCAATATGAAAAAGTTATTAATAGAAATTGAGTCTACTTGGGAAATAACTAAGGTAAACTTATTAAGTGTTTACTTAAAATTAAAATATTCACAAGCAAATGAAACCAGATATTCTTCAGATTATTTCTTAGGAAATTAACCTTTGATTTGAAGGTTTGCCAGCCAAACTTAATTTACTGTGATCATTGTTTGATATTTAAATATCACTACTTTTGTATTTTACTTAAATACAGCATTATATAGTTTCACTCTCAAATCATTGGTGCCTAGGGTACTGCATGGCACATAGTAGGTACTCAATAAAATAAATACATTGGACAAAATAAGTATATTTTTATTTTAAGAATATATGGGGTGAAATTTATGGAGATTTCAAACACATAGGAAATATATAGGACAAACATAGAGGAAGAAAACTTCATTTTCGCCTTCTGGAAATATTGACTAGTTCATAGTTTAGGTTCACAATATGATTATGCTTTTACGGCATTGTGCTTATTTTTACTGAAACAAGGCTTTTCCTTTTAGGGAGCAACAGTAGCAGAAATTAAGAAACAGTATCGTTTGCTGTCACTTAAATATCATCCAGATAAAGGAGGCGATGAAGTTATGTTCATGAGAATAGCAAAAGCTTATGCAGCGTAAGTATCATAGGACCCATTACACATTTTTAAGAGTGGTACAGACAGTTTTCTATTTGAATAAAATAGTAAACAAAATAGTTGTCATACACTTTTGTTAAATGCTCACCTCATATGTTGAGTGTCTTTTACGGGAGCTACCTAGCAACCCTGAAGTGGTAATTTAACTAAACCTTACTTTTAAGTAACTTAGAGTAATGCTTTTGTCATGTGAAGTGGTTAAATTAAGTAGTAAGTGATATGTTAATCAAGCTATTTTCTAAGCATCCTGATTAGAAGAGGATATGCTTACACCTTGTTTTCCTTTGTAGGCTTTTTATTAGGCTGGATCTTTTTCTCTTGTTTTGGCAATGTAGCTTGTCTCATTTAAACTGTTTAAAGACCAGTTTAATCTTTGGGAAACGGGATAGGGTGTGTACAATTAAAAGTCGTTATTCTTACAGGAGATAAAAGAAAGCTGGGTTCTTCAGGACTCATGATAGGTATATCTCCACACAGCTCTTTTTTTTTTTTTTTTTTTTTTTTGAGGAAGATCAGCCCTGAGCTAATATCTGCTGCCAATCCTCCTGTTTTTTGCTGAGGAAAACTGGCCCTGAGCTAACATCTGTGCCCATCTTCCTCTACTTTATATGTGGACGCCTACCACAGCGTGGCTTGCCAAGTGGTGCCATGTTCACACCTGGGATCCAAACCAGTGAACCCCGGGCTGCTGAAACGTAACGTGGGAACTTAACCGCTGCACCACCAGGCTGGCCCGCCCCCCCACAGCCCTTATGTTGAATTAAGAATAGATATAGATAAGATATCCAGTGTTTTAAGGACTCGGTGATGTATAATTTTGTGAGCTAATTTTAAAAATAGAAGTAAATAATAAGATACTCAGATATAATAGCAAACTGTGAAAGTGGCGTGTGAATGACAGAAGTTTGGGAAATATTGTCTTACTCATTTTTGTGCTTAATAAAAGTATATTGACTGTCTCCTCTCCCCCCTTTCCACGGATTGCTGGTTATCTGTGTGAATATGATTCTGTGATAAAGCAGTGTATTCAGGAGCTTCTGAAGCCTGTACTACATTTTCTTTTCTGCATGGCAGATGTCCTCCGAATTGCTATCTTTCAGTTGGTGTCTCCTTCCCTCTTTTTACTGTGTGTCTCCTTCGAGCATTTATTCTCGTTGCACAAGTATTGCAGTGCCTTAGTTGCTGTCTTCAGGTAATTTAAGAACTGAGGATTTCCAGAGGAAGTCAGATAGCCAAAATTATTTAACTAGTAGTTTTCGTCTTAGTGCTTTTGGTGCAGGTTCCCCCCGCCCCTGAGTCTTCAGGTATTGTAACATTTCCAAGTTCATGATTTTGTTCTCAGGTTACTGAAAATCTGACTATGATGTATTGTAACTATTTCAAAAAGTACAGAATAATAATATATGGCCTTTGGTTTTAACTCAGTTACACGATCAAGATATAGAAATTTTGTCTGTGAAACATCTTAAGTAGTTGATGATTTTATCAGACAAATGCAGAAGTAAAATCATTTTGGGACCCAGAACTTTGAGATCTTGTACCTTGTACAGGTATACCTACGTTAGATCAAGGTGTGCAGTTTACTAAATTAAGTTCTAAGTGATTGAATTAAAGCTCCCGTCTTACGTATAACTCCAGCAGCCTAAGTATAACTCAAGTAGCTTTTGGAGTGCCGTTACAGGTTTTGATCCTCAAAGTTTTTTAGAATTTTCTTTGGTTATTCAGGATAGTTCCTCTCCCTTATTTGTCCATTATAACAAACTAGCTAGGTCATTCCTATTTCTTCATAGCAGGTTCTAACCTAAAGGGGAGGTATGGTTTTTTTTTTTTTTAAAGATTTCATTTTTTTCCTTTTTCTCCCCAAAGCCACCCGGTACATAGTTGTATATTCTTCGTTGTGGGTCCTTCTAGTTGTGGCATGTGGGACGCTGCCTCAGCGTGGTTTGATGAGCAGTGCCATGTCTGCGCCCAGGATTCGAACCAACAAAACACTGGGCCGCTTGCAGTGGAGCACGCGAACTTAACCACTCAGCCACGGGGCAAGCCCCGAGGTATGGTTATTTTTGAGAAGTTAGACCAGCTGTTGAATACTCTGGTTCATTCTTCTGGATATAGTTGGGATTTGGCTTTTGGATGTAAAACCTCTCTTTAAGCTACTTTCTAATAAGTGGGCAGCATAGATATTACCTTAAAGCTATTTTAATTTTTTAAAACGTGTGTTTTGGGGCTGGCCCTGTGGCCGAGTGGTTAAGTTTGCACGCGTCCGATTTGGTGGCCCAGGGTTTCACTGCTTTGGATCCTGGGCGCGGACATGGCACTGCTCACCAGGCCATGCTGAGGTGGCGTCCCATATGCCACAATGAGAATATACAACTATGTACTGGGGGGCGCTTTGGGGAGAAGAGAAAAAAAAGATTGGCAAGAGATGTTAGCTCAGGTGCCAGTCTTAAAAAACAAACACACACGTGTGTTTTTATGTGTTCCTACACATGACATGTAAATTAGTTCTACATAGCCAGCTTAGGGGCACTCATAGATAATTTAGTGAAAGCATTCTCTAGGTCAGGATTTATACTCTGGGGTCCCTGAAATTATGTACAGAATTTGTTTATTTATAAATGTGCATTTTTTTCCATGGCAAAAGGGGCATAGATTTCTTTAGATCTGTGACACAACCTCCCACCTCCAAAGTTAAGGGATATAACCACGTTTAGGGCACTTTATACTCATTGAATTTTTAAAAATTATGTTAGCATCACTGGTTTTGTTTAAGCTTGTTACAGATGAATTATACTAAAATCACATAATTCTTTAAGTACTTTAAGTCTTAGTAATGGTGTTAGACTGAAGCACTGAGTAGCAAAAAATAGTTGCTTTTTCACTGACTTTTTAAAAAGGCGATGATTCCTTTGATTTGATTGAGTATCCAGCATGGTGCCTGTCACACAGCAGTTGTACAAGTGGTTTAATTAATGAGTTAATAGACTTGTAATCAGGTGTGTGTGTGCAGGTTGAAAAATCGAGTGCTTCTGTGATGTGAGCCGTACTTTATTTTGCAAAATCTGAAGGTGTTGTATAGCAAACAGAGCAGTTTATTGTGATGCCATCATCAGAAAGGCAGAAGAGGGCAGAGATCATTATTTTGGGGGAAAGAATCTGATTAGAAGACTTACTATTGAGAGGAAACTATAGCTAAAGCTCTGGGTGGAGTGGACCAATTGTCCAGGGAAACTGGGACAAAACTTTTTTGAGAAACATCCTTCCGTTGGCAGAAAAGAATCTTGGCCCCACTCGTTCTGAACTTGCAGCCTCTTTAATAATGCTTTTCATTGGTTTCTGTATTTTACTGTTGCCTTAGGTCAAATAGTGTAAGTGGAGTTAGAGTTAAATAAGGACTAACGACACCAAGGTACTGGTTTTCATAAATGACCAAATCTAAATTTTAAAATATTTTCAAATCATTGAGAAGATTTGCTGTTTTGTAAAGGTACTTCTGTATTCTCTCTCTCAACATGGAGCTTTGTTAAATACGAACTACATTGTATTTTAAGTGCATCTGTTCTGGGAAATAGAAATATGGCTAAAATTGGATTTGGACATAAACAGAATCTTTTGCCAATTGGTCTGCAAGAATGCCTTTGTTATTATATTATTGGTCATTCTTTTGTGTGTCTGCCTTGTCTCCTTAACAACATTGTAAAGTTTTTGAAGGAATTAAAATTTTCTTTTAATGTTTTTTTAACAGCTATACTGGGATCTGGAATAAAATCACTCTCTCTCTTTTTCTTGAGCCATTGCCCAGTTCAGGGGTTATATTTATATTTAGGTGTTTAAAAAGTCTCTCTCACTTTCTTATTGCCTGGTTAGGAAGCTGTTGCTTTAGCAGATATTTCCATAGTCCTGCTGGCAGTTGGCTTAGGAGAAAATTGTGATCTTAGCACAATGCAAATGACCTTTTCCATGGCAATGGAGTTTTACAGATGTTCGCTTTTTTCTTTGAGAATGTGGTAATGTGCCAGTTTTGAAGGAGTGATTATTAATTATATATTGTTTATATTTAAAAATAAGTATACATCATTATTAAAGTATAAACATGCTCATTGAAGAAATTTTAGAAAATATATGCGCATATAAGAAAAAAAAGTCACCTGTGATCCCTGACTTTTCAGAAGATGTAGTAGTGTTTAAAGTTTCATCTGGCTTGAACTAGCTAAACTTGAGAACCAGGAATTTGTATCAAGTCTCAATAGTTAGCATTTTGTGTTAATGTAGAGCTCCTTACTCTTCTTGAGTCTCTGAAATTAATCTCTTTAAGAAGTGAGTTGGCTGGTTAGTGGAGTTTATATATACAAGTTCTTATTGTTAGATATGGCTTTCTAATTGTGCAACTTTGTTCTTTTGATGCTAGTTTAACTGATGAAGAATCTCGGAAAAATTGGGAAGAGTTTGGAAATCCAGATGGGCCTCAAGGTGTGGTAAATGATGAGTAAAAAATACTGACGATATATATATTATGAAAATGTTAACTAGGTTGAAAAGAATATTTTAATTTTCTTAGTTTATGAATAGGAAAATTATAACCACAGAAGTTAAACAGATATGTGAGTTCCCTTTAATTTTTACTTTATTTTTCTTTCTAGAGACTAGTTTGAAAGGTAGAACTTAGATTGATTTAATGAGAAGAGTAGTCACAGTCATTCATTATTTCCTGTTATCCTATTTTCCAAAAATTGGGTGGAAAAAAATCTGTTTTTCTTTATTGACTTTAAACATTTTCTTGTCTTTTCATAGTGTTTACATAAACTGGGGCCATATGAAAGAATTTAGATTTTCTAGGAAGAAGGAATTCATGTACTTAGAGGTTTTATTTTTCCCCTCTGGAAAAATTTAAAGTTTCAGATATAACCCGTATCCATTAACTTTTGTGTAATGAGGATGGATATAATAAGAGAATCTTTCTTAAAGCTTTTTTTGGGGAGTTGGAGATGGAATTTTGGGATATAAATAAATAAAATTGCAAGTGGAGACTCTTCAGAAATATTCTTTCTATTTTAGCCACAAGCTTTGGAATTGCCCTGCCAGCTTGGATAGTTGACCAGAAAAATTCAATTTTGGTGAGTGCATTTAAAGGAGATGGATTATAATATATTTGACATATCTTGGTAATATAAAGAGAGCTTTTACAAAGAAAGTACTGGGATACTGTTTTTAATTTAGCTCTGTATTGTGAAGACTGTTTCTACATAATGGAGAAAGGACTTGGTTCCCATTATTAGATTGCTGGTTTGGGGCAGTGTGTTCTAAATCTAATTTTAAAACCTTAGAATTGTGGTAATTTCTTTTCTTTTGGGGGCAGTTTCAGATCAGGTCCTAGCCTTGGTTTGAGGAACTACTATTTTTTTATAGTATTTACATTTATCCTAGGTAGTGCTCAGAATTTAAATTATCCTAATTTTCACATTTACCCAGCCTAGATTAATGTATGCTAAATTAATGATATATATATTCCATATGGTTCTTCAGGAGGCAGTAGGGTATCAGACTTTAATCACTGATAGATGCTGCAACTCTAAAAGCATCAGGAATTACCTTAACCTATTATTCAGGAGTAGATGCTTCCCTCTTCAACTTTCTTGAAAATAATTATTTAGGAGCTATCTTTGAAGCAATAAAAATATCCATATAGTCTAATTTGTTTTGAAATGGCTATTTGATGTTATTTTATGGCAGATTAACATGCATTGTCTTCAAAGGTATATAGTTGCTGTATAGAAGGTTGTTTATCATACTTAGGGTTACTCTGGCAATATTAGAGAAGAAAAAGATAGTTAGCTACCAGATTTGGGATCAAGCAGTAGGCGAAAAATCTGAGACAATAGACAGAAATTACTTGCAGACAGAACGTTATGAAGTTCCTCCTTGATCTTTAGGCAAAGAAACCCAGGGTTCTATCAGTCATTTCCAAGGCACCAACTGCTTGCCAAGGTGTGGATATATAAGTACCTGACTGGAAGGGAAATATGTATAAAGCTGTTTTGCTAGTGTTATCTATAGAGCAAATTAAAAGGTAATTTATTATAGTGGATAAGAGCATACGCTCTAGAGCTAGAATGCCTGGATTCCAGTCCTACCTCTGCTACCTACTAGCTGTGTGATCTAGCAAGCCATGTAACCCATATATGCTGCAGGTTCCCTATCTGCAAAAGGAAAATAATAATGGTACCTTTTTCACACAGTTTAAAAATAAGGATTAAACAAAATAATACATGAGAAGTGCTTTTAATAGTGCCTCCCACATGTAAGCCTCAAAATAAGTCTTCATAGAAGTTATAGTTTACCTGACGAAGGCCACCACTTTTTTTTCGTCTTTTCAATTCTAGGTTTTACTTGTATATGGATTGGCGTTCATGGTTATCCTTCCAGTTGTTGTGGTAAGTTCTAGCTCTTTTCATTAATATTTTTTTGGAAAGAGAATTGGTGGCATGCTTTGGAGAGTCTCCTTATAAGATTGTAATTTGTATTAGAATATAATCCGTTGATCCTTGAATTTTAAGAGTCTTAGCTTCAACTATACTTTGTCTTCTAAAGGTGACATCACTTATGTATGTTAAAATATATCTCCCTCCAATCCAAAATTTACGCACAACTGAGATAATACGGATGGGTTTAGAGTTTAGAATGAAAATCTTCCTTCACTACCTCCCTCAACTCCATTTCTGTGTCAGAGATAATCACTGCTCAATTTGGTCTTTTCCCTTTCAAATATTTTTCTATGCATTAAGTATACATGCACACTTTTAAAAAATGTGATCTTGCTGTATGTATTGTTCTGTGACATTTTTGCTTCATAAATTAGGGGTACAGCATAGAGAGCAACCTCATTTTTAAAAACAGCTGCGTAGGACCCTAGTAGGGAGATTCCATGAAGTTTATGATTTTACTGTTATTGCTCTTGTAACTGGTGGTGGTCTTTCTGATTTTATAGTTCCTCTGAGTCCCACACTGAGGCTAATCGTTAGCTTGTCTTGCCTTCTTCATAGTATTGTTGTGAGGATCCGATTGTATGGAGTAATGTGAGTGAAAGTAGTGTATCAGCTATAAAGTTGCTCTTATACTTACTTATCAAATATTTGTTGAAGACATGATATCTGTCAGGAACTAGCTTGTTGCTTATAGCAATTGATTGTTTCATTCCTATTTTGTCATCAAACAATTTCTAGCTGAAACTTAAATGTTTTAAGCATATGTATGTAGTGAGCTAGGTTGGTGATTAGAGGTCAAGCAGTATAAATTTTTGCTATATAAATCATTTGAAATATGTAACAAAGGCATTTGTTCTAAAGCTCAAGTATTTTTATTGGTTTATGAACATTTGGAAAATTTGATGCTTTATTTCTTCTTTAATTTTATTTGTGTTTTAGGGTTCTTGGTGGTATCGCTCAATACGCTATAGTGGAGACCAGATTCTAATACGCACAACACAGATTTATACATATTTTGTTTATAAAACCCGAAATATGGATATGAAACGTAAGTAAATTTAAGTAATTGTGATATTAGATTATTTCCTGAGTCACTTATGTGGAGTTGATATATATTCAATTGCAGAAATTCCATTTTACAGTTTATAGATACTCAGTTCATATCACTAAAGCTGGAAGAAAATGCTAATGCCCTTTATCACATTTCTTGATATGTATTCCTATTATTCCCATTTACTCGGGTGTGTGTGTGTGTGTATATATTATTGTTTGTTTTAGAAATTTTATGGTAAAGCTTCATGTGGACTAATTTTATAATACTACTAGCTAACATTTTTTGAGTATTTGTGTGTGCCAGCATTGCTGGGACTATGCATGTATTAACTCATTTAACCTTTGCTATACCTCCTCCATAAGTAAGGCTGTTGTTAAGCACATTTTGTAGATGAGGACACTGAGCCCAAGGATACATGATAAGTATAAATCCAGGATGCAACCCAGGCAATCTGATTCCCGAGTCCTAAACCAGTACATTATGCTCTATCAATCGTAGTAAAATAAGTAGAGGTCTTGGGTATGTTGAAGGAAAACTGCCAGAATATTTCATTCCTGCAGTCTTATTTCAGAATTTCTGTTTGAAATGCTTTGTAGACTTTTTTTTTTAAAAGATTGGCACCTGAGCTAACAACTGTTGCCAATCTTTCTCTCTTTCTCTTTTTCTTTTTCTCCCCGAATCTCCCCAGTACCTAGTTGTATATTTTAGTTGTTGGTCCTTCTGGCTGTGGCATCTGGGACACCCCCTCACATGGCCTGATGAGTGGTGCCATGTCCGCGCCCAGGATCCAAACTGGTGAAACCTTGGGCTGCTGAAGCAGAGCGCATGAACTTAACCACTCAGCCACGGGGCCAGCCCCCAGAATTTCTTATTAAAAAAAAGTACCATCCTAAATACTTCTTCTTTCTTTCTTCTTCTTCTTCTTTTTTTTTTTTTGCTAAGGAAGATTCGCCCTGAGCTAACATCTGTTGCCAGTCTTCTTCTTCTTCTTTTTTTACTTGAAGAAGATTAGCCTTGAGCTAACATCTGTGCCAGTCTTCCTCTACTTTGTATATGGGTCGCCACCACAGCATGACTCTGTGCCTGGGATCTGAACCTGGGCTGCTGAAGTGGAGCCTGCTGAACTTAACCACCATGCCACAGGGCTGGCTCCCTAAATAGTTTCTTTGATCCTATAAAGTTAACATTGTAACTTTTATCTCTGGAATATATAGAGTTCCCTTTCAGAATCACTGCTCTGCAAAAATCATAAACATCCTCTTTCCTCTTCTTAAGAAAAAAAAAAGAGGCTTAAATTTTAAATTGTGCTTAACTGGAGACTGCATTTTTGTTCCAAAACCTGAATGAAGTTTTCTGTGTTTTGGATTTTCCAGTTTTACTAACTTTCTTAGTAATGAGAAAGAGACTCCTCAGGATCATGTGACTGTGTGAACAGATCTTACATTTCTGAGGAATGAGCAGCTCCTTTATTGCTGTGGAATGAATGGATGTTACTTTCCCTTATGCACACATGTCACTCTTCCTTGTGCTAGATTAAAATATTAATATAGAAACTTACTCCCTTATGAAAATGTTTCATGTTTATAATCTGTTTTAATGTGCTTTTTTTTACATCAGTGATCTTGATTTCTGTTTCATTTCCGAGGGTGATACTTAGCCTCACACAATTAATTCCATCAGAAAAGCATTATGTTCCTGGTGGGTTTGGTTATATATCTTTGATTACTTTAGCATTACCACCATTTACATAACTGTCTAGGAACAGTTGTTTTCATGAAAATGTTTGAGGGTAGTATTAGTAGTAGCTCTAACATATTACTGTGCTTACTGTGTGTCACCCATATGAAGAAACGAAGGCCTATAGAGAGGTGAAAAATATTGTCCTAGGCCCTTTAGCTAGGAATTGGAAACTCCAGGATCTGTGCACTTAACCTCTGTACTGTCCTGCTCTTTGTGGTATGTGGCGTGTATTTTCTGCTGTAAGGTGTGATTGATGACTATCATGCCAGTCATTAAAGAGCTTGTATAGGCTAACGAGAATAATGCTAATATAGGTGGCTGCAAATCATGTGTACTTCAAGGAACACTACTCTCATAAAACCATCCAGGGTTCCATAATTAAAACTTCTCTAAATTACAGAGTATTTTAGTTTACTCAAGGCTCTGAAAAGTCACGAAGTGAAGAAACTTAAAACTCTTTTTAACTCATTATTTCTCAGCCTTATTTAACCACAGACCTCTCCCCTTTTTTCACATTACCAGTTACTAACATCGCATGGAATACTTAATACTCTCTCGAAGTTTTCTATGGAACACATACTTAGATCTAGAAACAGATGCTGTTTGAAGTGATTTTAATGCATCCACTTGCTTTGGGGCCCTTAATTTGATGCATATTTCTATTCACTTGTGATAGGTAATATTGCACAACATTTAAAAAAGAAATGTTTATTTTTTTATGGGAGAAATTAATACTTGTAGTAGTGGGATTAAGATGATTTTTAGCATTGTGCATGACTGGAAAACGGCCTCAGTCTAGGATTAATGAGGGATTATAGGAGGGGAAATTAATAGGAAGAGCACATTTATTTATTTACCTTCATATTTCTTTTGTTTTCCTAGGTCTTATCATGGTTTTGGCTGGAGCCTCTGAATTTGATCCTCAGTATAATAAAGATGCCACAAGCAAACCTACAGATAATATTCTAATACCTCAGGTTAGGCCTGTCTCCCAAATTCCTTGATAAAGTATTTAAGTATTAACGTTAAATGCTTTTTAAGTATATATTTTTTGAATAAGTATTTTATTTACTCTAGCTGATTAGAGAAATTGGCAGCATTAATTTAAAGAAGAATGAGCCTCCGCTTACCTGCCCATATAGCCTGAAGGCCAGAGTTCTTTTGCTGTCTCATCTGGCCAGAATGAAAATTCCTGAGACCCTTGAAGAAGGTATTTGTGATTCTAATATCTGCAGGGTTTTAGTCTGCAAAAGCAATGGATTTAACTAGAGCTCATGATGCAGTGTTTCTGTTGCTGTTGGTTTTTGCTCAATCATATAATTGCGCAAGGGCCTTTTAAAAAGAAATCTATATACTACATAATTACTTCACAAATACTTTGAAGTTCTGAGTCAGGTGTTTTGGCAAATGTTAAAATTTGATGTTTCAAGGTGAGGGAATACTCTATGAGAAATGTTTAGTCAATTGCTGATATACAGGAGTTCCTAATGACTTTTTTATAAAAGGGCTTTTGTAAACTCTTTGTGGGGAGAAAAAATAGATTTCACAACAAATATTTCAGTCAACCCCTGCACCACCACCACCACCCTCCAGCAGTGGTTACCAGTAAAGTGTCTATTTAGTCTTTATCTTAAGTTTTATAAGTGCTTGAAGCCATCTGTTCTACTGAAAGGAAAAGCAATAGATTGGGACAGCGGTGTTTCCAGGGATGTTAGGAATTTGAGCATCATCTCTTCTTCACTTGCATGATTTCAACTGAAGTATTAAAAGAAGGTTATTATCCTTAGGGAATAAATGTTCTTTCTTAATGAAACTTCCTTGTCCCCTGTCTTTTAAGCCAATAATTCAATCAAACTCCTCTGGAAACAAGGCCAGTTGATGCTTAGTGGTTGGTGATAGGATAGGATGCTTCTGTTGGAATGAATGAAAGAGCACTATTTAGGCATTATTATTGGAGTTGTAAGTTAGCTGGTAATTCTGTTCCCAGAGTTCTGTACAGATATGAAATTATCTCCGTTTTTGCCAATTATATAAGAAACAGGGGACAAATATTTTCTTAGGTTGAGTACCAACTCCAATGGATGATCTTAATGGTTAACTATTATATGAAATATAAATGAAAGAGTCTCTTTGCCGTCCCCCGTGTTTAGTTGACAGGTATTCTTAGTCTGTGGACTTATCCATAATTATACTTTAGAAACTTAGGTGCACAAGAATAAAATTCTTAAAGTTCTTAATTGTAGTAATATTGGGATGAAGTTTAAGATTGACTATTTCCAAAGAAAAAGGTGGGAAGTTAACTTATAAAACCCAACACCATGATGTTAAAAATTTGCCTATGAAACATCTAATCTGAGCTAGGGTTTTCTGGCTGATTTTTGACGTAGTGCTGCTGAGGAGAAACTATTGTGTTCAACCTGTAAAAATTCTGAGTTTGTGCAAAATATTTGTGGGACAACTTCAATTTAGTATTAGTTTTGGACTACAGATGATAAAGATGTTTTAACTATAAAAGTAAAATGATTTGTTTCAGGTTTGTTATTGTTTTTCAGATCAGCAATTTATGCTAAAAAAATGCCCTTCTCTACTTCAAGAAATGGTTAATGTGATCTGCCAACTAATAATAATGGCCCGGAGCCGTGAAGGTGCGGAGGAAATATAATTAATTATGTTGTACTTTTTCTTGCAAGCATATGCAGCTTACGCTTTATAGTTTTATAAATTGAATCAGCTTTCCCAATTTTGTTCATGGTTTTCTTATTTCTTTCCTATATTTTCCATTAGGTAAAGTCTTTATCACAACTCATTATATTTTTGAATTTAATTTTTTTATCTATTGTTATTGTTTACAAAGATTTACTATATCCTTTTCCTTCCTCTGAATGTTTTTAGAGTTAAGTTATTCTGTATTTAAACAAGTTTGAAATAATTCTTTAAGTGATATGACGGTGATTCAAAATTCACCTGACATGTTTTTTCCATGAAGGGAAAAAAGAATGAGGGAGTTTGTGGTCAGTAATGGAAAGGGAGACTTAAGTCTTAAGAAGGAAGTTAGTGATTGTGGTTTGTTGTTATGGATGATGTCAGTTCTTGGCATAGTGTCAGTACAGTCTCGATACTGATAATGTCTGATAATTTACTGGTTTTGGAGGTAATGCAAAGAATTTTCCTATTAAATCAATGGTGGTTATTGGATAATGTGCATTTGATGAAGTTTGTATATTTTTTATATCTTGTCCAGTAACTTTTAAAGGAACATCAACACCATCATCTTAAAATTTGAGGGGCTGGCCCAGTGGTGTAGTGGTTAAGTTCTCACACTCCACTTTGGCGGCCCAGGGTTCATGGGTTTGGATCCAGTCGTGGACCTACACACTGCTCAGTCAAGCCGTGCCTGGCAGCATCCCACATACACAATAAAGGAGGATTGGCACAGATATTAGCTTAACAGTTATCTTCCTCAAGCAGAAAGAAGAAGATTGGCAACAGATGTTAGCTCAGGGCCAATCCTCCTCACCAAAAAAAAAAATAAAAATTGAGGTGTTAAGGATGTTTACATGAATCTTGTTTTTGTGATGAATTGTATACTCTTGATCATATAAAAAGTCCAGCCCTGTTTCTTCTTTTCCTCCTCTTCTTTCTAAGAAAGGGAGTTTCGTGCTCCAACTTTGGCATCCCTAGAAAACTGCATGAAGCTTTCCCAGATGGCTGTGCAAGGCCTGCAGCAGTTCAAGTCCCCCCTCCTGCAGCTCCCTCACATTGAAGAGGACAATCTTAGGAGGGTCTCAAACCATAAAAAGGTGATTCTCGGCTATTTTAACATGTTGAAGCAGTTTGTCATGTCATTTAAAGGTAGCATGAATGAAAAGTTTTTAGAAATGGGTGCGATGAATTTCTTAGATTAGAATGACTTAAACCTTCTGTACTGTCCCCCAGGTGACTCTGCTGACATTTTCTGGGTTAGGTAGCTGTGGTATAATATTTGACTGCTCTAAGCCGTTTTACTACTTTGGGATTTGGTGCATTTTAATAGTTAGCACTTTGTTCCTTGTATTATGTTACCAACGATGAATGTACTCAGTAAAAATGCACTGTATATTTTCCAGTCATTTCATTCATGGCTTATTGGTTGAGTATGAACAAAGAAAAAATTAAGCATTCAAAAAATAAGTAGGTCAAATAAAGATGAAAATATAATCTGTAGTAAAGACATGATATTGAATCTTAAGATATAGCAAAAATATGTATAAATGAAAAACTTGAGGAAATAATAGAAAAAACGGAATGAAACAGTAATTTTTGTAGGAGATTTTCAACATTACTTTGTAGACATTGGACAAAGTGGGTAGAAGGTCGACATTGGATTTGATAGTATATTAAGGTAGAATTAATGTGTATTAAAAATTTACATCAGTTCTCTGTCCTTTAAAGTAATTGGGTTACTCTTATAAATTTGATCACATTTTAAGTTATAATTAAAAACTTTAGAATTCAGAAGCAGGCATTTCACATGCCTCATGATCTAATCCGTGTCTGTGAAAGTAAACAATAATAGCTCGCACCAAACACCTGGAAATTAAAGAACGCTCTCTGGAGTATCCATTTAGCCAAGATTGATATTACTGCAGCGGCAGTTATATTTAAAAAACAACAAAAATGAAAAAATTGCATAGTAAAACCTTAAGGATGCAGCTATACCTAGAGATAAATTTATCCTCTTAAAGGTTGTTATTAAAATTGAAAATAAGGATCAGCAAACTGAACACATCAGATGGCAGTAGTTCTTGTTTGGATCAAGATTCTATATGAATGTTACAGTTTTTTTCCTCTAACTTTATTTTTTCTGATTTTAGAAAATAACTCTGTAATAACTTTGTAATTGAAAAAACCCTGAATTTACATTTCCTTAGAGAAAAAGGTCATGAAATGCAATAAAGTTATATTTTCTGCTTTGAAATAAATGCAATCTTAACATTTTTCTAAAACTTATTTGATTTTGTTTTAGTAAACTTGCTAATAATTTTTCTTTTATGAAAAGATTCATGACTTTGGGATTTATTTTCTTTCTCTTTTTAAATTCAGTACAAAATTAAGACTATCCACGATTTGGTGAGTTTAAAAGAATCAGATCGTCACAATCTACTGCATTTTCTTGAAGATGAGAAATATGAAGAGGTTATGGCTGTCCTTGGGAGTTTCCCATATGTGACTATGGACATAAAGTCACAAGGTAAGTGGGAGGTTTCCCTTTTGAGCATTGCTTCTCTTTTGATACATTGGCTCTCATTTGTTTGGCTCAAGGTTCTCAAAACACTTCATTTAATAACGTAACTTGTAATTACACTTTGCAGAACTGTAGTTTATCTGTCAGATTTGTTAAGATGTAAAATGGTGTATATTTAATTTTTGAGAACACTGGTAGAGTCCTACTTTTATTATCCTTATAATGCGGTTGAATTTGAGGACTGCTCTGTAGTTCAGCTTTCAGGAATATCTTAACTTTGTAAGGAATGAAACAGATTTCCAGATGTAATGAAAGATATTTGAAATATATCTATTGTTAGTGTGAAAGAAATAGCTGCTTAGTTCTACAATTAATTTTTTAAAAACCCAACTTATTTATGTTAATTAAACCTTGAGAATTACCATGTTCTATGCCACATTTCATGTGGTTTTTCTTGACTTACCTCTTATCTTTAATGTCTGCTTGGAATGAAAAAATAGAGATTATTTTTCTAATAGCTGAGTAGTAGTACCTTAGAATGGTGGCAGAATTAGAGATTATCTGTTCCATTCCTTCCTTGTGGTATTGTTCTGAGGTTGGACATTTGCTCAGTTACTGTTGTGAGAATATTCTTGTCGGACCAAGAATACAAGGATGCATTAGGAGTGGTTTCCTTCTTTAAAGGGCTTGTAGTCTAATTGAGGAAGTAAGAAATAAACATAGAAATAAAAACAAGAAAACGTAGGCTTGTGTTAAGTGAATGACACAGACATTGTGCCATTTATTCATTCAACAAATACTGAGTGCCACTAATTCTTCTGGGTGCTAAGGAAGCAGTGGGGAGTAAGACAGAGCCCCTGCCGTGTTGAGTTTGCATTCTAACTGGAATTGAGAAGAGATAAATGACTCCCAAAGACTAGGGTGTTTGAGAAAGGAAAGTAAATTGCGATCTGGTTTCAATTTGCCTGGAGTGTAGAATACATGTAGTGAAAACTGGGATTACTTTGTTGGAGAGTTGGGATTTCCCTGTGGGTCCATGAGTTTTCTAACATTAAAAACAATCTGAAAGTTTCATTTAGGACCATACTGATTTAATCCAGAAACTATTCAAATAAAAATCTAGTTTGGGACTCAAGAGATACTCTTTGATAGAGTCAAGAGTTGTAAAAAGTACATGCTGCTTAGAAAAATGAATGTCAGAGAGATTTTCTTATTAGAAGAAGTAAAGAGTATTCAGTCTCACTGGGAAATAAAATTATGATGTGTTCCGTTCCATAGCATCCCGTATAGACAATTTGTTATTTTAAATCTTTACAGTGTTATTGAAATGTGTAATATGAGTACTGTAGTTAATGGAGGGAGAGTAGAAAAATTTAGAAGCAGGGAAGGGGCATCTGCTTGATCCAGTACTGGGGATGGTGAGTCTGTTTCCCCACGTTAGAGGCTGTGCAGAATCTCCGATAGGCTTTTTCTTCACTTTAAGGAGTCAAACGGCAGGTAGACATTGTTATAGCTGTTAATTCACGTGCATTGCTCACACACATAGAACTTTGCAGTGTTGCTGAATATGTAGCCCACGTTTAATTTGAGATAATGGAGACTTCCAGGTTGAAGAAAGGCTATTGTACCCTCTCTTGATGCCCGGCTGTTGGACCTTACAGCCAGTGATGGAGGAGATAAGAGTTAAAGGCTGCTGGAAGCCGTAATTTTCCAACTGGTGGTGTGTTAGTGCAGGCCAGGACAAAGTGTGGTAGCGTAAATCTGTGTAAAATGAACATAGCAAACCTAGAAAAACCTGTAGGCAGAAGTACATAGTGAAGAATACTCTTACAGATAACATATGTAGGAAAAAGTGAATTCTATCTACATTTGAATAGGAGATATATTTCATAAGTTAATTTTATTTAATTTTTAATGTTTATTTAAGATTATATTTGTTATTAGACTTTTGGAGATGTGTGACAAATGTGGTCTTAAAAAATTAAGCAATTATGAAAACATTGCAAGGGGCCGGCCCAGTGGTGCAGTGGTTAAGTTCGCACGGTCGGCTTTGATGGCCTGGGATTCGCTGGTTTGGATCCCAGGTGCGGATCTAGACATTGCTTGTCAAACCATGCTGTGGCGGGCGTCCCACATAGAAAGTAGAGGAAGATGGGCGTGAATGTTAGCTCACGGCCAGTCTTCCTCAGCAAAAAGAGGAGAATTGGCAGCAGATGTTAGCTCAGGGCTAATCTTCCTCCAAAAAAAAAAGAGAAAATTGCAAAAAGTATTAAGGTGCTTTTTAATATAATCAATATTTTCAAGTTCTTGCCTTAAAAAAATAAATCTGTTTAATGTGACTTAGAATACTAGTTTTAATTATTTTATTCTGACAGGCATTGATCATACAGGAAAAGTCTTGTGAATATAAGGTGTACACAATTTAATAGAGTGACAGAACCCTATTTTTATATCACTGTGAGAGAAAGCTAAGATATGGTAGTCCTCACATTATACTTTGTCTTAAAAGACCTAGGTTTGAAACCTGGCATTGCTAGTATAGCCATTATGTGACCTTGGGCGTTTTACTTTATTTCTGAACCTCAGTTTCTTCTTTAAAGTGGAAATAGTAATAATGCTTTATAGAGCTATTTTAAGTATTAATTGAGAACATTGTTGAAGGCATCTACTGGAGAGCCTTATATGAGTAGACAGTCAGTAAATTATTTTTTACTGGGTAAGTTTAAAATATAGTATGTTTGAAAGACTGAAGTACCAGATTGATTTTGGTAAGTTAAGTTTTGCTGTTTGTGGTGTCATAGATCTCGAGTTTTATTTTTTAGTCTGTTTTTTTTCCTTTCATTTTATAGTATTGGATGATGAAGACAGCAACAACATCACAGTAGGATCTCTAGTTACAGTGTTGGTTAAATTGACAAGGCAAACAATGGCAGTAAGTAAGCTTTTTTTATGCGTTGAGTTATGTGTTAAGGTTTTTATATTTATTTTCTCATTTTAAGTCATACAGTCTCAAAGTCAAAACTTGTAGCAAAATTTAATTTTGCAAGTTCTCTTAGCTGTTTTGAAATTTTACTTTTTCACATACACAAACTTGGAAAATAGATGAATTCTTCGTGTGATGATTTATTAATTCCCTGTAAAACATTATAATAAGATAATGTGGGTATAGTTTTTAAAATGTAAAGTGCTATACAGAGGTTAATAATTGGCTATTGTTGAGACTTTCATCACCTACTCCTTTTTAGTCAATTCTTTAGAGAATTTACCTCCTTTTTTTAATTAAAAAAATTACAATGAAAGTAACTTTTTTCTAATTATGTGAAAAATTCTTGCTGTCTGGGAAGAAACTCAGGCAATGCAGAAAAGTATAGGAAGGAGTTAAAATTACCTAAAATCCTACCACTCTGAGATTATCAATTTTGAAGTTCATCCCTTTAGTTATGCTAATGCATGAATACCTGTAGTGTTAAATGATGTTTTTGCACGGATCCCTTCTCTCTCTCACCTCTCTCAGGAATCCCCTTTCAGCCCCAGACGATCAGAATTCTGTCTTAAGTATATCCCTTCATAGCTTTCTCCATGCTCCTATTTTACTGTCTCATCCTTTACAGTGCTTATACGTATATACATAGGTACTGGTATTTTTCTCATTCTTTTTCATTTAATCTGATCATATTGCATATGTTTCCTGCATCTTGTTCTTTTGATTCTCTATTACATATTTATATTACCTCCCAAGTCAACTGTCCATCCCCAGCTACTATAGTTGTAACCCATTGTTTTTAATAAACTATATGGAATTTCAACTCAGTTTATTCAACTAGTGGTAGATTTTAGCCTATTCTACTCTGGGATCTATAAGCATCTGCAGGAAACATGCTGCATTTAACCCCGATGTCTAAAATCTCTTGTGGTGGGATATATCAAATCAAAGTTGTTGGTTTTATGGTAGCAAGTGGTAAGGAAACATTTGTGTCACAGGCTCTGGATGCGGAGGTCCTCCTGGGAGAAGAAGAAACTCTAAGCCAGTGGCCAGGATTGGGTTTAGAATCCTAATTCACACTACCCACATTCTTGGGAATTCCCAGCTTGAGCAATGAGCAAAAAATTGGCCTTGTGCTGTTGACACTTCTGAGGTAATTGGTAGAAGGAAAAGCAGGTCTACCCTGGAGGAAGGGGAAGAATCAAGTATTTATCTTCCAATTCTTGTATGAACTGTACCTCAGAGTAATTATGTGTTACAACCCAGCTAATAAATGAAGGAATGAAGCAGATGATAGACTAGGAGTTGGCAGTCTTTTTCTACAAAGGTCCAGTTAGTATATTAGGGTTTACAGTCCACAGAGTCTCTGTATGTAACTGCTGAACTCACAAGTGGACATGATTGTGTTCCAGTGCAACGTTGTTTAAAAAGCAGGCAACGGGCCATAGTTACTGACCCCTGAATTAGACTAACAGTTTAGAGCCTTTGTCATTGTTTTTACTTGTTAGCTTTAATAATTCCAGGCAGTTTCTTAAACACATTATCATTTGGTGTCATCTTCTAGCATCAATTCTTACTGTAATTTAAATCCTAAATTTATAGCTTCCGTGCTGATTCTAATGGATTATGTAGTGGGTGGATATGTCTTTAGGCTTTTCTTGGTGTTCCACTTGTTAGTTACAGATCCAGTGAGCAATATCACTGACAATAATGAATAAACTGATATTCTTGTGAAGTTTTAATGTTTGATAAAACATTATGCAGTGTATTCGGATTCTCATGACATTAAAATAGTCATATCTGATTACTTTTAGAATAAAAGTGAAAATTTAAACTATGAAATATTTTTGACTTTATAATGAGTTTACTTGTCATTGCATTTGTAAATTTAAGTAGACTGTATTTTTCAAAATATATTCAAGACAGATGTGAGATATTGGATAACATAACTTCTGAAGTATCATTTAGTAATTGCTGAATTTGCACACACTCATCATTTAGTAATTGCTAAAAGTCTCTCGTCCTCCCCCCCACCCCAATTGTTACCAGTTAAAAAACTTACTGGTGATATATTTTGGGAGATTGCTTTGTTTATCTGAAAGATAAGTATAGATTGATAGATTTTGTATTTTTCTTCTTGCTGTGTCTAGGAAGTATTTGAAAAGGAGCAGTCCATCTGTGCTGCAGAGGAACAGCCAGCAGAAGATGGGGTAAAAACTTGAGTTTTCTTAGCTGTCTTTCCTGGTGAAAGAAATGTTTTGTTTAGTTCTCTAATAGATATTGATTTATATTGCCGTGGGAGAGTAATTCAGTTTATGAAAACATTTAGTTTAGCAATTTTACTATGACTCCCAAGTGAAACTATTGCTCTAACTTCTGAAGGTGTATGTGTGTTGTGATTTACAGCAGGGTGATACTAACAAGAACAGGACAAAAGGAGGATGGCAACAGAAGAGTAAAGGACCCAAGAAAACTGCTAAATCAAAAAAAAAGAAACCTTTAAAAAAAAAACCTACACCTGTGCCCTTATCACAATCAAAGCAACAAAAACAAAAGCAAGCAAATGGAGTTGTTGGGAGTGTAAGTTTATTATTGTTATTATCATTATCTTTATTGAGGTAAAACATACACTAAAATGTTCAAATCCTATTTGTACAGCGCCTGAAGTTTGACCATATATATGTACCTATGATACCAAGATCAAGATATAAAACCTTACTAGCACCCTAGAAAGCTCCCTGTGTCCCTTTTCAGTTAGTCACCCCTCCATCCACCTCCACACCCTCCCCTCCATTCTGACTGGTATTACCATAGATTAGTTTTGCCTATTCTTAAACTTCCTATAAGTGGAATTATTTTTGACTGCTTTCATTCAGCAACATTTCCGTGACGTTCATCTGTATTCATCTTTGAATAGCAGCAGTCCATTCTTTTGTGTGTGTATGTGGTATTCCATTGTATAAATACACCACAGTTTATCTGTCTGTTCTGTGGCTGGTGGAAATTTGGGTTGTTCCTAGTTTTTGCCAATTATGAATAAAGATGCTATGCTTATTCTTGTACTTGTCATTTTGTGGACATTGATTTTTCTTGGGTATGTACTATGTACCTAGCAGTGGAGTTGCTGGGTCATAAAATAGGTGTATGTTTAACTTGCTGAAAGATCCCAATTTCCAAAGTTGTACCATTTTATGCTCCTATCAGCAAAATATGAGTCCAGTTGTTCCACATCCTTACCAATACCAGTTTTACCAGTCTTTTTTATTTTAGCCTGTGTGGTGGATTTCTGTGTATCTGTATGGATCTAAGTGGTATCTCTGTATGTGGTTTTTATTTGTGTTTACATGATGGCTAATGATACTGAGCACCTTTTCATATGCTTACTGGCCATGTGGATATCCTGTTTTTCTACTGGTGGTTTGTCTTCCTGTGGATTTGTAGGATTCGTTTTATATTCTGGATATGAGTCCTTTTTTATTTTCTTAATGATTGCTTTTGATGGCTCTTAATTTTAATGAAGTCTATTTCATCAGTCTTTTGTGATTAGCGCTTTTGTGTCCTGTTTAAGATATGTCTGCCTATCCCAAGGTTACAGGGACATGGAGGTATTTTTTGTTTTCTTTTAGAAGTGTTATTTTACTTCTTATGTTTAGCTCGATGATACATCTTGAATTTTTGTGAATAGTGTGAGATAGAGATTGCAGACCACTTATTCTAGAACTGTTTTTTGAAGAGGTCATCCTTTCCTTTCTGAGTTGCAGTGGTGATTTGTTGTAAAACAAGTGACTAACTGTGTATGTGCACATCTGTTTATGGACTCTGTCGTTTGTTCCATTGACTGTCTATCCTTGTGCCAGTACCACACTGTCTTAACTATTGTGGCTTTACATTAAGTCTTGAAATATGGTAGTTTAGGGTCTCAAACTCTTATTTTCCTTCTTCAAAATTGTCTGGACTATTTCCGGCTAAATTTTTAGAGTAAGCTTGACAATTTCCACCAAAGAAAGCTGCCAGCATTTAGATTGGTGCTGCATTGAATCTGTGGTTCAACATGGGGAAAATTCACTTGTTAACAATATTGAATCTTTTTATTCATAGCCATGGTTTATCTTTATTAATTTGGACCTTCCTTAATTTTTCTCAGCAGTGTTTTGTAATTTCCAGTGGCAGAGGTATGACACATCTTTCATTGTATTTAATCCTATGTATTTGATGCTTTCTGGCGCTATTGCAAATAGCATTAAAAAAATCCATTCTTCAGTGTTATTGCTGGTATATAAAAGTATAGTTGCTTTCTAAATATTGACTGCATATCAAGGAGTCTTGATGAATTGACAATAATTCTAACCATTTGTAGATCTTTTGAAAAGATTTTCTACGTACGAGAGCATACCATTTGGGAATAAAGATAGTTTTGTTTTTCTTTTTTTCTTTTTAATATTTAGGCTCTTTCTTCCTTTCTACCTTACTGTGCTGCCTAGAACTTTAAGTATAATTTTGATTAGCAGTGAAGATGATGGTCACCCTTGTCCTCTTGTTGATCTCAGGGAGAAAGCAGACGTTATTTTACTACTTTCTATGATGTTAGCTGTAGGGTTTTTGTAGATATTCCTTATCAGGTGAAGGAAGTGTTCTTTCTCTTCTCAGTTTGCTGAAAATTTTTATCACGAGCAGGTACTGAATTTTATTAAATGCTTTTTCTGTATCTGTTGAGGTGATTGTGTAATTTTTCTCCTTTCTATTAATGTGGTGAATCGTATTGATATATTTAAAATTTTCAAACTGTCCTGCATTCCTGGAACAAATGTCATTTGGTCATAACATAGGCTCTTTTTTTAATATTTATCTGGATTTAATAATACTTTGTTTAGGATTCCTGCATCTATATTTACAACAAAATAGTGGCTTGTCATTCTTTCTTGTAACGTCAGGTTTTGTATCAGGTTTATGCTGGCCTCAGTAAACAGGTTAGGAAATGCCCTCTTCTTCCTGGAAGAGTTTATGTAAGATTGGATTTGTTTCGTTCATATTGGGAAGAATTATCTAGAGAATCCATCTGGGCTTGGAGTTTTTAAAAAGGGTTTAGTTATGGTGTCCATTTCTTTAACGTATTCTACTTTTTTTCTTATATCTATTTTAGTAAATTGTGTTTTTCAAGAAATTTGTCCATTTCCTCTAAGTTATCGAGTTTATTGACAAAGTTATTTATAATACCCTTTATTTTTAGCATCTTTTGGATCTCTAGTTATGTCTCTTTTATTCCTTTTATTGGTAATTTGTATTCTGTCTCTTTTTTTCGTCTGTTAGTCTTGCCTAATGAAATTTATCAGTTTCATTAATCTTTTCAAAGAACCAACTTTTGGTTTTGTTTGGGTTTCCCTTTTGTATAGCTGCTTTCTCTTTAATTAATTTCTGGTCTGTATTATTTACTTCAACTCTCTTTACATTTAATTTGCTGTTCTTTTTCTTGCTTCTTAAAATGGACTAGTAAGTATTTTGTCTGGGATATTGTCTTTCCTTACTGCATTATTACTCTGTCAGTTGTAGAAGGTAATATTAAATTCTCAAAGCAGTACTTTTCTATAAACTCCCCATTTCCCCTCGTCGAAAAAATATATAGTATAATTGATGTTTTTGAAGACGAGTAGCTTAGCCATTTTGGTACTATACTTTGCAAATAAAAATAAAATATTTTTATTTTACAAACTGTGAAGAGTGAAGCAACTAACAACAGACAGATAAACCAAATGTTAGTCTTCAGTGTGACTCCCACATATTTATAAATAAGAATGTTTATAATTCTCTAAAATTCTGTATGAATAGTGAAATTGTAATCTTGAGCCACATTAATTATAAAGCAATAAGTTAGCTTCTGGAACTCAGAACGATATATTCACTGAGATGTTCAGAACTTTTGTGGTTGCTTTTTCCTTTTAGGAAGCTGCAGTAAAGGAAGATGAAGAAGAAGTTTCTGACAAAGGCAGTGATTCTGAAGAAGAAGAAACCAACAGAGACTCCCAAAGTGAAAAAGACGATGGTAGTGACAGAGACTCTGATAGAGAGCAAGATGAAAAACAAAACAAAGACGATGAAGCAGTAAGATGTATAGGTTTAAGTAACTGGAATTAACCACTGGTGATAGTTTTGGTTTTTGTTGTTTTTTTCATTTACTTGCTTGTTTGCTTGTCTTAAACAATACCAGTATATTTTATAATCTTACATTACTTTGTAAGAGTATTTTTGAGGGGTGGTGGTCAGAATTATAAAGAAAAATTGGTTCCAACAAGGATTGGAAGTCCTTGTTTTCTATAATTGTCACTTCGTAGGTGGAGTAGGACCTGGGTCTGAGGTGAAGTCAGTTTGGTGTCGGGGCAGATGAGTAAGGAAAGTTGGTGGGTCTCCCACAAGTTCCAGGGAATGTTTAGGGGATAGAAATGTTACTGTGGACTAATGTCGAGAGGTTGTTAAGGGAAAAGCCAACATTTACAGAATGCAACCTTGTTTTAAGAGGTATATAAGTCACTAAGGAAAGGGGGGTCTCTAAGGAATTTCTTAAGATTGTGAGGGGATAGAGAGTAGAGAAGAAATCTCATGACATAGCATTAAATTGCATGTGATTTAAGGGGGGACTGTAGGAAAGAATGTTTGGGGGACAGATAGTGGTCCTTAGAGGCTCGCTGCACGTGAGCTGTAGACTGTCAGCTGTTTCCTGGATGGCTGTGCTCTTTTTGGCTGGGCCATTGATCTGAAAGTAACTCTTGTGGTTTAGGAGAGAAAAAGAGGTCCCCTGAGTAGCCTCTGAGGCAAAGGCAGAGGCCAAAAAGAGGAGAAGGTAAAGGGCATGGGATGAAGGTATGAGGAAGTCGTGGACCTGCCCTTGGGAGTGGTGGGAACAAAATAAGGATGACTGTTTTTAGCAGTTTCTGGCCCTTGACTGTTTTTGTACTTTAGGAATTAAATTGATTGCCAGGAAATTAAAACCTATCAAAGAAATTGTTTCCCTAGCCTTGCTTTGAAAAAGAGTTGGCATACTCCTTTCTGAGTATATTACAGTTAGTAGAGGTGACTCAGGATTTTGACAGACTAGTTTCTTCAGATAACCAAAAATACGTTCATTCAAGAATACAACAGATAATTATACAAATAACAAATAATTATTATCTGTCACACTGCAAGCAGTGTGTTAGGTAACAAGAATGCAAAACCAAACGTGAAACAGTTTCTGCCCTTGGATGGTAGTAGGTTAGTAGGGAAGGCAGACTTGTAACTAAACATTATAGTACAAGAGAGATTCTGCACCTTTTGCAAAAGATGCAGTGATAGCATGAAGGAGGGAGGGATCAGCTCAGTCCTGAGGTGGAGGGAGTTTGTGGTTCTCAGGAGCACACACTTAGGCTTTAGCTGCTCCTGAAGAAGAATGAGTAGGAGTTTACCAGGTAGAGAAAGGGGAAAAGATTTCCAAACAGGGATTAGGAGGAGTGAAATAGCTTGGTGAATTCAGAGAAGTCTTGATAGTTTGAAATGACTGGAATGAAAAGTGCAAGGAAGAAAGCAGTGACAGGAGACTGGAGAGAGGGGCCCAGGTCAGATCGTGTACAGCTGTGTAACTCATGCTAAAGGAGTTAGATTTGATTTATGAAAAGAAGCACTGTATGTTTTGAGCAGGAAAATGATTAGATTTGTGGGACTGAACTCGTAGTAGTAGTAGTTAGCATTGTTAGAAATAATTACCGGAAGAAGATGGAAACTCCTCAGAACGATCGAAAATATACTTGATTTCAACTGAATATTTAATTTTTACTTTGCTAGGAGTGGCAAGAATTACAGCAAAGTATACAGCGAAAGGAGAGAGCTCTCCTGGAAACCAAATCAAAGATAACACATCCTGTTTATAGTCTTTACTTTCCTGAGGTGAGTTATACACAGCCTAGTGTTTCCTTATTCCATTCACTTTCTCTTCAGATATTGCTCAGTTGCCTTTTATCCTTCTATAGTGTGTACTGGCTCAGATGTGCTAAATGTGGTCTGTTCTTGATGAGCCCACATTTTGAAGGATATATTTCAACATGAATTATGTTTAGTGAATGTGTTGCTTAAAAGGAGGATTGTTAACTTTTTAACTATTTCTGTGGTTTCCTGTGCTTCTGTCTTTTCTGTGCCCAGAGTACTGAGGCTCGTGCTTGGTGATGGTTTCTCGTTAGCAGTTCAGGTAGTCTTAATTCAGACGGAACTTACACAGACTGCCTGTGACTACATGGCAGTTGTGAATCTCTCACTTCTATCAAGTTTTAAATAGGATGAAAAAGTTCTTAAACTTTCCCCATGGATTTTCTCTGGGAGTCCTATATTGGCCGCTTGTAGCCACTAGTCTTGCTCTGGCCGCAGTCATTGCCCAGTCCATGGGAATAAGCAAGCCCGTGGCAATGGGACCAGCTAAGTTCAGTAAGAGCTGAGTGTGGCTGAGCCCCATACTCAGGACAGGTCATTGCAGTGCTGTCTGTTCCCTTGTCTGTCCTTACTTTGTGCTTGTGGCCTGCTCAGCTTTTGATCTTGATCGGCTGTGTTGTTTGTCTTTCACATGAATTTTGGATTTGCTTGACATTTTGCTTTTGTGGATGAATTTGTCTGTGGCTGGAGGTCAAGAACTGGTTGCCTCTTAGTTCAGGGAAGATGTTTCACAGACTGCCTCACAGTTTTGCAGCAGAACCTTCTGCTCACCACTCATGTTTGGCACTTGATTTCGTGTATAAATCTGCTTTATGCTCTAGTGTCAATCCAGAGTTGCTGGGGGCTGCTGAAGGCAAATTCCTAAGTAATTTGGCTTTCCTAATAATAAATGAGTGGTTCTGCACAGGCTGTTGTTTTGACTTGGAAAGAAGTCAGCCTAGGATTCCATCTTAATGTGCACGCGGGTCTTCTGGCATGTCCTGAGCTCTAGCCCATCTGTTAGGGGCATTTTGCCCATTGCAGTGGTGGTCTGCCAATGCCAAGGCTCCTGAAATCAAGTGAATAAATTCCACTCATTGATTGGTTTTAAAAGTGCCATGGGATGCTCTAAACTGCATAATTTGTGCCCTTGTAGCAGTTTCATTTTAGACCATGCTTAGTTAATAGGGAAGACGTTCATTCACTCCCTCAGAACATTTTAGCAGTGAAAATGCCTTTTTCTGATTTAATCTGCATCTGCATAGTAAACATCTCAAAGTACCACTTATCAGATAAAATTTATTTAGGATTTTCCTAACATCTACCTTTCTACCTTCCCATGTACCTACCTAAGTACCCTAACTACCACACTACCCACTTAAATTAGAGTTTTATGTTAATAATTGACTTATATGTTATTGAAACTCATTTATTATATGTAATATGTTAAGAATGGTTGGGAATCTCAGACAACAGGAAAAAAATTTTTTAAGTACTAGTAGCTCATGGTAGAACATCTTTTCCGTTTTCACCATGTGCATCAGAGTCTAGGCACAGGTGTAATGCCATGGATTGATATTAACTAGCTTCTCAATAAATATTCTTGATTTCAGATAGCCTGGGAGAAGGGAGGGAAAGGCATTCTCCAAGTGGAAAAGTAAAGATGAAATGCACTTCCTTGAACATATCCCTGTGCTGCTTAAGTTACATACATGTATATTACATACAATAAAATGTCAGAACCACTTAAACAGTAGAGGTGTTTACCTCATTTTGTTAATAATCATAACAATCAGTTATTGCACTCTCTGTGCTAGGCATTCTAATGTATATTTTACTTATATTATCTCAGTTTGTCTTTACAACACAGCCTGAGATAGGCACTCATCATTTAACAGAGAAGAAAAGCGAGGTTTAGAGAAGTGAACTAATCCAGGTCTGTGTGGCTTTAAAACAGGCATCAGCAAACTGCAGCCTGCAGACAAGTGTGCCGCCCTGCAAGCTCTTGTGAATGAAGTTCTGTTGGAACACAGCCACGCTCACTCTCTTTGTGCTGCAGGGGCGGAGTTGAGTAGTTGCAGGAGAGGCTCCATGGCCCACAGAGTGCGGGTGTTAATACTCCCCTTTGACTTCATCATGTTCTCACCCACTTTGTGTGTGCAAAACACATGTAGACAAGCATCAGTATACACATGTACCTATTGTGGAGTCCTAACCCTTGGGTTAAGCAGAACTTGGGTGAATCACATGCTGGTGATTTATTTATTCTGTTTATTAATGTTGGAGTGCATTGTAGTTTAAGGCATTTAAATAAAAGAGCTTTTAATTGAACTTAGTGTAGCATTATTAGAAAGAATAAACCAAATTTTAATGTCTTATGGCTAAAATAAAATAGAAAGTGCAAGTGATTTTGGCTTAAAAACACGTTTTCCCTACGAAACTGGTTTCAGTAAAAAGTTATTTTCTAATCTTCTTTTTGATAATAAGGATTTTAGAATAGTCTAGTGTTGTTTTGGTTAAGCGAATATTTAGAATATTCTAGAATTTATTTTTAGCCCCAAAACGTTTTTCCTGAAGCCATTTTAGGAAGATATCTTCCCTACCCAGTTCTGAAACAGCGCATCCTAAGCAGATGACTAAAC
The DNA here is from genome assembly GCF_037783145.1 of Equus przewalskii. Taxonomy (NCBI): domain Eukaryota; kingdom Metazoa; phylum Chordata; class Mammalia; order Perissodactyla; family Equidae; genus Equus; species Equus przewalskii. Next base: position 57,430,344 of record NC_091839.1, on the reverse strand, counting down.
AGTTACAGACGTGGCCTGAAATACGTACAGCGATGGCCGCCGAGCACACTGAGGTTGCTGCTTCCAGACTGCTTGGTCTTCTGAATGTTTTTTAAATAGTTTTCTTTCTCCTGTTAGTTCTTCCTGCTGTCATTGTACATTCTGGTGGCAGTTTCTTTACCCAGCTCTTTTTTTTCTGTTCCTAATCTTTTATGAAGTACAACTAAAAATGCTGAGCTTATTAAAATCATGTGCAGTGAAAGGTATAAACAGGCTCTTAGAATCTGAGATGCTCTCTTATGAGTAATGTGTTTTAACGTATTGATTTCTGATTTGGTTTCCCATGTCCCTTCCACTCCTACTTTTCGGCTTTTGCTTATTACTAGGTAAGATTGCTTAAGATTTGCTAGATGTTATTGTAATAGTTTACGCTGTTTCTTTTTTAGAATATCTTTTGTCATTTAAAGTTAATTAGAGGTTTTTTGAGGGGAGGGAGAAGATTAGCCCTGAGCTAACTGCTGCCAATCCTCCTCTTTTTGCTGAGGAAGACTGGCCCTGAGCTAACATCTGTGCCCATCTTCCTCTACTTTGTATGTGGGATGCCTACTACAGGATGGCGTGCCAAGCGGTGCCATGTCCGCACCTGGGACCTGAACTGGCGAACCCCAGGGCGCCAAAGCAGATTGAGTGCACTTAAGCGCTTCCCCCGCCCCGGGCCGGCCCCGAATCAGAGGTTTTTAATGCAGAGGCCCATCAATAAGGTTTAAGGGGCCATTTGAAACCCTGAAATTACATACAAAATTCTTTTGGAGAGAAGATCTACAAATGGTTAAGAGTAGTTTATTCATTCAACAAATACTTATTGAACATCTGTTTTGTACCAGGCTTTGTGTCTATGCTGGGGATACAACAATGAAGAAAATAAGGACAGCGCCTCTAAAATGAGACAAGGCAAAACTGTGTGTTTCTCTAGTTATTTCTGATTATTTATACTCTTCCTTTTTTTCTTTGCAGGAAAAACAAGAATGGTGGTGGCTTTATATTGCAGATAGGAAGGAACAGACATTAATATCTATGCCATACCATGTGTGTACACTAAAAGATACGGAAGAGGTAGTTATCCAACAACATTGTTTCAGTTTTACAAATAGACAGCCTCTTGTCATCATACTGCTTCATAAAATCCTTTTTAGAAATCAGTTTATTGTATTTGGCTTATTGCATTTTATTTGTTACGACACATTTTGTAACTGTTCTCTAATGTCTTTTGGGGGAAGCTCAGAAATTTATAAAGCATTGAATTATTAAAGGTAGGCAGCTTGGTTAGTCTTTTACAGATTTATTCTCAGCTTACTTTTGGGAGCCTTCACTGTTAGTGTCTGAGAATATATGCCTCTCCTCTCCAGAATTTAATTATGTTTTATAAAAATTTGTGATTTTTATCCTCATTGGATAGTGCCAAGGTAAATACCTTTTGTCTTAAAAAAATGTTAAGAACTAGCGATTAGATTTCTAGAGTGGAGTTTTTGATTCCATAGTGTTGTTCACTGTTAATGACATCACTCCTGTACATTGTGATGAGCATGTTTTACCCTTGGGAACTCCTGTTTTCTTCTTAATTCTTTGTTACTTTTCTAGGAAGAAGGTTCTGTCTGCCTGGACTTGGTGGACAAGAGCAAGGCTTCTGAATTTCAAGATAGTTCCATGATGTTGATTTTTTAATCCAAAAAGTTCCTTTTTCCCCCTTTGTAACCAAGTAGTAAATGTATGAAGTAGTTTATTGTTGTCTGTTTCACACTTAGTGCCAACTTAAGCATATTTGTTTGACAGAGCAATTTTATTTCTATTTTTTAATTAAAATTTTATCTGTTTTTGAGTAGATAATACATTCACCTAGTTAATATTTCAGAAGATATGGAAAAGTGCACACATTGAAACATCTTGTGTCTCTTTCAGTCACCCATTCCCCTTCCTTTATCAGCTTTTTATGTATCCTTCATGTGGTGTTATATGTAAATTCAAGCAAATGCCCATGTGTATTTTCCTCAGTTTTATGCAAAAAGTAGCATACACCATGTTCTGCACCTTAGTTTTTCTGTGATATAACTTGGAATTTGTTCCCTGTTAGTACAGAAAAAGCTTCCTCATTTTTACAGCTGCATGATATTCTTTTGTGTGGATGTTTATTTAGCACTCTGCTATTTAAATGGACTTATAAGTTGTTTCTTGTCTTTTGCTGCAGTGAATAACCTCATATGTCATTTTGCACTTGTGCGAACATCTATAGGATAAATTCATAGAGGTAGAATTAATGAATTAGAGGCCCTGTACACTGGTAATTTTGATAGATACTGCTGGATATTTGTTTCTCCCTAGGGAGAAGGAATGTTTAAGTGTGCCCATTGCCTCTCAGTGTGTCAGACATTTTGAATGTCATTGCTAATCAGAAAGGTGAAAAATGGCATCTCAGTGTTATTTTTTCCCTCTGATCTTTTATTTTAAAAAGTTCCAAACCTATAAAAATATTGCAGGCACAGTATCATGAGCCCCCCATAGACCCTTCATCTGCACCATTTATTAACATTTTGCCGTATGTTTTATATCTTTCTCTGTGTGTGTACACACAAAATACTTACACAAATATGTATATTCCCCCGCATCCACTTGAGGTACTTGTAGACATCATGACATTATATCCCTAAATATTTGAACATGTATCTCCTAAGAACAAAGACCTTCTATATAAGCTCAAAATAATTATTATATTCAGGAAATTTAATATTGATATGGTATAAGATTTCCTGAGTATAATATTCAAATTTCCTCCGGTATTCCACTGATGTCAGTTACAGCCAGAATACAATCAAGGATCGTGTGTTGCATTTTGTTGTCATTCCTCTTTATTCTAGAACACTTCCTTGGCCTTTCTATTTTTAAATTTTTCATGCCATTGACATTTTTGAAAAGTCCAAGCAAGGTATTTTGTAGAATATCCCTTAATTTGAATTTGTCTCATTGGTTACTCGTGATTATATTCATTTTAAATATTTTTGGCAAAAATACTGCATAGGTGATGTAATCTTCTCGAGTGGGTCACATCAGGGGCACATTATATCAGTTTGCCCCACATTGGTGATTTTATGGTTGATCATTTGGTTAAGGCTTTTCTCATTGTAAAAGGTATTTTTCCCTCTAATCTCTGGGGTGGTATCTTGGGTCCTGTGTGACTGTCCTCTTCTCAAAGAACAGGATTCTTTTACCCGCTCACGTTAGCATACACTGATGATTCTTGCCTGAATCAGTTTTTACTATGCTAGTTGTATTCAGTGTATTTTTAATTTTATTTTTCTCTTAAGAGTGAAATGGAACATCTTTCAGTGTGTTTGAATCTTTTCTATTTTTGTGTCTGTTTGTGACCATTGTTCATTTTAGTTGGGTTATTGGTCTTTTAAACTGGTTTTGGCAATTTCTTTTTTTAATATTATGAAATAAGCCCTTTGTGATATTTGTTGCAAATATTTGTTGCCAAACTGAAATTAATTTAAAAAAAAAAGATTCTCCCATGATTTTTCTCTGGTTTTCTTGTTTTAATGACATCTTTTAATATATAATCTTGCTTATAAAATCTGGATTTTGGAGATTGGAAGGCAGAACATCCAAGATACCTTCTTAAAAATTCTTTCTTTGTCCAAATGGAGTTGGAATTCCTAAGAGTGTGTAATTTGTGTTTGAAGTTTATGATTTGATAGGAAATAAAATATCTTCTTGACCTTTTAAGGCTTTGGACATTTGTAAAGGAAATACTTCTGTGTTTCTCCTTTGCTCTCATACAACTACCATTCTCACAACACTTCTGGCATGAGATGTGTGGGTTTTTCCCCACTCGAAGCAATTCTCTGTGACACCAGCTGAGTGTTCCACAGTTTAACTTAATGCTGACACTGTGTACTTGGAGATAGTGTCAGATCCCACAGGTTAAGGGCTCAGTCCCACAAGACTCCCACCCCCCGCTCCTCCCACTTCAGAGGCCAATTGCAAGTCCCAGGTTGTCACCTATACTTCTGACCAACTGGCTATAAATGGGGGGTTTCTTTGACCCGCTCCTTGGGTTTGACAGTTTGCTAGAATGGCTCACAGAACTGAGGGAGACATGTTGACTGGTTTATTGCCAAGAATATGATACAGGGTATAGATGAACTTAGAGATCATGCTCTTTCTGAGCATTCCACTCTCGTAGCACCTCCATGTGTTCACTAACTCAAGAAGTTCCCCTAACCCTTACTTTGTGGGTGTCTGTAGCGGCTTTGTCATGTAGACATGATTGATCCTTGACTCAATTTTTAGCTGCTCTCCTGAGAATGAGGGGTAGGGCTGAAAGTACCAAGCTTCTGATCAAGGCTTGGTCTTTCTGGTGAGCAGCCCTCATCTAGGAGCCCACTGAGAGTCTCCTCATTAGAACAAAGCGCATTTCTATCACCCATGAAATTCCAAGGGATTTACAAGCTCGGCGTCAGGAACCAGTGGTCAGAGACCAAACATTAGAACCAAAGACGCTCCTCATGCTCTTATCACTTGGGAAATTACAGGAGTTTGAGGAACTGTGTGCCAGGAGCTGGGGGCAGAGGCCGATATATATATTTTCTATTATCTCACAGCATTTATCCTAGAAATAAGAAAGTTGGCAAGAATTATCTCCTGTCTGGTGAAGTCTATTTTATCAATTCCAGCATTTCATTTATTTTACTTTTATACTCTACTTCATTTCTTCAAGTTGTCAAGGTGATGGTCAACACAGAACTTGCTTGCTTTAATTATGCTTTCTTGAATTGTGGAGCTACAAATTAATCCCATCAGTTCTGCCTGATTTGGTTTCTTTTTTGTATAGTATATATAATATACGACATACACGTCATATATATATTTGTTACTATTGGTAGAACTCTTGTAACGTTTGTTAGGACTTCCTGTGTCATCTGAGTAAATTCCTAGCTATTAAATAGTCTGGTCTAGGAATTTGGGGAGTGGGCTTTTGTTTCTTCCACTCCTCAAAATACAGATGTTAAGTGCTGATTTTATCTTCTAGGTAGAACTGAAGTTTCCTGCACCAGGCAAGCCCGGAAATTATCAGTATACAGTGTTTCTGAGATCAGACTCCTATATGGGCTTGGATCAGATTAAACCATTGAAGGTAAGAGTAGCGACTCTTCAGTAAATATAGTTGTCTATTTGAATAAGTGCTTAAATATACCGAGGAAGCATTTCTAGTTTTGAAATGTAGAATAATAGAGGGGAAAAGAGGTCATCTCATACTTTATATATGATACACTTGATGGACTACTTTTTCAATAATAAACTTAAGTTGTTGAATTAAAGGAGTGTAACAATTTAGAACCTTGACTATAAATTACTTAAGTGATACGTTTTAATGTGCTATAATATACTATAACTCTACGGGGCCTCACAAATGGGTTCTGTTTTCTTTAGAAAAGCACGTATGTTTTCCCATGATTCAAATCGAGTGTTTATTAAGTTCTGAAACATTTCTTTTTTTATCATTTTAGAGTGTACATTTTGTATAAGTATCATTTGAAGCACACTCCCATCAGTGTTTACCATTTCACTTGAGGTTTTTATAAAAGGCATTCTATTCTATTAGTGAGATTGTGCTAAAGTGTTGTTGCACTGTGTATTGGAGTCCCAAAATAAAGGGAGACAGTAAGGCGCAGCTTTTTTCCCACAAGGGTGCCATTATTTTTTTCCCGTTGGCTATAGAATTTTACTTTATGAATCTGGAGGCCTCAAAGTACTTCTTTGAAAGTCACACTTTAGTTTTTCTTTCATCTGCAGACTTGTTAAGACATTACTCAGTGTTCTTACTCAACAATCACAATTATTAATCTTACATGCCACAGAATAAATAGTATAACTTACTATAAAATCAAAATATCAAACTGTATTAGAAATATAACTATATTTACATGTTAGTAGATTTGCCTTTTATTTCTGTTGTGAACGTCAATTCTAAATGAATGTGTTAAATTTAGAGTTACCATTGTAAAATCTGTTTATCAGGTATTTCTTTCGTTATTCCTCCAAAAATTTCTGATGTCTACATTTAATTCTTCTTTATAGTTGGAGGTTCATGAGGCCAAGCCTGTGCCAGAAAATCACCCGCAGTGGGATACAGCAGTCGAGGGGGATGAGGACCAGGAGGACAGCGAGGGCTTTGAGGACAGCTTTGAGGAAGAGGAAGAGGAGGAGGAGGATGATGACTAAGCAGTACTATGAATGGAGCACAGTATTTGCACATATTTGCAAATTTTTGCTGTTTAGGAAGTGTATAATAAACCAGAAACAGTGCAGAACCGATGTTGACGCGAGGTGTTAGTTCCTTACTAGAAATGGGTGCATTAATGTAACTAGGCAGTGGTGGTGCCTTGGTACAGTCCGGAAGATGCTTAAGGCTTGTTAAAGCCTTTCAAGAATGGGATGGTGCATTTATTTCATCTGCAAATGATAATAAACCCTTTGTTACAACTGTCCAGAAGTGTGGGCTATGTATTATCTGATCAGTTTATGGTCCCAGTAAAAGTAAAGGTACATGAAAAGCAACCTTAAATGAGCAAGTTTTCTTTGTTTAGCTTTAGTTTTAGTAAACATTAAAGTATGATAAACACCACAAATATGTTTTAAGTAACATCTGCTCAAGTGTTTCTCTCTGGATAAGATCTGTCATTCATTCGTTGACATTTTGCAGTGACACAAGACTATTTATAACAGCTCCATTCATAGCTTTAAACAAACCTTTTATTTTTACCTATCTTGGTCATAAGTTGGCATTCTTTCACATTCCACATAATATAGAGGGCTACATTTTGGGATTTTCCTTTTCTTAATTACCCAGAATTATCACACAGATTATAAAAATGGCTTTTAATGGCTTAAAACATTTTTAAGCCTCTATTTTAGCAGATCAATGCAGGATCTATTTCTTTTTATAAGCTATAGGTCTAAAAATGATTGTGGGACCATATGTTCTCTAATGTTGGTGACTTATGTTATTAAACCTTTTTTAAAAGGTTCACTATAAAAGCTGAAATACGTTCTTAGCTTTTAATCTACCTGACTCTATCAGAAGCCTTTTAAGGAAAAAAATATATAACATGCAAAGGAGGCATTTTTTTGTATTCATTTTGGACTCCTGTCAATAAAATAGAAGTTTGACTCATTTTACATTTGTGATGGTGTCTCTCTTTTTACTCCCAGAGAAAGGATATAATAGGATAATTTCATTCTTTTACTTTTCAACTAAAAATTTAATACTATTATATACATTATTGCTGAAGTGACTGCCATTTCTGTATACTATCAAAAAACCCATGAGTGGGAGGAACTTCCCCCTCACACAGTGCAACCCGGAAGGATAGTGCTTATAAAGAGGAGAAATGTATCCATGATGAATCACAGAGGTAAGATGAGTATTTTTATTACTAGATATGGGGGAAGCATAAGTCTGTAATATAGGACTGATTGTAATAATCCTCTCCTACCAAAATCTTCATAGGCCAAAGTACTGTTGGAATACTAACCTGTGACCTTGTTTACTTAAAAGGTGCCACTTTCCATGCAGAATCACAACTAGTATTTTATTCCTGCAGTAGTTGGAAATAAAATTTGAAAATTACCAAAAACATGAATTTTTTTGGTTCTAAATTTAGGATGTAATATTTCCCATAATATGGTCAAAAGCAGCTTTTTCATTGGAACCTTGGTCACCTGTTTTTCTTTTTAAAGGTGTTAGTTAGACCCTTCCTTGGCAAGCAGGAGTGCCAGTGATGTGTTTTGTTTTACAAATAGAGGATGGGTCTCAAGCCAGGTTTTGGTGGGAAGCTCCAGTGTCAGGTGAGGCAGCTGCTGTCTCCTGTGTGTGGTGGAAGGGAGGGAGCCAGCCTCCGGCATCCAGTGAAAGCAGAGGTCAGAGAAAACCCCATGTGACATGAAGGCAAGGAAAGTGAGCAAACGAAACAATGTGTAGGATGTACATGTCCCGGTTTTCTTGAAGGATGCTTTTTAAGAAAAATATTTCTATCCTAGTGGCTATTTTGTCTTAGAGAGGCTTTATAAGTTCATTGAAACAACTGGCTTCTTTCTGCTTTTAAGACTTTGGAGAGGATTTCACAACTCACTAACTCACCACAGTGCTTAAAAAAACACTATCACCTTGACATTAGAAACCCCGCTCGTCTGTTTCCTTTGCCCTTTGTGTGACGTCCATGTACTCGCCCCACCAAATAACACATTTTCCTCTGATGAGTCCTCAGGCAGCCTCCATGTGGTGGAAGATCTGAGCCTTCGGTTTATGATTCTCGTCTCTCCTGCAAGTCTCTGAGGTCTGCATCCCTCCTTCCTTTGTCTTGATTGGGATTTAACAACTAATTTAACCTGGTTTGCACTTAATCTAATGGAAACTGAGCATATTTGCAGTTTGGTTCCTATCAAGAAACAGTGACATTTTTGTCACCAGAATAGATGAAAATATTCAGTGGGTTGTATACAGAGTAAAACTGATTATGAAATTGTTACTTAAATTGTGCAGTATTTTTCTCTCTCTCAGTTGGGGAAGTACCTAAAACGAAAGATACTCTTCCATGAGGAGATCACAATGGAAAGCCTAGCAGTTAGAAATTTCAGTGTTACAGAACTTGATTGAGGCCCCACGGTGTTTTCCATGTGCATATCTCAATCTCAAAGTCAGATGTTCCTGTCCTTTTTAAAATTTTTTTAAATTTTCATGAATATTTTTAAAAAATAAGGGTCACATTGAATAAGGGTTCTCTCTGAGGATTGTAAAGAACGATGCTGTGTTCTGTTTCTCCCCGCTTGCACTGAGTGGTGGAGAAGGACAGGCCGGCTGGCTGTACTGTTCCACTGTGTGGTGGGAAGCACAGGCCCTGGGTGGAAGCAGGGGCACTGGAAGCCAAAGGACTGATGTGGAGGAGGGGAGGGAGCACGTTGAGGAATGTAATGAGGCTCTCTGAGCAGATTATTTTTGACCACAACGTTTATGCGGTCATTTGGGTCAGTCAATCAAAACCAGAAACTGGAGTGTTCTTTAGCGACAATTCTTATTTCAAATGTTATTTGACACTTTACATATTTTTTGAGGGGTTGTTTATCATTCATCACATATTTACTGAGTTTCTATGTGCCTGGGTCTATGATTGGATCCTGGGGCTATAAAAATCAAAGAATCTATGTTCTTAAAGATTCACTGGTATTAGGGCAGGCAGATGTGTGGCAATCCATTTTAATCCATTTTCATTGGCTGGTGGCCATTGTTTGGAGTGTTTCTTTTTTTTTTTTAAGTCCACTGTAGGCAGAGGAATTTTTTTTAGGTGCTAGCTCTTTGTTGGCTTTTTAAAAAAATAGGCAAGTTCTCATTCTTTATTTTTAAGTGTTTCTTTAAAGCATTTTTATCCCCAAATATCCTTACTCCATGAAATCCCCTGTTTAGTCTGCCTTAAAGTGAAACAGCTATCAGTGAACCATAATATGACATTTTACCAGCTGTGTAGTGATTAGTCCAAATATGTCTTAATTAGCATCAAGCATCTTCACACATTTAAACTTGATGCTAGGGCTGTTTTGCAAAACTTAAAAGCTGTGATCTTGTACACTTTTCTGTAACCTGAGCTAAAACTCCAAATATAGCAATCGTTGGCATGCTGTTGGGCCGTGGTTTCAGGTGGGGGTGTGTACATCCCAAGGGTATGCAGATGATCAATCCATTGGGAAAATATTAAGATGGTTATTTGTATTTAATCTCATCCTTTTAAATTTATATTTTTGTGTGTTTTATAATGTACATAATGTACAACTGTACACTTCTATAATTTATAAATAAATAATACATTTATTGGTGCATTATATATTTTCTCCTGATTTCAATGCATGATGAAAACATTTGGATATGCTGCTTTGAGATTTTGATAGGGTGACATTTAAGCTAAAATGGAAGCTTGGACCTTGGCACTCACCATTTGAGTTTGCAAGGTGATGTTACTCTGCTGGAGTCGAAAGGTTAGCACTCACTGTCCAGCCCTACTGAAGCCCCCAGGACAAAGTGATACTTTCTGAGACGGACCTGAGTAGGCTTGGTGATGGGGTTAATAGATAAGAGGAGAGTTCTAAGCAGCTATTGTCCAAGGAATGGAAGTGGGGCGGGTGAGGGCAGAAGTGCTAGGGGCGACTTGCTGGGACCTCCAGCAAAGGCTACGGCTATTAGTGGTCCCTGCAGTCAGTGGCTGCTACATATTGAAGGTGAGTGTGGGAAGGGCTGTCCACTCTCTTTTCAGCACTGAATGGTTCAGCATTAACCTGGCAGGCTGGGTATGCAAAGGGAGCTGTGTTCCTCCTGCCTTTCTGAGCACCTGAGCTTTACACTTTAAGTTAATCTGGATCACGGCAGCAATGGGTAGCACAGGTGTGAGCAGATTCCATGAAGGGCAACTTCGAACTATTTCCCTGTGGTTTCCAAGCCTTGTTCCGGTAGAGGGCGATAGGGCTATAATTTTCTTTAGCAAACAGTGGTTTAGCTTGTGGGACTATAAACCAAAATTAAAGATGTTCTTTGTAATGTATTTCTATCTCCACCTTCTAGGATTGCCTCCTTCCCCTTTAGTCTTTTTTATTCCTATCTAACCTTTGTCTTTTCTTACGTCTATCCTTTAATACATTAAATTTGCTTCTCGATTTTCTGGCTGAAGACAGTAAGTCCCTTTGCAACAAACTCCAGAAGACAATCTGTATTTATTCGTTGTGCTAGCATTGTATTAGATTGTTAGTTTGAGGGAGGTGGAAAGTCAGGACAAAGAAATCCTTGTATTCTACAAAATATAAATTTTTTGGATGGTTAGTGTCAAGAAATTTGAAGGGTCTGAGATGTCTCCTCTGTGTGCAAGCAAACAAGTGAACCTGCCGCAGTGTCACAGATGCTGGCAGAAGACAGGAGACGCCCAGATCAGAGGCACTGTGGGCTGCAAAACCTTCATGTTCCCCGTCTGCTGCTCTCACCCCCCAAGTTCCATGGGGGTGATGCTGAGTAGCCCAGGTGGATGCTGCACATGCAGTGTGTGTGTCACAGCTGAGGAATTTCGAGCTCAGGAAACCTAATCTTTTAAAGGGTGTGCAAGCAGGCTGTCCAAGAGGGAGATACTCTCTCTGCCAAGGCTGTTCCCTATACAAACATAAAAAGATCGTCTGGAACAAAAACTGTGTGCCTCTTCTCACAAGATGTGCAGAAACATGAGATATCTGTGGAAAACTCCCAAAAGTTGGAACTAAAAATATAGAGTCCCTCTATTTTCAAAGGGAACGAGTTCTATTTAGTGAAAATTAGGACCAGTGAGGTCATCTTCCTTGAGAATAATGTGCATTTAAACCTTTTGCCAATGTTTTATCTTATTGTCAAATATAGTTTTATGTTACCACTGAAGATTGTTCACTCAACCTGTGCACCAACTAAAAAATATCCAGAATTTTTCAAGTTGAACCCAGTCCAGGGTGACAATGGAAGTGTCTAAAAAATGAATGCTATATCTAATGTATGTTGTAACCGTAGAAGATTTTGATTATTGCCTTCTGCACCTCTCCCCCAAAACCTCAATCCAAGACCTGTCTCCCCACCAACCACCGAAAAGAAACAAGCCCCACACTCTTCCCAACAATGTTTGCTTCCAAGTGAGTCTGAGTGTTTGTAGAATAGCTGCCGTTTCCTCAGTGGTTTCCTTTTTCCTAAGATGCTGCCCAAGCCCAAGGAGTCGTTGGAATCATTGAGAAACCTCTGAAATATTCTTCTGAGCAGTCCTGCTGGCACCTGATCATCCTCTGAGGGAAGGTTCATTTTTGTTGTGACTGTGAAAATGCACTTAGGGATGATGCAGAGGAATAGAGAGGGTAATCAACTTTGTGATAGATACTTTGATCAAAAATTAGGCATGTGTCTAAAATTCAATGAAAGACTTAAAACACCGTGATATTTAAACTGCATCTGAGGATTCCCTAGGAGACATCCAATAATACTACTGGGATAACTACAGTCTCCCTCATTTATATGCATTCGTCTGCATCTATATCTTTGTGAAATTAGTCTACCTACTTTATAATCACATCCAAAGTTTCTCCAGCTTTTTTATTTCTTGATTCTCTGCTGCATTCTTGGGACTCTAGTCACTGGCTGTGCTGTACGTCACCTTTCAAATTTCTCCAAAAGCCTACAATTCCTCTTCTTGACATAACACATATGAGAGAGAGAGAAAAGCGGGGGACCAGGAGAGGTGCCCCAAGTTGAAGGGAGGCAAGGCACCCCTTCCAAGGGTCATGGAGTTAGAGCTCTCTTCACAGCTGACTCCTGGTTCAGAACTCTGCAGAAGATTAACTATCTTCTTCCCACGATCCCAAGGAGATTTTGCCCCTCCTACCCCACCCCTGCTCACCAAACACTGATCTGGGCCTATTATCATGGAAATTATAAGGATTAATGTGATTTTCAGCTAAGTGCTTTTGAGACTTGGAGATGAGACTGTAGTGTTATGATTCACAGCATTATTTCTTGATACACTGAAAACCCCCACATCCTTCAAGTCTGCTGACTTAATGACAGGGTGTCTCGCTAAATGTCAGGAGTGACACTTCAGGAGCAGCACATTTCAAACGGGAGTTTAGGTTCCATAATACTGAAACTGAGTTTTGAATAGAATTGTGAACGTTTCAGTGAGTTAAAAAGAATAATTTTTAGAGCAAGAAAAAAAAAATCTTACAAAAAAAAACCTTCCTCGATCTCAGTATGAATTGTAAAGTTTTCTTTGCATTTGGTACTAGGATACTTATAATCTGATTGAACCAAGTCCTTGCCCCTCAACCCCTCCACAGCCTAATAGAAGCAGAGCTGGAATGTAGGGATGGAAACAAAATCCCTGGACTGTAGTCTTGGAGCTTCCTCCACGGGGTGGCATTACGGTGGGAGGTTAACGACAGCATGTGTGTAAGTGCTGAGACCTTGCAAGGTGCCCTCTCTGCAGCTCTGATTTGAAGTAATTTGCACTCCCAGTTGTACCTGCAGAGGGCCAGGCACTGAAGTTAGGGAGAGAGAGAGAGAAATGAAGGCCCAGAGAAGAGATGTGACTTGTCACAGCTGGGGACAGGAGCTGGGACCCAGGTCCCTTCCCCCAGAAGGTGCTACGTTGTATCCTACAGCTCATATGTATTTCCTTGCACCACACTGCTTCCGACAGCAGAGCTACAACAGGAAGCCCCAGCACTGAGGTTCCTCTCAGGGCAGCTGCTGCTGTGGGTCCTGGAGCCTGAGGCTGCAGGGAGGGGCAGAGAACGAAGCCGACAGTAGACTATTGTCTACTGTTCTAGGCGCTTGCAGTACGAAGAGAACAAAACGGAAAAACAGATAAAGTTCCCTGCCATACATTCTAGAAGGGGGCAAAGAGAATGAACAGTAAACATAATAGATAAATAATTAGCATATTTGAAGGTGATAAGTGTGATGGAAAAAAGAAAGAGCAGAGAAAGATAAAGAAGGCAGGAGGAGAGCAAGTTTCAATTTTCCGTGGTCAAGAAGGATCTCATCTCAAAGCTGACACTGGGGCCAAGGCTTGAAGGAGTGAAGAAGTTAGCCATGGAGGTATCTGAGGAAGAGTGTTCAGTACAGAGGGCAAAGCTAACACACAGGCTGGAAGACAGGAGCGGCCTGGCACGGGAGGAGAACCTGAAGGAGGCCCGTGGCTGGAGCCGAGTGAGTGAGTGAGGGGGCAGCAGCAGGAGACTAGCTTAGAGAGAGAACGGAAAGGGCAGCAGGCAGGGCCTGTAGTCCTTGTAAGGACTTTGGCTTCTACTCTGAGTGAAGTGGGAGCCACTGCAGGGTTTTGAGCAGAGGAGTGACGGGATCTGCCTTATGTCTTAAAAGGATCCCTCTGGCTGTTGGGTTGAAAAAAAAAGACTAGGAGAGAGTAGTTGAGGCAGGAAGACCAATTAGAAGGTTATTGCAGAAATTTCCCTGAAATTTTTACATATGGTGTAAGACAATGGATGCTAATCCGTTGTCTGTACGGAGGCTCCGATGGAGTGGCAGCCGTGGAGGTGGGGTGCAGTGTTTGGATTTGGGATGTGCACGTTTTGAAAATAAGCCCAGCAGGAGTTCCTCATGAATTGGATGTGCCATTATGAGAGAGAGAAGTAAGGATTCTTCTAAGGTTTTGTGCCTCAGCAACTAGAAGGACGGAGTTGCCATCAGCTGAGAAGGTAAAGGTAAGGTGTGGAACAGACTGCAGGGAAAGATGAGAAGTTCTGTCTTGGATATGTGAGTTTGAGATTCTTCAAATGGAAAAGCTAGGTAGGCAGCTGGATGTAGGAATCTGGAGTGTGAGAACAAGGTCCTGCTAGAAATAGAAATTTGGAGTTAAATGGCGTTTACATGCTGACTGAGATCACCAAGGAAATGAGTGGAGATTGGGCTGAGTGCTGAGGGGGATTAACATCATCAGGCTGGGGCAAGGAGGAGGAAATGGTGGAGAAGACAGAAGGAGCACACAGTGGGGAAGGCAGGCAATCAAGAGTGTGGTGCCCCGAAGACACTGTGTCAAGGAGAAGTGGTATCACCAGTGTCAACTGCTGCTGAGAAGGCAAGTGAGATAAGGACTCAGAACTGGCCATTAGATTTAGCTAAGAGGAAGGGTTGCCGATCTTCATACGAACAGTTTCAGTGGAACAATTGGAGACAAGAACCCCACTCCAAACGGGCCTGAAAGAGAAGGCCCACAGCCTTCTCTTATGACAGCGTAGTGTTGGGACAAGAGCAGACAAAGAGGCCAATGATGCAGAATGGAAACCCAGAAACAGACCCACACATGTGGATAGACTCACACACTTCATACGTGTGACAAGTTGGGGGAACAGTGGGGAAAAGGAAGGCATTTTCAAAATATGGTGCTGGGACAATGGGATATCCATTTGGGAAAAAAAAGTGATGTATGGCTCCCATCTCCTGCCTTATATAATAATTAATTCCAGGTGGCTTGTAAGTCCAAATTTGAAAAGCAAAACAATAAAAGCTTTTAGAATATAATATAGGAGAATATGTTCATGACATTAGGGTAGGATACAAAGAGCTTGTCTAAAAAGAAAAAAATTGAGAAATTCAATTACATCCAAATGGAGGACTTCTGTTCTTCAAAAGACACAATAAAGAAATGAAGAAGGCAAGCGCCAGAGTGGGAGAAGATATTTGCCAGACACGTAATTGACAAAGGACTTACATCCACGCGAAACAAAACACTGCTACAAATTGGTAAGAAAAAACAAAACAAAACAGACAACTCGATAGGAAAGTGAGCCATAGGCTTTAAAAAGGCACTTCATGTCTGAGACCGGGTTCTTCAGAAGCAGACCCTGAGAGGGAGTTTGTGGTACAAGATGTTCATTAAGAATCGAGAAGTTTATTGCGAATAAAATGAGGGAAGAAGCAGGACTGGGCAGAGAAAGGAGTCGAACTTTGATGTAGGCCTAGCCAAGCCTGGGCTAACCTGGCAGGGGGCTCAGAAGTGAACAGTGCTCATTACCGTGTCCCATGTCAGGCTGAGACCTCAGTGTCCTTATGCTGTTTAGTCCCACCTTGCTCAGACATCGCTTGGGCTCCCTAGCAAGAGTGTGATCTTGAACAAGGTGGTTTTCTGCAGTTGAGACGGACTCTGAAGGAGCTGCTGGCTGAGACTGTCTGCTGACCACACTCCCTGACGCTTGGCAACAAGTCCTTCCTCGAAAGAGGATCTGAGTGCCATGTCTCCATGTCTGCTACTCTTCACAAAACACTATATCCTCAGGGCCAAAAAAAAAAAATACATGAGAAGATGTTCAAGCTCTTTATCCATCAGGGAAATCAAACTAAAACCACAATGAGATATCACGACAAGCTCACCAGAATAGCAGAAGTTGAAGAGATGGACAACACCAAGGAGTGTTGAGGACACATAGCAACTGGAAAACTCATATACGCCTGGTAAGAGTGTAAATTTGTAGATTACTTTGAAAAACAATTTTCCATTAGTTACTAAAGTTGAAGTTATGCATAGGCAGTGACCTAGCAATTACACTTCTAGGTATTTACTCAACAGAAATGCTTGCACATAGGCACCAAAGGACATGGGCAAGAATGTTCATAGAAGCTATATTCATAACAGCCCCAAACTAGAAACAACCCAAGTGCTGATTTGTAATAGAATGGATAAGTAAATGGTTCTCTGCTTATGTAACAGTTGCGGTAGGCAGCGTCCAAGATGGTCCCCGATGATCCCTGCATCCTGGTACTCACACCCTGGGTGGTCCCCTCCCACATTGGACCAGGGTTGGTCTGTATGATCAACAGCACACAGCAGCAGTGACGCTGTGCCCCTTCTGAGATTAGGTCATAAAAGACACTGTGGCTTCCATCTTGGGAGCTGTCTCACTCATGTTTTTTCTCTTGGACTATTTGCTCTGGGGAATCTGTGTCACGTGGAGCCCTATGGAGAGGCCCACGTGGTGAGGAACTAGTCTCCTGTCTATAGCCGTGTGAGCGAGTTTGGAAGTGGATCCTCCAGCCTTGCTTATGTCGTCAGAGATTACAGCCTCAGGCAACAGCTTAACTGCAGCTACATGAGAGACCCTAAGCCAGACCACCTAGCTAAGTCACAAATGATTCCTGACTCTCAGAACATAGGTGATACGATAGATGTTAGTGTTAAACTGCTAAGTCTTGCGTAATTTGTTACATAGCAAGAGATAACTAACACAACGGGATTCTATAAAGTAATAAAAACAAATGAGATGCAGTTACATATGTCAACAGGGGTGAATTTTACCAGCATGATATTGAGTGAAAGAAACGAGCCACAGAAGACATTTTTTGTTATCCTATTATGTAAAGTTCAAAAAGCAGGTAAAATTCAAGTACAGTGTTTAGAGAGGCACACCCTGCTGGTAACACAGTGAAGTAAACCAAGGAAGGGATTACTGCAAAAGTCAGGCTGGTGGTTACCTTTGGGGGCAGATAGGAGTAGGAAGAGGGAGGGGGCATGAGGAAGGCTTCTGTGCTCCTTCTTGCTGGGAAAGATTCGCCCTGAGCTAACCTCTGTGGCCAATCTTCCTGTTTGTTTGTTTGTTTTCCTCCCCAAAGCTCCAGTGCATAGTTGTGTATTCTAGTTGTAAGTCCTTCTAGTTCTTCTGTGTGAGCTGCTGCCACAGCATGGCTACTGACTGACCAGAGGTGTGGTTCCACCCTTCAGAACCGAACCTGGGCTGCCGAAGTGGTGAGAGCGCCAAACCGTAACCACTAGGCCATCAGGGCTGGCTCTAAGGTGCTCTCTCTTGACGTGGGTGGTGGTAGCAGGGGGATTTGTTTTGGATAAATCATTAAGCTGTAGGCTTCTGTTTTTAGCCCCCCCATCCTTTTTGTATATGTGTTATATTTCACAACAAAAATATGAACAAAGAGAATGAAAGGAGAGAACGGGAGATAGAGAGCGTGCACGACTCTTTAGAGGAATGCTGTTGCAAAGAGGACCAAAGAAACTAGGTAGCAGCTGGAAGAGAATGGAAATCAAGATCTTTTTTTAAGATGAGAGAAATAACACTATGTTTCACGTAGAAGGAAATCATCCACTGGAGAGGAAAAACTGACAAGGCAGGAGAGAGAGCTATTGCTGGAGTCTAGTTCTGGAGCAGGTGAGAGGGGTGGGTCTGGACTGAGCAGGGTACCAGGCTCTGCAGATACTGAATTCGTCAGAGTTCTCCAGAGAAACAGAACCAATAGGCTATTTCTATAGCTATATATCCTATTAATAAACCTATATCTATACATCCTATTAATAAACCTATATCCAGAGATATATAGAGAATATATCCATCTATCTAACAGAGAGGTAGATATTTTAAGTAACTGGTTCACACGATTCTGGAGGCTAGCAAGTCCAAACTCTCCAGAGGGCGCAGTGGACTTGGAGACCCAGGGAAGAGGTTGCAGTCAGGAGTCTGAAGGCAATCTGGAAGCAGAATTCCCTCTTCCTTGGTGGAAGTCAGTCTTTTTCCTTTTGAGGCCTTCACCTGATTGGACAAGACCCACCCCCATCATGGAGGGTAATCTGCTTTACTCAGAGTTTACTGATTTCAATGTTAATCTCATCTAAAAGATACCTTCATGGCAACATCCAAACCAGTGTTTGACTAAATCCCAGAGTACCTTGGCCCAGCCAAACTGACACATAAAATTAACCATCACGAAGACTTTCACAGTGCCTGCAAAGTTAACTTGCTTGGGGTAGAGAGGGAGGGCGAGAGACACCTCTTGTCCTTGGTTTTCACCCAGAACACCTGGCACTTCATTCTTCTGTTGGTCCAGAGAACGTCCCCACAGCATTGTGGGAGAGAGAGAGAAGATGGAATAATTGTGTGAATAACGTAAAAGACCCAAGACCTTGATCTTTTTATTTTGAGTTAGCAGCAAGAACCTGAGAATATTGATTCTGAGTGAGGAAGGGGTCTAGGTACATTCTTCCTACAGTTTGGCAAGTTTTATATTTGAAAAGATGGAATTCCCCTATCACACGTACTCGAGGTGGTCTTCCCGGTGGGCCAGCAAAGCCTTAAGCTACCTAACGCCTGCAGAAGAGATGGGCAAGATGCTCCCGCGGGCAGTGGGGATCTTCCCTGGGGACATTCAACCAGCGGCTCAGTCCTACTACCAGAGAGATGCTTTGGGGGACTCACAGCTGTGATTCCTCTGTCCGTGAAGACACTCAAAGAGGTCGCTTTCTTCCTCCCTGTCCCGGGTAGCATGAGCTCCCCCAGGACTCCCGCCCCCGCAGCGCCGTTCTGGGTCTCGGGTGCCCAGATTCACTGCGGGACGGGAGGAGCGGGTGAGCCGCGTGTCCGGCGGGGGCCGCCAGGGGGCGCGAGGGGGCCGAGGAGGGCCCGGCCGGGCCTGCGGGGCGCTGGGATGTCCCGCGCCCCTTCCTGGAGCCCGCGCCCGACCGGCTGGCTGGAGCGCTGCTGCGGTCCCCCGCCCCGCCGGCGACCCCCGGCCCCGGGCCAGGCCCCGGCGCTCCCGAGCTCAGGGCGGCCTCGGGCATCCGCGCTTCCCCGACCCCGAGTCCCGACCATGTCCCCTTTGCCCAGCCCCGGGGCCGAGCTTCTTCTCTTCGGACCCCAGACGCAAGGGAGTCCCTGCCGCTTCAGGTGTCGGTCTCTCAAGCGGACAGGGTTGGCGCCCTCCCTCCTAAGGGGCTCCCGCCCGCGGCCCCCGGCTCTAGCCAGCTGACACCACGTGGGGGAGAAGGACGGCTGGGTCCTCGCCTCAGTGGGTGACCAGTGAGCCTAGAGCAGGGGGAAATACAGCCTAGCCCTAGATCGGTTTAATCATCGCTCCACATCCCACCCCAGCTGTCTGGGCACTTGCTTTGGGGCCAGGAACAGGGTTGCCAGATTAGGACACACAAAAAAGGATGCTTGGGACCAGCCCGTTGGCACAGCCTTAAGTTCCCACGTTCCGCTTCGGTGGCCTAGGGTTCGCCGGTTCAGATCCTGGGTGCAGACATGGCACCACTTGGCAAGCCATGCTGTAGCAGGAGTCCCACATATAAAGTAGAAGAAGATGGGCATGGATGTTAGCTCAGGGCCAGTCTTCCTCAGCAAGAAGAGGAGGATTAGCAGTGGATATTAGCTCAGGGCTAATCTTCTTCGAAATAAATAAATAAATAAAATAACGTACATAAAAAAAAAAGATGCGCATGTAAATTTGAATGTCAGATAAACAACAAATTGTTTTTTAGTATAAGTGTGTTCTGTGCAATATTTGGGAATACTTATATTTCAAAAAATTATATGTATGTATATATAATATATATGTGTATGTATATGCATTATATATATATATATATATATATATATATATATATATATTTCTTGTTTATCTGAAATTAAAATTTGACTGAGTGTCCTGTATTTTTTCTGGCAACTCTAGCCAGGAATGAATTTCTGTAGAGGGAGGAGGGGAAATGTTGTGGGGGAATAAAAGAATCTGTGAAACTCTCACTATGAAAAATATTTGTTTCTGTTTGGTCTTTTGAATATCTTCCCATCTAGACATTTTAAATCTCATTTATAAAAACCCAGCCAGTTAAAAAAAAATCCTACTTCTCTGTTTTTTTCAGTTAAACTCAAACACAACCTTGCCCGTGACTTTTTTCCCCCAAGCCGTCAGCTTTCTTAACAGACTTTGAAAAGAAGCAACTGATCATTTTCATCACGGCATTCAGCTGAAGCTGCTATCCTTTATGTCTGTGGAAGCTTTCCTTTTGAGGAACTCGATATTTTTATAGTAATTTATTTTTATGGGAAAATCTATATTTTGCTATTTAGGCAGGCAGGTTTGCTTTCTGACTGGAGTCCAAGCTGAACAGGAGCTTTGCTGTGGGGCAGAAATACAGAAGTCATGATATCACCTATATCATTCTGAACACGGCCTGTGGGAGCTTCCTGGGGACCTCACTTCTGGGTAACCATTTCACATCTGCTATCCTACCGGGGACACACACACACACACGTGCATAGTCTATGTGTCCTTTACTGTTAGATTTGGGGTTCAGGGACTCAATCCCCTTAGAGTATTCCTAATAACACTGTTTGGTCCTTGTTGAGCTCATTTCTCTCACTGCGCTGTGGAATCCCATTAAAAATATGACTGACTCAGATGTAGATATGCTCCCCCTTGGTCCGGACCTGCTTCGCTTTGGAGGAGAGGAAGCCAAGTGTCTCAGTTTGCTGGGGCTGCTGTAACAAATACCACAGACGGGGCGGCTTAGCCAGAAGAAATTTATTGTCTCACTCTTCTGAGGCTAGACATCCAAAATCAAGGTGTCGGCAGGGTTGGTTCCTTCTGAGGGCTGTGAGGAAAGGATCTGTTCCAGGATCTCTCCTTGGCTTGTAGACGACATCTTCTCCCTGTGTCTCTTCACATTGTCTTCTCTCTAGGCACGTCTGTCTCTGTGTGCAATTTTCTCCCTTTTATAAGGACACAAGTCATATTGGATTAGAGCCACTAATGACTCACTTTAACCTGATTACCTCCGTGAAGACCCTATCTCAAATAATGTCATGTCCTGAGGTACTAGGATTTCAACGTATCTTTTTTAAGGGGACACAGTTCAACCCAGAACACAAAGGAAACCCTGATGAGTGAAGGTACAATTCATTGGTAGCTGAGAGGTGACTCTTCAAGGGGTGCCATCAGCTCCTCAATAGATGGGGCCTTGGCTGCCAGGCTGGGGCTTTGGTCAGGAAGCTTCTAGAACCCAGGAAGTGGTAGCTTCAGGGGAAAGCTTGCTGTTCCTGTTGAACACCTAAGCTCTATCTGAGGGGCCCGCTGAACTCCTGGTAGGAGAGGTGCTTTCCTCTCCACAGTGAGCCTTTCCATGATGGAGATGTTCCCCCAGGGAGGGGCCTTCTTTTCCCCAAGGCAGAAGCCCACTTGTCTCCTCTCACCACAGAGGAGAGCAGAACCTTGAGCAGAGCGTTCTCCACAGATTTGTCTAGTATGTGTGGCACCTGAGTTCACTGGGGAGCTGGGAATTGGTCCAGGAAAGAAAAACAAGGGCCAGGCATTTGAGGATTTGAGGTAAAAATTTAATAACACGTGTAGTAAATGTTCATAGTAATTCGGGTCTCATAAAACCCTGCCTCCCCACACCGTATCCCGTTACTAGGACAATAAAACTCTAATGCAACTCTGTGTTCTGTCATACATAGTTGAGATCTGAGGAGTCAAAAAAATATTCTTGCCTATTTCCTTCTAGGGGAGCATAGTCACTGAAGAGTTTCAAATTCAGACTTTGGTCACCTTATCATTGTCATAAAATTGTAATATTCTAATCAGTAACAGGAAATCATACAAGCAAGGGAAGAACATCCCAGTCCCTCCATTGGTTCGTGGGGAAAAAGAAATCCAGTCACTCATTCTGTAATTTCTAGAGAACCACCACCTTTCCAGTAGCTGCTAGGTCCAGTGTGAAAACAGGCCAACAGCACGGGCCATCTCCCGCCTTTCCCCGTCCCGCTGGGAGGGTCTCCAGGCTCCAGCAATGCGAACTTAGTAGTCAGGGCTGTCACCTCCTGCTGCATCAGGACCATCTTTTGACCCCCAAGCCTAATTTCAGATGTGTCCTTTTTGCG
This sequence comes from Equus przewalskii, assembly GCF_037783145.1. NCBI lineage: Eukaryota > Metazoa > Chordata > Mammalia > Perissodactyla > Equidae > Equus > Equus przewalskii. The sequence continues at coordinate 57,408,099 of NC_091839.1, read as the reverse complement.
AAGGTGAGATCCTTTGTGTCACTACTTTGGGGATGTGATTCTTTAGTCTCCCTAAAATACGTAGTGTGTTGGAAGTGCAAAATTTGGCATGTGAATAAATGGGATGGAGAATGGGCTGCAGGGAGTCAACTGCCCGCTGTGGCCGTCAGTGCCATCTGGGGCTCTGGAGGTATTTGTTTCGGAAATGAAGTGGATTCTGTCCTTAAAAATAAAACTTGGCAAAGTGAGGAAGTCTTGATCTGGTTGGAAGCTGCTGGAGCAGCGAGGGGCTCACCACCTTTCTGCCCACCTTTGAGGACATTTGAGGCTTGTGGCCGCTAATCAGTACCTGCAAATCATTTCAGTCATCAGCTGCTTGATACATCATGAGCACATTAATAATTTTTTCTCAATATGTTTAAGGTAAAAAGAGCTTGCAGAACAATATTTAATTTAATCACGTGTGCACACGGGCACCAACAGCCTTTTTCCCGCCTTCCATCCTTGGCATCCTTCTACGACATGTATTCCATCACTCTTTTGTGAGTCAACCCTGCTCCAGAAGACCCACTCACCCTCTCACAGCCAGCATGTGCTTTCTTTCTGTCAGTCTCTTCATTTCCTTTCCTCCGCTTTACACACCTTCCCATCTGTTTCCCATCATTTAATTATTCTGTGTCATGGTTTACATTTTATTTTCGATTTCCCTCTGTCTACCATCTTACATCTAGCTTTTCTTTAGCAAACACATACTCATTTCATTCTGATACCATATCCTTGATAGTTTCCCCTACTCAGTTTGCTATTATTTTTTTATTTGACTTTTTTGGTTTTTGTGGTTGTGGTTGCTTTGGCTTTTTTCTCTCTCTCGGGGTAGAGAAACCAGGGCATAGGTGCCAAAGGTGGTCCAGAGGACATTGCCAGCAGCCCTGTGCCATGAGCCCTGGTGCCATACCTGCCAATCTCTTCATTAGTGGTCTCTCTGATTCTTGTGAAGGCAGGGTGTGGTTACGTCCCCTTTCCGCCCACTCTAGCCTGTTTCAGGAAGTTTGGGTGGGTGATCCCCATGTAGCAACGTGTTCAGCCCCCTTATTCCCCAAAGTTGAATGTGCCTATGGGTGTACAGCTCTTCTACAATCCCTTGCCATGGGGCCCGTGGGGATAACAGCACAGAAGTCACTAGCACGGTCTGTGGGCAGAGCAGCCAGGTTGATGAAGTTGATGAGTGACAGAAGTGTATTCATGTGGGGAGGTTTGTTTTCCTGTGTTACTGTGAAGAAGGCAATTCTCTGTGATTTGGAATATCAGGAGGTCAAAGGGCATGCCACTGAAAGTTTTAAGATGGCTGCAAAACAGTTTGCTATAAGTTTGGTAAAGCAAATTCCAGATTGTTTTTTAAAAATGTTTTGGATTGATGACCTTCTAGAGGGGTACTAGAATGATATTTCTGACTTCTCCTGCCTTCCCCAGGGAATGTAATATGCTTTTCTCCTCTGGCTTCCTGCAAGATTTCCTCTTCATCTTTTATTTTAAGGACTTTGAAAATGATATATTTAAGTGTGATATTTTTGTTTGTTTGTTTTTATTTTCTACTTGATGTTTCTGAGCTTCTTGGATCTGTGGTTTGGTATCTCTCATGAGCTTTGGAAGAATCTCAGCCATTAGTTCTTCCAATATTTCTTCTGCTCCATTATGTCTCTCTTCTCCTCCTGGTGTTTCAAATGCATATATATTAAACTATTTGATATTGTCTCACACAAACATAGATACAGGGGCCGGCCTGGTGGCACAGCAGTTAAGTGCACACATTCCACTTCAGCAGCCTGGGGTTTGCCTGTTCGGATCGCAGGTGCGGATATGGCACCACTTGCCAAGCCATGCTGTGGTAGGCATCCCACATATAAAGCAGAGGAAGATGGGCATGGATGTTAGCTCAGGGCCAGTGTTCCTCAGCAAAAAGAGGATTGGCAGCAGATGTTAGCTCAGGGCTAATCTTCCTCAAAAAAACAAAAATGAAAACAAAACCAAGAAAAAAAAAAACCATAGATACATTATGAGTAAAAGGGTGAAAAGTAAAAACCATGTAAAAACTAAAGAAAGCTGGAGTAGCTATATCGATGTCTGAAATATGTAAATATCTGAAAAGGTAGACTTCAGAATGAGGAATATTATCAAAGATAAATAGTGACATTACATAATGATAAAAGGATCAATTGTCCAAGAAGACATGACAATCTTAAATATGTACATACCTAACATCAGTGCTTAAAAAGACATGAAGCAAAAACTGCTAGAACTGGAAGGAGAAAGAGATAAGTCCACAATTATAGACAGAGGCTTCAATGGTTGATAGAAAAAGTAGACAAAATCAGTAAAGGCATAGAAGATCTGAATAATATTATTAACCAACTTGACTTAACTGACATTTATAGAATACCCAACAGCAGAATACGCATTCTTTTCAATTTCACACAGAATATTTACCAAGATAGACCATATGCTGGCCCATAAAGAAAGCCTTAACACACTTTAAAAATCAGAAATCTCTTCCCAGCAACTGAGTCTGAAGCCTTTAGGCAAGAGTGGCTTTCTGGGGCACATGCCCTGCTGTTGGGTGGTGGTGTTGCCCAGAGAACTTGCAGGGTGCCCCTCATGTGTCCAGGGGTGGACGGCAGGTGGAAAGTTAAAAAAAAAAGAAAAAATCTCACAAAGCATGGTTTTGGAACATAATGAAATTAAACTAGAAATCAATAACAAGATATCTGGAAAATCCCCAAATATTCAGATATTAAACAACACGCTTCTATATAAGCCATGGGCCAAAAAGAAAGCCTCAAGGCAGATTTAAAAATACTTTGAAAAACATAAAAATGAAAATGCATTATATCTAATCTGTGGGTTGCAGCTAAAGCAGTGCTTAGAGGAAAATTTATAGTATTAAAATGCTTATATTAGAAAAGAAGTCATGTCTTCAATCAATAATCTAAGCTTCTATTCTAAAAAACTAGGAAGAGAAGAGCAATTAAACCCAAAGCAAGCAGAAGGAAAAAAATAATAAAGACCTTAAATTAATGAAATAAAAAAGAAAGAAAGAAAGAAAAACCATCCTACCACCCCCTAGCAGAGTCTTAAGTCCCTATGTACATCAGTAGATGCAAAGAGAGATATGTGGAGGCGGAGGAATTCATTCAATTACACAGGTCAGACTTGTGAGTGTTAGCTCTTTCACATCCAGGACCTCTGTAAAAACTAGAGGTTATGAATATTTTAAAAAATACTATAAAGGCTGACCCAGTGGCATAGTGGTTAAGTTCATGTGTTCCACTTTGGCAGCCTCATGGGTTTGGATTCTGAGCATGGACCTACACATTGCTCCCTAAACCATGCTGTGGCGGCATCCCACATACAAAAAATAGAAGAGGATTGGCACAGATGTTACCTTAGCAACAATATTCCTCAAGCAAAAAGAGGAAGATTGGCAGCAGATGTTAGCTCAGGGCCAATCCTCCTCACCAAAAAAACCCCCCATACTATAAACTATCTATGTCATTTTAAAAGCTAAAATCTGTTGAGTGCTTATGCCATCCAGGTATTGTAAGCACTTTATTAGTTTATGTAATCCTTACAAGTAATATGTTTTTACTCCCATTTTACGCATGTGGAAACCGAAGCACGCAGAGGTTAAGTAATCTGCCAAATGTTACTTACCTAATAAGTGACAGAGAAAAGATTTGCATCCTGACACTCTGCCCTTGGAGCTCAGATGTAAAACAGTGTTTTTTCTGGTGACTTTGGCCATGAGTCCATGATGGAAGGGGCTGTATTTGTTTCCTCCATGCCTGCATGGTGTCTGGCATACAATAGCTCTGGATAAGTGTTAGTTGGCTGATTTACAATTTGAGACCATTTTAGAATAAAAATGAAAAGAATTGGGGCCAGCCCCGTGGCCGAGTGGTTAAGTTCGCGCACTCTGCTTTGGCGGCCCAGGGTTTTGCTGGTTCGGATCATGGATGCAGACATGGCACCACTCTTTAGGACATGCTAAGGGGGCATCCCACATGCCATAACTAGAAGGACCTACAACTAGAATATACAACTATGTACTGAGGGGACTTGGGGAGGAAAAAGAAAAAAAGAAAAGAATCTTGCCCTATTGGGAAGGTGATGACTACAACTCTGCACTTGAAACTATTTATAAATTACTGATGTTGGTCAATATGGATGGCCCTTCACTTTATATCATAGGATGTGATATAATGGGTGATGGGAGGGAGATGGTGTTTGGGGGTTGAACAGATAGATGGGGACTGATGTTTCTCTGACAACATCACAAGAGTCAGAGAAGAGAGCAAAGAATTCAGTGTCTTGAATCATGTCCATTCCATGAGTTAACCGTCATTGTTCCCACTCCTCAGGGCCCGGAAAGAGATTAGGTGACTCACCCAAGGCTGCTCTGCCAACGTGAAGTGGGTGGGGGGGGGGTCCCCCAGAGTAGGCTGACACCCCACTCACCCTCTTTCTGCAACGTACTGCAGTGGAGGAGCTGAGGCTTAGCCGGCTCCCGCCCTCACTGCCTTCAGGTCTTAAGGCGCATCTACCTCCAGGGGACTTTCCTCCTACTCTAATGTTAATGAAAATCCCCTCCCCCTCGCGACAATCCTGACACTCTCCATCCTCCTTTCCTGCTTAAACTTTTCTCCTTTGCCCTCAACGCCATTTATCATGGGCAATGTACATTGTCCTATTTATTTTGCTTTTTTACCTATTTATTTTGCTTTTTGTCTGTCTTCCTACAGTAGAAAGTAAGCTCCACGGGGGTACGGAATTTGGTCTGCTTCTTAAGCCGAGCCTAGGACAGAAGGCATTCGTCAGGTATTTGTTGAATGAATGAATGGGTAAAGATTTACGGTCATTTCAGCCATCATGAGTTAGTAGAAGGACATTCAGAAGTCAGGAATCTGTGAGCATCTGGTACAGTAGGTAGCTCAAAAGGTGCCATATTAATTATAAAATTCCTGTCTATGGTAGGTGTGCACTAGCACAAAGTGGGTCACATTATTTATCCCAAACCAGGACCCAGTAATAAATATGACACAGTCTCTGTTTTCAAGGAACTCTCTCCCACTCATTCAGAGTTCATTGATCTCTGAATTTATTGAGCTCTTACTATGTGGCAGGTGCTGTTCTAGCCTCTACATGGTACATTATCTACATCAAATCTCTCCAAGAAAAAATTCTAATATCCAACTAAAGAGCAATTGTTAAGTGTTTTCATTAAGAATGTGTAGGAACATGGAAATGTTTTATTATGAGTAAAAAAGCAGTCAAATTAGGCTTAAATTTTTAAAAGTTATGTCTACAATGTTTCTTTTAATTTGCAATTGAATTTTTTTACACGTTTTTTAAAATCACAACTCTTCTTAGGTAAAAAAAAATCACGTTCATAGTATTTGTGAGCTCCTCCGCTCTCAGCGGTAGAAGATCAATGATTTTCTTCTTTTCCATTTTTCAGTATCTTTTAAATTTCTTAATGAGCATGCTTAAAATTTTTTATTTACTACTTTTTTAAAATCAAAGTTGTCTAACTATCTGATCTAAAAGGCAAATAATTCTATAAGATTTATATAAAAAATAGTTGTCCCCTCTTCCCTTGTCCACACTCTCCAATGACAACCAGTGTGTTAGCTGGTTCTTCTGGCATTTGGCTTTAAATTTCTAACTAACTTGCATATATTGCCATTTCTTGATTATTTTTATTTTAGACATAGTCTGTTGATTTCCTACTTTGGAAGAATGAGAGTTTAGCTTGAAAACCTCATCCTACCTTTCCTTCCTCCATCTTCCCAATAAAGTTATAGCATAATTTTTGGTGAAATCAATACTTCCTGTTAACATTGTTTTGAAAATGTATCAATTATTTTGAATTGAGCCATATCATGTACTATGGTTATATTTTCCTTCTTTTCTTTCATTCTCTCTCTCTTTTTTTAAAGTTAGTAATTTTCTCTCTCTTTATTTTTTGCTTGATCTTCCAAGTACCTTTCACAAATTTATCCCAAAATCACCCACCAACCAGCTCTGTAACACCTTTATTATGTCCTAGATTTATTTTTTCCCCTGGAGACATCCCTCCAGGATGGGCAACTGTCTAGGTCCATTGCATCTCTGTCATTCTGGAATTTCCCCTCACCTTTCTTCTGGAATGAATTGCTCCTATCAACTGCACTGTGACGAGCTGTCCATCTTCAGACACTCCTGAACTAAACCTTAGAGGACACAGGGGAAGAATTGAAGATGAGCCGGAACCTGACATCATGTTTCCTTTCACCCCTGGTTTTTGTTGCCTGGGGAGAAAGGAAGGCTGAGTGGTCACCTCTGGGACTCTGGAAGGCCACAAGCTCTGCCCAGGTGATGGTGAACCAGTGCTAACCCTGCCCTGTTACTTGTGGGGAGAAACTTAAGGAGTCTCCTGCTGCCCTCTTAATGTTGGTGATATTATTCTGGAACGTGTTGGGTTATGATACCAATTGGAATAGGATTTAAGCCAATCAACTTGCCCTAGCACTGTGCTGTGCCACTGTCGGGAGCCAGCAGCAACTTGAGAGATAGTGTAATCACAGCTCTCCTAGGCAGTGTTCTGGCACCCTAGGGCAGTCAGGGCCCCTGATACAGAGTTAATCTACATCAAGAAATGCTTAGGAAAAATACCCTTCCAGAACTGAAAGACCCCTCTCTCAAAAATCCCTGAAGGATGGGCTATCATAGTGTCTGGTTTTAAACAGATAAAGAGCCACAGGCTATCAGTAGCTTTTGGGGGGACCCAGTGGTAAACCTGATAAATATTATAAAGGAAGAGAAAATGCCAGGAAAAGCACTTGACATTATGGAGGAGAGTGGGACCAAAACCCTGAATTCATGGAGTGTGGGTGGGAGCACATGAGGTCTACTAACTTCTGGGCATCTGGGGTTGGGGACCACAATGCTCAGAAAATGGGTACTCAGAACTCATGATTGGCAATCTAACCCCTAAACACCCCAAGACGCCCACTTCTATAGGGCTACTCCCTTGTTCAGGGTATACATGTTTCATAAGCCCAGGTGGAAGCAGGCGGGCACAGTTCTTAGACCATCATGATGCTTCCTAATGGTCTACTATTGCGTCTCAAAGCAGAGCCCACAAAATGGGCTCTGATAATGGGTAAAAAATGGTTGTCTGCTCCCCACTCTACCTCCTGGATATGTGAGACATGTATGGATATTTGATGGCTCCCTAAGAGATGGGAGTGGGGAGGAAGATCAAGAATAGGAGTCAAGAACCCAGGATAAGCTTCAGGACAGTGTTTAAATATACAATTCCCAGTGTATGGAGGACTGAAGGCCATATGAGAGTTTGGAAATATATCACTGTAAGAATGATGGCTTTTAGAACTTCAGTACTCCAAAACTTCATGGCCTTAGATCAAATCCCAGCTGAAAAGGGAGGAGTATGTGATATTGTCAGGGAAGAATGTGGCATTTATATGTCAGACAACTTCACCAATATATAGGATTTAGCAAGACATGCATATAAGGAAATGGTTAAATTTAGGCAGATTCTTAGTGAGCCCTGGGATATGTGGTCCTGGTTCTTCTCCTTTTTTTGGGAAAGTGGGAGCTTATGTAATGCAATGTGTATTATGCTTTGTTTTATATGAATTGGTTGTATTAGAATATTGAGTAACAGATACCTGAATGAGGAGTCCCCACACCTGTCTGGGAATCAAGGGTATTATTGGGAGAGCTACTCCCGTCCCTGACTGAGGAGGTGTGTGATGATGGATGCTGTGGCCAGGGTGCTGTCTGGGAGGTCCGGAGGCAGTGAGGGTACCCCACGTTGTTGGTAAGCACTGAGTTGGAAAGTCCATAGGTCTTATGATGTGGTTAGTTAGAGATTCAGTAACTAGAAATTGGCTTTTAGGTCCGTGGTACCCAAAGTGGAGTTTTATCAGTTCGGATGTTGGTGATGTGGCCTCTGGGTGGGTGAGGGATAACGCTCTGAGAGTAAGGGGAGATTGCTCCTCTGACCTGCAGGACTGGTCCCTGTGTCAGCTCCAGACCCAACTGTACGTCTTCACAGCACTTCCCCTACTAAAGTGTTTTCAAGTGAGAGAGCAATAATATTCCAATTAACATAATTTTCCAGAACAGGATGCTTTCTTAGCACGGTGTATAAATTTGTTTTAAGAAATTCATTCCATGCTTCTAAAATACATCTTAAAGCAGAGGAACAAAATTGCTGCCATCAAAACTTCCTTCAGATCATTCACGTCAGGAAAACAGCAGACTAGGAAGCTCTAAACCCTTATTTCCCCAAGAAGACATCAAAATACAACCAAAGACTAGCTGAAATAAACTTTTAGGAGGGGGAAGCCTGGAGGGACACGTGTCTCACATCTGTGGACCTCTTAAGGGGCATCCACCTGCCAAGCATTTCCTATGCTGATCCTCCGAATTCCTTCTATTCTCCTTCTTTTAGCTTTTTCTCGACTGTCTTGGACGTTTCTTTGACAAATATCTTCTAATCTTTCTATTAAATTTTCCATCTATGCTCTCACATTTTTAATTCCAAAGGTCTCTCTTTTATCCTTTTAATGTCCTTTTTTTTTTATAGCAACCCATTCTCATGTTATTGATGCAATTTATTATATTATGTCTTCCAGGACATTAATCATAATTTTTAAAGTGTTTTTTCCCTCCTTGAATTTTGTCTGTTTTCTCCAGATTCCTTTTTCTTTCTGTTTGTTGGTTTTGGTCTCTGACTTTCATGCCAGAGGCTCAAATTTAGGGAGGCCCTTACAATGTGACGAGAAGCTCTGTGAATGGGCGGGCTTGTCATGGGTGGGTGTCACTGGAGGGAGATCTTGCTGGGCTGTCCCATGTGAACGCCTTCTGTCAGTGTGTGTAGATCTTTCCTCCGGGGCTGGTCAGTTTCCCCAGAGGAATCATCTGATGTCCTGTCTCGGGGTATAAGCCCGGTTGCTACCAGTCTGGCAGCTGCTGGGGGCGGGCGCTGTGGGTCTTGCCCTTAAGGGTGTGGACTTTCTCTGAATCCTGTTTCAGGGCAGCATCTCTGCCCTCCGCTGTGTCTGCATTCTTGGGAACAGAGTGAACTTGTTCGGTCAGGGTTGAGGGGCCACCGGCAGCAGCTTGAGGGTAGGGAGGGGGTCTACTCTTCTTGTTCTTAGTTCCCCCTCACTTCCACTTTGGGAGATTCCTGAGGCCTCCAGTTGCAGAGCCTTTCTGGGCCCCCTGGGGTGAACTGAGTGCTTCCTGGGACCCCCCACTTCAGCATAAAGGGTCAGATTTCTTGGGTCCTCCAGGTCAGTTCCCTCTTGTCCATCTGCTTTGCAGCTTCTATGATTTTGTTGCTTTTATCCCTTTCTCCTTCTGTTTCTCATGGTGTATTTATAGCATTTAGATTCCCTATTCCTTGTTATGGCACCTAATGTACATACAGGCCAGGCGCTATTCTAACAGCTTGACATTATATCTATACTCATTTAATCCTCACAACAGTATAACTATCCCCATTTTACAGATGAGAAGCTTAAGCACAGAGGGGTTGGGTTTCTTGACCAAGATCACAGATGTGGTCAAGCCAGAATCCCTGCTCTGAGCCACTGACCTTCACATAACACATGTACGTTTCTTGTTAAATTTTCTTTTTCGTTTTAGGTTTTGCTATTCACATCTCTTTAGTGTTCATATGAATATGACTGTGGGCTGGACCCCTTTCCACAAACTGGGGGAAGCCAGGCGTCCCTCTCTGGAGAGTTCCCCAAACTCTCTGGGTTTTGTGCTTAGTCCAAAGAGGTCATTCCTGGTCTCAGTCACTGGAAGGTCAGTAGGGAGCCCATTCCAAGATGGTGCTGCCATGTCCTGTTGCTGCTGAAAGCAGGCAGGCCCCGAGTCCCCACAGCATCCCCTAAACCCCAGGCCACATGGCGCCTGCTCACCAGCTCCTTCAGGTCCCACCTCGCCATTTTCCCAAGGCTTGCCTGCAGCCCCCACATGGTTCAAGAGGACAGAATGGATCCTCCCACCAATTCCTTTCAGGCAGGGCCTGGCTCTTAACTTCCACTCCACAAAACACACACATACACACACACACACACACACACACACACACACAGTGTGTGTGCACCTGAGGGGTGAAGCACACAGGCAGATAAGATAATCCCAGAAGTCCACAACACTTCTCTCAAAGCGTGAGGTATTCAGTCTTAAATAACCCATCTTGAGAGTACCAATTCTAGTCAAGTCTTCCTGTCCAGAAGATTCCTCCCCTTTATTAAAAGACACAATACAGCTAAATATACACCCAACTTACATGGCTGTAGTCCCTTGTTAGCTGGCTGCCTTTCTGCCCCCTTCAATTCCAGATTTTCACATCCCAGGGAAGTCCAGAGTCCTCCCCACATGGCTGCTTACTTTCCCAGACTTAACAGATTCTGAATCCCTTTAGTCTTGGCCCCCGGCTTCCCCGTGCTGTCTTGGTTTCACCTGCATCGACCCAGGATGCAAAACTCAGCGTCTTCACCAGTTGCTATAAGAAATTCAACCACATCAAGCACTTCACAATTTCTGTGGTTTTTCCTGAAAATGGGTGTCTGTGAGCGTGATGGGGATGCAGGTCACATGCGCAGCACACAGCTTCCTGCCGTCCCCTCTCCCTGCACTCTTCTCTTTTTCTCCAAGATCGCCCCCTCCCCACCTTCAACTAGTCAGTCTCTTCTTGCTGATTTTGATTCCCTAGCACCCATTCCTCTTCCCTTTTGCTAAGTAACAGTGCCACAATTGCAATTACTCAGGTATCCATCCCTCCCCAGGCAGCTCCTGTGCCTCGAGGAAAGCAGAGCACCTCCACCTTCACACCCAGTTCAAAGGTGGACTTAAGCCAAGCAGCATATCCTGGTGGCAGTCATTTGTTCAGGGATGGGGCATGGCCCAATTCCAGCCAATGAAATGAGAGGGATGTTGGCAAGAATCTTCCTTGCTCCTCTACGGAAGCTACCTGGAGAAGCTCTCCCTTGTGCTGGATGTGGGTGGGGAACTATGTGATCTGGAAGCAACTGGCAGCCATGTTGTGGCCATGAGGGAAGCCAGACATAGGAAGATTCAGACCAGGTCTTTGAAGACATCATTCAGTTGTTGGATCATCCTTACTTAAAGTTCGCTGAATTCACTCCCAAGCTCTTTATTTAGTTTATTTATTTATTTTTGTGTATGAGGAAGATTGGCCCTGAGTTAACATCTGTTGTCAATCTTCCTCTTTTTGCTTGAGGAAGATTGTCACTGAGCTAAGATGCCTACCAATTTTCCTCTATTTTATGTGGGACGCCACCACAGCGTGGCTTGACGAGTGGTACTAGGTCTGTGCCCCAGATTCAAACCCACAAACCCTGGACCGCTGAAGCAGAGCACACGAACTTAACCACTGCACCACTGGGCCGGCCACAGTACTCTTTATTTTTAAACCAGTTTCAGTTGTTTTTACTGTTACTTGCAAACTTACTACCCTCTTCCTTCCTCTGGGCCCCAGACCCAGTTTTTTTTTATTTCAACTTCTACCCCAAGTGGGCTTATCAAAGACATGGTCCACACTAAAGCTGGTTGTCCTTAAGAGGAATTCATTAGCAAGTTGGTTTTTATTCCCTAACCAGCTGCTTTTTTATTAAAGAGAATGAAGAATTTCAGACTGCATCATCTGCATTCAGATTCAGGTTTTTCCCCAAGGACAATGGTTGTATTCTTGGAGATCTTCCCTCAAATAAAGTGAGATGGAGTCTCAGGTGATCAAAGACTTTATTCCATAAACTGAAACTGCAGGCAACCCCCAAATGGCTATTTTCTAAGTGACATTTTAAAAAATGTAGAGTCTCTCTTAGCTGGACCCCCTGCTATGTTCCTCCTCTGTTACACATGTGCATGCACACACACACACACACACACATCTTTCTATAGATGTTGGGCCTAGAAGCAGTAACTGTTATCAGCTGAAATTGTGTATACTCTCTACTTTATTTGAAGTCTTTCTGTCTCTTTCGAGCACGCATACATGTCTGGCTGACACTTATGTTCTCCAATTCCAGGAGTTTCTAGCACTCCAAGGCTCTTTTTTTCACATTTAACTTGGGAGAAATATTTTAGGAGGAAAAGGGAAACCTAGTTAATAACCAAAAGTGCTAGGAGATCACCTGTGTGAATTTTGAATAAAAGCGTGTTCGTTTCAAGCAAACACGGCTCAAAGCAGAAGTGATCCCAAGGAGAGAATATTTTAACAGCATAAAGAAGGAGAGAGAGAGGAAAGAGAAGCCATCCTTTCAATGTTAACAAATTAGGATTTTTTTTTTTTCTGACAACAAATATCTAAAGGCAATCACTTTTTCAGGGAAAAGGAATCAGCTCTAAAAGCCTGTGCTCATATTGATTAAGATTAGGTCATGTTCTTTAAGCCCTAGTTTCTTTTCTTTATTTAGCGATAATTATTTGTTGATTTTCTCCCGCAGACCAGTCACTGCGTTACATTCTGGGGATACAGAGGAGAGCGAGATTGGTCCCAGCCATCTTGAAATTTACAGCCTAGTGACGGAAGAAAAAGTCCCTGCTCTTGTCCCCCCTCAGCTCTCCGGGCTGTCAGCACATGCCCTCACTGTACAGACCCTGTTACCAGACACTGCCCCTGGGACGAGGGTCTCTGGGCTTGCTACCACCAGAACTGCCAGACCCTGAGACAAATATTTCCACTAAGTCAATCCCTGAATATCAGCCAAGGCCACAGGCCCAGAGCCACAAAGAGAGGAGGTGTCACCTGAAAGGAACCATGTTTTAAGCCCAGGAGACTGAATGAGTCACTCTTTCCTTGGATGGGAGTGATTTTCACTTCATTCGATCACCTTTCCTCCTTCCCAACCTCCTGTGTCTTTAGCACATGGCTTTACTAAAATAAGACTGAGTATCGTCAGCTCTGAGAGGACCCCACAGACTGTGGGAGCCTTCGGGTAGCGAAGGGAAGGGAGTCTGTCCCTGATACTGTATTGGCTGTGCTGAGGACCCTACGTGGGCTCAAATATGAGAGGTGCTGGTGAAGATCAGGGTGAGGCCAGAGGATGACTTGAGCGAGTTGGGGGCCATCTTTAAGACTGAAGCACTGGTTAAGGCCAGGGCTGAGTGTAGCCCACAACCACCTGGCAAAGGTTTTATTTTTATTTTGTTGATGAAAAAGAAATTTGAGACTTAAGATTTATGAGAATTATAAGCAAATATGTTTGCAGATGTGATAACGAAAAATTGTTACTAATCAATCAAGTCATTCATACAACTTTTTATTATCACAAAAAAGTAGGTCTTCCTTTGTAGAAATATTAAAAACATAGATTAAAAAGATTAAAATTACTCATAATTCTATCACCAAGGGATCATTACTTTTAACATATCTCCAGTATTTTGAAATAAGATCCTGTTCTGCATATTATTTTGTAAGCTGCAATTTTTTAGCAACTATGTATTGAGAACAGTCTTTTCATGCCATTCCATGGTTTTCTACGGCATCATTTTTGGTAGTTACATTGTATGTTCTACCATGTGGACACATGATAGATTTACTTAAGTAATGTCTTTGTATTGGACATTGAGTTGTTTCCTGCTTATCTTCACTATGAAGAACAGGTTTGCTTTTAATCTGGAAAGATCCCTGCTTGTGTGGTTTAAACTAAGAGCTGGCCCCATGAAGGGCTTTGAGTTGAAGCAGTGACGGGGTGGGGGAGCCAAGGGGCCTGGCATCTACTCTTTATTCTGCCTCTCTTATCTAACTAATCAGCTTAACCATTTGCTGCCTCGATTTCTCCTTTGGCAAAATGGCGATCATAAGCCTCATACCCTCCATGACCCTGAAACTTCTCAAATTTTCAGGAACACTTAAGGAAAAGTCTCTGTTCAATGATGAGGAAGCAAAGTCGTGGGGCCAATTGAGTGTGGGAGACTGGTTCTCTTTGTTACTTTAAGGATGAAATCCTGGCTTTTAAAACTTCCCTGTTTCTTCTCTATGCTCTCTCCCCGCTACCTCTACCCGAAAAGAGAGTGCTTGTTGCCCCTTACTAGTCATGACTATGGCCACAACCACAGTGAGTTCTCCTCGAACCCAGCATTGGTCTGTTCCAGCCTAGCAGGTAAAGCAATTCATTGCACTACAAAATATCAGAACCATAGGGACCACAGAGATGATCCAGTCTGCTGTCCCCAGCCCCCACGTTATAGAAGGACAGTGATTTCACCACTGTCGTGGGGTTAATGACAGAGCTAGAACAAGGGGCAGTGTCACGAGGCCATGCAGCTGAATGATTAATTATTGTGTCTTTGGGGACAGACTGCTGGGGTCAATCTGGTATCCAACACTTCTGAGCTGTGTGACCTTGGGCAAGTTATTTAACATCCCTGAGTCTCGGTTTCCTTATCTGTAAAATGGGGATGGTACTCATAACACTTACTTCACAGGGTCGTTGAAAATGAGATGACATGAAAAGGGCTTGCACATTGTATTTCCCTAGTAAATGTTAGCTACTATTATGAGAACAAGGGTTGTTTGTGCAGAAGCCCTGACTCCTCTGTTCAGGACACAGCCCTCCCGACCTGACGCGTGTGCTGGAACCACAACTCTTTACCAGCAGCTGCTGGAGGGATTACTCTTCAGATAGAGACTGCTTTAAGTAGGTTTGCATTTGGGATGCCCCCAAATTAACCTGCTCCCTCTGGCTACCTCTCGCTAACCACCAACCCAGTAGCATTGTGTAGAAAGAGTGGAGCGTGCTACCTGTGGTCTGAGACAGAAATGTAACCACAGCACCAAAGAAAATCAACAACGTGGCACAGCCTAAGCATCCTGATAGTGGTCCAGGAATGTACAAGATAGAGATATGTTAGCTCAGAAGGGCCCCTTGTCTTCCTAACAGACTCCTTAGCTTGTATGCAGCCATCTCAGCAAATCTCTTTTCTCTTACATGTTTAACTTAAATTTTTCTTGGAATTAAAAACATTTAGGATTTTTTAAAACATGGGTTTAATTCCTTAAGGCGAACTCCTATAGGCCACAACTATAGTTCATCTGGGAGGAGGTGAGGAAGTGTGGACCCTGAGGATCAGAATCACATACTCTCACAGAGCTGGGTGGGAAAACCAAAACTCCTTTCTTTCGGGCAGATTCTGCCAAGTTTTTTTTCTACTTTTACAGAATTTTGGAAATAGTTTTGATTATTTAAGAAAGATTTGTTTCATTTATCTGAAGAAACATTTAAAAGTGAAGACTGGTCTAGCATCTCACACACTCGAGGGGCGTTGCTGAGTGTAATGTGGGACTGCGTTCAAGGCCACAGGCATAGATACAACCGCGGTGGCAGCTGCGACGGAGATGCTGGCCAAACTGAAATCATCCTTTGGACCCTGTTTTCCTTCCTCCTTCTCTGCTTCATCTCCCTCTCTCCTCTTCCTCCTCCTCCTTCTTTAATAAAATCAACTTGTATTAAATGACCAAAATGTAAAACTACCAAATTTACCTTTTCACTTGCAAAACAAAACAACAAAATTAGAGGATTAAATGAACTAAAGTAGTGAATTTACTTCTTGCTCAATAAGGACAATGCTTTGACTTAAAAAAATATAATTTTTTCCTATGTTTATAATTTGAGGAGAGAGATTTCTTATTTCTTTCTAATGTGACTCTTCATATATATTCAGAAAAACCTCAAGCTGTAGTCTCTTTCTTTTTTTTTCACTCTCAGTAACTGTCCAAGTTGTGGCTTATTCCTTAAATAGTCCTAGTTGATGTTTAGTCCTGGCTCAATTTGTTTGTTGTTCATCCCCAGGAGTACGCCTGTGGGTGGCCTCACATTTGTAGAATGGATGTGTCATCTTGTAGGAAATACTTGGGAATAACACCCCAGATACCCCAGGAAAAGAGGAAGACCAAACATGAGATGGGTTTGACTCCATAAAGGAAGCTATAGGCATGATCTACAGCCGCTGAACAGGGCTGTTGAGAACAGGCATTGTGGACATCATGCATTCACAGGGTCTCCAGAGGACAGAGCCCACCTGATGGCACGTAAGAACAACGACAATACCCCTGAATGTGGTGAATGAAACGGGCAGTGGGTAGCTCTGCTCAGCTTTACAAAAAAAAGAAGAAATCCCTTTACCAGTATAAACTGAGTTGCCACAGAGCACACAGCAGGGCATGGAAGATGAATAGCAGCCTTTCTCCTCGGTGAGGACCACTCCACCCCATGCAGGCCCCCACCGTGTTCACGAGTGTAGAAACTCATCTGCACTCACACACACAGGCCTGGAGCCCAAGTCAGGGCCCTGTTCTAATGAACTGACCACATATGTGGTATGCAGCTATACAGTTAACACGTATGACCATGGCGTGTTCACCTGTGTCGGCACACTCCTCTGGTAAACACACAGTCTCTCCCTAACCGTGACGTCGTTGGAATATTTCTTTTTGTTTTATTTGTCCAAAGTCAAACATCCACTCCTTCAGATCACCAGTGTCTTATAAGCCCGGTGCTGGCCCACACTGCTGCAGGACTGGGACAAAGGGGTGATGTTACAGTCTGGTTTCCATGGCAACAGAGGAGGGCTAATGAAAACCGAAATGTTGGAAACACCCATTCTGACAATTGTGACATAATTCAGGTTATTACAAGGACGTAACTACCAAAGAAGCAGAAGTGTCATTACCTTGCAGCTCATGTCGGCAAAAAGCTACAGTGCACATTTCTCTTAGTTAGGCTGCTAAGAGGAAGGAAACACACACACACACACACACACACACACACACACACGCACATGCACGCCTCGTTTTCTGCATGTAAAATGTGTGTGTTCTTTAAAAGCCAGTGGTTGGCTGGTTTTCCGGACATGATGTGGTTGAAGCTGTCATCGTAATGGAAATTCATTGCTGTAGCTATGGTAAATCGAGTTTTCTGCCTGTGCTGAATGCATTAGTCTAATGAGATGTTTGCAGCCGGAGAGCAGGGCTGCTGGAGACTAACTGTGAGCTCCTAACACACGGGTGGAAGATTAGCTTTTGCAATACTCGGTTTGGGTGTACTGAAAGTCATCTGTCTTCTGAGTCAACATTCCCGGCCTGGTAAAGAACCAGATCAGTGCTCTGGTGAACGAGCTGTAGGTAAGGGAGATGCACAATCGCAGGGTGTGCCGTCGACACGGGATCCTTCTCTTCTTACTGTCAGCATGACAGCTTACCTGTTTCAGGTTTTCTCGGTTGCATGCCTCCGTCTCCGGCAATGCACGAGTGTCCTGAAGTAAAACCACTGCGGCCGGCAGGTAAACTTAAGTTCCTCCTACTCAAAATACAATGTTTGCTTTCAACCAGATCTCAGAGGGGAAGATGCAGTAGAGAATTACATAGTTTATAAATTTTAGGTATATACATGTTCACTGCTCTTTAACTCTGCATTTAAATATGTAGAAAGTTATATTTTTCCCCAAACGCGAACTCTAATAACTGGTTAGCTTTTTTCCTTTTTTTGGCATGATGATTTCACTTTGCTTTGTTTTGTTCTTTAATTTAAAAAAATTGCAGTATGTTATGGGATAAAAAATACTTACCTAAAATTTAAATTTTAAAATCGATGTGTTATGAACATGCGAGGTGGCTTTTTAAATTGAATTTTATTTTTAATACCCTAGGTGGAATACTTTACGTGTCTTTGTGCTGGTTTTTCCTAATTTCCTGGGGCAGATGAGAATACGATGTATTGCTAGTTGCTGGTGTTGGTTGGTTTTGGGGAAAAAGTCAGGTGACTATGGAGTGTCAGGAGCAGTCTTTCCAAGTTCAAATACAGTCACCTACTTCCCAGGTGGGGTCTTGAGTGATTGAATCCGGTGACACAAGGCTTCCTTTCCAAGTTGCTTGCTGCGAAGGATAGAAATTGGATGAGGGTGAGGTGCCTGCTGTCTGTAAGTCGTTTGACAGAGTTGTTGAGGGGCTGGGTCAAAGTTCTTTCTCTAATAGTAACAAAAGGTGGCTCGTGATGTTGTCTCTCGATTCTGTGACAGCTCTCCAGATGGTTAGACGGTCAACAGCTTTCTGAGAAAGTGGCTTTTTGGTTGGCCTCAGACACTGTGGTCCTGGAGAGAGTAATCTAGGCGCTCTGGAATCGAGATATTTGTTGTATATTCTGTGTGTTTTCTTCTTTTTCAATCAAAGGAACCATTTTTGAAGAGTGAGAGATGTACTTGCTTTTTTTTCCCAAGACAAAAAAAATGAAATAAAATGTTTGGAGTGAAAGCATAAAAATAACTGAGAAGGAATTTACAGTGTGGTTAAGGAAACTACCTAGGGGAACAGTATCTGCGTGGAGTATTTTTTACGCTTCTTGGTAGCATGAGCCCGAAAAAATGAGGGGAGTGTTTGAGCAACGGCAGCTGGGCAAAGATTACCTGGAAAAGTAGTCGTGATCATCTAAACTCAAACAAAATGTTCATGTAGAACCTTCAGTTTTAGGAAAGCTGTTGGTTGGCTTCAAAATCTTTACTTTTAAAAGCTATTTGAGACAGATATTTCTAAAAATATGAATGTGTTTTCTTTAGCTCTTTAAGTTGCGTTACGTGGAGAGGTTCTGTCATATTTTAGCAAATGTATCAGTCTGCTTGATTTGTGGAATTATAGGAAGAGTGCAAATCTCACAAAAACCCAGTTCTTTTATGTTTAAATTTCTTCCTCGTGGCACCAAAATTACTTTTTATTTTGCTGCAAAAAAAAAAAAACAAAAAAAAGGGTAAATGAAGAGTAATAGAAAGAAGAGAAACGAGAGTAAATTGCTTTCGGTCATTTATTGGTTTTTGGTGGTGTGTTTTCGAGGCAAGTGAAACCAGCAGAAGTGGTTTCACTTTCTGGTTCTTGGCTTCTGGGGGCTGGGGTCGCCGGCTTCCTCCAGCAGCAGGTAAGGCAAGCTGACCAGCTGCTGGAAAGCAAGCCCGCCCCAAGGGCTGTCACCCTGCTGTAAGAACTTTCACACTGAAAATTCGAAAAAGTCAAGACTTTTTAAATGTTAAATAATGTTTGCCTATTATAAAAATTCACGCGATGCCCCAAAGTACCAAGACAGAATTTTAAATTTTTTTAGGCTTTGAATGATGTGAAAATCATGAGCAGATTGCGTTAAACCTTTCATAATGTGGTGGTTTTTATTTATTTTTTTAGTCTCAATTTTGGATCTCCAATTCGTCCACAAGTCTAAGAAAACGTTACTAAAGTTCCCTTAAATCAAAATGAGGAATGCTCAGGGAGAGATAACCTTTACGAACATCTGGGGAGTTAGATTTTAGAGTGTTTTGTAGGTCTGTTTACAGTGTGCCGTGGCAGGAGGACACATCACACACACACTCGCCCCTTCTGACACCTTAAAACGGGCGTTGGGTCTAGGCAGAGATGCGGGCGGAAGCTCGAACCCTCCCCAGGGGCCCCCGGCGGAGCTCCGCGGGACGCTGTTCCTCCCGGGTCTGTACCCCTGGAAGCCTCAGCATCACACTGACGCCAAGTGGCCGGGAAGTGCTTACGGCAACCCACACGTCCTGAAGAAAGCAGAGGCGACACTGCCCCTTGTCAGGCTGGGGGCTTCAGATTCCAAGCTCCTCCAGTTTCCTTCGCTGCCGCTTCCCCTCCACTGAGCCTTCTGCTCTTCGGGCATGGTGTGGCAGAGGAGGGAAAGGAGGTGCAGAAAGCCTCTCTTCTACTACCTATCAAAGAGAATAAAACTCGGTCTGACATTTTAGAGATGAAGTTTGTGAAAGCAGTCTCTTTAGGCGTGAACACATGTGCTTCTTAATTTTAGTGGGCAAATTGGACATTGCGAGGAGGAAGCTTTAAGGGCCGCCAGGGACATCTTACTTCTTAATCCTGCGATCTCCCAAAAGCCTAGTTTGAGATTTACACGTTTTTAATGTTTTTGTTGCCTTCAAAGGCAGACAGGTGAGGAGAGAAGAGGGGGATTAAAAACAGCCCCTGGGAGAAAAATCAAATGGTTTGGTACATATGTAACGTAACAGAAGCCACCACTGTGTCTAGTAAATTACTCTAAATTTTAATTAATGAGTCACAAAAGCCACACCACAAGCTTTAAAAATTACCCCTTTATCAATAAGGTGATAATTAACTTTCTTTGGAATTAACAATTCTCTCAGCTCCGGGCAGTACGCAGCCTAGTAAATTCTGTGGAATGCTGCCAATTTTTAACAATTGGTCTTTTGGCAAACCTACTGGATTTTAATTCAAACGTCTATTGTGACATTTTCCAACGTGGTTCAAAGACCATTAGGATCACCCAAATTATTGTAAAATTTCTGAGATTGAGAGGGCAGCTCGGAATGTTTGGATTGCATTTGAATCTGTCGCTTTCTCTTTCTTCATTTTCCTTTTCTACCTTCCTCCCGCCCCCAACCCCAAACCTCTGCATTCGCAAGAGCGCCACACTCTAGTCTGCTATAAATCTGGGCTAGAATCTCTGCTATAAATCGCTGTGGCGAATCCTGCGCTCGTTGGTACGCACGTACCAAGTTCCAAGGCTTTGGCTGCGAGCCCACGAGGTTCGAAGTGTTTTTCATTGTTGTTGCCCGCATCTCGGTTTCAGTTCTGGCAAAGGTTCGTTCCTTAATATTTCTGCAAACTCTCACCCGCCGCTTGTCAGATGCCGAGATTTAGATTGAGATTCAAAGAAGAGGAGCTTCAGGCAGAAAGGGCCGTTTCGGACGTGCTCACGGCTGTGTGAAATCTGGCTTATTCTGACCTACACGTATTAATGTCTGAAGAGGTACAGAGCATAGAGAATTTCAGAGCAGCCTGCTCCACAAGGACCCTCTTAGACGCACGTGCCTGCATGCACACACACGCACACACACACGCACACCCCAGTGCTGCTGGTCGCTGGTGGGCAGCATTCAGGGGCAGCCTGATGGCGATGCTTGTATTTGGCCACAGAGGCTGGAAGGCAAGGTTGATGGGTACCAACCACTCCTTCAGAAGTCAGACGTCTCTCTCCTCCCTCTGGATTCCTCACACATTAGCATTGGTGGGCTCTTGCTCCTCTCAGCCTAGAGACCTGGCTGGGACAGGATGCTGGTGACAAAGCTTCCTGCTGGGTTAAGTTGGCAGTTCTGACACAGTCAAGAATATCTCTGCCTTTGGGAGGGTAGGATGGAGATGAGCAGCAAGCAGGATGGGTGCGTTCTGGAGTAAATCAGCACTTTCCAATCAGAAGAGTCACTTTGCCACCACTAAGAAGATAAAGTGCCTCTGCTCCTTGCAATGATTACTTTGTGGACTGCTCTTTTAAGGCAGAGAGAATTTATTCTCCAGTGACAGTTCTCACTTTATGTTAAGTTGAAAAGTCATTCCACTGAGTCTAGGTGACACCCTGGAGTAACGGGGATATGTTCTGAGATCCGCATCACAGGCTTCCCTGGGATTGTCGTTGTTCCTGTTTGCCCAGTTGTGTGTTATTGAGAATCTGGTGACACAGAATGATGTAAGCTCCTCTTTCCTCTCCCACCAATTCAGACAGTTCTACCTAAATTTTTATTTGTGGGGAGGCAGATGTGCATTTCTTTTTCAGCAACTGCATTTATCGATCAGAGAAATGGAACTTGGTCCTGGCGTTGCTGATCTCCAAGAATGATTGCACGCTCCTGCAGCCAGGCTGTGCCACCCCTTTGAAGAAGGGGCTGGGCGAGGAGTGGTGGCCTTACTTTCTCCATAAGGCACACAAAACAGAAGCAGAGGAGTAGAGTTGGCTGTTAGGACAAAATTAATATGCCAGGGAAAATTAGTGTCAATCCTATGCTTTGAAAGGTGCCCATGCTGTCGGGTTAGCCCCATCATGGTGACTCACCTTTTGGGAGTAACAAAAGCCTTTGCCCTTTTTCTCTCTCTGTGCTGATCCTTCTAGAGCAAAAGCCCTAATTCTTTCAAAACAGAAACATATGGCTTGAAAGTAATCCTAAAGAAATATGCAGTCTTTCATGAAGATGAGTACTGAACTTGGGAACAAAAGCTGAGCTGGGCAGAGCAAAGAATTCCCCTGGTTGGGTCCCAGTCCAGCCAAGGGAAAATGGCACTGAACAGAGAGGTACTGGGATAGAACCCTGAGGAAAGAGCCTATTCTAGTCCCTTTCCAATGAGGATCTGACCATCACTCTCCCTCCTAGATCCCCTGGTGCGGTCTAAAAAGGATTCAGTAATAGCTAACAGTAGTACATGGCTGTCAGCTTATAGACCTTATGGGTCCTTTTCTTTTGGATTGGAGAAAAGCTTTTCAGTTTTCTGTTTTGCATTTGTCCACAGGTCATCCTGGGAGATCATTGTTCTAATGAGAAAACCAGGGCTGAACACCAAGGGCTGTGCTTTTTCCCTCGTGTCCACAGCCAGGCCCTGAGCCCTCTCACCAGACCGATGCTAACACTCTCAGTGGCCATGTCTGAGGGTCTGCCTTGGATGCAGCCTTCAAGCTGGCCTGGGGCTGCCTTAGGGTTTTACTTCTGTTTGGACAAGCAACTGAGGCCTTGATAAATGAAGAAAGGGAGAACCGAAGAGAAAAACACAAGGTGGAAACCAACTTCAGGGCATCCACGCTTTTTGTTTTGGAGCTGGGATTGGGAGGTTGTATAACTTAACCAATTCCTTTGGGACTAACCATTTCTAAGCTATTACAAGCCAATAGGCATCATTTTCTTTCTTTGTAGCTTTCCAAGAAAGAGGCTGACCTCTTTCCTCCACAGTCCTTTGCAGTCCTTTAGGATTTAGTGCCCACTCTATTGGGAAATGATGGTGATGTCAAGGGTTAGTCACATAATTAGCTCTTAAAATATGCTGTTCATCCCCAAAAGAATAACTCGAAAGTGTTGTGTGAGGCATTGGGTTTATTGATCAGTAAAGAACTCTACTGTGGGAATAGATTTCTGTCATTTTTCAGAAATCATTAATCCTTGGTTTGGTTCACTCTGTTGCCATTGTTGCCTGTGCTGGGGGAGCTTGCCATGAAATTTGAGGGTCAATCCAATAGCCATCTGTGCATTCCTTCTTATATTGGGAATTCTCCCTTTCAGATGCCAAGAGATGCATATTACTTTTTAATGAGTATTTATTTTTTTGTGAGGAAGATTGGCCCTGAGCTAACATCTGTGCCAGTCTTCCTCTATTTTGTATGTGGGATGTTCCCACAGCATGGCCAGATGAGCAGTGTGTAGGTCCGCACCCAGGATCTGAACCCACAAAGCCCTGGCCGCTGAAGTGGAGCACTTGAACTTAACCACTACACGACTGGGCTGGCCCCAATTATATCACTTTTAAAACCTCATTTACAAATGGAAATGGAAAGCTGTAGACAGGTTTAAATTTTGGTGCATAAATTACAAAGGATTGAAACAATGAAAAAAAAAACCAAAGACACAAAACCCTACTTGTTCTAATGCCTGGAATCACCACCCACAATATGGAAATACAGCTCTTGTTCTGAGTGCTTGTTACATAATTAATATTAAGTACTTAACGTAAATAATGAGGGCAAAGTGTATGGTGGGGTGATGTTGGTGCCTGATGTGGAAATGGTTAATTGGTCCCACAGTGAGAGGCTCTACAACTGTATGTTGCCTTAATGAGACCAGGTGAATATAAACTCTCTCCAGGGAATTGAAGTTGGAAAATCAAGTTGGCGTGTGATGTGTGTGACAGCATGTGGGGGCCGATGATATGTGTTGGTACAGAGGACTGGTCCTTTCTTTCTATTGTCTCCCTTTTAGTTAGAAGTCATTTGGTGTGAACTCAGTAAAGAAAAAGGCACTAAAAGTTCTCTGATAGCAGAGTAAGGAAAAAGTACATTCAGAAAAGTTTGTTTCACACACATTTCTTGGGAATCAGCCCAAATCTCTGCTGAGGTCAAGGGCTGAGTTCTTACTAATTGGCTGGAGACCCAGAATAAGGTGGAATAAACTGGAAGTGTAATCATTAAAAAAAAGCATTTCTGGGCACAGGTTAGCTCACCATTTTTATGACTATATTTGACATTTTCATGCCTGAAGAAAAAAATTTCCACGGGACCAAAGACATAGCTGGTCCTTGTAGATTTTACAGTGGACAGGGTGGGTTCCACGGCTTACTGGACAAGTCAAGCAAACCAGGGCACCCTTTGGCCGAGATTTCCTGTACTCTGCTGTGTACTTGGTAGACTGATTATCAGTTTCCATGGGATTTTCTTTCTCATCCCTGAGAATACAGATTTAGGATGGGACAAGGAGAATTTACGCTGGGACCATGGAGCCACTTAAGTCCCAGACCATTTTCCAGCCAGCTCACCCCTCTGTGGAAGCTGGAGGGTTACAATAATCACCCAAATAATGAGTTTGGGGGAAAAACATCTGACATTTGAAGGGAAGAATTAAAAGCAAAACCTGTACTTTGAGAGGTGGTCTCTAAGTGATTCCCAGATTCCTAGATTGAATGGGTTTTGAAGAGCTCTCTCCCAGGGCAAGCCACTGGGCCACGGGGCCCACCCTGTTTCCCTTGCGTCTTTGAAGGATGCAGACAGCGCAGCCTCCAGCCTCAAGATGTCCACGTGTTAGCAAGGGGATTTTCCCCTCCAGAATAGCCCCCAGTTTCCTCCTTCAGTAACTTCTGCCTCCTCTGAGGGCGTACTTCTGTCCTCAGGGCTGCACAGAACAAATATGAGTGGATCAGCATGGATTCTGACTGAGAAAAGTCAGATTAATGGCTACCAGTAGGACCCAGGGAAAGTATGGTGGCAATGCTGGGCCTCCCTGAACCTCCTCTTTTCACCAGGGATGGTATTCCTTGTCAGTCCCCACTGCTGAGGCCCGGTGTCTTCTTGAATGTGACAAGTGCTTAATAAATATTTGTTGAATGCATGAGTGAATGATTGAATGAATGACACTGTCAGCATGGTGGAGGCAGCATGGCATTGTGGAAAGAGCATGCACACTCTTTGGTGTTACCCCTACTTCATTAGCTCATACGATATAATATTGCAGAATTTTCTGGGAAGGTTACTTGGGATATTGTATATAAAGTTCAATGGAAACAGCATATGGAAAAGGGCTTTGTAAACTGTAAAGTGCTGTGCGAATGGTAATAAATGTACGTTCCCATTTATGGAGCATCGTATGCTTAGGGATGCTAAGAAAGGCACTCAACATGCTTCACCTTATTTATCTTGTTTAATCCACTTAGGAAGTCAATAAGAGAAGGGCTATGTTTATCTCCATTACACAGATGGGTAAACTGAGGCTTATGTTAAATAACTTGTCAAGGGTCATGGCCATAGGAAGTCTGCTGAGTCTTTTCTTCTCCAGTTTTGAAAGCCAATTGGGACATTCAAGTCTTTTCACCTGTGGGGGCTGAAGAGAAAGAGCTCTTTCATGCCTTAGAGCCAGCTGCTCCTGTTCGGCCTGGCTGGGGTGTTCCCAGGTCCAGCAGGTTCCAGAAAGGAAATGATTCCCTGGTGTTTCCACTTGGAAACGCATTTTCGATCCACAGCAAACTTCTTTTAAAGCAGCAGACGCTCAGTCTTGTCACACTCAACCCTCATTTTTATTGCAAATATTTTTTAACGCCCTGTTTACAATCCCGAAGTGAAATTCCCAGAGAATATAATCCACCCACGCCCATAATTTAAGAAAATCCGTATAAAGCCGTAACCGAAATATAAAGAGGATTGAAGGCAAAGTAGTGTACAATTACTTCTGGTGGCCATCATAATGAAGTGACCAGGTGCCTGACATCTGCTACTTCCACTTCAGCCTCAAACAGGGGACCAGTACTGGGGACTCAGTTAACATGAGCTGGTGCTGCGGCCGGCAGCTTGATTTTCCAAAATGGTAAACGATACTTGGAATTCCGACCAAAACAGAGAACTGTCTTCCCTCGATTTGCATACTAACTGCATTCCTAGAAAATAAAGTGTATATGACAGCTGAGTAGAAATACATTATGTTTATGTGTAAAAAGAAGTGAGTTCTAGGTTCAGAAAAATGGAGTTTTCACTT
The DNA here is from genome assembly GCF_037783145.1 of Equus przewalskii. NCBI lineage: Eukaryota > Metazoa > Chordata > Mammalia > Perissodactyla > Equidae > Equus > Equus przewalskii. The sequence goes on along the minus strand of NC_091839.1, from coordinate 57,382,005 downwards.
ACGTAACTATATGACAAGACAGCGCTTGTTAGCGGGACAGCTCCGAGGGTCCAGCATCCCCATCTCTGCCCTCTGAATACAGTAATGCTCACCCCACCCCAACATTGTACGAGATAAAACCATCTCCAACATATTTCCAAAGCGCTGCTCGGCAGGGGATGGTCTCACCACTGCTGAGCACCTGTGGATCGGAGCACGCTGACCCACCATGCATTTCCCTGTCTCCTACTCCCCCAAACACCTGATAATTATGGTTTAGAAAGAAGATGGTGCTGTTGGCCGGTTCCCTACATGATTGCTGAACAAAGCCATCTCAAATATCATGGCGGGAATTTGGGGGGTAACTTTGACATCCTGGGAAGATGCTGGCTAGCGAATTTCCTCTAAAAACTTGCAACTTGAGGCTAAGAGAGAAGACGCTTTCTATCATGTCTCATTCTCCTTCAGATTATGCATCGGTTTTATCATAAACGTAGTATTTTTTTAAAAAACCTTTGTAAAGTCCCCGCGGTTCTCTGGTTTTGCTTGAATGCATTAATGCTTTCTGAGGACTGTGGTGGTGCAGGCTTTGTCCTAGGTATCCACACGACAGCCCTGGGACGTCTCATTATTCCACTTCACAGACAAAATCCCCGAGATTCAGTGAGCTTAAGCAACTGGCTCCAGGTCGCCCAGTAAGTGGTGTAACTGGTCTCAAAGCCAGGTGTGTCTGACTCCAAACCCATCCCTTTGCCCCAGTGTGAGCTGGCTCCTGTATTAGTTCTGGATGGTACGCTTTGATCCAGGATGTGGAAATCCTGTATCTGAGGACTTTCTCGTTATTCAGAACGTAAAAATGGGGAGGAGGAGTAAAGATGGCCACAGATGCTTTGACGTTCTTTCCACGGAGCTGTGGGGTCTAATTCCCCTCTCCTTGACTCTGGGCTATCCTAAGTGACTTGCTTGACTCATAGGATGTGGCAGAAGTGACATTCCAGGGTTGACATAAGGAGCCTTGCAGCTCCACCTGGGGGTCTTGGAAGGCTCGCTCTCGGAGCCCTGAGCCACCACATGACAAGTACGACTGCCCCAAGGCTGTGGGGTAGTGAGATGCCCAGGAGGGTGAGACAGCAGGGAGGGAGAAGGAGGCAGGAAACATGGAGCCGCTAGACATGTGGGTGAAGAAACCATCTTGGGAGTGGATCCTCCCGTCCCAGCCTTCCCAGCTGATACCACAGAGATCAGAGACAAACGGCCCAGTCAAGCCGTTCCTGAATTCCTGACCCACAACATGGTGAGACATAACAAGCCACAAGGCTTGGAGTAGTTTTAAATGTAGCAACTGATAAGTGGAACATGTAGTCATGGCGTTCTTTCTGTTGTATTGTGTACCGAGGATTATTTTTGATGCCTATGAGAGAAGGATTTTCTACTTGAAAAGGAAGGTAAGATTCACTATAAAATACGGTTGATTTTCATTTGCTTGGGATTGAAATGAGAGACGGAAGTTTTGTTCTATATACAGTGACCATCAGAAGTGTGTGTTTTCAGGGGGACTATTATTTTAGTAAGTGTCTGTTTAATTTTACAGTTAGTTTATATATTCAAAATTTTAACAAAAAATACTTGATTTGAGTTTATGAATGTGACATAAAGTTTCATTTAAAAATTTATTTATTTAGATAGGCCATTTAAAGATTTAGTAAGTATTAAGTAACTACAGTACAGGAGGTGTATGAATCAGGGTTCTCCAGAGAAACACAACGAATAAGATAGACAGATGAATGATAAATAGATTGATAGATAAATGATAGATAGAGATTTGTGTAAGAAATTGGCTCACATGATTGTGGAGGCTGAGAAGTCCCATGATCTGTAGTCAGCAAGCTGGAGACCCAGGAGAGTGGATGGTGTAGTTCCAGTCCAAAAGCTGGCAGACTCCAGACCCAAGAAGAGCTGATGTTTCAGTTCGAGTTCAAAGGCAGGAAAAAAACCGATGTCCCAACTCAAAGGCCATCAGACAGGAGGAGTTCCCTCTTACTCAGCCTTTTTATTCTATTCAGGCCTTCAACTGATTGGATGAGGCCCACCCAAATTAGGGAGAGCAATCTGCTTTACTCATTCTACAGACTCAAATATTAATCTCATCCAAAAACTCCTCACAGATACACTCAGAATAATGTTTGACCAAATATCTGGACACCCCATGGTCTAGTCAAGTTGACACATAAAGTTAACCATCACAGGACATGTTCAGACATATCAAATATGCAAAGGTTGTACCTAAGGATGAAGTTTGGTAAGCACAGCTTTGAGCCTTAGGCTGTCCCCGTCTCTGGTCCGAGGGTTTGGAGCTGAAATCCTGGGTGGTGTTGCTTAGTTCATCCATAGGGACTGGGATCCTCTGAGTCCTTCCCAAAATGCCTCCTGGGAAAGTCATCCTTCAACTTTCAGAGTAGCTTTTAGAGAATGTCCCTGTTGGTGACTCTCATTCTGGGGAAGTTTGGGCCACCCTTCATGTTCCAGCTGCCCTCTCAGGAATGGCCATTTCCCAGCATCCCACAGCTGGCTGCCATGTTTACTGCCAGTGCCTTGGGCTACCCACAGTTTTGCAGCTGCAGTTCAGGCTCCCTGCCAGCTTCCACACAGGATCATATGTCACAGCAAGCTTGGTCCTCTAGTGAGAGAATGTCTGTCCTGGAAGTCAAGGTCATTGGACACCCTGTCTCACTATTTAATGTTAAGTCTGGTTCAGCAGTGACAAGGAGCTCAGAGGTGATGTATATGATATGACATCATAGGAGCTATGATTGGTCCATGCCTCATGGCCGTGAAGGCAGCTGGACATTTTCATGCCCGCCCTGGGCCCCACTTGTTTATGTGATGCCATGTGGCACCATCAATTTCACTTACCCACTGTCCACTCTCTGAATTTGTGTCCAAACTACCCCCAGAAGCAGGATAAAAATCTTTAGGTCAGTGCTTTTATCTCTTTAGCCTCTTGGACTTGAATTGTCATTGCAGAACAGAAAATCAGTGATGGGCACCTCCTTGGGATGGAAGAAGACATGTCTTTCTCTTTAGGCGGATGCCTTTTGATTGGGGCATTCTGGGCAAACCTCAGCTTACTCAAAGTGCTGCAAATCAGTGTAACCAGTTCTTGCTCTCTTCCCATCTTCAGCTGTCTGAGAGAGGGGTGGAAGTGTCCACCCCGTGGAATGATGAGTCATGGTAGGACTAGAGAGAGGAGCGGGGTAGGTTGATTCAGATGTAATACAAGGGATGACAAGAAGCACAAAATTCAATAAAGAAAACAAACAAGTTCACAAAAACAAGATGTATTTATTTTAATTACATATTTATAGGATGGAAACGGCAGTGATCTCTGTCCCATGCTAAAGACGAAAATGTGTTCACAGTGCCTGTATTTGCCTGCTGGGGCCGCCATAACAAAATACCGGAGGCTGGGCAGCTTGAAGAACAGAAGTTTGTTTTCTCATGGCTCTAGAGGCTAGAAGTCCAAGATCAAGGAGTAAACTGGTTTTTCCTGAGGGCTTTCTCTTTGGCTTATAAATGGCTACCTTCTTGCTGTGTTCTCACAAGACCTTTCCTCTGTGTGTGGGCACAACCCGGGTGCCTCTCTCTCTTCTTGTAAGGACACTGGTCCTATTGGATTAGGGCCCCACCCTTATGACCTCATTTAACCTTAATTGCCTCTCTAAAGGCCCTGTCTCTGAATATGGTCACATTGAGGGTTAACCCTTCAACATACCAATTTTGGGGGTACACAATTCAGTGCATAACAGCGCTTATCTTAAGATTTCATCTGGCGGTTTTCATCTATTTCCCTATAAACTCTCAATGGCAAATGTGCCTAACAGTGGTCTCATGACTTAGCAAACACCTACATTTCTTCAAATTTTAGGTCAGTCACATTTCTGCTGTACCCACTCGAGATGGCCGAGGGAAGTACTTCCCAAAGGTTCCAACTCTCCCCTCGGGGCAGAGGAAGTCATCTGTTGTTTCCAAATCCTTTTTAAGTGGCAACTGGAGCCTCCCCCTATCTCCTTCTCCCCCAACAGTGCAAGTTCACAAAGTCCATAAAATTGATGAAACTAACCAAGGAGGGTTGTCTTGATAGAGTTAGTCTAGCGTCCCCCAGCTTGTGCTTGCTGACACAGCTCCCACTGTGCCTTCCGCCTCTCCCAGTGGGACATAAGAACACTCCCCCCACCCAGTGGTCAGAAGACATCCCAAGATGCTTTGTGCACCAGTTGGAAGAGGGAGTCTTGAAGATACAGATTCTATTTGAGTGAAAATTACTAATCTCACTTTCATCTGTTTAACTAGCTTTTCTTGAACTCTTCAATCTGAGACTTCCCTCTAGTTCTTGAGAGACTAATTTGTTGAAACTGAATAATTATTGCGCCCTGAATTTTAAGGTGGATGGTTGGATGCATCGTATTGCATCCCCACGAGGTGGTTAACAAGCTTCTTTGTAAGGAGACCGAGAGGCCATAAGTTAAATGTCTTGCTTCAAGATCAGTAACAGCAGCAGGGTTAGGACAAAAATCTTTCATTCTTGAATCCTAGGCCAGAGCCATTGTCAACTGGCCCATAAAGTTTTCCTAGAATCCCTGATCTGAGAGCGGGCAATATGGGATGCTCAAGCATGGAGACGTTTGAAAATACATTGCTTATGACATATACCTCCAACACTCTCCTTACTCATGTTTGAGAGTGTGAATTGAGTTTGACACTGGCCTGTCACAGTTTTGGTTGATGTCCCAGGCATTGAGAGAAAGCACCAGGAGAGCGGTCTTTCCTTGAGGCCAGTGGTTTTCCTGGGGGCTTTGTTGGTGCCTTTCTTTAACCACATACCACCCAACGCCCCCTGACTGAAGATTTCCAGTGGATGCTGGGTCCCGGTGTGGCAGCAGTGTGGGGAGGGCTACAGTGAGAATGAGTGCCCTTGGCTTTGGGTTCCTCGCCTGAGAGCAATGGCATCAAGATTGTTGAGTAAGCCTCCAGGACAGATGCCAATGTCCAAAGGGGCCAGCACCAGGGCTCCACCTTGTCAGCCCAGGAATGGCCTCTGCTGGTTAACTGCCCCTTCCCCACTCACCACGTGAGCATGGGGACTGGCATAGAGAGGTGCTCCCCACGTTTTCTGGATGGATTAAGGATATATGGACAGAAAGGGGATGGGGGGGTTACATACCCAAAGACCTGCTTGGCTAGCTCCCCGAGGTCCAGGTTGGAATTTCAACTGTATTAATGGATCTCCACCTACATGTTCCACAGGCACCCTAAAGTCAACATTTCCAAAGCCTGACTCATCTTCTCCTTTATTCTGACTTCATGAGAGCTATCACTGCTTCCCCATCTATCCAAGAGGACAGTTTCAGAATCCCAAATTCTCCTCAAGTTCAAGTTCTAATTGATGCTACTTCCAAAGGAGTTTCCTGCACTTCCCCCTTTTCTCCCTCCACCCTCTCCTTTCCCTTGCTCAGGCCCTCGTTAGCACCCTGCACCTGGACCATAGCCTTGGCCTTCAGCCCAGCCTCTCTGCCTGCAGCCCCCCTCCCTTCACCCCCCTCACGCATTCCTCCGAGCTTATCTTTGTCAGACATTCATCCACTTTAGTGGCTCAGCTGCTTACAAATCTCAGACAGATTCCATTGCTTACATCAGTGGTTGCCAAATGTTTGGACTGTGGCCCCCATCACAGATAATTCCTCAAGTGCACATCCCCAATATATATATATATATATTCATAGATTGTATACATACTACTATATTAATGCATTACACATATTATAAACGTACACAAAAATGTTTTGACATTTGATATGAGAAAGGCCACATGAGCCTTTGCCCTTCCCCATACATTCTCAAAGCCTCTGTGTCTTTTCACTTTCGATTCTTGCATCCTGGAATTCTCTTCCCTCGCTTTTCCAGGTGATGAAATTCTATGTGTCCTTCAAAACATGACTTACACGTCACTCCCCGGAGCCTGATCCTCCACACAGACTTCCTCTGTGCCGCCTTTATATACGGTATTTAGATCTTTAACCTTCTCCTGCGGCATGACTTGGGAATGTTCTGGCAGGTATGAAGGAAGAAGGACGGTATCAGGATGTACGTCTCTATTGTTGCCAAAAACAAAACTGTAATAGTAACATATCTTTCCTTCCTTGTAAAACATTCCAAAGGTGTGTTTTGTTTTCTACCTCCATTTCAACTTTCCTGTTACTCCGGGTAAAATACGTCTTCCACAGATGAGTGCGGAAGCAGGCAGCCAGACAGACGCAAAGTGGGGGGAGTAACTGAGGGAGATGTGCAGAAGTAAACTTCCCTCCGAGTATCAAGCAATTAGGCCAATATGATTTAGAACAACAGGATGGGTGAAGTTTGCGTTTGTTTTCCTCCCCATCTGTAATTAATTCACGGAAGTGCTGGAGGATGTTAAATTTCGTAAACGAATAATAGAACCGTTCTTTGAAATAAAAATGGTGGCAGCAACCTAGTCATTTTACAGTAGCGTAAACGGAAGATAATTACAGTTTGAAAGAATGTCCCCGTCCAGCATGAGAACAGAGAACACCAGCGGCTTGTTGCTGTGTGCACAAATTGCAAAGTTTACGTGTGTGGCAGGGAAGTGGCGAAGGATTTTCCGCGTCTAGCTGAAGAGAGCGCTTAACTCACTTTTTAGCTATTTCAACCAGTGTCCTACGGGGAATATGTGCTAATAAACATGACAATAACATTGTAGTGGGACAAGAAGGGCTGACACAGCGTTTTGTTCATTTGTGTTCAGCATCAGCAGGGAGCTTTGCAAGCCCTGGGCAATGAAACAGGAGCATATCGGTTTGACTGTAGGCATTTTAATTAGAAGTCCTGGGAATATCTCTGCGCTGTGGCAGTGGAGTGAGACCGGCCCCACGAAGATTACCCAAGGCACGCTTTCCTCCCAGCCTTCAGCAGCCGTTAGAAGGTTTTACCCGAGGCAGGGGGTTGGGGGAGGGGAGGAAAAGTTTCTAAGAAGAGGAGGACTTCTGGTGGGCTGGCATCCAACTCTAATTAGCTACTCAGCTGTCAGCACCCACAGCCCTTGTTTTAACAAAGTGGTGGCAAAGATTGACAGAAACGGCTCGACCCCATTATGGATCCCAAAGCATTTTTAAAAGGCTCTTTCTACTCTCGCTACCTTTCCGTAATGTGGCTTAAATACAATGCACGAATAAAGACATCATAAATCAAAAGCTGTTACCGCACATGGCCCCTGAAATTTATGGGTATTAAGTAGAAAAAGCTTAGGAACATTTCACCAAATAATTTTCCAATCCCCTAGGACTCATTTGAATTTCCCTCCTCCCCGCCGCCATTGCTGCTGCACGTTTCCCGGCTGCCAGGGATTTATTGCGCAGGAACACCTGAGCCCCAGGGTGGAGGCAGCACACCCTTTGCCACCAGACAGGCTGATTGATTCTTACGGGCTGGAGCTCAGAGCTCTGCCCAGCCACCAGCACCACATGGGCAAAGAGCCAAGAACCAGGAGAAAGACATGGCAGCTGCCCTCAGATCAGTGATGTGGCCTTGGCAATGGTAGAGTCCGTCAGCACTGGACCACTGTCCCCATTGCTTTCACCTTTTGCCCTGGGGCTGGAGGGTGGGGAACTCCAGAGGGAGACAGTGGGACTCATTGGAGGTAAGGGGCCCACTGCCAGGCCAGGATGGGGACTTGCTACTCAAAGCCAGCCCCTTCTGTGATGGTTCTGGGCCACAAGTGCCCTTTGGAGACCCAGTGCTCAGTGCTGGGAGGCAAGGTGCAGAGCAGGCCGTATCCACCAGAGACCAACATTAAGAAGCAGAACCATCCGGTTATGCCCTGGGTGGTGGTTATTATGTCCTACTCTGTTAGTGGAAAAGTAGAAACAATTGGTAGTATTACTTACATTTATTAGTTAATTAATGAACTCGACAAATAATTATTGAACCTCTCTGATGGGTGAGACACATGCAATAACTTACTCTGGCCGTGCAGGTGGACAAAGTCAGGTGAGTGAACACAAGGGCCAGATGTGGGTCTCCTGCTCTTCAAGGATCACCTCCTCCAGGCAGCCTTCCTGTCCTCCTCCAGCCCTTGTACTTATTCTTAGAGGGCCATTCAGGTCTGCACCTCAGTCCTCTTCTCTGTTAGGTTGAGGTTTAGCTATTTCGTGTGTGTGTGTGTGTGTGTGTGTGTGTGTATGTGTGTGATTGTGTCTTCTCCTCACTTAGGGCAAACTCACAGATGAGTCTGTGTGGTGCAGCCTTGGTGTCTGGGCAGCCTGGGGTTGGAATCCTGGTCCTGCCACTGTCCGTGTGGTTAAATCACCACTTTTCATCTTGCTGAGCCTCAGCTTTCCTACCGTTAAAACGCAGACACTAACACTTATATCACAGGTGGCTCTGAGGAGCAAATGAGCGGAGATGGGTCCAACACTTTGTGTGTTGCCTGGCCCACAAGGAACATGCAATAAGTCAAAGCTAATATGATTAAGTCATTAACACGTGGATTGTCAACTGAGCCCCTGTTCAGTGTCTATCAGGGACAAAATCTCTCTTTGATTGTCTGTCTGTCTTGAGCTGAGAAACAGCCCTCTAAGTGGAAAGCTGCCTGGAGAAAGTAGAGAAAGCGGTAGGCATAGGACTCTGTGGTGTCACCCGGCCCTGGGATAAATCCTATTTTATTCAATGAGGAAAGAAAAGAAGGAGCATATCCTTAGACATTCTTCTGAGGCTGAAGGGGATATATAGATCAAGATCTCAGAACCGTGGCCTTCTCTACGTGAATCTCTGTGCTCTGACACTCTTTGATCCCCCGCTGGTCCTGGCCCAATGATGCGAATAATGTCTGTCCATTTCAATGCTATTATTCTTATTATAATTAGGAATATTATCTTTCAGAACTATTATATTTCTCCTCAGGTCTCATTGCCAATATTATAGCTGCCATGAGCTCTTAGATCCAAGGGCCTATAAAATAGCTCACCACATATGTGAAACTTTCTGTCACTCTTCACTGAGCTAAGTTGGGAAATTTATAGTTTAGAAGAACACAGAGTCAAGTTGAAAGTGTGGCTTTGCTGGGTCTGGGCATAACCAGGCTTTTCAACTGTATAGTAGTTTGGCAGCTTTCGTCTAACAGAAACATCAAAGCCCATAAAACCAGTTTAGTGTCAGAGTTTCAAGGTGCTATGTTAAATATTCCTGCAGTGGCTGCCATTCCTCACCTTTTCAAAAGTGAGGGTATAAAAATGGCAGGAGGTGCTGCTTTAAAAAGGCCACAATCTCAATCTTCTTCACAGTGAGTGAGAAAAAGCATGCTGTTGAGGAAGATGGTATGTGGTGTTTTCTCATTCATTCGTATTTTCTTAATATCTGTGACATCCCTGTATTTGAGGTTTTGTCCTGGAATATAAAGAAAAATAAGACATGGTCTGAGCCTTCATGGAGCTGATGGTGTACTCGACGGATCGGCAAATATTTTCTGTAAAGGGCCAAATAGCAAGTATTTTAGGTTTTGGGGGGGCCATGTGGTTTTGATTGTAGCACCCTCAACACTGATTCCAGGACTTCTCCTCCCCCCTCCACTGCTCCCTCTCTCCCTCAAGCCTACTGACCCCCCTTCTCTCCCTACACCCATTCCTCCTCACCTGTAAGACAGGCGGCAGTACCTACAGCACAGGCTGACTGTGAGGGTGAACTGAGCTGACATGCGCAAAGCCCTCACTCAGGCTCTAGCTGCTACTTAAAAATGTTCGTCTGCCTCCCTCCTTTCCTTCCAGATGAATCTGAGGAAGTAAAATTTGCCCCCTCCCCCACCCCAAAGCTAACTCATCTACCTGTGTCCCAACTGCAACCCAAGCATCTTCTCGAAGACCTTTATGTACTCAGCTCTTTCTCTTGAACATTCAGCCTTCCCCTCTGTCTTGTTACACTCTGCCTACAAACACAATTAAGGCTCCTCTCTTTAAAAGAGGGATAAGATGAAGACAAAGACAGAGGAGAAAAAGAGGAGAAGGAAGAGGAAAAGGAAGGAGGGGGAAGAGAAAGGAAGAAGAGGAGAAAGAAGAAGAAGGAGGAAGGAAAGAAGAAACCTCTATTCAACCTTATATCCTTCTCCAGCTACCATTCTCTTTCTCTGTTATCCGAATGGTCTCCGTCTGCCTTCACTTTCCCCTTATCGCTCTTGTTAATTTCTGTTTCTTCCTCATGTTTTTCCTGCTCAGAGGTATGCTGCACCGTGGGAAAGGAGAGCTTTAGGGCCAAGCACATATCTCCACATTGCCTTTGTGGTATCACAGACTCTGGGCAACTTACACAGCACCAGGATCCTCATCTATAAAATGGGAACAATGAGGCTGCCCTCATGATGGGATCATGAGAATTCAGCAAGGTGACCAATGGAAGGCACTGTGCAGGGCTTGGCATGTGGCAGGTGACACTCAGTAAATCCTGTTCCCTTTCTCCTCCATGAGCTGCTTGAGGAAAGGCAGGGGCCTCTGTCCTTGGGGAGATTGGGGGAGGGGGTGGGTAGAGACTGTTGTTCTGAAAAGTACCCCCAAAAAAGACTTTTTCTTTTTTCATCTTTGTTTTTGGAAAAAAAGCAATGTGGGATTCTAGTCATGTAAAGATGGAGATAGATGCGCAGGTTGATTTCATTAGTCAATTAGTTACTCTCCTCAACATATACTTACTCAGCATCAGCTCTATGTTCATCCCTGTGAAAGACCTGGGGATCCAAAGGTGATTCCCGCTTGAGAGGAGCTCTCAATGTCATTGGGGGCGCAGAGAAGTAAGCCAGGCAAGTCACACATAATGACCCCCCCGTGCGTTGAGAGGCGAGCTGTAGGAGGAGTTCCTACAAGTGCCATGGGAATGCAGGAAGGGAGTGGCCCTCTCTGCTGGAAGACGTGGGGAGTCTTGCCATGGAAATGCCCTCTGAGCCAACTGGAAGGATGACTTTGAGGGTGCCAGGGCGAAGAGGGAGGTGAGAAGGGATTCCAGGAGGCTGAAGAGCGTGTGCAAGACAGTGCTGTCTGTGGACCAGTGCGAGCAGGCGCTGGGTCTGGATGGGAGAGAGGTAAGGTGAGAGGAGGCTGAAGGTGCGAGTCTCATCTTGATCCTCCTCTAGGAACCTTAAGACTTATTCTTCCCTGTGGAGGGGAAAGTGGCCTTCCCCATGTGAATCCAGAGGACAGAGGTAAGGCCAAGGGAGAGAAGTTTCTGTGGGGCAGAGCTCAGCTCACAATTAGGAAGAATTCACAATCAGTCACGTCCGGCAAAGGAGCAGGCTTCTACCCTTCACTGTGTGTAAGCAGGAACTAGGGCATGTGGGGGCAGCAAGAATGCGGTGCTGCTCCTCTGCCAAATGTAGAAGGAATTCATAAATGGGATGAGGGGGAAAGATGAACTTGACTCCTAGCATATGTCCTACCCCCCATCCCATCCCACCCCACGGGATGGCCTGTGCTGGCTCTCCCACCTCAGGCTGCAGAGAGAGAAGGGCCTCCTTCCAGAAAAAGGCTGAGTGTCCAGCTCAGCTCTGGGCTGCCTTGAGAACCACAGTTTTGCCACATCTCTTCCTTTCAAGGGATAAAGGGGAAAAAAGGGACACCTGGATAATATCCTCTATTAGCAGGAGAAGTTTGGAGAGTTAGCCAATTTTTAAAATTAAACGGGTGTGTGTATGTATATGCACACACATACACATATACATGGCTACAACATAAAGTATTGTGTTGTGATTCCAAATGTTAGATCTGCTTGGGATGCTTAAACAACATATTGCGATTTGAATCTGGCCCACATTCCTTCCTATCTCCTCTGGACTCCCCTGTGGGCATCCCGCCTCTAAAAGGCTGAAGTGAAAATGGAGAAGTGGAGCCGTGGATCCCATCTGGCCTACCCACGGGACTGTCCTCAGGCAGCTATGGGCATTCTGCCAGGACTTAATTTTGTAGCAGGCAGTTGGGGGTTATTTATGTATTTTTAAATTATGTTTTTGAGTTATATAAGTTGTACACACACATATTCCTGTTTAGAATGAAAATTAGTAAATTAGTACAGAATCTATGTAGCTGCATTCTCCACGCAGAAGCTAGAGTGAGCCTTTTAAAACGTGAGTCAGACCACATCTCTGCTCGGCTCAGAGAAAGAGCTAATACTCATAGGTGGCCTACAGGGCACCACATGCTCTGGGCCCCCCATTCTCTGCCTTACTTCATCTCCCTCCCCACCTCCTCTCAGTCACTCTATGCCCAATATTCTGGCCTCCTTGCTGTTCTCTAACATACCAAGTACACAGCCACCACAGGGCTCTTGCACTTGCTGTTTCCTCTGCCTGGAATGCTCTTCACTCACATATCCTTATGATTCACTCTCCAAGTTCCTTGAGGTCTCTGCTCAGATATCCCCTAATGAAAGAAGCCTTCCCAGACAATTGTCAGTTTAAAATAGCACCCTCACTGCCATCGTGCTTTATCTCCTTTAATCTAATTTAGTTTTACAGCATTTATCATCACCTGGCTTATTACATATTTGTTAATTTTCTAGAATATTAGTTCCATGACTTTTTGATGTTATTCATACTATATTCTTAGTGCCTGGAACACTGGCACTTATGAGGTACTCAATAAATACATATTGAATAAATAAATTAATTAATGAAGATTATGGTAAAAAGTAAGAATATCTCTCTCCATCCTCTTATATGCTCGCTCCCATTCCACATTATTCAGTTCTTAGCACTGTAATAGCATATCCTCCTAGGAATTTTCTTTGCATATGAAAGGATACCTAGAGGCATCTGCTTCTAGTTAGGATGTAACTAGTTAGGATGTAGAAGGATGGGAAAAACTTTTGGTCATGGGAAACAACAAGAATAACCCAGAACAATAAAAACTGTACTTTTCAATGGAACTAGTAAAAAGTGATATATGCAAAGAAACCTTGATGAACCATATTCCAGACAGAAAGGAGCCCTTCCTAGATACAGCAGAGAACTCCAGCTTTCATACCTGGGGAGTGGGTAGCTATAGGTAGAGGTAGGAATGGGGAGTTTCCCTAAGGAGGAGTGGCCCTGGGAGCCATTTGAAAGGATGGCTTTTAGTGCACCAGGCCAGAGAAGGGAGGTGAGGAAGGGACTACAGGAGTTGAGAATAGTGTGTACAAAGACAGTGCTGTCTGGGGACCAATGAAAGTATCACTTGGGTCTGGAATGGAGGAGTGGACCTGAAAAAGACAGAAAATTTACAAGGAGAAATCAGTCGAGCTTTATATAATAGTGTGTGCTTCTTGGAGGGATTGGGATCTGAAAGATCTTTGGGTTCAGTCCAAAGACATAAACCACACCAGATATTTGAATAGGGAAGATTTAATATAAAGAATTGCTAACTACATAAAAGGTGGTTAACTCCTGAAAGAGGTAAAGGAGAGCTCTAGTAACTGCAGAGAGCAGTAGCTACCCTTAAAGTTGAAGGAAAAGTAAATAATGAAGGAACTTAGAAACCCGGAGGAAGGGGCCCCTGCAAGGCTGAGGTTCAGACTTCTGTGGAGACAGTGTGTTGACACATGTTGGAGAGCACTTGCTGCTCAACCAAAGAACCATCCGCCTCTCTAGGAAACACTGCCAGGACCCCTGCATACTGAGCCACTTGCCACCAAGTAGAAAAACAAAACACTAGAAGAAGAAAAAGTCCCTTCTTTCTCTTCCAGATTCGCAATGTCTCTCCAATGCCCTCTGTTGACGGGGTCTATCATCAAGCCAACTGGCAAGGGAGAAACGTAGTCTGTAGAATCCAGCCCCAGTATCATAGAGTAGGGCAAAGAAAGATGGATTTGTTGCTGAGAAGCAATAAATTAATATGTGGTGCAAAAATGCATATGTAAAAAACAAACAAACAAAAAACCCCAATAAATTCATCTCCCTCTTTCCAAATTTTGCTGAGACAGCACCAGTAGAAGAGGATCTGGAAAGGAGAGAAAACTCGTATAGTTTCAAATATTCTCCCGGTTTTAGAATTCAAACGTAAACAAAAAAATAGAAGGAACTGGTTGGGATTTGGGCAAATCATAGGTAAACTCAATCTGAATAAAACTACAGTTCTGCACCAGCTGAATTAGATTCTAGGCGACCGTGAACAGCCACCTGACAGAGGAAAGAGTTTGAAACTCTGGGAAATAAGCAAAACTAAGCAAAAAATTATGTTTCATTCTCCACTATTTTTCTGTACACAATTTCTGGAGCACAATTTTTTAAAAAAGAGAGAGAGACAAGTAAAGAAGCAGGAAAATGTTACTCATGATTGAGAAAAAATACAGACAATGAGAACATATCCACAGATGGCCCACATATTGGAACTATCAGATAAGTACTTTAAACTATTATAAATATGTTAAATAATTTAAGGAAAAGAGATGGATATTTCAGGAGAGATATAGAAACTCTAAAAATAAAACAAGTGGAAATTGAAATTCTAGATCTGAAAAATAAAACACAAGACATAAAAATCACTGGATGGGCTTAACAACAGATTAGCCACTGAAGAACAAAGGATAAGTGAGCTTGAACACACATAAGAAAGAAAGCAATGATGTATAGCCAAAAAGCCAAAAGCTGAGATAAAATGAAATTCTTAAAAAAAAAAAACAAAACTCAATTAGTACAAAAGAAGTTGGGAAAAGAGAAATAAAAGACAAGTGATAAACAAATAGCAAGATGTTAGACTCAAATAGCAAGTCAACTCTTTTTTTTTTTTTTGAAGAAAATTAGCCCTGAGCTAACTACTGCCAATCCTTCTCTTTTTGCTGAGGAAGACTGGCCCTGAGCTAACATCCATGCCCATCTTCCTCTGCTTTATACGTGGGATGCCTACCACAGCATGGCATTTTGCCAAGTGGTGCCATGTCCACATGCGGGATCCGAACCGGTGAACCCCAGGCCCCTGAAGCGGAACGTGTACACTTAACCGCTGCACCACCGGGCCAGCCCCGCAAGTCAACTCTTTACATAATTACATTAAATACAAATGAACCAAACACTTCAATTTAAAAGTAATGATTGTCAGGCTAGATAACAAAAATAAAACCTAACTATGCTGGCTACAAGAGACACATTTTAAATATAAAATTGAAATAAGTTACAAATAAAAGATCAATAAAAGATAAACCATGTAAACATTAACCATAAGAAAGGTGGAGTAACTATATGACCTTACAAAGCAGACTTAAAGACAAGCAGTTTCATCAGAAATAAAAAGGGACACTCACAAGGACACAAGTGTCAAGTCATCAAGAAGACATTAAAATCTTAGATGTGTTTGCATCATAATGACAGAGCTTCACAACACAAGTAGCAAAATCTCTCAGAACTAAAGAGACAAATAACAAATTCACAATTAGAGTTGCAGATTTTAATACTGCACTTTTAGTAACCGATAGAACAACTAGGCAAAAATTACAAGAATACAGAGGATTTGAACAGCACTATCAACCAACTCAACCTAATTAATATCTATAGACACTATACCCTGCAACCACAGAATACTCATTCTTTTCAAATACACATGGAACATTCACCAAGATAGATCAAAATCTGGTCCATAAATAAGTCTCAATAAATCGCAAAGGATTGAGATCATACATAACATTTTAAAAGCCAATAACAGAAACATATCAGGAAAATCCCAAATACGTGAGAATTAAAAACACACCACCAAATAACCCTTAAGTTAAAGAAGAAATTATAAGGGAAATTAGAAAATACTTTGAACTGATGGAAGAAGAAAAGAAAAAACCCAGCATACTCAAGTTTGTTGAGTGTGGCTAAAACAGTTCTTAAAGAGGAATTTATGGTTTCAAATATTCATATTAGAAAGGGAAGAAAAGTCTAAAGTCAATTGTTTAAGCTTTCATCTTAAGAAGCTAGAAGAAGAAGAGCAAATTAAACCTAGAGTAAGTAGAGGAAAGGAAGCAGTCAAGGTAAAAGCACAAATCAATGGACTGAAAAACAGATAGAAGAGAAATATGAACAAAGTCAAATGTTGACCCTTTGAAAAGGTTAATAAAAGCGATAGTCCCTAACAGGATTGATTAAGAAAAAGAAAGAAAAATGCAAATTACCAATGCACAAATGGAAGAAGGACCATCTCTACAAACACTAAAAACTTTAAAATGATAGTAAGGAAACATTATGAACAATTTGTGTTAATAAATTCAACAAAGTATGAAAAACACAACTTACCAAATCTGAGACAAGACGCAATAGAAAACCAAAATAGTTCTCTACCTTTTAAATAAACTGAATTTATAATTAAAAATCTCCCTACAAATAGAAGTCCAGGCTCAGATGACATCACTGGTGAATTCTATCAAATATTTAAAGGAGAAATAATGCCAGTCTTACACAAGTTCTTTGAGAAAATAGAAGAGGAGAGAACACTTCTCCTCTTGCTTTTTTGGGGCCAGCATAATTCTGTCATCAACTTTGACAAGGGTATTGCAAGAAAGAAAATTGTAAACCGATACCTCTCACAATAGCAGAATAAAAGATAAAAATTATATGATTATCTCAATAGACGGAGACAAAGCATTTTACAAAATTCAACACCCATTCATGATTAAAACAAAACAAAACTGTTGGGAAAGTAGGATCAGAAGAAACTTTCTCAATCCGATAAAGAGCATCTGTAATACCTAAAGATAACACCATACTTAAAGATAAAATATTGAAAACTTTCCCCCTAAGACTGGGAGGAAGCCAGGATATCCTCTTTCACCATTTATGTTCAGCATTATCTTGGAGGTTCCAGCTACTATAACGAAGCAAGAAAAAGAAATTTAGAAAAATAAAGGGAAAAAGATTGGAAAGAAATACAATTTTAAATTTACAGATATGATTTCATATATAGAAAATCTAAAGGAATCTGCAGAAAATCTCACCAGGTCTGGTCATTTAGTAGTATACTAGTTTACCAGTAGAATACAAAGTTAACGCACAAAAATCAATAATATTTCTATGCAAAAGCAACAATTGGAACAGGAAGTAAAAGTACCATTCCAATAGCATCAAAACCCAAAATGTACTCAATGATAAGTTTAACAAAATATGTGCATCATGTCTGCATCAAAAACTACAAAAGCATTTCTGAGAAAAACCAAAGAAGCTAAAAATAAGTGGAGAGATATACTATGTGTATGGATTATAAGACACCACAGTGGTAAAATTTCAATTCTCTACAAATTGATTTATGAATTCAATGCATTCCCGATCAAAATGTTAACAGTTTTTTGCACTTATATGGAAATTCAAATGTAAATTCTAAAATAATCATGAAAAAGAAAAATAAAATTGGAGGACTCACATTGCCTGATTTTAAGACTTACTATACCGTTACAGTAACCAAAAGAGTTTGGTATTGGCCTAAGGATAGACAAATATGTCATGTAATAGAATAAATAGTCCAGAAACGACTCAAATTCATATGGTTAATTGATTTTGACAAAGGTACCAAGCAATTCAATGGAGAGAGAAAAGTCTTTTCAACAAATGTTGTTGGGATAACTGGATGTCTGAGTGCGTGAAGAATGAATCCTGAACCTTATCTCTCACCAAACAGAATAAATAATTTGAGATGAATCATAGACCTTAAACTGTAATAGTTAAAGCCACAAAGCTCCTGAATTAGAAGAAAACAGGAGAATATATTCATGATCTCGGGGTGGGAAAATTTTTTTTGGAGAGGACACAGAAACCATTAATCATATAACAAAAGGATGTTATTTTAGACTTCATCAAAAATAAAACAACTTCTGCTCATTAAAAGACACGATTTAGAGAGTGTATAGGCAAGACACAGACTGGGAGAGAAGTTTTGCAGTACATACATTTGACAAGGAGCTTGTATCCAAAATATTTAAAGAACTCCTACAGCTCAATAATAAAAAAGGCAGACAATCCAATAAATATTTGAGCAAAAGACTTGAACAAGCACTTTAAACAGAAGATACACAAAGGGTCAATATATACGTATAAAGGTGCCCAACGTCTCTACTCACTGAGGAAATGCAGATTAAATTCCACTCATTAGCGTGGCTGAAATTAAATACTGACAGCATCAATATTGGTGAGGATATGGAGCAAGTGGTCCTCTTTCACATTGCTGTTGGAGTGAAGATGGTACAACCACTGGAAAATTGTTTGGCAGTTCCTTATAAAGTTCAACACAAACCTACCTTATGGCCCAACAATTCCGCTCTGAGGTATTGACCCAAGAAAATGAAAACATATGTCCACAAAACACTTGTACATGAATGTTTCTAGCAGATTTATTCAAAATAGCTTAAAACTGGAAACAATCCAAATGTCTATCAACAGATGAATGGATTAACAGATTGTAGTGTATTCATACAATGGGATAGTACTCAGCAATAAAAAGAAATGAACTACTGATATATGCAAAAATATGTTTATGAGCTAGTGAAGCCAGATGCAAAAGAGCACATATTGTATGATTCCATTTATATGAAGCTCAAGAACAGATGAAACTAATGTATAGTGATAGAATACTGGTTGCCTTTGGAGGAGTGGGGCTGACTGGAAAGAGGCATAGAGGAATTTTCTAACGTGATGAAAAAGTTCTATATTTTGATTGGGGTATGAGTTACATTGGTATATACATTCGTCAAAACTCATTAAACTGTACCTTTAAGACCTGTGCATTTCAGTGTATGTAAATTATATCTCAATTAAAACAAATATTTTTATTTGAAAAATATAAATTTATTTTTCTCTCAGCAACTTTCAAGTATTTAATACAGTATTGGTAACTATAGTCACCATGCTGTACATTAGATCCCCAGAATTTGTTTCTCTTCTAACTGGAACCTTGTGCCCTTTGTCCAACATTTCCTTTTTTTCCCTACCCCCAGCCCCTGGCAACCCCATTCTCCCCTCTGTTTCTATGAATTTGGCTCTTTTAGATTCCACATATAGGTGAGATTATATAGTATTTGTCTTTCTCTGTCTGATTTATTTCACCTAGAACAATGCCCGCAAGCTCCATCCTCGTTATTGCCAAAGGCAGGATTTTCTTCTTTATTATGGCTGAATAATATTTTATTTTGTTATATACTCCATCTCCATATCCATTTTTCTGTTGGTGGACTCCTTAGGTTGTTTCCATGTCTTAACTATTGTGAAGAATGCTGTAATGAACATGAGAGTGCAGCTATTTCTTGAAGATCCTGATTTCATTTCCTTGGAATATATACCCAGAATGGGATTGCTGGATTACACGGTAGCTCTACATTTAATTTTTTTAAAGTGTGCAATGTGTTGATTTGACCTATTTATATATTGCAATAAGATTACCATCGTAGCTTTTAGCTCTATGACATCATATAATTATGATTTCTTTTTTGTGGTGAGAACGTTTAAGATCTAGTTTCCTAGCCATTTTGAAGTATATAATACAATATTGTTGTCTATAATCACTGTGCTGTGCATTAGATCTCCAGAACTTACTCATCTTCTAATTGCAAGTTGATACCCTTGAAGGATATTTTCCCAATTCCTCCACGCCCCAGCCCCTGGTAACCACCATTCTATTCTCTGTGTCTGTGAGTTTGGCTTTTTTACATTCCACAAGTAAGTGATATCATACAGTATTTGTCTCTGTCTGGCTTATCTCACTAAGCATCATGCCCTCAAGGTCCATTCATGTTGTTGTAACTGGCAGGATTTCCTTCCTTCTCATGGCTGAGTAACATCGTGGTATATACATATATGTGTATACCACATATATATATTGCATATTTACCACATCTTCTTTATCCATTCATCCGTCAATGGACACTTAGGTGGTTTCCACAGCTTGGCTATTGTGAATAATGCTGCAGTAAACGTGTCAGTGCAGATATCTTTTCAATATCCTGTTTTTGCTTCCTTTGAAACTGTAACAGGAAGTGGGGTTACTGGAGCATATGGTAGCTCTATTTTTAATTTTTTGAGGAACCTCCAAACTGTCTTCCATTGTGGCTGAATCAGTTTACATCCCTACCAACAGTGCACAGGGCTCGCTCTTCTCTACATCCTCACCAACGCTTGTCTCTTATCTTCTTGATGACAGCCATTCTAACAAGTTACAAGTAACAAGTTACCTCATTGTAAGTTTGAATTGCATTTTCCTAATGATTAGTGATGTTGAGCATCTCTTCATGTACCTATTGGCCATTTGGATATCTTCTTTGGAAAAATGTCTGTCCAATTTCTCTGCTCGTATTTTAATGTTTGTGGGGGGGGGGGTGGTTTTGGCTACTGAGTTGTATGAGTTCCTTATATATTTTGTATATTAACCCCTTCTTCAATATATGGTTTGCAAATATTTTCTCCCATTTCATAGGTTGCATTTACATTTTGTTGATTGTTTCTTTCTCTTTTTTTATTGCAGTAACATTGGTTTATAACGTTATATAAATTTCAGGTGCACATCATTATATTTCAATTTCTGTGTAGATTATATCACGTTAACCACCCAAACATGAATTACAATCCATCACCACACACATGTGCCTAATCACCCCTTTCATCCTCCTCTCTCCCCCCCTTCCTGTCTGGTAACCACCAATCCAATCTCTGTCTCTGTGTGATTGTTGTTGTTTTTATCTTCTACTTATGAGTGAGATCATACGGCATTTGACTTGGAAAATATAAATTTAAGTGGAAAGCTTTACTTGCACAAATTAGCCTGAGAGTACAAGAAACATGGTAATATTACAAAAAGGGTTATCAAATTTTCTTCATCTTCCCAGATGATGTAGGAAGAAAAATGCCTTAAATTATAGCAAAATACTTCTACAGAAATTCATATTCAAGTTAACACACCACTACAGCTGATAAGTTAAAAGGCAGTATTTCTCCCCGTTGAAAGGTTGATGCATACTACTTGTACTGGGTTGAATAGCATTCCCCCCAAATTCATGTCCATACAGAACCTCAGAATGTGACTTTATTTACAAATAGGTTCTTTGCATTTGTAGTTAGTCGAGAGGATGTCATACTGTATTGGGGTGGGTCGTAAATCCAATCACTAATGTCACTCTAAGAAGGCCATGTAGAAATAGAGACAGAGATGGGGTGAAGGCCACGTGACAATGGAGGAAGAGATGGGAGTGCTGTAGCTGCTGGCCAAGGAATGCCAAGGATTGCTGGCAACCACCAGAAGCTGGGAAAGAAGCATGAAACAGATTCTCCCTGAGGGCCCCAAGAAGGAACTAACTCTTCTTGACACCCTGGTTTCACACTTCTGGCCTCCTGCACTGTGAGAGAACAAATTTCTGTTGTTCTAAACCACCAAGTTTGTGGTAATTAATCATGACAGTGATAGAAAACAAAAACAGTACTCAACTAGGTTATCAAAGAATAGAGTTTTAAGTATTCAACCCTCTGTTTGGTGTACTCAAATAGATTTTAATCAATAAACTAAATAAAGTGTGCTCTAAAAAAGGCCTTTTCTTGTACACAATTTGGACAACTTACAAATGAGATGACCATGCATACTCTTCGGCTATTCCTTATCGTGGTTTTCTAAGGGAACAATAAATCCTGGAGACATTTCCCTGTTAGCACACAGAGAGAAGGCTGAATGTGCCCCTCTGGGCTGCTCTGAGACCAGGGAATTAGTCTTTCTAAAGATGGTACCGTGTTCCAGGATGTGGATTTACCATGATTTATTTTGCCGGTAGTTCAATTAGATGAAAGTTTATTAAATGCCTCATCCTGAGAGCTTCAATATAAATCTGTTCAATTCAATCCAATCCAGTGCAGACCAATTCAATAAACATCTATGAGCATCTTCTTTGTGTCAGTCACCCTGCTGCGATCACACCTTTGTTCATCTTAATCTGACTACCTCTGCCCCTCAGGTCTCGCAGCAAAGATTCTTATTGAAAATCTATTATGAAATACAACAAAAGACTGATAACAAGACCATAGTCAAAGAGATGGAGGTTTGGGATGTAGAGATTTTTTTCTTTTCCTCTACTGACCTTCTTATTTTAATAAGCTCTAACGTCCTTACTAAATTGGGCTCCTTAGAATTTGGGATTTGCCCCAGATAGAAAGGTGCACCTCATCCTGGAAAGACGTGACAGAAGAGATGAAAGCAGAAAGAATGGGATGCCATCTTATTCACAGTGAGAAAGACACACTCCTAGAAGCAATGAAGAGAAGCCCAAATGTCCTGTCCTACAATTGTTTGGCTTGTGTTAGGTACCTGTTTGTTCTCTGCGTTTCCCAGATATTGGGTTTGTGTTTCTTGTGCCTGCAGGGGCTTCTCGTCCTATAGAAGAGATACCCACTGGCTGTAATTCTAGTATCTGATTCAGTTCTTGCTGCTGATGGAAGGAAGCACATTAACTCTTGCTTTCCCGCTTTTGAGTTAGACTGGATCTTAGATAACGAGAATTCTGAGTAACCATCCTTTTAATTAACAATTTAATTCAAATTCTTGACACAGTGTGAGAGTGGACTACACAGGAGATGGAGACCACTGGGGGCATCGTGGAGGCTGCCTATGATATCCTGGCTCTGCCTTGTGGTGCCATTTCGAATAATCTGTCTCTTCTCCAGGCTAAATGTCCTCAGTTATTTCAACTGTTCCACAAAGGAAAGTTTCCATATGCCTGTCTCTCTTCCTTCTGGATTCAATATTTAATAATTCTTGCCCCCAGAAACAAGTGTAGAACTCCAGATGTTCTGCGGACAATGGGGTTATTGTTTCCCTTGATCCGGACACTGTGCAATCTGTATTCCCAGGAGCTTTTTGACGAAATGGCCCACACCATAGTCTAAATAAGACTTGTCATTAACTAAAATTCTTAGATCTTTTTCACACAGGGAGCCTCTCCTGTCGAGTTTCTCCTATACATCTGTGAATGATACTTTAACTATTTCATCTTTTAAAAATTTCATTTGATTAATTTGCTCTACCCAACTAAAAATCTTTGAATCTTACTTCCGTAATCTGTAGCATTAGCTGTCTCTCCCAGACTTGTGTCATCTGTTTATATGATAGACCCACCTTCTAAACCTTCATCCATGCCACCAGGGAGAATATAACTAAAACTAGAGACCTGTGGCATGTCACTAGAGACAACCTGCAGATTGGTACTATCATTAGTCATGCAACTTGGGACCTGAGTGGTATCTAATTAGTTATGATTCTACCCCAAAGTGTTATCCTTCTGCTCACATTTATAATTATCTGATTTTTGAAATAATCTTGGGAAGTTTTGTCAAATACTTTTCAGTAATCAAGACAGCCCATAGTTCTAGCATTCCTCCAATTTCCAACCTAATCCCCCCCCCCCACCCCCAAGTAAATCTGGTTAGGGTAAGCCTAAAACTTGAAAGGAATTTGCTTTTCGAACACCAACATTCCCATATTAGTGATTACCACGTTCTTTTATAAGAGCACACCGATGTGTTTAACAATCAGTTCTGTAACTGGTTATTCACATCCAGAATCCAGTCTGTTTTGAAAATTGGGATCAAATGTGCCCTTCCACTCTCTCTTCTAGCACTTCTCTCCTTTGCACAATTTCTCAGGGATTACCAGCAGCAGCTCCTAGACTCTCTCTGGAAACTCCTGCTGTGCTGGAGGAGCTGTTTCGTCTGAGCCTGCAGAGATTTGAGCTCACCGAAGGGATGAGCAGCTGTCAGTACCTCTGCCCCCACCTCGGGCAGCTGTCCCTTCTTATCATGTGTCCTGCCACCTCCACTTGGAGGTCCTTCCCTTTCTGTACTAAACAGAAATAAACAGTCCCTGAGCAGTCCTGGCATTCGCTGTCACTTCCGACCTCCCCAGTCTACTTTATGCAGTAGGCTAATTCCAGCCTTAATCTTCTTGCTCTGAAAAATAAAAATTGACCCAACAATGCATCACTGTATTCTTTAGTGCTTCCTGTGACCCTGAGCGCCTTCTCTATTTTGACCTCTGCTGAGATTTTCTTCCTGCTCCTGCAGTGAGTTTGCAAGGCTCGTCCTGGCTGTTCTGCTTCCACGCCTGTCCTGGTGCCCCTTGGTATCCCCAGGGCCCAGTACAAATGACTTGCACCTAGTAAATGTTCAGTAAATATTCATATAGAGGTGGATTTTCCAAAGGCATGCTTTGAAAGCTAATTAAGAATTGATTCAACTATTGTTACATGCCCTCAGGAGACCTTTGGAAGGGGAGAAGATCTGGAAAATTGTCCAGGAAGCCCCTGTTTGTGACTGCTCACCCAATAGAGAGGGAGCAAGACATGAGTTGTTATTTTTCTCTTTTTTGACCTTTCCTTTAGCAATCAAGAAGTGGAAGCCCACAATTCTATCATTGTCTCGCTCCCCTCCCTCCCTTTCTTTTTATGAGTCAATCAAATCATATTTGCTGAGGATTCCCTGTATACAAGGCCTCAAGAAGTCATGTAAACTTTCACCCAGCCCAGATAGGGTGGTAATGTCCTTAACTTGTCTCAGGGTACGTGCAAGGCTGTCAGACTTTTTGGTCTGGAGGAGTCAGCTTTTAAAATGCAACATCTCCCACCCCACCTCCAGCCAGAAACAAAGGCCCTGGGAGATGACACCCCTTGGATCTCAGTAGCCAACATCTTGTTAACCAGGTGCTGGTGGAAGGAGGCTGGGCTGGGCGTTAGTGCCACCTCTCACAAGACACAGAGCCTTTCTGAGCTGTCATCTGTGTAGATTTGACAGACTCTTCATCTGTATAATGGGGGTATGTGATAGTACTTGCCTTAAAGGCTGGAAGTGACATGTTGACAAAGTAACATATGCATGTATACATGCTCCATTAGTTCATTTATTTATTCATCCACTATTTGTTGCCTTGTTGGTCCTGTAAGCTGGGCCCTGTGTGTAACTGTCTACCAGGGACAGCACCCTAAGCAAGGGGACACAAGGGTGAGAGAAGTCTCTGACAAGGGCTGGAGGGACTGGGAATCCTGCCTTCCAAGGGTAGGGTGCTCCGAGGAAAGTAGGGGCTGTTTGGGGAAGATCCGAAGATAAACTTGGCCATTTTGCCGTGGGCTGGCAGGCCTGGTCTACTGAGGCTCCGTCTTCGTGGTTATTGGCCACCCCTCCTTGTCTGGACTGAGTGTGTGCTGTGACTGCTTCTCCTTTTTGGGTGTCTTGTGAGTGTCACCAGGCTCAGAGCCATCCTGGGAGACTGAGACTGAGAAGCTGTGTGTTGACAATACAGGCATAGAAATTCAGCTGTGCAACCTGCCAGTAGGACCCCGTGGATGTGTATTTGTATGTTTGTGTGTGTTTGGGGGGGTGTGGTGGGAATGGATGGGGACTTGAAGGGACACGATGCCCCGTAGGTGCTCTATTTCTCTTCTCTCCTCCTGAGAGTGTCTAAGGAAGGGATATCTTGGACTTGGGTCCATCTTCACGTCCCAGTGGGCTCTGCACAGGGTGTGGTGTGCAGTAGGTGCCCAGAAACTATTTGTTGAATGATTGAAGGGATGGCTAAGGGGAGAAAAGTCCATTTTGGGCCAACGCTTCCCTTTTGAGGGCTAAGCATTTGCTTTTTGGCCCTGGTCTGTAGTACTGTGAAGCTTGCAGGGGCCGACAGGCAGTGTAAGGGTGGCATTCAGGGGACACTGGTCAAAGAATAGTGACCTGCCCACCGTGCTCCCAGTGGGATGATGCTGTGACCACACCTACTAGGACAACAGAGAAGCCGTTGTGATCCTTGGTGATCAGGAGCAAATTAGGACTGCATGTTATTTTCCTTCCTTTCAGTTAGAGAAAAAAACCTGGGGGAAAATTTTCCCGCACTCCTTGCTCCAGTCCCTCCTTCCCTCCACTCATTCTGTTCACAGACCGGGGAGAGTCTTCACTCCTAATACTTGAAGACCCTGTGATTTTTCTTTGTGGAATAAGGGGTGACAGTGCAGTGACTGTATGTACAGACGATGGATGGCACCAGTGCCAGGCACCAGACCCACCTTTCCTCCCAGTCTCAGAGCTTTTTAGAGAACTCTGAAGCCTCCTGATGCTAGGGTGTCAGTAGCAGCTTCATCCCCATGAGGTAGGTATCATCTAGACGGGAGACAGGACCAGTGTGATGCTCTGCAGGAAGAGATGAGGAGCATGGCAGTCTCTGGATGCATTTGGATGTATTTCTTTAGTGAGATAAATAAAAATAAATGATTTTGTTGTATGTTGTCTTTGGGGGCCGTGCAAACAAGTTGGTCAGGAGATAGAATTCCTATTGACTCTCTATTCTTTGCAGAGGGAACAAAAGAAAAGAATTTCTTGCCTGGGAACAGCAGTAATTTATATCACACAGGGCTTTACAGATTATAATGGGATCTCATGGTCATTTCTCATCAGATCCTCGTGGCAGCCTGGTGATGGGACCCTGGCAAGTACTGGTGTCTCCGCGTGACAGGTCAGGATGCAAGAGTCACACTGCTTCTCTACTTACGTCCCATTGTGACTCAAAGTCAGCTCTCCTGATCCTTGCTCACTGGCCCCTGACCACTTTCTCCTCCCACTGTCCCCTCAACCACAGAAATATGGTTCTTGTCTCTTGGGGAAACAAAGCTTTCAGCTACTAAACACAGAGGAACAAAATCACCTTCAAGATAACCGTGCACTTACTCTTGCCCTTCACCTCTAAATGCGTCGATCCTTGACTTGCACAAGAGGCGAAGGTGTTAGTTCCTGGGTTGTTTTCATATTTGTTTTTGGCTGAGCGCTCTATCCTGAGTATGCGGATCCAAGGTGTGTAAAGTTCTTAGTCGGTGAGTTCTTCCAGGGCAAACATTGAGTTGCTACATTTGATTACATAATATAGCACTAACAGTGTCCTAGATACATCAGTGTTTTGCAGAAGGTATCAGAATGAAGATATCATAGTTACACATGTCTAGACTTCAGTCTGAACAACTATGTGCCTGGAAATCTGTGTGAAAATATTTGTGTTGCAAAGGTTGCTGCCTAAAGAAGCCCTGTGTGAAATCCTTGAGGAATTCACAAATCCCCAAGACTGGCGAATGGATTCCTGCTCCGTGAGGCATTGACTTAGGGAGTTGTGATGAGTCGTATTTGAATCATGTTGTTTTATTGTTAAAGCTTTAAGAATGTTTCTTAGCAAAGTATTTTAAAAGAATCTGGGTCTACAGTTGGTTTATATTACAAAAAACCATATCGAAAAGAGAATTTGCTTTGTAGATAAAGATTGGCTAGGAACAACCAAAACACCAAACCACCAATGCTTTCTCAAAACTAAATGTAAAGTATAAATAGAGAACAAAACAGGAAATAGTGGTTTGCAAAAAAAGAAATACTCGTAGCTGCCCTAAAAAGTGCCTTTCCTTACACAACACCATGTGAGTTCAGAGACTGAGTGACAGAAAGTGCTGGCTCCACCTCCTAGCAGAGAAGCGTCTCCCAGCAAGTGCTGCCTCACTGCCACGTGCAACTACTCTTTAACAATCTTTAAAAAATTATTCGGATCAGTCTGTACATCGTAGATGACTAAATAAGTGTGCTCTTCTCTCCATCCAGTCATCACGTGCTCAGTTAGTTGACTGGGTTGCCTTATACCACCTAAGCTTCCACTCAATGTCAGTGCCATCTCTTATATCCTACAGAGACGTGATGATGTGGCTTGAAGGGTCAGGTTTTCCGCCAGTCCCCCTAACCAGCTCCGTTGGCAGCTCCCTCCATGCTATCCAGGGCTGACCTGGGAGGCAGCTGTAGGGATTTGTGCAAAGAGCCCTGGGGTGGAATCGGAGTTTTGCTCACTAATGGATGATCTCATGCAACCTCTCTGGGCTTCGGCTCCTTGTCTATAAATCCAAGGACAGCAATGCTTATCTCACAGAGTCATGAAAATTAATAGAGATGAAGTAGGTGAGGGCCCATCTTGACAGCAGGTGGGGCACTGTGTTTTGCTGGGGTGGCCTTGTTGTTGGAAAGGGGCTATCGTGGGGTGGAGTTCTGACCCTGGTGGTGGCAAGTGCCCTTGGCTGGATCCTGCTGCCTCAGTGCTGGGGAGTGGGGGGAGTCCTGGAAGAGGGGCTGGGTTGCTGATCATTCATTATTTATTCAATAAACATTTGTTAAATCCCTAAGATGTGCCAGATGCTGAATTAGGTACGATACATTGATCAAGACATAGCATCTCATTCAAGGAGCTCAAGTACATTGGGAGAGATAGACAAGGATACAAGTAAATGGAATGTCGGGTAGGAGGTGCTGTGATAGAAATCCTTCAGGCGCAGCCATGGGGGAGACTGTAGAATAGAAACATTCCTTCCAGGCAGAGCTGTGAGGGAGAAGCCTCTGGAAGGGCACCTCCTTGAGGAACACAAGCCTTTGCAGGAGATTCCTTTTCATCTAGCCAAGGAGAAAGGCCCCACGTTTCAGGCAGAAGCTGATGCCTTTTGGAGAGAGAATAGATTTCTCTCTCAAAAAGCTGAGCAAAGATCAAGTAACACCATTCTCTGACTGCAGCCTTAGAGAAAATTGTGATGGGGCACCAAATGCCAGGCTTCTGAGGAGACCTGTTGTGACTCACTCGCTTACCTTGAATTCTCCTTCTACCTTACCTTCAGATTGGGAGCAGATCAGTTTCATCATTATGTTCACGTCAGTGAAAGCCTCCTGGAATGAGCCAGGAGTAGGTAATGGGGGGAAACTCCAGGGCTGCACACAGGAGACCACTCAGTATGGATGTCCTCTAGGGTCAGTAGCAAAGGGGGAGGGTGCACAGGCTCCCTCAGGAAGTGCCAGGTTGCAAGGACCTGGTGAGGGTGAGGTGGAGAGGAGCTGGCAGGCCAGCGTGTGCCCCAGGCTCTGACTTTCCCTTTGTTGTCCTGTGTAGGGGACCAGCTCCACCCCTGCACCCCGGCCACCTTGCACATCTCCACGGAGGCACACAGGCGAGGCTTGCCCGCAGTTGATCTCAGTCTTGGCAGAATCCCTGTGATCCTCCCGGGTCATGGGAGCACAGGAGGCTTGTGAGGAGCTGTTACAAGGCCATCTGCCACTCACCTTTCTATCTGCCCTGAAGGCTGTTGTAGGACCATTTCTCATTGCCTCCTGGGGGCTGAAGAGATGCAGAGCTTTCTCCTTGCCCTCCCTTGGGGTGCAGCTGCAGCATGACGGCTCCTCAGCCACAGGGTACCGCACCTCTCTATTGTAGTCACGTGGCCCCTTTTGTTTCTGTGTTGTCTTTTAGGACAAAGGACATGGCAGACTCCGTCTCTTCTTGCTTTTGCTGTCTATCTAAGTAAGAAACTGTCTGAATCAAACAAAGGCTTGTTGTGTCCTTACCTACAAATCCAAGAGCTGTGCTCCATAGGGAGTTTAGACGTCTAAATCTGCACAGATGAGGAGGAAGAGTCCCAGAGAGGTTAAGTAAATTGTCTCCATCTCTCACATGATTAGGAGTAGAGCCAGAACTGGAGCCCAGCCCCCTCAGTCCAGGGTCATTTCCACTAGTACCTAATACTGTGCCTCATTGCTATGAATGCCCACTGAAACGGTTGCCTGTCCGGTCAGTCAAGTCATTGAGGTTCCTAGGAGTCCCAGTCAGTGCAAGTGCACACGACCACGGGACATGATGAGTGTTGCACCCAGGTATTGGCTTGTGAATTGCAGTCCTTTCAGGGTCCAGAGCACCCAGCACATCCCACCTCCCACACGCTAGTGCAGCTGGCCTTGGCTGATCAGTTGCTGCAAATGGCAGAGGCACTCACTCATTCTTCTCTAGAGCAAGAGATTGTAAATCGAGTTTATTTATTTGTTTGTTTTTATTTTTTTAATACACGCAAAATTCAAAAGGTAGAAAACAGTGTACAGAGAACAACCCCTTTCCCTCTCCAGGCCCTAGAAACCCAGGCCCTCCACCTCTGACAGATGATTGCTACCATTTTTAAACACTTCCAGAGATGTTTTGTGCCTATACAAGCATATATGCATGCATACGTGTGTATATTTGTATGTGTATCTTCCTCACCCACCATATAATGGCACACTATATTTGCTACTATGTAAACGTCAACATTCACCTTGAAGATCATTCAGTCTCGTTTTTCTCAGCCGTGATTCTGCTGACTGCATCATGGCAGAAGGCATCCTAGCTCCTCCCGCCGCCAGGTTCCTTCTCACAACCCATGAGTTTGCACGTAGGTACATCTTGAGGTGTGGCCACAGACAGACAGACTCCGTCCTTTGAGATAGCAGGAATGACTGGAAATTCCTAAAAGAGGATTTCCTACAAGGCTCCCATTCTACCTGGTCATTAGGTGACTTGCCTAAAGAGCAGACAGATGCTGTCCCTTTCCATGTCTGTCTGTCAGGGTCTAACTAGGAAAGCTCTGTAGTGTTTAAGGCACTGGGTATTTAATTCAGGGAAATGGTCACACAGTGATGAGAGAGACCAAACAGAGGACTGGACAATTAGCCACAGTCTCTGCAGTCGCAATCACTCCTAGGTTAGAGGGACAGCAGGAGGAGGTGGTGTAACAGAAGCCAGGGCCAGGTCACCCATGTGGACCTGTCCAGTGGGGGCTGGAGCCACAGAGGAGAAGCAGTTTCTCGCAGAGACCCAGCAAAGCCAAAAGAGAGTGTGATAGGTCCCTGGCTTCACCCACACCAACTCCCATCCTCCAAAGTCAGACCAGCACCTCCCATTGGGCAAACCCAGCCAGCAGCCAGCTGTCACAGCAACCTTGGAAAACAGCTTTGGGGGTCAGCCCCCGTTCATACCGAGAATCCCAGGGGCAGGGTGAGGGATGGAGCTGAGGGAGACAGGCCCAGGGCCAGCCCACAGAACCTCCAGAGGGCTGCCTTCTGTAAGGACGTCACCTGAAGGGTAAGGTCTGTCAGTGTGGGTGACTTGACTTTTAAAAAAACGGATGGACACCTGAAAGAAGGAGGTGGCAGCCAGTCCCTCCTGGGCCTGGCACCTGCTTTCCTCTACTCTCTGCGCTTCACCTTCTGAGGAACAGCTCTGGGCCAGGGGCCCAGATGACAGTGCTGGAGCTATAGGTAGCTTCTCTCTTCTTCCTGTGCCAGCCGAGGGGACTGGTGGGTCCCAGAAAATAGACAGATTTAGGGTACAGCTGAGAAGCTGCCCAGCTAGTGAATTATTCACACCTCTGTGGTGTGCCTGTCTCTCATGCTTTCAAATGTTCTAAAGTTTGTCCCAATCCTGCAGGCTGGAATGGTGTTTCCCCCACTTCATTGTGCGTATTCCCCGCTGTTGCTTTATATACCTCTCCTCCTTCCCCTTAAATACATAAATCTTGGCTCCTTATCATCCTGGCTTCTGCACCCTTACTGGGTGAAGGGAAGGCTCCCATGTTGAGGGGGAAGGGCTTTTATAAGTTCACCCAAGGGTGGAATGGATTTGACGGGCTTTTAGAGTCTGTCCTCACTGCAGATGGCCCGTTATAAGGGGGCAGGAAGCCCCCCACAGCCTACACAACAACAGAGTTCAGAGTTCTACCTGTGGAGACGGAGGAGCCTATGTCTCGAGGTCTCTGTGTACTTACTAGGCACGTCTAGAAGTTCCATGTCCGGGGGTTGAGGGAAGAAGTCTGCACATTACAACTCCCCTGAGGACATTTGGCAGGCTCATCACCTTTGAACATTCTCTCGAACCTGCTTTCTACCTGGTCATTTTGTGGGACAACTGGAGCTAACCAGTCCTTTTTGTTCCTTAGTCAATTCCTATATTTCCAGGACAAACTGGCTTATTTATAATTTCTTTGAGCTCACTCTCGTCTATTTAGAGACAGGGCCTATCAGTACAGAATTAACGGAACAAAATACCAATAGATAAGCTCTCCCAGACTTACCAAAATCAACAAAAATAAATTACATTTTATTCTACCCACCTTCTGTTGTATTAAAATGATTACAACTAGAATTTGGTGCACCTTAGTTTGGTCTCCTGAGTATCATAAGGAGCTCATAGCTTTTCATAACTATTTCGGTTCACTATATTATCATTGTTATTGTTGTTATTATTATTATTGATTCATAAACTGTTGCAACTTGCTTCTTTGTCCTTTTAGTACCACTCTGGATATTCTTAAAATCATCCTTGTTCTGGTTATAATAAGACATTCCTGACATTTCTCTGCCCCCAAGTTTGGGAATCAGCTATCTCTAAGGAGTCCTGGTTTTATTGAGAGTGGAGAACAGTGTCAGAGAGCAAATGCGAGTGCCAGGAGTGAGGACACATGAGTGCTGCCTTTGGCTTCTATTGGCCCAATTTTAGCATCAGAATTGGGGAAAAATGCATATTAAGGGAATGCACTTTCTCTATTTAACCAATTATATTGCTGTCCCGCTTCTTCTTACGGTCTAAAAGTTTCATTGACCATCAAAGTCTTCTATTATATTGATATATTTCTATCCAAAATTAAAAAATATGAAGGCAGACCTCTGATGCTGGCTGTGGGCCATTGGTCTAGGTGAGATGGTGGACTCAATGGTGAATGGTGTTGCCACAGGTGCCAGGTGCACTTTCAGCATGCAATATTGCACCAGGTGCTGTGAAGAGCAGAGTGACAAATGAAATACCGCCCCTGGTCTCCAGGAATGTACAGAAATCATTTGTGTGCATGAAACAATGAGAAAACTACGTAAACCATCATTTAATCAGTGCCGAGACTGGTGGTGGAGGCAATGGGTGGTGAAGGAGTTAAGAGAAGTGGGAGATCAGTGTGTGGAGAAGGAAAGGTCTCTGGAGCAAGAGGGGTTGGGCCACATTGGAGAATGGCTCAATTTTAGATAAATGCTGAGATGCGTCCTTATCACTGGAAACCACCCCACATACAGACCTAAGCAGCCTGTGGAGCTGTAGGTATTTGGGTGCGTATGAGGCAGCTGGCAAAAGAAAGACACTAGAGCCACTGGCTTACAGTGAATTCAACATGGTGCCCCAAAATGAGAGAAAATAGGATTCCAGTTGTACTTTTGAAATGACAGTGAGAAAGAGCATAACACCAAAGTCAACAACCCACTCCATGCAGTTAATAGAAGGAAATAATTTAGAGTCCATTAGGAATCTAGAGATCCTTGTAACTACCTGGTCTCAATGTTTTTAGAAACAGCGAAAAGCCATTGATCGTGTTTCCAGTCCCTGACCCACCCCTTTGCCGCGCATCACCAAATGCCCCTGCATGTAACTGCTCTGGAGCCAGCTCTGTGCGTTTAGCTCTGCCCTGCCTGGGAAAATCCTACCTCTGATGTCATCTTCTTTTGCTTTTCCTGTCTCCACACCTCCCAACCCTGTTGAAACAGCTGATTTCTTTCCTTCTTCATGTTTTCATAGCATTTCATATGAAACTTGTTATACTATCACATATTATTGCCTCTTTACTTGTCTGCTTCTTCATAGTCAGAAAATATCTTATTCTCATCTGTAATCCAAGAGGCTAAACGCAGTATTTGACACTCACTGCATATTCCACAGATATTTCTTGGAGAAACTGATAAATGAATGAATGAAGGAAGGAGTGGATACATGAATACATGCCTCAGGATTGCGTTAGGTGATTTGGTGGCCCCATGGAATTGGTGTATGCTTTTGGATTTGGCAATCCCTTTGCTCTTTATCTTGATGAAGCACCATTAGCCAGGACCTTGGTTTATGTGCATTAGGTTTGTGAGGCTAACAGGTAAAATGTCACCCCCAAATTCATAGACCAGATCTTAGATTCTCTTGGTTTCAGTTGTAATATTTCTAGCCAAGCCTTGTTTTGATAAGAAGAGGGAGACTGAGGAAACCAGCAGCAAATCACTTGACTTAATATGTCAAGCCAGGATTTGACAACCACTTAAAGGTTGTAACTTGGAGATTTAGAGACTTTACGGTTAGGCTGTTCTAGGGAGAGAATCTTTTAATGTCTACTAAAGCTCTTGGCTCCAAGATGGTTTCCAGTCTGCCCTGAACTGAGGCAGTCTGCATTCCCCGAAGCTGGCAATTGATAGCAGGAAAATTCAGAGGTATCATGTACACCTCAGGATTTTGACAGTTCTCGAATGATTTATATATTTGGTTGTATCAAATTATATATCTATGGCTAGGATGTCTTTAGACAGCATTTGAGGTCTTTGAAAGTCTTTGGAGATGGGGGAAAATTTTGAGGGTAAGGACCGTAACTCAGCTGCCACCTGGTCCCCTGGTGTAAGTGCTTGGAGGGAGGTGCTACCAAGGGTGAGGGGGGTGAGCTGGTTCTCTCCAGGGTTCAGCGAAGCACCCCTATCCACTGTGTTTATGGACATTCTTCCTAACTCAGAAACAACCTTTGTGTGTGTGTGTGTGTGTGTGTTAAAATCCTTTTTGCTTTTCTGTTACAGTTTGTTTGGGATGTTAAAGCAGTGGCCAGTGAGGTTCTGTAGTTCAGGAGCCAAAACCATTAGATAACAAGAAAACAAAAGGCCGTCTAAAGAAGCACAAATTTCCAATAGAAACTTCCAGAGAATGAGAGTTATTCACTCATCATTTGTTTTTCTCTTTGTACTCTCTTTGTACCTATAGTTTAAAAATTCAAACAATGTGAAATGGTACAAAGAAGAAAGCAAAAACATCTCTCAATATCTTTCTGCCCAGAGGAAACCACCTTCAAATAATCTGATAATTATTTTCCCCAGACTTCTTTCTATGCCTAAATACACTCAGATTTATCTTTATGTATATATGTAAAAAATATATGAACAGAATCATACTATATATACTATTTTGCAATCTTTGTGTACGCATGTATATATGTATGTGTATACACACACATACTTAAAATTACAAAGTATTCCACTTTATGAATGTGAAATAATTTAGTAAACTAAGGCTGTTTGGAGGGACATTTTGATTACTTTCAGTATTTCACTATTATAAACAACGTGCAAATAATACCCCTGGCCATATATCTTTCTGTTCTTCCCAGATTATCTTCCTAGGATTTATCCTTAGCAGTGACATAGTGGTTTACGAAGTGTGCATGTGTAAAGTTTTTAAGTGATTTTCAAATTTTCTTCCAGAAAGGTTAGCCAATTTGCACCCCTAGCAAGAGCAAATGGGAGTGCCCATTCCTCTAGCCCTCAGCAACATGCAATGTCAGGGTTATGCACATTTATCGATCTAATAAGCAAAAAATGATATCTCAATCTATTTTTGGGGGGGTTACCAGAGAAGTTTAGAATCTTTTCTTGTGATATTTGACTATTTCTCTTTCTCCCTTCTTTCTTTCCTTCCTTCCTCTCTTTTTAATTTTTTTTGTGAACTGTCTATATCCTTTGCCCATTTTTCTAGTCTTCATTTTTATTTCAATAATTTGAAGGAATTCTTTGTATTAACCTTTTGTTGGTCCAATATGTAGTAAATAGTTCCCATAGATTTTCATTTATTTTCAACTTTTTTCGTGATTTTACTTTTGCTATACGAAAACTTGAGCTTTAGGTAGTCATGTCTATCAGTTTTTCCGTTTGTGCTTCCTGAGTTTTCTATCATACATCCCAAGAATATAAAAATGTTGACCCAGGGGCCATTCTTGTGGCATAGTGGTTAAGTTCCTGTGCTCCACTTCGGTGGCCCAGGGTTCACAGGTTCAGATCCCAGGTTCAGACCCGGCACTGCTTGTCAGGCCACACTGTGGCGGCATCCCACACAAAACGGAGAAAGATTGGCACATGTGTCAGCTCAGGGCTAATCTTCCTCACACACACTCAAAAAAAGTTGACCTATTTTGTCTTCAGTAATTCTTAATATTTCTTTTATTTTTTATATTTTAGAATTTTCTAGACTACTCTAGAATTTATTTTACTGAAATATACCTAAAATTTTTTTCATTTCTAAGTGCCAGTTGTCCACAAATCATTTGTTGAGCTTTCCTCATTAATACTAAATAATCTTAAATTTCAAACAAATGAAAGCTTATTATATGTTAATTTCTGGACTAACTTTTCCGTTGATGTGATTTCTTATTCCTGTACCATACTGCTGCCACTATTATAGGTTTATGATACATTTTATGAACCAGGTGGACACATCTCCTCTGCTGGCCTTTGTCTTGTCCTTTCTTTTCTTAAAGTCAGTTTGGATTTTTAATGTGATTGCATTTAATTTATAAAATAATTTAGATGAAAATTATATTTTAAAAACATCCATGTATCCAATAACAGAATAGTCTTTTTATTTATTTGAGTTTTATTTTAGGGCATAAGTAGAATTTTGAAAACTGCTATTTTCTTCATACAAGTCATTCCATTTCTTACTAAATCTGTATGAAGAACAGAGAAGGGTCTGAGATTTTATCCTCTGCAAGCAAACAAGTTAGCCTGTCACCCTGTCATGGATGCTGGCAGAAAAGGGATGATCCTAGGGCAGAGGCACAGCAGGTGGTGTAGACTTCGTGTTCCCATCTGCTTCCTTTGTCCAGGTTTTATAGTGGAGGCTGCACATGCAGTAGTCACAGCTGAGGAACTCTAAGCTTGGGAAATCCTAACGAGAGCTCAGGGCAAGCTTCTTGAGCTAACTGATGAAGAATGAGAGGAATAAACAGAGGGGGTTTATGCAAAGGCCCTGTGGTGGGAGGAAGTGTGGCAACTATAAATACCTGAAAAAAAGGCCACCACGGTAATTCCGTTATCTTCTGGCTAATGGTGCTGAAGAGAACTAGCTTGCTTATTTTTCCTACTGTAAATGATCTATTTGTTCTGCCCAAATGCTTATAAATTTTTTTCCCTTTGCCTTTGTGTGTATTATTTTCATTAGGATTTGTTGTTGTTCATTCTTAATGAAATTTTTTTAAGACACAGAGAGCCTCTTCATTCTTGTTGATGGCCTCTTAGTATATCTTTGAGTATTTTCCTTGTCTATCAACTTTGACTTTTTCTTTAATTATTTGATAAATTGTCCCTGTCTATCTTCTATAGTTATGTTCTCCCTAAAAACATTCTGTCTCTCTTGTTTCCACTGCATTCCGAGATGGAGACCCTTCCTTGTTTTCAGTATTGATCTTTGCTATTTTCACTTTCTTTTTTTCATGTCTTAGTTTTGGAAAGGGAGATTTTGGGGATTCTGGTCTTTTGTGACTATCTTTTCCAAAGTGTCTGGATCTGTTATTGAAAGAACCATTTTGTACGTACTTTTCCTCAACTCTTTAAAATTATCCCAAAAGAGATTTTGAGACTCCCTTGTGGTTAAAATAATCTCTTCAATTTTGAAAAGTGCTCTGTCTCATTACTTAAAATTGTATTTACTTGTGTGTTCAAATTGTAATTATTTGTGGCAAAGGAATTGGGGAACAGCACCTACCTGATTAATGGGTTAAATATGTAATCATTCAGGTGTGATGAATCGAGGAAACTTCCTATCTCCAAGTACCTCTCCGACTGCTCTGGTACAAAAACACTTCATTGTTGCTCCATTAGCGTGAGATTCATTGATCAGATTTAGTTATGTGGGAAGGTCCTTCACACTCCTAAGATGGACGTGCTTCTACAGAAGGCAGTGGAAAGTAGCACAAGTCTTGGCGTTTCCTACCAGTAGGGAGAGGGAATTAGAACAGAAGAATCCAGTTTAAAAGATGACTTCTTTTCCTAGGAATTTTTTTCTGACATATTGAGAAATTTGGGGATAGTTAAGCGTAATTTTGAGGGATACAAATCCTTCAGATAATGTGCTAATTAATTTGTTACTCTCCCTTTATTGGTCAAAACCTAGTCAACAAGAAGAGTTTCATGAGGGAGTATCTCAGTTAGCAGAGTATCCCAACTCACCAGTGAAGGAATGCAGCCAATTGACCCTCCAAGAGGACTCCCATTTCCATTCCAAGAGATGCAATGTCTTCTCTGATCATGAGTTTTCTCTTGTTGACTTTTGTTGTTGTTGTTGTTGAGGAAGATTGGCCCTGAGCTAACTCCTGTTGCCAATCTTCCTCTTTTTGCTTGAGGAAGATTGTGAGGAAGATTGTTGCTGAGATAACATCTGTCTCAATCTTCCTCTATCTTTTGTATGTGGGATACCACCACAGCATAGCTTGATGAGTGGTGTGTAGCACCACACCCGGGATCTGGGCTGCGAACCCAGGCTGCAGAAGCAGAGCGTGTGAACTTAACCACTAAACCACCGAGCGGCCCCTTCTTCTTGACTTTTTTTTTCTTTTACAAGGTTAGCCCTGAGCTGACATCTGCTGCCAATCCTCCTGTTTTTGTTGAGGAAGATTGGCTCCGAGCTAACATCTATGCCCATCTTCCTCTGTTTTATATGTGGGATGCCTGCCACAGCATGCCTTGATGAACAGTGCATAGGTCGGTGCCCGGGATCCGAACTGGCCAACCCCAGACCACTGAAGTGGAGTGCATGAACTTAACCGCTGTGCAACCAGGCTAGCCCCCCAACTGCCCCCCCCCCAACCCCTGCTCTTGTTGACTTTTGATCTTGATGTTAGTGGATATATTGCTGACCCCCTTCCTCACTAGAGGCTAAGTAGAAAGGTAGAGAAACATGTCCTATATTAGGAAAAATTCCTGTTTCCAAAGTCTGTAAAGATAAACTAATAATGAAGAAGCAGAAACTTGACCATGATAGTTCAAAATGGGACTCAGACCAAGTTTCACATAGCAGAAATGTTGTTGAATAAATTTTGGTGGTTTTCCAATGTTTTTGGAAGCGTCTGTTTGGAAAATGACTATTTTGGGTATTTGATGGCACTGTGGAGTACAGACACTAAGTCTAGAAATAGAGTGAGTCTTCCTTTACATGTTGATGGGTTTATCTTTGTTGACCATAATTCCTTGACTCTAAGATGCCTTTGATTATATCACACATCATTATCTCATGTATCACTAAGAAAAGAAAAATGCTCCCTATGGAATTCTGACATCCTTACAATGCTGTAGAGTACATCCTGATTTCAGAGACGTTAATGTGTGAAAAAATACACATCTTAGAATCAGTGAGATATAATATTTTTCTTAAAGTGGCAAAAACAGGGAAAATTGATACCTAACAGCTTGTCAATCTACCTGAAATATTTAACAATGCAGTCAATAAATAAATTTATGCTTTAAAACTCTATTTACTAGGTATGCTATTTCCAAGAACAATCAAGACTATTGATAGAGTACTGTTAATATTCGGAGAATTAATGAAGTGAACTTACATCTATAGAGGATGCCCAAAATTTCCCCTGTCATTATTTTAAGAATTTCCACTATTTGATATTTTCTTTACTGAGCAAACCAATCTGGTCCCTGCTGTGCATCCCAGACCAGGGTGCAGGGACTGCCTCTTCGTCTTTCCCAACTCTTTCTGCAGCCTTTTGAGCAAGAACCTCTCATTTCCACTGTTAGGTACCACTAATCCTCAGAGTTGTATCACCTAACATCACCCCTGAACTAAAGTCTAAAGTTCTGTCCCATTTGTCACATTCATGAACATTCCAGGAAATCCAACCCCTGAACTCATGCTACTGCTACGTTCTCTGGGTTGGGGCTGATCACCCACCTCTTGCTGCAAGATTTAGGCAACTCTACCTGAGAACCTTATTATTAGAATTTTTAATGCTAATAATATTATAGTATGTGGGGGATAGTATAGTATCTGCTTGGGGGAAAGAATTTGTTCATGGTAAACACTTACCCAGAGTCTCACCATCTATGCCATTGGTGGCATTTTAGCACGTTTCCTTCCACTTTTTCACCGGATAAAGTTTTTGCATAGTTGAGATAACTTTTACGTGCAATTTATGTGATGCTTTTTCACTCATCCTCATGTTATTAAAAGAGTATTGTTAAAGGCTTTTAATTAGTTGATTGTTTTATTCTGTAGATATATTAACTATTCCTCTATTGCTTGGTATTTGGATTGTATCCATTTTATTTTTGCAATTCTGAATCAAGATAAATGAACATCTCTGTATGCAAATCTCTGTCCCCATTTTGATGGAGGGACATAATCCACCTTAATACAGTTGATTTGTACTGTTAAATTTCTTTCAATGGAAAAAAGGTCATAATTTATAACCCAACCAAAGGGATAGGAGTAAATATGAGAGAATGGTTGTGTTAAATACTATTATTATATTAGTTCAAAGTTGAATTAACTGGGACACAGATAGATAAAGTTGTCTTGTTGCTGGTGACACTATCAGTTGTGTT
This sequence comes from Equus przewalskii, assembly GCF_037783145.1. Lineage (NCBI taxonomy): Eukaryota > Metazoa > Chordata > Mammalia > Perissodactyla > Equidae > Equus > Equus przewalskii. Next base: position 57,341,786 of record NC_091839.1, on the reverse strand, counting down.
TGCAACCGGGAATCTAGTGTCTTCTTCACCCCGCCAGTATCTTCCCCACTTTCACCATAGCCCCATGGAAATTAGCTGTCCTTGAAACTGTACCAGGAGCCCAACAGCACCGTAAAAGCTCGTAGTGGTGCCTGGTTCTCTCGCATTTGGTCTTCTCCTCCAACAAGGGGTCGGTATGGCCAAAGTCACCAAACCAGATCCATGTTTGCCTTGCAAACCAAACAAACACTTCTGTTTTTGTTTTGCTTTGTGTCTGGACTAATTCTTAGCACCTCTTCTGCCTGTGAGCGATTTGTCACTTCCTTCTGTAAGACTGGCACCAGCAGACATGCAGTCTCAGAGGATCCCGGGGAGGAAGCGAGGCCGACCCCCACTTCACTCAACACCTATGAAGATGGCAGTTCATAATCTTTATTCTGCTTCAGCTGGTTCTTTACCAGCAGTGAAGATCCCAAAGAAAAGAGGGCGGAAACCCGGGTACAAGGTACGGCTCCATCATCTCCTTTCTCCAAAGTGGTATTGGGCTGGGGCACGGGTGTTTGGGCAGAACCCCACTGCAAAATGTGATGAAAAGTTGGGAGCTGGGTAAAGACAGGATGAATAAGTTTCTCTCAATGGAGCATGTGATGGCCGAGGCCTCATTATTCTAACATGGCACACAATGCATGCTGTTGCTATCGTGTGCATTTTTACAAGTGGAGAAAGCAAATTACACCAGATGGGGAAAGTTGTAAGGCAAGCAGATTTTAAGGTCATAGCTAAACACACATTATTAAGCCTCGCATCTGAATTAGTGTTTCAGATACTGAGCTTTCCCCTAACTGTGCCTACTAGAGCAGCTCTCGAAGCCACTTTCCAGAACTGATTTGTCATTTATTTCAGTAGAAGCAGATGATGTTCCTGAGACATTTAAATTAATAATGTGAGGAGACTACTGTCAAAGTTTTCCCAAACACAGCCCCAACAAGGGGACTCGTCATGAAAATTCAGGGTGTTAATTCATAGTTTCCTGCTTATAAAAGATGCTGACGTCAAGTTTGGCTACAAGGAGGCATATTAGGCAAAATTTAAATCCCATGACCCGTTTAAGAATTAATGATTTGGAGAGGCTGGGGGGTGGAGAGTAAGTTCTCTGATGTAACTGCAATCATATACAGCAACCCGAACCCAGGAGAGAGCTTATCCTCTCAGATGGTTTTGAAGAGGCTACTAGGGAAGAAAGAATCTTGACCTTATTCCGCAAAAGCCTTTCGGTCATTAGAAAATGAGCGACAGAAATTTTCCTTCATTTGTTTTTCTGGAAATAAAGAGCTTATGTTTCCACCTTTAGATCTGAATACTCAAACCAAAATGCAAATTGGCAATTAACTCCCATATATTTAGGAAAATGTGTGGAAATTATTTCAGGTCAGCAGAAAGACAAAGCTTCCGGAAGAATTGGTAATGAATTCAACCTTTATCCCTTTGGTTTTCCACAATTCTTACAACTGCTGGAAAGTAAAAATGGTAGGTGGGGGGGAAAGTGACTCAAAGTTATTTGGGGGTCATTGGTTTGGTAAAAGAAGCTTTTACTCAGCCATCTCCTGAGGTAAAGTCTTCTGTCACTAGTTATTTTTCTGACAAAGAGAGCCTCCTTTTTCTCATGGGCACACCAGCTTCAGAATTGTGTCTCCGAAGCTGGCACAGGGCAGGTCCTCCTGCTCAGCTACCTGTGTAGTTGCCAGGGTCTGGGAATTGCATCTGGAAGGCTGGAGCAGGGCAGCCCTTCTGTTTATAGAGCTAGGGAGCACATCCAGGGTCTGAAGAAACACACTGCAAACTTCGCTCTCCTATTTGGCTTTCTCCTACTCCCCTGGGAGCTGTGACCCAAGAATGAAAATTACCAACAGACACAGCATTTCTGGGGCCAGGAAAAATGGAAATTCACTCCATGGAATGAACTCGACTTTGCAATTTTCCTGTCTCCTCAGAAGGGTGGTTCTCAGTGCTCCTAATACTTGGAGACACCTCAGGGCAGGAAGACAGCCTTGGGGTGGTCAGCTGAGGACACAGGCCCTGCACAAAGCAGGCAGGTCTCATACTCGTGCCCAAAAGGGTTTCTTTTCTGGGGACAACAGGCCACAGCCCTTCCTGAGTCTACTTCCCAAATATTTGGGGAAATGTGTGGGAATTGTTTCAGGCCAGCAGCTTCCAGGTGGCTCCCCAAGTCAGGGGCTTAGCTTCTGAGAAGAATGGCTCCAAACCAGGTGCCAGTCTGCATGACGTTCTGACCCACTCATGATGACACAGGAAAAATAAGAACTGTTTGAAAGTCTTCGCAAAGCTGAAATGATTTCACTTAAAGGATCATCCTTTATTCTGAAATATCTGCTTCCTACTATTTTGGTGTCAAATTTTATTTTATTAAATATCGTCTGTTGTCAGGATTTGGTAATTTAAAAAAATGTCTTTACTTGGCAAAATAAAGTTGGCAACCTGTTAAGTCTCTCCAGTTTTATTTTGACAATTTCTTAGACCCTGAAGCCCCATTTTATCATTAATGAAAGGGTTTTAATTGTGGAGAAGCCAGCAAGGAAAGTGTACGGTTTCATTCCATTTACCAAATGGTCACTAATTTGGCAGTTTTTAACTATCTGGGACGCAGTGGGGGAGCCAGAAGTTGTTAAAAAATCCTGAGCAAGGGAAATAAGATATTACTTGGTCTAGTCTTAAAAGTCTTGTATTTTATGACTAAGAAATGCTTCCAAGCCCTCCTTCAGAGTTTATTTACCTTGATTGTAGATGCATTTCTCACAAGCTCGATTATAGCAGTTTAATAGCCTTAGATTTGAAGGGGAAGACATTTTGGGGAAGAAGAGTGCGCACAGCTGGACACGGAGAGGATAATAATAGTAATTATGATAATTATATGATATATTAATAATACAGAACAATAAAATGCACAGTAATATCAATATTATAAAATAATAAATGACAATATAATTTTATGTCGAAAATGATGTTATTATGATATATTCGTGCTAACGATATTATCATAATAAAATAGTGAGTGCTTGAGCTTTTGGCAGGCTCTTCCCCAGGAGATTCTGAGTCTCCTGGCCTTGCTGACTGTATCACAGGTCTATGCTGGTTGACATTTGTCACTTCTGACTGCTGCTGTCCCAAGCTGCTCTGTCAGTCATCCCTGTGCCCCTGCATACGTCGAAACTCTCTGGTCCAAGTAGGAGCACAAACCTCTCCCTTAAAGACCCAAGCACGACAAGCACAGGCTGTGACGTTTAACCCCTTCTCTGAGGCTTGAGAATAACAGAGTGAACTACAGGCAGAAGAGTGCCAGTCAGATGTCAGTGCTCCAGAGGTCATAGGTCATGCCTCTTCCCAGGGTCCACCTGGCCATCTCTCTCTCGGCCCAGGCCTGCAGCTGGGGCCTGCTCACTCCTGTGAGATTTTTTATGGCCTTACTGCCCCCTTCTCGCCCCAGTCAAAGGAAGCCAAAACCTCTTAACATCCTATTTTCTCTGAAGAGCTGTGCTCTGGCTGCCATGAAAACAGCCTTCTTCATTATCAAACAGAACACTTACATCTCAGTTTGAAGCATCGGCTATTGGTTTACGTCCTTAGTTCAGAGGTCAACAGGTAGATTTTCCTTACATTTCATGGCTAAAAAGACCATCGAAGTCTTTTTTTTTGTTTTAAAGATTGGCCCTGCACTAACATCTGTTGCCAATGTGTTTTTTTCCTTCTCCCCGAAGTCCCCCAGTACATAGTTGTATATTCTAGTTGTAGGTCCTTCTGGTTCTGCTATGTGGGATGCCACCTCAGCATGGCCTGATGAGCAGTGCTGGGTCCACATCCAGGATCCAAACCAGCAAAACCCTGGGCCCCCAAAGCAGGGTGCATGAACTCAACCACTCAGCCATGGGGCCGGCCCCCATTGTGATGTTTTTAAAGCAATAAAGAGAAAGGGTCTACACCAAGGAGAAATGCTGCCTTCCATTCTGTAGACTCAGCTGATTATAATGTCTTCAAATAGTGGGATTTCCAGCTTCTGTGTCTTTATGATTTAAGCAGGAAGAATAAAGTGTTGGGTTTTTAAAAATAGTCATTTGTCCGTAATACTAATAATTAATCCTAATAGCAGTAATAGTCATGCACAGCATTTATTCAGCATTTCTACATTTGAGGCTCTGGGCCTAAGCACTTTATGTTTATTTTCTTATCTGATCCTTGATAGTTTGATAGTGATGGCAGCCAGGGAAATTGCAGGCATTAGGCATGAATTGACTAAGCCCCACAGCCTGAGGCCGCTTACTGTCAGGCCAGCAGCCCTGTACACCTCAGCAATCTCTTAGCATTATTGTTCAGAATAGTAATCATACTTCCTGATTCAAAAAAGAGTAAATTATATTCTCTCTGCTCCATTTAATGAGCTAAGAAAAGTGTAACATATTCTAGAAAGAATATCATCCCTGAAATATTAAAAACAAATGGTTAAAATTTTCTAAAATGTTGGTCATTGTATCATTCAGGATACAAATTCAGCTGCTATAACAAAGCCCACGTCACAGTGGCTTAAAGAAGATATAAACTATTTTCTCTCACATGTTCAAGTCTGGAAAGGCCATCTGGGGCTGACACAAGGGCTCCGTGGAGTTGGGGACCCATGTTCCTTCTATATTGTTGCTCTGCCACCTTAACACAAAGTCTCTACCTCATGCTCTAAAATGGAACCTCTGGTTCCCACTATCCCACTAGTCCAGCCAGCAGAATGGGGACAGAGGTAGTGGAGGGCACGTCTTTCCTGTTTAAGGATCCAACCCTCAAAGTTGCACACATGCCTCACTCTTGCATCTCACTGGCCCCAGAACTTGGTCACTTGGCCACACTTAGCTCCAAGGGAGTAGGAAAACGTAGTGTTGAGTGACGAGGCAATCAATTAAAATTCAGGGATTCCATTAATAAAGAAAGAAGGGAGCAGGAATATTTGGGAATGCCCAGCAGTCTCTGCTAAGTCCTTAAAGGACAGTCTTCTGTTAACTGGAAAATTCACTTTATAAAGAAAGTAATTCCCTAATAAACATGGGTAAATGCAACATTTTGTTTTGTTCGCTCTTTCTTATTGTCATCCTTTTTACCCCCCAAAAGTATATGTTCTTGGCATTGGGTAATAAGGAAGTTAAGCTCACAAAAATCTCAATTACGAGAATGTTCAAACTTAAGTAGAAAGGGTTTCATTTGCTTGTTTCAACACTTGTTTAAAGCCTCTTTCTAAAATGTGTTTTCGTTAGAACTGTTGAGTTGGCTTCAATGTTCTTCGCTTATCCAGATCTTCTATTGCCTTAGAGTCATATTTATAAACATCAAATGAAGCTTAGTAGTATGTGAGGGAAGAATGGGTATCTGATAACCCTTCCTGTGCCTATTCTCAAGGCCCCCTTTGTTGATGGTGTGCCACCTGTGCCCCATGGGGAAAATGATTACACAGGCACAGGGCAGGGCCGTTCCCTCAGGCTGAACAGTGGGTGGCACCTAGAGTAGGGATTGTCTCTCCTGTGATCCTCTGTTGCCCCCACTCCCTAACCCAGGGCTGGAGCACGGCTCAAGGTGGAGGCTCAGCCATGGATCCGGGCAGTGGTATGCTGGTAAATGTCTCCCAACAGCATTCTGATGTAACTCCGACATGAACGTTAGTTGATATTTTTGCTTATGTTAAGAAGTAAGAGAAATGTAAACAGTGCATTGTATGTTGGAACTTCGCTCATTTGTCAAGGACGTGATTGACTTCTCTGCTGAATTGGACAATAGTTTGTTAAAACAAAAAATATTTCAATTTTTGTTCAATTCACGGTATAACGGCTATAGACAAGAGGCATTTTTAAGTTTAATTTGCGTTTTTAACATTTTTTTCCATCACTGTCTTAAGTCTATAAGTCAACAAAATAGTAAATCCAGCCCCAACTTGTAGCATTTGCTAATTTTCAAAGTGTAAATATTCTCGACACGGCCAATTTCAAGGTACCATGTGATGATGCCCTGAACACAGAGTTGGGAAGAGATGTGCGGCTGTTCACTCTGGCGTCTGTGTTTCCATACAGATGCCATAGTTAAATAACTAGAAAGCGAGGAGCTTTGAGTGTCTATTACCTTGTTTTTAGTATATTTTATTTAATTAATACTCTGTAAGTGTATATACTTTAATTTTTAATAATCTCTGTGTTTAACAAACAACTTGCAATATTCCTGAAAATTTAATCATCCCTTGTGGACCAGTATCAGCAGGCTCCAGCTCCCCACTGCTCTGAGTTCTGCTGTGCACAGGATGCCTGTAATCGGATGTCCCATGTCCCATGTCCCATCTCTCATCTTCTGGGCTGAGCCCATGGCTGCTGACGTATAGAACTTGGCCCCCCAGCCAGTTTCTGTAAGAAACCCAGTCACACCAAGCATTCCTTGCAATGTGTGGTCTCTGCTAAAGATTGTTGGGCTCACAAGGCATAGTGGACAGCATTCCATTAAATGATTCTCAGGGTTAGATCTGTTTCTCTGAATTCCACTTTAGCCAGTGATGGTGTTTTTAGTTTTCCTTTTTCTTCCTTCTCTTTCCTGGTACCCATGGAGTACCGGCTTCATTGTCTCCTCTCTTGGCTTCCCTCTAATGGGAGGAAATTAAGCCATTCTTCCTGACCCCCCTCAAAGCAGCCCCCTATCCCTTTCCAGCTGCACTTTACCAGTTTCAGTGCCTCTCTGGGCCCAGAGGAGAATCTGAACCCAACACAGAGTTGGTGGAAGAAAACTCCAGCATTCTCATCCTGTCCTCGCCCCATTTGCACCTCTGAAAGTCACAAGAGAGCTGGATGATTCCCCTCCCACCTCAAACACCCCCTTCTGTCTTCATCGTGATGCAGGCAGTATACTGCATTGGGGTAATTTTGTTTTCCTAGGGAAGTATTAGTGCAAAGATCGTTTAAGTAGGATCTCAGATTTGATCGAGGGGTGTGTTGCCGAAGCAGGCCTCAAGGCCAAACGACACTGGCCCCTCCATCCCTTGGCTGTTTAATCTCTCCTGCAAGTGCAGGGAGAAAAGCGTATGGACAGACCCAGAAACAAGCTGACTGCTAGGAATGGAATTAGGTCATTGGCTACAAACTTGTTGTTGGAGCTGATTTGCATTTCCAACAGGCGAGTTTTTAGACTAAAGTCTGAGGTTAAACACGGTGAGGTATTCAATTTCCCGTAACTGTGCTCCCCACACCATCTCCTCAGAACCCTGAGGGAGTTTTGTATGAAGGAAGAGTGTGAGTCTAAAGGAGGAACGTGCCCCCAAGGAAAGCTATAGACAAAGTTATCCTTCTCAAATAGGGGCGGGGAGGGGAAGGAAGGGAGGGAGGACACGATTCAAAAAAAAAAAAATCTGGTATACTAATTTTCTAGGGCTGCTGTAACAAAATACAAAAAACTGGGCGGCTCAAACGATATGAATTCCTTGTCTCACAGTTCTGGAGGCTAGAAGTCCGAGATGAAGGTCTTGGCTGGGTTGGTTCCTTCTAAGGGCTGTGAGGGAGGGTGGGTTCCTGAGGAAGGGGGTCTCAGGCATTCCTTGGCTTATAGATGGCATTCTATTCCTGTGTCTTCATATTGTCATATCCTCTGTAGTGTCTGTCTCTGTGTCCAAATTCCCCCTTTTTATAAGGACACCATCATATTGAATTAGGGCCCATCCTAATGACTTCACCTTAACTCGATCATCTGCAAAGACCCTATTTCCAAATAAGGTCATACTCACAAGTGCTATGGGTTAGGACTCCAACATCTTTTGGGGGACACATTTCAATCCACAGCACCCAGTATAATAATCTTTGTCTTTTAAAGAGACATTTAGTCCATTTATGTTTAAAGAAATTACTGATAAGTTTGGGTTTAACTCTCTCTTAATTTGTGTATTCTGTTGGTCCTACTCATTCTAGGTTTCTTTTACCTGTCTTTCCTGCCTTCTTCTGGATTATTTTCATTATTTATCTTTTTCTTTACTACTCAATGAAAGTTAAGCACTCTTTTTATTGTATTACTGATTCTTCCAGAAATTGCAGCATGCTTACCCACTAGAGTTTCTAAAGTTCTCTACTCGTACTGCTTTCTGGGTACTATAAGGACCTTAGAACACATTAGATCCATTTCTCTCTCTACTTGTATATTATTGTTGTCACACATTTTAATTTTGTTTTGCTTTTTTAACCCATCCAGACATAATTATTATTGTTTTATAGAGTCATTTTCATTTAGATTCATCTGCTTATTTAGCACTTTTTAAAAATTCTTCATTCCTTTTTGCTTATCTTCCACCTGGGGTTACTTTCCATTTGTCCGAAGTACGTCTTCCCCCATAGAAGTTTTTTTAATATAGGTTCTCTAGTGATGAATTCTCTTACTTTTTATTTTCTGGAAGTATCTTTATATCACCTTCATTTCTGGAAAAAAAATTTTTTCTGGGTGTAGAAGTCTAGGTTGTCAGTTATTTCCTTGCAGCACATTGAAGATATGATTCCATTTGTCTTCTCGTGTCCATTGTTGTGAAGGACTCAGCTGTCTATCTAGCTTATTTGAGTGTGCCTTGGAACAGTTAGTATTTTTTAACTAATTTTAAGACTTTTTTCTTTGTCTTTGCTGTTCTATAATTTTGCTTTGTTGTGTCTACCTGGGGATTTCTTTTTTATTCATCCTACTTAGAATTTGTTGGGCTTCCTGAATCTGTGGATTAGAATCTTTCATCAGCTCTGGAACATTCTCAGCCATTATCCTTTCAAATATAGCCTCTGTTCCATTCTCTACAACCTTTTCTTCTGGAAGCCTAGTGTTAAAACTTTTCACATTCACCCTGCCTTTTAATCTCTCCTCCATAGTTTTCATCTATTTGTTGCCATGCTACTTTTTGGATAATTTCTTCTGACATATCTTCCAGCTCACCAATTCTCTCTTTAGCTATATTTAATATGCTGTTAAATCTGTCCATTTAGTTTTTAATTTTAGTTATCATATTTTTCATCTATAGAAGTTAAATTTGGTTCTTTTTCAAATTTGCCATAGCTAGTTTTTATAGTTTTCTGTTCCCCAGAGATATTTTCAAGCTTGTCCTTTATACATAGTATCACAGTTGTTTTTATACTCTAAGCCTGATAATTGAATTATCTTAAGTATTTAAGGAGTTTTACTGTCGTGTGTTTTTATTGCTCCTTCTTGCTCTGGTTCCTTGCTTCCTTGTGTGTTGGGTATTTGGGGCTGTGTTATTCATCAACTTTGAAAAATTGCTTTTGGGACTTTTTTGAGACCTTTCTCTGCAGGTGTTTTGTGTTTGCTTTTCCAGGTACCTGGGGGCACTGCCAGATTGGGTCATTTTTTAACTAAATTCACAGCCTGACGTTTTCTTGATTGTCCAAGTTCCATGAATTTGAGTTGCAAATCTGTGTGAGATCTGGCTTGTGGCAACATCTTCTTGGGGATTCTGCACACTCCCTCCCCCACTGTCAAGGCAACTTTCCTTATAGTCGGATGTGGGTGGGGGGCAGGGCAGGACAAGTTTACAGCTGGCTCACCCTTACCCTGTGGTTGTGGCCATTTGAGTGAGCCCTGAGCTCCATAGCAATTCCCAAGGCCTAGATTTCACCTGTATTTTGACCTGATTATTCTTCATGTGTTGTCAGTTACTCTGGACTTTAACTAATCTTACATTTTATCTGTTGTTTGTTGTTGTTTTCAGTTGATCCAAATAACCTAGTTTTCCATATTCCCAGCACTCCAAAAAATTTAAGATGCCACATTTCTTCTAATCAACATTCAGAATATGATACTCACACTGGTTTTGTCTGAAATTCTTTATTGTTTTCATAAGTAGTTTAATGCAAGGTATATACACGATTATGAGTTGGAAGAGAACTTAGAAACCACAACTCTACCTGATTTAATGGCTTTGGAAGATGAAACCCAGTGGCACTGAGTGAGCTGCTCAGTCCCATGTGCGTTGGTGGCAGAACCAGGATTAGAATCCCAGTCCTGTGTTCTCGCCCTTTCCCTGCTGTACGTCGAGCAATGTATAGTTGATGACTGAAATCATGCCAGTTCCAAGTGTCCTTTTCCCAGTGGAGGAAATACAGATGCTCTCCTTCTCTTCATATCCTCTCCCACATGTTCTGCACAGAACTTTTCCTGTCCCATTCTGAGGGTTGACTGCTTGAGTATTAGAAGAGGAATGTTTGGAAACTTACAGACAAAGCCAATATTATGGCTCCCCCAAAGTTAACTGAATCAACAACAAGTAAGATGCTAATGTTTAAAACTAATGTAGTAAAAATAGACTATTGAAACAAAATTTATGTGAATAAATCTAGAAGTTATCCTTGATTTTACACTTTCTCTCACCCATCACCTTAATTCCATCTCCAAAGTACATCCTGAATCCAACCAATTCTTTCCGCCTCCCTCCCGTCCACCCTAGTTCAGCCACAGTGTCTCTCCCTGGACCATGTGATAACCTCCTTACTAGCATTCTTTTCTCCACTTGGCCTCCCCTCATCCATTCTCTACAGCAGCCATGTTTATCTTTATAAAACAAAAACTGGGTTGTGTCTTTCCCTGCTTAAAATCTTCTGTTTCCATAACTCTTAGAATAAAATCCAAACTCCTAATCTGACTGTATTTGTTTCCTAGGGCTGCTGTAACAGAGTACCCGAAACTGGGTGGTTTAAAAGCAACGATTCTGGAGGCTAGAAGTTCGGAATCAAGGTGTTGGCAGGACCATGCTCTCTCTGAAGGCACTGGGG